>NC_092459.1:30547633-31860133 GCF_047495875.1 Pithys albifrons albifrons
TACTTCTTTGTAGTGTTTTATGAGAAATTAGAAGCAAAGATTTTTTTTCCCCAGAATAAAGCTGAAATAGATGCACAAGAAATGGAGTGCAGCTTTGTGACCACTTAAATCCAGTGGTTAAATATCACTATGTTCACTAACTGTGTGCTCAGCCAATGACTAAAGTCAATGTGTATCCTTATGTTTCCTTTAATAGATCTATACAAACTGCATTTATTGTTACACATATACAGTACATATGCATGTGCCTGTGCCTTGATTCTCTGTTTACCTTGCCTCCTCGCCCCAATCAGTTGAGTCTTTAGATGATGTCTGTATTACAACAGCTAGAGGTTTTATTTTGTGGCTTGTTTGGGTTTTTTTCATTCCAGTGTTGTAGAGAAATGCTCTGCAACGTTGCAGTCACTTTCTTATCTCTAGCAGATATTGGCTACTTGATTACGCTTCACCACAGAACTTCAAGTTTAGCATTTCCTGTTTGCTAGATGCCATGGCTCTTAACCAAGGTTACTGATGTTTGTGAGTCTGGAGAGAAGTGATGGTGTATTTGTGCAAGGGTGCACACACTTCATTGTTCCTGTTTGTTTTGGGTGGGAGCCTCTGTGCTTGGCCCAAGATTGTGAATTCTGCTGTCTACTGTGTCTTAAGTGTTGTGGTTTCAATATAGAACAAGCTCTCAAATACATGTAGCCTACATAAAGTTTTGAGCTATGAAACATGTAATATAGGAGTTGTGTTAAATTGTATAAAACATTGAGACTTGATATCTTCTGTGTCTTTATAGTGAAGAATAAGATAAAATATCGAGCCGGTGCCTGCATTAAAATACAAAAGACTATTCGTATGTGGCTTTGCAAGAGAAAGCACAAACCACGGTAAGAAGTTATTCCTTGGTTGAAGAAAATAGTTTCTAAATAATATTCTCTTGTGACTGTAAGAAGAGGAGATTTACTATGCTTAACTAAATATATCTGAAATCATAGAACGATGCTAAATACAATTGAAGAAGACTTGGAGAGGTTCTGTGTTCCTTTGCTCTTTGCCAAGGATAGACTAAATCTGAACCTTTTCTAAGAAATGTTTGTGTAGCTCTTGGTCCATAAAATCCTTTAGTGACAGCCTAGTTTTCAGAAATCCTTTGTTAAGTCCATCTAAATGAAATTTGAGCTCATTAATTTTTGTCCTTTAGCTGTTCACCCCTTCCCTTATAGGCTCTCTTTCTTTTTTATCTTAGAAATAATTGTGTTCTGCCTGTCTTGTCTCATCTTGAAATTAAATAATTCCATTAGCTAACTGCATGGAATACTGATGGAAAAAACACTTCAGTCATTAAGCTGTGCTGACACCTCTATGTTGTTTGATACAGATCCAACTCTGTTCTTCAACAGTGGGCTTCTTATAAAGTCTTTTCCTTGACATCCTTTAAAAGTTGTATTCAATTTTGAACCTTGACCTTTCTGGCCATTTTCCCTTATTTTAAGCTGTTAGGTACTCATCTTTGATGAAGGGATTTAGTTTCTACTTTTTGTGTGTTGTATTTTTGTGATTGCCTGTTCAGTGATTTCTGTTTAGGAAGGCTGTCTGCAGAGTTGTAATTCCTGTGTGTTGCCTTCAATAGTGGTTCTTAAAAAAACTGCAGAAGTTTTCCTGGACTCTTCCTCAGCCTTGTTTTTTCACTCCTGTGGGGTCCACTGACTGTGTTCCCTGCTGTGTAGTTATGTTTTACCTGATTCAATCCCATTAGCTTTTTGATTAAATCTGACTACTCAGTCTTTATCCACTTCAGTTAAAATCCTCTAGTGGATACTACTGATTTAATATTGAGAAAAAACCAAAACACCCCACATTAGTTGTCAAAATATAAAGGCATTTTTCTGTTTTCAGTCACTGACTGCTAATCAGGTTTAGTTACGGTTTGCAAAAGGCTTCTTTACTTAAGTACTTGATGTGATAATGTTTGAATTTCATAAAAGAGTGTGAGTTTTGTCGGAAGGCATAACTTGTCTCCCCTATCACTACCTGAGTGATCAGTGATAGTTTTAAAAATGACACCTTCTAAAAACATCTCAAGATACAAATAAACTACCTTACCTTGACAGCATTGATGGCCTGATAAAAGTGCGTACATTGAAGAAGAGACTGGATAAATTCAATGAAGTAGTAAGTGCTCTCAAGGAGGGGAAAGCAGAGACAAGCAAGCAGGTCAAGGAGTTGGAGTGTTCTATTGATGCGTTAATGAGCAAAATTAAGGTATGTGATAATAATGAGAGAAATAGTTTCGTATCAGTGGAATCTTTATAAAACGTCATGCAAAGTAGAAGACCAATGATCTTTTTTGATAGAAAAGATACTTTAATATAGTGGTCCTAATTTTCAGTCACTGGGTAAATCCTGTTTAAAATTATTTGTGAATGTAATTGAAGTAAATCATGAAACTAGGTGCATATGGTATTATTATTTGTATTTCAAAATGGGCACTGAAGAATTTAAAGCAAAAATGCCATGTTGATATTAAATGTTGTCAGTAATTTGCTTGTTGCTTTTATTACTGGAATAATGCATATTAGCAATGTTTTAACATAATCAGGGCTGGAATAGACAAGCATCTATCCCAGAATAAAGAGATTTCTGTTCCAGTTAGGAGGTTTTTCAGATTTGGTAGTAAAGAGAATTCAGCTTGCTGATTATGCTTCAGCATCTCTAGTTCTGTTTTGTACCACAGAAGCACAGAGACAAAATGAAAGCACTCTGGCATTTATTAATGTTGCAAAAGAATTGGTTTCTTGAATTTTTGTTCCATGCAATATTATAGCATTCTTAGTGTATTGTTGTCACAATTCTATTAAGATTTTTCTATTTAAAGTCTTAGTTGAAAAGATGGTAGAGTTAGTCTGTCCACTTACAGTTCTCTTTTCTAAGGAAAATAATATAATTTAATTGTCGTAATGATACACCCTCAGAAAAGGTCAACAAACACCTTATATTGCAGGTTTTTTAGTATGGTGTGAATTGTAAAATGAAATTAAATTGTAGCTGTCAGTGAGGTTTGAAAATGTATGTACCAAAGCCTATTTTTTGAAGTAATTTCAGACTGTCATTTGCTATTAATACCTTTTCCTAAAAAGTTACTTACAGCACAGCCTGACATTTTTTCTGAGTGCTAGCAGAAATAGTAAGAAAAACTATTCTATGCTATGACATAAAAGGCAGAGCTGTAAATAACCACCTGAGCAGTAAGAATACAATGCGAAATGCATATGGACAGGCCTCAGCTTTCATCCTAGTGTGGTAAGAATTAATTTCTGTTGCTTAAAACGGCAAGATTTAAAATATGAAGGCATGTTTTAAAGAGAAGTTGTGTTTAATTTCAGTGGTGAAATGCAGATTATTTTGTATGGTTTTATATGAGAGAGGACAGGAACGGATCCTCAGGATATTGGAAAGAAAGAGAAAAATGGACTCAAGCTTCCTCACACTGAAGTGTATATATATTTTATTATAGTGCTCAATGCTCTCATTTCACTTATTATTATTTCAGTATATATTTTTAAAGACAAAGTACAAATGCAAAAGAATATAACCCCCTTAATATTTTGCAGACCACTATAATGACTAGAGAACAAATACAGAAAGAATATGATGCTTTAGTTAAAAGCTCTGAGCACCTTCTGAGTGCACTTCAAAAGAAGAAGCAGCAAGAAGAGGAAGCAGAGAGGCTACGACGCATCCAGGAGGAAATGGAAAAAGAAAGAAAGAGACGTGAAGAGGAAGAACAAAGACGAAGGAAGGAAGAAGAGGAAAGACGTCTGTGAGTCATGAATAAGTTGCTAGTTGTAGAATGAGAAGAAAATAGGAAAGACTTTTTAATAAGGTCATTTTTAATACTCTTTGACTTAGAGAGTCACTTGGATTGTAGTTCTGATGTGCTGTGCATTGTTGAAACTTTTCCTTTCCCAGTGATTTATAAGGCAAGAGTCAGAATAGCATATGGAAGAAATTATATGATGCAGCTCGAAATACAGATGAACTTGAAAAATTTCCTAACTTTACATGTAGTGTCTTTTTACCAGGCTTGTACTGACTTATGGATTACTGTTCAGTTTTCTGGAAGATGCTTTCTACCTCTTACTATCTCACGTTCACTTGCATCATGATAGCATGTTTTCATTTCCTTCTCTTTTGTAATAGGAAATCTGAAATGGAGGCAAAGAGAAAACAGGAAGAGGAAGAAAGGAAAAAGAGGGAAGATGAAGAAAAACGTATTCAGGTTAATATTTTAGCTGTGTATGGCTTTAGGGGGTTGTTTTGTTATTGTGGTGCTTGTGTTGGTAGTGTTGTTTGTTTTTAAATACTTATTTTTAAATCTTTTTTGCACCTTAGTTTATCCACTGAGTCTAATGACTTCGTTTTATGAATGCATGTCTCAAAGTCATTCACCAGTGTTGCTTTAGAAGTAAATATAAGGCAAAAGTCATGATTAGGGCATCCCAAGACAGATTATCTATTTCTAGTTCACATACAAGCTCAGGTCTTCTGAGTGGAGATGCATCTGTTTTTAAAGGATTTTGAAAATTATTTTAAAGTTAAAAATATGCAACACTGGAGAATCCTA
Source organism: Pithys albifrons albifrons (assembly GCF_047495875.1). Taxonomy (NCBI): domain Eukaryota; kingdom Metazoa; phylum Chordata; class Aves; order Passeriformes; family Thamnophilidae; genus Pithys; species Pithys albifrons. The sequence continues at coordinate 30,552,246 of NC_092459.1, forward strand.
GTTAAGCCTTTGAAGTTTTTGCAGATGTTCCATGTCAGGGAAGTTTGGCACTTTTTTACTGGAAATCACATCTGGACTTGGACTGTGTCACATACGTGCTTAGCTGTAAACACTTTCAGAATATTGGTAATAATGAGAGGATACAGGATTGTCTCTGGTAGCCCCTTTGGGTATATTCATGTAGAATAAATACGTGCAGCTCAAACCGCACGCTTCCACACTTTCCTCTTGATTTCTGGCAATTCTTACTTATTACATAGTGAGCTCTCACTCCTAACATGTCTTTGACCTCTGTACCCTTCTTTTCGGCCTGTCTTGGAGATTGCTTGAGTGACCTGGGACAGTAGTCTGAAGAGAAAAAGCTTCTCTGCCATGGCAGTAGTAGCACGGATGGGGCCACAGTCACCGGTGTTTATAGACTCTTTTAAGCCCTCTCCATGATTAATCACAAGCAGATTTTTTTCTCCTGTATCTTGTTATCCCTGGAGTTAGCCTCACACTGCTTATCCTCCTTGCATTTGCATACTTTTCTTTCACCTCACCCACATTCTGGATCAACAGGTCACTGGAACTAACAGAGAAATTAGAGTATAACTTTGATGAGAAGGGATTTTCTCCTGTGTTGTTTGGTCTGTCACCTGTGTCTGAATAATAAGCATTACCACCTTGGAGAAGTTAAACATAAAAAGAGTAAGCTGTTACTTGGTTTGCATCTAAATCATTGCTTGGAGAGCACTGGAGATGTGCCTACTGTTTTGTGAGAAATTTGTTGGATAAGTTTGCATTCAGGGACAGTTTAAATCGATTAAACTTTGTCCACTGAGTAAGGAAGATGGCCTGTTCCCAGATTTAAAATTTGGTCTGCCGGCACTATGAACATCTCTAGGGGGATTGTTTCTTTGTTTCTGAGGTGTGGATATCTGCAATGCAGAACATAATTTACACTTTACTTAGTAATGCTGTGTTTGGATACCAAGCAGATACATAATCCAGTGTTTCATTCTCCCACATACTTCTCATTATCTTTTCTCCTAGTGGTTGTTCCTAAATCTCATCGAGATGTGATCATAAAGTCAGTGGTGTAACTGCATGGCGCTTTAGTGGCGCAACTTGCCGATGATGAGTGGGAAGCGACTTTGTTTCCTTTGTTGGTTTTTGGGCAGCAAGAAAGGCACTGCCCAAACTTGGTGTATACGTGTTTTGGAAGAATGAATTGGATGGGCATGTTTTACTTACTGTGTGTGCAAGGCTATCTTTTAAATAATGACGGTATTGTAGTTTTGTTCTGCAGTATATTGGGACTGCTCCTGCGTTGCACTAGGCTGGAGTTTTACTATTTGCTTAAATTCAAAGCCAGATTGGGTCCATGGAGGATCCCAGTATCTCTCTTAATCCCTTTTCAAAATGAACCACAGACCTGTATGCAAAGTAGTACGTATTGCAAAGTCCTGTTATGCCAAGTGCAGAATACCAAGGAAGCACTCTGTTAATGCTGTGGAGGAGTAGCCATAATGATCTGTATCTTCTGAGCTTTAGTATTTATAAAAACTTGTGAAGACTAGTTTTTACGATAGTGAACAAAAAGCTTTATGTATTTTTTTGAATTGAGTAGTAATTATTTGACACTTTATTTGAAAAGGTAATAAAGGTGGCAGGCAGTAATTACTATGGAAACCAAGATGCAATCTGCAGCTGTTTTGTTTTTCTCGGGTCAAACTGAATACTAATGCTGTTAATTTTTCAGTTCTATAAATTTTGCATGTTTTGAAAAGCTATTAATAGACTACTAAGCATATTTTTCTATTACTGCTTTTCTAGTTTGCTTTAGATCAGTTAAGGTTAAAGGTGTCTTATTATTTCAACAGGCTGAAATTGAAGCTCAGCTAGCTAGAGAACGAGAAGAGGAAACCCAGCACCAGGCAGTGCTTGAACAGGAACGTCGTGACCATGAACTTGCAATGAGAATTGCCCAGAGCGAAGCAGAACTCATCAATGATGAGGCTCAGCTTGATTTAGGATTGCGCAGGTATGGGGTTAAGTACTTATTTTTCTCTCCCTGCCCTCCCCCCCCTTTTTTTTTTTGCTTCTTCCTATCCTGTTCTCTTTGAGAAGACTACACTCTCACTGGTTTTATGTGTCTTTGCATTCATTAAATAGACCTTTTAAGTCTACATACTAGACTCTTTCTCAAATTGACTTGTGAAATTTGTTAGAAAATAGGTTCCTTTTGCTTAAAGACTTCCTTAATTTTGCATCTTGCTACATCAGGAACTTTGTAGGTGCTTCTGAATATGACTGCAGTTCTCTTTTTCTTTTCGAGTTCTGACAAGGACGGCAACCAATTTAAATTTTGATTTTTATGACTCATTTAAAGTAGGGAATGGAATTTCTTCAGTGGTAAGTAGTAATAAAATATACCTTTTTAGTACTTGATGATTCTATTTGTACAGTGTGAGTTTGTGTGTGTGTGTTTTTTAAACAAGAAACACACTTTGAGTTCAGAAATATGGTTATTTCTGTGCCCTGACAAGTGAATATTTTAAGTGGAATGAATATATCTAATACAGATGGATTTGAAAATTAAATATTGTATTAGTTTGGTTTTGTGTGAACTTTCGATGTGTCATAAGAAGTGCTTGACTTTTGGTGTAGAGATCTAGACTGTCTGCAAAGCAAGAGCTCTTCATTTGTAAAAGGTGATGCCATAGAAGCAACTTAGAAGTTCAGTAAAAATGGTACTCACTGGTCAAATTGCATAAAGGTACCTATGACGTAATTGTGACTTCATTAGTACCAGTCTACTCAGTTTGTTGTTGAAAGCAGGAGTGCAATAAAATTCCCTGTGTTTTCATGGAATTTCAAACTCCCAGATGTGTTCTCTTTGTTACCCAAATTTATCTACGTCTATACCTTATTACAAACAACCATATGCCTACTTGAGATAGGTGGACAATTTTTTGTGTCATGTTCTATACTGATTTTTAGACACTTGCACTAAACTAGTTGTGGGCTTGCCTTCAGTTATACAGTAGCTGTCATATTGTCTCCAATAAGACTAATATGCTTAGTTCATAGAATCATAGAATAGTTTGGCTTGGAAGGGGCCCTTGAAAGTCTTCTAGTTCCAACCCCCTTGGCATGGGCAGGGTCACCTTCCACGAGACCAGGTTGCTCAAAGCCCCATCCAGCCTGGCCTTGTACACCTCCAGGGATCCACAGCTTCCTTGGGCAGCCTGTTCCAATGCCTCACTGCTTTCTTCTGCTGTTTGGATTTTCGTGCAATACTTTGAAGGTAAACACAAAGTCACTCTAGTGTTGCAACCTGACAGAGTTCTCTTAAATATGAAGAAAGGGAGACTATTAATTGACAAGAAGGCTTAGAGAATTCAATAACTTTTCTGTCAGTGAAGCTCAAATCCCCACAGTGTTTCCTGCTGCTCATGGGTGATGTTGGTGTTTGTCTTTCCCGTATAATCCCAGAATGGATGATGAATTAACCATCATCATAACTCTTTATGACTGCCAGTTTCTCTCCGCTGTGCAGCGGTAGGAGACTGAAGACTTTTTTCTAAAAAAATGATTGGAAAGTGCTGAATGGTCTGAACAAGTTAGCATAGCAGTGTAAATCCTTTGATAATACTTAAATCTGGAAAAAAAGTAGATTTTTCTGCTTATATGAGATTTTATCTTACTGGTGAATTTTTTTCCTACTGTTTCTAAAGTCTGCTTCAAATAGTTTTAAGCTTGTCCAACAATTGATTAGAATGCTTTTCATTTAATCTTTATTTTATTTTGGTTTGTTTAAAACCAAACTAAAACATTTCCCAAGTCCAGTGTCTTCTACTGAAATCGAAGGATAGATTTTCACATAACTTCAGGAATTGCTTAAAGGTAGAAACTAGGAGAACTCTCTGAAATCAAAACTCTTTATTAGTTTGAACAAAGTACACAATTTAATAATTAAAACATAAATTCTCAGAGCTTATTTTAACTGATACCAATCAAAATTCTAGTACAGTCTAAAGGAAATTATATTAAGCCATTTTCTGTATTTGAGACTTGTGTATTACCATATGATACACTAAAATCACACCTTTTCAGTTAAAATTCTGCTGTAGTAAAATAAGGTATATATCACTTCATACTGAACTCATGCAGTGTACTGGTTCTACACTGTTTTCACACAATTTTGTGAAAAATTTTGTCATGCTTACACACTGGTATGAATAAAAGGGTATTTTCCATTGTATGGTGCTACCTGTGGAGTGAAAAGAGTAAGAACAAGGTGATTTTATATGCTTATTTTTAAGGCACTTGTGATACTTGTGTATTGTCCTATTTGAAAATGAGTAGCCTCTACTGTATTCTTTTCTCCTCAATACTTTGCAGCTTTCACCGGTAGCTTTCATATGTATTTCAAAGTACATAAATATTAGCAGGTCCTTTGAAAAGTATTGTTGTTTGCAACTATCAAAGAAAAAAAAATTGCTGGCAGTAAATGCAGCAAATTTATTTGTGCTAATGCAATGTGGGATACTGTGGACCATTCCTAGCTTCATCCAATTTTATTACTCATCTACAGTTTGAAGGGATGTGTAATATGGGATTTACTGCACCCAGGGGTAAATTGACAGTCGTACTTAGCACTTAAGTAAAAAATTAGTTAAAGCATACAAATCTGCTTTCAACTGTGTAGTATTTTTAATTTATGTGGCTTGGTGAAAGATACAGTTATAGCATATGCCACCTAAAGAAGCTAGTCTCAGAGAAACTGTTGCAAGTTATATCTGTTCTGTGTGGGGCATTGGAACAATCCACAAAAGTTTTAATTCGTAGCATATTTAGTGCTACGTGTGTGTATCTGTGGGTTTCCAATACGACAGTGAGACTTGGAGTCTTTTCACAGCGTGCATGAAGAAGCATCTGTCCTTTTCCCAGAGAAGCTACATGAGGATTGCTCTTATTTATTGTGATCTGCTTATCCAAGAAAGAAATGTGTTGGTAGCATATCTCAATGTCTCTGATTTTGAAAGTTTTCACCTGTGCATTTTTCTTGATTATAAGCTAACTCATCTTTGAATGGGAAAGGTGGGAAAAATCCTGTTTCTCATTTAAATAAAATCATTAGCTATTAGATAAGATGTGAGAGAGCAGGAAATAGTATGACCAACCTTTTGCAACTGCAGATTAATAGAAAGTTAACTGAGAAGGGGTCTATCTAACATGTATCTTCTATTTGCAGAGCCAATGAAAGAAAGCCACAAATGACTGCGTATGGCATTTTTTTTTCATTTGCATGCTCTAATAGAAAAAACTCCACTAATTAATTAAAAATAAAATTATATTGTCCTCTTATACCCCATAATAATCTTTATTGACATGCATCGGTAACTTCTAAATCATATTACCTTACATTCACTACATGTGCTTAATAAACACTTTAATAATCTATTATACCTAATAATAGCTATTTAAAGATGAAATATAATTAAGGTTTTCACCTTCCATCCACTTTTCACTGTCCTTTGTGATTTATTGCTCTTTAAGAATCAGGACTCTGTGTGTGTGTGTGTACATATATATACACACATGAATGGAAATAATATAAGTAAAGTAGCCATTTCCTGTGCACTTCCTTTAACTTCAATTTGATTGACAAGAGACTTTCACAGTGAAAAAGGCTGTTTTTATATCAATATGTTTGGTTTATGCTCATTTATCAATTTTCTTATAGGGAACAAATGGCCACAGAAATGTCAGAAATATTGTCTAGGTAGGTGAGAAGACAATGCCAAATGAATCAATCATTTTGTAAAAGTAAATCACACATGGGTGGAATTATGAAATTAAAAATAACAAAATCTCGGTTGTTTTTCAAGTGATAAGCAGACAAATAAATTATGTCTTTAAGATAAATTTACATTGACACCACCTTCTTTCAGCAATTATTTTTCTGCAATTTTTATTGATATTAAAAAAAATAGTTCACACACCCTGATATTTTGTGTAACTTTCTTTGTTTCTTCAGCTTTCTTATCTTTTCACCTTTGTGATAATAGAACACTAGACTCTGCCTCTTTCAAAGGCATATTTCTACAGATTCACCACAGTTCATGAAGTTAAGGTCAATGCAATTGTCGGTGTTTTTAATAAGAAAATACTCTAAATATAATTAATTTCAAATAAAAGCAGTTTTGAAAATTATCATGTTAAGAGTATATTAAAACTCATCTTAAGGCATCTAAAAAAAATCCCCTTCTGAGATTTCTCGAATGGTGATGGAAGATTTTGTGCACAGTGCAGAAGGAAAGGAGAACACAGGTTGAGGTCTGAATACAATTCTGCTGGAACAGTCTCAGCACTGGCTGGTGTTAGAATACAAATTCTCCATTCAAAGAAATTGTTATAATGTCCTCCATAGCAGTGAGTAATTAAAAAGTGATTTGTGCAAATTTAGGATGGAAATTACCTTTGACATTCATTTTCTGAAGCTTACAGAAGAAGCAAAATTGTTCAGAGTGTTTAAAAGTTAATCAGTTGTTGAACAAGCTACTGAGCTGTGTTTATATAGTCCAAACATGATCCATCTCACATGATTGATGGGTTTTCTGGTTGTAGCATGGATAATTGGAAATGCAGCAGTTAACTAAATTTGTTTCTTGCAGTGGTATTGTAAGAGTAGGCATAAACCACCTTGTGTGTAATTAAGTTAGCATGCAAATTGAAGTGGCCAACTTGTATTGCATATATTGACATACTTCCAATGACAATGGCCAATTTTTAATGTACAAAAAACTGACAAAACTAGGAGGATCCGTGTTTTGATTGAATTAAAAATGCAATACTTACTGCATGCTTGTTTAACTCAATTTTTCTCACTCTTCATACACTGGAAACTTTTGACTTGTGACTGATTTTTTAAATTTTTTTAAAATCTGAAAATACTGTTAATGATGCATAACAGACTGAGCAGTGAAGACTGATTATGAAGTGTGATGCTTCTCTTACTGCCAGACTGTTATGCTTAAAGTCATGTAGAAAACAAAAGCGTGATCTGCAGAGTGCAGAGTAGTACTGTAATAGAAAGACTAAGCCAATTCAATTGGATTAGCATTCTTAAAGATTACTCCTTTAACCAGAGATTGTACAGCCTAGTTCTGGTGCTCTAAATTATGTAGCAAACTCTTAGAGTCTTGAGTAGTGTTGCTAAATAAGGAAAATCCTTAGGATTTGTCAAAATAGGTTCAAGAACTTTAGACACCAGGCAGCGGAAAATATTTAGCCAACAACCCTTTAATGTCCTACAGGTTTGCCAACAGTAAAAAACATATTTAAATATATAGTTTGAAGGAGCTGATCTGGTCAATTATTTGTTTTACACTTATGTGTAATGCTAAGTCAGAGCTCATTTTTTATGTTAGACTTCTCACATACTATAACTGGAAGCTGTGTGTTGACTCAGATTAGTAGTATGAGTAGGCATTATTAAGCTGATACTGCAGTAAAACTGTAGTTCCAATTGTACTGAAGAGGTGGTGAAGTTGTGAAGAACATTTAGTGTAACATTGTTTTATTCTGTGAAACTTAAATTACATTTGTTATCTCTGATTTCAAACCTGCTGTATCTGCATATAGAATTTTTTCACATTGTAATAGGTATTTATAACCTGTTAAGTAAAAAGAGAAAATAAGCAAGCTCCAGAGCACCATATGAGACCTTCATGGAAAAATAACATTCACTGATTTATACCTGTTCTGACATAATGTACCAGTCCCACAAAGATATTCATGTATTTTTAATGTGACATATTGCATCAAGAATTCTGGTACCCTGTTAAAGATTTGAACAAGTCCTCTCAGATCCCAAAAGATGATTCAATTTCCTTTATGTTTTTAGACAGGAACTGTAGTGGAGCTTGGTAAAATCGTGTGTTTGTTCTTCAATTCCTTAGTGTTTAAGTGTGGTGATTATCACTGAGTGTTGGAGTGTTTTGAACTTACTTTATATTCAAATAATCCATGGGAAATTTGCCACTGCTAAGGAAGGATTCTTCTACTTCTTATCCATACCATGTTTATGCAAAAAAATTAAATTCAGGTTTATCTTTACACGTAATGTTTTTTTGTATATGGAAGCCTTGTATATGCTTTTAAAAATGGTGGAGATTTTAGTAATAATTTCTCACTTGTATTTGCTGTTGACTTTCTTGCCTGTTACCTATGTGATGAATACCTTTTGTCTTTGAAAATAACAGGGTTTGGATGACTCTGTTTATACTGGTCAGGATTTCCTCTTTTTTTACCTTGGTATTTCTGGATGATTTATATCCTTCCCAAATATATATTACTGTTCTCAGACATCCATTATACAATTAATATATAATTAATTTGATTTTGTCTCTCAAATTAGGTTTTTGTTAAAGACATGGAATATTTTGTCAAGTTTTGGAACAAGGATTTTGTCCTAATCCAATTTTAAAGAGCAGAGGAATTGCCTTTTCTTCCTTCTCCTTGTTCTATTTCAGAAATATTTTTCTTTGTCTGTTTTTTGAATGGAACTAGAAATGTTTATGACCATTCTTTTTTGTCTGTTTTCTGAATCTTGGCTAGCACGAAGTAAAATGCACATCAGCATGGGATGAGATATACATAGAATATGTACCTTTTCACACATAAGCGCTATTAATTGCAATTCCCTTTAATCTCTAGGAGGCCAATCAAATGACTGTGGTTTTGGAAATATGTTTTCATTTTCTCTTAATTTGAGCATCTTGTAAACAGTATGGTGTTTTGCCTTTGAATTTAGTCCCTCTGCTACTGATTTTCCTGGTAATAAGAGTGATGCAGTGTTGATTGTGAGATCTCGTCCTTCTCTTATAACAATTCCCATTTAATACTTGAAAAAAATGCATATATATTTTTTAAATACTCATAGGGGTCCTGCTGTGCAAGCCACAAAAGCTGCTGCTGGTACTAAGAAGCACGATCTCAGTAAGTGGAAATATGCAGAGCTTCGTGATACAATCAATACATCCTGTGGTAAGTGGTTTTTTTTCTGATTTGAGAATGAAGTCAAGTTGCATTTGTATGAAAAGTGTTACTTTCTTCCTACAAGAAAGCTAAAAACTTTATTCAGGTTTGAATTAATAACTAATTTTAAAAAGTTTTATTACCCCCAAAACAACAGTAAATGAAGCTATTTCCATATTAAGGAAACAATTTCCTTTGTTGCCTCTTTTAGTGATTATATATTTATGAAGTTAAGCTGCTTGGGCCATAAAATATGTATTATAATTTTTAATTAAGTTTTCTCAGTTTTATGTGTTTCCACAATGGGAATAATAGTTACTGTGCTTTACTTGGAATTTAGTGTTCTAAGAAATTTTTTGCTATCACTTCTTGCTGTCACCAGATCACAAAGAAAGCAAACATGTCATGTAAAGCACAGAAATATTTTATGTCTTGGATGTCTTCCAAGTGTGTAACTTCTTGTGGGAAGCTCCCAGTTGGGTCGTTAATTACTTTCTCCTGGTCTGAAGATAGAAACAGATAAGAATTACTCCTTTATTAGATATTTCTGTTTCTTGTTTCTAATTGAAAGCAGTTGGTTAATTTCTGATTTAAGATCTCTCAGTTTCTCTCTAGATAGAAATTGGAAACAAATCCATTCTCTTATATTGTTTTTACATTTACAAGACTGGAGCAATGTTTTCAGCTGAATAGGTGGTGCAGTAATACCTGTGTTAATGTGTGTTCATCCCTAGTGAAGCCAGTTTGGATACTCTTAGATGACTAAGGAAAATGCCTTGCAATCATTCAGTCTCTTAATATAATGAAATTCAGCAAAATTAAAATACACAAGTGAAAAAAAGAACCTAGATATGAGCAGTCCAGTTGCTGATTTTCTTTTTTGCAGTTTCAGAAATAAACATCAACAATGAAATTCTATCTGTTTCTGTACTGTGCTTGTCTTATGGTAATGTCAGTGGGCAATTTAGTGAAGTAAGACTTATTTCTAGCATTTCAGTGCCCCAAATCCCCCAGTACAACAGCTGCTTTGGGGGCCTGCCTTTATGCTAAAGGAAAGGATACATAGAACTCTTTACCATAAAATACAGGCCCTGGGCTGGAGAGAATGGCAGTTTAATATATTACATTGTAGCATATTACTGCTACAACTTGATCTCAAATTATACAGCTATCAATATGAAAAAGCATTTAATAAATATTTTTTCTGATTTTTCTCACTCATCTCTTCCCTCCTCATTTTTGGGACAGATATTGAACTGTTGGCAGCTTGCAGAGAAGAGTTTCACCGAAGGCTAAAGGTGTATCATGCTTGGAAATCCAAGAATAAGAAACGCAATGCAGAAGCAGAACAGCGTGCTCCCAAATCAGTCACAGACTATGGTGAGGAGAGATAAGTTTGTGTTCACATTCAGTTTTGTGACAATATTCAGAGGAAAACACTTGTAGAATGAATTTGGGGTTTGCTAGGTTGAAGGAAATTCTTAGGGGTTTTAAGAGTATTTTTTATGTATTTAAGGCAAATATTTTGAAAAGATTGCAACTGGCAAATACTTTTCAGAAATTACAATAAAGACTTTAACAGACCAGATACCTGTCTTGAATAGCTCTCCCTGAAACCTTTTCTCACATGCGGGTCACATCTGTTAAAACTAGTATTTGATTTAGACATTGTTGCTAAGTGTTTATTGATGTGCTATTTTATTATTTCATAACATATAGCTATATAGATATAAATGGAGATAGTTTTAAAAGGTGCTAATTTTGTCATTTGCATCATGGTAAGCCTTACATACATCAGATTACATTCTCTTTTTAAAAATTCTGTGAGTGCTGGTACTGCAATTTTTGCTTAAGGGATTTTGCCTAGTCACTACTTTCTTATTGGACATTCATTCTGCTGATTTCACAGACAAATGTTTGTTGTCAGAGCAATGCACTAATAAAAATAAGTAACTCCCTTACAAGTTAATCAAAAAGTGTAGGAGTTGCTGTGTTTAATGTTGCCAGACTGAAAATTTGGTACCCAGTTTCAGGAGGGTATTTGCAGAGTGGACTGTGGTCCTGCCACACAGCTGATGAGAGAGGCAGAGGAAAGGGAAGATGGGAAGAAAATGCTCTCCCCACAGTCCCATTAGCCTGAGATTAAAGCATTGTCCTGAGACATGGAGGATAAAGACCTCAGGGAATACAGGTGCTCTACTTTCAGTTCATATATGAAGTCGTGTCCTTCCCCTTGATTCATTTACTGAGTATGCATTGCTTGAGCATTACCTGAGAATTTGAGGTTTTCAGAGAATTTTGGTACCGATATATGGCAGGTGAAATCTGGACGCTTGGAGAAGATATTATCAAGGAATGGGTCTTTGTGACTGCACCCAGTAATGTGGTTTTAAGTGCTTAAGAAAGCTAGTGATTGAAACAGCAGGAAAAGGCATTTGAAGCACTTCTGCAAAGTGGTTAATAGCTTTGAGTTTGAGTTCACAAGTTCTCTGTGGAGCTAAATGGATAAAATGCATATTCATACATAGTATTGCTGAGGGAAGTACCAAAGACCAGAAAATCTTCAGATTTGTGTACATAAAACTTGGAATATTCATGTTCTCATCACATTTATTCACACATTTACAGCATTTTTTTCAGTGTTTCTCATTGTGGTTTTTTACTTTTCTTTAAACACAGCATCATATTTCTGAAGAAAAGAACGTTATGGTTCAGAAGAAATTGATAGCTACCTTTAGAGACTCTTGTTAAATGTCAGAATAATTCTTCCTATTGCAAACAATACTACATGGGCATTTCACATCTGTGTATTATAGTTATCTGAGAAGGTAGTAAGAAGGAATTCTTTCTTAGGTGTTTAAGCTGAAAGTCTTCCGGGTGTCAGTGTATGTGCACTTCAAATGATGCAGTTTCTTCATCTTTTCATTTATGTCATAGAATTGTATAGGTATCCTTTAATTAGATTGATACCTTCAGTATAGAAGCTAAACACTAGTTTATATATTATTATTGTTGGAATAGGCAGATTTGGTATTCCAGAGGTCTGGAAATATTTTGTAGCAGAAATGTCAAAAATGAAAAATACTACGTTAATTAGCTGCCAGATTTGTCACAGCAGTCTGTGCTTAGCATGTATACAGCTGAGTTTTTGTAACTGGCATCACAAATTATAAGTACAATAAATTTCAAGAATAAATCCTGATAAAATAGAAATACAAAGTCGGTAGTAATACTTAGCATCTGTGTTTATTTTGCAACTAGAATTCTCATTCATATATCAGCAGCTTTGGTGAAAAATGTGGAAGTAATGAAACTATAACTTTTATAGGATCAGCACTTTCATGTTTTGTTCAACATGTAATATTTGTTCACAGATTTTGCACCATTTTTGAGCAACTCAAGTAAGTGAGGAGGTGGTTATTTAAGCTAACTTTGAAGAATAGGAAGATTTGAGAGCTCTGTACTAACGTTAATCAATCCAGTGTTTTGCTACACTTATACACTGAATTTAATTGTAAAATAAATCTATTTTACAATTTGGCAGTGTTATTCATCTGATGGTAATTATATGTTATCCTAGTTATTTGCAAATGTACTTCTCTTCATAAAATCCTACCCATTTGAGCAGTACTGGGAAGGGAGAATGAAATAACCTTTTTATGTGGTTATTTTAAAATATAATGTCCTTTTTTTCACACCTGCTATGAAGTACCTTGCTCGTTCTAATTTTTTTTTTTACTATCAACATATAGCTTTTTGTTGTAGCAAAACTCTGGAATCAACATAACTATTTTCCTAGCACACAAACTAACACTGAGGTGATGGTTTCTTCTGAATAAAGAATTACGATTCCATAGCACTGAGAAGTAGAGGCGGTATTGGCTGCTTAGTGTTCCTGTCCTCTAGATTTGCTCTTGGATTTAGATAATGCATAGGTGTAGAAATGGGCCTTAGCAGTTATTGTTGCAGTGCAAAAAGTATTTGACAATACTAAAGCACTGATCTGCTGAGATAGATGTTCAGACAATTTGTAGAAAATAGAATTAATTTCTTGAAAACTGTGTCTCCCTCTAAGGTACATGTTTAATCAGAGTTGATGTGTAAAAATAAGATTCACCTGTTAAAATCTGGGTTTTTTTTCTTTTCTTGTTCATGCAGACATGGAAATAAAAAAGGCGATATGATATGTATAGCACATGGGTTTTTTAAGGTTGCACTCTTCAGGTTCAGAAAAACTGGGTTTGCTTGAATCTAAGCAGAAGAAATTTCAAAAGAATAGCAGCTGCTAGTCTATATTAGTCTTGTTCATGACAATAAAAATACAATATTTAAACTGGTTTTGTTTTTTCATGTTATTAAGTATTAGCTTAGAAATCATCCTTGCTACTCAACAGACAATGAACAAAAATGGAATTCACTTTTATTTATTCCCTTTATGCTGTAACATGCAACTCTTAGTACCAACTCTCTTTTGTAGAGATGACACAGATACACATTCAGAGGATTTCTTAAACAGGGTATCTATAGCAGTGCTGGTATAAACCACTAAAACAAGATCAGTAACAAACTTTTGCAGGAGGCAGTTATTAAAGGAAGGGATCTTGCTTGTAACAGCATTTGCTATTTAAAACTAATTATGATAGTGTATATATAACATTAAGAAGTTGGATCAATTGATGAATTAACAATAGAGAATATGAGGTTTTATTTGAAAGAAAGTTTCTCTCCAGAAACGGAAATGTTTGGAACTCAGAGAGTCTAAAAATGCATATGGAAAATATTTACCAAAAATATATATGAAGCTTGAAAAAATTTCATATAACTCTTCCTCTTTAGAGATTTAGTTGGTTGATCTTAATGGTCTGAAATAAAGAATTTCTTTAAAATAGAAAGCAGCCAGAAAGTAGTTCTATTGCCAGAGTTTTGCACACAGAAACTTAGGTAGAAAGTTATGTTTGGTGGAAGCTTTGTGATAAGCAGTATTTGTTGTCAACATTTCTATTAACAAATTCATAATTTCTAACAGTATGATAATACACCCTTCTGTGTTGACTGTCAAAAATCTTCAAGTGATGATTTGTTTTTTTGTAACTTAAAATAATTTACACTGTGATCTCGTTTACAAGGAGATTGATAGAACTAAAGCAGTTAAGGATAGATGTTTCTGGTTGGTAAGAAATTTCATGTGGCTAGTTTCACCTTAAATATTGACTTAAAGCAGAATGTGTTATTTTACTTGCTTTGTTTTGTCTAAATATTCCGTTGAGCAACACACAGTTAGAAGTTGATGTGAGCCTTTCCTGACCACTATTGTAGCAGTTGTGATTAACAGAATGCACATTATATGAGGTGGGAGTCCTTTTTAAGTTTGATGAGACTTCAGAGAGAATTTCTCAGATTTTGGGGGGTCTTTGAATTGTTTCCTTGTTTGTTTTGTTGGTGTGGTTTTATTTTTTTTTTTTAGATTTGCTGATTATCGAAGCTAATAATAATATGGCTTTCTTGTTTTTGAATGTTTTGTTTGCTTATTTTTGGTTTGGTTTTTTGATTTCCTGTATGATAGCACAACAGAACCCAACAGCCCAGCTCCCTGGCAGGCAGCAAGAGATTGAGATGAACAGACAGCAGCGTTACTTCCGCATTCCCTTCATCCGCCCCGCGGACCAGTACAAAGACCCCCAGAACAAGAAGAAGGGTTGGTGGTACGCACACTTTGATGGGCCGTGGATTGCTCGACAAATGGAACTTCATCCTGACAAGGCTCCCATTCTCCTTGTAGCGGGTTGGTATTGACAGCAAAATTCAAAACCTAGAAAAGGTTCAGAGTTGAAAAGTTACTTAGTTACTTTAGGAAGAGACACTGAGGATACAAGTTTCCCAAGTTGTTTTGTTTGTTTGTTTTCCAAAAAATCAGCAGTTCTTATATAGGCAGAATTTGAGGATTTGGGACTGCTATTGGTGGTGGCCACACTTCCCAGAATACCATTTGGCCATGTGTTCTACTTACAAGCAGACATCAATTTGGCAAGTCATAGACAGTGGGAATTCAAATGTAAATGGTTTTATTAAGTGTCCTCAGATTAGAATCATAGAATTGATTGGGATTGGAAAAGACCTCGGAGATCATCAAGTCCAACCCCTGGTCCAACTCCAGTCCATTTACGAGATCATGGCACTCTGTGCCACGTCCAGTCTCAGTTTAGAAACCTCCAGGGATGGTGAATCCATCATCTCTCTGGGCAGGTCATTCCAATGCCTGATTACTCTCTCTGCAAATAATTTTTTTCTGATCTCCAACTTAAATTTCCCCTGGCAGAGCTTGAGCCTGTGCCCCCTTGTCCTATTGCTGACTGCCTGGGAGAGGAGACCAACCCCCACTTGGCTAGAACTTCCCTTCAGGTAGTTCTAGACAGTGATGAGGTCACCTCTGAGCCTCCTCTTCTCCAGGCTAAACAACCCCAGCCCCTTCAGCCTCTCCCCATAGGGCTTATGCTCCAGTCCCTTCACCAGCCTTGTTGCTCTTCTCTGTACCTGCTCCAGCACCTCAATATCTTTCCTAAACTGAGGGGTCCAGAACTGAACAAAATACTCAAGGTGTGGCCTCACCAGCGCTGGTCACTTCCCTTGTCTTGCTAGCCACGCTATGTTTGATGTAGGACCAGGATCCCATTGGCGTTCTTGGCCACCTGGGCACACTGTTGGCTCATGTTGAGCTTCCTGTCAATTAGTACTCCAAGGTCCCTTTCTGCCTGGCTGCTCTCCAGCCACTCTGTGCCCAGCCTGTAGCGCTGCAGGGGGTTGTTGTGGCCAAAGTGCAGGACCTGGCACTTGGCCTTATTGAACTTCACCCCTTTGAAATCAGCCCATCTCTCAAGTTTGTCCAGATCCCTCTGCAGAGCCCTCTTGCCTTCCAGCAGTTCACTGAACTAGAGACAGCATGAAGGTAAAACATCACAATTTATCTGGGAAAGTTGTACTCATTATTGTATTGTTTTTTAGTTAGCTTTGGAAAATTACAACCAATTTGTATCGAAACAATCTGTACCAATGTTACACTGTCTTTGCATAGTATGGAGCTAATAGCAAACTGTGCTTTTATCCTATTTATGCTGCCTAATGTGAGATCATAGCTTTTTAATCTTAAACATTTAAAATGAAAACTAAATATTGCAGTGGCTAGTAGAGATTTGTCTGGTAGTGAAATACTTCCAGCTTTTCTGAAGAATAATGAGAGGAGAAGATACTGGAGACGTGCTGTTTATGGTTCTTTGTTTTGACTTCTTGTATTTACCTTAGAGACTAAGGAAAAGTGCATAACCAATTTGTTTCTCTTCAGAGTTATACTTGAGTAGCAACAAAAGTTTTTAACTGCAAATTATGTTTAATAGAATTCCTTACACCGGCTGTTACTATTCATTGTAAAAACCCATAGCTAAAAGTAGCTCTGCTGTCATGAGTACCACATTCAGTGGATGACCTATTAAAAATACACCCATCCTTTTGCTGGGTCTCTTATGTTGGTCACATTTGATAAACACTGCTTGTTTTGCGCTGGCAGATTAACTAGATGGTCAAAAGTCTGGAGTTCTTAGTTGCTTTGCTACATTTAAACAAATAGTAAGAGCAGTTCACTGTGAAATGACCTAAAACTGAAAGTATATGTAAAACATATTTATACAGGCAGTTAAATGCCACCTTGATATCCGATCCTGTCAGATCTCAGAAGTTCAGCAGGGTCAGCCCCGGTTAGTACTTGGATGGGAGACCTCCTGGGAATACTGGGTGCTGTAGTTTCTAGTCCTGAGAACTTCACTGTCACCGTCCAAGCTCGCTTGGCCGTGGCAGATGAATCTTATGAGTTAAACGATGGGGCCAGTTCTGCACACGCTGTGCCTCACCTAAAAAATCCACTGCGCAGGCTGGAAGGGCACACCCACGTGGGTAGAGCCCTTCCCAAATCTGCGTTTGCGAAGCCCAGCCACACATACATGTAAAACAAATGCAGTTGTCATCCTGTAATGGATTTCAGGAGAATATATCAAGACATTGATCTTGTCAGCTTCTTTCCTTTGTTCCTTTTTGCTCAGTTTTTAAGCACAACTTAGACAATTGCAACATCTGATGCTAGTTTATTCTGATACCACTGTAGTGTTCTGTGAGTAACAAAAAACCCAAACCAAACCGAAAAACATTTATCTGAGGACTCTTTTCCCTGTAAACTCTGAAGACTTTTACAAAAACAGAGCTTGAGGGAGGGAAACTATTAACAAAGATCTAATTTTTATTAATGAGACTTTTGAATGATGTAAAAACGTTTTATTTTTCCCTTTACCATTTCAGGTAAGGATGATATGGATATGTGTGAGCTTAATCTCGAAGAGACTGGCTTAACCCGAAAGCGAGGTGCTGAAATTTTGCCGAGGCAGTTTGAAGAAATTTGGGAACGCTGCGGCGGTATCCAGTACCTTCAGAATGCAATTGCAAGCAGACAGGCTCGTCCCACATATGCTACGGCAATGCTGCAGAACCTCTTGAAATAAACGGGCATCTTGCACAGTAGCATTCGAGCTGAGAACCCTTGCCTGTGATACAAAGGGAAGAGTTCCTCTGTGCACCAGGGGACGTAAACATTCTATAATCATGTTAGAGATGTTTAATATAAAGTGAACAGATTTTATTAATCATCTGGTTTGTTAATTTGTACTTTATGATGTTTAATTTGTGTAGTGAACTTTACTAGATATGAGGACCTTGAAGAAACTTCAGTCAGTGTAGTTTGTTGCATTTTGTTTATAGGTTTCATTTTCTTCCACAGTTTCTATTAGAACTCAACACTTTTAAGCAATCTGTCTCCAGTACATGTTACAAAGAACTGCATTGCAACCATCTTTTTATAAAATTCCTGCTTCAGAACACTGAATAGTTGACTTCAAGTGGTCTAGTAAAGAGGATATGCTGTTTCTAATAACTGGAATTGTGAGGCCTTAGCTTTGACTTCCGTTACGGAGAAGTTGGAGTATACTTTTATATAATCTGAGACATTTTATGTCCTGATTTGCAAACTGGTTAGTGTCTGTATTTAGTTATTTTGTGTTTTTTCAAAGTCTGATGGGAAATCCTCCTAAACTTGAGACCCATAAGTTCCTATTTAATTCATTCTTTGTCTTGGTTTAAGAGAAATGGTTTTCTCTGTGTTCTGAGAACAGCATTCATAAATGTCAATATAGTGTAATATTGGAGGTCCTCAAAGAATGCACTGCTCCTTAGAGCTTATGCCATTTCTTAGTTTCTTTTTCTTTTTTTCTTTCAGTACAAATTTGCTTTAGACATCTTTTTCTGACCACATTCCATTAGGAATTCTTGAACAGTTGTTTTTACCACATAGTGTAATTTGAACATATTATGCAAAATTGTCCAAGCCTTGTATCTGGAGGCATATAAGGTTAAGGATAGTATAAGGGAAATATGTTCAGCTTTTTGGTGTCAGTGTAACTTAACTGAATATCAAGGCCTGAGCCTCAGATATCCTGTTTATTTTAATTGTAACAAGCTATACAAGGTCTCCACCTTTTGTTAGACTTTGTAAAACATTGGTCGAATAATAAAATGCATCATCTTAAGACTATGTACTGATGAAATAGCTACAATTTTTAGTATACTGAAATATCATAGTAGAGCTTGGAGACTGAGCTTTATCATAATCTCCTGTGTAAAGTTTCATAGCTTTTAACAGTTCCCTTATCAAGCAGTTTGCTTTGGGACATTTTGTCGATGGGAATCATTAATTTCATACAGTTTTAAGATGCATCTCTTTCACTTACTTCAAGATTGTTTGACTATGATGGCCATTATTTCATCAAATTAAACTTGACTATTTATTATCTCTCCAATAGGAATTCAAAATATAAGTAGTTTGATGTCCAATTATTTACCCTGATTTACCCTGATTATAAAATGAAGTCTTGGTCTTTTAATTGACAAACTTCATTTACACTGTAATTTCCTCTATTCAGTTTGAAACCTCTTGGAAACATTAGTTTTTAAATGCGTAAATATACTTAATAATATTCAAGAGGTACAGTTCTGTAGCACGGAGAAAACTCCTGATGCTGACCTTAGATTGTGGTAGCATGCCACAGTCTGCTTGTTGTTGTAAGTACACTCCTTACTGTAAAACTTGTGGAGATATTCAAGCAGTAGTTAACTCTGTACAAATGCACTGCACCAGGGATTCTCAGCTTCTGCTGTGTACCCACTCAACTTCTTGGTCATATGATTGCAGACGAGGAAATGTTTTCATTTTACCCAAATTTTTCACTAAAATTGTAATTTGTCTGGAAGATGAAAGGAGCACTGCATCAGGCTGCTGGCTAGCAAGTTCTGTGCAAACCTGCACAGTGTTGAATGGATTTAAAGGTGCAGCGTAGGAGATTGCATTGGAATCAAAGTTGCACGTCTTCCAGTCTCTAGAAATTTAGCACTGCAGGAAGCTGTGCTGTCGCTCATGCAATCCAAGAAGGAAAATCACTGAACTGATCCGTGTTTATTACTGTCTGGATTTAGCTGCTTGACTTAACACATTCCATCTCAAGGTGTGGGTGTATATCTCTCTCTCTCTCTCTCTCTCTATATATATATATATATACACCCCATGGATCTTATGAGCCTGAACATAGTAAGCAAAAAACCTCATTACTAAGTGAGTGTTGTATGTTTATACACATACATAGGCTTAAATATTTTAGTAAGTGTGTGTAAAGGTGCCTGTGGGGAAACTTTAAAGAAATAAAATTAACTGAATTTTCCCCATCTCTTAATTTGATTATGCCAGGATTACCTTGACTGGCATAAGAAAGAAAATTTGTTCTTCAGAATGGGTTGTAGGGGAATTTTTGTTAACTAAATGACTAACAAATATGAGCAATCAGGAAAATAAAATGGACTTCGAAATAGTGGAAGAGGGTCTGGTGGCTGGATGTTCACAAATGAGATGTTCCCACCTCTCTGCAGTGCTCCAGAAGTATGACTGAGGCAAGCAAGAGATAGATTCCAGAAATCAGGATATTCTAGTTTCTGCAGTAGCAGGCTGCTTCATTTTGTTTACTTTTCTCTTTATTCTCTGCAGCAAAAGCAGCATCTGCTCTTAGTTCTATTGACCTTTTTGTGCAACAAAATTAATTTTCAGTTATTTTCTGAGTATTTTTTTTTTACATGTCAGGCAATGTTCATCTCCTTTCCACTTATTTCCATGGTCCCATCTACTGTGTTAGATAATTATACAGTTGGTTGATTTGGTGAAGAAATAAAAATGGAGGGAGAAGGGGGCTGTTCTGTCTAGCTGTATTATGACCTAATGCCCTTCTGATCTACGGTTATAGAGAAAAATTCAATTTGGTTTTTAAAGCACATTGGCTTGGTTCTCTCTGTGTTTGATTTAAAAAAAAATAAAAACATTCTTCCTGCCTGTCAGTGAACTTGTGCATTGTAGTTGATACCTGCCTGAAACTGTCCACAAAACAAAGGAGAGAAAGAGAATCACCACACTAGGCTACATTCCTGACTAGGTGACCCAGGAATATACATTTTTTTGAGAATGCTACTTCAAAGATCATAAGGTTGTTAAATACTTGTATTTCATCCACTGAAAAGATTGTTTTTCTTTACCTAGTTTAATCCTTTGAGTTGTTCTCAAAAACCTTTATTTAAAGTATTAAATGGCCTCCTAATACTGTACTGAAAATTAAAAATAAACACATTCCATGTTGAAATCTCACTTGTATCTTCTTACCATTTTATCTTTGAAGATTTAAACCATAATAAGTAAGGGTAAATTAAGTTATAAGAAGGATAAAGGGATTACTGTGCTGGAACTGCCTTCTGTATCTGATGTTTTTGCCGCTTACTTTTTAAAGCTTTACTCTAATAAATGTTTTGTTGTTACTTTCTAAGGTAAGTGTTTCTCCGAAATAACAATTTAATATTAAACAGTCTGATTTTGTTACTTCTAAGTATCATCCCTAATTTTTTGGTATTTATGGAAACAAGTATCTTTTTACTTTTATTACTATTTTTTAAACAATTTAACATTTATTGCTGTCACTTCAAACATAGCTATCATTTGCTATGCTTTTTTGAATCTTTCTCATTTTTCATGTCAGTGACTAGTGAAACTAATTCTGCTTCTTTGAGTTCATATGCTTTGGGGGAAGCTTTATGTCTGGGATGGAGATGTTCTGTGCTTTTTGTTTGTTTGTTTGTTTTCCCCTTAAAAACAGTCTTAAGAAACTTTCTTATAAGGGCCAAATCAGAATGGTAGTTTTTTAATGTAAATAGATTCAAGTATTTTGGATTTTTTTAATCTAGAAAATGTAATTTCATTTCACTTTCCTTAGGGTTTTTATCTCCAGCTGTGACTTTACATCAGTTTTAAGGTAATGTGATGTGTTTTAGTTTGAGATTAAGTACTGGTTCAATTACCAGTGAAATTTTCAAGTAAATAGTTTTATTATGTTTTATTGAAATACAAAAGGCTTACGTCCAGCAAATATATTTGGTAATTAATGATTGAGAGTGATAAATACAATCATGAATAATCATTATTAAAATACACATTTTAAAATTACTTACTTTTTAATCTGGCTAGTGATAACTAGTATGACTTGAATTATACGAAACACATACAAAAATACATTTGTAATGGAAAAAAAATGGAATGCTATCAGCATTCTTAATGCATTCTTAGCTTACATAAGCAGTATTGAAAAGCTAACATTTGTTGGCAAGGATGACTTCCAGTGCCTGCAAGAAGTATTTTTAAAGTAGTTTTATTCTTAAGTGTTACTGTGTAAAACCACATATTAGGTTTCTTCTTTTTTTTTTTCCTACTTAAAGTAAAAATACTATTTCAGCTGTAGAAACTCAACCTTGTATTCTTGGTGCATTGCCTTCATTCCTACACTGTCACCAGTCTCGGTGTTTTTGCAGGCAAATCCGTGCAGTGAGTTGTTTGGAATTCGTAAACAGTTCTTTTGAGCATCCATAACAAGGTAAACTAAAGTTCAGTCTTTGCTGTGGTAACTGCGTGGTGCAAAGTGAGAAGAGTGGTCGCTGAAATCAGCTGCTGTCCTGAATACACGAAAGCTTCACATCTGAATGAGGAGCTGTCATCCAGTATAGTCATGAACTTTGCAGAAGCTCAGTTTGAGCTGTAAGTAGGACTTCTGGTGTGCACCAAGCAGCAAACAGTACCTGAATATTGTACAACACTGGTGCAGGAGATAAATACAGACATACTCAAGAAAAAGATGCTCAAGGTAAAATAATGCTCATACTTGAATCGGGATTCATAGTGCATAAATTAATAAGCCTACAAAATACTTAATGGCTGCCCATTGTCTGCTTAGATTTCTTGTACAACAACTAATAGTAACCTATCAAAATTACTTATGTGCATACTGAGTTTAAAGTGTACATACTTATGTGCAAATCTAGTCTACTTGCTTCCAGGAGGGTGCTTGTGAACATAAATATCTTGTTCTGAAAAGATGAAAATCTTATGTATTGTGTCTAAGCAAAAAGTATGCAGTCTTAGGATAAACTGATAGTGTCAATTAAGGAGTTAATTGTACATGTATATATGTATAAGCAATGTTCATAGAAACCCTTAAAAAATTAATTCTGACTTGTGTGTGATACTGCAAATGTGAGTGTTGTAGGGAGAGAATGAAGATGTTCCCAAGTGCTTCTAATGTGTCCTTTGGTCAATGACAGCTCTTATTTCTGTTTGCCACTTACAATAATATGTGTAAGAAAGGTTAATAAAAGGGTATAGAAAATGGCTGAAGTTCCATTGACAAATAGTGAAAAATGTCACATCTCAGCAAAATCTGTTTCTAGCACTCGGCTCTTAAATAAAACAGTTAAGACCTATAAGCACTGGATGCTTAATGCATGCATCTTAACAGTGGTGACTTCCCACCAGGCAAATTTTAGTCATAGTCAAATAGGTGCTCAACTTGATCATGTTGCTTTCCTTCAGTAAAACAATTTTAATGTGTACCGCTTTTAGAGCCGAAACATTATATCTTAGGAATCCTTGAATTTTTTTCATGTGCATGATCATCCTGAAGTCCCGTCTTAAATAATTCAGATCTTCCTTTTTGAATACCTGTAACAGAAAGTCTTGTAAGACATTTGAAAAGCATTGTTGAATTTGAAAATGTACTATTTATCTAGTGCTAATAGGGAGGGTCACACTAAAACCTGTTGAGATAATCTCTACGTCATGGTAAGGAGAATTGAGCCTGGGGAAGAGAAGGGTCCAGGGAGACCTTCTACTGGCCTCCCAGTACCTGAAGGGGGCCTACAAGAAAGATGGAGAGAGACTTTTCACAAGGGCATGTAGTGACAAGGGAGGAAAGGCTTCAAACTGAAAGAGAGTAGGTTTAGATTGGATGTAAAGAGGACATTCTTTACTGTGAGGGTGGTGAGGCACTGGAAAAGGTTGTCCAGAGATGTTGTGCATGCCCAGTCCCTGAAGTGATAAAGGTTGTTGGTTTTTGGACTGTTTACTAATTGGGTGAAAACCTAACCACCTAAACACCCCCTCTGATATCTAAGTTTTGCAGTAATTTTCCATGTGATTCTATAAGTAAACTGGAGACATTTTTCATGTTTAGGAAGGAATTGAAGTTTATTTTAGCTTCTACTGGAACTTTACGCCTATTTTCAAATATGCCTTCTTTATAAATACAGAGCTGTACTTATTGTACATAATATGTCCTGAAAAGCTGTCACTGCTTTCATTGCATATTGCAAAACAGAATTTAAATCCTGTAATTCTCATTTTGGCCTCCGAGCTCTAGAGAACCACCTCCTCCTCAAAATTTAACTCAAGTGCCATATTTTGCATTAGAAAGAAATTCTAACCCCAAATGACTTTTTTTAGATTGTGATATCAAAGTGGTCCTCTTAATTTCAGCTCTTGAAAGCTGTTCTTTATACATTCTTTTCCTCCATCTGACTTTTTTCAAATCACTAAAAATGTGCTGAAGGGTGATGTAAACATTCACTGTGAATGTAAATAACTGAAAAATAGCAAACTAATTTTTTTGAGCCCACTTCAATTTTCTGGTTACTCAACTTCTCAATTAACTTATTTGACTAGATCTTGAGAGAAGCTTTATGTACTTTGGGCAATTCACATAGTTTAGATGACACAGGCCTGGTTTTCTTTCACAGATGTGCCATTTTATTACTTTAATAAAATATTTAATGCTTTTCTGTGTACTAATTTTAAGTAGTTAAGCTAGTATAAAAGTTGATTTGTCCCAATTACCCACAGGCATATTTCTTTTAAGATGGGTGTAAAATACTAATTGCAAACATCTGTGCTTGTGTTTATCCACAGTGAAACCAGTTCATTCTTGAGCTTTTCTGAAGTGCTGCTTCCTGCTGCTTTGTCCACCTCTGTCTCTGCATTCCAGTCCCCCCCTGCCCCCGACTTTTCATCTCAGTCTGTAACTGTGACCTGGAGTACTTGAAGAGACCCAGCCTGGGTATGATGAAGATCAGTGAAAACAAATCTGTCTGGTGTCCTTGCTCGTTCCTGTATTTACATACCGATAGGCATGTAATGAGCCAAAGATTCATGTAGTTGGTATCCCGTCTCCCATAATGTTCAGCTAATGCCAGGGCAGTCCTGTACTGGTATTGCCCACAATAACAATGGATACCAACAGCTATAGCAAAACCTTTTGCTTCCTACCTGGACTCTGATTCAGAAAAACAAAAATGGTGAAGCAAAAGCTTTTTGTCTACCTTCCAAGAGGTCATACTCAGATACATCAGAAGTAAGAAACAGACTGGCAGCTTTTCTCATTTCTGCCTACTTTCCAATCTCTGCCGCTCCTCTGGCCCAAAGATACAAGAGGTTTCAAGTTGTAAAACTTGATAAAATAATTGAGATGTGAGTAATATTTTGCTTAAATTAGAATTCCTATTTGTTTAAACTCTATGTAGCTTAACCAGGCAATTTTTAAATGATTGTTAATTTTTTAATTTGATTTAAATTTTTAAACTGCTGTTTGAACCTTTTAAACCTCCACTTTGGTTTGCATTTTGTGTTACTTTGTCATTTTAGGTATTCCTTCTTCCTTCACATGTTACAGGGATTGCCACATTAGCACATGGTAATACAGAATAGAACTGTTGCATAAAAACACTTAAGTAGAAATTGTTGTCATATCAAGCATCCAGAAAATCTGAATTTTTCTTTGTGTGGAATTACTACAAAGAAGCTTCCTGGTAATACTGACAAACAGGAAACAAATTTTTAAAGTTCCACAAACCTTGGTTTTGTCTGGCTGATGCTGGAAATGAAGAATTTCAGAGACTAACTTGTCAGTCTTGGCTTTGTAAACTGGTCAGGTGACCTACAAGAGTGAAAAAAAATTCTCAAACCACTAATTATTTCACTAAATCACAGAAAGCACTCAGAGAGGATGGACTGCTGGAGTCATGCAAGAGAGCTGTAAGGAAAGCAGTTCTACAGTCCTCTTATGAAACCTACACAGCAGTAAATGTGGAAAGCAATGAATATGTTAGTATTCTGGTAGTTCTGAAATTGCCAAGCAAGAGAATAGATTTGAGTTTGATTTAGTTGTGGAGTTAATACACGAGGGTGGACCTGTTATTTCAGGTGGGCCTGTTTGCTGAGGAGGAAGAAAAGGGTTTTCATGCGTTTTACCTCCAGGCTGAATTGTGTTTTCAAGTTCGTGTAATGCTTCGTGATCAATGATCCCTGGGGAACTGAGACAAGCACTTACACTGCAAGCTGTGTGACAAAAGCTAGATACGGGTTCATCGTGTTCAAAAGCAGGATTAATCCTTACAGCATTTTCTGGATTGCAGCTGCTGAGAGTAGGACTTCTACAATGCAGAACATTTTTGTTTAGTTAAGATTTTAAATTGCAAAAGAAACAAAAGGAATATTTTGAAATTTTAAGAAAAAGATTGTGAGCAGCTTACTGAAAATTAGGGTTTCTTTTGCATTTTCTTCTTAATTTAAAAATTAAAATGATGAAAAGAAATGCAAGGCTTAGTATGCCAGGAATGAGAGGTTTAAAAATGAAGGGTTGTGTGGGTTCTGGAGCGAATTTTGCACAGCGCTGTCCTTGGTAAAGCTGGTGTCTACGTACGGGGCATCTAAAATAAGGAGGAAGAGAAAAAAATGTACAGAAATTCAAGGCACAAAGTACAGAGTATATTAAATGATAAAAAAAGGAATATCTGCAATTTGATATGGGCCTATTATTTCCACTAGAAGTAATTGTTAGGTGTCTGCATGAAAATAATGTGAAAGATAATACTCTTACATTCATGAGAGTGAGTGTTAAAAAGACATTGATACATTCTTTGTCAATCTACAGATTTTAGGGAAATCATGCATTTCAAACATCTCTGACAAATTTCTAACCCCACAGGTGAAATAGAAATAACATTTGAAGTTTAGCACCCGGAGTAGCTCAGGTGTGTTTTAAGGTAATGTCTGAACACATCTCTTTGAAGCCTATAGTCTGTTTCCTGGTGATTTCACTCTGAGCAGCAAGGTCTGATATAAAAATTTACTACAAATAGACAGGACGCCACTCCTTGTGATAGGACAAGAGGAAATGGCCTCAAGCTGCATGAGGGGAAGTTCAGGTTGGACAGCTGGAAAAATTTCTCCACTGTAAGGGTTGTCAAGCATTGGAATGAACTGTCCAGGGAAGTGGAGTCACCATTCCCACAAATGTTCAAGAAACAACTGGACGTGGCACTCAGTGGTATGGTTTAGTTGACACAGGGCTGTTCAGTCAAAGGTTGGACTTTATGATCTTGGAGGTCTTTTCCAACCTTAATGATTCTACTATTCTAAAAATAGCTCCCCTTTAAAGCAAGGGAGAAGATTGTCATAATTTATGTGAGAACACAGGGGTTCCAGTTAGTGGAAATCCTGGCATGGTGCTGAGTGAATTCACACACAAAACAAGGGCAAACAGTAAGCCATAATTTTCTCTGTGACTGTACAGGTTTGCACAGGCTGTCAGCCTGAGACTGGGGGTAAGTTTGTAACTTGCTATATAATTGTTTATTATTTTTAATACTTTTATAATTCCACATAACGGTCTGGTTATTACTGTACATCAAGTCAGGGCTTTTCTAGAAGGGAAAAGTGTTTTCCTTGCAGCATCAGTCTTGGAGGAGTAGGCTGTACCCCTTGGTACCTCAGTAAAGTTTGAAGAGGACCTTTCTAGCTCACAGGCTTATTTCTAGTACAAAATACTACAGCTGCACTGCTGTGACTCTCCAAGCCAGGAATTTGGCAGTAGCTGTTGTGAATTCAATGTAATCTGTTACTCTTTCTGTGATGCCCACTGAAGAAAATGGATTATGGCAGTATTGTTGCTACTGTGAAATTATGATTTGAATAATGTGCTCAGCGGTCTTATTTTTTGACGTTAATCCTAACTAAGCTAGAAGACCCATCATTAACCTAGTCAAGTCAATTTTAAGACAGAATAAACAAATGCATTCTGGTTTTTTGCTGATATACTTGGTTTGTCAGCTGTGTTCCTGTCAAGTATACAATTTCACATAATGCTCTAGATTGTCTAGTCTTAAAATGAGAAGAAACTTCATACTCTGAAAAGTGAATTAATGTGTTCAAGTACTGTGTAGCTCTCAATATTGACTTAAGATAATTTCATGTGAAAATCCTTACAGAAATATTTGCAGTTAGGAGGAGCTACTAATCTTCAAGTCTTTCCAAGAAACCCCTTAGGGCAGCCTCAGCCTTCATATGCTTTATTAGGTGGTCTGGAATCAGAGTAGAGTGGTTCCCCTAGGTGTATTTATATGAATACAGATTTCCTTTTTAATAAATCTTTGGAAAATGTAATAGCCAAACCATGAATGTGTTATTTCTTTTTTCCAGTATGTATTTGGAAATCTGAAAAGAATGCGTGGGTTTGTGTGTGTCATCTCGGTCAATGGTGGTGAATTTCTAATAAATTTCTAAAGCATCTCTAAAAAATAACTAGGTCATGGTGTTCTGTGTGTACTAACAGGCTGAAATGGACTTATCCATGGTGAGACTATTGAATACTTTAGAAAGGCATTGCAATGTAACTTAAAGCATCTGAATGTTGAGACTTTGGCTTGTTAGCCTAGTTTACGCTGTTGAAAAGGGCATACTTGGTATATATTTCATCATGCTATAGACGTTATCATGGACTGTTAAGAGAATTCATTTTGACCACCATCTTTTTACCTGCAGACAGCTCCTCTTCCCGGAACTAGCTCACATTTCCCACCATTGACACAAAGGTGCGGTTCCAGCTCACACAGGCTTCGGCAGGGCAGTCCATCTTGGCTGGCATAACCGGGCTTACAAAGGCAGTCAGCCTCTTTTGTCCACTCGTTCATTATGCACTCAGAAAATTTGTCACATGCCATGAATTTGCATGGGTCTGCCTGATCAGCTGTAAATGATGAGTAAATCATTAATTGAAACATTACTGCAAAGTAACTTGGCAGGCTTTTTTAGAGAAAACAATTCACATTTACTGGCCTTCCACTTGGGCATGTAAATAGGAGGCTGTAGTCTAGCATAAAAGGACACACATCCTTCTTCCTGTGGATGACACAGCAAGCATGCAAGCTTATGCTGACTTCTGCATTTATTTACCCCATCACTGTTAAGCTGTCATTTTATTTTCATCTCACTGACAAGGATTTTCACATTTGGATATTTTTATTCTGTTTTTACTGTAAGTGCTAGTTTTATACTCCTGGATGCTGTGCTACAGCCTTGCTTATGCGTGAGAAATAGTTTCAGCTGTAATGATCCTCCATACTTAGTTTAGGACATGATAGAGGGAGAGAATTAGGTTATTAAATATTGCACAGTGGTAAGATGCACAACCTAGAAATACTGTCATGCTCTAAAGAAAATATGTACTTGCAGGCCATGCTTGTTTGCATTGCATTAGTAATGCAATCTTACCTGGCCTTGCTTGTTTTATTTTGTTTTTTAAATGTTAGTAAGGGATGCCTCTGTGAGAGTAAGTGAAAAGGACCCTGCTGATGTTCACAGGCCTGAATGAGAGACAGCTTAAAGTCCTAACTCCAGCTGTCACACAAGTCTACTTTTCCTTTCCATTCTCTGCTTCTTACTAGAAATGAAAAAAAAAAACAAACCCTAAGAAAGAAAGAAACAAACAAAAAACCCTAGGAGTAATTTTAACTTGCCCTGATGGGGCGATGAAGAGGAGGGCTGCATGCACCAATATTGTCTTATGGAGCCTGTTTCCTGCATACTATGGGATAAAACTCTTAGAAGGCAAAAGATGAGAAGCAGACCAGAGGATACAAATTCTGTACTTGCCAGCAAACAGTTTCAGTAAGATTTGTGAATCCAGAAAGGGGAAAAAAAGATAATTGTAGAAAACTGGGAAAGGAGAACACAAAGAAGGAAGTGAGACCAGATATGCAGGTATGAGCTGGACTAAGTGGCTCTTTACAGTTACGTATTGTAGAAAGAAGACTTATACTGCATATTGCAGCTACTATCTGTAAGTACTAGCTGGGCCAAGAAATTTCTTCTGCAGCCACTTCATGCTCTGAATTAGATGCTCAGTAATACTAATTTCAGTGAAAAATGAGCATTGAATTCTTTATCGTAGTACTGGAAGTCTCAGACACACGCTGGGGTATGGTTCAGGGTAGAAATGAATTCATTAGAGCTGTTCACTTTTAACCCCTCCATAATTCTATGGCTAGTTCCTGTTTTGAATTTTAGACTAGTGAGTCTAAATGCAAAATTTCCCCTTGCTTTATACAGTTGATTCGATATGAACTTCACTTCTGGACTGTGTGTGGACATGTGAACTCAACAAGTAGAGCTTGGCATGAGCATTTTGCTGGGTTAGAAAGTCTTTTTTTTTTTTTTTTTGCACTAATGTTTCATTTTCCTTAATACATACCTGTCATGCTTTGTTATATGTTCTGTTTTCACTTTGTCTAGATTACAGAAATAATGTATGCAGGTATCTTTAAACGCCCTTCTTTATGGTATTATTCATGACCAATGTGGTTAGTGCTTTGTAGCTGCTGAATTGATCTATGTTTTGGACTGTCAACTTTCGGAGTTTCAGTGTGGTAGGACGTCCTTACCACTAGATGGCTCTTACTTTCACAATAGTAGGAATTTGCTTACATTACCACAATTTACTAAACAGGTTGGCAGTTGTTTATTTGTTTGTTTTCCGAAATGAAAACACAGTAGGGCTTTGAGACACCTGTATGGGAATATACTGGCTTTCTAGGCGCAGTTTCTTCTATTTTGACATTTTACTACTGCTTATAAACCTTGAATGAACAGCTCTCTCAGCAAACTCATTGTAACACTGTTTTCTCGAAATACCACATCAGTAAAGCAGCCAATATGGATGAATATGAAAGATTTAAAAATTTTTATGTCTTTGCATTTCAGCAATTTTCTCATTTTAGTTTTTATTTCATGAAAATCTACTACTAAAGCAGGGAACGTGTGGTATCCTAAAGTTTACTTTTCGTAATTAACTCAGTAAAATATTCATCAAAACATCAGTTTATCTTAGCATTATCTGAAGATTTGAAATATGTGATTTTGTTAACTTTCTTTATCACAAACCTACCTATGCTTTTAGTGGCCACATGGAGATATGTAAAATGAAAACTGCTTAGAAATTGTCTACATGAATTGTAAATGGACTTTTGTTCTGGAATTGTCAGAGATCTGTACATAAAAAGACAGCTTA
Source organism: Pithys albifrons albifrons (assembly GCF_047495875.1). Lineage (NCBI taxonomy): Eukaryota > Metazoa > Chordata > Aves > Passeriformes > Thamnophilidae > Pithys > Pithys albifrons. The sequence continues at coordinate 30,583,118 of NC_092459.1, forward strand.
ACCAAAATGTCTAAAGGCATCTGCATGCTCAGATATTGGTATCATTATTCTCCAGGACAATGAAATTAAAATTCGGCCCTGAAATACTTACCAGAACCTGAAGACAGATTCAGGCTTCAGTTTTTAAAACACAAAATAGATTTTGAAAACATTAAGCTTCTGACATAACATAACAAAAGTGTTCAGTTGTGTTGTTACTGACTTTCTACTGCAGACTTATTTGAAAGGTATTAAGAGGGATTCTGAAATTACAAATCTATGGAGTGCTACATATAGTCATGCTCTGATTAGTGAATATTTGTAGAATCCAATTATTCATAGAAATTATCTTCTCCTGTCTTGAATTCTGTAGCCCTCTAAAAAAGTTTTAGTGATGCTCTAAACTATGGTTTGCTTAAAAGATTGCAATAACCATCAGAAATCTTGTTTACATACTCAGATGCAAGATTTGCATGTCACACCTGTGAATTACACGTCAGCATTTTTTACACCTGTCTTCATCCAGCCCTTGTTTTACAGGGTCACTATATTTGGCTCTGAAAAAGCAGTCGATGAACTTGCACAGACCAACAGCTCCACCCAGCTTTTCATTATAATATGAAAGTATATCTGCAGATAATTTGCAACATCTTAGTTTTTCTTATTAGTCCCAATCACTGGGGGACTATCACTAATATGGTTGTTTCCAAAAAAGTCATACTTCTGGAGCTGTAACAATCCAGAAAATATTATCTGCTTGGTTTTGACTCTGCATGTACATTAGTAATGCAATCTTACCTGGCTCAATATCCAAGGAATAGCTGTCAATCTCCAAATTGAGGTGCTGAGCTGCAGCATCACAGAAATCTTCCAAAACACAGTGTACTGCTTCTGTGATATTGTATGGCACTGTCCTGGCAAATTTCATTTTGCTGTTCACAATCACACTTCCATTCCTGAAGTTAAGTATTTCCAACTGCTTAAAACCTGTAAGGTTGGACTGAAGGTATGGAAGTAGCTGCAAAACAGAAATTTGCCTTTATTTTAACTTACTATCAGTGTTTACCGGCTATTTATTTCTCTTATAGTCACTCATCATTATCAAGTACACACATCCCACACTTGTTTCCCTGAATTTAATGCAGTTGTTAAACTCCATGAACAAGTTAACTTTTCTGTTTAGCACTATCTTCTTCTGGACTTCTGCATCTTTCTCAATAATAGATTGAGATGGATGGGCAGCAATTTCCCCTGTAATGAAATGCATAGCAGCTGGGGAGTTTATTCATCTGGAAGAGAAAAAAATTACCTCACTCAAAAGCCAGCTTTAATTATTTTCAAACCAGGCAGGTTAGGGCATAGCATAATAGGCATGTTACTGAGCTGACTGGCTGCACTATTGTACCCATAGAGAAAATCCATATCTAATCATAGTCCCCCTACTAAGCTATGATATATTTTTAAAGGTCTATTTTAAAATCCAGCAAGTAGACACAAGCCTTCGATGTAATCAGCACTGCTATACTGTTGATGTGAATCTAAGAAAAAGCCAAATAAATTACATGCCAGGCATATGTCTGGAGTTTTTTTAGCAAGTAAAAAGTTTTATCACTGACTTCATAAACTGTTATCTTCATACTGTGTGAGGTTTATGGGTCTTTTAAAAATGCAGCTTATCAGACTTATTGTAGTAGGGTCTGATATTGTTGAAGTACTGTGCAATTTAATGCATTCCTTTCAACTGTACCCAACACCCAACATGTGTTGTTCAAGTTGATTTTCACCCACCAATTGCATGAACTGTTGTTCTAGTGCTTTGTATTCTGTTGAACTCCTATTGAAGAGGTCATCAGAGAAGTGCATGTTGGTTACCCTCAGGCTGAAGAAAACCACTAGCTCTTTGCCTTTGCCTGCAGTTGTCATGGAGCTGGTAGTTACATACTTCAGCGTAGGAGCTGGGGTGGTTTCTGCAGGCTCTGCAGTTGTCAGCACTGAGATGTAACCGCTGCCGTGCTCCCCTTCATCCAGAGCTGCTGTGCTCAGCCCACCAATGTGATCCAACTCGGCAGCAATGTCTTGCACTCCCATTCCAGTGCCATCAGGAGAAATGGTCTTGGGTGTAGGTGCAGAGGAATCTGGTAATTCAAGGGACTGTTCGATGATCTCAGAGGGGCTGTAGGATGGGCTGGTTGCTGCAGGTAGTGGTGCTATTTGGTCTGATGACAGCATATCTGTAATAACACCTTCAGGCTGCATGGTGGAGAGATCACTTGAACCAATAAAGAAAGGTAATGTTTCGTGGGTGCTGGCTGCAACAAAAACATCATCGCCTGATGATTCTGGCTGTTCTAGGATCTTCACTGCTGCAGAAAAACAGGGTAAAACCAAATAGCTATGTTGAAAAGCAAGCATAAAAAGCACTGAGCATGGAAAAAAATGTACATAGTATTTCCACAGAAACATTTTTTAAACAAACTTTAACACTATCTAAGGATGAAAATGTTCCATCACCAAGGAAGGACTTACTGGAATAAAACACCTCATATGCATGTTTGAGTAATGAGATTTCTGGGGGTTCTGTGTTTACTAGGTAAGTATTTCCTGAGCCTCTAAAGCATATTCTTGTTCTGAAGGCACATAATCACACTGTCAGTGTATACTGTCTGAAAGAGTAGATTGCAGCTTTGAGCTGTCTGCTTGGATCACTTGAATGCCAGAGCCATTCTGTTCCCCTCTGCGAGACGTTAAAGCTATTACTTGCCAGTAATCATAAAATGTGGTTAGAAAAAATAGTACAGTCCCTTCAGATGCAAGCTGTGTTGATTTACCCAACAGCATCAGTGAAAACAAATTCAAACCTCAAGAAATCATCTGCTGCACCTGAAGCAGAACTTTTATGAGGTCCCCATCAGGGCTTGGCATTGATCTAGGATATGTGATAGCTGTAGCTGAAATCCAAATCTATAATGTCATGAATGCAACTCTTTGAATTTGGCTTGCAGCTATCTGGCCACAGTGACTTAACAGAAAATGATGGCCTCCAAGCAACTGACATCTACCCAAGTAGATTACTTTGTCCTTTTCCAGTGACATGCACTCTTCACATGGAACTTTTAGCAGTCCCCTGCAGGCAAAATCACTTGTCAGCTGTTAAGAAAGAAGTTCTTCTCCAATTGCTGAACTCTTCCATTCTCTACACACTAATTTTCTCCCAGTGGCCAATGAAAATAGGAAAGGAGAGCAAAATTTGCATCGGGAATATCCTTGACTGAAGAAGGTGACAACTATCCTGGCCATGGCAAAGGAGTTCTTGCCATGGATATTTGCACCTTTTTTTGTTTCTTTGCTTCTAAATGAATTCCCTAATATTTCATTAAAACCTTGAGATGCTTTTCTCTTGTTATATCCTCACGTTTCTTATGCAATCAAGGATACAAACAGATTAGAAAAGCAAAGCCTAGTGCTGATGTTCTCTGTTTACAAAGCTCTTGCTATTACTTGTTGTGCTGACAAGCAGCAAGAGTCACTTGTCAGTTAAGAAAACTCAGAACAGCCTTCTTTGCATTAGTGCTTGAGGTATTAATGCAGGATGATCTACTGATGGGATGAGCCTGCAGCTCCACAGAGCAACCTTCTCTCAGCATGAAGGCATACACTCGAGGGCATGATTGTGACAGCACTTTTTAGACAGATTAGATTTCAGAATGATAACTGTGATAGAAAGAATACTGAAATGACTTTGAAATTGCAGCAAGTTTGAAGCAGAATAACCATATATATATTGCGTATTTGACATATAGCTGTTCGTATATATATGTATATACACATATGGTCTATACATAGACTATAAAGGTCTTCAGGGCATCCTCTTATTACAAGCAAAGTAACTTACAAGGCCTTGAGGGCATACCAAGATGATCCTGTGCATGTATCACCTGTTTTCATAGGCTGCCAATTCTTATCCAGCTGAGAGAGACAGATGGTGATTGACCACAGAGGCTGTGTTAGTGTCTTGCAATGCGAAAACAAACAAGCTCACCCACCTAAAAGGCTGCTGAGCACTTCCTGTGGCTCAGCACTAGTCCTGAGCCCAGGGATAACTGACCTGTGCTGGTGGATACACTTTGATTAACTAGTGTCATGTTACTGCTGTGACTTGCCTACACAAATGACATGTTGAGTTCAACAGTAAAATGACTTGCAATTGGTTTTACCAAGCTTTTTATCTGTCTACATGAGACTTGGATAAAATTCAATCCTAAGAAATTAGAAACTATGGATGAAACAAAGACCGTGACATTTCACAGAATCATAGAATGTTTTGTGTTGGAAGGGACCTTAAAGATGTTTTAGTTTCAATGGGACACTTTCCCCCAATACACCAGCTTGCTCAAAACACCATCCAACCTGGTCTTGATCAGTTCCAGAGATGGAGCATCTACAGATTCTCTGGGCAACATCTTCCAGTGCCACCCTCACAATAAAGAATTTCTTCCTAGTATATAATATAAATCTAAACTCCTTCAGTTTAAGACATTCCCCCTTGTCCTATTACTACATGCCCTTGTAAAGGATCCCTCTCCAACTTTCTTGTAGGCCCCCTTTACACCCTGGAAGGCTGCTGTATGGTCTCCCTGGAGCCTTCTCTTCTCCAGGCTGAACAACCCCAACCCTCTCAGCCTGTCTGCATAGGAGAGCTGCTCCTGCCCTCCGAGTATCTCATGGCCCCCCTCTGGACTCATCCCTTCTTATATTGTGGAGCCCCAGAGCTGAATGCAGTGCTCCAGGTGGAGTGTCACAAGAGGAGAATTCAGAGGAGAATCATCTCCCTTGATCTGCTGGTCACTGAAGTGAGAAAAAACCCCAATTCTTTGCACTTAAAATGTTGGCTTTAAATATCACATCTATCTATCTATCTATCTATCTATCTATCTATCTATCTATCTATCTATCTATCTATCTATCTATCTATCTATCTATGTTTTCAGTTGAGATATAAGGAAGACTTTTTATGATGAGGATGATGAAATACTGGAACACATTGCCCAGAGAATTGGTAGATGCTGCATTCATGGAAACATTGAAGGTCAGGTTGTATGGGGCTCTGGGCAACCTGATTTGTCCCTGTTCATTGTAAAAAGGGATTGGACTAGATGTTCTTTAAAGGGCCCTTCCAACTGAAACTATTCTAGGATTCTACTATGTATATACATATATATATATATATATATATAATATATATATATAATTTTGCCATGGAACAAAAAGTACACTTACATTGTTCATCACAAAACAATTATTTGTAAAACTTCACCAGTTGGCCTTGTAGATGAGATTTTTACAGCAGGAGACAATTGTATTATGACTTCTCTAGAAATACAAGCTCTGAAGATTTAGACAATCTCAGCATATTTAATTTCAACATAAAGTTTGGTCTAAACACTATCATTCAGGTGTTGGGAACCCACAGAAGGCACAAAATAAGTTGCTGAATTCAGATATACCCCCTGAGTAACCATATTGAAGGTTAAACAATGTCAGGCAATTAAAAACTGATGTCAGCAATAAAAACTGCAATTCAAACTCTGAGCCAACATTTATTCTCCCACAAAGATGTTCACTGAGCTCTCCAGATATTTTTTGTATTACATGGACAAAGCATGACAGTATTGTACTGAGAGCTCTACATCTAAAATTAAACTGCCATTGACAAAGATGTGTAAATGCTAAATTAAGAGGCCATTTCCCAAGTCCATGCTATATTAAATCTTTGTAAAAGGAGGTTGGCATGCAGACATTTATTTCCTGCTGAGGGAGTAAAATACATAGGTTTGACTTATCAGAAAAAAAATCAACTGCAATTTCAACAATTTTATTTTAGGTCTCTAATTAGTTGGTCCTCATATTTTTTTTTTAATTAGGAAAACACTTCTAATTGACCATGAAAAAGGAGTTATTGTTTGGGAAAGGTCAAATTGTCATGAGACATTTTTCTAGTGGGTTTGCATCAGTAAGCAGGCCCAGAAGCTTGTATATTAAGAAGTCCTGGCATTTCCTTTCATTCATGAGCTTAATAAGCACTGGCATTTCCTACTGGCAGTAGACAAATTTTCCAAGTCCACTGACAGGTATTCTGTATAGGTTCTGTATATGAAAGTTATATTATCACAATATATGTGTATACATTTGTATACTGGCTGGCTGACAAAAATAACTAATGAAGGGAAAAGTGTTCAGTTAAGAGATCAATCCATAATGCACAGTAAGAATCACGTTATGTGCCGCTCTGCTGATATCAATGCCAGATGGATACAGCAAGTAGAGGCATTCAAATTTACATAATTTGTTGATATCTGAAATGTCACCAAATCCCTGGATGTAGGACTGTTGTGTACAGACAAAGTGCTGACTTTATGTTTAAGGCCTTTAATTTTTAACTGGGGCACAAGTAAGATGAGGATTAGGAAAATTAAGAGAAGAGGATCATTAACCTAATGTATCACAACAAGTGTCTTGCAGCACATAATTACTGATTACGTTTGTGTTTTTAATTGCAAAGGCAAGAAGAATTGCAAGCTAGAAGAACCAGAATGATTTAAGGCTGTCATTCTGTGTGTCTATATGAATTCTCTAGAAGCCAGGTTCAATGTCTGGTGAAACCAGTAGAACTCCTTCTCCACTGACTCCAGTGAGCCTTAGTTCACTGGGAGTAAACCCCATCTCTTCTTGATCTCCAGTCCTAAAAAAATCCTGTCTCTCTTAACCTTTTTTCCTTAGCACTCATGCTGAAACTTTTTGAGTAGTCTAACTTTTCACAGAACAGCCTGAGAGCTGCATCTCTGTGCAGCAGTACTGCTATGTAGTACTCTGTGTAACTCACAGGAGAAGCCTTCACTTTATTCTGAAAATGTTCATACCTCTTACCTGTCCTTCATTATCAATGTTCATGGCACCAAAGATGCAAATAAATTTCATTCTCACATGATGTTCCAAGAGGAGTATTTTCTATCCTAGTAAAATACTACTTGGTAATAATAATCTCTCATTATTCTCAGAACCATTCAGTTTGGACACTCTGAAAACTTAAAGGGTAACAAAATTTGCAAAGTTGAACCCCAAAAATCTAAAACACTACAGAATTCAGGACATTGACCAGCTCCATCTTTCTAATCTTGTCTATATTCATTATGAATTAATCTTTCCAGGGTGCTTCTTTAGCTGTGCTCCACACACTGGCATAAAAGCCAGTCTTTTACTTGGTACCAACTGGATGACTCTGTTTTACTGACCTTCCTGCTTAGCTGAGTAATTTGTCCAGGCCAACAGACTCTGTGCTTGATTTGGGATGTTTGCTCACGAAGTTATAACATGGCCCTCATCTCTCTTTGGGATCCTTACCTTGACTTTTTTTTTGGGGGGGTGGGGGTTGTGGGTGGGGGGTGAGTAGTATTGCTTAGTTCTGCAATGACTGAAAAAACACAAAGCAAAGAACTCTTCACTTGTTCCTCAAGGATGCATGAAGATTTAGAGCAAACCATTAAGAACAAAGGCAAGCCCTGGCTACTTTTACTGCTCTGCAACTTTTCCCTCACTGCAGGCAATTCTTACTGGGAGAAACAGAATGGTGCAGTTCTCAACAGTCTGACTGTCCATAAACTTTTCACTGATGCAAGTTAACTGGTCCTACTAAACTCACACAAAATTTTCAGTAGAGAGAAAGAACTCCCTGTATGGAATGTCTGCTGGTTAATATTTTGATTGATCCATCTCTCCTTGGGAAATGGAAGCTCCCTTAATCTTTACAAAGTCAGTCAGTAGCAAAAGGGAGTCACATCTGCCTTCAACAATTTCATGTTTGGTCACTGTACCTATAAGAGTCCTCTGAAATATTGATTTCTTGTGGTATTACAAATTCATTCTGTCTTTGATTAATATTTTAAGATGCATTGGCCATTGTATGGATGAAAAATAGTAATTCAGCTTGCCATTTGCTGTTTTATTAAGAACTTTAATTACAAGTTTTCTGAATAAGCCTATTTCTTTAAAGATTTGAAGTCACGCAATAAACATATTTAATATATTTTTTAAAATTTTTCAGTTTCAAGTTAGTAATTTAAGTACAACAAGTGGAAACACGATATACGATTAATTCACAGAATATTCTGAGTTGGAAAGAACTCATAAGAATGATCAAGTCTGACTCAAAAGTGAATGACCCCTACAGAGATCAAAGCCACAACCTTGGCATTATTATTACTGTTCTCTAGCCAACTGAGCTAATAGGGCAAGCTTACCTTATGGAACTGTGTCAAATTCATGTGCTGAGAGACTTGACTGTTAAACCCTAACAACTGTTTTTGGCATTCTCACTTTTGAGCAGTTTAGAGGATTAAGCATTTCAGAAACACAAAAGTAAACAATACAGGAAAAGCTGTTGTTTAAAATACCCACAAAGCTCTGACTAGCAGTGTTTGACTTCATTTTGCACTGAAACTATGCAAGGGAAGTGTCTCTGGAAAAGAGACCGGAGAGCAATCTGTTAAATCCAAGTCTGAACCATTGTCTCACTGCAATCTCTCCACTGACTTCGACAGATGCTGCACCTCATTATGGTGACTGTTCTACTTAGCCCTAAGTTGACTCTGAAAAGATGCAGAAACATCTATTTGCCTCAGCACTCTTCTGACTACAGTAGAAGAAAAGTCACCAATTCCATATTAATTGCTTCTGACAGTTAACACTACTCACACTTGCAACAAAAAGATTATAAAGTTGGATGTTGAGACAGTATTTCTGTGTTTTATAATACTATACAGACAGGTGAGGTGTATAATCAGCTACCTTGTATGGGCAGTAGATCAGTGGTAGGTTATTTCCATAGTCACTTTTACCATTTAGAGAACCTTTACCTAATCTGCTACTGAGAGATAAAATGACATACTAGTGCTCAGCACTTTACACGTCAGTTTTCTGAGTAAAATCCTTGCCAAAATCCAATTTGACCAAGATTAAAATGCTCTTGTGAAGTAAGGGGATTACTGAGTACCTTTGCAATGAAAACATGTTAAAAATGCCATTATTTATAATGTTATTTATTGTAAGCCATTTTGAAGTTCTGCACTATTTCATACCATAGTAAAATCCTATTAAAATATATCTTAAACAAGCAAGTTACCATGTTAATCTTGGAAGCCTGGACTTGATTGGTATTTATATCAAGGAATTAAACAGAGAAAACAAAACTGAGTAGCACTGAATTTGCATATAATACACATCTACAAAGGAATAGAAACAAAGCTGAATAAAAAAACCTCTCACTTAAAACCATAGCTTCAGGAGGATTAACAGATCTTATTCCCATTGTTGAACATTCTCAAGTAAATTTAAAAAATCTCTTCCACAAATTTAAAATAATGAGATCTATGTGAAAACAGTCTAGGCCTTTCCAAACACCTGGAAACATAAAGAAACACTCATCTAAATGCCATGATAATGATCTTGGAGCGCTCCAAATGGGGAACCTGGAATACTATTTTTGATTTATTTTATTTTAGAATGCTTGGAGGCAAAGTCTGACAGGTTATAATACTTATCCTTCAGAGCTGAAATTACTCTCCAAATTCCTGCCCAATTTCTCTATTTTTCTCAACTGTGTAATAGGAAAAAAACAGAGCAAATTTTTGTAGATGATGGGACCATCAGACAGTTTTGTGGTATTAAAGTTTATTAGTTTGCAAAATGGTAAAAACGAAATAGAAGTCACGTAATATAAATTCAAGTAATGTGTTGACCAAGGACCTAAAAAAGAAAAGACAGGCATAAAATTAGAAAGTTAAAACTGGTGACTATCTTAAAATCTCATTATCAGAGGAGCACTTTAGAACTTGCTAAGAAAAATGAAAACACTGAATGCACATTCCCCGCCACCCCCCCCCCCCCCAAATATATTGTCACTTGTATGTGAGAACAATTCATGGAATGAAAGTCATAGAATGAATAGTATTTTGTTCTAAATAGTGCCTTGGATGTAAGTGGTCTGATTTTTCTCATAGTTTTGAAATGGAACAAATGACTCTGTGAGAGAGAGATGGAATATATTTAACTGGGGAAATCCTGCTGGTTTTATTCAGTGTTGCATTGTAAGAATATATTTCAATTTTAGTGATATTGAAAATTACTTTGGGCCAGATGCCATAGCTCTGACTTGGCTTGTTAAATGCACCCATCATGCTTGGATTCTGCATCTCAGCAGCTCATACTATCCAGAGACTGTTGCCAGGGAGCAGGAAGTTTGAATGTTAAAACCAGCAATAACCACACAGTATGGTAAAATGGATCCATACAGCCATTAGCTGTATGTTTGCTTTGAAAGTCCTTAAGAGACCTTCATATAACACTGAGGGGCAGAAATCTTATGAAATATGGTTGTTTTTTAAAAAATGACATTGAAATATATATTTGGGATTGTTCTCACATAAAATGTTTCAATTAAGGTACATGAGTTTCATTTAACTTTTTAAAGTGTTGTTGAGTAACAGTGATAATAAGATGAAACTGTTACTGTAACAAATAGTAACTGCTTATAGAACTTACAGATATATTGAGAAACTAAAATGAGGAAAAAATAAATAGCTGTCCATCAAATATCCTCCTCCCTCCACATGAGAGAACTATTAAGTATTACTAGCATTAACCTTCTTACAATAATTTAAAAAGGACTTGTCAATAAGAGGGAAGAAAACTGGAATGTGGGAAGAAAAAAAAACATTATTTTTTGTAAGTACAGCTGATGCTGAGTGTATTCTCTTTGCCCTGCCATGTGCAGTTGTCTGTCCTGGTGCTTCCAGGCATGCGTTCTCCTCAAGCCACACTATTTTTTTTCTTTATTGAAGCTCTGCAGTATCATGTAGACATACTGTGAAGTTCTTAAATAATTATTTAGCATAATTTTGATTTTTATTGTTTCACTTTAGAGTGTCAGTGCCTGATTCTAACATGGGGAATAAGATACTGGGATAGATATAGATACACAATAGGGATAAGAATGAAACTTTGGGCTTATCTAGTTCTTATCTAATGATCTAAGTCAAACTTCGCCAAGGCTTCAGCCACTGCTTCAGGCTACATATTCATTTCAGTCCTTTCCCCTAAATGTATTACTGCTGCAGTATTTTTCCAACTCCATTTCTTATCTCTAGACAAAGAAATCAAAACAATGGCAAGTTTTATTGGAGGATAAAGCTTCGGAACTGAAATCGTCAGGTATGAAGATGACATTAAGGAATAATCTTGTTTTCTCAGTCAACCCCTGGCAGGTTTTCCTATGCCAACAATACCCCCTCTCACTCTGCTTGAAAGCCCATTATTCCAAACTGCATGGCAATACAGATGGTTGTAAAGGCATGTTTGATTGTATATAAAATTTTGGCTCTGATATCGGCACCACTATTCTACCAGTACTGTATTCTACAATAATTTAATTTTTAAAAGTTTACAGACTGTGGAAGAATGAAAGAGAAACCTAAACTTGTAAATGCAGTGAAATGAACAAGAAATGAAATCTTTTGCGTCCAGTCTTGGTTTAATAATGTTCTTACTGATGCATGTAATGATCTCCCACTTTACAGAATGAAAGAAACTTCTGCCTCCTTTCAATTTACACCTAGACATCAGTATATGAGATTTTGTTTAGTAATTTCTATAAAGTTGCATTAAGAAAGAAATGTTAAGAACTTACAGGAAAAAAAATGCATGTTATCTTCAACCAGAAGTCAGATTTTTTTGGTTTGTTTTGTTTGGTTTAGGTGCAATGTGCAAATACATGACACTCCAGGCAGAAATTTACATTCTAGATACAAATCCATTAAATTAAGTATAAACATTATTGCAAGTATACCTCTGTTTAAGATTGTTATGTATATTTGTTTGTTACTTTTAAATACTGTGGGATCTTTCAAACTGACTAACAAGCAAATTAGGCATCAGTGCGATCTATGTGAGGCATCTTAGGATGGCTGAGAAAATCAAAGTTGAAAGGCCAAGCCCTCTCTGTAGGCAAAGATACAAAATTGCATCCAGATATGGAGCAGATGATGAAGCTGAGGTGATTGAGAGCACCCAAGTTACAACTTGGCTATGATAGTCCAATGCAGGTTGCACCAGATTTCTCTAATGAGTTTTGGATTATTAAAAATTACAAGCTGAGGTCAAATGGATTTTCTTATGCTGAAAGGATACTGAATCCTCCAAAGAGAAGACTGTAATAATTTTAGAAAATGGAAGATTTAATATGATTTGATCTTCACACATTATTTTTCAAATAATTAGCTAGACCAGGGATTTTTATTGAGCGAGGGCATGTTAATGTCAGCAGTGGCACTTTACCTGATATTTGTTCCAACTGCACTTCATGGCACATAAACTTCACTAGTTTCATTAATTTGAGACTTGGCAAAGGTTAACCTTACACTTCCATCCCAAAAGTCTGTATTATTTGATTTTTTATTATTATTTTTTTTTAATTTTATCACTGCATAGGTCAGATGCTTTAAAATAATTTTATTCAGGACATTAATATATTAAAGTTATTTGTGATACTGGCTCTTCAAATTCTGAACTCATTTCTGCCTTTTTATATTCTCTTTAGGAGATAAGAATTACTGTGATTATGTCTAAAGACTGTAAACTGCCTCAAAAACGTTTTTATCCCTTCATTTCTAAAGAAAACTAATTTTCTGGAACAAAGTGGAATTAGACCACATGTAGCAACACCTATATGTCCCTCCTGGAGGGAGGGCTCCTTCATTAACAGTAACAAAGATGAAGAAAAATTATCATGGGTTGTAAGCTTATTAAGTTTTCAATGGTATCATATGGCAAGTCCTCCTTCCTTCCTCTCCTCTGAGTCTCTCTAAGCCTTTATGGCTGCTCCTGCCTTCCTGGGCTGCAGGCAAAGAACTCCCTCAGTTGTCAGCTTTAAGTTTTGTCTCTGCACACAGACAGAAAGGTTTGGTTTTAATACAAGATATGAGACTGAAATGCATGAAAGTCTGTATTACACATGTTACATCTCGCTCATATGGCAACAATGGGATAACTGCACACCTGTGTCTGAGGAAAAGACTTAAAAGTATGAGTGAAGAAGGGGCAGAGCACTGAGTTATATCTTCCTGCTGTCTATTTAGGTACAGAAGGAGATGTTACATTTTTTTCATTGTACATTTGGCTCAGAAGATTGGCATCTGGATAAGCAAATTTCTTAGCAAAATATAAATTATTTTCTGTACTTCACACAGTCATTTCAATGAGTCATTGGAATTATGAATTGCATATAAAGAACTTATCACTTGTTCTGGTTAAGGTGCATTTATATTGTGTATTTGGGGGTCATGAATAAGAAATGATATTTAAAGGAAGCAAAGCTTAAACCTTAAAGTAAAACTGAACTGAAGCAGTTTGATAGCTTAATAATTTAAACAAGTCATGTGTTAAATTGGAAAAATAGATAGTGCTCTCTTTATCTCATACCTTTTCCCTAGGATTAGTCATTTCATTTCAGCATTTTTAATAAAGTTTTGAAGACATGATGTAGATTTTGTTCTATTCAAATTGTTCCTGCTGTTCCCAGCACGGAGCTAGCTAGGCAGCAAGCTATCATTAAATTTTGACCAAATGCTAGTAACTCATTCTAATATGTTTAGGTTTCCCCAGGATACTGGTAGTACTCTGAGTGTGCAATTGTAACTTCTCAAAAAAGTGAACATATTTTGAACTTCTCCTTAAATGTGACGTAACCTAATAAGGGTCTGCTGAAACTCTTGCACACTCAGCCTCATCTTCAGTTCACAGACAGCTTTCAGACTAATCAATATTGTATACAGTGCTTGAGAAAATGACATAGCTACACCTACCTGTTCAATTCTCCAAACATCAAACAACTGACACCTTCACAAAATTCACTCTGAATATTGAAGCAGCAAACGACAAGTGAAAGAGCACAAAGAGAAGCTGATGGGGGATAACATCAAGAAAATCCTGTCAGTTTATGGTCAAAGAAAACATAACAAAAACAGAAAAACATGCAAGGAAAAGGGAGAGTTCTTACCCTCTATAACCATCGATGTGAAAAAAATGATGAACATTCTTGACACAAAGAACGGGTGAAATCCAATCCCGGGAACATCCAGAGAGGTTCTTTGAAGAAGCAGTGGGGTTTTCTTTTCTGTGACAATGCTGGTTATGCCAAATAGAAAGTTATGCTAAGCAAAGACAGTGCTTATGCAGCTGAGGATGAACCAGAGGCAGAAAGAATACTCAAACATGCAGAAAAATGAATTTTTCCAAAGATTACTTGGAAATGGTGAGTGAAGAGTGCAACACTGAATTAACTGTTGTGTAAGAGGAAAATATTAAAGGGGACTACTCACAACAAGTTTGTGTGAACATGAGAGAAATTATGGCAATTAATGAGGCTTTTACCAGTTACACATACAGAGATGTGACCATCATCTACTCCTCATCAGTGTTAATTTTTCTCATGGAAAAACCCTCTGTGATATACCTTGCAGAGTCTTCATCTCTCAGAGCCTTTCTTGAGAGCTTAAGGATGACCCAGGCTGGGGAGAGTGAGATGCAGTATAGCTGAACAGCTGAAGGATTTTGCTGCTAGCTCTATTTAGTCCTGTGCTTCTGAAATAACTACTCCCAAAAAAATGCTTCCTCCATGATGGTCACAATGATTTTGGGATAACCTTTTACCTGGATCCTACAATTCATTAGTAGTTATAACAAATACAAATTAAATTTATACTTTCTGTACTGCTGAAATTGTTTTGGGTTTTGAAATACCGATCTGCCCAACACATAACACAAGTGGCTTCCCTTCTGAATTGCCATAATACTGCAAAGACTGCAAAGAGATGGAGAAATTTAACCATACAGAAGATATATTAATGAGCTTTGACGCCAGAGAAGGAAAAATTATCAAGAAGAAATAGGAATACTAGATAACAGTGAACAGGTATCAACTCTGACAGTAGGAAAAAAAGAGGGTTTTTTGCACTAGTTGTAAAAGAAATAGCTGAGATTTTAAAGGTGCTAGAGCAAAGAAAAACCTTTTGAAAAGTCAAATGTTTAAACCACAATATCTGATACTGGCATTTCAGAACTTTTCAATAAAATGTCTGGAAATGTGTGTCATGGTTTTCTTTTAATTCTATTGTGAAATCTCAGAACAGGAAGCTTATTCTACAGACAGTTTGGCATCTTCCTAGTAGTTCTGGGCTACTTCACAGGGTGGAGCGACTGCCATGACTGCATGGCTGTGTTATCCTCACTGACCTCCTCTCTACTGCCCATGGATAACATTACTGAGCAGAATGAGCACAGTACGGTCTGCAAGAAGCCTCACACATCCTCCTGGCTTATTCTTCCCACTGCATGCCCAAGACTGAAAAATCCCATCCTGCACGGCTTAAAAGGACACCTCTTGTTAGTTTGACTCGTCTTCCCTCACCTGCTTTTTCTCTCCTTTCTCTAGATGTTGTATGCAGAACTTTGTGTATATTTGTGTCTGTGAGGCTGAGTCTGATTATCTTTTTGGGAGCTGTGAAATAATTTCTGTTTATTGCTTTTCTTTGTACATCAGGTAGGCACATTTAAAGTAGTTGGTGTAGGTTGTAGTCATTCAATATTCAGAAGTCTGTAGTAATGTCCAACTGCACATATGTGATAACCATTGCAGTAAAGTCCATCCACGAAAAAAGAGCTGATACCTAAAAGAACCTCAGAATATGTTATTTTGATAGCCAGCTCTTCCTTTCATGGTGAAGAAGAGTGAATTTAAAGTTTTAGGCATGTGATGAAGAAAATTTGCTCCATCTTCTGGACAGTGGAGTCAGGAAGGGGTTGGAAATTAATGCAGTAGAAGTTCAGGCAACTGTTTAGACCATAAACCTCCATTCAGACTCGTACAACATTGTCAGAGTATTTCCTGCCATTTCACACCACTTTAAAAGTTTGTTGTTTTTTTTTAAATATTAATCAGAATTGCAGCTATGAGATGCAACCAGAAATAAAGTATGAAAAATTCTGTACCTGGCAAATTCTGCTTGACAAATTAAAATTAATAGCAACAACACTGTTGACTTTAATAAAACCTGAATTTTCATATCAAATTCTATGAGTTCCTATGAAATATGGAATATATAGGGAAACAAAAGAATACATGAAATGCTGTACACAGGACTGCCAGAATAGAAAAAAGCTTTAAAAAAGAGAAAATTTTTAAAGAGTATGCATTTTGAAACTTCAACAGATAGATTTCAACCAGTCTCCTGACAGTTAAGCATACAGTATATTTTGTCTACTATAAGCTTTTCAGAAAACATAATAACTACAGCTTTGAGTCGTTGCTAACACAGCATTCCCTTCTCTTTAGACAGGGGACAATTATTTTCCCACTGCTACTCAGCTGCAGAAGTAATGGTGGAATTCTTATACTCTAGTGCTTGTTTTAGACATAACTTGTGTTCAGTGAGAAGTAACATGACAGGATGTCTTATTCTGGGGATCTTCTCTTTTGCAGCTCTTGACAGTTCTGTTTTGCAGATTAACAGGTTCCAAACCAAATATGCAACAGGCAATTTCTTAAAATAGAGTTTAAATGGTCAGTACAGGTGAGTCAAAGACCCTCTGCTTTGTCTCTTCAGTCATTTGGAGCTGATAGGCCACAAGGTTTTTCAGTTATTTAGCAAATTGGGAAATAGGCATGTGGCTTTATGTGTTTTTATGACATCAAGTCCCTAACGCAGTGAGTGAATAGAATAAAAAATGCATGACTTTCTTTCCCCTGCAAATGTAACACTTTTCCACAGTTATAATGAATTCTATCTTGATATATTCTATGCTTTTATCAGTAGCACTGTAAGACTTCTCAGCATGAATTGGAAAATAGTTGCATTTAATGCTTTTCATCATAAATTTTATTTTCAAGAACACTTGGCAACTGATTCTTATGTGATTTCCTAATCTTTAAGCCACTCTGCTAATCTTTAATTATTTGCTTTTTTCTCACATCATAATTGTGTGAAAAAGGCAAAACTATTGAATGGGAAGTTCTTGATGCATAAACTACCACGCAACATGACCATGGAATATGCTATGCTCTTCCAAGTCCAGAGCTGATTACTGTATATTCCCAAGTGGCAGATTTTACATCCTTTGTTCTCTAAAAGGTGATCTTGTTATTTGCTGGATCCAGACAAACAATACTGTAGACAATATGGTGTCTGGGCATCCCCCACTCTCACACTTGTGCTGTGTGGGTTCATTGTAAAGGTTGCTATCAACATGAAGTGGGGTGCTCCCAATCAGCTATGCAAACAGTGCTGGCCCTACAGGATGTGGCTGGGCAGCAGGGATGAAGATCTCTTCTTGCTGTATCTGGGCATGCTGGATCAGGAAGAATAAGCTCAAAGTGGGAAGAGTTTATTATGTTCACCTCAAGAGACTTCTGGAGTCCAGGGAGGGACATGAAAGACCAAGGATTGGTCAAGGACAGAGCTGGTTGAACAGGAACAGAGTAGAGCCTCCTATAGAACAGGGAGCTTCCCTGCAGCATTGAGCATGGCATTTTCAGGGATCCAGAAATATTGTGCTGTGTGAGCTAACGCCTGTTGTGGGATTTTTGCTCTGAATTTGTCTTTTGTGTTTCTCTGCAGATGTTTTTAGTATTCCTTACAGTCTATGTGGGGACATCAGAGAGCCCTGCTGACTTCTATGAAGTGCTTACCTGCCCTCTGCTTTTCTGTTGAGAGGGTCAGTCAAAAATCTGAGACAAAGAACATATGAATATTCATCTAAGAACTAATTCCCCCCAGGTGTCTATAGTGACTTCTTGCATCTTAGACAGCTGGCATAGGTTTTAAGTGTAAGGAAAATTTAAACTTACTGACCTAATGCTGTGATGGTAAAGCCAGGTCAGGGAGCAGGAAAGGAGATGAAGCAGTCAAGAGCTGGGACAGATGGCTCCTGCTCTTTTGCCCGTTGAGGCTGCTTCCCCACACAAATCCATTACCTGCACACCATAGGTCTCCACAGTGTCTAGTATGGCTTTCTGAGCTGCTGGTGGAGGTGATGGAAGCAGTAGCCTTACTTTGCTGTTCTAGGGAAAAATCTGGTTTGCTTTGCCCTAAGAGTGACCCTACTATCTTTACCTGAAGCTTTTTTTATCTGCAGTGTCAGCTGTGGGAAACATGTCTATCACGTATTTTTCTTTTTTAAGGCTACATTAAACAGACTTTTCTCCACATATGCATGTATGTACTTTTTTGATTTATTAAGCATTTTTTCTCATATAACTTGGTGCCTCTAAAGAACTCTGCTGTTTGGATAAAACTGAATAAACAAACACAGAAACCAGAAACTTTTAAAAGCTTTTCACATTCATCAGACCTGTAGATATGTAAACTTTTCTGAGCTATGGCACTCTTTGGTTTGAGTAAGTTATTTCATGATACTCTTGTTCCTATCATCCATGACTGACTGTAGAGCCCAAAGTAGTTTACTTTCCATGTTTTAACTACCAAGGTTTTATATTAGCCTGGGATATCCTTTTTTTGTTTGTGACTTGTCTTTTTGCTCTGTCTTACTGAAATCTTATCCTAATACTCTGTACTTAGTACTTAGTATGCCTTTTCCTTGGACATTTGTTGTTGGGTTAGGCTGTTTGGTTTTTTTTTTCCCTGGTATTGACAACCTTCAAGTGAGCTACATTAGGATTTTCCTGAAGTGGACATCAGAAATGTAAATTTTTCACCTTTGATGGTCCAGAAAAATTTCCTATCACAACAGAAAGGAATACTTACTGTACTGATACATGACTGTATGTGTCATAACAACTGCATCTCTCCTACATTCTCTTACAAAAATCTTTTGTGTCTTACCTTGTCCAACGGGAATGTCTTGGTCAGCTTCCTGGAAAGGTGGTTCTAATATATCACTCGGTTCTGTCTTCTCCTCAGCTTCACTATCCTCATCTCCGGCTTGCAGACTAGGTGTGCTAAAGCTTCCTGTGGTATAAATTGACACTGTGGTAGCCTGTTCCGCTGGAGACTCATAGCCATCGGTGATTAAGTCATTGCTAGCAGAATCATCTGCTGGAGGAGGCAAATAGGAATCCTCTGATTTTGGAGGACTGCTGGTGCTACCCAAAGCACTGAAAGGCACTGTGAAACTTTGGTAGTCAGTAGCGGTAATGTGTGTGTATGAAGGAGATCTGTCATGAAATGGTTCTCTGGAGGGTTTGGTAGGGAACTCAGGTTCAGATGTAATAAAATTATTAAATTCTTCAGGGATGCTGATCTCTTCACTTAGGGCAGGGCTTCCAGTTGTAAATGCATCAACCAAGATGTCTCCTGTTTGGTCCACTGTGGCTGGGCTGGGGTAACCTAGAGGGAGTTCCACGCTCATGGATTCCTCCTGAAAAAGTTTTAAAAAAGAAACTTTCCTTATTATGTTTGGTTTATTCCTAAAAAAGGCAATAATCTTTAGCCACATGAGCTTGCAAACAGCTAAGTCAACAGAATCATACAATGGTTTGTGTTGAAAGGGACCTTAAAGACTATCTAGCTCCAACCCCGCCGCCAAGGACAGGGACACCTTCCATTAGTCCATGTTCAATGCCACATCTAACCCGGCCTTTAACACTGCCTGGAACAGGGCATCCACAGCTTCTATGGGCATATATCTTCCATATATCTAAGCTAAATTTCCCATTTTTCAGTTTGAACCCGCTACTCCTACAGTTCCTGATGAAGAGTCCCTCTCTGGCTTCCTTGTAGTCCCCTTTCAGACCCTAGAGGCTGCTATGAAGTCATGGGATGTATAAAATGTTTGTCATGTGCATGTGAGCTTAATCACATTGCCTGGAATTTTAAAAATGGTCAAAGAAAAATGGCC
This sequence comes from Pithys albifrons albifrons, assembly GCF_047495875.1. Lineage (NCBI taxonomy): Eukaryota > Metazoa > Chordata > Aves > Passeriformes > Thamnophilidae > Pithys > Pithys albifrons. Next base: position 30,603,056 of record NC_092459.1, read on the forward strand.
TTTGCTATCCCTGCCTGTTGCTCTGTACTACTGAACTGGGAAGACATTGCTTCCTTTGTAATTAAAACGTGAAAAGGTAATCAAGGAGTAATATTCACATGTAAAAGTTCTAAACACTACCTCTGGTGCAATATAACAACACAGCATTCATTCTTACAGCATATACAAGAGGCAGACGTTATTTTAGCATAAGAAACATTTTTGTATATTTATGTCCATCTTATCACTGTTTAATTTTATTTCCCATGGAGAAATGAATAAATATGACTACCAGTATTAACCTACCAAATCAGGGCCTGCCAGAGGAATAGTAACCATGCCTTGGATATCATTATCAAAATCAGTAGGTGGTATAATAGATTCTGAAAAAAAAAAATCAAAAATATTAGAGAGAGAGTGCACAGTATTACATCACTGACACAGTGCAAACTGTTCAAAATATATAAACTCAGTAAAAAACAATACTAAATTGTTCTCCATCTAAAAATGACTTTTTAAAATCCATGTTAAGAAGAAAGAGGCATCAATGTCCATTCAAACTGCCAATTATGAGGAAAACCAGAAGTTTATATGCAGTGTTCTTTGTACGCTTTATTTAGCATAAATGCAGTAGGTCTGCAGAGAGCTGAACCATGGAGAAATGCTTAGAATCAGATGAAGGATGAACCTCTCAGTTAAATCTTCATGGACTATGATGACTCATTGTATTGTGTTGCCCATTAAGCCTAAATTTACTTCAGTTTTACCAGAGTCCACACCATAATTAACGTCAGTGTTTTGGCTTTAGTGCCCAGCTGGTCCCTTCACCCTTCCAGAGACACTCTTTAAAAGTACTTGCACTCAAGCTGTTTTCTAAAACTGGTTATTAAAATTACTACTGGGAAAAATTTGATTAAAATATTTATTATTCAAGTGTTCTGTATCTATTTTTTGTTGGGACTTTTAATCTACATTAAAGTATGACATTCTCACAGAAAGTATTGGTTCATATGAATAATTTTTTATCAAGAAAATGGTGCTGTTTGTAAATTAAGCACTATAGCTAAAATTTGGTATATGTTTTAAGATTGTTTTTGTCAATATACATTTTAAATAATTTTCCCCATTTTAGCCCACCTCCCCGGAGCTAAGGATATGGTAGCTTTGCAAAAGGTACTGATGGACTAGAGGAAGATATTTATTAGCTGGATTACTGAACAGAGTACAGACTTTCAACCTTCTATTGAAGGTCTTTACACCCAGCTTGTCATCTACAATCCCTCTGTGTTTCAGAGCATGAGTGAAACACATCTTTACCGATTTTATCTGGGCTCTTGAAGGTGTCTATCTCTGACTTTACTGAGTTTAGGTGGCTTGTTTACAGTAAAGATAGAGCTTTCAGAATGTTCATTTTATGTTAGAGGAAGCCCTCACATTTTGTCTTGTTGAAGAAAGGAGACTGTCTATACTGGGAAGTTAAAATAATACAGTGAATATTCATAGTACTTCTTTTATTTTTCTCCACTTAATCAGTGTGCAAAATACCGATTTTCTAAACAAAAACCCAATGAAGAATAGATCCTCTAATTACACTGTATAATTATAAAGGCTTTTGCTATAGAATTTAACTTCTATCTCTGCATCCTTTGGATGCTACCTAACAGTAAGGAGAATGGGCTATATCAAATGAAAACCATCTGTTAGAGAAGCAAAGGACACCTTGCTGAAATTGCATCAGTTTGGGAAGGCAAGGTTCAGACTTGTGCCTGGCACCCTCCTGCCCACTAACCATCAGTAAACTGAAGTGTTCCAAGGTCCATTGGCAGGGACTGGTCTTCATGGAGTGCAGTGGCAACCAGCTGCTGAAGGTCTGTTACGGTGAGTTTGGTTGCTGATATCTCCCTCTCTTCCATTGGAGAAATTGGAAGCTTTTCACTTTCAACCTTATTAGACCCAATAGTTGAGATGTCATCTGCTGTGCTTTTGATTTCTGAGCCGTCTCTCTCAAAGTTCACCACATATCGTGCTATAGTGCTGCTTGATCTGCAGGGGGGAAAAGGTCAAAATGCCCCATGGAGCAAAATCAGTTACTGACTGAGAACCAATTTTACAAACAAAGATGCAACCATAACATATGATCTATAAAAGTAATGCAGATTTACTTCTTTCTAATGAGACTGTCACCTTCAAATTACTTTTACTATACCTTTTTTTCTTCTATTCACAATTTTAAATAAAAAATCCAATACTGAAGAAAATTTAAAAAATATTAAAATATAATTCAGTTCAATCTCGCTACTCATAAACCTGTAGAACTTGTAATATAGTTTGAAGTTATTGACTACTGATTCAAACAGCCATAAATGCATGCTGGGGTTACCAGCAGCCATAATCACACATTCTGCAGAATCCTCTGAAAAGGGATTAGACAGTGCATAAAACTGCAGATAAGCAAAAATCTCTTATCACAACTGAAGCAATTTTTCACTCTTTTTCAAAGAGCAAAAAAGTTAGCTAATATGGCTAAGCACTTTCCACAATGGATGTTAGCTTCTCCAAGTCCAAATGGGTGGTTATAGCTTTTCTCTAGACAGTCATGTTTAAGAGAAATCTCAGACATTCACCATTATTAATACATCACTTTTCATAAATGTTAAATTCTCCTAAGTGAAGTGAAAAAAAATGAGCACATTGTAAACATGCCTATACTACACTGCTTTTTACAATATCAAATAACTGTAGAGAGAGGAATTTCACCTTATGCAGAATGTACTTGTATTTAAATTTCTATGACATTGCAAGAGTTCAGGAAAAGCATTAGACAATTTTTCCTTTTAAATTTTGAGTAAAAGAGAAATTTTGGGAACTACAAGGCAAATTATTTCCCAGTAGCACTTTTAAGAAGCAACAGCAATAAACTCTGTTATCTGTTTGTATTACCAGTCAAAAGCTCCCTGATTTTATCAAGTAAGTAAGTGGTCTCATTGCTGTTCCATCTGGAGATAAAAAAATCAAGTTCTACATACTTACTGAAAATAATGTGTATGGGCATACAGCCAGGAAACAGCAAATCAAAAATGAAAATTGGAATATATAGTTTCCTTATTTATTTTTTACTTTCAGTTTATGACTGATAAAGTTCTTCAGGCATATGAATGTGAATTTTCTTAGCTCAAACTTTTTCTTTCCTTCAGAGAGATCTTGACAAAATTTGATTATATGAACCTTCTAGGTAAAAGTAAAAGTGGTCCCTGCTGCTTCATATCACAGGTTTTGTACTTAGGCAGAACACAATCAATTCACTTTGCCACATCAAGATAAAGGACATTTACTGGTGTATCTATGTACATAATAAAATGATTCATAATGATTAATAATTAGTCAACAAAATTATTAATCTTAATTAAGGATTCCAGAAATATTACCCATCTTTCTCCTTCTTCTGTCTTCATTTTGTCATAGAAGAAAGGGTGTGAGAAAGGATTGAAAAAGAAAGAAAAAGATTCATGTATGCTGGTAAATCATTCAGTCACACACATCACAACCATCTTTTGACAATTTATCTTATATTCTATGTGTCATCTATAATTTTTATCTCTGTGTGAAAATGACAGTCTACTCTCCATCAGTTCATTTTTCCCCTTCCAAACAATGGGCAATCACCATGTTTTGTGTGTGGAAAAAGGAGTTTTACTTTACTATGATGGTTTGAAATATCAGCTTTCTTATTTTCCACCTCAGTTGGTGCAATTTTGACACTGTCAGTGCTAATCTCTATCTTTATGGTGGCAATGAACACCTGTGGCAGTAGTAGCAGTGATTACTGTTACCACAGATGGTTCCTACATAGCCTTTAGTCACAGGGGCAACTTGAACTATAAATTACCTCTGCAAGATATGCCTATGTTGACCTTATGAATATAATGCCCTGTATAATTTTCCTTGAATTCTCTAGACTATCTATAATGTTGTCCTTCTACATTGCCTTGTGAGAAATGCTGCTAATATATATACTCATATGGCTAAGGGATAATGCACAGCAACCCCTATATTTGCTGATCTTTACCTCTCAGGAGCTAACTAAATTACCAGTGATGGGAATCAATCTTGGTCTTACATATTGATGAATATACTTTCATATCAGCTCCTAAGTCTAAGATACTAAACTGAAGCAGATCCCAGATCTCCTGGAGTCACAACTGAAAGGGGTTAGTTATTGCAAGCTGTGAGATGCTGCTGCATAGTTCCCTGCTTTTTCTGCAGCAGACAGCTTTTTGTTTTATTAATTTCAATACAAAAATATAAGCAACTGACTTTCAGTCTTTTTTGCTCTTCTATCTCCTTTTCTGCAGCAGTTTTGCAGAGAGAAGTGCTAGGAAGAAGGATGCTCTTGCCTAAAATTACATTGCAATATGTGTGTTCTTCAACATGTATTAAATATTGCTAGAAGGACTGAATGTTCCTGATGCTGTGCTATAAGACCCCATAAATTTATGTCTTTTCCCCCCTTCTCTTTATTACTTTTCAATTTTGTATACTTTCTTACTATTAATTCTTTGGGTTTTGTGGTTTTTTTTGTTTGTTTGTGTTTTTTTTTAACTCTTTACACAATGTGTTCTTATCTTTTGGATGCATAACTCATTTTTCTTATCTCCCCCTCCCCTGTAGATTCTCCATTGGAAAAAAACCCAACAGCTTCCATTAGTAGTAAGCATAAAAGGAAGCTAGACTAAAAGAAATTTCAAGACAGAACTCAAATGTACTGAAAACAAAAGAAATATTTTCAATAGTTTGAAAGACCTGGAAAACAACTACTTGGAAAGTTTTACATGTATGGACAGGTATCCTCCTGCAACCCTCTCTTGCCCAGGCACCTTTGCTGTGATCTATGAATGGCACAGGGTCTACACACAAAAAAGGAGCCTTCTAAATAATCACACTACTAACTCTCTTTACCTTGTCATTTTAAAACATCCTTAATACAGGGGTGCTAACAAACAATTCAAAGAATTTATTGTATTCTTCACCCCTCAGGGAATCAAAACTACTTTTACATAGCAATCCAAACCCGCATAGTCTCACTTGGAATGTATTTGCACTTCTCACCATATTGTCTCTGTGGCATTCCCATAAAACTGTTTTCTGTTTGCAGCAACATGCTGCCCTCTGCCTTCCCCACCCCCCTCCATCCCACACATCTCATCATCTTGGAGGGCAAAGGTAGGAGTCAACAGATGAGAGTCCCATTTTCTTACTTACTTAAATCCTAGTACGCGGATTTCTTTGAATCCTGGAAGTTTCTCAAATATTTTTTTCATCTATAGAAAGCCATAAATTAATTCAGTGTAAGATATATAACTAAAAGGCAAGCACAGACTGACTACCTAGAAAAAATTTTTCATATTTGAGAAAGAGCTTTAGGAAACAGACTGAACCATTCCCTTTGTGGTATCATAATTGCTCAGCTTAAACACAATGTTTAGTTAGTATATGCTGATCATATTAACAGTTAACAGGCAAAATGAAGGAAAAAATATACCTTTTTCTTAGTAATGTAATTATGTAAATCAGTAATAATCTAGATCTGGTTCATGAATAATTTGTGATTCAAGTCACCTGTAAATTGTTAATTACTTAGAAACATTAGCCAAATGCAGCTGTTTAGATTATTTGACAAATCATTTATACATTAAACAGTTTTAACTGTCTTGTACAAATAGAATAACAATAAAATTTAATTCTAATGTTCACTTGAACAACTAAATGGTTTTGAATAAAAAGGCATTATATACTTAGTAAACAAAGTCTACAAGCACTTCTGTTTGAGGGTAATACTGGAAATTGTCAGAGAAACCATTTTATCATCTTTGCCAGCACATCATTCACCACTTTTCTATGCATGGCTGAAACTGAACCAGGAAAGTGAGATAACTTGCACTAAGGAATGCTCATAAAACTAATGAGAAGCTTTAGTTAATTTTACTAAGAAAACCTTTTGGGAACCTCAAGTCATTATCTGCTATCAGTTAATATTATTAATTACATGAAAATACCACAGATATTCCAGTTCTTACAGAAACTATGGTAATGCACAACAAAATGAGTGCAAGTCCTCCGAAGAACAGTTCAGACAACAGTAGATAATTACTTTAAACATTCATATTACATTTCTCATTACATCTATCGTAGAAATTAAATTATGAATTCTTGATTAAACCTGAATGATATTTCTAAAGCTATTCTGTCCATCATTTATCTGAGGCTCTATTACTGTCAAAGATGCTGGCTTGTTACCTTGGTGGCTGAACAGATAGCCTAAATGAGGGGAAAAGCTGACTATACATGAAGGAAAACTGAAGGTCTTGAGTTAAGTGAGGGCAGTAGACTCTATTTCATAGTCAAGGTAGTTTCATAGTATGAACCTCTTCCAAGGTGTAAACGCAACTTTTTTGCATTCATTCAGCCTCCTTACCTGTAGTTGAAATTTGGCAGCTAGTTGCTGGTACTCTGGGGAGTTGGGGTCACTAAGTTCAGCTGTGTACTCCTGATCAGTGAGAGTTACACTGAATTCTACCATTTGCTCCACAGGCAGTTCAGGGACTGTATTTGTTCCCAGCTCCTGGAAAAGAAGAGGAATGGAAAAAAAGTCAAGAAATAAAACTAAGTGCTTTTTTCCCAAATATTTCAGTATTTAATAGATAGATGAGATTCCCTTTTAAATCCATCCCCAAAATAACATTCTGGACCATATTCTACAAAACTTTTGTTGGTTTAACTCTTCTGTCTTTGCAAACCAGTTTCTATCGTTGTAACTTAAGGGTTGCCTTTGATATGCATAAATGAAGAGAATCAAAACAATTCTTGCACAGAGACTGTTAACAAATCTTACTTCCATCACCTTCAAGGCAGATAGCTTTATTTGCCCCTTTGGCAGACAGTGTGTGACAGCAAGGAGAGTGAGAAGAACATTCTACAAGCTAGTTGGGAACCTATGCTCAGAAACCCTGGGATCAGTCAGAGCAGAGTGCCAGATTCTCTGTTACTGTGACAAGGTCAGAAGTTTGCATTTGGGTTTTCCTGATAATAATAGGCCTACTTGTAATACACCTTCCTTGTGCAATTGATTTTACTACTGTTAAAAGTACTCCTATTTTGTTTTCTGTTTCCCAATAGTGTTTGTAGATTTTCCCTAAATTTACTAATTTTTTAACTCCAAAAGCCAATTCATTTGTAGGCTATAATGTGCTGCCCATAAGGGGCGGAGGTATTATGGATGCATTGAGAAAAATTTCCTAATTCATCCTGCATATAAAGTTACACATTTGCTAATTTTAAGATCAGAATGTATCTCTTTTTCTTATTCAAAAACAGAGGTGAGCTTCAGATTCCAAGTCCTGGAATGCAGGAACCTGAAGAGGTGATACAGAGAGATCACTCAGGAAAATCCTGCCTTGTGCCAAGATCTTAGTCCTTCTTCACAAATCTTGTTACTAATGTTAACCCATATCATCCCTGCATTTCCCTGCCAATGTATTTTGGTTTTTTCCCCTGACTAAAACTTCTCAGGGTTCTAAAGAAAGCCTGTTAAAAATACAAAAAATCTTAGAACAAAAATTCTTTTTACTGCATGTACTGCTTATATGTTTCATGTTCATACTTATTAGCAATACTTAGATAGTCTTTAAACAACTTTTAATATTTTGATTTGCTCAAGGATAATTCTACTCTCAGCCAGACTTACACCTTGAATAAACAAAGAAATACAAGATTAATGAGAAACTGGCCCAAAAGAACAGTAAGCTCATCAACATGAATCCTACAGAGAGGTGAGATTTGCACTTCTGCTGCCAGGTTAGTTGACATGAGGCTGCTAGAGACATAACACCTAGGCTTTAATAGCTTCCAAAAATAAGCAGAAGGAATAAGTGTGATTGTAGTGTCAGGGCATAAGAGAGAAAATAAGACCTTAATGATAGAATCACAGAATACGTGAAACAGGAGAGAGCACTTTCTGCACTCACGGATTCTGCAAAACTCAGCTCTGTTATACCGTTACTTAGGATGCCTCAGTTTTAGAGAAATGTATGGTTTGTGTTGTAGATAAAGAGAGGCTCATCAGCTAGAGAAAGAGCATTATGTAATATTCTATCATATAAATGAAAGGTTCAGGGAGATGCACTTCTGACAGCCCTGCCCTATGACTTTTGAAGAGCCAACTCTTAAGGAGCTAGTGGCAAAGGATTGGGCCAAGGAAGCGCAAGGAGATCTGTAACAAGGAGGAACTGGTTAATGACAATCACCTGGTACATCTCAAACATCACAAATAAGCGATTTTAAAACACCTTTTTCCTCATATTCTGTTTGCTCTTTCACTGCAACTGAGACATAGATAGGTAATAGACAGTTGAGACTATTTCAAGGTTAATTTGCTTTCTTACATTATGAGGATGTAATCATTTTGGGCAGTAAAAACAGCATTTATCATGCCAGTGCAATTCCTGTGCTGGAGCTAAGGAGCTTGCATAGGTGCAGTAAGGAAGGGTAATGATTTGCCAGGGTGAGGCCTCATCCAGCATTCCTGCCCCCAAATTCTTGGTGACAGCAGCACCAAGACAATGAGTTCACCCATGTGGGGAAGAAGTGGCGTGAGCCTCTTCCTACAGCCAGTACGCACAAACAACAAAAAAAACCCTGTGCAGGTTTTTTAAGGAGCCATTCTAGAAGGGCGAACAACTTACAAATTGGAAAAATTCCCAGAGCAAAGCAGAGGGGAAAACAAGAGATTGCCTGTCAGCTGAGGCTCTTCAGAAGCAGGATCCTCCCAGGTAATGCCTTGGTGTCCCCCCAGAGGGAGATTCCTAAAGGTTCCCTGAGGCCACACAGCTGTGCTAAGACCGGGGCTACCTACCCAGCAGACAGGACAAGGAGAACAACAACTCCTCCCACCCCTCTCTCAGAGGTAACCAGTGGAAGCTGCTGTAAGCCTGAGGAGGAAGGGGCAGGTTCAAGGGCTGCGCTGCATGGCTGCTCTGAAGAGACAGCAGCAGAGATGCCTTTGAGAATTGGTAGTCTGAGCAGAAACTGCAAAGGGTGGGCCAGTCTTCTCTCATATGTCATGGAGAGCCCAGAAGGTATGCTTTTTTGGCATTATTTAATGACAAATAAGGTTACAAAGTGGTGCAAGATAGGCAACAGACGACTCCTTGAAAGAATGGAGGCTCTTCCTAAAAGCTGGTTGCCATGGTTCTGTACTTTCTACCTCATACTCCAGAGACAGCACGCCCTACTCTGGTGCAGAAGAGATGCTAATACACCCGTTCAATCCTACCAGCTGAAACGGAGGGGAACACTCAAGGTCTGTGAGCATTAGGTGTTTATAAATCATCTTCCTCTTTTCTGCTAGCTGAGCCAAAAAAAAAAAAAGAAGAGGTGAGTGTAAAAGTGGGGCAAGAAGACAGGCTGCCTTCACCTTCACGGGAGTCTTCGTGTCATTAGCGATTTCATTGAGCAGTGTCCCATTAGAGAGAGGTGTGCCAGGGGAGCCTGCAGGGGAGGGTAAAAGAAAAGTCAGACAAGAACGAGTCTGCACATCAAAAATCTTTCCCTTTCTGTGTTGGTTAAGTGTCAGCTTACTGGAGCACCTTTCCCTAGGGAGGATGTGTTTGAGCACAAGCCTGTGCCATAGAAGGTGGCCATGACTTAAGGCATGGGTAAAGCTGCAACATTTTATACAATAGACAGAGTTTCTTCCAGCTCAAACATCAGTAGCATGTCATGTGAGTGACTGAATGCAAAAGTGGCACTGCCTGTGCATTAATGAAATTGTTTGAAGTAATAATATTTGATAATTTCCTGTCACTCCACATGGTGTATCACCAAATGCCTAAGCTTGATTTTGCCAATTGAGGTCTTTATAACAGCCACCTTTCTTTAGGGCTTAAAGTACAAGAGGCTTTGACAGAGTTATTCCAGATAGAGGCAAAATTAGGGTGCTGAAAGTCCCTATTGATAAGATTCTGTTATATTTGGCCCTTGCAAAAATATATCTGCAGAAATTTTCCTCCTTGAATCAAAATACTCATATTTACAGGCTTATACTACTGCATGATTTTTCTAATGTTATGTTAAAGAACTGTGGTATACAACAGGGCTGCTAGGTCTCATCATAGCAATGTTATCAAATTATTGTCTTGTCATGACTGTGACTTTCTTGCTAATGTCAGTATTTGCATCTACTTGTTTATTTTGGTTAACGAAATGCCACAGCTGACACTCTAAATGCTATTTTATAACTGAAACATTAGTCTGAAATTAAGAAAATATATGCATTTAAAGACTGTGAGGCAAACTTGGAATGCTGCATGTGAGTAGCAGACATGCTATAAAGAGATAAAATTTGCTTCATAAAGATTATTTTTCTAAACCGTTTTCATTGTATTTCACTGACAACTTGTCATATTTCTACTGTATTTATTAAATTACAGCCTTCTAAGACCTAAGAATCACTGGCCTTAATGATTTTATTTAGTGAGCAGACATCCAACAAGCAGACTTGACTTTACCTGTAGAAATGGAAGGAATTTCTTCCACCTTTTTGCCTCCTGTTTTCTCTGCAGATATTTCATCTTTCCTATCAATCAAATAGAAATGAGTGATTTAATTATCTCCATACTGTACTGGCAGTGAAAAAAGTGTGAAAAAAATAAAGACATGACAATAAATGTAGTTTAGATGAGTGAAGTTATTTCTAAGGGAATATTTTGTAAACTGGTTAAAGAGACAGTGGAACAGTAGATCATATTTTGTATTCAATAATTTGTATATTTCCTTTCATGTTCTTCAGTGTATTATTTTCTCTTAAAAAAATGATTTGATATGTTCTTCCACCAAGAACTATCACTCCTGTCAGGAATCTTCTCATGAGGTTTCATACTGATTTGATCCATGCAACCAGAGGGATGGGATTACAGAGATTAAATCAGTGTGCTGGGTCTGGTTTTTGTTTCTCTTTGAAGTTTATGAATGGTAGACCACTGTCTAAAATGTAAGCAAGACTTCCTGTACATCATCTAACCCACCTCTTGTCTCCATTGCTATATTTCATCCTATCAAGCTAGTTCAGTGAGAGCTTTGGGCTTCTGGTTTTAGAGCCAACGGGAATTTCATGGTTCCAAGGGAGTTTCACATGGTGTGGTGTGAGGAGAGAATGAGTGGACTTATTTTTCAGTTGTTGGTCTGCATTCTAATATCATAAGGATGCTTCCAGTTAAAGATAGTTTCAAGTCAGGTTCCTGGATCTAGAGTACTATGAGGTGTAGGAATGTTTATTTTTGCATCTGGATGTAATATTCATGGGTTAGTGCCTGCCATGGTCCACATGAAAGATAGCTGAAAACTCAAGGAAGAATTTGGTGGGTATGGTGTAAGGTTGTCTGCCTTGTATTACAGGATATGGTTTTGTACCGTTGATATTATTTTCTGTTGTAAGTTTTACAGTCATGATGTGATGAATACATTGTGTAATTGTGACTGTTAGCTTGACTGGAAAGCAAAAGTGGTATATACATATCTAATTACATTTTATAATAGTTGTATTAAAGATTCCTGCACTTTAGGCTATAAAATAATTTCTGCTCTAAAACCAAATTTTTATTCACTCATCTTTTGGAAAAAATTAGATTTTTAGACAAGAGATTTTTCTTTCCTGCAACTGGGGTGTGAAACATTTAAATTATTTTGGTTTGTAAGTAGATTATGGAAGAAAGCCACAGCATAAAATGAAAAGCCAATCATTGAAATAAATGAAAATGGAATTCTTCAAAATTTCTACAGTGCACACAGATGGAGTATTTGTGAAAACCAGTACAAGTAGAAGAACTAAGGGCACTGCAAATGTGTGGTGTCAAACTGAGACAGAACAGAGATTGTAGCATAGACAGAAAAGATGTCTGAGCTACATTTCTATACAGGACCAACCTAGGTGTTTAATAACATAAATAAAGAACATTTTTAATAACATAAATAAGGAATATGAACAATTGATCTTCCACACCCTCTGGATATCTTCTGTGGTGACAGCCCAAGTATTATTTGTAATGTTTTCACAATGTTAACTCATTATGTGTTGTGTCTTTAACTGGAGGCTGACGTCTCTATGGGGCACCTAGAGAAGATAGAAAATGTTTCCCAAGCCACACAGTAGTAAAGATGAAGTCTAACCATGCGCAGTCATGGCTGTCTGTATTTTCAGTTAAAATACAAGTAATTTCATAGGATTTACTTCACTTCCTGAGTTGTGCCTAGGGAAAACTATACTGTTGACCAAGAACTCAAGAACTCAGTAATCAGTCACTTCACTTAATGACTTGCTGCTGCTGTTTGCACTAGACTGACTGAAAAGGCCTCCCTTTGGCTTTCCAGGGGAGTCTAATTAGGTCCTACATTATTGAAAATACATTTCTGGGAAAGAACAATCAAATCTCTCATGTCAGAATGAATAAAGATATGTAGGATCTCTGTGATCATGAGACAGTGTAACTGATGATTTGAAAAGATTATTTGCCTGAAAATCTCGTGAAAATCGAAGAAAACTTGAAGGAAAATATTAATCAGAGAAGTTGTGGACAATGATTTATGTCGCTTTACTTCATTATTTATATGCAGAGAGACAGAGTTCAGTATTGGAAGTTTGATCCTGCCATTCTCAAACTTCTGATTGTTTCCAGGAACATATTTTTTTGAAGAGTTTGTAGAATAAAGTATCACATTAGTTTCATGATGTGTAAAAATACAGGAGAAAGCTAAAGACACAAGAGTTTCCACGTTATTGCTTAATGTAGCCTCTCAGATAAGACTTTGTTAAGCTCTCAACTTTCCTTTTCATAATTATGGCAACCTTTTTCACACTCCCAATCAATATCAGTATAATGCAAAACCATGTCTCTGACAGGATTTCATGCTCACATTAGTCTGAGAAAACATTCTGTGGTATCTCAGAGTGAACAGGGAACTCAGACATTTGGCCACCTCCATTATCTGTGATTCAATTGCTGTGTACTATGATACATCCAGTATACACATCTTTCACAGCACACACTAAATACATCACAGCTCTCTATGTATATCTGCTCACATCCACACACATTTACACATAGCTTTTTCAAAAGAGGGAGTAACATCAAGTGGCAAGGTTCTACTTGTGCTACTTACCTTTCCTGGAAGGTTCTATGTTTTACTCGCTGCAAAAAGATTAAGAAAAACAGCATTTTACTAGTGGGTGTATCCAACCAGAGAGAGCAGAAACCTCTTAGCTCTTTTGTTTAATTTACTTTTTATGTTTTCCTTCTAAGACATGCCCCCTCCTCTTCCTGAACAATACTTTGCCCTTAAATAAGCAGATGGGAAGAGACTTGGAAGTCTCTCCCAGTTTCTAAACAAATGTCATTAATCCTTACCCGCTGAATTATTTCCAGATGCTCTTGGGAATTGCTGAAGTTTTTGCCAATGTCGAATATGCAAAAGGTTTCTTTCTGGCAGGCAGTAACCCAGTTCTGATATTCAGAAGTATCAGGAATCCGATCCAGAAAAATACGAAAGGCTTCCCACACAGCTTCCTGGCAGACTGAGTAAGAAGAAAGAGGCTGGGGATGGATGTTTTGTACCAAAAAGTAAAATTGAAAGCCTCTTAAAAGTGATCTGTTATGTACATGTTTACACATTCATCCCTCAAAAGGAAGGAACACACTTCAAAATTCTGTTTAACATGAAATACTTTAGAGAGGGGATTTTCAAACTTATCAGAAGAACCATTTTACAAAAACTTGCTAGCAATTTAAAAGCTGTTGCCTTTAGCACTTTGCAAAGGTCATTAGTGTGAGATGGGACATTTAGTTTCAGTACTTGATACATACTTTGACTTAGAGTGAGTTCATTATCTTCATTATCCATGTCTCTGAAATTAGTGCAGTCAGTTTCTCTAGGTATACTCTAAACTTGCTGTAGGGATGGACTCAACCAACTCTCTTAGGGCCCCTCAATAATACCTCAGGAATGACCTGCCCTCCCAGTAGAGCAGCTGCATGTGGAGCAGATGTGGTCAGATTATTAAAAAGGAACAGGTTGTATTTATTATGAGCTAGCTGTTAAAGCTACTGTCTATCCTCTTTTTCTTGCAATTATCTGGTTTCTGTTTTTCTGAGCAGTAATTGCTGAATAAAGATATACTATCTGATGTTAAGTAATCCAGTTACCAGATAAACCTGGCACATGACTAGCTGAGGAGGTGGGGATGATTCCATGTTCTCCCAGTTTCTCCCACATGAGAAACTGCCCTCATGGTGACTTAAGCTATGTTGTGTTATTTCAGAGTTGGTATAGGGTCACAGTAGGCTCAGGTTATCCACCAGAAACTGAGCTCCTACATCTGAGCTGTTTGGTGTTGTGTGCTTATATGTATGTGTAAAAAGTAAAAAAAAAAGTGTATTTTTTCTTAGAAAGCATAAAAAATCTCTAGAGGACTGATGTGATCCACAGTGCTATTGCTATTACGGTTCTAAATGTGTCATGGGTGGGACTTGGAGGGGTGGAAGTGATCTCCTGAGCTTTAGACACAGAAAAGAACAGAGCTGAAGGTACGTGTGCAAAACAAGATAGAAGTAAGATTGTACCACAGATAGGCACAGCCTGTAAGGCTCCAGCGTGGCTACCAGATTACCTTTTCATGAAGGCTTATGATGTGGTTGTAGATTCAAGGATGGTGTTTGCACTACATCTTCAATTCTACCTTTTTTTTTTTCATTAATCAGTCTCATCAGGTAAATTAGCATACTCAGCTGGGAGTGCAAAAGTCCTAGGTTCTGATCTTTCCTTGGAGGAAAAATTTTTTTAGGTTTTAATGAAGGACACAGTAATGGAAAATGTACAACTATCCAAGGGAGCATAAACACCTTTTCTGAGAGTGCACAAATTATTCAGCTGCAGTCATCTGTTTGGTTGGTTGCTTTATGGGGAAGTACTCCAGTTTCAATTGAAGAACTGAATGGCACCTGTTCATGACACTGCTGGGAAAAAGGAGATGTAAGTTTAAACCTTGTTGCACTACAAGACTTAGAGAGTCCAATATCTCAGCTGATGTGCTGCTCTTCAAAAAGTTGGTAGTGTCGTCTTACTCAGTTTTTTAAATGAATCAATCATAGTTACAGCTCTTTAAGTTCAAGTTAATGGTGACAGCCTGTTTCAGGATAGTTTGTTTTCAGCCCCATTTGGGATGCAACCACTGAGTTCTAGGGGTTTTCAGAGTTAATTCAGATTTAAGAAATACTTCTTGGATCAGCCTCTTTAATACATTTCAGATTTCTGTCTAATATTCATTGGAGGCTACAATGGATACCAAATACTTTTGTATCTCTAGCTACAGACACTAGTGTAATTTTCCCATGCTGCCTACAAGTAAAATTTTGCAGCTCTATATCTAGGGTTCATTTCAGAGGGAGCTATCTGGTACCCTGAAAGAGGGCCGAGGAGCAGCCAAGTTACATGGATGTATGTGAATGGATGGAGACCAACACAGAGAAAAAGATAAGCAGAGGTGGTTTAGAGAGTAGCTGTTGCCTTGGATACTTGCATCCCAGAAATGCTGACTAGGTTTTAGAATTAGCTTTGGACTGTCTAGCTGCAGTACAAAAATATGCATTTTTCTAACACAAATTGAAACAGCCACAGAGTGAAAGACTGAGAGGGGTAGAGGGAGGAAGAGAGAAAAACAGGAGGCTATTTGCACCGTGCTCTCTAGGGACCTATCATTGGCGTGGTAACTCTATAGGTTCCTTATGGACAAGGTAGGTAAAAAAAGGGCTGTGAAGGGAGCAAATGAGTTGAGAAATAATAGAAATATATAGAAATAATAGCATAATAGATAATATAATATATAATAAAACAATATAATAATTATATATATTTATATAATATATAATAGAAATAATAGCAGAAGGAATAACTGAAACCTTTACAAAATAAGGCTAAATTCTTTTTATGACTGCTGACAATTATCTCAGTGTCTGTTGTATACCAACACTGCTACAGACTTAATACTACTAGAGATACACCAACATATTTGTGCAACGACCACCTAATGATTTCATTGCTTGTCTTAAACTGGTGAGATTATTTCTGAGTAGCAATGATGGCATGTGTTGCAGTTACAAGAAAGGTGGTACATCTTTACACAATAATGCAAGAACACTTTGTTCTTCACCTTCAGCCATGCGAGAACACTATGTAGTTACTCTGAGTTGGTTAGTCCTTTGAGTGTGTTTTATTTTCTTCTGTTAACTGTCTATCTTGAACCCTGCTCATGCACATGTAACATTATCTATCCTATCATTATCTATGTAGAAATAAAACATAAAGCAAATAGCATATACACTGCCTAAAGGTGAAGAACAAGATTCTGGAAAATTACTGTGTTTCCTCAATTAAAAGAAAGACTGTGAAGGAGGAAGTACATGCTACAATAATCATCTTACCTCTTAATCTATAGTAAGCTTGGTGACTGGCTAAAATCTGCTTCACTGATTCCTGTGGGCAAACTTTCACACCAGTTGAGAAAAAGGATGACCTCTTTGTTCGGTGTTTTGCCATGTCAAATATCCGCCTTATGGTTGATACTCTGGACCTCTTTGTTGTTCTTTCTGTTTTGTCTGAGCCTGCGGTGTCTGCAAGATGTTTGGCTTCAGCACGGTTTATTTTAGTAGGGATTTCTGGAAAAGATAAAAGGTAAGTATATATATAAGCATACTTTGGATAAGCAGCAGATAACCAATGCAGTTCATGTCTGGAAAATGAGCATGAACTTGAGAGTTCTTTTTGTTGCATTATAGTGGTGTCAATGCCCTGACCAATTTAGTGTGCTGAGGAGAAGCATCCTGTGATCACATGCAGGAACCAGGACTTAAGAGACCTGTGTTGAGGAACATTTCAATAACACAGGCCACAGTGTGTTATTGGAAGCTTATGTGCACAGCCCAGGCCATCGAGAGGGAAATGGGGCCCCTGCATCTTTCAGCCTGCTTCAAGAAGAGCAGTAAACAATGAAAGAATGCAGCAGCTGTTAGGAGAAGCAGGTAAAAACATTGGTACAGAGGGACTTAGTTTAGAGAAAAGTACCAATCAAGTTGTGTGGTAAAGCAAGCACAGCCTAGCCATTAACCAATAATATTCCTGTACTATTTGTAGACTCAAAAAGTATGTGATAAGTGTGTGTGTAATGTAAACAATAAATCAGAGCACTGACTGTACTTCTATGAAGGACACGTCTTTGACTCTCACGCTGGACCCTGGAGAGCTCAAAAAACCAACACTTTTTTTTTTTTACTTTAGACCTGGCAACTAATTTTATTGTATCTCAACACAAGACCTAAATCCTGTTTTCAAAAGTGACGTTGGATTAGATCCACAAAGGACACTTAAGTGCTTGAACTTTGTGCCACAGCATCTCATCTGTGAGCATATTGACCTGCAGGGAACTTTACAGTACAGTGATAAGTAATGATCTGGAGCTTGGGCAAAGCCAAGAGTATCTGTACTAGTCCACAGTGTAGGTAGGTGTTTACACTGACAGGTAAGTTAAATGAGAAATTGTTGTGCCTTAAAATCTTTACTCTTTAAGATATTCTTACCCTTCCTTTGGGCTTCAAGACACATTTCCCTTCTCATCAGGTTTGTAGTCCCAATCCCAAGAGCTAGACACTGAACCTTTCAAAAGTTTTATTGCCCTTGTGAAAAGAAAGAGCTGTTTTCAGTCTTCCTCTTTAACTCTACCATGCAGTCCTTTAGACTTCTCTCACATAAACTGAAGTATTAAATAGAACAGACTACAATTTCTTTGTAACTGGATGATAGGTGTTGAGAAAGCTCTGGCATTGTGTTTCAATAGGTCTTCCCTGGCAAAAAAAATTGAAATCAGTGAGTCGGTGCTGAAGATCTAGGATTACATTTTACTTACAGATCTAATTGGTTATGAACAATGGAAATGTTTCTGGGGAGTCAAAATAACCTCCAGCACAGGAACTCCCATAATAAAAGGCATGCAAAAATTCAGGACTCATTTGATTTTACTTCCTAAGTATTTGTGATGCAGTATTACATGACATAGCAGCTAAATTTAATGTAAAAATGTTAATGATAAAAGTGGTATATAAAGTACACATTTAAATGAGCTAGAATACAGCATTTTGCAGGATTGTGTGACAAGAGCAATGAGTATCTTTTACACTATCTTCCAAAATTTTGTATACATATTAACAAGGATGTTAAAGTTAATTTGGCAATACCTTTTTTGGTTGCCTTTTCGCACATTTGATACAGTCATTACAGATGAAAAGTAAAGAGAAATGTAAACAGAATAAAAGACATTTTGAAAGACATGGAAAACTTTAAGGAAAGCATATGTGTCCCTGAATCCCGATGAATCAAATGAAAAAAATACTTTGAAAAATGGTCTGAAAGCTTGTAACAGAAGAAAGGATAATAATAGGATTAAAAGGAATAAATTCAATAAGAGCAGCACTATAAAAAAAATAAGAGTAAAAAATTTTGAGTTTAACAAATGTATAACAAACACTAATTATCATGTTCTTAGGCAAATCAAGAGAAAATAAGGAAGGTTAAAAATGCATTATCTTGACAATTTGGAACTATGTTAATTAAATGCTTAAAGAAAACTGGGCAGATAAATGATAAGAGAAAAATTATTGAAAAGCATACTGCTACAAAAAGATTACTTAAAATAAAGAATGAGGAAAGTTTTGCTGTGTATGTCAGTATATCTATATATATCTCAGCTCTTATTTAAATTCCAAATGAACAGTCCATGTTTACTGTGTAGTTTTCATAGTAGTAAGATATGTAGTTTGAGATAGGTGCTAATCTGATATGGAAAAAAAGTCTGCTGGTTGATTATGATGGATATTGTCTAAAAGAAAGGAAGTTATAGAATAAGGGCAACAGGTTGTTATGATTGCTTTTTAAAGCATGCCGGGGCAGCAACCCGTAGACCTATAACTGCCTAATTGCTGCAGGGTAATTTAAAATGATGGTGCAGTCATATAATGTTTGGTGTTAAATGAAATGGAAGTAATTTTTCCACATTAATGTCAGGTCATGAACCATAAGGTGCATAAAAGGAGTTTCCTCTGTGAAAACAGAACTCTGAGTTCATCAGAAATCACAAGTGGCCAAACTCTGCATCCGTTGAGACACTGCATTATTTGAATGATATATGGGATGAGTGAAGAAGATCCAATACTATTGAAATCTCAAAGCAGAGTCCTGAAATGACCTAGAAGGAAAAACCCAAAACCCATGTACAAAATAGCCAGTTGTAAGTTTATTCCCTTTTACAAGGTATATTGACTGTGAAAGAGCAGCTGCCCAGGCAGCCTGACCAACTGGGGCAGAGGATTTTGCCACTAAGCTCTTTGAAAGCTTTTGTATGGAGCAGAGGCCTTTCTTGAAGGATTTGCTTCCCCAGGATTTATCCCTAAGTCATTAACTTGAATTAAGAACTATACTATTTGTAAGACTGACAAAGGAGATTCTTCTCAAATGATTGCTGTAATGATTTCACTTTTTATATTAGGGTCTCTACTTGGGATTTTCAGTCTGAGAAAGTGACCAGACTTTTTCTACTTGCCTGTTTAAGGTGGATTTAAATCTTTTCTCTTTTCATTCTTTTCCTTCAATGTTCACTTTTCTTTTTAATTTTTTGAAGGGTCTGTTTCTGAAGTATCTCTAATGTAATAGATTTAATTTAATATGTCTTGTGATTAGTATATTTCCCTTACTAGAATATCTTTTATTATCATAATTCCTTGAAACAATCTTTTTGTTAAACTAAAGCAAAATTTGAATTGGAGAAAACATCAGCTTTCCACATGATTACCCAATACTGATTTCCTAGAATTGACTGATTGTAAATGGAAGAAAACTTGCCTTCTGGTACAAGCATTTGCTCATAATTCTTCAGATCTGTGTTTCCCCCTGATCTGTGGAAATCGTGGACCGAGAAATTTTTACCTACAACTGCCAGGTGGTTCAGCCATACACTTTACTATAAGATGCCTCCATCTACACACAACTTTTGAGATTCTTTGCTCCCATAGCCCTTGGTTGAAAAAAAAATTATCAAAAAAGACACACGCTTTTATGAAATTGAGTCCATATATATTAGCTGAGCCCTTTATACGACAAAACATGGTAATCAAATAAACTGGAGAGGTGCAAATTTGACCATGTAAAAAATCCCAATAATAGTAGGCTGGTTTACTTTTCTTAAGTAATTTTTGTAAATTTCTTTGTTCTCGCTCTTTTTTTCTGAAAAAAAAACAACATAAACAATTAAAATATTCAGAGGTTACCCTAAATAAACCCTGCCCAGTCTGACTTTTTCTTATTTAACTCTGTTGTTTCACAAAGGTGGCTGTCTCAGTTTTGCCTTCAAAAGCTATATTTAAGATTTTGAGTTTTCTTTGGTCGTATTAGGGCCGAAGGGCAGATAACTGTAGAAGACTGATAGCAGTTTACTTCAGCTTAATCTCCAAGATGTCTTAAAGCTGTGACTCCCCTTTTTTAGTCTCACATGAAAGAATCTACACCATTGTCTTCATTTTCCAGGTAACATACTTGAGGAAAAATGTTGAGATAGTTTACCAAGGTTATCTACGTAGTCACTGTCAGCTGCTATTAAAATCTGGAGTTCCTGACCTCTAGTCCTGATCTTAGACAAGTATAACAATTGTTTTCATAATACCATGACAAAGATTTCAAAATATGATACAGAAATCTAATTCATTTGGAATCTCATCAAAGTGCTTTGATATCTGTACCAGTCTCTAGTACTGTTCTTCAGGTTTTGTTCTCAGACAAATAAACAGTATTTATTTCACAAACCAAAAAACTGAAATCCTTGGAATTAGGCCAATCCTCTCCTCCATGTCTCCTGAGACCTGCATTATCAAATTTGTACCCTGACTAAAATAATAAGACAGGAGAAAGAGTATTCAAAGGTGAGAGTTCTTATGTGTTTTTAATAATCTGCATAATGAAAAGGGAAAAGTATATCATTATTGAACTGGATTCTACAGAAAATGAGCGTACAGTCATTCAGATAATTGGTCAGCATTGGGACCTTTTGTTGGTTGTTTGGTCTTTTTTTCAAATTTACTGTTATAAACACAGGAACAAGAAGCTCATATTCATACCTTTTTGTATAACTGTAGTGGATGTTTCTCCATACGGCTTTATGAATTTCTCCCTTTTAGTAGTATCAGTTTTGGGAGCCCTCCAATTCTGGTGTTGGTAGTTTGTGTTTTTTTCAGGAATGTAGACCGTCTCTGTGTAGAAACATTTATCTACAGCATTATTTTGGCAGTAAATTTTTAGTTTTATTTGCCCTGAGAAAATTTAGATGTTATTGTATAAAAAAAGAAGTATTTAAAGTATGGTAACTAAAGATTTGGCAGAAAAATTCAAGGTGACAAAATTGTTCAAATCTGAATAATTAATCATTAAAATCATCACAAGGTTTGAGATGTATGAAATAGCAGGTTAGTCTGAAAAATAAGTGGAAGTTCTTAGGCTGGAGAAGAATGCTTGGTTGATAAATAAGATATATTGCCTGTACAATAAAATCATTACTAATTAAAATCTAAGCTTTATTTAAGGGGAACTGCTAAAATACAATGAGGAAAGCTTGTCAAGTTTAATTCAACAAAGATCCTGTAACTATGTTGCTGCTAAATATATAGTGGGGTCAACAACCCTGTGTTGATAACTGAACCAGTAACAAAAGCACAGCTGAGTGGTCATAGAAAGTTGATCTTGAGATTTCTTAAATGGCTGATCAAAATAAACACCAGATGTAGCACAGAAAGTAGAAAGAGAGGTAATATCCCAGACTGTTACCTACAAGTAGTCTCTTGTCATTGCAGTAGTGAAGATGCCACATTCTAATAACACGTGCCAGAGACAGACAGTGTGCCAGTGACATGTTCTCTCCTTATATTCCTTTTAAAATATTTTTTTCATGCCACATCTTGTCAGGTCATTTGCATGTGAAGAGTCAAACAGGGTTGAAGGGGCTTAGGTGATGAGGGACAGATGAAAATATGACATGGCTTTGTCATCACATGCAGCCCAGATCCTGCATATGAGTACGAGGAGCAGCACCTCTCTTCTCTCAGAGAAGCTGCAACAACTTCTATCTTCCTGCACAGATGTGAAAGTGGAGGCCCCTCCCTTGTACTCTTGATGTTCAGGGCTGCTTGGCCAGGGCTTTGTCACACACTGTAACTCTGACTGTGTTTGCATTGCATTTCCAAGCTTGTTTTCACAACCATAAAGGCTCACAGTTTTAAAAATCTGGGAGTGTGGAATTCTGTATTAGAACAATTAATGCTAATATTTAATCTCCTCTGATTTTGTCTCTGTGCCCTTAAATACAAGATTATATGGCTTGCTTGTAGTTACCTTTGGGCCCAATAAATTAACTATTTTTAACGCACACAGTAAAGTATTTTGGAAGGAATTGGTCATGGGACTCAGCCAAAATCCTTGTTGCATCCTGGTGGGTCTTATCAGGGCTCTGACTGGGGTAACTGAGACACAGGAGAGAACTCACTTTACATCTCACTTCTTCAAGTTTCATGTACTTAGCCAGTGAAGTGCTGGGGAAGAGGGAAGTATCCACTACTGTGGGGAAGTTTTGATGAAAGATAAGCAGCTGCCATTGATGCTTATCTTCAGAAGAAGAAAAATTCTAGTCAGAAGAGACTAGACTAAAAGACAGGAAGCGGGCTAAAGTGTTTATATTAAAAGTGAATAATTTTAATTTTTCAGAATAAATATGGACAGTGATGAGCTTGGTAATTCCTGTTTGGTATGTTGAGTTTGTGAATTATGTTCTTAAATGTGACTAAATAGTAATATTGCCTGTGGAAGGAGGGTCAGGTATCTAATTGTGGCAAAGTGCTCTAGGGCCCAGGTCCAGGCCTCCAGTTTGAAGTTAAGCTGTGGTAAGATGGCCAATGCCCACCAGCAAACTTCCCATGCAAGTACCTCATCGCTGGTGGCTACACACCCAGCATTACAGAACCCTTCATGTACCTACCAATCAATGTCTTGTATTGTGCTGGACTCAGCATCACCTTACACATCAGGGAGGTGCTAGACCCTACTTGTGCAGTGAAGACAGTACTGGTCTGATCCCTGTATCTCCTGCTTGGACTTAGCAAGACAAAACATCACTTGCGCATATTCACAAGCTGTGCTCTAGCTCTCTATGACACTGGAGAGGAGTTCCAGGCTTCTGCTTAAAATGTAAGTTCTATAATTTTCAACCTTTTAAAGACTATGTTCCTTTTTAAAATTAGATCTGTACCAAGGAATTTTTCTTCTGGAGAATCCAGAAAAATTGTGGGTTTTCATAAATCCTTCCTCTTGGTAGAAATGCATGATGATGTTTCTTTAAATATTTATGGAAGGTGAAAATGAAGCTACTCTTAACATAGTGCTCAAATAAGGTAAGGCTCCCATGAATCCTTATGTGATATATACCTGTTGTTATCCTTATGTTAAAAGTACTAAAGTTTTGGTTATACTGAAACAATCTATAGCTCAGAACATGTATGGGAATAAATCTGAAGAAAACTGTGATAAATTATTTTGAAATATATGTTATAGCAGCAACAACAGGAAATGTCAATAAAAAAACCTCAAAACCTTTGAGTTTTAATGGTTTTATGTTCAAAGCTAGGAGATAGCATTAGGTAATTGTTCTTTTTCAGAACCCTTTACAGTAACCTGAATTTACATTTTGGCATCAAAGGTTACTGCTGTCATCAACCTATATGCTTTTGGATTTCAGCAATTGTGAAGAATTTAATTTCTTCAAGTAGGTACTACTGTGAAATTAAAATAGATATCATAATGCCTCAGTTGTTCCCTTCCTCTCAGATACTCACACAAAACCATGTGGTTTTCTATGCCAAGTGGAAAAATACAATTGTTAACTAACTTCAGAAAGAAAGCTAAGAAGATAATTTGAAGCAAGATTTATGAAATTTATGCATAGGCTGTGTAGCAGACAAACATAGCCTTTTCTCCCTCTCTAAGCAGATAATTTGATAATGTCTTTGAATTATGCTAACTGTACAATTAATGGCAAAATAATTATGGTGAATTATCTACTTATTATAGATGAGAATAGAAAACATAATATGCCACTGATAAGTTTTTCCTCCTTTTGTGAATATAGTTGTCCTATTCTAATGATGAATCCATATTCTCATTAAGTACTGTACCAACCACAAATATTGAACGTGCTGAAAGCTTTAAAAGTCAACATGTGATTTTGACACAATTTCTTCCAACCTGAAAAAAATATTAAGAAACTCATGTTTTCGTAAATGTACTATGTCTCAATAAAGGTAGAAATTTATACATTCTCTTTCAGACAGAAAAGTACAAATTGTTACTGGTCAACTCTGCTAATGCCTGCTGCTGGAATTCACAGAAAATATCAAAGGCCACCTATGGTTTCATTGCCAGCTTCTGAATCCTGTAACAGTCTGCTTATGGTCCAGAACCTGGACTAGAAACAGCATTGAAGAATAACTGTTTTAATGTTGATGCATGAAACAGGTATCTGTTTTCCCATGGCCATCTTAGAAGCATATGACATGAAAGGCTGTTCTATTAACTGATGTGGTTGGAATCAAAGGATGCACGAAAATACTTTAAGTAGTTCTTGAATGGATGCATCCGACCTGCAGTGATGGAACATTCAATTGAAACACTCTGCTATTATTTTTCTAATTAGTCATTCTCAAGATGTACAACCATCCTCTAAGACAGCCAGTGACACAGCAGAAGTTCAAGTTCCAGTAACACTCTGCCATGCATGTCAATATTTCAGGAATTTTGATGGTGTGAGTCAGCCTCCGTGCAGGATGAGCTTATTGAGGTAACTATTCAAATATGATGACAATTAGAATGATTGGCATATGAGAAAGCTTCCAGGAGCCAGAAGCCCCAATGCCATCTCTTTGCTTCAGCTTGCATAGTTGGAAAAACTTGATTTTCCTCACAGTTTAGGCTGACTCATCTTGTACAGTTTACAGTCTCTGGATGATGGAGTCCATCCCATTTTGACAGAGAGGGACTTGGACTTAACCCTGTTTAACTTGGTTATGTATCAAGCTGGATGGACCAAGTTTTCTTTGGAGGACACCTAGTCCAATTCTTGA
This sequence comes from Pithys albifrons albifrons, assembly GCF_047495875.1. Taxonomy (NCBI): domain Eukaryota; kingdom Metazoa; phylum Chordata; class Aves; order Passeriformes; family Thamnophilidae; genus Pithys; species Pithys albifrons. The sequence continues at coordinate 30,628,336 of NC_092459.1, forward strand.
TTCTAAGCATGACAACTTATTCATTTAGTTTTGACAAAGAGGAGGAAAGGAAAAAGAACTAGATTAGAACTATCTTTGGTTTGTGCTGTCAGCATGAAACCACAAAATGAAAGATGAGTGTGTTGTTGTTTCCTACTTGAAAGTGCTGGACTTTTTATGATCTGTGTTGACTCATGTATAAAAGGTATACTTGAAACATAGCCACTAAAACTGATATTTTAGCTAATTGGCTAACCAAGATTGTTAATATACAACTGGGTAAAGTCTGAGAAAGGTAGCTAATCAGAAGATAATTTTGGCTGTGCACTGAAGTGGAAATTTAAAAGCCAGTAGAACCTTGCTACTGGAAAGATAAGCATGGTGACCTAAGTACAGTTAATTTAGTGGGTTAAATAATGAGTCTGGGTCCTACTGATTTGTAGATGTCCTTGTGACTAGTCAGTTATCTGAGAATCATCCCAGCAGACTCTGCTGTCATCCTGCTTTATGACTGCACTGCTTCCTGCAAGTCAGGACTTCAGTTTCTGAGCTGTACCTCAGGTCCTCATGCTTTTGTGAAATGATAGTGTTACTCTGTCAGATAATGAATATTGTAAGGTTGAAACTGGTGGTGTGCTTGCATACAATGATAAGGTGTACTACAATTATGTAAGGCTATATAAACATGCCCTACACTGTGTCGGTACTCCCAGGTGATTAATTGTATGTTTTCCAGGTAGGTTACTATTCTGAAGTGTCTATCCAGTAAACAGCAGCTGACAGTGACTAAGTGCCAGTATACACCTATATAAAAGCAGACAGATATTTCTTTTTAGGATTGTGTTAGTCAATATCACACATTCCTATGGGTAAGAAATTGAAACACATCTGGGCTTACAAAGCACAGGGAATGTTCAGGATAGTGCACCTAATTCCTGATGAAAATGGAAGAATTATGTGATCAAAAATGAATAGAAGACAAATTTTAAACCCAAAGGGGCTAGGTAGGACAAAGGTAAAAAAGCAGAGGGAAGACATATTTATAATATTTTAAAATGACAAAATGCAGTAGAATGCACAGCGTTCCTTCTGTGAAGAAAAGCTATCTTCCTCTGGAAAGAAGACACTGTGTTTGCTATGTCTGATGAGTGTTGGCCATGTCTCTTAGGGCACTGCTGAAGCCATGAGGACTCCACAATTAGTTGAGAAAAGAAGAATTTCATAAACAATCTGGATTTCTAACAGGTTAAGTCTCAAAGTTATTTTGTTGTAGCCTGTAAGCTAATGCCCTGTAAAAGGAGAAACCCCATTATTATTAATAGTGATCATCTTGTCTACTCGTGTTTTCAGAGAAAAAAATCCCACATATCTAGCTGTTCATTCATATGTAGTTCACTAATCTTGTGGCATGGGTGTGACTATTTCTGGAATTAATCTCTAAGATTCAGTGGCAATGTTTTAGTATTTATACTCAAGCTTTGGTTCTAGCCACAAAATAGGTAAAATTAAAACCCATATATCACGCAGTGCTACATTTGCTTGGGAAAGGGGGAAAAAAAGTTTAATTTTCATTTGTTTATAAGCACAACCAAGAAAGCTAACTCTAACTTGGTAATTCTTATTTATGGATGAAGGCAGAAGATAATATTAGGGCAAAAAGATGATGTTTTTTTCTTTGTGTCTTTTAAGGTCTATGTTCTTTGGTTTACCTTTTCCTCTGGCTTAACAAATTTGCTTAACCCTTCTTTTCCTTGGGAAATTATTGTAATGAAGATTTGCAACATTTATTGCTGAACTGGAACAGCCTAGTGGGAAGGGGTGAGTCAGAATGAATTAAAATGATTTCACAGAGCACACACAAAGCCTTTGTGTCCCAAGGAATGGCTGAGTAAATAGCAAATATTTGATTGCTGAATAAAAAATAACAGAAAACAGCCTTGAATGTACTCTGGCTCCCTTACAGTCCCAGTATTAATATTAGGATGTACCCAGCATCAAGGCATAGTTTTGAGCATTGGAGTATTTTGGTAGTTAGTCTGTGTGTTCAGGGGTTTACTTTTCAGGTTTTGTGCTCAGATTTTTTGCTGTCAGAAAGATTTTATCCCCTTCACTTCCCCTTGCTAGAGACAGTTTGTGTCAGGACAGTGGCAAAATCATGGCCACAGTTAAACACTGTATCCCCAAAGTGTTTATTTTGCTCCCTACAATTTCCTATTTGTTTACTGTGGAGTTGGAGGTGCTCCTGGACAGCCTCCAAATGTCTGGGAGAAACACTTTGGTCCTTAAATAGGGACAGGGAGAAAGAACCAAAAGATACTGCTGAGCAACCCCCACATTTCTTAACCAACTTTTTGTTAAATATCAATGTTACTAAATATAGAATTTGAATTTAATATAGTTTTTTCATGAGGAAAAAATATCAACAAATATTTAGAAATTATCTCTGTATTTGTTTGTTTGTTTGGGGTTTTTTACGATGGGTATTTTTTGTATCTTAGTCTCTTATTTCCTAATCTGTCACAGTTTACATGCCCTGCAAACTTTATCCATAAAATCCTCAAAGCATCTATGTTAGCTTCAGTAGTGAGTGATTCAGACTACTGTGAGAGACTCTGTATTTTTGAATAGCATTCTATCTAAGTATCTGACCATAATGCTAAGTCATAAAATAATGGTTCTAGAAGCATCTCTGCTCTGAAAAAGAAGTTTCTCAATACAAGCCTTACATTTTTGGAGCTCTGTGTGCATATATTTGAAATAACATAGCTAAAAATATTATGCATGGCAGAATTACATGTCAATAAAAAGTAATTATTATACATTTATGGATACCACATGTGGTTTATAAAGGGAAGGAATTTTTTTAGTTATCATTCACATCAATGTATGGGAAAAAATTTCCCCTGAGAGCTGTCAAAAATGAGAGAATTTGAACATAAGCGAGATGTTAAGTAAAGTTTGACGAACATCCTATGTAGCAAGTCTTCTACTGCATGTCCTAGGGTGATGATACACAGTTTTGTATTCCTCTCTGTCAATAAAACCTCTCAGCATTTTGCTGGCATTTTACAGATGTGTTGTAACATACAATCTCAGTTGGCAATGGGTGAAACCACAGGACCCCATTTTCAACATTATTGCTATCTCAGTTCATAATTGTAAATATGGACTGCAATGATGCCATCAAGCATTCCATCACAGAACGTGCAACCTAAATGCAAACCCAGTGTGTTTTGATAAACTTTTCATCTTGTTAGACATGAAATATCATTCATTCCCTCATTTTTACTACATTTTAAAAATATCATGAATGATTAAATGACAGTATTTACATGGTCTTAAAAAGTAAAATCAAAAAGCAACACAATATAAATCCTAGTGCTAAATAATGCAATGTGTTTTCCCAGGATTTTTTCAATTTTTCAGCAAAATTGTCCACTGGGGGCGATTTACATCATTTAAGTGAGAAGTTGGAAGAACTGTTTTCTGTATTTCTTAAAGAAAATCTGTACAAGGAAAAGCAAGACCAAAAAAAAAGTGTAAATAAACCTTTCCAAATACTATTGACAGCAGACTATATTTCAGAGGCTTTTAAACAAATATTTAGAAAACATTGAGAAGACTTACTTTTTATTATTTTAGATTCTTTGCATTTAGTCTACAGGCCTGAGACTGACATAGAAATAATGGATTTGGGCATACATAAAGCAGTTGCTACATTGACTTTTAATTGATTTATATAAATACCAAAGCATGGATGGAAACATTTTTAAGGAACCTACTCCAAAATTAAACATATTCATCACAGCCCTAAGTGTATCGAATATAGAACTAACCAGGGCAAATCACATCACCATCTTTTCTTTTTTGCTGAAGAAGCTTTAAAATTCTTGTGAACTTTTAAAAGTTTTTAAAAGAAGCATAGTTATCTATCAACTAAGTACAGAGGAATTGTCTGCATTTCTGTTTTCTTGGCAAATTATTTTATGGTTATTTTTATTACAATAATCCTTAATTCCTCCAGACCTGTCTATTTAAAAATTTTTGAAGTTTTTTCTCTCAATGTCTGCTATATGGAAAGATAGCCTTTACTACTTTCTTTTCATTTCAGGGATGAAGGATCATCTTAATGTCAGCACTTAGATGTTCTTTCAGCTATTTATCACCTTCATAGTTGTTTTTGAAATTACATTTTTTTCATAACAGAACATATGCCAGTAAAATAAATCTAACTGGCATCTCTTAACTGAGAATGTAAAGCCTGGGAAATATACCCAGGAAATAACACAGACATTTTCTTTTTCAGCTTTGTAGCAGTGTGAGAAACTGTACTCTCTACTTGAATTATCAAAACATCACACTCCAAACAACAAATTCTGTAACTCACAATCTTGCAATTATTTTGTTTCTCAACATATGCAATGTAAAATTCATCTAAACCTTTAATACATGAACTTACCTCTGCTTCCCTGAACTTGGAGAGCAAGGCAAATGATCAAAAATATTAATCCAGTTTTCAAATGCATGCTGTCTATTGGTCATTCACAGTTTTCAAGTAAAATCATGCAGGAAATAAGAATATTTCAGTCAAGTAGAAAAATTCTCTTTTCTTAAGGACTTAAAATCCCAAGCGTCTTTTGTCTTTCTATTTTTCAGGTGTCCCCAGCCTTGGACTGCATTGAATTGCAACTAGACAGAGTGCAACAGGTGCCAGAATGCAAGAGCTGGGCAAACCCCTCCAACACACACACTTCTAACCCGGGGGACTGCAGTGGTAAGACAAGAGTGACGAAGTTTTAAGAAAAAGCAGTGTCTGTTTCTGGAATAATCTGTTTATCTGCTGCTCAGACATAATCCCTCTTACGGTCCAGCTGGAAGAGCTTTCTTCATCTTATTAACCTTCTGCAGTAGCATCTGTCAACCCCAGAAGACTTCAGCAACACCATGATAAACAACGGAAGTCTCTTCTAGTTCCCATTGCCTTGGAACATTGATCCCTTTGGGCATTCTGGAGGTACAGCATGTGAGCAGAGGCGAAAGCACGGGGAGTGCTAATTCTGCTGCTTACAAATCACTGATCATAAGCCCCAGGAAACTTACTTTGAAGAAGAAGAAGATAGGTTTTTTTGAAAGAACATACTATGCTTAGTTCTTCCGCTGTGTGTGTCTTGGAATCCGCGCTCCCCTCTCATACCGAAAAGTTGCTGTTGCAATATTCCTATCAGAGCAGTGATGATGATATTCTGTGACAGTGGTGGAGTGATAACTCACCAGTAAATTGCAGCAGTGTTCAGGGCTGGCACAATCTGATGCCAAACTGTGGGTGGGGAAGGGAAAGTGCTGTATGGTGGAGAAGAGAGAGAAAAGAGAAAGTAGTGAGAAATGCTGTTCCAAGCACATAGTTCTAACCAGGCCAAGAATTGGCAGTGAGTGAATACACTTTTCAAACAGCTCTGCTCCAGTTTCCCAGATAACTATTCTGATTACATATTTGGCAGGTGTCAGTGGTCCATAGTTACTCTTTTATTTTTCAAGACCTTTTTTACTGTTGCATTATGACTAAAAATGTTACCAGGTAAGCATTTCCAATGGGCTGTCCTCCTCAGAGATTTTTATGCAACTGTGCTTTAACATAAGAAGTATCTAGACTGGCAGCAAGAATCTGTAAGAACAAGTTACTTTAAGAACAACCTTCATTTGAACCCAATCAGTCTTCTATTTTTACCTAGGATTTAAACAATAGTAACCTCCCTCCCTTCCCAAGATTGCCTGATTTTAACTACTCAGACCAGCTGGTACAGAGACTGGGCTGGGACCAAACAAGATCTGCTTTTATTTTCATAATGTTTTTTTCTGATGTTGTCTGTGCTCATTTTAATATTTTATGTATAATCTTTCATACACATTGTTGTTTTTTTTTTGTTCTAAGAAAACAATTAAGAATACCTTGCCAGCAGCACAATACAAAGCAGCAGTAGAGATGATCAGGATTTCTACTGAATTAAAATTAGTATTATATAAGGATCATTCTTTATCAGTACTACAATTTGTCTTTACATATTTTACATATGAGAATCATATTATATATAGTGTAATCATAGAAATATTACTTGTATTAACCAGGTAAGCTTTAGCAAGCATTTATAAGTATGCTATAATTGAAAGATGAAGCTCCCTCCTACATGTTATTTTTAGTTGCTTTAGCTTTCAGTCTGAAACAATAGGAATTGTTGAGATGTTTTCTCACACTACTGGAATTTGTCATTTCTGGTACTATCTGAAAATGGAGAATTGGTGAAAGTCAGATAATTTCCTCAGAACACTCTGGGTACCACACTCTATATGGAATTTGGTTGGAATGTGATCTTTTAGTTCAATTAGGAATCTAATTTAAGTATTAGGCTACATTTTGAAAATGTGCAATCAAGAGATTTACTTAATTACTGTAGAAACTCGTTAGTGAGGCCTGGGCCAGAATTCACAAATCTTACATCAAAGCTCTAATTTAAAAACATATTTTTGAGCCATTCACATGTTGGAGAAGACAAACATTTAATAAGACATATTTCTATCTTTCAAAGGTAAAGGAATAGGAACAATTCTGGAATACAGCACTGTTGTTTACTGTCCAAGTATGACTTTAGGAAAAGATTGAACTCTGTAGGTAAACTGTGATTAAAACTTTGTGGGGCAGGAGTCTGCATACTTTGAGATTATGCTTAAGTTATAAATATTTCAAGCTGTTTTCTGTTAAGACAGTGTCTTCTATGTACTTCCATTTAATTAAGAAATTTTGTAACTAGCCTTGATAACTGCCTCAGGGGAAGTAAACAAGAATGATAAACACTCATTAAAACTAGAGCAATATTATCTAGGGACCACTCCACCTCTAAGTACCGCAGTGTTTAATTACAGGTCACTGTTAATTAATCTAGAAGTGTTCCTTCTTGTTGTTTTGATGTCAACAATAATTCTATATTGTTAAAAAGGTGATTAAAATATTTTGCTGCAATTCAGTTGTGCATTACAAATATACCAAGACATGGAAAGGGCAAAACTGGATGCTAAAATATCCATTCACCCAGGATAAATGCTTGTAAATGGGTTAAATCAGACTCACTACTGGTCATCTCAGTGATTCTCTGCACTTATCTAGAATAATGAATAATACACTGATATGCTGTTTAAATGCAACTAAAACTGTTTCCTTTGTTGACAGAAAAATGACCATTTAGGCCTTCAAGGACTCTTGAAATCATTGGGAAGTCATTGTCACATAAAGATGACCTAGGAGTTGTTATGCACTGTGAAGAATTTTAGGTGCCCTACCTAGCTGTGCATCTCTCAGGGTGCCAGCAAGCTCATGTTCCTGATAGAACAAAGTCAGATTCTATTCCATCAGTCACAGCCTATACCGTCTAAGTTTGACTTCTGGGTGCAGTTTTCCTGAGTAATTTCTCCCAGTGGTTTAGCCAACTGTTTTCTTTATAATTTTTGTGCTACGTTTACCTGGGAGATGTATCCTGCCTTGAGGAAGGGGAGTTATAAAATTTGAAATACATTTTAAATAACCTCAAGTCTGTCTTTGGCATTCACTCTTTCCCTGAGAACAAGACCGGTACTTAGCAGCCAACACATACCGGTTCGAGTTTAGGCTTGTGATTTAAAGTGAGGAAACCTGGGTTCTTCTGCTCCCTTCCTTGCTGTTGAGTTTGACCAAACCAAGACCTGTTTCTCAGCCTCCATATCTGCAAATGGAGGGAATGACTCTGGAAGAGATAGAAAAAACTCAACAGGAACAAAGAAGATAATACCTGTAAACAAGAATGGCTTTTTCACCGTTTTCTCATGCATTAAAATGCAGATAAAATATTTCACAAAGTAATATTTTAAATTTAAAAAATAATATTTTATTTTTAGAAATTCTGGTTTGCATATCAGTTAGGCATCAGCAATACCCTGTAGTGGATTTAAAGACTTTGCCATGAAGAACAAAAATGTCTTTTGCTATTTGAGATTTTCTAGTTGGGCAATATTTCCATTTTTTCCCTCCACTGCTACCCAGACATCATGATTTCATTTTCTTACTGAACTAATACCAGATTTATATTTATTCAGTAAATTTTGTAAAACAAAAAGAAAAAAAATACCTATCTCACAGGTCAGTTAAAAATACCTACATTTTGTTTACTGTTTGGGTTTTTTTATGTTTCATTGACAATCTGTCTCAGTTTGAGGGGCAAAACCCAAAATGTTTACCCACATGCAGAGGAGGGGGTTTCCTCCACAATAATCACGCCACTCTTTATCAAATTTAAGAAGAGGAACTTTGATCAGACAATGGATACAAGAAGGATAGCTGTTCTTAATTGATATATATATATGTAAGTATAGATATAACTGTGAACAGACTAGACCAAACTGCTTCCCTCAAAACCACAAGAAAAAAACAACCACCACCACCAAACCAGTAAGTTTCTTCCTGAAGAAAAGTTATAGGCAGTGTCTGTGTCACCACCCGGCTGGCTGCAGGGTGAGTTCCCAGTTGAATTCTGCCTCTCCCTCTGTGTCTCTCGTCCCCAGTGAAGAACGAAAACTGGAAGTGGGGAACCACCGCATGTCCTGGAAAGCAGCTGCAAACTTCTCTCTCCCAGGTCGCTGCCCCAGCCAGGGCAGGCAGGCCGTGACGCTGCAAGTAGCAGTGAGACTGGAGCAGAGACTGGGACCCCCAAATGCAGAAACCAGGAGAACAGCCGTGGCGAGGAGAAAAGAAGCGGCTCAGCAAGAAGCAGCGGCAGCAGCCAGCAGCAACAAAGAGCAGGAGAAGAACGGCTTCCCTCAGCAGCACACACCCCGATCCACTTTCAGCCGAGCTGGAAGTCAAAAAATGTCCTCAAAACCAAGAGACAACCTGCCCCCACCCAACCGATCAAGAAGAAGATGGTAGCAGTGAACTACCTCTTTTTGTTAACTAATGGCATGGGCAGTTAGTGGCAGGGGAGAGAATTTACATAATAATTCCAAACTACAACACAATCCCTTAGTAGCAGGGAACAAATATGATCACATCAGGAAAAGCCAGTTTGAAACTAAGCAAAATATTTTCTCCCTGAAAGAACTGGAGTTTTTTCTGGTGTCCAGACATTGTGTTAGCAAATGTTCTCTTCTATTTCAAAGCAATTGTTCCTTAAAACCTATTTCATCTGGAAATTCTCACATTCTTCCTTCAAAACTGAACTCAGCCAGTATATCCTGGAAGAGTGCCATACAACTTACTTTGCTGATGGCCATAGACTGTGACACCATTGGGCTAATGCACTACAGTAGAAATGTACAATGTTTCCACTGGGGTGTCATTAGGACCATAGTGTTAAAAGTGACACCCTGTGCAGGTAAACCCATGGCTAAGGTATTAAGGATAAGTTTATTCCAAAGTCAAGGCAGTTAAATGGCACCCTGACACTCGATCCCATCAGATCTCAGAAGCTAAGCAGAGTCAGCCCCGGTTAGTATTTGGATGGGAAAGCTCCTGGGAATACCGGGGGCTGTAGGTTCTAGTCCTCAGCTAAAAAATCCACTGTGCAGGCTGGAAGTTCACCCACGTGGGGAGAGCCCTCCCAAATCTTCATTTGTGAAGCCGAGCCATACATATACATTCCAAAGTCAGAAACCCCATATACACTGCCATAAAATCATGCAGCAGGTGAAAGGGCAGCACGGGAGCCATTACTGGCCTCTACATGACAGACCTGTGTGTATGGCCAGACTTTGAGAACGAAATACAGGAAAATGCTCAATTTAATTTTCGGGCATCTATTGTCTAGCTTCTTCCTGAGCATTTTTTATTTTTGGTCTCTGCAACTTGCTGAGACAATAAATTTTCCAATTTAATTATGATTTTAGAAAAAAAATCTTATTCCTTTAGATAAGATTGAGAAGGCATTTGAGAAATTCTTGAATGGTAAGACTACCAAGGAATGGAATGTCACATGTGTTGTTCCAGTTACAACCTCTTTCACAAAGTCAGTCAAACTCATTAAAGGCAAGCTAGGAACTCGGTCACTTTTGTTTCCCCATTCTTTTTTTCCTATTTATTTTTTCCTATTTATTTAATCTACTTATTTGCCATGAATATAGATAAGATAGTAGATTGGCTGAGTCTTTGATCTGATCCATGACTACTGTTAGGCATGGAGCTGCAATCCCTAACTTTGACCATCTCACCATTAAAGTCAAGCTTACTCAGTAGTTACAAGTCCTGCTTAGATTGAACATACTTGTACAACATCCTTGTCTATTTTTTGTCATGCCTCTCTCTTCCCAAAAAAGGAGCCTGATGTTCTTCTGTTCTGTAATTGCAGAGTATGCTGTGGAATTCTAGTCCGAACTCAGAATTGAAGCAGGTGATGCATTAATGCAGTTCTTCATCTCCTTTAATGAATATAAGCCTTGACTTCTGCAATTGAAAGATTTCTCCAAGTTTCTCTGGGGACTTTAAAAAACTTTGCTGTTATGCTGTTGCTAACACAGTTATAAAGTTCTAGCACTCCTTATTAATTAGAATGGAAAAAACTATTTTGTGCATATATTTACATGATGAGTTACCAATCAATATGAAAAAAGCATAGTATTCACTGAGTGATTACTCACAATTATGAGAAAAATACTCCAGCCTGACTGCTGCTTAATGATGATTATTGATAAACAGATTATGCTCTTGTTGATATAGGTATGATGTTTCTTTGGTATCTGCAAATGTCTAAATGGGATTAAAATGGATTTTTTTTCCTAGTGGACAGCAAAACAGTAAGCTGAGCACTAACTTCCCGTCACTGGAGATAAAGACTTCAGTACATCTGCTCAAAGAGATTATCGTGCACTTGCTTGCATACCAACACACAACTTTCTGTATTCCTGGAGCTGCTTAAGTGTATATCCTGGGAAACCATAATAAGCTGAAACATGCTTCTTCCTATGCTTGACAAGTTGCTTTTCTCTTGTTGCTGGGAAAGGATCTTTCTAGATGTAGCTGACTGAATTAGTTGATGGATTTACTATTCACAAAATTGTTCTCAGCAGTGTAGCAGATTAAGTTGAACATTGTAGTTATCAGCTATAAAAACCTTAAACTATCAAATGCCTCTGCCCATGAAGCAAGCTGGCAGAGATGCAGTCTTTTACACTATGTGTTCTCCAATCAGAAACAAAAAACATAGGAGAGGCTCAGTTTCTTTTGATGGTAAAATGACATGTATAGCAGTGAGAGAGAAGGCAAGAAGGGAGATTTCTAAAGTATTACATGTGCCTGTATTTCTATGTTAGCTTAGTTTTCCCCTCTTTCAGTGTGAGATAATAGTTAACTTTATTTCTTAGCCGAGTGCTGTTCACTTTTTTCTTTCACACTTTGTAGCTATTCCTTGCCATCCACAGTGGCTGCATTTGTTTATCAGTACTTTACTTTCTATATTTACTATGTGAACAGTGACGTATGAAATGACCATATTTCCTGTACATAGAACTCATCTGGTAGGCAGGAGTTTTGACTAAAAAAAGATCTTGTAGTATGTGCACCAGTGTCGTGTGCCATTGAAGCTGTGGTTGAAAGAAGAGAAATTAAAAATCTGCCTAGAAAGATAAAAAAATTTGTGCAAGTGTATGGTAATTTTTTGCTGGAGTGGAAATTGTATATTTTTTTATAATTAGCACAGTCCTACTTTTTGAGAAGGAATGGTTGTTGCCTTTGTTTTCAGCCACGGACAGGTGACTGCAGGATTCTCATGGACCTGATCTGAAATGTCCTGATCTATACATGTGAAGATAACTATCATTAACAAAGTTAATGGCTTTCCTAATATGGAGTCCAGCAAGACAAAATATCCAAATTTAATTCCAATATTTTTGCAACAAAATGTATGAAATTTGGAAGAAGTAGTGTAGAGGCTGCACTTAACTAGGCCTGGCAAGGCCTGGAAACTTTTAAACTAATTTAAACACTGATTTTATTTATAGTATTGGTTTGGTTTTGTCTTCCTTTTTTTTTTAATTTAATATCAGTAATAAACCTACTCTGAACTCAGAGAAATGTTGTGAAAAACCTCTTCTGTCAAAGTTGTTTTGAGAAACAAGTTGTCTGTCATCTGTACAAGTATTGACCTCTCTTCTAACAAGCTTGTTTTATGCCTCTGATTAACTCCTCTCTCTTTTCGATGCAGCTGACGGTATCATGCTTATCATTATTTACACACTGTATTCTGTGTATGTGCAGATGCTGGTTTTCCCAGTGCTGTTGCTGCTGAATCCCCCTCCATGGAACCTCACACAATTAAATTTGATTATGTTACCACCAATAAACTCCCTTATGGTTTATTCAGTGTAACATTGCCACTACTCAGATCATGCTTTGTTCCTTCTGTCACTAGTCACCCTATCTTACACTGTTAAATGGAGTCTTATTATTTTCCATTCTTTTTGAAGGGCTCTGGGCCAATTAGACCTTACCTGCATCTCATAGCTGCATTTTTGGAAATGTAGCTGATGCAGACTAAGGGTATGGAAACATTTTCGTTAATTCTTTAAAGCCACACTGTAGTTCTTGTTATTATTGCTCAGTTGCCCTTTCTCATTTTGATATTTTTGTATTGATAAGCTTTAATGGAAATATCAGTTAGATGAGTCCTTAGTTGAAGTTCATTCCAAACAGAAAATTTTATTGTTTTTGACTATTTTCTGTGAAGGTGAGTATATTTTTGTTGCTTCTAAATGAAGGAATTGTAAATTTATTCTCATATTTAAAAATTACCTTATCACTTTCATGAAGAAGCTTGAGTAGTTGTCATATATTATTTAGTAAGGTTGTGACCTTGCTTTTCTATGAAGATGTCAGTTGTCTCTCATTTCCATTTCTTTTTTTCCTTCATGCTGATTTCTATTTCTGGAAGCGTTTGCAGTTTCACTGTACTATTCTGCAAGGCCAAATGTATACATTTATTACTCTGCATGCTGAATAGGCGTGGGATTGTTTAGCTTTCAGAAGAGAAGACTCAGGGGGGAATCTTAACAACATTTAAAAATACCTGATGAGAGGGAGTAAAGAGGCAGCACCAGGCTTCTCAGGCTTGCCCAGTGAAAGGATAGAAGGCAATGGGTGCAAACTGAAACACAAAAAATTTTTAAGATAAGGGTGATTGAATACTGGGACAGTGCTCTCCAGAGATGTATAGTCTCTGTTCTTGGAAATACTCAAAACTCAACTGAACACAGTCCTGGGCAACCTAATGTTGCACCAGTTGACCCTGTTCTTAACTGTAGATTGGACAAGGTGATCAGCACAGGCCCCTTTCTGCCTCAGCTCTTCTGTGACACTTAAAGTGAGCATCACTTCAGGCTACTGCAGAGCCTCTATAAGCCACATTCAGCTCCAAACAGTATTTTCACAGGGATCCTTTGATGTGGCAAATATATTCACACATAGAGATTCCAGAGTATAAAACACTCAGAATAGGATGAATTATTTTATGTACAATTAGGAGTCTAGAAAGCTGAAATTACATTTCAAAGATAGAAAACTTTAAACTGAATAATAAGAAAAAGAATACACAGATCAAAGTAACATAATGGGAGTTAAAAAATGCTTTCACAATATAAACAGGATCAGTAGTGATTAAGTTACTTTCCATTTAAAATCTGCATCCTTCAGTTAGAATATAGTTACTGTCTGTAACATGCACTGATGGTGCATCTGGTTGGCAGGGAAGGAGAAACTGGGACAGAAAATCTACTGTACACAAATGTTGTTATTCCTTCCCCTTCAGTCCAGAATGAACCCTAAATATGCAGTCTGTGATTGATTTTTTTGTGTTCATTTTTAAAAATAACATTCTCCAACAAATTATTTACCCAATTCTTTGCCCTGCTCAATCTGGTCTCTCATGTGGTCTCTTTTTCTCCATGTTTTCATCCTCTCAATTTCTGTCTTCTCTGCTTTCTGTCCTTCCTGTTCCATTCCATCTCCAAATTCCATTCTGCTTCTTTCTGCAATTTTTTCATCCCCTCCATGTCTCAGCCTCAATTAGCTTCCAGCCCACTACTGGATGATATTTTAAAAGTTAAGAGTGAAATGAAGGACTGTTGTGTTTATTAACTACCTCTGAGTGATAACTGCAAGGTAAGAAATAGGAAGCTACTTATTTATCTTGCACAATACCACCATCCGCTGGCAGTCCTTCCTTCTTTCCTTCTACATTTCACTGATGGCTACAGCAATATACAAGGAACTCCTGTTTTCAAAATTTGCCATAGAATTACAATTTAGAGAGACTGATTAGTTTATTTTTCATTAGGAAAAAATAAACAACACTGAACCTTTACTTTAACCTCCCCCCCCCCTCCCCGCCTTGAATTGTGTTAATGTGAGGGTTTATTTAGCTCCTTTTCAGATATCTTTTTAACTGCACTTTCTCATTCTTCATTGCTACCTTCAGTTTCCCACTGCAGCTCCAGTTTTCTCATGCCACAGTACAATGAGGGCCCTTCCTGGAGCACAGGCAGGCTCCAGAAACCGAGATCTGTTATTGTCTGAGCATGGTTCTCTGCTCATAGCCCATGGAAGAGGATGTGTTATGGATTTCTCCCGCCTATGCTTGAGATGACCAAGCAGTGAACTGGGAGTCCCAGGGCTTCCTTAGCATTCTGATTTGGAGCAGCAGCGAATAGGCACCCTCTGGGATTCATCAGTCTTTTGCATCACATTGGTGCTCAGCCAGACAAATGGGTTTTCTGGGAGCCAACTCGAGGCTGATTCTGGCACAGAAGAAGTTAAAACCTGCAACTTATCTGCGTAGTAACTCTGTGAGACACATTGTGGGCTGGCTGTGTATCCTTGTTACAAATTCAGGGCTGCTTCTGCGCTATGAACTTGTTAGAGGCAAGACACGGTAGTGCCTCTGTCCCTAAACAGTCAACACTGCAGTTATCAGCCTGCTTTTTACAGTTCCAGTAGTGAACGCTGGTGCCCTGTGCCTTCTGCAACCCTCGAGCTTCCTTCCTTACAGACGCTGAGCTCAGTCTCATTCCAGCTGCTTTCTGTGTGCCTCTCCTCCCACCCTCTGGCCATTGCATTGTCTCTTTCATGCCTGTCTTTAAAATCCCCTGTTCTCTGTATTTTTGTCAACTAAAATCCCTTACTAATTAAACTTTAGCCAAAGGACAAGCAAATAAAAGTAGCTGAACTGACACGAAATTTGCAGGCTGGTATTCCTCTTGCTGTTTGTACACTTAATCCTCTCTCTAGCTTTTATTTGCTTGTCTATTTAAATAAGAAGTTGTTGTGGAATAGGAATGCTGTGTGTGTCTTCTGCAAGTCCCACTTTCATAAGCACTGTGATAAACAAAAAAATACTACTGTTACTCTATATTTGAAGGTTACCAGAAGGTGCTGTTGTCATGCCTTGAGGGTGCTATTGGCAGCTATTTTACTGGTGTCGGTTCGAGATTTGTTTGGGACCCTGTTTCTGCAAACAGGTCTTGCTTGCGAAGCTGATCACCTCCTCATCAGGCTGTAAGTTTTTTGGTGGCTCAGATGCTTTCCTGGATTCTAGATTCCATGAAAATTTTCCAGGAGGATTTTATAGACTAGCACTTTAAACAAAGAGGTCTCTGACCTGTCTTCACATGTGAGGACTTGGGAACATATGGCACTGAGTGACAGCTCCAATTTATCCCCTCAAACAGCTTAAATAGGTTGGGATGAAAGAAAAAGAAAAATCTTTGAAGGGATGTCACTGCTCAGTGTTTCTTCTGTTTACCACAGATGCCTGTTTTCAGTTTGAATGTGCATTTTTGAGAACTTCTGTAACTTGTGTAGCAGCTCCAAAAGTTCATTTGTGTTTATGTGCAGCTAGTGTTGGAGCTGTAGCAGCACACACAGCATAACCCGTGAAAGAGAGGCAAGGAAAAAATTAAGCAGCCTGACAGTGTAAAGGTACATATTACCTTTTTTTTTTTTTTGTCAGTGACTTAATTATCTAATTTAAAACCAGTGTGGTCATCCTTATTTGGTGCACAGAACACAAGGAATGTCAGGGTAGCACTTTTCACAGGGACCTCATGAAGGATTTTAGCAGCTGTCTTGTCTTGCCCTATGGTCTCCACATGAATGTGTTCATCATATGTAAAGAAGCTCCTTCTTTCTTGGGACTTAAGTTTTCTCTGAAAATAATTTGTGGGCCATTTGCTCAAATACCTGCTTTGTAGGACCAGTGACAGAATCCAAAGGAATAGCTTGAAGCTGTGTCAGGGGAAGTTTAGGCTAAATATTAGAAAGAGGTTCTTCACTCAGAGGGTAGTTGGATGCTTGAACAGGCTGCCCAGGGAAGTGGTCACGGCACTCTGGCAGAGTTCAAGAAGCATTTGGATCATACTCTTAAGCACATGGTGTGACTCCTGGGGATGGTCCTGTGCAGGGCCTGAAGTTGGGCTCACTGATCCTTGTGGATCTCTTCCAACTCAGCATATTCTGTGATTCTGCTGGTAGATTATCTCTTTCCTTTACCCAGGAAAAGTGATAAGCATGGGATTGGACTACAAGAAAGAAGTGAAAGAAGTATTCTGTCCTACTTTGATGTTGAAGATACTATCAAATTTCTATTTATTCCCATTTTTCTTTATATAGTCTCATTTTCATACAAGGAAAACTAGTCTACAGGTCTTAGTGTTGAAGCTGGCTCTCTGTTCTTGGCTGGAAAGACTAAACTATTTTGGGAACAATGAAGGGAATAGATCACTAAGATTAAATTCCTGAACTGGCATTGTTGTGCCATATTAGTAATGGAATCTAGACAGTTGATTATAAAACAGAACCATATCTAGTGAGACGCAACTTTGTGTGTGTGTGTATGCTAAGGGCTTTCATGGATGAGCCTGCGAGATGTCTCTGGCTGATTTGAGCTTCAGGCCAGGGTTTCAGGTGCAATACAAGTTATTGATATTCAGACTTTCTAAGTGACAAGATGGGCAGTTTCCCACATTGATATTTTCAGGACTGTAGTTTCAGGATTAGTACTGTCTGAATTTGAAGTTTGGCTTCTATCACATCTACTCTTGCAACACAGAAGTGGGACAGAGTTTATGCCAGATAATGGATTTAAGGGTGAGATGCTCACTTTCACAGCAAGTCTAACACTGTGTTAGTATGTGGAGACACAAGTGGACACTTCTGAGAAATATTACATGTTTTTTTAAACTCTGTGCAGTAAAATGCAACTTGTCTGTCCAAAGAAGTTGGAACACATGAAGGTCAAAAAAGAGAAATTCCTGTACATAGATTAAAAGACTGAGTTCTTATTGTTATGGAAGTAATTGGAAGAAATAATCCCACTGCAATTAGCAAAAATCCCTCATGGTGACCAGGTTCTCATCCAGAAGCAAAATATAAACACAAGTGTAAAAACTCCAACAAGCCTACAAAAGAAAAAGAGGACAGAATGCAGATATTGTGATGAAATAAGATGGATCATAAGGAAGAAATAGAGAGAGAAGAAATAGGAAGTCCAGTAGTAGCAAACACTTAATATCAGCAGTGAGAAAAATAGCGGTAATGGAAAGCAGGGGACTATGGTGCTATGCATAAGCACTTGGAAAACAGAGGTAATTTTTAACTAAAATATCTTAGAAATTTGCCAAAGCATGTAAGAGGATAGGAGGCATAGACTGAGTTCCAATCTTACAGTTATTTTACAGATCCGTTAATAGGACCACTGCAAATGTTCCTGCATCAGCTGTGAAAGGGAGCTCATGTACTCCATGTTCTTTCATGATGTAATTTTTGGAACCTAGAAGCAGGCTTCTGTTTTGCTACAATATGACAATCTGATCAAATTTTCATCACTTGTAGTAGCCTCTTATCAGTATTCATTTTTCAAATACAGTAACAAAGTCTTATATCACAATAAAGGCAACATATATTGTGTAACATGGTAAAAAATTTCAAGTGCATTAGAATTCTCCCAGCAAGACTTTCGACATTGATTTCCTGTTGCACCTTGGAAACACTGCTTACCCAGCAAATTTCACAGGAAAACAAATTAATGAGGAAAACCAGCAAATATAAACATCTTACTACTGAATCTGTAGACCCTGTATTGAAGCCACATATGCTGCATGTCTCATAGGAACAGATTGGCTAAAAATGAATTCACTGTGAGGAATAATGCTGATTGCATATACCTAGACTTAGAGACATAAGTGATTTACCTGGCAGAACTAACACTTCTATGTGAGACAAAGTTATTGGCTACCTCTATGAAGATGGCTGAGAATAGTAATATAAAGATACAGACATCCTTATTCAGTATTACAGAGCCTACAAAAAGGTACAGAAAGGTTTCTCTAATATATCATCCTTACTTCAAAATTGGGTCTTTATTCACTATGAAGAAGAAATGTTTTCAAATTATATTTTGCTTTTTTGCACATAAGCAGTTAATGGCACATAAATTATGCTACATGTTTAATTTTAGTGCATTCATTAAATTATATTACCTTCCATGAAGATATTTGTGCTGTAGAATAGTTGTCAGTTTAAGTGTTTTGTAAGAGCAACAGAAAAGTCCCACATGGGATTTGATGATTTTTTTTTCTACAGAATTCAGATATGAATGCAGACAGTTCTTCTGAAAACTTGCAGAGACTGAAGACAGGGCTTTTGCTGAGCAGGAAGATAGCTTCTTCTTCCAGAAAATTGCACAGAGCCAGCAACAGCAGATAAGTATCTTTTATTTGCATTACTGATTCTTCTTCTTGTAACCGTCTTAGTGGACTGGATTTGTACTTTTTTAGTGAAAGTGCATTGCCATTCAGCTTTTAAATTAGGCTTATTCTAATTCCCATTAACACACAACAGATGGAGATCTATAATCTGAAGGGTCCTGTAAGTAAGTCTGCCAAGTGTACTCCTGTGCAAAGGACTTGATTCCTTTTGGCTTGACTTCTACAAAATTGTTAATTTTAATTAAATTGAGTTAAAGTACATGGTAAATTTCAAAAAATCTACCGATTCAATTTGTGAGCAAAGTGTAGCATACATGCATATGTTTGTATGACTGAAACCCTGGTACATTCTTTTATTATGTTCATAGTTTTCTATTTCAACATAGTACATACATTAGATTCCTTAGATTTCCAGCTAGGATTTATAGAGATAGAAATCTTAGAATGATAAATAAGTGGCAAAGACACGGTATAAGCAATATATGAAGGCAAACTAGCAATTTGTTTTGGATTCTGGATTGTGAGTGCATTAAAAAAGTACCTTATAGTTTCATAGACATAAAATTTGTTACACAAGAATTCAAATGCATCTCATCTTTACAAAGGTTGGTGAAATTTAGGATGGGAATGTATCAGGACACATATCTTGTCAGAACCTCTTTTAAAAATATATAGCTTACTGATGTCATTTTATACAGAATATAAAAATAGTAAAAAAAGCAGCAAGTAAAAGTTTCACTAAAAATCTTTTTACTGAGATGTTTGTTGAGGTTGGGGAAACTGACGCAATCCTACCTGTTTGTAATATATAAGACAATATAAAGGAAATAATAGGAATACAGATATTTGTTAAATTGCAGAGATTAACTTTCCATTAAAATGTCATAATTTCAGTGCTATAGGAAAGCAATTAGAATGGTTCCTATAGTTGTTGCTTTTGTTACTTTTAGAGATCTCATGACAGAGAAAAACATTTAATACCAGGGAATTCTGATGCTTCCAAATATATTTCCACTTAATAATATAAAAGGGCTTAGCGAAGTTCACATGGCAGCTACTGAAGCATTACCGAATATGAAAATATTGTACAGCACTCATTCAGTTTGCCATGTGATAGCATAGAGAAATACTTTTCTACCCTGTTTTTATGAGACTTATTTCAGTCCTCGAATGCAGAATGAGTACTTCAATACTGATGGTCAATGCTGAAAATTACCCTGTTGAGTGCATTACAGAATTGCATTCCTTCTCTTGATACACCAGATAATATCAGTTCATTTGATAGAATGTGAACAGGCCTGTTCTACTTTAGTTTTGCAGTCAGTGTCCCTGTGGAAGTTATTTATTATCTCAAAGGAATTTAGTATTTTATACCTGTGTTTGTGTTTTATGATTTACTGTTAATGTGTTTAAGGCTTAATTAACTTGTAGGGAATATGAGGGGGAATGGTTATAAAATTGCTGAGTCCAGAATTCCTGTCTAATGAGAAACTTATGAGAAAATCATCAGGCTTTCATCCCCACAGAATCTACTTATGAGAAAAGCAGAAGGTTTTTCTCCCTACAGAATCTACTTCATTATTCAGGAGACTGAATATTATATAAGGAGAATGGGTAGAGAGTAAAAGCCAAAGCAGTACAAAGGCACAGACTCAAGTGCAGAGAGAAAGAAATGTACAAATATGCTTGTGGCACATGATCAAGTAAATCTGGTCTTTAGTTGTCATTGGTAAAGCTCTTAATCTAAACCAGAGAAACTGAAGGAGCTGACTTTAAGGGCAGTAGGCTGTAATTTTGTCCTACTGAATAAAGGGAGTGATGCTATTTAACTGGGATTAGCTAACTGATATTTCTGGGTATGTAAACATCTGGATTACATTTGCAAAACGGTAAACGACAGATCTTCTTAAAGAGAAGACACGTTAACAGCATATTATCAAGCGTAAATGCAACATGCAGACTTCACAGTTTAGCTCTGTGTTGTTTACCAGGGATTACACCTCGTGCAGAATCCTACACAATACACAGGGACACCTAATGACTGAATTGGAGACTGCAATTAAACATAGTCCTCAGGCCACCTAAGCATGTAAGAAATAAGTGTGTACAGGAGAGACTGGGGTTGGTGCAGGCAAAGCAGGTGTTCAGTAAATTACTTCACAGATGTGAAAATTTGCCTTATATAATCCAAAGAGGGCTGTTATCTGAATACGAACGCTGAATGAGGCTGTAACTGAAATAATCCTAACCAATGCAGCATTAAAGCTAACTGAGAAAACCTGAAACCAACCAGCTCACATCCCCTGTAGTTTTGCAACTCACTGGTGTGTAATTTTAAAGAGACAGGATGTATCTATATGTAAAAAATCAGAGTATTGCTTATATAAGAAAATTGTCTCAGCAATCTACTTAAGGCTTAAGGATTTGAGGAAGTGTAATTAGGCTAGTATTCTGGGAATTTAGAAAGCTGGATTGAATTCTGGTTTCATTTGCAGACCTTCAGTGGAATCCTTGGATCAGATTGCCAAGACTGCAGTGAGGGAGAGTTAGAGGCTTAAAAGCCTTGGATGATCTGGAGCTTTGTTGATCCATTTAACTTATTTCCATAAAGCTTTCCTATCTCAAGGCAGAATAGGGAGGATGAACATGTTAACACAGTGTGCTTTTATGACAGTAGGAGCAATACCACAGACATTTCAAAACTGGAAGACTGTCTTGTGTGTAGTTGCTGACCACACTTCTATCTTCAAAAGGTGCATGCAGGTGCTTGGCTGAATCATTATGGTATAGATCATTTTTGCATGGGGGAAGTAGTTTTCTTGTGTGGTTTTTTGGATACCAGACAAGAAAACTTCAAGTCTGAATGAAAACACTAGCAAAGGAGATTTTACCTGGTCAGTTGTTTTCATCAGGAGGTGATGCTTCAGTTAGTGTGAATTATTATAAAAAATGCCATGGCACTCTGATATTATTAAGACTGACTGTCATTACCTGCTTAATTTTAATATTTTTCCAGGCTTTATGTAACTCCCATTGGCCACAAAAATATTAATAAAAAAAGAAGAATCTCTAACAGTTTTTCTCTGTGTTGGAAATGTCAGTGGATTCTGGGGACGTCTCCTCTTATTTTATAGGCCTCTCTGTTGCTTTTCAGTCATTGATGCAATGTTTCTCTATACAATTTCTTTTTCATTTATAAAAATCTATTTGAAAATTTCTCTCCTGAGGAACAAAAGCAAATTCTTGCCTTTGATCAGTCTCTCTGCATCTTTCTCTTATAAACTGGATTTTCAGGAATCATCTTTATCATCTTTTTAGCTGTTCCTGAAGCATGAGTGATAACTTATTTGTATGAAAGGAAAAGGACTGCTTTACATCTGTATACATAAGACTATAATAGGAATCTTACATTCGGATCCAGAGAGATTCTTTGAATTTACTGGCACTGATTTAATCTGTGCTCTTAAAAATAAAAATCTCATCCGTCTAAAATTATTAGAAGCTTGTGAACAGAGATCTGTAGATGCAGACAGCAGAAATAGTATGGAAGTGTATTTATACTCTGGCTCATAACTATCAGCTTGTCTACATGGTTGATTATTAAAAGACAAGAATGATTTTTTTTAAAAAGGAAATGATTCAACATATTAATAATAAGGGTTTTCTGCTAATAAAGGTTTAATTGATGAGACCAATGGTGCGCTCCTTTCCTGATTAAAATTTTAAAATATTTAGTTCTACACAGCGGTAAATATGTTTGGTTTCTTTGGTCTTAAAGAAGTCATACCACTTTACATTTTAACACATTACAACATCTTATATTACATACAGGTATATTGACCACTGTAAAGCATTTTTACTGACATCTGTTCTATTTTTGTATGATTCTGCCATTAACCTTTGGGGGAGCTCCTGAGGGGATTAGGTTGAACAGTAAGATAGTGAACATAATTTGTGGCTGATGTCTGCAATGTAATCAATATTAAAAAATAAGTGCAACTTCTATCTCTCACTGGGATCTGAGCACAGAGCCAAGAAGATTCAAAGACCTAACCATTCCTGTTGATATTTCAGCCAAATCTAAGACAAGTTTAGAGAATACCTGAAATAGAAATTATCCTGAACTCATGTGAAGTTTTCATGTAACATATTGATATACTAACCTGAAATACTGTGTTTAATTCTACCATCTTTTCTATGCAACATTTCTTATTGCAAGATCTTTTTTCTTTTTCTTTTTCTTTTTTTTTTTTTTTGTTTGTTTAGTTTTTCCTGTCAAAATAATCCAATGTAAAGAAGATTTTTTGGAAGTTTACTTTTTGGATGCTTGTATCTTGAGACCCTTAGTGGGAAGGGTCATAATAGGTGCACAGCATTATTAAATCACATAACATTTAAGATGGCAAAGATTTTTAATGCTTAAAGAGACACCATGAATATTGATTAATTTGAAATGTTAGTCCACAGCATCAAATTCCTCTGAAACAAGTTTTCTCCTCATCCTGCACCTAATTTTACCTCCAAAATGAGACAAATAATTCATAAAATACTAGCACTGTCTCCAGCGAGGTACCTGATGAAAATAAAATTCAAGAGAGGACTTTTATCTGTGCAGATGAGTTAATTTTGAAAATTATTTTATATGACTGATTAACTTCTGTAATTTCTATAAGGTAGTAGAATATTTTGAAAGAATTCTGAAGAGTTAAGTTCTCTTCATTCTTTCTTTCTTTTGTTTTAGTTAATAGGGTTAATTGTTCTAGTATCCCTCATAAATAACAACTACTACTATGTGTTATATGATGGAGACTGCATTGCTTAAATCGTTAATGATTCTTCAAATTTTATTAAAGAAGGACAGATTGCTAACTCAATTTTCTGATGAAAACTTATATCCAAGGTTCTCTTTTAAAAGAAGTAATTTTTTTCCATTATAAAACTATTGCATTCAAAATAAAACCTCCAGTATGTGAGTATATTTTCAATTTTCAACATTTCTTCATAAAAACCCAAGAAAGATATAAACAGACAATAGGTCAGGAGAAATATTTTTCTTGATATCTCTTTCTTTTCACTGTAATGACTGGCAAATATTTAGGAACAAATTACAAAAATAGAGTAAGTAGTAGTGGTATTAGTAAAGCAGTATTTATCCACAGAACTTTCTGAACCTCCTAAATTTTATGTATGGTCTTCCAACTTATTCATGCTTAAGCAAAGGATTCAAATTGAGAGTAAAGCATAAAAATTCAGGTTTCTCTATGTAGGGTTCTACATGGAGATAAGGTCTATGACAGCATCAATGGAGATCTAGTAAGCACTGTTAGAAAAAAATCATTTGATAATTAAGAAAGTGCCTAGGGCTTGATTTGGTTACTCCATATATATCTTGTATCAGAGGAGGTGCCCAAAGTCATCCTAAACATCTGTACAAGATGGACAGATCTTTCAACCTGTGACCTTCTGGAGCACCCTTTCAGAAGCCACAATGCTGCACAGCACAGCTTAGTCAGAACTGGTCCTGGTCAATGCTTAAATGGTGTCAGTAGGCAAAAAAAATCTTATGTGAAATAGTCTGAGTCCTAAGCAGGTTTTAGAATTCAGGAGTGGATGGGTGACTCACATAAATCCCTCATCATCAAGGGCACAGCTTGATCAGCTGGAAGTGCAGTTTTTAGTATGGCTCAGTGTATAAGAATTCTTGCAACTGTGTGTTCTTGGGGTAGGTGTCTGAGAACAATTATGTAAGGTGTATTGATGCAAATGCTCCAGGTCATCTGCAATATATTTGGACAGAAGCGCTTGAGAATGGGGAGGCAGGTTGGCAGCAACCCCCTCATACAGTGTTACTGGGGACTGCTAAACAGGTTTCAGTTGGCAATAAGGATGAAATCAGTGTATTGCACTGAATACCAGTGGTTTAAATTTAGCTACAATAGAATAGCTCCTTCTACTTCAGTTAAGAGGTTGGAACATTCACAGACACGGTCTGCAGAGCAACACAGATTTATTATAGAACTTGTGCTTGCTGTTACTGGGCCATTCTGTCCATATTACTGAAACACACAGAACATCATCGAGTCTCATGTCTCAAATGGATGTTTTCTTTGTAAAGCAGGCTACACATATTGTATCTGGATAGACTTGTCTGTTCTTCTCATATCACAGTTGGTGCAGAGAAGTTGAAGGGTCAAAGACCAGTCCTTAGAGGAAGGAATAAAAATAACTGTTCTCAGAGGCTGATTGGTGGATCATTAATTTGGTTAAAAAAGGTGGACATCTGTAAGTGTATATGAACTGTGTTCCTTACTCTATGTCCATCAAAAGCTAAAATTAGATCTAAGAACCTCAGAACAGAGTACTCCCATGGACTCAAAATGATTTTTGCGTAGGGGTATCTGTATTAACACTTGTAAATAAAATTGGGAAATAATCTTTAATTTTGTTTCATTCTTTGTGTCATACTTCCATTCATGGCCCATAGCTTGGAAGTGGGTGAGTTTGCAATAGTTAAAATAAGAGGAAAGCTTCCACTTTCAAATATTGCTAATTTTTTCACTTCCTCTGCTCCCACCCAAAGTAGGACATGTTGCCTAGGAATCTCTCAAACTCTCTCCCACACATTTGAGAATATGCATCTTATTCTTGTATCTCATAATCAAGTGACCTCTTACTTTAATGAGATTTTAGAATTTGCATTCACTTTCATTAAAAGAAATGGCATTATATGTAAATATCGTTATTTCAAGCTTTTTGTGATAGTGAAAACTATATAAATGTTCTGAGTTGGTCAAATTAGGATGGCTGCAATGAAAGAGCTGTAAGACACCATGTGAGATCTGCTCAACTGTTTTTCTTTTAAGTCCTTATGAAGTCTTTCCTTCTAAGTTTTCTTTACCCTGAAAAAATTAAGATCTCTTTTAGATAGTTACAGCGCTTTAAGAACAGGTTATGATCTTAAAATATATTAGTCAGTAGAAATTTAATAAATATGCTCCTAAAAATAAATAGTTGCAGCTATAGCTATAAACAGAAATTAGGGCAATGCTTAAGTATTTTCTTTCTCAGCACAAATAAAGGTTTATCATAGAGTTATAGAATATTCTGAGTTGGAAGTGACCCACAAAAATCATCAAAGTATCAATGAGCACTATCTGTTATAGTTTTACCTGTCTTTATATATCTGCAGTGATTGTTGTTAAGTGGAAATCTGCCACCTTTAATATTGAGTTCCCCCATGTAGTATTTGAAATTCTTTAGTACTGTAACTCTGGTACATGTTTGAACAGAATCACAGAATGGTGGGGGTTGTGAGAGGTCTATGTAGGTTATTTGATCCAGTCTGGACCAATGAGTTTTGGATATCTCCAAGGAGGGAGATTCCACAATCTCTCTGAGCAACCTCTTCTAGGACTTAACTACATTTGTGGTGATTTTTTTCCCCCTAATATCTTGTTGGAGTTTCTCTTGCTGCAGTGTTTGCCTTGTCTCTCATTCTTCCAGTAGATAGCTGTAGACAGCAATAAGATAGCTCTTGAGTATTCTTTTCTCTGTTGAATTAATAGGTAAAAGTAATTATGCGAAGCTTTGCTGAAGTAAAATACATTCAGTAGAGTCTGTTGATGATGTTGTTGCTATTTTAAAATGAATCTTCTCGAGTCTGATAGGCCTGAAGAACTTTGCAGTCTTATCCAAGGCCTGACTTATTCCCTTACCTCAGGGAAGCAGTAACCATGCAATCTCCCTTCCACCATTCATCTTTTTGGTTGATATGGTGAGTTAATTACCTCTCTTGAAAATATCTGGGACATAAATGCATTAGTTTCATCTGTTTTTGCAGGGATTAACATTGATTTAATGTTAATTTTTTGCATTTCTAACATTTTATAGGCCACATCCTGAGGGGAATTAAGGCTCTACAGCACTCTGGCTTCACTTGAGTTTCTCACAGAGATGTAACACTTTGGCACCACATTTCATCTGAATCATGTCTCTCCCTGTAAGAAATTACTGGTTTACCCATCCACTGTAGCAGGGGGGTGGCTGGAAGAATCATGAAGGCTTTGAAGAAGTGCTTAGACACTGGTCCAATGGGGTTGCTTGGTACCTGTTAAAGAAGGATTGAGTCTGTAATGGTTAAGCTATAATATGACTTGGCAGTAATTTGTCTGAGTATGTTATGGTAAACCTCTCATCTAAGATCCATAAAAAGTCTGCATATTTTTCTTGCAATTAGAGTTTCTCAATGACATATATACAGACTATATACATTAGCTACTATTTTCATAACATTGAAGGAAAATTCAATATGCAAATGTTTCTATTCTAGTAGAAGTAGATGTGATTTTAATAATTTCTTTAGATTCTTTCCAGGTCTTGAAAAATCCTTGGCTTCAGGCCGTTTATTTTCTTGTCTTGCACACTTCCTAATCATTAAAGGTAAGTGGAAATATTTCCCCATCTGGGAAAACTGAGAGTTCTATGAAGTACTTATCCACATTTTGTTGCTTCAGAATTGCATTTTGAAACCACCTTTTTGATAATTTTACAGTAAAGATTCTATGAATAAAATTTCTTTATGCAGTTGTATGTAGGAAGTGTAGCTTTGGTCACTACAACCACTTTGTTTAACCAAGAAAGCAAATTCTAAGTCATTATGATGACTAAAATAAATGTGTTTGGAATTTCCTCTTTATTTGAAAGATAATGTTTTGCTGAGGACAATATATTTGGACATGTGGTGTGATTCTTGGGGAGGGTCCTGTGTAGGACCAGGAGCTGGGCTGAATGATCCTTGTGGCTCTCTTCCTACTTGTCATATTCTGTGTTTCTGTGGGGGGTTTATGTGAGATCTCTACTTCATGGAAGAAGAAATTTGTCAAGTCCGGTTGGTGTTTGTCTTCTGCCTTTTTTTTCTTGCTTCCTCTTTAGAGGCAACATTTTTAAATGCTCAGATATGTAGCTGAACTCTGAAATAGCACTCTTACGTTTGAGTGTTGGTAAAGACTGAGGTCGTGGAATGTTTCTCTGGGGTATGGCAAGGTCTCCTGCTAGGAGATTTCGCATTGGTTTATGTGATGATTTGGAAATTATTGTTCTTTTCCTGAATTTAAGTTAATGAAATAGATGAAAGGGACATCAAGACTGTGATGTATAAATGTGACAAAATTTTAGTAGTATGCAATTGTCTCAGGAGACGAAATCATTTAACTTGGTGGCTTCTTATTTTGCTCCATGTTCAAGCATGATTGCAGATTTGCAGTTTCGGATGGCATACAAATTACCTAAACATGCAGAGACACACCTTAGCACTTAATAGATAAGCTGAGAAAATAAATGATAGGCTGTAGGACTAAAATCTATTCTCCACATTTTTTTCAGGGATATGGGAAGAGTTTCAGAATGCTGACTCACGCCTCTTAAATTTACTTTAAATAACTTGCTAATCTTCAGTCTAAGTTTAAAAAATGCAAGGAATAGCCTTTTTTCAGAAGAATTTGCAAAAAGAAATTTAGTGGCAGAGGTCAGATCAATCTAAACCACTGGTTTGCTGGAACTTTATTAATGCCAGCATTAAGCCAGTTTTGCTGCATTCTTTTTCCTAGTAAGCTCTTAAATTCATCTAAGTTTTTAAATTCACTCATCAGGTGATGTTTATTTTTCACAAGGTTACTGTTACTCTGCAGTGCTGAAAAATAAGAGAAACAGGGCAAATACTGGAAGGAAACATTCAGCATGACCCAGCATTTAAAAACTTCTGCTATCTTTCCTACTCTTCTTTTTTTACTGGCCTTAATTACCAATTATTTGAGTTGCTATTTTCATAAGTCTTTTTCTATTTTTAATATTAATTATTGAGTCCTGACAATGACATAATATTGCATAGGAATGCAACTCTGACTCATAGACAGTACAGAAGTCATAATATACTGCAGAAGAGTCAAATCATGAAGCCTTTCCTCTTAAGGGAAAAATATTCACTAGATTTTGAAATTGAACATTCTTACACCAAAATGGTTTTTATTTTGAGCCTGACTTTATAGACACTCCTTCTGGCACCAACTCATTCACTCTGAGCCATGGATATGCTCAGAAGAGTGCCTGCTGAACCTATGTAGTAATTCTACTTTTTAAAGTATTTCTATCAGGCAATTTTTTTTGTATCACTGCAGATCACGTATACATAATGGTGCCTTCCTGCATCAGACCTTGTGTTCTTAGCTATGTTGGTTGATTAAATTATTAAACTTCAATAAGTTGATAGCTGTTAGAACTTATGGAAGTGAGAGCTGAATTAGGATCGTTATTTCCTTTAAAGGTCATAGTAGATGTATAAATTGAGGATATGTATAATTGAAGAGATTGCATAAGCTGTAGAGATATATAAATTTGTTTCCTGGTTAATATCTATTAAAAGCTCCAGTAACTGAACTGTTGAATGAGATCATACTCTGAAATGACAAGAGGAAAAAAATTGTTTGTTATGTCTATGGATCTTGAACAGTGTTTAAATAAATGATAAAGTCATTCCTAGGCTATTCACAGTAAACATTTTTTCATCTTTCTGGAGGAGAAATACAGATTTAGCTATATTCTCCCACATACAAAGTGCAAACTAGTTTGAAGAATCCACAGATTGAAATACCAAGGAGAGACTGGAGTGTTCTTGAAACATTTATAACTGATGGAAAAGTTGTCTCTCTCCACTTGAATATAACAAAATAACAGCTGCAAGCTACAATGGTTGTTGTAGGCCTGTCAGCTGACTTTTAAAATTATGTCCCTTGTACTGCAAATGCAGTTAAAGTTTTTCTTACAAAAGAAGGAAAATTTTGATATTTTATAAGCAGATTCCTTTTACTGATATGGGAAAACCATTATATTGCAGGCCCAAATGTAAGACCAGCATTCAGAAACCTGCTCTGCACCTGCTCTTCCTAAGGGTGTGCAAAGTCATATCATTCAATTGTTTTTCCCTTCATCTTATGCTCTGTTACTTGACCGTCTTGGTGGCTCTCATGGAACTTGCTTGTTTTAATGTTTTTCTTGTACCTTTGGAGCCCAGAACAGGACAAAGTGTGCTGCATGTGCTCACACAAGTGCTAAACACAAACTGAATGATGCATTTAGTGGCAGACTGAGTTTACCTATGCCTGTGCAGGTGAGTACATCAGATTAGTGGTGAACAGATCCTGCACTTCAGACTTTTCATCCCATGAAGCTGAAATACTTAATCAGTATTCAACCTACAGCACTAACTACCCTAACCTACATCAATCCCTAAAAGTTTTGGAAAACATTCCTAAATTTAATATTTCATCATTATTTTTTCCCTTTCTTTTTGCTAGTACAAAAGAAGCCAAGTCACTCTCTAGTGAAAGACCTTCTCTAAAGTCAGTAACACAAAGTGATAGTGGCAAAGTGGCAAAGTGTTTTGTTATGGCCTGGACCAAACCACTGCGTAAGGGAGACAAATCGGTGAATATATAAAAATCTGCAAATTTTTAAAATTCAGAGTAACTGTTTTGCTTAGTTGGTGTTTACATTTTTATAGAAAGATCAATTTTATGGCTTCCTCTCAATAGAATAAGCTTAAGTTTTTATTTCATAATTGCTTAGCACTATTGACTGCTATTTTCGAGTTAGGACTAGCTCCCAGTTCTCTCAGTAATGTTGAATTTGTCGTTGTGTGCCTCTTGATTGAACCTTTCTATGGCCATATTTTCAAAGACATCAGAGAACCAAATGTTGAAGAATTATTTCTGGTATATAGATAACTAAAGAAATTATATAGGCTGGGTCTTACAAAATTTTCAGTTCCAGAACAATATCATAGAGTTCATATTTTTCATTAGGACCCATATTTTATTATTTGGTAGTAATTAATCTGTTTTAGATGTGAAGGAATGATTTTCAAAAGGTTATTAAATGACACAACTCTAAAATATATTTGATTTTGCAATAATCATGGGCTTGTTAGAAGGAATTCATATTGAAATTCTGTGAAGTAAAATGTTGACTGAAAGGTCTGTGAACAAAATTCAAGCCAATTTTGCAGGAGATTAGATAAGTAGACAGTGGCTTTAATGAGTTGCGCTCGCCCAGGAATACAGTGATGTGCGCGTGTGCAAACTCTAATTTCCATGGCTTTTATAATATAGTCTATCCAATCACTATTTTGCACATCTCCCAGTTCAAATTTGTCCCACCCCAGTCCCACCCCCTCAGGATTTGAGTCGGGGGGTGGGACCCTCTCTTGATCATTTTCCTCTTCCTTGGACTTCTGGGCCACTCTGCCCTGTGTTTATGTCTCCTTTTGATATTCTTCAGCCTTCTGCCTTGAGACTAAACAGCTAAAAGAATTTGAGATACTGATATGTGACAGGGGTAACAATAGACAGACATTGAACTTAAGCTGTTAGAAATATTAACACACTAAATCTGCCTTTGCTACAGCTACTGTATTCCTAAAATCTATAAAATGCGAAAATCAAAAGTCAAGAAACCCTTCCTGAATCAAAAATGATAGAAGCCACACTTTAGGACTTTTTATAATCATGGAAGCTTATTGAAAAAGAGTTAAGAAGTGTGTTTATCTCAGTCACTTAGTTGCAACCTGAGAATTGAGAAAATCCCACTATTATGCTCTCAAGATGGTAAAAGCATAGTTTTATTTCTCTCCAATAGTTATTTGTATCTGAAGATGTTTTAAAATTGTTAAGAGGGGGGGAGGTTCTCAATGGTTTCTTACACTGGCGTTATATTGTATTTTTATCTTCACGTCCTTACACTCAGTATAGCTTACAAATTGTGAACTGTAGATAATAAGGATCAACCCAGACGATTTTCTGCCTTTCATGTGTAAACTGCTCTGTGTCAGGGTTCACAGTAGAAGCAGTGATGTTGTTATCTGCTAGATACGAATGATTCTGAACTTAAAAGGACCTGCCTGAAAGTAATAGGAGTTCAATGTTGTATTTAATAGAACAGTATTTGAAAGCATTCTCTTCAGTATGTTTAACTTTGCCAAGAAAAAACAGAGGCACATGCCACTCTCATCTCATAAAAGATAAGGCAGCTTTTATTTTGTTTAAAACATTGGCTGTCTGTTGAAGTTTTGTTAAATTTGTTCATCTGTGAAGCTGTTTAGTATGTATGGTAGAGACATTAACAGCTAAGTAATACATTTTTACTGAGGGTCAAGTGCTAACATGCTATTGAGAGTTACTCTTTTTTTTTTTTTTTGGTAAAGTTTATACATTAGAAGAACTTTCACTGCAAGAAAAAAAATTGTCAGAAAAAGCCACTTCTCATTGTGTTCTGCTTGTGCTTATTGATGAAATATGGTTTTGAGTGAGGAATCTTTCTTCCTAGATACAGCTTGATATAAATTGTCCTTCTGCTGTTGCTTGAAAGAAAGATTCGTATGGTTTTGATATTACATTCTAACACTGTGAGGGAATACAGCTTCTCGAATAAACTTGGATCAACTAGGGACATTGCAGGATTAATTTGAAAAAGGTGTTTACTGAAAAATAAGCAAACACAAACCCTGAAATTTCTGAATATTCTGAAATTAGTAGTTAAAACAAGAACTCTGAAAATCATAAGTATGTTTCTATAACTTAGATGTAGGTAGGAAACTGAATTTTAGTGTCTATGATTTGATATGCAGTTCATTTCTCTCTTAAAATCCATTATTTATGCACTTTATGTGTGAAATTTTTATTTAAGCCCAGTTGTGGTGAAGGCTAGAATTATGGATGTTGTTGCTTAGTAGAGTGGCTGAAACAACACTTTTGCTGCCTTTGGCTGCCAGTAAAAGGGTGTACTCCATCTGCTTGTGCTGAATGAAGCTCTGCTCACTTCAGACATAGAACAAAAGAGACAGTGAGAGACACTGAAATGGTCAGAGACACAGGGTTGTTGCTATATGAGAATACACTAAATATTATGATCTCACAACTTGCAAAAATAATACTTTGAAAAATTGTATTTCACATAAGCAGGAAGGGATAGCCAGTGAAACCATCAGACATCAGGCTCTAAACAAATAGAAAGAAGAACTGCCAAGCAAACTTAATTAAACTTTGTATTTGCTGCACTGGGATACTGTGAAGGCCTAATACTATACAGTTTTTAATAACAGTTAAGAACTTATGAAGTAGCTGTTAAATCTGATAATAGGTGTACAGCTTCTGGTTGAAGAAGTCCCCCAACATGCTCTTTTCAGGAAGCTGAGGAACTCAAAAGGGAAAAGATCAATTTGTAGTCACTGTTCTATGGGCACATGGACTATGTTGGGCTACAGAGCCTTTTGCTTAACTCTGTGTTCAAATGGTTTTTTTGCCTCAACGAAAATCTGTGTGGCTTTGCTGGCTGGCAAGATCTCTCCATACAGCTGGGTTTTTTTTAAAGACTTCACTGAGGTAAACACAAAACAGAGCTGAAATTAAACATGGGCAGAAAGACACAATAACTATAAATAGTTATAGTGTAGAATATTAGCACTATTTTCTTAAACTCTGCAGAAGTGTATCTACAAATGGATTTAGCTCAGAAATTTCATATGGAAACAGAAAATACCTGTAGAATATTTTTAACATATTCCTGTTTTTTTCTTTTTCTAATCTGCTCACCAGCAGTAGTTCAGTATTGTCCTGTCATTATAATTTAGTCTAGTTTTCTTTGCCTTGGAGATGCTGAAAACCTTCAATAGCAAAGACAAAAAGACACTGAAAAAATATATGATACTGGATGGTTATATAAAAGGGGTCAGTGAAAAACACTGCAGTTTTTGGGGTTTTTTTTCCTACTGAGAGAAATACAGAAAAAGGTGATGGTACAGAAAATACAGTTGCAAGAAAGTCGTTGTTGCTTAGCTTCCCATTTTAATTTACAAAGCAATAGAAAGACATACAGGGGCTCTTCTGTAGTCCATCTGGAAGACATGTCTGAATGTGTGACTTCTTCTTGGGTTTTATTCTCCTGTTCTGAACTAGGCTAGGAGGCATGAAGTCATGCCAAAAGGCAGTTAGTTTATATGTATTATTTACATTTACGTTAAGATACTTGTACATGATGCACATGTATGCATATTATCTATATTTATTTTTCTTTTCTCAAGGAAGATTTTGCTGTCTGCTGAAAGATCTTAGTAAAGCAACTGAAATGCTTCTTGACTGAAGTGAGGCTCTTTCCTGTAGTGTGTCATAACGGACCATTCCTGAGGCATCTGCTATTAGGTTGCAGAACAAATTCAGTAAAAATTATTAAAAATTTCATGTTTTCCTAAATTTGTTTCCTAGATATTAAGGGCATTAAAGCATCTTTTCCTAGGACAGAAATTAAGCATGAGGACAAATCTACTTGCTTTATATTGGTATAATAACAGATGCTTTTCTGAGGGTCAGTTGCATCTTTAAAAAATGCCAACATCTCGAAGGTCAACAGGAAAAGTATCATTACAGATATTTGCAAGGACCTGGATACATGGATTCAAATCCCATTTGAATCACCCAGGATTATAAAATAGTAAAGATGAGGCCAGGTAAATGAAACATAAGTATGTACCTTTCAAAAGATATACACATTTATTTAAAGTGTCATTTTGGCCTCATTTTCATAGCATCTGGTTGTTCCTCAACTAATGATCACCTCTGGAATTAATACTAGTGCTGATATTTTGTTGATAAAGTACTGGAAAAAAAAAAGAGCTATTCCTAAAATTCCTTCTGCGTACTGAAGGTACTCTTAAATATTGCAGTGCCTGAGCTAAGTTTTGAGCCCAGCAGCATCAGCAGGTAGCTAGCAATTAAGAAATCAGGATTATTTTAGACCAATCTCAAAAAGCCACAAATTGAGCTAGATGAATGCAAATACTGCATATAAAATATATAAAAACTGCATATAAAACTACTGGGTTTGAGTTCCTTGCCTCTGAACCTCATGTCTCTTTGTCTTTGAAACCTAAGGAGAGAGTGGGAATACTGGTTAACAGCCAATATCACCACTTCTTGAACAAATATTATAACCATGCTCTATGTCAATACTCTCTCACAGCACAGAGAGGTTGTGCCTACCTCTTTACAGACCTGCCTAATGGTTGGACTTCTTCAGACAACTTGACATGAGACTCTTGATGATATCATCAAGGTACCATGGTTGACACAGTGGAGAGGAAGGCAAAAAATGTTGCTTGTACTCTCTTATCCTCCTTCTGCCATGAGTCATGCCCTGATCTTAGGTAAGCTTTCTTCTTACATGATCCATAGGTACCTGTTAAGTGTCTCAGATGTCCCATCTAGCAGGTTGGGAGCCCCCTGATAATTGCCATGTATTTCCAGCTCCTGCTTCTCCCTTAAAGTCTGTCATATTCTGT
This sequence comes from Pithys albifrons albifrons, assembly GCF_047495875.1. NCBI lineage: Eukaryota > Metazoa > Chordata > Aves > Passeriformes > Thamnophilidae > Pithys > Pithys albifrons. Next base: position 30,663,461 of record NC_092459.1, read on the forward strand.
GCACACATTAAGTGGGCATTCAGTCCTCTTAGCTTGCCTTCTGGAATACACCTCAGGCCATGCAAAGTCTTCTCAGGAATACTGGGACAGTTTGTCTGTCATTCCTTTTGTTAATAGTAGTCTCCAAGAATACATATGGGCAATGTCTCTGCTTCAAGTCTGTTGGTGTGTGCTGGAGTTTAATTCAGCTGGTGTGCCCCTGGAGAAATATGCTTTTGAAATATGATAACAGTCAGCCTCATGTTGGCACCCATTCCTGTGCCTTCCCATCTCATCGTGTCATTTGAGCGAAAGGTGAATACTCTGTATATGTTGTGCTGCTGTTCAAGTTGGTAGCTGAGACAAGAAGGCTTCTGGGTGACCTAATTGCATCCTTCCAGTACCTGAAGAGAGCCTAAAAGAAAGATGGAGAGAGACTATTGACAAGGGTCTGTAATGGTAAGACAAGGGGGAATGGATTAAAAGAGTCTGTGAAAGAGGGCAGGTTTATATAAGATATTAAGAAGAAATTCTCTTCTGCTAGAGCAGAATGCCCAGAGAAGTTGTGGATGCCCCATCCCTGAAGTATTCAAGGGTAGGTTGAATGGGGCTTTGAGCAACCTGGTCTGGTGGAAGGGGTCCCTGTCCATGGCAGATGGGTTGGAACTAGATGATCCTTAAGGTCTCTTCCAAGACAAACCATTCCATGATTCTCTGAATCTCTGATTCTGTGATCATTTTGAAATCAGTCTATCAGGGAATTCACCACTGCATCATGAGTTAAAAATGACAAAGCAGATATCTTTATGAATACTGGTCTTTTCAGGCAGCCTATCTTCTCTCTTGCCTTCCTCTGGCACTGGTTCCTATTTACTCTGACCTCTGAATGAGGCAACAAGACCATTTTCCAGGGAAACCGCTTCAAATTCCATTCTCTTTTATCCTGGCACGCATTGTCCTTGCTGTCACATAGATGGTGCTGCTGCAGTAAAGGAAGGAAGACCTCTGTCCATCCTCTCTGGCCAGCAAATTCCAGATGACTGTTTCCAGTGACAACAGAACTGGTGATTCGGGCAAAATATCAGCAGAATTGGGGCCACAGTATTTCTGTTCAAGATTTCAGAGGTGTGACTTAAAATGGTTTAGAAACATACCTGGAATTAATGTTATTTCATGGGGACAATGTAGGAAAAGAAAATTTCTGCATGACAGTTACTTTGATATCACTGGTAGAGCTTGTAAGTGCAATTTTAAAGGCTGTCAACTAATAAAAGAATATGCCATACCTTTTGCAACTTGAAAATAAAATAGAAAATGAAATGGTCTCAAATTTCTACAACTTTTATTCCCATTTGTGAAAGTTCCTTTTTAGTATGAAAACTATTTAAATTATAATCTGTGACTGAGGGTATTCAGAGAACTATTCGTATTATCATGGAGAATGAATGAAGGTGATTTGAGATAAGAATTTAAGACTTTTTTTCCCCCACATTTTTACCTTCTATGTGTAAAAAAATATTAATGAAAAAAATATGACATATTTTTGCATAAATTGTTCTTTTCTTTTTTTTTTTCCTGGAAGAAATGTCTATTTCACCAATGTCTGATTAAGCAGGGAAATAATGTCTTATCAATAAAAGAATTATATTTTTAATACAGCAGTGTTTTGGGTTTAAATATACCCTAGCCGTTTGTCTAGGTATTTTTATCATGCCACCTCTGCAGAATTGTAGCAACTGTGGTATGTATGTATGGTTAAGAATCACCAAGGAACAGCAAATGAAGAGACAGAAAGAGAGGCACTGAAGGATCAGAGGTCAGATAGTGTGAGCTATTGTTTATAAGATTTACTTCTGGACAAAGATAAATTTTTCTACTTCTTTTACTAGTTAACCTCTTGAAACAACAGGGAAGAAGAGCTGCTGGCTGCTTTAAGTCAGGTTTGTTATGTGTGTACAATTTATTTGCCCCGATGTTGATGACAGTGCTCAGGGTTTCTCTTTAAACTCCAGTCCCTGCTTATATGCATCCTATGGAATGCTACTGAGTTGTAACTAAACATAGAGACTGTGGCTCCAGAATAATATTATTGTGATTTTTTTTTAACAGATGAAGAATAAAATCACTGCATGTATTTTTGATTTAGATATAAGCAGTTGTCTGGGATCTGATTCAATACTATTTGATGAATGGTGCCATTGTGTTTAATACTATATTAGCACAACAGGTTTTTCAATGTTGCGCAGAGAATTTAGAATCATAGAATCATAGAATCGATTGGGTTGGAAAAGACCTCCAAGATCATCAAGTCCAACCCTTGGTCCAACTCTAGTCCATTTACTAGATCATGGCACTCAGCGCCATGTCCAATCTGCGTTTAAAAATCTCTAGGGATGGTGAATCCACCACCTCTCTGGGCAGCCCATTCCAATGCCTGATTACTCTCTCTGTAAAGAATTTTTTTCTGATATCCAACTTAAATTTCCCCTGGCAGAGCTTAAGCCTGTGCCCCCTTGTCCTATTGCTGAGTACCTGGGAGAAGAGACCAGCCCCCACCTGGCTATAACTTCCCTTCAGGTAGTTCTAGACAGTGATGAGGTCACCTCTGAGCCTCCTCTTCTCCAGGCTAAACAACCGCAGCTCCCTCAGCCTCTCCCCATAGGGCTTGTGCTCCAGTCCCTTCACCAGCCTTGTTGCTCTTCCCTGGACTCGCTCCAGCACCTCAATATCCTTTCTGAACTGAGGGGCCCAGAACTGAACACAGTACTCAAGGTGTGGCCTCACCAACGCAGAGTACAGGGGAAGGATCACTTCCCTGGTCCTGCTGGCCACGCTATTTTTGATACAGGACAGGATCCTATTGGCCTTCTTGGCCACCTGGGCACACTGTTGACTCATGTTGAGCTTCCTGTCAATTAGTACTCCAAGGTCCCTTTCTGCCTGGCTGCTCTCCAGCCACTCTGTGCCCAGCCTGTAGCGCTGCAGGGGGTTGTTGTGGCCAAAGTGCAGGACCCGGCATTTGGCCTTTATTGAACTTCATCCCATTGGAATCAGCCCATCTCTCAAGTCTATCCAGATCCCTCTGCAGAGCCCTCCTGCCTTCCAGCAGATTGACACTCCCTCCCAGCTTGGTGTCATCAGCAAATTTGCTGATGATGAACTCAATCCCCTCATCTAAATCATCAATAAAGATGTTAAACAGGACTGGACCCAATACAGACCCCTGGGGAACACCACTGGTGACTGGCCGCCAGCTGGATGCAGCTCCGTTCACCAGCACTCTCTGGGCCCGACCCTCCAGCCAGCTCTTAATCCAGGAGAGGGTACACTTGTCCAGGCCATGGGCTACCAGCTTTTCCAGGAGTGTATTATGGGAGACAGTGTCAAAGGCCTTGCTGAAGTCCAGATAGACCACATCCACAGCCTTCCCCTCATCCACCAGGTGGGTCACCTGATCGTAAAAAGAGATCAGGTTGGTCAGACAGGACCTGCCCCTCCTAAACCCATTCAGTGTCTGGTCCAATATTAATCCTGTTAAACCTGGTCACATCCACTGCAGAATCAGAACAAACTCTGTCCTTAGATCTAAATAGGATAATTAATATCGTTTTGCAAAAAACTTTTAAGCATATTCTTCCCTGTCTTCCTGAGTCAGTCTTACAAGGTAATAATACATGGTCAGTGAGTACCTAGCTCTGCATGTGGCTCGCGAAGTCACTAACTATGTTGCAGAGAAGTACTCTGAAAACAAGTAGGAGTGTCTTTGATCCCAGCATCAATCTGTCCTGTGGAGCCCAGTGAAAACAGTGGAGAAATTAAAAGTTCCTTGCATTGTTTTGTTGTCAATGCCCACTGTAGTTTTTCTGACTGAAGTCTGGGAATAAAATTTTTGATATTGAGATTGTTCATGCTGAGTTTATATATTTTCCATTCCATTTATCTCTGGATACGTAAAGAGTGATTTCCATAGGTAAGGTAGAATGGCATCTGGCAGTCGAAGGAGAAATTGAATTACTTTATTGCTTATTCAATTCAAAATTATATTTCCTGCTTTTTCTGGGAGCAGAAAAAATTTTCTAGGGTTATCCGCAAAACGTGATTATAATTTAAAATGGATCTCTCAGAATTTATTCCCTTGTGTCAGTTTATCTTCTGTCTAAATTCAGTAGCACCCATACAACAAGGTAGTCTGTAAGTAGAACACTAACCCTCACTTCACTCCTGTATACCTGCTCCAGGGAAGTATTTTCTTCACTGTAAGGTATTCACTACCATTTGGCATAACTGATATAAAATCCCTACTGACAAAAACTGTTAAATACTGTTTTCTTACAGAAAATACAGTGAAGATCTGCCTTCCTTCCTTTGTGGACCTTTATCTATGTTTTTCCTTACAGGCTTTTTGCAGTGGATGTCTTGGGATGCTCTGTGGAGCACCATTGTCAGCTTCACAGTCACTTCATTGTTTTTTTTTTTACTGTGCAACAATCTTTCATTGCCTTATCTTCTCCTCCAGTTTTTGTCTTTTTTGTTTACTCTTTGTTCTTTCATTTCATTGATCCACACTCTAGGAAAATCCCACACAGAGAAACAGTCTCGCCAACATCTATCGTCCTCATTCCAGAAAAGTGATCGTATGATAATTTCCACTGTAAATTATAGCACTTTACTGTCCATTCTGTAAGTATCAACTACTTAATATTTGTTTTTTTATGTTTTGTGAATTGGTCTCCATAATTGGATCCCATATTAATATGACTTTTACACTATGTGTGAAAAAAGGGAACAAAATTTCATGTTACACTCATGAGATACTTGTTAAGAGTTATTTGGCTGCATGACTAATTATATAAGGTAAATAACTAATTTATAAATTAAACTTGTATGCAACTTTTTAATGTATATAAGTAATTATTCAATTTCTTCATGTATTATTTTATAATTTCCAGTAAAACTGTTATAATTAATGCTATTTTAAGAGAAAATGAGTATAAAATTGCAGATGTCTTTGAAGGAACAGACTTCATTTAGGCAGGAGGTGGTAATTGAAATAATTGAACTTCACATTATAGTTATATTTGCTTCGTGCTTCTTTCTTTTAACAGTCACAAAAGAATATGGAATTAAGCCCTTTAAACTCTCAGACGAGATTAATTTCATGTCAGTGTACTTGTGACAAAGATAAAAGAAGGAAGACTGCTTCAAATGTGGCTTTAATGTTCTTCCTCACAAAACAACTGCTAGAACAAATCTTTCTGACAGGACTTTGGATATGTAAAAAGGCAAGGCTGCATAGTGTCAGAAACTGGTAGGTCTAAGGACAGGCTTTTCCATACATTTCAAAATGCATATGAGTCTGTGAGACCTTTTCCTTGGAACAGAAGGGGCACAGCTGCCCTGAGAGCCAGATGTCCTTCCCGTGAATGCCCTTCACAAAGCTAAGCAGACAGGTGTGGATGTGGGGCGACAGAGAGCTGCAGGAGATGTGAACTTCTCCTGCCTATGCCCCATCCCTGATGTGCCCGTCACACTCTGCAGAACAATGTAGGCAGGCTGGACAGGTATTTCCTTTTGTGTTTGGCAGCAAAACCAGCTGAGGCAGCTGTGTTCTTGCTTTTTGTCCTGCTTCAATCCCATTCTTGTGCCATAACTCAGTTCCCATTGCTTTGCCAGCTGTGGTGCAGTGATCTGGGCTAAGGAAGTCTTAAAAAAAAAAAAAAAGAATTTTTTATTCCCCTTCGCACCATACAGGGCAGGTCACTACCCCTTGCTGGTATGTCTTGAAGCACTGCAGCAGCACTTTCTGCTGACTGCAAACAGTTGATTCAGTGGTTCAGGGTCCTGCTGAGGGCTTGTAGCAAGTGGGTGATCTCTTCTGCAAATGAAGCAGAAACCATAAGCAATTTAAGGGCACTACTGATTTTGCAATTGTACGTCCCTATCTTGGCCCCACATGGCTGAGCCCCTATGGAGGAGAGGGGGAGAAAGGTTGGCTGTGAGGCAACAGAGTTAGAAGAAGGTGGAGTTTGGAATTAAGTGGAGGATATAACACAACATGTGGGAGGTGAACAATTGGGTCACGAGTCGAGCACAGAGGGTAGTAGTGAATGGGGTAACATCAGACTGGTGACCTGTCACTAGTGGGGTTTCTCAGGGCTCCATCTTAGGCTCTGTGTTCTTCACCATCTTTGTAAATGACTTGGACACAGGACTGGAAGGGATGATAAGCAAGTTTGCAGATGACACCAAACTGGGAGGAGCTGTTCACTCCCTGGAAGGCAGGGAGGCTCTGCAGAGAGACCTTGACAAATTAGAAGACTGGGCAATCACCCATCATATGAAGTTAAAGAAGGAGAAGTGCCAGATTCTGCATTTGGAATGGTGAAATCCTGAATATACATACAGACTGGGAAATGAGATGCTGGAAAGCAGAGCTGGGAAAGGGACCTGGGAGTCCTGGTCAATGGCAAGTTGGATATGAGTCAGCAGTGCCCTGGCAGCCAGGAGGAAACTGAGGGGAGACCTCATTGCAATTACAACTTCCTTATGAAGGGAAGAGAAGGGACAGGCACTGATCTCTTCTTGAGGTGACCAATGACAAGACCCAAGGGAATGGCCTAAAGGTGTGTCAGGGGAGGGTTATAGGATGGATATTAGAAAAATATTCTTCACCCAGAGGGTGATTGGGCACTGGAACAGGCTCCCCAGGGAAGTGGCCAGAGAACCAAGCCTGACAACATTCAAGAAGCATTTGGATGATACTCTCAGGCACATGGTGTGACTCTTTGGGCTGTCCTGTGCAAGGTTAAGGGTTGAACTTGGTGAACCTTGTGGTTCCCTTCCAACTCAGCACACTTTGTGATTCATATGGAGGTTACGGCCCTGCCTCCCTGATGCCTGACCCTGTCAGGTCTTGGAAGCCAAGCAGGGTCAGCCCTGGTTAGTACTTGGATGAGAGACCTCCTGGGAATACCAGGGGCTGTAGGTTCTAGTCCTCAGGACTTCACTGTCACCATCCAAGCTCGCTCAGCCATGGCAGATGAACCTCAGGAGTTAAAGGGTGGGGCCAGTTCTGCGCAAGCTGTGCCTCACCTAAAAAATCCACTGGACAGGCTGGAAGGGCACACCCACGTGGGGAGAGCCCTTCCCAAATCTGCGTTTCCCAAAGCCTGGCCCAGATGATGACAGCAAAATGGAATGAAAAGTGGAGCTGTGGGATCCCCCCATGTGATAAGACTGAGACCCATCAGACTAATTTAGCAGACACTGTTAACTCTATTGTGCTTATTGCCTAAGTTCTCAGGTAGAAGCCTTCATTTGTACAATGCTGTTATCTTTTTTTTTAATATTTTTCCTGTATTGGATGAGGTTTTCTTCACTTTTTGACTATCTTACCATTACTTAGATTGTGTTCATGTAATACAAGTTTGTGTTGTGTTGTGTAAAAGTTTTCTTGTCTAGTTCATACACCATACAGCTCTTGTAATACGTTTCAGATGCTTACAAGTTCTCCTCCCCTGAAAAGGGTAAGTTAATGAGATTTCGAAGTGAAACAAGAAATGTTGCCTTTCAAATAAAAGAATTCCATTATTTTGTGTAGCTTTTTTGATGGAAAGGTTGTTCCAAGACAAAAGAAAGTAATTTTGACTAAAATGAGGACAGAAAGAATAGGTTTGGTAACTTTGATGACAAAGTTCACAGTAAATTCCAGTCATTTGTGTTTCCACATAAGAGTGTGCCTTATTGACCAGTTTCAGGAGGGATAAACAGTCTCAGCCCATTAGCAATGTACATGAAAGATATGCATAAGATGCCTAAGTATTAAACATCTCCTTTAGCTTGTAGAATTCTTCAGATTAGTCATGCTGATCTAGAACCATGCCAGGTGCTTTGGGATCTCTTTGTCAGAGTGCTTTTAAACCATACAGTTTTGACTATTCTGTTTCACTTGGGCTTTGGCTGACTTTCATAAACAGGCTGACTTTAGCGGTGACAGATTTTCTTTTCTACTTTGACAACTTAGGTAATCAGCTTTCACAAAACATTTTGCCTGTATTCAATGTTTCTTAAACCTGTATTGCAAACTTCTAGTTTAAAGTCTGTCTTTGGAGCTCACATCTAAAAATGAGTTGAAAAGCTGGGGACTATTTAGGAGAGGACTAGAGAAATGATCTGGCATCCAGGAGGCTCCCTAGCTGGATGCAGGACTACATGTGGGGTTTCATAAGGGTGGAGTAAAGAGGCAGGATTATCTCCCTCAACCTGCTGTTCGCACTTGTGATGCAGCCCAGCATATGGGTCGCTTTTTTGGCTGCAAATGCACACTGCCAAGTCATGTTGAGATTCTCATCCATCAACATCATCAAGTCCTTCTCCTCAGGGTTGCTCTCAAATAATTCTCCCCTCAGTTTGTATTTGTGCTTAAGATTGCCCTGATACAAGTGCAGAACCTTACACGTGGCCTTGTTGGTCTTCATGAGGTTCACATAGGCCCACCTTTCAATTTTTTCAAACCTTTGTGGCAGAGACAAAAATGTGTCAAAGAAATAAAATGTAGCCTGGATGAATCATTGATTTTTTTTTTTTTTTTTGCTGGACTGACCTTATCTGACTGAGTCTGGAAGATGGAAAACCTGGTCATGGAGAAAGAGCCTGAATCTTCTTCTTCTTCTTGTTTTTTTTTTTTTTTTTTTAATATTTTTTTTCTGAATACTCTTTTTGTAAGTTGCAGGTTGTGCTATGGGATTTTTTATTTATTTTATTTAATTCTATGGAAAAGAAAAAGGATGAAATACCTGAAACCATATAGTGTGCTTTTCTTTGTTAAGGTCTGTAAGGATATACTTCCACGAGGTTCTGCATAGAAATAATGGTCTGGTTGGAATTTCATGTATGCTTGAAAATTCAATAAAGGAATTACACTCATTAAATCAAACAAACTACTCCCCAAACCCCTTCATGCACACACAGGTCCCTTTACCCACACTGGATAAATAAGAAGAGCATCTCCCTTGATCATCAGAGGAACTAATTTGTGTGCCTCATTTAGATCAGAGTTACTTGTTCTGTAGGCATTTTAACTAGAACAATACATGGGTTTACATCCCAGCTTCCTCTCAAAATTTTAGAATTCAGTTATAATAGGGACTTCTGGGAATCTAGAAATTAGTAACTTCTGACTACCCTGCAAGAGTTTGTAAATTCCTCATGTCACACAGTCCACCCAGATTCTCTGCATCCAGCCCTGCATGACTCCAACAAAAAGAGAAGGTTTTCTCTTCATGTAGTCCCTCTGTCCAGCTAAGGTAGTCATGAATTTACAGGCTACCTAGCTTATGCATCTAATATAACAGTTCCTGACAATTTTTTGTTGGTGGGCATCATCTCTAATTCACCTGCTGAGGCCTTAAGCTGTCTGCTTTCCTCTCTTTCCCTTGTAGACAAATATAAACCTTTATGCAAGCATTTGTAATTCAGTTTTAAAGCTCGGTAATATTGTTACAGGGTCCAGATTTGGATCTTGCTTACTTCCCTTTGCAACACTTACCTCAATAGGGCCAGTCTTGGTTTGTACAGTAACTTTATAAATCTCATTGTCAAGGTGTGCCTACATTAGTCCTAGTTTGGGCCAAGAGTGCTCTTTTGAAGTGAGTATCTCAGTTGGAGAAACCAGAAATGAATTAAGTATCTTCTGATCATATTAAGTCAGAAGGCACACTTCAGGAACTCACTTACTCTACTCCAGCTGCTAACTGGCTGTCTGTGGGACCAGAGTAGGACTAGTCTATGGTAAAACACTCAGAATGTCTATTTGTCTACTGTTACCAATAGCAGGTCCTCATAACTAATGGTTTCACCTATAGATATGTTTCTATTGGCACCTCACCTCTTGGTAACGGAAATGTAGCCTCAATAGTCCTCAGCTTTTTTAATTTCTGTGCTATCTTTGAGTGGCTTGTAGTAACTGAAATGACTAGAGACAAAATACTCAGTCTGATAAATTTAGCTGCAGTTAAGCAGTTACTGCTTCTCTTTATATGTTGCTGATGTAAAAGGGATTTTTTAGGCTACTGATGATGTGAATGCCCATAATTGTAGTTTTAAGGGTGTGTAGGTGTAGGACTTCTAAAAAGGGTTATGTTAATGAGAGAAAATATATGTTTGAAAGAAAACTTAGGAAATATAAAACCTTTTCCAGCATTTCCTTTCAATAAATGGCAATTGGAAACTGCTCTGAGCAGCATACCTTAATGGGCATGTAGCTTTTCAAATTTTCACTTTGTTTTAATTTTTTGGAAAATTTCACCCAGTGGCACAGTAATTTTTTTTCTAGTCACTTCCTGTTACCATCCTCTCTCCTTTGCTTCTCACACAGTGTTATATCATCAGAGGAAAAACATTTTGATTTGCCTGTGCTGTAATGTTCTGAGACTATATCTTTAGTTTTCTAGTTTTCACAGATTTTTAGAGAAAAGTTGACTTTTTTTGTTGGGAATTTGTTTGGTTTTTTGTTCGTTTTCATGAGGAACATTTTTCAATCTCTGTGAAGATTGAAATTGGTGAATACTTAGCAGATAATTTTTTAATTTCAGTAGGTAAATGTCCAAAGAAACACCATTTTTCTTCAAACTGTCCTCAGACAGATCCCAAAATGATGGTCAAATTACACGCATATCATCCTATAGAACTACTGAATATGGTCCATGTAGCTCAGAAATAACCACGCTGAATAACTACAAATTACTTGAGTGTGCTCCAGGTCAAGGCTACAGAAGCTTCAGAAACTTTCCCTTAATGGATTTCTGTTGAGCCTGGTCTCTTGAAGGAGAGCAAGTAATCTGTTCTTGCTGTGGGGAGTGGAGTAAAAGCAGAAGGGGAAAATGGAATAAATTCAAAGTATGGTGAGACAGAGACTGGATGAGAGTCAAAAAACTAGAGAAGAAACTAGTGAAAGAAATTGGTGATGAATTAGGACAAGAAAACAAAACATTGGATTTTGTTGTCATAGTTTGGTGAGGAACGACAGAAACCCTGTTGTTACGATGGGAGAAGGGGGAATATATTGGAAACAGAGTTAGGTATTCAAAAGCAGAATTATGAGAATGGGAATTAGAAACAAAGCGTTAAAGAATGAACTGGGCTGGCAAATTATTTCAGTAGCCTATTTACAGAACAAAATAACTAGTTAGGGATCTCTTGAGTGAGGCAGATCTGGGAATGGTGTGAGAAAACCTATGACTATTCCTGCTTCAGATTCAGCCATCCAAAGTTAATGCCTCTGACCATTTTCACAGATACGACATGAAGTGGGGCAAGTGGTGAATCACCAGGTACCACATTACCTACCAGGTACTACTCCTCTGCCAGTGCTTCCTCTGTGGACAGCACACAGACTGACTCAGATCTACGCACTTAGGGGAACCTGATGCGAAGTCTCAGAACAAGAGGAAGGTCCCAGGTTGTACTGGGAGGTACAGAGCTGAAGTGGGAGAAAATGGGATGTGAGCCTGTTGCCTGCCTATTAGTCTGTGAGATTTGGTAGGTCTGCACTTAGAGTATGAATATGCAACAAAATGTTGTGATAGTTTATATATTTCTGGAGAGGATGAGAAATGATGATGTATGTACAGACAGCTCTGTCATTTCCTAAGTCTGAATTCCGGCATTTGAATGGCAACTATAATAATGCTCTTTTAACATAGATTCTTTTGTGTATCATTAATTTGTAATTTTGCAGTCTAGCTGTAGTTTGAGACATGTATTTACTACTTGTGATTAATTTGGTGTCCTTTGACTTCTTAATTCAGTGAGGATTATAATTTGCCCCAGCTCTTGGTTTCTTTCTCTGCACTCATTCTGATGCATTCCTATCTTTCCAGATATATGTGATGTGAGAAGCAGTCCTGTAGGAGCTATTCCTCCCTTCTTACCCACACCCTCTCTCTTCCATAGAGGGCCCTGACAACATGGACAGACAAACCACAATATTTGTCTTTGCCAAAATAGATCAGACGCTTACAAATAACACAGGTATCTCAGATTCCTTTCTTCTTCCTTACATAACTTGCTTTCTTTCCTTAAGGTGACATTCCTTGTGTGTAGAAAGGGAAGAAATAAGGAGATTGGGTTGCATTCAACCTTGAAAAGAAAATCCTCTTGGAAATGTCTTTTTATATCTGTACACATGGAGATCTTGAAGAGCTGAAGATAGCATAAACAATGATGAAATAATAAGATTCTTGGTGAGTTACTGTGCTTTTTGGGCACTCTTGAATGATTCCCTAAAATAATTTCAACTGCTTACGTTTATGTTTTCCTTCTCTGATACTTGTTTCAGTTCTTCGGGAACTGAAGTTTAAAATGGTGTGTATATCCCATGTGTTCCACCTAAAATGGTACCAATGCCAAAATACTTACTTCTAAGTCACACCCACCTGAAAAACAAAGGTAGGCTATGGCAGCTCCACTGAAGGTTGATGGAAGCTGTGTCCCTCAGCATTTCAGAGCACGCCCATGTCATGTAGAGTAGCACAGCAGAGACAACACTGAATGAGTGCTCACTTGACTCCTTCCTACTAAACTGGAGCTGGAGGCAAAGTTGCAAAAGTGAGTAAAGCATCTTTTATTTGCTTATGAAACACAGTTAACTAATTTAACCCAATGTCACTGGGATAAAACTCTATTTCTTTGGGACCACAGCTGAACCTGTGTGACTGAAACTTGTGCTGTTTTGTTTAGAGCCATTTCAGGGATTTCACTACCATGGGTTATTCTGCCTTCACAGGCCTCCTTTGATAGTTGAAAATACTTTGACATCTGAAGTTTACCATGTGTTTGAATTAGGGTTCACTTGGATAGTTAAAATATTGTCTGCTAATTCATGCTCATCAGTATAGCAGCTCTTTCAACACTTCAACAGAAAAATAGAAGTTATTATTTTTGGCAGCCTCTGTTGGTTATACAATTAATCTGGAGGTGTACTGCAATCTTTTACTGATATGGTGTATTGATCAAGATGTGGGAATTTTTCTTGTTTAGTTTTGTTTTGTTTCATATGGGTCTACTGGGAAAAACAAGCAAGAAGTGGAAAAATTATAGCAGAATATGACAGACATCTGCAAACTCTTATAAGTTCTTTCAAGTGCAAACTTTCCCTAAAAACCAGTAATATTTTCAGATGTCTGAGCCAGTACTGAGCCAACTTGCCATTTGAAGACAGTGAAACATATGTTTCTTAAAATCCAGCTTTGAAAGTGTTTTGCTCCAACTGTCAAAATAACAAGACTTTTCTGGAAATATCTCGGCAGCCTTTTGATCCATGATATAAATAGTTTAAGGTTATTTATTTAAGATATTAAAATCATTTTAATTCACAACTGATTGTGAGTTTTGAGATCAATTTTTCTGATTATCTAGAGGAAGAAATACTTCAGATAAATGAGAAACAGGCAGTGCTTTCTAGCACTTTTAAACCAAATATTCTTCTCTAGCCTATTTTTTTACCAAAATTTCCACAGACAAATTGCAAGCATGACATCTCTAGTGGTCTGTCCTGTGATTCCGCTTGCAGAAAATGTATTGTAGTTGAGGCACTGACTGAAAACTGGGTTTTGCAGTTAAAAAAAAAATCAAACCAAACCTTGGGACTTTTTCTATCAGGTGTAAAATAGTTCCTGCTCCTTTTCTAATGCAAAATGTATCATGCTTTCCTATAAAAAGTATTGGTGTCAAGAAGAGGGATAGAGAAAATTTTACTGAGAAATATACTGAAAGCTGTTGGCAAAGTTGCTCTCCTGGGTTATAAATGTTCAAATCCCATCAAAAGGAGCAGGTGTGTGTTTGAACATGAGTCCCAGAGCTGACTGAAAGGTCCTACTTTTAAGGTGCTTGGGAAAAAAAAAAAGCCACACCTTACTAATCAATTCTGTGATTTTCTTCTCATTGTTAATATTTAGGTTTTTAAAAAATGGGAGAAGAGAGACTCATCATTCATCCTGGAAAAAACCACTGCATTTTTATGCACTGTTGAAGAAAACAAAGACTTACATTTCTGATTCAAATATATAATATTTCCACCTGATTTATAATTGTAATTAAAATTAAAAATAATTTGCTTGAAGAGACAGAATCATAGATTTACAAGCTTGTATGGGAAATAGATTTCTCAATAGGAAGAATAGATACTCCAGCAGATAGCCTCGAATATTCTTGATTTCAGAATTAACGGGAAGAAAGAAATGGAGATGCAGCTTGCAATGAACCATGCTGCTTCATTCATTCTAATTTGCACTGTCATTAGGATGGTCTGGGCATAACAAACTTGCACAGCACATCCACCTATGGCAATAATTCGAATTTTAATAAAGTACATTTGTAGATCAGAAAAGTTCCTTTATGACTGCATTAACCAAAACACATATCTGCACTGTAGTTACAAGTAATGCAAGATTATTTCATTTTTAACTATTATTCTGAAGGATTTATAGCACTGAAACCCATTAAATAGAAGTGCTTTAACCTGTTTAATATTGGAGGTTTCATGAATTATACATGAAAGTGTTTTCATCTAGACTGTGCTAAGTAGCAGAAATGTGTTTTGTATGTTTATCCCTTTTTCTCTTTTCACAGAACAAATTATATAAAGTAGTTCTAGAACAAGTTTCAAAAGCAGATCTTGACTTTGTGCTGCTATCCACTGATAAATACAATCAATGTGGATGTAAATAACAGGATTTTGACTTTTAATATACCAGGACAAGCTGTGTAAAGACACATGTGATGTCAGACACATGTGATGTCAGAAATTATCCCTCTGGACATAAGCTTAAGGTCTGGACGGTCTTGTGTCTCAAAGTTTGACCCTAAAACTTGCACCATAACTGAAATGAGAAGATGAAGACCTCCTGAGACAAAATTTTATTTACAAATTCAGTATTTATTTGAAATATTCAGTAAGATATGAATAATTTTGTATTTGTTTATTTTAACTGAATGCAGAAAGATTACTTTTTGACTAGTCTTCCTAGATGACCGTGAATAAATAAGTTCCTCTTTTAATATGTGTGTTGTCCTAGTTCAGCAGGTGGGGTTTATCACTGTGTGGGGGTGATCAAAGCTATGTATTCTACACCCCTCTATTCATTCCCAAGAACCATGACCATTTGCAGCAGCTGCCCAGGGCACGCCTGATCCCTCAGGTTGTGAGCTGGGTGTAAAAGACATCTGTGAGATAAGAGCTGTGATAACTCCCCTCCAGGGAGTCGTTAGCACCTTCACACCCAGCCTGAGGGGGCATGGCTGCTAATAGGCCATCAACAGTTTCAGAATACCCCATGACTCACACAGTTAATCACCCATTGTGTGACTCCCTGCCCTGGGGGAGGGACTGGGTGTTCCCTGAGGGTACATGGGGGGGGGGGGGGGTAAGAAGATGTCAGGAACTACTCATTGGATTCAGAGGAGCAGCAGAACCTCAACAGGAGGAGATCATCACTTTCAACCAGACTGCGACCACCACTCTTGACCAGGCTGGGACCGTCATCTGCACCTACAGGTTTCTCGCTTTCTTCTATTTTGGACTGGGGGAAACCATGTGGGGTTTGTACCCCAAGGTGCTGGGTCATACTATGTTTTGTGGGTTAAAACCAATTTCTCTTTGTGCCATTGCATGTATTGTAATATTGTTATTAAATTGTAACTCTGATTTATAATCTCTTTAGTATTGAGTTAATTTCTCCTGCCGGTTTACCTTTAAACCAGCACAGTTGTATTTTTGTAGCACTAGCAAGTTAGTCAAACCAGATTCACAGCTATTTGCTGCAGAATGAAGAGTAGAGTGTTGTTTCCCCTTGAAAGCTTCTGTTCCCTTTCAATTCACTTGAAAAGAACCTTCCTTCATTGAAATAGCTCTGTCTTGCTGAATGCTCCACGTACAAATAAATAGGGAGTTTAAAGTGCCTGTTATTTTTGCTAAACAAGACTGATGTTGAATCACTTTTTTAACCATTTTTGATTAATGATCCTCTCCTATGTGGACTAGTTTTAAAAGGAGGCTAGTCAATATCAAGTCTGGTTAAACCTATTGTTACAAAGCACTGGTGTATTGATATTTGTTTTAGCATTTGTAGCTAAGTTCCTTACGTGAGTGGGAGAATTGTCTGAAGAAAGTGAGGAATTCAATCTGAGGGTAAAAGAAAGATATCAAGGACCACTAGGTGTAGTATATGGGCAGTAACATAGCTATACAGAGTGTGTAAACAGTGCTACACTGGACATAAAGTGAAAAGCAATAGTAGAAATCATGTCAATTTGCTCTAAGTTGCTAACTGTGATATTTAGTGGATAATATTCCTTGTAGGAAAAGACTCCTTGACTTGCTGCAAACATCATTATGTGAAAATATTATATAATAATTAAATATGGGGAAAAGTAATTTCTGAAGTGATATGATGTTGCAGATGCCGTTAGCTGAACTCACTTTCAAGAACCGAAGTGAGATTTTTCAATCCTGAAACACTCACCTGCACCATGAGTGAAAGGACACTTTCTAGTTGAGGACAGCAGCAATGGATATTAACTAGCGAACTGTACTTTTCTAGCCACAATTCAGTGTTTTGAAGATATCAAATTATTGTAAACTGCAGGGCTTTTGTCAATTAACTGTATTAAATTCTTATTGCCAGTGAACATATGTCCTAGGACTCTCTTGGCCCATGCTTGTAATAGAGTTAAGGTAAAGGGGCAGTCCTAGCCTCCAAAGGTATATGGTTTAACCATATGGGTAATATGGAGGTATCTTAAATGGAGAGTATAATACATTAAGACAAAACTGCTCATCAAGAAAAAAATTTTGCAGAGCATTAGCAGCCTAAATGCTCTCAAGCTTTTTGTAAGCATCTCAGACACACAGGCATAATTTGAAAGAAGGCAGCAGAGTGGCTGTTTGCAACTGCTACCCCACACAAGGCAAACCTCACAAGAAAAAGTGCAAACTATGCATAGTAGTAAAATTTTATACTTGGGTGGTCAAAGTAGATGCATTGTTTAAAGCGTTATAAGCAAGAGAGTCATTAGAAACAGTCTCCCTGAACTTCTTCTGCCTGTGAGTGCTTTACACAGTGTGTTCCACATCTTACTGTTGTCTTTGATGAATCCTGATGCTCAGTTTCTGTGCCTCTTAAGACATCTTTAGGAACTTCTGTTTGAGTACTGAATATGACAGATAGGCTCTGAATAGACTGTGAAGAACTTTGAAATACAATCAGACACTGTTCTTGATGACATGCACTTGAAAAATGCATAGGAAAATAAAGATGTTTTTCCTGGGAACTCCATTGCTTTAAATAAATAAATAAATAAATAAGCATGCAAACGGAGGACTACTCAGAGCTTTGTGAATTTAAAAAGCAAAGGAGACTCTTGTGCTCATTTAGTGAAAGACCTTAAACTGCACTTTATTTCTGAATAAGATATGGCATATGTTGAGAAAAAGTTATGATTTAAAAAGACAAAAATGCTTGAATACACCTCTGCCCTAGTATTTTCCCAGTGATTCCTTAGTCTCTCAGTTGAAATGTAAACCTGAGCCTGAACTTTATTTCATTTTTCTCTGGTTACTGGACCTCATGCATTTTTGAAATTGTTATCATTAAGAGCCAAAAACCACGAATCTTTTACTAACATGTATTTGCAGATGATGATCAAGTCATATCTCAGTCTTCTAGTTAATAAACCCATCAGAGCTTATTGACACTTTCACAGACAGATTTTTCACAAGTTGTTTTGAAAACATTTTTGGATCCCTTCTAACTTTTTACTCAGTAATTTTTAAATTGTGTACTGCACAGCATGACATACTATTTCAGTAATGATCTCACTAATGCTCTTTACAGAGATAAATACCAGCTCTTTAGTAATCTTAGTATTTGCTGGCTTAAGCATCCAAGAAGCACAGTAATTTTCTTATCTATAGCACTGTGCTAAATGTTCATGCTTAATTAGCTCATTTATTATGACCCCAGAATCTTTCTTAGTGTAAATGTGTTTCAGAATGTGGTCTACATTTTCACTAAATTGTAGGGTGGTTTGGATTGGAAGGTACCTTAGAATTCCACCCTCCCCTTCTATAAGTGGGATACTTTCTACTAGACCAGGTGGCTCTTAGATTCCATTCTGCTCTTAGAGCTTGTTTTTGTGTCTGAAAATTGCATAGTTTTCAAATAAATCTGGAACAATCAGATTACTGTGCATAGGAACTCTATACACTCTAGCTTGGTACTCTACTGATTTTTGTGTTATTTCAGGCTGCATATTTATAGAATTCAGCATTTGTTCATCTATTAGATATCTTTGCAGTTGTTTACAGCAGTAAGGGAGAATTTATAGCAATTTGGTTAGATATTAATAAAATGCAGACAAAACCAGATGGGTTAAAGTTGTGTGTCTGAGGCAGCTGGTGCTTTCTATTGTTTGTTCTGTAGCAGATCTTGCTGCTACAAATGGCAGAATGAATTCAAGCAAGCATGAACCAGTTCCTGAGCTGAGGCATTTACAGTCAAGCAGACCAAGGTAACTGAAAATGAGTATCAGGGTGCATGACTATGCTGCAGTGGCTTTGGGGCTATTTTACTTTCCTGTCTAGCAACAACAATCAAGAAATATATGGTGAATATATTCTGGCAGGAGCATCTTTAGTCACTAAGTTGAATGCATCAACATCCATAAGCCAGAAATGTAAAATATGTAGTTACTATATTTTAGGAACAATCTAAGGTGCATCCTTTGCTTTAGATACTCCTTCCATCTGGAAGGTTTGCAGTGGGTAATAGTGCTTCACATACTTCTGTTCCGGATTTTGCTGCTGAGTTGGGCTGCAGAAAGAAAACTCTTTCTGTGAGGAGATAGCTAGTGTACAGTGGTAGAATATGAGCTAAGGCATGGGACTGTGTTGGGGTTCCATGGATGAAAATGATGTATTACTTTAAATGCACCTGGCTTTGAATGCTCTCTGCATACCAAAAGACTTCTTCCTGTTTCATTTGAGGCAGTGTGTGTGCCTGAAAAAATAACATTAACTGCCAGGTGCAAAGATAGGATTTTGCTGCATGAAAGTGTTGCCATTCAGCTGCTAATGGCATGGGCCTCAAGGTTTGGTTCATAAAGACTGTTTAATTGCTAGGATGTAATATGGAGTTGAATAAGAAAATCATGGCTTCTGAAGGATGGACAGAAATGCTACGTTTGCATGTCTGCATACAAATGCTTCTCTCAGCCCTTGTGACCTGTAGGCTGTACTTTTTGATTCTCTGTGTACCAGCATTTAGAATGTTAAGCAGTGAACTTCAAAAAAGAAAGCAAAGGTTTTCTACTCACAAATAATATTTTGGAACTGAGCTAGATAAAGGCTGAACTAGAACTCTGGTGATGAACTGTGCTGATAACTGATAGCATATATATATATATATACACACAGATATTAGAATTAGAATAAATGTGACATATGAAACTGAATATCTTCAATGAATTGAGATTAAGTTATTCATATAGCCATGTAAGTTATGATTTCATGACACAATAAAGGTATCACTTTAAAGAGCAACATGGACCAACTAAGACCTAATATTATTATCATTTAGAGAACATTATTTAATTTGCAAAACCTTTGAAAGTTTTTTCTTTAGTGCAACACCTATCTGACACAATACTGATGTGGTAGTTTGCTTGCAGCTGTTTTTGTAAGATCTAAGTTTACACTGAAAATATTTTTGTTTGCACTAGTAAATAAATTGTCATCTTGTCTGGGGATTCTTGGTAAAGATGCTGAGGTTTTTTTCAATTCCATTTGCTCTTCAGTAATAAAATGGAAACAATTAAACAAGTTAATTATGAAAAAGTAAAAAGCTAGGTAAATATTGGAGGATTGTTTTTTAGCTGTTTTCTTTATTTTTTTCCTTTAACAGACATTCTAGCGGCATACAGACATCCATAGGTATTGTCTCCTACTGCTGTGTTGCATCAGCTTTCATGAAAAATCTGTCTTCAGCAAACTATTGCTGCTATAGAATCTACTTGCTTTACACACTGATACATTTTTTCCCCTAAGTATTAAAATGGATCAGACAGAATGCTGACATATACACATCCTTCTATACACATCCTTCTCAGAGGAAACCCCTTCCCATTCCCTCATTTAGGAATGAGGTTTTAAAACTTATTCAGTCTGTAAATGACCTCTCTCAAAGTAAACAGAAAACATTACTCTTCCTGTACTAGCACACTTGAGTTTATTGAAAACTTATCTTGTGCTTTCTTATGTAGAACTTTATTCTCCTATCTACAATCCCATTAGCCAGATATTTTCATGCTGATTATTGCATGATCTCAGTGGCTCAGTAATGGAAACAGCTTAGCTAAGGGTTTTTCCTCTGGAGAATATATTTGGTTTCTAGTACCCTTTTTTTAAAAGCGCTGTGGTCTGGGCAGCTTAAAAAGTGGTGGTGACAAATACAAATTTTCATACTGAAGGAGTACAAGGCTTTGATCCATTGTCCTCCTCATGTGGGAAAGTTGACTATGCTCTGCAAGAGGAGGGAGGCAGGACATGAATGTGTGATCTATGCAATGCAAAGCTGTTTTGTACTGGCTTGTGAATACTTCATGTGACATTGGCTGTGAAGTGAAATCATCAAACATGGTATTACATTTTCTTTTATGAAATGTGTTAGTCTGTCCTAATAGTAACATGTTGGAGAGAGAAGAGAAACAATACATGAGAGAGCAAATATCAGAACATGGCATATTTCCAAGATAATCTGCAAGTCTTGAAGTTGGGAAAGCTAAATAGTTGAAAACTCTCTGTAGAGGAAGGAAAGGGAAGTTTCTCATATGCCTTTACAGAGGCATGATGTAGTTGGTAATGATGGTAAGTGCTGCAGGACCTGCTAGACCTCAAAGAATTAACGCCTGCATATAGACAGTGTACTTGTCTATAATTTTTTAATTATTTTTTGTATTTTCTTTACAACTCCTGACTGTACAAAATGCAACTTTTATTTTAGTGTTCCCATTGTTTCAATCTTAAGATCTCGATTACTTCCTTCAGTGAATGTGTTAATTGCTGTGCTTTCTAGTCAGGCATATGGTTGTTGCCCACAGCAAAGTTGTCTTTTTTCCCAGGTGTACGACATGGGCTGCAATGAAGGCCCTCAGTCTGGTTTGAACCTCTAAGAACAGCTGCAATTATCATCATGTATCATACAGATTCTAGTACAGGTTTTGGTCTTGGATGACAACTTCTAGGTACTAGGGTAAAATAATTATACTTAATAAGATTGTAAGAGGGTGCACACCTTCTCCTTTTTTTCTCCCCCTGACTACCAGAGTGCACTGGACACTGATTTACTGGGGAATGATGACTAATGATTTGTGACCCCACTGCAAGCCTGCACTGGAGCAGACTCCTGGCAGGATCTGTAGGCTTGTGGAAAGAGGAGCCTATGCTGGAGAAAGTTTGCTGGCAGGACTTGTGACCCTATGGTCACAGTTCTTTGTGGAGAACTGTGGGCGTGTGAGGGATTCATGTTGGAGAAATTCAAGAAGGACTGTCTTCTGTGGGAGGGACCTCATGCTGAAGCAGGGGAAGAGTGTGGAGTCCTACCCTGAGGAGGAAAAAGTGGCAGAGACAACCTGTGATAAACTGACTGCAGCACCCATTCCCTGTATTTCCTGTGCTGCCAAGGGGGAAGTGGCAGAGAAACTCTGGAGAGAGGTTGAGCCTGGTAAGAAGGGAGGTGGGGGAGAAGGTGTTTTGAGGTTAGGTTTTATTTCTCGTTACCCTAGTCTGACTTGATTGGTAATAAATGAAATTAATTTTTCCACAAGTCAAGGCTGTTTTGCCCATGAGGGTAACTGTTAAGTGCTCTCTCCCTGCCCTTATCTTGATCCATGAGCCTTTGGTTGCATTTTCTATCCCCTGCCAAGCTGAGGAGGGATAAAGCAGCTTCAGTGGGCATCTGGTGTCCAGTGAAGGTCAACAAGTGTTTTTTAAAAACTATGTATAGCAATAGGAATATCAGCTTTTTGAGCTGGCTTTTCCTGTGCTAACTAGATCAGCTGATCTGTTCTCTTTTTCAGTCTTGTCAGACTACCTTTTTCACATTATGGTTCTTAAGACTGTTCATTAAAATAATCCCTGAATGCAGACTCATGGCTTGTTATGACTTTGGCCTGATCAACTCATTCTTTCTATCAGAGAGACAGTGACTATTGACAGAGTAATAAATATATCATAAACTGCAGGATCAGATCATTAACTGCAATTGTTATGACTCTAATATTTTATCTCCTTCATCACTCTTCTGTCTATGAACCTATCTTGGCAAGAAAAAAATTTAATGCTCCAAATGTCTGAGCAGCTTTAAATAGCTTCCTTATCTTTCAAAAATGAAACTTGATTGTACCTCAGCTGAAGAATTTTACAACGAAAACATGCTGGTCTGAATGCAGGAGGGCATTATTCAGTCATAGGGATGGCTTAAAATCTATTTATCAGCACTTTGGTGTAAAAGATGTGGACTTCATATCTCTTGACAGTAAAAGATCCTGGATGTTCAGCAGGGCCATGCTACTCATCTTCCTGTTCTGTAACTGTCTGAAAGATGGAAAAGTAAGCAAGGTTGTTTATGATAGGAAACCATCAGTTGTTTGAGTGTTGGGTTTTGTTTCTTGGTTTTGTTTTGTTTTTTTTTAAGGAACATCTGAAATGCATCATCTGTAGTTTGGGTTTTTTCTCTCAAACCTGTTTCCTGTTTAAAAAAATCTAAAGATATTAATTTTCTCTCCAAAATATTCCAACATTTTAGAATAACTTTCCCTTCTCCCCACCCCTACATGAACATGTATTACAAGTATTTTTAATGCTTACTGGAACTGTCTGCAAAATTCTCTAGCAAGTAATGCTCCTCTCAAAGAACTAAGAATGTTGAAATGAAGAACTGATGATCAAAACCTGCATTTTACCTCAAGATTACATCTATGTGTATATTACAACATACATTTATCTTTATATTAAGAATGTATATACATATATATAAACAAGGATGAAATTAAGGCCAGAAACACATTTCCATATGCTTGAATTTTCATTTTGTTAATGCATATATATTTTATATATAGATGTTATTTACTACATAATAATCAAACTCTCATAAAATTAAAAAACCCCAAACATTTTACCAGTGCCTTTATGGTTCATCATATAAAATATGAGTGCTTCACAAATATTTTGCATTGACAGCATTTCAAACAAGTGAAGATATCTATTTTATAGACAAGTGACTTGATCCAGAAGACTATTCCTAGGGCTTGAATTTTGGTGTTTTAGGTTAAACTAAATTTCTTTTCACACTGAATTCAGGTGTTACCATGAGTCATAGGAATTTTGAACAATCTGGTCTGAGGATCCATTTAAGTCAGAAACATTTCAAAATTGCTGTAGATTTTCTTGCTTCTTTCCCAGAATGCTGTTCATAAGTATGTGGATTGAAGATGGAATTCAGTAGTAAAGACCTCCCTAAGCAGGAGATAGGAAAGTAGCAGATGGTGAATGATGGGAGAGCTATTGCAAAGAGGAGTTTTTCACGGTGTTGGACATGGAGCTCAGAGCAATTCCTCTTATTTCACTAAGGAAATTAAAAGCCCCAGCAAAATTCAGGTGCAGTTGGAGGTACCTCTTTTGGGAGGTGGGAATGAGAATAGGTAGATGGGAAAATAGGAATAAGGGTGAGCTGTTCTACTGCAACTTAAAACTTTGAAGTTCTCCAAAGTATCTCTCCCCTCTTGATAAGGAGAGATGAGTAAACATTTGTCAGATGGAGGGTTCACAATATTTTGAATATGTTGGACTAGAGAAAATAACAGAAAAGCTGTGGAAATTTTACTACCATCTTATATATCCTATATTAATTTCCATTTGTAAGCTTAGTATTCAAAAAGTGAGTTCAGTTTAAATTTGAAGTCACCATTTTATTTCTTTTTAACTTAAAAAGGAGTCTTTTGTTTGAGCTGTCACTGCAGCATAACTTATCCTACATTTTTTACAATGTGCATTCAGTCACTTTTCATTTTTTACTTCCGAGGGTTAATTAGAGTTTTAAAGTCTTTTGTATAGTTACTCCCCCATGGCTACATAATTACAGTTTATAATGAATAATATCTTAGTAGTGATTGGTTACGGTGGCTTCTCATAGTTAATAGATAAACCTGGAAATAGAAAGCACGTTGCTTCCACATTATTTAGGAAAAAATTATTTTCCCACTGTTTAACCATCTGAAAACTAAGTGTCTTGTCCACAAGGTACTTCTTATAATGGAGGAAATACAGGTGATGGATAGGATAGTTTACCTCCATAATATTTACATTTGAGTCAGCATCACAGCAATCTCTCTCCACTGACTTTTAGAGTCATTCTAGGAAGGAGTTCTGAGATGTTCCCAAAGCCTGCACATGTTGGTCCACTCAGACACAAGAGTTTTTGCATAAATCTCCATTTGCTCTTGAGTAACGAGTGTCTTGCCCCATCTCATCCGCAGTCCTGAGATCCCTCTGACATTTGCATCAGACACTCATACCTTGATACAGGTATTCACTGCGGGTCCCAAAACTCTCCTGTCCTCTGTGTCAAGCAGTTCTGCCTTATGGCTTTGAACAAAATCTCCCCCAGGTTTCTGTCTTGGAGGCTGTTATATATCTGTGCTAGGCTCAGGGCAAGCAAGTAAGCCAGAGTAACTTGGTAACTCTCCAGCCCAGAATAGTAGTAGGTGTATGCCTGTCAGAGACTGAAACGGTTAGTGATTTATGCATTCTAAGACACTTTGGAGGCTTTTGGCTTTTGCCTTATACCCCTGATGGGCAGCTGGGCCCATCCCTTCCTCCAGTGCTAAAGGTGTTGAGCCCTGAAGAGGCAAGAAGAGCTGTTGCCCTGTCCTCCACATGAATCCGGGGAACGGTGGGGGTTCACAGCCCTGCTGGTGACACCACTTCACGGAAAACAACCCCCTGCCTCGAGGGGAGGTGCAAAAGGCATGCTGAGGGCATAAATATGGACTGGTGACTTTGGGAATTTGGGTGGGTTCTGTTCCTCGCCCCCACCGCCTGCAGGACTGCTGAGATGCAACACTGGACCCTGGCGTGGTGACAGTGACTATGTAACCTTTTCATTCTCATCTTTTCTCATCTCTTCTTTTTATTTGCTGTCCTGGATTCTTCTCCTGTCTTTCTTCCCCCTATGCATCTCCCCCCCGCAAGTTATTTTCTATGTCACACTATACGGAATTGTTAAATAAACACTGATTATATAGTGTTGTTTCACTTTAATCCACTCCAAAGGGAATGATTAATAACAACCTAGGTTACCTCCGTCCCCTTCCCAGGAGTGGGTTGTGACCTGAGACCCCTCGTATGAACCTGTGTGTGCATAGCAGAAACTAAACTAAACTAACCAAAATCAATATATGATAGCATATGGTCATTAAGATTCCATGATAAAGGCAGGGTGTCATATCCTGTTTATTTAAACATAGAGACATTTGTGTTTATGAAAGCAAAGAGGTAATGTTATCCTTATAACTGGATGATTTCAAAGTCAAGACATCTCACGAAAATAGTAATTGACTTTATTTTGTTTAGTCAAATCACCTTTCAGTCCTAACAAAATGAAACATAAACATATCAAGCTCCTTACCCTTTTGTTTAATTAAGAAAGATTAGTTCTCTTCAATGTCAGTCATATTATTCTCATTTTACCCAGTAGTCTCTAGGAGGACCTTTAACTTCTAGAGATTAGATCTTCTTGACTAGACCTCCAAGTTTTCTCTGTTCTACTGAAAATACTGAAATGTCTGTATACCTTAAGCACATACTTGAATCCTCACTAGAATAACTTCCTAAAATAAGGACACCCAAATGTGTATTTAAGTGGTTTTTTTAAAAAAAAAACTTGGATGGAAATTTTGTGTATTTTGCAGAGCTGTTTCTCAGAACTAGAGTGCAGATTAATATTCATGCCTAAAGAAAGGAATCCTGATTTAGGTAACATCTCAAGAGACAGTCATGTAGGTTGCAGTGCTCTGTGTGGTTCTGCAGGGAGAAGTTTCCTACTAGGTGTTATCTATTATTCCAGCCTGTGTGAAGTAGACTTGGTTTCCGGCCTGAGACTGGCCAAGGATTTAAGTGCCCTTTGCTCTCCCTGAAGTTGTTGTGCATGAACTGTGATCTCAGTCGGTCTGAAGATGGGGTTGTTAATATTAAAAATACTTCTAGAAGAATTTGTAAGTAGCTTTAGGCAAACCAGTAGCTGTTACCTGTTTTATTTGTATGAAGGCTATAGGTCTCAATTAGCACTGCTATTGCCTTTGTGTGAGCCATGGTACTTACTGAACATGCCGTTGACAGCGATTTAAATTAATAGGGACAGACAGGAATTTGTAACTTCTTTCATTGTGAAAGCATTTTAGCATTGTTAAAATGTTAAGTATACATTTCTTTCTTGCTGGAAATGCTTAGGCATTTATTTTGACTTTTTCCCTGGAGAAAATTAATTTATTAAATTAATGTAGTTTAACATTAAATTTTAAATTAAAAATTAAATTAAATTTCTTAATTAAAACACTTTCTCTTTAAAATAACTTTTTTTGTAGGAGGTTTAAAAATAAAATATTTGGAATAATTTTTTTAAAAAGTTTACAAATCTGAGTGATACCCTTATCTTAAAAAATGTATCACCATTCATAGAGAACTATTCAGAGAGAACCAACTACTTCAGCCTTCCTTTTGGATTTGTTTTATGTTCTTAGAGTTGTGGAGAAAGTCCAGCTTAGTTCATATCACAGACAGTTTATACTATGGAAGGGCTATAAAGCAATATACTGATAATACTGCTTATTTAGCTTATATATTTTACTTTTTATTCATAAACTGTGAAGAAATTCATAAAGGACATTGGTGTTGTTGTTGGTGTTGTTGTTGGTGGTGTTGGTGGTGTTGGTGTTGGTGGTGTTGGTGTTGGTGGTGTTGGTGTTGGTGGTGTTGGTGTTGGTGGTGTTGGTGGTGGTGTTGTTGTTGGTGTTGGTGGTGGTGTTGGTGGTGTTGGTGGTGTTGGTGGTGTTGGTGGTGTTGGTGGTGTTGGTGGTGTTGGTGTTGGTGGTGGTGTTGGTGGTGGTGTTGGTGGTGGTGTTGGTGGTGGTGTTGGTGGTGGTGTTGGTGGTGGTGTTGGTGGTGGTGGTGGTGTTGGTGGTGGTGTTGGTGGTGGTGTTGGTGGTGGTGTTGGTGGTGGTGTTGGTGGTGGTGTTGGTGGTGGTGTTGGTGGTGTTGGTGGTGTTGGTGGTGGTGGTGGTGGTGGTGGTGGTGGTGGTGGTGGTGGTGGTGGTGGTGGTGGTGGTGGTGGTGTTGGTGTTGGTGTTGGTGGTGTTTTGTTGTTGTTGATAACTACATACTCAGCCCCCAATTGTAATGTGATGGAGACCTTGGGGAGGGATTGTGAGGCTTAAAGGTGTTTATTTTTAGAAAATTGTGCCAGTTGATGTTGTAAAAGAAATTATTTCCACATTGAAACCTTGTTCTTCTTATCCTCTTAAACTTATATCATCATAGATACAAAAATGCTATGTGGCAGAATATTTTTATTCTCATAATGCATAATACTAAATAAAGAAAAAATAAAATTAATTTGGAGATCTCTCTGTTGAATCTGGAGATCAAATTGTTAATAACAGGGAGGATGTGCTCCTTTGTTTCCAGTTCTTCATGAAGTATCCTTGAAGCAGTGGTCTACATCAATTTTTAGGCAGGAATTGCAAAAAATGTTCATGGTCACAGAAGTACTGCACTGTGAATAACAAGGTCTTGACACAATTGACTCCTAGAATGATATGGTAGATTATGCCCAGAGATACTGCATCTATTTCTCCCATACACATTTATGTTCCCCAGATGAGTGTGAAATGATTTTACCCTCTCACAATTTCACTTTCTTATTTTATTAGTAGTTTTATATACCAATTATATAGTTCTTACATGAAAAATTTTCTGACACGACTTTTTACCAGGGGTGCACAAGAGTTTCTCCACTTACTGAAGATTATTCTCTTCACATAATGAAAGGCAATTGCAGTCTTTTTAAAACAATGATCTCTTGTACTGAAGAAAATGTAATGAATATAGTTCTAACTTATTCAAAATTAAAAGCTATTTTGAGGTATTTCAAACTTACTTATGCCTCTTAAACTTTAGCATTTGGTCAAAAATGTATACCCAGATTTTGCCAAGCAAATCTGCTGGTTTTACTACCTATTCTCTGGCACACAATTTTGCAAGTTTTTGGGCTTTTTAAATCTACTTTTAGATTGTTTTAGCTTCCATTGCCCATGCTATTGTAGAAGAAAAAAACCCCCTGTTTCCTTGAGCTGCAAACCCACACATAGATCTTTATTATCAATTAGATTTTGAATAATGCTTATTGTACATGGTCATGGTCTCCTTTCTGTCTTGAGCAGAGAGAGTGCAACGATCTTCTGAGGAGCTCTGAGGGCATGCCCACTGTTCTAGAGAAAACAAAAGTGTTAAGTACCATGACCAAAGTGAAGTGTTTTAAGGAGGGCATTTTTAGAGTGATGCTCTCCTTCCATGATCACATAACTATCAAGACAAAAATGTCAAACACACAAGACAGTATTTCTGATAAAAATGTGCCCCATTCATCTGAATATTAAGATGTTCATATCTGACACACAGTGGGACTGGGACTCCTTACCGAAACAGGCAACCAGAAATTGTGTCCAATCTGGGTTTCTCACACCCGAGTGAGTACAATAACTGTGGATAATCCCCACAAAGATGCAGTGCTGGCTCTACAAGGAGCAGGTGCAGCATTTTGAACTTTAAGAGGTTGTCTGCTTCTTGCTGGAAGGACTAGAAATCTGTGCAAGAAGGATTCTGCTTTTGATTTTGTTCATGATTCCAATGCAGTGATCTTTATCACCTTTCTGCGAGCTTTGCTACAAGGCTACAGGAATGGCATGCTGCTTCTCTGCTGCTGCTTCAAGACTGAAATTGAAACTTCCTATGCAAAGTCAGCTGTAACATTGAAATCAACAACTGAATATGAAAAGCCTGTTACTTTTTCATTATGTCTCTGCATTGCAGGGGAATTGGAGTAGATGGCCTTAAAGTTCTATTATAACCCAAATTATTCTATGATTTTAAAACTTTACCTAGTGACTGAGGTATTTGGGATTTTTTTGCTTTTCATTGAGATAAATAATGATCTTTTCTTTTTCCTGTAGGGAGAAAAGGTAAAAGAAAATCCTGCTGGATTATAATCTTAAAATAATTGCTAAGACTCTTGAGAAATGTAGTGTTCCAACACAAATTCTAGAATGCTATTATATCAAAGTCAAACAAATAATTAAATGAATCATTATTTCCCACCTAGCACTCATTGCAGTACTATTGCATAATACAAACATCTGAGCGCAAGGAGGAAAAATAAAATCTAGAGAGAAATCAAGTCAATATGATTGAAATGACTAGAATTTATTTGAATAGAAACAAAAGCAAGGAGGCATGATGGTGGTGATCAATGTCAACCTAGAAAATGTCTTTTATTATACCTGTCCTTGCTGCTGTATTGCCTTTCCACTTGAGCTAAATCCAGGTAACTTCTTATTTATCACCTGGTGGCTGGTGATTTGAGCCTGCATAAATCTAGTAGCTGGAATCCTCGACGAGATAATTTTCTTCTACTGCTGCTACTGAAACCTCTGCCTTTGGGCTCAAATTGGAAAATAAGAGAATGTGACCATGCAAGAGAGGTGTGAGATGGGGAGTCCTAGTCCTTGAATTCTGAATCCTTCTCCCTAACATGCTTTCTCTTAAGACAAACTGTTTACTTGGCCCATCTGTACTAACAAGGCCATCTGAGGAGTGGTAGGGTAGTGGTTGCAGCTCTTAATGACTTGGTAGGATTAGGGGTACTTGATGTCTTGCAAATCAAGTTCACAGATGCTGAAATTATAGGCCCCTGAGCAAAAGAAGTGAAAAATGCCTGGTGCTGTAAGGCACTATGTAGTCCAGGTCATGGAGCAAGATGAGTCCATAGTTCCAGTTTCTCCCCATCAACCTTGTGGCTGTAAAGTGATGCAGCAGGAGTCCTACAGATGCTGCTTAGGTGTTAGATTTTAGAAAACAGACACTGTGTCTCTGAGCTGCACTAGCCCTGTCACAGTCTCTTTATTTCCCAACACTATTTTCCATCTCCACCAGGAGATGCAAGGCTAGTCCTTGCAGCAGGAGAACAGGCAGTTCCAGTAGCACCTGGTAGAAATTGGGGAGAAGTGAAGGGTTGCCAGGGCAAATAGCAAAGTACTGCACAGGACGTGAAAGTAACTTGTGGCATGAGTTTCTGCTGTGGAAGTAAGAGTTCTCTGGCTTTGCATTAGGCTGATAAATAGGAATTTTCAGTTGGTTATTCCTCAATTCATAATGGAGGGAGATACATCAAGACTGAACAGAGGTGAAATTAAAATTTTGTTACTCAAGTATGTAATAGTGGCATGAAGGTTTCTAGGTATTGCCAATGATTTGTATTTTTAAAATATCTTTCAAAAGCCAGACATTTGTTGCTTTTACAATAGAAACCTGAATTAATGCAACAAAGCAACAGCCATAATTTTCATCCAAATAATTGCCATAAGAAGTGCTTTTAAATGGGAGAAAATCAAGTAATATATGTTAAGGTTTGCATAACTTCAAGCACAAACTGCCCATCTAAATTTTCAGTGGTTTTATTTTAACAGAATGGTACAGAGTGACATATCAAAACATATAATACTGTCTACCCTATTGAACAACATATGTCTCAGCTTTGTAGTGGTTACAACCATTTCCATACCTCTAAGCTAGAAACATATTAACTATGTTTAACTTAGCATTCCAAGAGTGGGAAAGACACATTGTACAGCTCCAACATAATTTGTGGAACAGATGCAACACAGGGATAGCATGTATGGTGCCATAATACTTATCAATAAAATGCAATGTTTGTATATTTTGACAGAGGTGACAGAAAAGACCCAGGGATTAACAATAACTGTGTGTATAACAAGAGGTACTGTAATATTCTGGATATTTCAACTAAAAAATAAAAACCATTTTACCATATCATGGATGGAATATAATTCCAATAATAGGAAAAAATCAGAAATCTGAATAAAGGAAAGGTTTGACACATTATTTGCCAGTGACTATCAGCAAAGTCCTGAAAACATGTTTTTGTAGAAAGAAAGGGAACCATTTCCAGCATATTTCTGTGCTGGATAATGTCACATTTGTGTGAATAAGTTGCTATTAGGCTCCCTCTGGTTTGACAAATGTATTTGAGCTGTCAGATTTTGTCTAAAGGCAGCTGCTCACTTCTTTGTTTTTGTCCCAAATTACACTTGACATTTATTGTTAAACTCATGGTGCCTCCCTGCTAAACCAATCCACTTTGCAATTGTGCACTTTCTACTAACTAATCAATAGATAAGCAATTTACACGGCCTTTGGCTCCTAGTTCAGTCACTAGCTTTTAACAGAAATCACTGCCTTGGAAGCAACAAAAACCTTTAAAAGGATTGAAACAGTCATACATAATTAAGCTTTTCTGCCTGCATATTTATGCTCTAATGCCAGCACAGAGAGAAAAAATTGAAATCTGCAGGAATTTTGCCTCTTTCATTTTAAAAAAGTACTCTTTATGTATTTTCTTTACTAATGGACAAAGAGTTTCTGTGCTACTTGGCTAGAGAGAGCTAGGAAAAAGATGGAAATCAGTGGAATGCTTGTAAAACACTGTAGTAATGCTAACATTTCCTTGTAATTTTCTAGGCAGCTTTTAATTTATTCCTTTCTGAGAATCAATGGGTTTTGTACTGGAATATTGGCCAGGATTCACTGGCTCCAGATACAAACAGTTGATGACCACTTGTCACCTCTCATTTGTGGCTCGTAGGAAATTGCAGTGTGAAAATGTATCAAACTCATAAAGATATATCCTTGATAATGGTGGAGGAAGAGAGAGAAAAGATGATTCATATTAGCATATCTGGTGTTTCCCATTGCTGACAGAAGACCAAAGAAATGTGCTTGTCATGTTCAAAGGATTTAGTGAGATCTGAAGAACAGTGTACTGCTGGTATGTTGTACTATGTCCTAGTCTATGTCATAATCTTTTCAAATAACAATATTATTTCTATAATGCTGAAGTTGGGTGAGATGTCCACTTACAACATATTTGATTTCTCCTGGAATTACTGACATGCGTTTTCATTAATTAACCTCATGAAGAGAGCCTTGTGCATCAGTTGTGGAGTAGAAGTATTCAATCATTTCCTTACTGTGAGGTGGAAATAGTTTCCATGAGTCAACAAACAGGTATTCCCCATGCTCTGAAATTATTGCACCCTCCAGAAAGATGAAATGCTTGACAAAACCTTCTAGAGAACAGTAGAGAACTGACACTTTCACATAAATGAGCTGAATGAAAACAAGTGGGTAAAGGGAAGCCTCTTTTAAGGAAACATCTGACCCACTTTGTGAAGAACTTAGATGTCCTCTTTCAGGAGGGAGTTCAGGTCTGGGGAACCTAAAGTATCTACTGCATGGAGAGAGATAGAATTAGAGGGACATACCCTCATGTTTAAGTTTAGATAGTCCCTGTGGCTCCAACTCCTGTGATAGAATGTATCTTCATCACAGCTGCATATTCACCTCCAAAGGCAGAACGTTGTAAGTTAGGCATTGGAGCAGCAAACACAAGTTGCAGAAGTTCTTTTTGCATGCTGTGTCCTTCTTTCCCCATTGCTTTGCAGTGTTGTCCACTCTCATTCATTCAGTGCTCCCATTCAGGACCTTTTATCTTTTTATAAAATGTTTAGAGACTTTCCTACATTGCAGTCTGTACCTTTGACACATTAGATATAAGAAGTTCTTGAAAACCAAAGGCTCTCATGCTCCATAAATCGTTTGGAGGCTTGTTACCATCTGTCAGTCATGACTCTGATAAATCTTCCTATTTAAGGCAGTTTAGAACTTTTCAACTGGTCACTTGAGCTTACAACATCTTTTAAAAAATTGCCTGAAAGGAAAACAAAAAGTTGATGAAAAGCAGAAAACAAATAGCTCTCATTCCAGGGATTGATTTTAAAGGAGTTTTTTTCTGTTCCATTTGCTGTTGTCAAGCCACTGGGCTTGTGCTTCTTAAAATTTACATTTGGTATTTGATGACTAACCTAGACGTTGTTTTTCACTGGGGTTGAAGTTGCCAAATTCTTCACTGAAAGTCTGGTTTAACAAAGCTAAATACTGATTCAAGTTCAGGCAACAAACCAGAATGTGTCCATAACTGGATTTTGCATTTTTTAACTGAAGCATTGTGTCTCTACTCTTTTGAGTTAAGAAAAAGCTAAGTCGCATTAAACAAGAAACTATGGTAATTGATATCACTCAGTAAAGTATTTTATCCTTGTTCTAGCCAGATGCTGAAGGTGATAGATAATTTTGTACACAATTATTTTAAGTGAAAACTGAGTACTTGGAAATCTACGTGACTGCAAGACATATTTTTTCTTTTATCATCAAAGCTTTTGACAAATATGTAACCAGTTATTTATTCTGTCTGTTAGTTATATAAGACTTTAGACATGCATTTGGCAAGAGTAGGACTTGATATTTCTGCGTTACAAAAGAAGCAACAACCACTTCATATTTGACTTGCTTAGGGTTCTACAGATATGACACCAATAAAATACATCTGAAAACCTGGAATCACTGAGAACAGATGGGGAATACTTTCTCTCTGAAGTGAATTCAGGTGATGACCCTGCTAAAACAAGAGCCTAACACAGCACAGCTTGCTGTAGTGCCACAAAAGAACTGAACGTGTCTGCAGTAGAAGCAATCATCATCTAATAAAGATGATGTGGTAAATTTTATGAATAAAAGTGTGCATAAAAGCTCAAAGTTATTATTAACAAAATGACTGACAAGTGTGTTTTTTTTTCTTTCATTCCCTCTGGGAACCACAGTCATGTCGTTTCTTTGGTTACAGGTGATATGAAGTGAAAACCAAATTACTAGAACAAAGTATTAAGGAAATATAAGTATTTTCAGCCACTTATGTAATTCAAATAAACCCTGACTAATTGCAGGACCAAATTATTCAGTTGAATATCCACAATAAAATACAGACCTTCCTCTCACCTGTGAAGTCAGTGAGGGAGTGCTCACATTAGACCACCACTGGGGCTTCACAAAATGGCTTGCAAAGATCCTTTCTGAGCTCAAGAAATCCTAGTAACTGATCAAAGTCCTCTTGCTTTGAGGTAAAAAATGTATACATATTTCTGTATCTTCTGTAAATATTTTGGTCATTAATATTAAGAAAATGGAATATGCAAAAATAATTTATGTATGTTTCAGAAATATGGTACATAGTTGCAATGATTCAATGTGAGTCTTCATGCTTTACAAAAAAACTTACATATTATGGTGATTTGTTTTGCCTTAGATATGTAAATTTTGCAGAAATATGTTGACATGTTTAGCATTGTAACAATGTGTGGCCTAGTTTTGATTTGGAAAATTGTTTGAGCAATGAAAAAACTGCAAATAGTCATGTAGAGCCACAAGAGCTGCAAATTGCTTTACTTTTGTTAAGGGGAGAAAATAAGCCTCATGCAGCTTTACATTTTTCTGAGGTTTGGAGTTTTGGGGTTTTTTTTACTACTTAAGCAAATGTTCATCTACAAGTAGCAGTTTCATAGCACTGCCTTTTTGCTAAGAATTCAAAATTGGTAAGGGAGTTATGTGGTCTCCTAAAAGTTAAGATAATGTGTAATATGTAGCTGAAAGAGTGGCAGATTTAGGTTCAGCCTCTATGAAATGATGCATCCTTGTGATTCCTAGAGAAGGAGTTGTGTTATCTTTGCACTTGTTGAAGTTCAGATAGTTTTGTTGTCAAAGTGTTGCCTGTTCCTATATTCTTTCCCTTGTTCTAAACTCTCAGCTTAGCTGCAAGACTGGATGCACAGAACTTTTTCAGTGGTTTTGAACTTTTGTAGCTAGTCTTCCAGACATGGAGATTGGAGGGTGTAATTTCCTTCCTAGGCACAGGTTGAGTCACTACCCACTCTCAACTGTGGCAGATACACCAGAGCTGAAGGGCTTGGAAGTGACATGGATTCAAAAAAGCAGGTCATAAGTACCAGTCTTATCCTTTTCAGCAAGGTGGTGTCTGTGGTCTAGTGTGCTGTTGTTTTTGATGACTGTAATTCTTTGACTTGTGATTTTCTAGGAAATAATCACCATTAATTATGTAGCAAACCATCACTATTTGCTTATGAAGGTGAGGGCATCATGATGTGCATTCAGCTCTGTATATTAGAGGGCACACACCATTCACCTTCATTGTGAATCTCTCGGCACTTGCTGATTGAATAAAAGCATCAAAGCTTGGTCCTTCTCCAGATGCATGCTGACTGCTGACATTAAATGGTGCCAAGACTAGCTCAAAGGTTAGATGGCGTTTCTGCCTGCTGTGCTGTATTGATCTTGTTTTTATGTTGTTAAAATAATTAAAATTGTGTCTGTGACAACAGTTTTTGAAGTTTTTCAGATATAGAAATGAACTGTCTTTGTAGAAATGAACAGTCTTGTAAGAAAGATGCACAGTGAAGAAGAATATCAGAGCCAGACATAAAATTATATCCATTTTCACAAGTCGATTTATTAGAAATAAGTACTAACAATTATACACAACCACTCTTCATTCCAAATGGCAGCAAAGGTACTGAGGTAAGCATAGATACTGAGTTTTTTTGGATGACTATTTGATCTACTCATAACTAAAATATGTTTAGGATGCTGGATCTTGATATCTTAGTGTCAAGAAACCAGTGGAAAGGGAGCAGGGGCAGGCTAATTGCAGGAGTTGTAGGAACAGAACAGCTGCACTACTGAGATGGATAAGATGATTTAACAGACATTTTCTTAAATCACAGCATCACACAGAATATGCTGAGTCAGAAGGGACCCACAAGGATCACTGAGTCCAACCCTTAGTCCTGCACAGAAGCATCCCCAAGAGTCACACCATGTGCCTTGAGTATCATCTAAACACTTCTTGAACTCTGTCAGGTTCAGTGCTGTGACCACTTCCCTGGGTTCCCTGTTCCAGCACCCAACCACCCTCTGTGTGAAGAATGTCTTTCTAACTTAAACCTCCCTGACACAACTTCAGGCCATTCCCTCAGGTTCTGTCACTGGTCTCCACAGAGAAGAGATCAGTGCCTGCCCCTCCTCTTCCCTTCACAAGGAAATTGTAACCGCAATGAGGTCTCCCCTCAGTCTCCTCCAGACTGAACAGACCAAGTGCCCTCAGCCACTCTTCATATGGCTTCTCCTCAAGGCCCTTCACCATCTTCATTGTTCTCCTTTGGACGCTCTCTAAGAGCTTAATATCTTTCTTATATTGTGGCACCCAAAACTGCACACAATATTCAAAGTGAGGCTGCCCCAGTGCAGACCAGAGTGGGACAATTCCCTCCCTCACCTTGCTGGTGATGCTGTGCCTGATGCCCCCCAGGACACAGCTGGCCCTCCTGGCTGCCAGGGCACTACTGACTCATATTCAACTTGCTGTTGACGAGGTCCCCCAGGTCCTTTTCTGACACATTGCTTTCCAGCATCTCATTTCCCAGTTGTACGTACATCCAGGGTTTCCCCAACCCAGGTACAGAATTCAGCACTTCCCCTTGTTGAACTTCATATGTTTTTCATATAGTTCATATGGTGATTGCCCAGTCCTCTGGTTTGTAAGGTCTCTCTGCAGGGTCTCCCTGCCTTCCAGGAAGTCAACAGTCTGTGTTTTGTGTCATCTGCAAACTTGCTTAGCATCCCTTCCAGTTCTGTGTACAAGTCATTTATGAAGATGTTGCAGAGCACAGGGCCTAAGATGGAGCCCTGTGGAACCCACTAGTGACAGGTCACCAGTCTGATGTTACCCCATTCACTATGGTCCATGAGCCAGTTGTTTACCCACCACCTGATGTGTTTATCCAGCTGCGTCCTGGACATTTTGTCCTGAAAGATCCTGTGAGAGACAGTATAGAAAGCTTTACTGAAATCCCAAAAGACGACATCAACTGGCTTCCCTTGATCAGCCAGGTGAATTAGCTTGTTATAAAAGGAAACCAGGTTTGATAAGCAGGAATTTCCACTCATGAAGACATGCTGGCCGTGACCAATGATTTTGTTGTCTTTCAGGTGTTTTTCAATACTTCCCAGAGTAATCTTCTCTATAACTTTACAGACATTGATGTGAGACTGACAGGCCTACGGTTTCTGGGGTCCTGCTTCTTGCCCTTCTTGAAAATCTGGACATTTGCCAGCTGAAAGTCAGCTATGGCCTCTCCAGATTCCCAAGAGCACTCAGAAATCATCAGGAGAGGTTTTGTGATGACATCAGCCAGCTCTTTGAGTATTCTGAGATGAGTCCCATTAGGGCCCACAGATTTACAGGGATCCAGCTGGAAGAGCAGATCCTGCAGAGTTTCGGGGTTGACTGAGAGCTGATCATTCTCACAGTCATGGTCCTCCAGTTTAGGGCACTGAGACACCCTTGATCTGTCATTTGTGGTGAAGACAGAGGCCAAGAAAGTGTTAAGCACCTCTGTCTTGTCTCTGTCCCTGATCATGAGGGGACCTTCTGCAGCCAATGATATTTCTAAATGCCTATTGCTGTTAGTGAATTTGAAAAAAACTCTTTTTATTGTCCCCCACATTTCTGGCAGCTTCAACCCCAGCTGATCTTTGGCTGCATAAATTTTCTCTCAACAGCAACAAGCAGCATCTCTGAATTTTTCTCATGTCACTTGACCTTTCTTCCACTGGGCATACACCTTCCTTTTTTTGCTTTATTTGCAAAAGAAGATCCCTGCCAAGCAAAGACAGCCTTCTGCCTCACCTACTTGACTTCCAGCATTTGGGAATTGCCTGCACACTTAGGAGGTGATGTTTGAAAAGTGACCAGACTGCTGGACCCCAGCACTTGCAAAAATGTTTTCCCAGAGGGAACATTACTTACTAATTCCCTGAGCAGCCTGAAGTCTGCTTTCCTCAGGTCTGGAGTTGAGGTTTTGCTGGCACTTTTTCTCCTTCCAGGAGATTTTAAACTCAATTGCCTCTTTGTTGCTGTGGGCAAGACCAATTCCCTCTTTGCTCATGAGATCCACTCTGCTGACAAGGAGCAGATCAAGGAGAGCATCTTTTTGAGTCAGCTACTTTAAGACCTGTTCAATAAAGTTGTCATTAGGCTTTTTAAGAATCTTCTGGCCTGGGCTGTACCAGCTGTGTGATGCTTCCAGTTAATTTCTGGAGAGTTGAAGTCCCCAAGGTCAAGGGCAGTTGACTTGGAAGTGTCCCTTTAGTTTCTCAAAGAATAATTTGCCAGTGTCGTTGTCCTGGCTGAGAGGTCTATAGTAGACTCCCATGATGACATCTCTATTATTTGTTTGCCCCTCGACCCTTACCCAGAGACTCTCAACTGTACCAGTGCCAGCTGTGAGCGCCATACATTCTAACTCTTCTATTATGTACAGTGATAACCTTTGCCTCTTTTGCCCTGTCTATCCCTCCTGCAAAGTCTTTAACCATCCAACAGGGTGGTCCAGTCACAGATTTCTTCCCACAAGGTTTTACTTACTCCAATGATGTCAAATCTCTGGGACTGGGCCAAAGCTCTTAGCCTCTCTT
This sequence comes from Pithys albifrons albifrons, assembly GCF_047495875.1. NCBI lineage: Eukaryota > Metazoa > Chordata > Aves > Passeriformes > Thamnophilidae > Pithys > Pithys albifrons. The sequence goes on from NC_092459.1 coordinate 30,702,285, forward strand.
GTTTGTTCCTCATGGTGAGTGTATTAGCGTAGAAGCATTTCAGGTGTGGTACCTTGTAGCCAATACCTTTTGAAGCAGATTGAGGGATCCAATTAGTGCTCCTTTCTTCAAGTTTTGGAACACAATCCAATTGCTCATCACTGGTGAGCCTCCTTTTGTCCCTTTCTCCCTTCCAAGCCAGTTTAAAGCTCTGTCGATGAGCCCCACTAGCATCTGTGCCAGAACTCTGAGAAAGATGCATCCCATCAGGTGTCAGCAGACCAGGTGCTGAGTAGATCATTCCATTTTGTGTCAAACCCACCAACATTTTTACAATTATGCCAGCCTCAGAGCCACTCATTGACCTGATGGATTTGCCTATTCATACCAATATTATTCCCTGTTACCAGAAGAGTCAAGGAAATCAATACCTATGCTCTTCATCCCTCTACCGATCATCCCAAGGTCCTGAGACCTCTTTTGATTGCCCTCAAACTTCTCTTTGTTATTTTGTCACTGCCACTTTGAACAACCAATAGCAGATAGTAATCAGGGGTCCTTACTACACTGGAGAGTTTTCCAGTAATGTTGCTTACCCAAGTGTCTGGGAGATATCAGACTTACTTGTGAGTTGAAAGTCTTCTAGTTTCAGAGCCTTATAGCTTTTGTAGAAAGTACGTGTCAAATTTTAAGAAGGAGGAGAAACCTTTCTTATGGTACAGGCAGTGACCAGCTTCCAGCCCTCATCTTTAACAGACACCTGACTAACTTTCCTTTGATTAATTTCCCTAAAGGGCTCTGTGTCCACCTGCTTCTCCACTACAGTGGAGGTTCGAGACTCCTGAGAGTCTAGAGGCTGTAGCATCTCTGAAAATAATCCGTGTATCTCTTGCTTGTTTGCTTGAATACTATGCAGCCTCTTCGCTTTTTCCTGTAGCTCCTTCTCCTGGTGACACAGCTCTTCAACCATGTCACACTTTCTGCAAAATAGCTGTTTGTTGGCCTCAGTCTCATGAAGAGGCATCAGGCACTTCTGGCGGCTATTTATCATTATCCTTCAAAATTAGCATACAATTTTAATTTACTCTTAGAATGACCAAGTAATGTTTCCTGATACTTCTGTGCTTAACAAATAAATTTAGATGGAAGGAAAAGGTGAGTTTTCATTGATTGTAAATGCAGATAATACCATGTTTGTTGGGTTATATGTCAGATGCCTGGCACAGTTATCTCATGCTGTTACTGCCCTTCAGCAAACCTGGTAGATAAATTTCTGTAATACTGTATAGCCATGTACCTTTCAGATTGCAAAATCAAATAACTACAAATAAAAAAACTCTACACTGTGTTTTTTTCATGAATTTGAATGTTTTACATACATATTGTATATTTCAATCTTGCTTTTTGTGCTTATCAAAATTTTGTATTATAATTTTTTTCAAACATAGTACACTGTATGCTACTTAAAAATACAGTATGTTTCACATAAAAATGTGAAAGACATTTCACTAACTAAATACCCTATTGACTTCACTCTGTGGAGAAGGATCTGCGGGTCCTGTGGACACCAAGCTGTCCATGAGCCAGCTGTGTGCCCTTGTGGCCAATAAAGCCAATGGTATCCTGGGGTGCATTAGGAAGAGCATTGGCAGCAGATTGAGGGAGGTGATCCTGCTCCCCTACTCAGACCTGGTGAGGCCACATTTGGAGTGCTGTGTCCAGTTCTTAGCTCATTGGCACAAGAGAGACATGGAGCTGCTGGAGCAGGGCCAGAGGAGGTCCGTGAAGATAATTGCATTTGGTCTGTTTCAAATGGAGTTCATTTTCCCCATAACAGCCCTCACAGTGCTGTGCTTTGCATGGATAGAGAGGAGTTGATAACAACCAGTGTTTTGGCTATTGTTGAGCAGGGCTTGGCACAGCATCAGCACCATCTAGGCTAGGGGTGGGCAAGATCCTGGGATGAGACACAACTAGAGCAGTGATCTAAATTAACTGAAAGGATATTTCATACCATGGGGTCACCTCAGATATAAAATCTAAGCAAAGGAGGATAAAAGAATGGAACATTCATTATATTGTTGATGGGAAGTAGAGAATAATTTTTTTCTTCTTTGCTCGTGTGCACACTCAATGTTTTGCTTTTGCTTTAGTAAACTGCCTTATCTCAACTTCCTACTTATTTTCCATCTTGTTTTGTCTTCCCTGTCCAGCTGAGAAGATGAAGTGATAGAGAGGCTTAGTGGGCATCTGGTGTTCATCCAAGGTCACATGATTAGGGGCCTGGACCATCTCTCTTATGAGAAAAGGCTGAGAGGGTTGGGCTTGTTCAGTCTTGAGAAAAGACGCCTTAGAGGGGATCTCATCTGTGTGTATAAGTATCTGAAGAGAAGTGTCAAGAGGATGGAGACAGGCTCTTGTTGGTGATGAAAAGCAATAGGCCAAGATCCAGTGGGCAGAAACTGATACACAGGAATTTCCACCTAAATATGAGGAAGAACTTTACTGTGGTGGTGACCATGCACTGGAACAGAGTGCCCAGAGAGACTGTGGAATCTTCCTCACTGGAGATATTCAAAAGCTATCTGGGTACAACTGTGTGCATTGTGCTCTAGGATGACTCTACTTGAACAGGGTGGTTGGACAGGGTCACCCACTGTGGTCCCTTCCAACCTTACCTATTCTGTGATTCTGTGATTTATCTTCTCAATTTAATTATTTTCTAGCCCAAAGATACCTCTTTATAATGAGGATGAGTCTTTCTACTTTTGACCTTGCATCACAGAATTCAATTCAGTCTTTCTAGAATAGTAGCAAGAGCTGTTCAAAAAGAGAGAATTTTGGTATTCTCTCTGCAGAGTAAAATTTTATTAAAAAAAAAAGACAAAAAAGCCCCCAAAGCAACAAAAAACCCAATCCCACCACACACATATAGGATGGATAGTGAATGCAAATGTTCTGATTAAAATGTTAAGAGGCAAAACAATTAACAGGTAATCCTAGTTGTGACAAGACCCTTTTCAATGTCTTTGTTATTTTTTGCTTACATATAGCAAATATACATTATGAAATGAAAGTATAAATGAGCAAATTAGAAGCAAAATTTATATCTTGCTCTTTGTTCTTTCTAAAATGTTCTTTATACCAGGAAAAAAATCAGTATATTAAATGTCAATATATGAAATATTAAATAGCTAGTAAAATTGTGGAAGAAAAAGGTTAGGTAGGGATGAAAGGAAAATAGATACCTGACTGTCATTAAAACGAGAAAATATGTCTGAGAGGCAAGGACACATCCAGAAGTATTCCTGAGCAGCAAAAATCATCAGAACAAGGTGAAAAACTTTTCAAATGTTCATGGTTATGAAAAAGATTTGATATTTGTAAAACAATGAGTCTGATGAATGAAATGAGAGAATCTGATAATTCTTCTTCCGACATAAAATCCTGAGTTAAGGAAACAGATTTACAGGTGGTGAACATTTTGTCACTCTTGCTTCTTCTTCAGCTTCCAGATACTCTTAAAAATAGTGAGTTTTACTATAATACCTATCTCATTTTTTAAGCCCATGGTAGTCTTGCATTACCTTCTTAATGTAGTTAAACATAAAAAAATAAAAATAAATTAATCTAGATGCCTCTTATTTTCAACACCACTTGCTACTTCCTATTCCCATGAGAATTTCTCCCTATTGCCTGTCCAGTTCTATCAAGTCTTAATTTTTTTGCTTATCGTGGGTGTCACAGTTTGTGACAAAAATCTTGTTTATCTTATTAATGACTTCCTTGTTTATAGAAAAGTATAGCTAAGCCACAAAATGCAGCCTCTCCTGAAGAGCCAGAGGTTTAACAATTGAGCCAGGCTTTCACAGTACAACCTCCTGAAGCCACGGAGCGTGCTGAACATGAACCTGTTTTGGAACACTACTGCCAAGACAGGGTAAACCCTTTCAGAACAGTAACATTATAACCATTTGGATTTGAAAGCCATTTGTGTCTGGTTCTGTATCATTTGAATGAAGCCTCAGTGTTTGGATCTCTAGATAAACTGAATTGTACATGGCAATTATATCTTGAAAAGGGATAAACTGTATGGTGGGGAAAAAGAGTAAACCCCCACATTATCAGCTCCAGTCTATATTCATGGCATAGTGTCAGGAAAGATGTGAACATGCTTTTCTGAAAACAAGAGAGAATGTCTGCCAGGAAACTTTTCCTTAGTGATGAGTTGAAGTCCTTTAGTACCAGCAATATTAGTTTTAATTAATATGTAATGTGCTGTTAGGAAATGTGTTGATGTAATGATAAATTTTTTGTTCTCTGCTGATCAATATTTTACCACAAACCATCGGTTTCTGTCTTGTGGTTGCGAGTTTTGTTTGTGTTTCATAATTTATCAGGTGGCCATAATCATTTTATATTCAGAGAATCCCTTTTGAGTATCTTTATTCCTCTCTGTAATGTTGTTTGATTTTACTTTGAGCCCTTTTCCATTACTGTAAAGCAACATCTCATTGAACAGACAAGCAACTGATGCTGCTGCGTTACAAGCTGTGTGTCAGGTGATTCTGCGGCTGCATTGTGCTTCACCTTGGAGACCACAGAGTTACAATGCTTCTGTAATCCAAAACCAGCAACACTGGTGCAGAGCAGGAATACAAATTTGATTATTTTCGCTATACTCTTGTTTTGAATATTATAATTGGTTAGACCCAACCATGGCAGACCATATTTTTTATAAATATATTTAGCTCACCTCTGCTTCTGTCTGTGCCCATGATATGCATACTAACCTCACTCCATTTAGGATTAAATAAATGGCTTTATTCTACTCAGGTCCTCGACACTAGTGCATTCACTGGAATATACCTATCTAGTGAAAAGGAAAATTAAACCTATAGAGAAGCAGTTAGAAACAATTATTAACACAAAACTAAACAGCTTTACTTAAGCACTTGTTAGAAGCAAGTGTATGGAAGAAAGAAGACTGCCAGGGAATAGGTTAATGGTACATGACATGAACTCGAGGATTTTAAGGAGCTATTGTCTGTGTCCTGTGAGGGATAGGGAATAAAAGACAAGACGTCACAGGAAAGTCAAGGTTTTGATGGTCCTGATGGGAAGAAATTTTTTATTTACTTGCTTATAAATATTACAGGCTTAATCATTAAACAGAGAGGGAATTTATATTTTGTTTGCATAAAATGGATCCTATTGATTAACACCAGCTCTTCGAATATTGCTGGAATATTACTCAAAGTTTATAAACCCTTTCTGAGAAGGACATCATAGAAAAACAAGCAAGGGAGAAAAGAGGAGAGGCACTAAATATCAAAACAGCATTGTCTATTCCAGAATTGCAGACAGCTCTCAAGGAAATAGTCTAAGAAGTGCATAGATCGATGTGTTAATAGGTAAAGCACAGACTGGAAAACAGAAAGATCAACCATTTAAACACACATCTACAAGAAGCAGAAAAAAATACCTGGTATTTGGCAGAGCATTAATCTGGCCAACATATTCAGGAGGCATTATGCTGCCAGTATTAAGAATTTTCTAGTAAGTAAAAAAAAAAAAGACAAGTTCTACTGGTGAGGAACTTTGCCTTCAGTTCTTATATGGAAGTATTTGTTTTCACAGAATGAAAAATAAGTGATTACTTAAGTGCAAATGATCAAGACAATTAAATTTATTTTAAAAAATTACAAACAAGCAATATTCATGCTTGGAGTTTTAAAGGTCAAACTTCACAGAGCAGAAAATTATATGCCAAATCAATTGGAAAAAGAATTTAAACAGAAAAAATGAGAAAGACATTATTTGTAGCACTTTTTTTGGCATTTTCTACCAAAATAATTTCAACTCCATGTACTATTTGTGTGTGCTGGCAAGCTAATCTACATTTGCTTTCAGAAGTAAAAGGCATGCCTTCATCAGGTTGGTATATCATTAGTAAACAAATCTGCAGTATGCTGAGCTCAACACTGATTTTGGCAAATTTCTGTGGACATTGTAACTCTTCAGATCCACAATTACTTTCTAATAAACCTTTGCCTATTGCAGGTTTAAAGTTTATCTTTTATTTCTATCAAAGGAAATAAAAGTTTCAGCTAAGATGAACCAGTATGCTGAAAAGTTTTTTCCTCCAGTATCAACACTTAGCAATTCAGTCCTTTGCGTCTATTATATCACTATTTCCCCCCTAATCCCTATTCCCTACTTTGACTAGTAGACAAATACTTCACAAAAAAAAAAATAACTATTTAATTTTATCATAAGAACTTAACATATTTTCCTGGCAAGATTTATTCTTCATACTTTTGCACAGTTTAAGAAACACAATTCAGTTAGTTTTTGCTTGCTTACTGATAATTCATGTCAGTATCTTAAGCAAAGAAGATATGTGTATTATGTGATGCTTGCTCTTCATTCCCTCTTGAAGGCTGGTGCTGCTTTTATCTTCCTAAAGTCTTCATCTATGTTGCAGGTCATTATTCATATAAAACCAAGATTTTAAGCACAATGGATTGTTGTTTGGGCTTTAACCTCATAAAAACATGTATGGATATGTGACTTTATTTGTACTACCAACTTTAATTTAGCTATCAAGATACCTCACACTACATATAAAAACTTGAAAGCTTGTGATCCACTGAAGACACTAATGTTATCCAAATCCATATCATAATTAAGTGTTAATATGCCATTGTCAAACACTCTCAGATAAACTGCAAATGTGTTGCTCCCTGGGAGAACAGATTTGTTCTTTTAGTTTACTGTGACGTTCTGAGAAGGAAACCTGCAGGCTGCCAGGGGAGAAAGGGAGCAGGTTAGTGAAGAGTGCTAAAGCCATGGTTTTTTTTTTTACTTGCTGAGAATGTCTAATAGTGCAATGCTCAAGTGGTATAAATTCACATTTTTCAACTTTTAGCATTTTTTCTCACATTTTGGAATGAATTTCACATTTATTTAGTTTCTTAACAGTCTTTAACAGCTATGCAACTTCTGCAGAGATGAAATGTATATGAATTCCTTGGGGTAACACCAGAGCACTGTTTCATAGATGATTCTCTGAAGCAAGAAGGATAAGCAGGGAAAGTAGAAAAGAATAAAATACATGAAAAGTAAATATCTTAAATAAATACTTGTGGGTTTTGTCTACAATAATTTAATATATATTTAAAGGATGTAATTTTTGTCATCTCTCCATTGCATCCCTTTTCTTAATTGTCTAGAGACTAATGGCTAGAAAAGCTCACAAGGTCTTCATTTATAGACATGAGAAAATAAAGAAAAACACTTCCAAAATTGGTTTTAAAAGGTGATTAACACTAGTTCAATGTTCAGTTTGGATTTTGAGTATGATGCCAACATATGTAAAGAGAAGGTGTATTAAATAAGAATATACCACGTTTCTGAGTGAAAGAAAAGATTCTTATTATTTCTCTGCCAGCCCAAGAAATAAAAAAACAAGTCTAGGTGAAGAAAACCAGAAAGTGATTTGAAGCTGGCTATCTAAAGGCAAGTGAAGGCAAGGTAAGACTGTGTCTTGGCAGGTCTTAATTCTCGTGAAAGTAGGGAAAAAAAGTATTAAGTTTAATTCATGGCTGGAGAATGCCAAATGTAAAAAAAACCCAGGTGAAAAGAGATTGGAATAACATGACAAATCAAAAACATGTAGAAATAAGACCTTGAGCAATACCCTGTTCAAACCCTGCCTGTTGATTTAAGTGGAAGTAAAATTTATTTTCCTTCCATGAATACCTTCTTGAAGAAGAGTTGTGGAAAAAGCAGACCAAGGCCTTTTAAGCTGATACTTCTGGCAGTCCCAAAGATAAAAGTTCTCACCAAATGATTGGACACAAGTTAGAGGCAGCTAAGAATACTGAAAATCACCTAGTTCATTTTTGTGTTGTCTTGTCAAGTAGGCAGAATTTGTGAAAAAGGTGGTATAGTTGTGTTTCAGAAAGCAATGTATACTAGCATATGATGCTTAACTTGCTTTCTTTTTCATATACCTTGAATGTCACGATTGGAAGCTGTTTATTTCCATGTGTAAAAGCTTCTATCAGGAAACAGTGTATGAAGAATGCACTTAACCTGTTCATTAAAACTAACAGATGGCAAAAATACCTCTTAGAAATTTTTCATGGAGGTCAAGCTAAAGGCAAGATTTTCCAAACTGGAATCTATGGCAAATATGTAGGTATGGGTAAAGCTGGAGAATCAAGTGGTCTCACAGATACAGTGCAAGTTCACACAAGAGGCAGGCTGGAGCTGAAACCTTGCCTGCAGAGAGCAGGCCTGCTTTCAGTCACATTGCAGCTGAACTTAGATAAGGAAAGAAAGAAGCTTACCCAGCAGGGGACTCTGTTATCTTTTCCATGCAAAGTCTTTTTCCACTTTCTCTGCAAAGCTTGTTCTTACTCCTGTGTCCTTGCCCTCCTGATTTCAGCGGTCAAAGCTACTTGCTGCAATTGTCTGAAAGTCAATCAGCAATTGCTGAAATTGCCTTCTACATAGGTGGAAAAATACCGTATGCCTCAATGATTTGTGTTGATTTTTTTCCCCTGTACCCCTGCCTGTTCCCGCAAGGATGCAGTGCTTCCTGATGCTGCTACCTCCAGGGAAAATCTACACCATGAAATGGAAAGTGGTACAAAGACCCCAAACTAGCAGGGACCTGGGCAAATTTTGCTGGGCAAATATTGGATGCTTTCATGTTTGTTCACTAAGAGGTCATGTTAGACAATGCTCACCCAAGCTAACAGATCTCAACCCTGGTGTACTATTGAGGGATATTACCAAAAGACTTCCTAAACTTATCCAACCCTCAGACTATTACCCACTGTTGGTTGTCCAGGTTGGAAGTGATGACAATAATAAAAGGAGTACCAGAGTAATTAAAAATGATTTCAAGGCACTGACCTGATCTCTTCAGGGGACAGGAGCACAAGTAGTAATTGCCTCAGTTCCTGTGCTAGCTGGGATGAATGAGGAGAGGTTTAGGAAAGCCCAGCTTACCAATACGTGGCTTAGGGGATGGTGCTATCATCAAAATTCTGGGTTTTTTGATCATGGCGCAAACTCTGTGTAGCCCAGTCTCGTCAAAGCAGATGGGCTTCATTTATCTAGGAAGGGCAAAAGAACTGTAGCCCATAAGTTGGCAGGGTTAGTTAGGAGGGCTTTAAACTAGGTTTGAAGGGGGAAGGGACGGCAACTGGGCTCTCCAGAGATAGGCCTAAGGGCATAGAGCCCGAGTTGAGAATGAAATCAATGGCCCAGCTGAAGTGCATGTACACCAATGCACGCAGTATGGGAAACAAACAAGAGGAGCTGGAAGCCATAGTGCAGCAGGAAAACTATGACATAGTTGCTGTCACAGAAACGTGGTGGGATGAATCACATGACTGGAGTGCTGCTATGGGGGGCTACAAGCTCTTCAGAAAGGATAGGCAGGGAAGGAGAGGTGGAGGGGTGGCTTTATATGTTAGAGAGTCTCTTGACTCTGTTGAAGTTGAGGTCAGCAGTGACAAGGTTGAGTGCCTGTGGGCCAGAATCAGGGGCAAGGCCAACAAGGCTGACACCCTTGTGGGTGTCTGTTACAGACCGCCCAAACAGGATGATGAAGGAGATGAATTGTTCTGCAGGCAGCTGGCAGATGTCTCAAAATCTCCAGCCCTTATTCTTGTGGGTGACTTTAACCTGCAAGATATCTGCTGGGAGCTTCATACTGCAGAGAAGAGGCAGTCAAGGAGGTTCCTGGAGTGTATAGAGGCCAATTTCCTTCATCAACTGGTAAATGAGCCTACCAGGGGGAAGGTCCTGCTAGACCTACTGTTTACAAACAGAGAGGGGCTGGTAGATGATGTAGTGGTTGGAGGCCGCTTGGGACACAGTGACCATGAAATAATAGAATTTTCAGTCCTCAGGGATGTAAGGAGAGCCACCATTAAAACCTCTACCTTGAACTTCCGGAGAGCAGATTTTGGCCTATTCAAAGAACTGATTCAGAGCATACCATGGGAAACAACCCTTAAAGGTAAGGGGGTCCAGGAGGGATGGACATGTTTTAAGAGGGAGATTTTGAATGCACAGCAACAGGCTGTCCCAGTGTGCCGAAAGGCCAGCCGGAGGGGAAGACAGCCAGCTTGGTTAAATAGGGAGATTCTGCAAGAAATCAGGGATAAAAAGAAAGTTTACAGACTATGGAAAAAAGGGCTGGCTACTTACGAAGAATTTACAGATAGAGCTAGGTCATGCAGGAAAAAAATTAGGGAAAGAAAAGTGGAATTTGAAGTAAATTTGGCTATTTCAGTTAGGGATAACAAAAAGTCCTTTTATAAATACATTAATAACAAAAGGAGGGGCAAGGAAAACCTCCATTCTCTGTTGGACTTGGAGGGAAATATAGTTAAGGAAGATGAGGAGAAGGCTGAGGTACTTAACACCTACTTTGCCTCAGTTTTCACCAGTAAGACAGGTGGCCCTCAAGACAACTGGCCTCTGGAGCTGGTGGACAGGGAGAGGGAGGTGAATACCCCTCCTGTATTTCAGGAGGAAATAGTGACCGACTTACTGAGCCAGCTGGATCCTAACAAGTCTATGGGACCAGACGGGATCCATCCCAGGGTGATGAAGGAGCTGGCAGAAGAGCTTGCCAAACTGCTCTCCATCATCTTCCAACAGTCCTGGCTCTCTGGGGAGGTCCCAGATGATTGGAGGTTGGCGAATGTCACCCCAATCCACAAAAAGGGCTGCAAGCAGGACCCTGGCAACTACAGGCCTGTCAGCCTGACCTCCGTGCCTGGCAGGGTTATGGAGCAGTTCATCCTGAGTGCAATCACACAGCACCTTCAGGGTGGACAAGGGATTAGACCCAGCCAGCATGGGTTTAGGAGGGGCAGGTCCTGTCTGACCAACCTGATCTCTTTCTACGATCAGGTGACCCACCTGGTGGATGAGGGGAAGGCTGTGGATGTGGTCTATCTGGACTTCAGCAAGGCCTTTGACACTGTCTCCCATAATATACTCCTGAAAAAGCTGGTAGCCCGTGGCCTGGACAAGTGTACCCTCTCCTGGATTAAGAGCTGGCTGGAGGGTCGGGCCCAGAGAGTGCTGGTGAACGGAGCTGCATCCAGCTGGCGGCCAGTCACCAGTGGTGTTCCCCAGGGGTCTGTATGGGGTCCAGTCCTGTTTAACATCTTTATTGATGATTTAGATGAGGGGATTGAGTCCATCATCAGCAAATTTGCTGATGACACCAAGTTGGGAGGGAGTGTCGACCTGCTGGAAGGCAGGAGGGCTCTGCAGAGGGATCTGGATAGACTTGAGAGATGGGCTGATTCCAATGGGATGAAGTTCAATAAGGCCAAATGCCAGGTCCTGCACTTTGGCCACAACAACCCCCTGCAGCGCTACAGGCTGGGCACAGAGTGGCTGGAGAGCAGCCGGGCAGAAAGGGACCTTGGAGTACTAATTGACAGGAAGCTCAACATGAGTCAACAGTGTGCCCAGGTGGCCAAGAAGGCCAATGGGATCCTGTCCTGTATCAAAAATAGCATGACCAGCAGGACCAGGGAAGTGATCCTTCCCCTGTACTCTGCATTGGTGAGGCCACACCTTGAGTACTGTGTTCAGTTCTGGGCCCCTCAGTTCAGAAAGGATATTGAGATGCTGGAGCGAGTCCAGAGAAGAGCAACAAGGCTGGTGAAGGAACTGGAGCACAAGTCCTATGGGGAGAGGCTGAGGGAGCTGGAGTTGTTTAGCCTGGAGAAGAGGAGGCTCAGAGGTGACCTCATCACTGTCTAGAACTACCTGAAGGGAAGTTATAGCCAGGTGGGGGCTGGTCTCTTCTCCCACGCACTCAGCAATAGGACAAGGGGGCACGGGCTTAAGCTCTGCCAGGGGAAATTTAAGTTGGAGATCAGAAAAAAATTCTTTACAGAGAGAGTAATCAGGCATTGGAATGGGCTGCCCAGAGAGGTGGTGGATTCACCATCCCTAGAGATTTTTAAACGCAGATTGGATGTGGCGCTGGGTGCCATGATCTAGTAAATGAACTAGAGTTGGACCAAGGGTTGGACTCGATGATCTTGGAGGTCTTTTCCAACCCAATCGATTCTATGATTCTATATACTTTATTATGCTCTTTGGGAAGGAGCCATGACACAGTGTGGAGAATTTGGCTGCTGATTTACTCCTCTGGAAATTATTCCTGAGAATTACTTTGGGAGTAATAAATTTGGAAAGGCTTCCTGACACCAAGACTGTGCTTCAAAAAACAGTGGTGGACTATATACCATGTCAAGACCAGTGTTGATTACCCAAGTCACACTTGTCATTTAAAATACGCGTCTCTTTGTGGAGTAACTGGTGAGAACTCCACCTGGTGACTGATGGAGGAGGACTGGCTCTGCATTAGAAAAGAGATTACCATATTAACAATATAGACTATCAGCAAACCAAAACACAGCTTGGGACTTTTGCTTGTATTTATACTAAGACGACAAGGCAGATGTTTAAGTGTAGTGCCTTTAGTCTCCATGTAGATGAGGTGTTAATATGTTCCTTTGTTTTGGTTTGGCTTTTGCCTTCTAAATCTTCACAAAGGATGTCTGAGCATTTCTTGGGAAGTAGTGTAGTGCTTCAATTTTTCCTGTAGATGAAACCACCATGTTCTGGGTTGGAGAAAGGTTCACTTGCCAGGTATCAGCTGTGCTGTGCCAATCAACCTCAGCATCAGAGGAATGGTCTCCAGCTCATTTTACTTACTACTATGTACATGTGTTGATTGTGTGCAACTGTTCTAGTATCACCTATACCTGAGTGAGATTACCAACATTTTCAGAATAAATAGTTCTGTAAATTATTATTTTGCTTTGTGGAAAAAACCCCCCTTTCCTAGATTTATTTCTTAACTTTGGACAGATTATTCCAAGTGTTCATCAAATACTTTTTAAAATATATTCAGCCATCCTAATTTATTTGGTAACACAGCAATAGATGGTTTAATTTAAATCTTTCAGGATTCTCAAGCAAGCTCTAAATATTGTGGTCTCAGACTGCATTGAAACTAGCAATCTTCCTATTGCTCGTGTTTCTCAGTAAACTTTAATAAGGATAACATATGTATACCTGCATCCTGGAAAAGGAATAGGAAAACTCTTGTTCTCTTCATCCCTTACACCTGCAGAATGCAGACTCTGACAACCGTATACTTTACTGTACTGGGGAACTTGCAAGTTTCTTTCTGTAGATGTTGTCAGTTGAGACAAATTATGTTCAGTTTTATGAGCAGTGACCACTGGAGACTGAACTAAATTGGATTTGCACTCAAATCCCACAGCCCATGCCTTCTTAGGAGTAGCTGCTGCTTGGATGATGGTAGGATTTAAATATGTTTATTTATGATATGCTAGAAAACTACTTCTGTAAACAAAAGTATTTTCATTTGGGAGAGCAAAAACAGGATGTCAAGAAGAAAAGCTACAGGGACTGATGGTTTACTCTGCTGTATCCATATTTTCTAAATAATTGTATTTTTTAATAAAGCTTAAAAATTCTGACAGTATTGCAAACTAATGTTGAGATTGTATGAATTGATTAAGCTGATGATCAATAGCAACCCATATTTTTCCAGCTAAATTAAAAATTCAGAGTAGGTATCCTGCAGAACATCAAACTCCTAAGTAGAAAGGAACTAGTACTGAAGTAGAACTTGGTTTTACTCCTGTTTGGCTAAAATTTAGGGATTATTTCTATTTGGATGAAAAGTTCCAGCTTTCTTTGACGTGGATTTTTTTATTTGCAGGGAAAGTGAAAGATCTTCTTTGCCTGAACACAGAGGATTTAGTTTCTTACAGCTCCAGGGACCTTTCAAGAGTCTTAGTAAAGATATGTCTTCAGAAACATTTGCTTTTAAACCTCAGAAATGCTGGCCAATTTCTGTTGGCTTTTCCTACACAAACTCTGACTTTGCAAAGGCATTGACTGAAGTCATATGGGGTGATTTTCAACAGAGTGGCACAAGGCCCATTCCTGATGAAAAACCTCAGCCCTGCCAAATGTCATGGCCCTTTTGTAGAGTCAGAGGCCAATGGAACTTCTGTAAGAAAGAATAAGCACTTTTTACATTGAAACAAAAATATATTTTGTTCTGGATAGGTTCCTAGCTGAAATATTCCAGAATTTTTGCATTAAAGTGTTATCTCAGGCAGACATCTGTACTGGAAAATTTCTCCCCATTAGTTTTTGCACGCTTAAATAAATTAGTAAACAAGGTGTTACAGTGGAAGGTATCTGCCAACATTAGTAATGGATTGTGCCAACCAATATTCATAAGGGTCAATAATAATTCTATAATGTGTGCATACACAAATGAAGCTCAGTGGCAGACTCCCAAATGGAGTAATCACATGATTTTTATGAACTTTTGAGCAAGCTTAATGGGAAGCCTTGCTCTTTGAACAAGGCAAATTGAGAGCTTTTACTTCTATGTGCAATGTTGGTGAAGGTTTTTTCTGCAGTCTGCCTGGTGCACTGTGCCTATAAGGCTCTCTAAATTGCTCGTTCACTGTTGTCAAGAAAATGACAGGCTTCATATCCTAAAGGAGGATTTTTCTTTTTTGCTCATGTTACTGACTTTGGAGACATAAAACTATGTTATGTAAAGCTATGGCCGCTTATGCTATCCCGTTCTTTGTGTGGTTCTTGATTTCTTTTGGTAGTAAAATCTGTGTGACTGGTTCTAATTTCTCCATTTTTTTCTCCTTAACTTTTAGCCTGGAAATGAAGTTGAACAAGTTCCACTTCATAACCAAACCTCTATCTACTATCTATTTCATCAGTTCATTTGAATCTAAACTTTGCTTCAGGAGTTGTGACAAAGGATGAGGAGTAACTTCACTTCCTGGGCAGCTTCTGAAAAAAAAAATGGGGTGAGATGAGAGGAGCAAAAAAGAAGCCTTTTAAATGACTTCAGCTAAATTGTTGTCCTGTGACTGTTTTGATCAAATTGCCCAGGGACAATACATGGTACTCCATTAATTGAGGTAATGGTAATTTTTTATGCTCCTGGTTTAAAAAGAATTCAGGGATGCTGAGTACATAATAGTCTTCTTGTTAATTCATACGTGCTTGTTATTGGGAAATGACCTGATGTAACCAAGATGAAGGCATTGCAATATTTCTTCAATGGAAAAAAACCCTAATTTAAGTAACATAACTTATATTGAGTTCAGCTTAAAATCTACTATTTTCTTTACACAACATAAAACTTCAATGATCACCTCTTAACAACAAAGTCCATTTCATAATAGTAAAGTCTGATTTTGTAAGATATTGTTTCCTGTAAAACAGGAAACATCCTGATCATTCTCTAATGAAGGTAGTGTTTGTGAGACAGGTTACTCTGACATCCTGTCCTCCTGAAAGAAGCTTTCCAAATTTGTTGAGTAAAACCTTATTTATAGATTTTTTTTCCAGTTTCTACTGAACTCATTCATGTAGATCTCACAGAAACTGAGTCATGGATTCATGGCAATTTTATGAAACCTTGTGTGCATACCTACTCTGCAGCAAATGTTTTTTCTCATGTCTATGATTGTATTATTTTCCTGTTACTATTTTCTACCTATTTAATAAATTTATGTCAGTCAGATTTAAAATACACTGGAATGGAGACTGGAAGTTGTAATTACTTGTTTGAGATCCTGAGTATGTATCTAAACAGAAACGTGACAAAATGGTGATAAACTAAAAGATGAAGACTGGATTTCTTTCTAAGGCGTACTAGAAGAAAGCAGGAGGCTTGAGTCCAAATCCTGGCGTTATCTCAGATTTACTGTATGACCTTGAACAGGTCAACAGGGTCCTGAATTAGCGCAAAGGGCTGTAGACCTTCCTTTGGGCAGTAATGCCATCCTGAAGGGAGTGAGATTACTCATACTTGTGCTTAAGGGTTTTGCTGACCAATGGCCTTAATCTCTCTGTACATTAGTTCCTTGTCCCCATCAGCATGTGCCGATAACATAGATTCTTCCCAGACAGCCCCACCCTCTGATTTGGGTTTCCATTTTTTTTATGGCCTGGATTGGTTTATGCTGTCTTTGTGAGTATAGCACCATAGCCCAGCGTCCTGACACTGTATTCAGGGCAGGAGTGTCTGTACACTCTCACAATAAAAAGATATTTCAAAAGTCCTAGGTTAAATAGGTTACCATGTAGCACTGTAAGCAGCGAACATAGCTTGTTACTTCCATTGTGGTATCCATTATGTGTGGACTCATTTTCCCTAAATAATACAAGAAAACCCTCACTGAAAGAACATATTAGAATAATTTTTTTCAGTAAAATTTTTAATATGCTTAGAACTTTAATTACAATATATAAGCATGTATATTAATAATAGTCCATGATATATATCAACTCAGAATTCATTGATTTTTTTTCTTCTTTTAAACTCCACTATGGACTAGTAGGTTGGTGATGTCTTATTTGGAAGCATATAATCCCTTGAGAAATTTTTTATCAAATCTTTCTGTGGAAAATTTTAATTAGTCAAGCCTTTAACATTTTCAGGGGAAGGACTTGGTTTAGATTAGTTGCTCAGGGATATTCTCTTACTTTGGTTGCAAATTGTTCATGCCTCATTGTTTTGATAATACAAAATGAATTATTTCTTTCTGATTTGATTTTTTAATATATATTGAAAGTAATCAAAGACAACAGCAACCAAATAAAATAATTTAGTTGGCCTAAAGCTCTGTGTTCTCAGGCTTTACTTGTCAACATCTCTGGAAATTAATTTTATATGCTGATTTAAGATGCAGAGGTTCTTCTGGAGGCCTTTTTAGTTTGAAGCTTTTTTCCAATAACCTACCTAAGGATGCTAGGAAAGCTAAGCTCTTCAAGTAGAACTTCTTCACCAGGAATTGGAGATGCATCTACAAGTAAGAACTATAAGCATGTTGTCTGTACTAACCTAATCTTAGGTTAGCATCATTGTTAAAAAGGAAAGGTAGTGGTACAAAAGACAGGAAAATAAGCATGACAAGTCTCAAGTATTATATTTGCGAGAGGTACCAGTAACAGAGAATTGGAAAGGAACTAAATCTATCTTATGTTTCTCTGTGTGACCATGACCCTTAGGTGGGCCTGTGGGTATGAATTTATATTCTGAAAGGCAAAGAACAAGATGTATTTGGAGTTTGGCCCCATTGGGAAGATATAATTGAGGAAGTCACTAAGTTGAATTGCTTGCTTACAGATTAAACAGCACCTGATTTAGCTTTTAGCTAATATAATACAAAGAATGTCCATCTTTTTCTGTTGGCTTATTGCTACATTCATAAGGTATTTTATACCATATGCTGTAACTATAATCTCTTTCACATACTCTTTTTAGACAATTCTTTAGTATGCATATACTTAAGTAATTTACTGGCAAAACCAGCTGCTGATTTCCTGGTAAGGAAAAACACAGTGCTAGCTGAGTTTTTGTTTCTCCTCATTGCCCTGACTCAATTACAGTCTAGCACTAAGAAATATTACAGTGTCTGCTCTGCAGCTGCACTGCATGTCTCTATTTTCCATTCAATGAAGGGTTACAACGTGCAACAGTCAAGTGAGCATTCTATCATGCCTTTGTAGGACAAAATAGGGCAAGTAGTGTAGTACTTCAGTCTCTGTGTCTTCTGCTGGGGTGCTTAAGTAACAAAACTTAATGTTTTTCACCCTATATTTTAAGCACAGGTCTGATGCACAGTTGTAAGTAATGTCTCTCCTTTGTGCTTGGGCAGGCCCAAACTAAAACAGAGTAAAAAAAATTCTCTACTCAAAACATTTTGATGCCTGAACCTGGGAACCTTCAAGCCCACACATGAAGCTCTGTTAAGCTAAGAAAGCAGCTATGCCAGATGGTTATTGGAATAAACTGCTCTACTATGTGTGTAGTACTCAGAACACAAGAGTGAGATAGGGGGTTACACCGTCCTATCTTACAAACACATTACAAAGATGGGTGATTAACATACACATTTTTCAAAGGCCTCTCTGGGTGTGCCTATGCTGTTCTTAAATGGTGGGACCAAGAGAAATGCTGAAGTGCTTGCAGACAGTTTACAAGGCTGCTGCATGTAGCCACCCACCTGCTGAGGCACATAACACTGCAGTGAAGCCATGGCAGCCCCAGGCCACAGCAGATGCAGTGCTACTATGGTTACTATCGAATGGGTGATCAACTAGAATAGGTGATATTCCCTTCCAGTCCCTGAAAAATATTCAAGTATGGAAGCAACTGTGTAAAGCAAAGCAAGGCTCCAGCAATACTTTCAACCAATGGAAATACATCTGCTGTGAGAAGGAAATGAGGCTTCAAAGACAGAGGACATCTGAGAAAATTATTCTTGATTTCTTTGGATCAATTTGGCCTTGAAGTGAAATTGCTCCTCTCTCAATTGACAAGATAACTCTAAGGAGATTGCTGCAAAGTTTGTGTGCTCTTGGTATCAGCTGACACTGTATGATTTTCAGAAACACTGGTGGCTGTTTCAATAGACAAGGTCAACAAGTGACATCTCTATTACAAACAAATCTGAGATAAAGTAGTGCTATTATTTCCTATCTCACAGGCATTTAATTTCTAGAGGAAGAGGTAGTGTGCTTTTTTCTGTGTGTTGAACAATGTATTCTTTGTATTGATTGACAAATTTGTACAGAATGCCATAGCCTTTCTGAAGTTGCAGAGTGTTCTCCTAAACTTGTGTTTAGAGTTGTTCTTCTAAAATGCATTGAGATCTTTGGCCTGGGATGAATAACTAAAAGAATATGATTTCAAGCAAGACAGAATCCATTAGACATTTTGTATATGTGCTTGTGTCATCCAGAAATTCAGAACCATATCCATTTTAGAAGCTCTTGCATTAATGGTTTTGATATTAGTAGGAAGCAATACTTCAAAAACAGAACAACTAAACCACTGACTTAGTCTTTTGTCAAGTTAATGTTTTGTGTTGTTATTTTTGTGCAGATCAACTGCTTTCAGTGCTGTGTTTAAGTACTACCAGATTTTTTTACCTTATTTTCCTCTAAAATGTATTTGTGTTATCTCATAGACACTGCTGGATGTACATTGTATATTAACTTGTGTGCAGCACTGTATGTGAAACTGTGCAGGCCCTGTCTCTGTCTGTATATAGAGATCACAACAACCTGTGTGGATCTGTAAGGACCTTAAGTCTTGTTATCATGAGTGCATATTGAAATGAGTTTCAGATGAAGGATTCTAACAGAGCTCACTGACAGTACAGTGATGAGTCAGTGAGTTTAGGGTAAGTTTCTGTTTAGATTTATATAGAATAGGAGTGCTTTGAATCACAAAGAAGACACATCTTGAAATAATAAATATTCCATTTATATGTATTTAACAGAAGGTAAGTGAAATAGTAGTGCACTGAATTGCTTGAAAGCAGATCCAACTTCACAGTTTGCTCAGGGTTCAGTTTAGGGAGCAGGGCTTGTTTTGAGCAGGGAGTTGGACTGAGTGATCTTCATCCATAGGTCCCTCCCAACCTACAGATTCTGTCACACAAATAACAAGAAGTTAGATAGTTCAGTCACGAAACACTTATTAGAAACATGTTGTTCCTGTGGTAGTCATCTCTGCACTTCTGTGTGATCTAGGATTCCCTGGGTAACAGGAAGACAACTGTAGAACTGCCTTGTGGGCTGTGTTACTGCACTGCCCTTCCAGCTGCCCCTGAAAAGTCACTCGAGTATCTGCATCACATTCCAGCCAAGCACAAGGAGCCACCATAAACTTGGCATTGCATTTGAGAAAATACACCCCAGTGGAAGCTGGATCACTGTGGGTGTTGGGCACAGACTGAGCCCCACAACTCTGCCCAGAACCGTCTGGATGTCCTTGGTGATCTGGCTTCAAGTCAGTGCCAGCCTAGAAGAATGGAAGCTGATTCTGCAGAGATGCTTATGGGCCTCTCTGCATCCAATTTTCTCCAGCAGATCTGTGAGGAGTGTGAAGACAAATGCCATTCCATGCTCTGACACACAGCCAGCATTGGTCTTCAAGGTTTATTGGTATGGCATCTGCTCCTGGCAATCATGGCAATACTGCTCATCAACCATAGCTGGCAGTGTAAAGCAAATAGCTCTGTTCAATACCCAGCTGGAGTCTGCAGAGACTCCGGTTGTGATGTTTGTGGCTGAATGAGTCTGTGTTGCAGATGACCTGCCCAAGATAATTAGATGTCCACGATAAAAGCCTCAGCTCTCTGTTTAATGTTTGTGGCAGAAGGAACCTAGACTCCCTGTTCATCCACACATTCTCTGTGCTGGCTGCTCTTCTGATTCAAGTCCAGTTCCAGATGACTTCATCTTCTGGCAGAGCTCGGGTGTGGAGCATGCAGAGGGCCTGCATTGCATTAAGCTGCAGTCACTGAGAACATCACAAGTCAAACTGACTTGGAGAGGCAGAAACTTTCAAATATATGAATGAATTGAGGTAAGAGAGGTGGGATCTAGTTGAATTAAAATCTTGAATTACAAAAAAATGATAATAATTCAGTTATATTTATTAACAATAGAGAATACATTCCTACTTAGCAAACCTGCTCTAGGTGTAAAATCTGTTCTGATCAACAGAAAAATGCTTTTCAGGGTAAGAATGCAATTCCAATTTCAACTTCAAATGGAACTCGACATAAATAACAAGTTGATCACTTGTCTATAATTAAGTTGTTCATAATTTCTAATCATTAGACTTTACAAAAGCTAAGGAGTTGAATAAATCTATACCACATAATCACATAATTATATTAGCATATTTGCAATGAGAAGTAAATATAAGATTTAAAATAATTGTTTAAGTGAAAGCTTTTTTTAATTGATGCTTTAAACTGTGCTTGGAATTGCTATAATTATAATCAATCTCCTCTGATTCCTTACATACATTGATAGTAACCAGTTTTTCATTGGCAGCTTCTGTAGATCTTTCATATTGGAGCAAAAGTAGAATTTTAAAACATATAAATGTTGTGGTAAAAATCCCCAAATCTCACGTACGAGCTCAGAAATAAAAAGGTAGTTTCAGGCACTAAACTGACTTTGTGTTAGAAGATCATTTTGGTTTCAAAGTGCCAGCAGTCTTTTCAATTTGCATTTATTGGATTTCACTTCTGTTTGAATGCTAATGTCTGAGGAGTCTAACTAACAAATCCTGTTTGCTTTTAGTAATTTTATTGCCAGATTGCCAGATGTTCAAGAATCAGAATTAATGAATATTCTGTAAAGTGTTACAAATATATTAATCCTGAATAATTTGAATGTGATCAAATCCAGCAAAAAATAATGAGATTATAAAATACCTTTAAAAGCATTTATACAAGAGTAGCAATTTGAAGGAGCTCCTCTTCCATGATCTAGGGAAAATATAATGACATAAAATTAGGTGTATTCATATTCAAATTTGAATTGCAAACAACTAATGAAAAATAAAATCTTAAATAATAACACGATGTTCATGAAAAGTACTGAGTGATGTTGATCTGGATCTTAATTTCTTGAGATGTTAGACCTCATTTTCCTCCTCAAAAGTCAACTGACGTGTAAGTAAAGGGTGTATTCTCTGTTGCATCGATGATTATTCTGTCCTATTTTTTGACACAGTGTTTAGTTTTCTGTCTTGATAAAACTCTATGCAAGAACTCATGGGTCCTGTCATTAACTGGACTTTAAACCAGGCTGATAGGTGGAGTCAAAGTGAATCAACAAAGAGTTTTTGCACCTGGAAATATGTGCTGGAAACTTATTTGCTGCTGTTTGTAAGCAGGCATGGTAAGGCAGACCTAACCCAAATCCTCGCACAAGTATGAGGAAAATGAAATTCTGTCACCCCAAGGGTGATGAAAGAAAAGTTTTTTTCCTCAACATGAATGGCAGCAAAATCAAATTTTGTGTTGATAGCATGGTTTAGGGGAGCTGAGAAAGGGCAGTGATGAGGCAGAGCAGAGGCAGCACCTGGGTAATGAGGAAAAATATTTCTTCAAGCAGTCTGCTATCAGAGGCAGCCACCTACCTTCTGTCTGTCTGGGGCAGGTCCTGTCCTATGACAGATTTAAATGTTTATTTGAAAGAGATAAATTCAGACTAGTGCAATGCAGACGTAAACGTATGTAAAAAAAAAAAGTTGTGAGGAAATTGCTACATGTTTTGTTTACTGGGTTCTGAAAGAGGGAAAGAAAAATGCAGAATAATTTCAAGATGGTATTTAAAATTATCAGTTATGCTAGCTGCACTATTCCACTGTAGGTGGTGCCTGAACAAATATTTCTGTGAAGTACAGTAGCCAGCATTTACAGTAATAGTCTTCCATAATTCCACAGGAAAAGAATAATAAAGGAAGGAAATTTTTTTTTTGGACTTCCTTTAGTTTCCCATTATTTTCTAGGTGATAAATATGTCAAAATATTTTTGAAAAAATAAGATAGGAGCTGATGCCTAGAATTTAATTTTCAGTTTTTATCCAGGATATAGGAAAGTAACAAGCAAAGCAAGTGACAGCAAAAATATTTAGCAATCTCTTTATTCCCTTTGCCAAAGCATTGCTCTTTTCCCCTATTGATTTTCTGTCCCAGCCACTCCTCCTGACCTGTTCTGCATGAACAAGATTTTCTTGTTTAAATAAATGTACCCCAAATGGTCAATGTTAAAAATGATAAAGAAAAATTCTCTTGATACCAAAGGAAAAAAATGTACTTTTTGTTATTAATGTTTTTGCTTTAGATAGAAAAGATGAAAGTTTTTTTCCCTTTGCTTGGAAAAGTACAGTTAAAGAATACAAATTCATTTGTAGGTGAAAATAGCACTGAGAAATCTCAGACACTGTGCCTCTTCAGCTGCTGTTTCCTAGACTTGGGAACCCTTGGGAGAGGCAATGCAGAATATGTCCTCTACTAATAAGACTTTTGAAAGTACATCACTGAGTAAACAAATCTTTCAGGCATCCTAGACCCAGAGCAATTACTGAGCACATCACTCTTTATCAAATGCATATGTCTTGAGATACTGAAATAAAAACACAGGAATCCTTAAAACACTAGCTTAAGACAGTGTAGTTATTATTATACTACACTGCAATATATCTTCAGAAGTAAATCAAAACCATTGTTGTGATGAACCTTAAATTTCTGCTGATTTAGTTGTGCATTTAACTCTAAAAATTTTAAATTACACTATAGCATTTAACATTTTCTTTTCCTTTTCCCCCCCTGCCCCACTTTTTGCCAATTTAATTGCTTGCTTGTCACTTTCCTTCTCTGAACAGTTGATCCCTTTTCCCATTGCTCCATCACTTTTCCTGGTGCATTCAGGTGTGCTTTTATCCTAAAGGTGTTAACTGTTTTTGTAGAGTTGAGCGTATTTTACCACTCTGCATAAGAAACTACAGAGATGGTAAACTTGCAGCGTCTTAGATCTTTGTGTCCTCTTCCTCTGATTGTTCAAACATTACTATTTTATGGTATTAAGGTAGTCCATTTCATATTGTGTTGTCAATAAACAATAGGGTAGGTGCAATGCAAGACTATTAGGCAAATATTGATAGAAATAAGGCTGACATCTGATTAAATCTGACTGTGTACATCTTGGTCATTTACAGATCGTGGAGGTAGCTACTGCTACACCTTCCTTTTCATTCATATCCTTCTGTTCTTTTTAAACCAAAACAAGTTTTGGAAACAGAGCTAAGGGGAGAGATGCCTCTGGAGTAATGCTGGAGTGGTGGATAAAAAAATAGAGTTTAACAACTTAGGATGCAGTGAAAAGGATGGAATAGTTTCCTAATGTTAAACTTTAAAGTCATCAGAGACAGACCAACACCAATATAAAGCAGAATGAGGACTTCCATTCCCACAAATGCTTTTGAAATATAATATTTTATACAATCTTTCTGAGATGTTACTTCCACTGATAGTAAGATTTTACTGCTGAAGATGCATAAGTGCAAAACAGTTTAATATGAAAATCAGTTGTAGGGATAGCTACAGTATTAACAGTGCATGAGGCACACTGAAAACCAAATAATCTAGAATGAAAATACTTTTGCAAAATACTACAATTTGTTCCAGACCAAGGAGTAGACAAAATGCATTACCTGTACGTTCACCATTTTACCACTTACAGGCAGAAATGCACAGTTTGTGTTTCAAATGACTGGAGTTCTGTTGATTCCATACACTTTCTGAATAGTTCATATGTCTCCTCCTTTGTAGTGCAGAGTACTAAATTTAATCCTTAATATAACAATGTAATTTTAAAAATAGAAATATGCAATATTTATCAATAAAATTTTAGTGAAATGTGGTATTTAAAAAAGAGGCTTTATTCCAAATAACTCAGAACTCAACTATGGATTTTGAATTACGGAGGTATAATGTGCAGGTTTTAATCCCAGAAGGATTTATGAGACTGTGAGCAACATTATAGATCAAATAAAATTAAATAGAATTTAATCTTCTTCTGTCTTGACATGATGACTTTAAAAAGGGAAAAGGCGTATATTCTTGTGACAGTGCATAATGACTATCAATTTGAAAGTGTGTGTAGTATTTCTTATTTCACTGTGTTTTGCTTTATTTTATATCATTACCTCTAGTTATATTTCTCCTTTTGCTTCTGTCTGCTTAAAAAGATGTAATTACTCTCCTAAAACATTTGTATTGACTGAAATGACTTTATCATCTAATGAATCAGCAAAGGAGTAACCCAAATGCTTAACATAGAGGATCTTTAAATCAATGGGACTGTAATTAAATGGATGTTTGAGGGCTTCATTGAAGGGCTTGAATTCTCGTATCTCAGATGATTTTTTTTGATACCTGTCTGGACTGTGACTTGCTCATATCATAGAAGTGGTAAGTTGAGAGTCATAATTTTTTTGTGTTACTGCTACAAAGCAAGTAAATTCTGTATCTGTATCCAATTTTGGAATTTTTTTACTGCCAAAGTTTACTGGTTGTTTTTTTATTGAGTTTAATTTTTAAAACTATCTGCAGTACTGTACTTGGTGAACTGATCTCTCTGTTTCTTCAGATCAGTCATACAGCTTAAGCTGAGCATTTTTTGAGCAACATCAGAGAACAGTTTCTGAGATCACAGTAGCTTCCTTTTTTTGTTTTACTTCATGTGTGTTTTGTTCTAAGGTGTAGCAGAAAATCCTACTAATTTAGAGGGAACCCTGGGACTAAACCAAAAGTTTTGCTTTGAAATGTATTTTAGAGAATAGAGGGCCAATGTGAAAAGACCTAAGTGTGATGAAGAAACGTGAGTGCCTAAAATGTGACATACAGGGACATTTTAGAGGATAATAGGGCATTCGAGAGATCAATATGAAACTGACTGATTCTATTAATCCTACACAAGATCCGTACCTTTCTTCTTTAGTAGATGGCATCCAGATTTTACTTCCTCCTGATATTGGAGTGACTTGCCTAATATGATTCCATATAAATCTTGTAGCAATAACTGTTTGTCCTTCAAAAACCCAAGTTTCCTCTAGGAAAATATTGGCAATAGGATGCCAGCCTTCATTTGGAACTCTCAAATTTGACACCTTTACTACATTTGTTCATATGTAAACTCAGTTATGGAAAAGGTCTTTGTAGGGCCTTGATGTTGTCTGTAAAATAACAAC
Source organism: Pithys albifrons albifrons (assembly GCF_047495875.1). NCBI lineage: Eukaryota > Metazoa > Chordata > Aves > Passeriformes > Thamnophilidae > Pithys > Pithys albifrons. The sequence goes on from NC_092459.1 coordinate 30,727,972, forward strand.
TGCCTTCAAATCATTATTGATGTATTAGAAAGAATAAAGCTGACACAAGAACCTGTTTAAAAAATATAAATAAATTATGAGAAGCCTTTTCTATGGACTGAAAGTTCTGTGACAACTACTGCCACTCAATTAGTTCTTTGTTTTTACTTCAACCAAATGTCATGCACAGAATGACCTTTAGTATCCCTGTTTGTTTAGATGTGGCTGTTTCCAGCCTTATGCATATCTTTTTCCTCCTCCCTTACCTTCTAATTTCTAGAGCTGCTTTACACACTGTTGGCCTTGATTGCATGCTCTTACCACTTTTTGTATTGTTTCATTACTTCTGAGCATAACTCCAAGCACTCTGCCTGTGAATTATGAGCCCTCTCTTCTATCGTGGGGTGAACTCTGTGAGTAATGTGCAGTTGCAGATTTGTGCACTTCATGCCACACACCTTCCATGAGTTGCATCTACTTGGTGTTTGTAAATAGCTCTGCTTCAGATACCAGATTTTAATCTCTCTGAGTGCTTTGACTTGATCTGAGCAAGGAATGCTTCACAGCACAAAAATATCATGGGGAGAAAAGTCTGTTTGGATATTTTCAAGGAAGACTACAGTTAGTAACCTTCTTGGCATACCATGTGCTGGAATTTATTAATAAAACTTCAGCCAAGGACAAACACCACTGTTCAGTGTTTACCATTACTTCAGATCAAAAGAAAAGGGAAAACCCTGCTTTTCATATCTCTGTCTTTCTGATAGAGAAGACCACCCAATTAAAAATGACAGATGTCATAGATTGAGAAGTATCTCATATTCCACTTTTCTTTTTCCTGTCTGCTCATTATCTGTCGTTAGCCAGTCCAAGGAAGCACAAGGGGATCTCCTGAAGTGCCTGCTTGTGCCAGTTCAGCGATGAATGGTTAATCACTGAGGGAATGATAGACCACAAAACAGTAATCATATAACTAGTGCCGATGCAGACTTCCAGTGCACAATCCACCATTATGTAGAGCTTAGCTCAACGAGACAGAGGGAATATGCATCTGCAGAACTATCCTTCAGTAAAGGGGTGAGTGATCCAGTGACAGCACATTGTGAATATTCATAACTTGGGCATGATGTGCTGCACAGAAGCTGCCAAATCATTTCAACAGCCCAGAGGGCTTTCAGAAAACAGTGAAGATTAGCTGCCCTCCCCTCTATTGTTATGAGGTGACTAGCTGGAAACAAGAGGCTCTTTGTTCTCTTCACAGTCCCATGAAGATGTTGACTTCCAAGGAAGCTGTTCTATGAAAAACTGACTTTTTAAAACTTTCCATTAGATAGCATCAGGTCCATCTCCTACTTCAGGGTTGTTTTTATTTGTTTGCGGGTTTTGGCTTTGTTTCTGTGTTATTTGCTTGTTTGTTTTGTGATGCACAAGCCACCTTCAGGTTGTGCACAAGTGTTTATTTCTGTTTAGAATTAGGAAGAAAAAATTCCAAATGTGACTTAAGCGTAATTGATTTTATGTTGTCTCCTTAAGCCTGTATTCACATTGAGCAAGATCTGGGGACAGAAATTCATTGTTTCTGCATCATCTCATTGGATCATCATGAAAAAACCCGAGTCAGAACTAGGGCTTCTTGCAGGTGGAGAGAGGGCCCATCCCAACCACCTCCAACACTTTTTTTTGTCTGTCTCAACAGTGCCATGCAATAGTGGCATAATGCAACTGCAGTTATTGCAAACCTAGTACAGACTTGCTACTGTACTTAGTATAACTCCAAAGACATGTACATTTAAAATAGCACTTAAATGTGCTACCTAATTCTGGAACATTTGTGTTTGTACAATAAACATCTCCTGGGATCTTGCTGGTCATCCCAAACTCACAGAGACGGGCACAGCTCAGCCTAGGGTGAGCAGAGAGGCACACAGGGGAAAATAATACTGTCCTTTGCATGGCAATAGGCAATTTTTCCATTTTCTCTGATGTTCCTGTCTTGCTTCTATTACTTTGGTTATGAATAAGCTATGATGATCTTTTTTACAATACAGCTCTCTTAAATCTCTGTTGACTTATAGGTGTGTACATAAAGAAATAACACACAAGACTTATTAAGAAATTTTCTATTGAGGATTTTGTGGGTTATAAAAATTAGATCTGCCACTGCAGCAAACATTAACTATGTTAATACCAAATTATTTTTAGAATGAAGGCTGTGTTATGGGTTTAGCCAGGTGGGCCTAAACTTAGGTTTTAAAGTTCAGCTAGGCCTAGGATTGTCAGCTGATTTAAGCTGGGCTGAACTATCTAACAGCTGACTTCTTCCAGCCAATAATATTGTATTCCATACCATACTACGTCATCTCAAAGAGTGTAAAATCCAGTGTGTGGGAGTGGCTTGGTTAGTTCCATCATGGCTGCACTAAGAGGAAGACATCTAGCAGCTCCTCTACTATGCTAGGCCCTGCTCCTGTTGCCTGTGCTTACATTTTGTTTGCATTCAGGGAAGTAGAAATATTTTGTTGTTATACTTTCTCTTTCTTACTGAGTGTCTTTTGGAGTGCTTATGAATTTAGAGTAATGGGCTTTGTATTAATTGGGGAGTGAGGAGTTATTCCTTGTTATATATATGTAACTTGTGTAAGTGTGTGTTATATTGTAGTTTCCTCTTGATATTCTCTTCTTTGTATAAATACATGTAGTTAGTTTCAACATAAACCTGGTTTTGAAGGTTTTTCTTTTCTCTCTCTCTTCTTTTTCCCTTGGCTGGCTGGGGGGAGGAGGAACCCTTTCACTCTGTCCTGGACAGTTGGCATTTTGCCAGCTCATCCCAGGACAGGCTGTAATTATGTTAGGTAGGGCAGGAGTAAGTAGAAGTTAAAAATAAAGAGGTTGGATAGGACTGAAGATTAGAAGATAGCAAGAAAAGGTGGGGAAAGGAGCCAAGGATGCAAGTTGGTGATTCCCAGTGAATTCTCTCTGCCTCAAATGGAAAAAAGGCAAGGAGTCATCAGGGCTTATTGAAAGAGCTTTACACTAGATGTGAAGAGGAAGAAGATAAAACCTGGTTCTCTGTAAATAAACATGTGGGTGGCACAGTGGTGTTTGAGGGACAGTGTGCTAGTGAGGTGCCTTGCTCTGCTGTCTCAGTGGAGGTAGGGGATGGAGATCCATGCAGCAGCATAAACACAAGGGTTATTTAAGAGTCAGAAACCAGGAATGCACCTGAGAATGGTCACTGAAGAATTAGGGCTTCTCCACCTAAAGGGGTGGTAGGATCAATCATCCAGCTGAAGTACATCTACATCAATGCACAGAGCATGGGCACAGACAGGAGGAGTGGAAAGCTGTTCCACAGCAGGAACACTGACATGGTTGCCATTATGGAAACATGGTGGGATGACTCACAAAATAGCAGTGCTGTAATAGATGGCTTTAAATGCTTCAGAAGGGACAAGCAAGGAAGGAGATGTGGTGGGATAGCCCTGTCTGTTACAGAGTGTCTGTGCTGTCTGGAGCTTAATGATGGTGATGACAGGGTTGAGTGTGGGTAAGACTCAGGGGGAATGATAGCAATGCTGATACCCTGGTGGGAGTCTATTCTAGACCACTCAACTAGGATGAAGAGGAAGATTAAATATTCTGTAAGCAGCTAGAAGGAGTCTCACAATTTCTAGCCCTTGTTTTCCTGGGGGACTTCAACTTAACAGATGTCTGCTGGAAATACAACACGGAAGAGAAGAAATAGGCCAGAAGGTTCCTGGGGTGTGTGTAAGACAGCTTTCTGACAGAGCTGGAAAAGAAGGCAACTGGGGAGGTTGCAGTGCTCTACCTGTTGCTTGTGAACAGAGGACTGGTGGGTAATGTGATGTGATGTGATGCCTCTTGGGCACAGTGGTCATGAAATGGTAGCTTTTTCAATTCTCATAGAAGTAAGGAGGGTAAGTAGCAGAATTTCCAGACATCTTGGACTTCCTGGGAGAAGACTTGGACCTGTTTAAGAGTCTGGTTGAGAGAATCTCATCATGACAGATAGCCATCTACAAGAAGGGGCAGAAGGAAGATCCAGGGAACTACAGACCAGTCAGCCTGACCTTGGTGCCAGGGAAGGTCATGGAGAGAGGATTGTCTTGAGCGCCTATCACATGGCACATGCAGGACAACCATAGGATCAGACCTAGCCAGCCTGGGTTTAGGAAAGTTGGGTCCCGCTTGACCAGCCAGATCTCCTTCTATGACAAAGTCATATTGCCTGCTATGCTCAGTCACCTTATTTTCGAAGTTACAGGAAAATGAGCAGTGAGGATCTGTGGACCAAGGTCCACTGGTGCTGTCCTAGACCAGCCTCATCTACTTTTCATGTGAGCTTAGTGAAGGCAATACTTCTAACAGCTCTCCTTGAGAGCTTAATATTTAAGTTATTAAGCAGCTACTGGAATGTTTTCCAAATGGGTTTGATCTCCCAGGCACATTTTCCTCTTCTGAGCTATTCTGCAACTTGGTTGTACCAGCACTTCTGCACTTCTGAAATCTCTGTTCAGTTTTATTTTCTGGCAGTTTCTTTAGTCACTCTTTTCAAGTTACTAATCAGTTTTTGGTTTACATCTAGTTTCTTCAGAAATCATACCTTTTTGTTATATTGAAAATTAATTTTCCTTAGTCCTACTGCCGTACTAGTTTCTGTCATGGATCAAAATCTTACTGGAGCTAGAACTTGTCACCTTTACTGTGACTGCACAATTGTATTTCTAAGTACCAATTTTTATGTGTGCCTATGGTTTCATTTTATTCTAGCAATTTTACACTTTGATTGGAGCAAACTCAGGCTTGTCAGTTGTCTGGCTTCCCATGCTGCTCCCAGCCTGTCTGCACTACTGGTGCCCCTGACTTGCCAACATCTGGTACCCATGCCTTGCTCAGCTGCTGTGTTGAACTTGCTGCCTCTTGCTGCAAGATGCAGCTGCAGTGTGGCCAGAAGCACAAAGGCAGTTTTGAGGGCATCTTTCATTTTTTGCATAAGCCCATGCACCACAGGAAATGGATATTGTGAATGGGTCCACTAGCATGACAATAAATATATGACCTAGGGTATTTAATATGGGTATTTGAAGCCAACCTTTGACTTCAAGAAAGATCTTCTCATGCACCCTCGTTTAAACTCCTGGGACACCTTGGTCTGAAATCCATTGCCTAAATCTAACTGTCCAGACTCTTGTACCTACAGCTCCAGACACAAGCAAATTTTCTGAGGATCTTGAGTTGCACCAGCTTTCTTCGTGTCTCAGAATTCTAAATAAAATTTCACAAGACAACTTTTTGCAGAACTGAACTGTGTCCTTCACCCCCTCTACTCAAGTATGTACCTCTGTATTCTATGAAACTCACTTGACAAATTCAGTCTTGACATACTTCTAAGGACACAGTACAACTCAGGTTTCAAAATACAAGATGAAAATTTTTTCTCCTAAATATAATTTGGGCATTCACAAATATGTGTTTCATATAGTACTAATCTCTTGTTCCAGGAAGAATCAGAGTGTGTTAGTGTGTTCGGCCTTTTATATTTCCCTTTGATTGCCTAAATATGCCACTTTAGCCTACACAACTCAGTAGAGATCTTGCTAGCTTCCAAAAAAACCCCTGGAAAACTGTGCCGAATGCTAATTTCCTTTGTGCAGATAAGAACATACACCCTAATTTGGAATTTACATTTGTGAAAAAGAAAGCTGTATTTGGCAACAGAGTCGAGGGACTCCAATGTGAAAATGAAGGCAGGTTTTAACAACTGGAGCTAGAGCTTTTGATAAAATGCATAATTAGAAACTGTGAATCTCATTTTTAATGCAAATGCCAGGGACAACCCTTTGTCCTTTGGCATTGAACCTCCACCCTTAATATACAAAGGTATATAAGTATTTTGAAAAAATTGCCATAGATTATTATTAAGACCCTTAGGATATTAAGTGGGTACAAGAAAGCTCCCAGCAATGCCCTCATGCCTTGCATTAACCAATGAAAACCCCAGTAACATTCCATTATTTGGTAAATACATACTTTCACCATCACTGACTGGAAACCTGTGAAGGAAAGCAATTAGCACTGTGTTGGCAGTTTGTGTATAAAATGAGTAATTATCTATTCAGCCCTCTAAACAAATGTTTTTCATTGTATTTTAAAGGTGCTTAATGAACATTTACTGAAGTATTTAAAATCCAACAACCATCAGAAAAATTCAGTAAAACTATTTGGTTCTGCTTGTATATTCCTACAACCATGGAATGGTTATGTTTGAAGGGACCTTAGAGATCAACTACTTCCAACCCGTGATGCATCCCAAAACTTTAATTTAAAATAGAAGAAAATGACTTCTAATCTTTCTTTCATTAAGTGTAAGTTCTTAGAATAATGCTTATATTTTCCTGATATAAAAACCAAACATATAAACATGGACTAAAGGCAAGAGGAACACTGAGGATTCACATGCTCCTGGTAGGTATTTTAGAAATTTCTCTGTAAAAAAGGAGAGGTTACTTTGATGAGATACGACACACCAGCTTTCAAAAAATTAAACTAAATATAACTTCATTTTTTTTATGCTGAACAAAACTAAAGAAACACCAGATTTTAAGTTTGAATGCTTTTGCCTTTTTTTGGTATATTTGGACTATGGTGGGCCAGTCAAAACACAGAGCAGAAATCACACAAGTGAAAAAGTCATAATGTTGTAAGAATACTGTCATATTTTGACCAAGTAAGCTTAAATGGGTTTGAATGAAACAACAATTTTTCCAATAATAGTTCAAGCCATATTTCCAAATTTATTAGCAAGTTGTCTTGCACAGTCTTCATCGTCATGATCATCATATTATTACTACATGAAATAGAATGTTGATTTATATCTAAACCCTTTTTGTCATTGTAATTCAACTAACACAGAAGTTGCTAAAATGTAACTTTTCCTTATATTTTTCTAAATCAGGACTTGAATTTAGAAGTGTGTTTTAGGATCTTTAATGATGTTGAATATTACCTTTGTGTATAGTACCCAAGATGTTCCTAAGATTGCTTTTAAAGGATGCTATTTGAATAAAGAACAAAAGAGACAAAGTCCTTTGTCTTTTTCAAAATGTATAAGCTCTACCCCAAGTAATGGAAATCAGGCAAGGTTCCATTCTCAGGACACATGAAAAGTGTGTTATAACCTTATGCTCACCATGCTCAGCGGGATAGAAACTTGATTAGCAACACTCTTCATAAGAAAAAACGATGTTATAAGTGTGATTGCCTATTATGTGTTGAAATGGTTACTGTGAGAAGTCAGAAATTATTTCTATTGAAGAACATATTTGAGTTTTGCTTATTCATGTTTGCAAATAGATCATTGAATGGATTGAAACACTTCAAAAATATTAATTTCTCAAAAGTAGCTCATTGCTCAAAAGTGCTTATCAACTTGTTAGGCATCCTTTTTTTCTCTCTTGAAATCTGTTGCTTTTCAGTGGTTAAATTTTCTTTGAAATTTATATTTTACAAAAAAACTAGAATTATTGTATCGCTTTTCATAACTAACAGATTAGTATATCTACCCGTAAAACTGTAAATATTATGATGTCATTTTCTGAGAAATATTTATAATATTAAAACCTGACTGTCTAAAATATCATCAAAGAGTATAAGATTATGAAAATAAAATTTAAAATGTAATCATATTGTGTATTACCCTGCATAGTGGCACACCCTGCAGTTTTGACAATGAGAGAGAAATTTCATAAAAGACCTGATCTTTTTCTACCTTCCTTCCCCCAATCTTGCTTGGGAGTAATTTCAATATCAGCAATTTTCTCTGATCCTGCATAACATTTAGGGAACATCTGCAATTAGGCTTAACACCATAAGGAATAGGCTTGGTCCCATATTGCATTTGATTCTGAAACACATTGTGTGAGTTTGGTACTTCAGGAAGTTAGCCAGAGTTTTGTAACCATTCCCATGTAGGCTGGTCTACACTTGGAACAAGGACTCAATGCAAAATTTGCATGCTAAGTGCTGAAGCCAGAAGGCCACAAGAGACTTCCGTGCTAAAGCAGATGAAACCTGTTTTTTCTGAGCCTTAATTTTGAGAAATGGATCTCATTCTTCATAAAAACTTGAGTAATGTTGATAACCCTTCCTAGCTGAATCTTTCAATTTCCGTTGTAACCGTCCTAGTTCAGCAGGTGGGACCAGTTTATCACTGTATGGGTGTGACTAAAGCTGTGTATTCTACACCCTCTATTCATTTCTCAAGAACTGTTAACAATGAACCATTTGCAGCAGCTGCCCAGGGCACACCCAACTCCTCGGTCTGTGAGCTGGGTGTGAAAGACACCTGCGAGATAAGAGCTGTGATAACTCCCTTCCAGTAAGTCGTTAGCACCTTCACACCCAGCCTGAGGGGGACATGTCTGCTAATGGGCCATCAACGATTCCAAAATACCCCATGACTTACAGAGTCATATCACCCATTGTGTAACTCCCCACGCTGGGGGAGGTACTGGATGCTCCCACCTGGACCTAAGGGTACATAATCTTGGGGTTTGAAGACCTCAGGAAATCACTCATCGGATCCAGAGGAGGACCAGAACCTTGACAGGAGGAGGCCACCACTTTCAACCAGACTGCAACCATCACTCTTTACCAGACTACAACCGTCAGCTGCACCAACAGGTTTTTCACTTCTTTTTACTTTGGACTTGGGGGAACCATGTGGGGTTAACCACAGAGGCTAACAAACTCCTTTTTGTTTGTGCCCCAAGGTGCTGGTTCATACTTCTGGGTTTATGTGGGTTAAAACCAATTTTCTCTTTGTGCCATTGCATTTATTGTAATATTGTTATTAAATTGTAACTCTGATTTATAATATCTTTTGTGTTAGGTTCATTTCTCCTGCTGGTTTACCTTTAAACCAGCACAGTAACCTAGAAGTCTAACTTTTTGCATTCAAATTTCTTTTTTTATAGTCTATGTTTTTCACCAGAATGTGCTTTGTGTGAATGTGAACTAGCTAGCTGTGGTAGTTTTTCCTAAATTTGCTAATTGACTTGTGTTTTTGTATTCCTGACCATGGACATGCCCCATATGACTGAGCTTGGAACTGCTGAGAGACTATTTTGAATGCTTCCATGTTGAAGCAGAACATTGCTATGTCCTCCAAATCACTAAAAACTCCAAATCACTTAAATATACCTAGGTATTTTGACAATGTTAAGGAACAGCAGGTAGGCAAATATGAAGTAGAGAGAAATGTTATGTCAATCGAAAGTGAATGATATTTAAAATAAGACTATCCACTTAGAAAGTAGATTCTGATAAAACATGTAACTTGTAAAAATGCGTACCTACCAATTTTGTTACTTGAGATAAACCAATTTAAATCCTCAAAACATGACTATTTTACAAGGTAGAGTGGCTTATGACAAATATATACAACTTATACTCAACGATATTTTAAATATTCCTGTATTGTTTAGAAATAGCACTTTTCAATGATTCCTTCTCAAGTGGAATCAAATTACAATACAAACTTCACAACATCAATTTTTCCCTCACTTGAAATTTCCAATAATTATTAACTTTGCTTTTGATTATATTCTTACAGTGTAAGACTAACTGTAAAATATACACTTCTACTTTGTTATAATCAATTAAGTGATTGTGACTTGTATGCATGTAATTTGAATGTTTATATGAAGAAAATACAGGATGGAAAAATTGTGGATGAGGCTTGTTATATTTTGAGGATATAATCCAGAACTGGAGCTCATTAGTGTATTTGCTCTGCTTATTTGCATGAAAAAATACAAGTGGTGGGAAAAACATTATGTAAATAAATTTAAAAAAAAACCTGGCTGACCTATTAGAAATTGTAGATGTCAGTATTGTGCAGTCCAACAGCATTGCAAGAAAACAGTCCAGGACAGGCATATTTACAGCTCCCTGGAAGAGTGGTCAGGTTGGAAGGAGAACTAGTTGTAATGCTTTGTCAGAAAAACAAACAAACAAAAAAAGATTTTTCAACAGCACATTCAAGGACATCTTCCATTTCAAACCATTTCCCCAATTGTCCTTGGTTTTGTACTTTCATTTGGTAAGAAATTAAGACAAATCTGTTGCACCAAAAGAAAATGTGTCCATTTCTGAGAAAATGGAAATTCTGAGCTAGAAATAATGGGTAGAAGTTTTCAATGGCATGAGCAGTTAACTGTGTTTCCATGCAGCAATGAGAAGCAGTTCAAACCCCTGGTGAGCCCACTTGAACTGCAGTGATACAGAGGTGAATTTGCTGGGTAGTAGGAAAATTTCATTCTGTGAGACAGTCAGTCCTATTGCATCCATTCCCCATCAGAGGGAAGGAGTGCCCTGTGTCATAGACATTGGCCCATGGTGCATGGAAGAACTGTATTTTCATAAGGTTTAATGTCATTTTTGCCATGGTGATTCGTTTCACTTTGTGAATGAAGTAGAACTGCTTTTAGAAGATTCCCAAGATCAGAAATCCTGCACAGAATGACTTTCCATTTTATGTCCTCATAATTTTCTCTCTGGAACAATTTTCACTGTGCCACAGTGAAAGAAGGAATCTGCAGTACAAGTCTGGTTTGACTCTGTCCCTCCTTCCTTACTCTTTCCCATGTCTGAAAGCACCCATTGTTGGGGAGATATTGTGAGTTCACAGCCTTCCTGGAGGGGTTCCTATTCAAGATGAACTGTGCAGGAGCCAGGAGAAAAATCAGCAGTGGCTCTGCTCTTTCTAAGCAGTCCCTTTTCTCTTTTATTGCATCTATTCTGAATGGTACTACACTGTGCATGTCTGCTGAAATCCTAATCAAAACTTATTGTCCATGAAATTCACTTACAGAGTATTAGATGCCCAACTGGGTATGCAACTAGATTCTTTGCCTGCACATCCTCTGGAAAAAAAGCCTGGGGTCTGAGGGAGATTTTGTTCAGCTTTGATGATTTCCATCAAAAAACCTCTGTCTCTTACAGTGGTGGATGATAGCAAACTACCCTCCTTCACCATCAATCCTTTATTGTCTTGTGCTCCAGTTTCTGCCCAGCTGCTGCAGCTGACATTCTGTAGCTCAGTAAATGCTGGGTGCCAGCTAGAAGACTACATCTAGAATTGGTTTCTAGTAGGGACTGGAGTCTTTGCTTTCCATTCCTCCTGTGAGGCATCTGCAAAGCATGACGAAAGATGAAAAAAATGTGACATGGACTTTTCCCAATTTATTTGACTATGACCCACAGAGCTCCCTGGAGCATTATTTGAATGTTGTATTTTATCATCCAGACAAATCTTTCTTTTGCATGTCATTTGTCCATTGACTGTGTTGTGTTCCTTAATGGCTAGTCAGTGTGGTGCAGCAGGATTCGGTTTCACTCTTGACATATGAAATTTAATCCTCAAGGATCCTCCTTAAAATCAATGTAGCAGTCAATGGAAGTAGAGGTAGGAACTGGAAAATCAAATAATTGCCTCTAACTAGAATGCTTAAAAATTTTCAAGCCTTGCCTAGGGTAAAGATGTGGAAGCTCTGACACCTCTATGTCTTTTTTAGTGTTGGAAATTGCTTCAGAGTTTTTAGCATACTGTCCTTGAGGTCCCCCAGGCACCACAGTCACAGATGTTACACCCCTTTTCATCAGTACTCTCCTCAAACTGCAGCCTTTGGGGCTAGAAGCACTGTTATGGTGAACAGTACATGCAAATGATGGAGACAGGGAATACATTTTTAATTTTGATACTTATCCTCTGCTTTCTAACATGGTACTAATTTGCCAAAATATCATATCCAAATACATATAAATTATTCCCTGTTCCCCATAGTTTGGACCTAGTACTGTTGCTCTCTCTCCTCGCAGAAAGTCTTCAGGTTTCACAGGTTTTGTCCCAAGGGTAATATTGTTCAGGCTGGCAAGAGCAGAAGCACCTGTCAGTTGCAAAGAATGACAAGAGGGAGGAAAGGCATATTCATTTAACAAAAATGCTAAATGAGGGAACAAAGAGATAGGGAGTGTGATGCATTTCATAAGGTTGTTTGGATCTGTTCAGAAGAAATGAGTGAACATGCAAGGAAAGATACACTGTGCAGTGCCTTGGGAGGTGTTATAGAGTGGTGTGTACTGGAGAGATGGTCTCACAGCAAATCCTGCTTGATCCTTCCAAAGCCTTCCTGGCGACTGGCACATGCTCATCTGTGTCTTCTCTGGTCTGCCTGAGAGCATGTAGGTTCTGTTGCTGTGATCAAATGTGAACATAAACAAGCATTCAACAGTAGGAGGGTGAAAATGCATATCCAACACTGAAGACATATTGTCCTGGGGAATTATTATGTTCATTTCTCAAAAAAGGGAGTGAGTCTTATTTTAAAAATGCCTGTTGAAGAAGGACTACTCAAGTTTGAATAAAGACAGATGATAAATCTGTGCGGTTTGAACATATGAAAATATATCATAAGATTTGTGTTTGACTGGCTTCTCTTCAACTAACACCATGTTTCTAACATTTCCTTAAGACTACTCTTCACTGAGTGCCTCTCTCTCTCATTTTTTTAATGAGGTTCCTCTTCCATAGCCTTTACTATGCAAAAGTGAAGTGCCCAATTTGAACAAATCATCAGTCTTCTAAGGTCCTTTTTAAATTGGTAAAGATATCATCCTCTAAATTTCCCTTAATCTGACGTGTTTCACAGAGGGGTCTTGAATGGTTAGGCAGTAATAGATGCCAAATCTTCCATTAATAAAACTGGATGAGAATGTTACTCTCAGTTTGTTCAGGTATATGTATACCTCTTACAGTGTTATGCACCATTGTCTCTGATGCATAAGGGTTCTGTTCTTTGTGATTTAGTGACAGTTAGTCCATCTGCAAACATGAGATTTAGGATGGTACTGCTGATTAGCTAGCCAAAATAATGAACTTGTTCCAAAGGAAAGAGAACATTTCAAAAAAAGGACAGGTTCACACACATCACTACATTGCAGTTACTTTCTGTGTTTTCTTGGTTTGCCTGCCTGTTCACAGAATGGCAGAAGGACAGTATGGATGGGGTTGGAAGGCACCTCTGGAGGTTATCCAGTCTGCCCAACCAGTTTAAAGCAGGATTAAAAAGAGCAGATTGTTTAATATCTTGTCCAGTGAGGTTCAGAGTTTATGAAAAAAGTAATACTTTCCTCAAGACTATATGCTTTACTGGAATGCCATTTGAGCTGACAGCAGCCAAATTGCTTCCACTCACCCTTTTGACACAGGGAAAATATCGGTTTTCATCCATGATAACTTATGTTGGGCAGGACCTTCATTTAACATTGTATTCAATGGTGGGGGCACACTTAAAATCTGGTTAATTAATATATCAGGCACCAAGTAGATCTTTGCCTATCAGCTGCAGCTCCCTGCTGTGTTGTGTTTTGATTTTGGAATGAATATAGAGCTCATTTTATGAAAGACATCAGAGCATTCAAACCAAAGTTAAATTTTATTTAAATAGCAGTTATAAAAACTTTCCAAAGCAGTATGAAAAATTAAGAAATATATTTTATTTTTCGATCACCAGGGACAGTAATTATGTTAATTACATATTGTATATAATATCAGTCATAACTTTTGAAAGACTGATTTCTGTGTGTGTGCACGTTCTCACACAATGAAATTTGATTTAATAATATTCACATCACAAAGGATTACTTATACCCATTTGTCTTTGAAAATTAGGTATTCTGCTTCAAAATAAGATTACTAATAAAGTAAGGCTGCTAACATTTCAGCACTGTAATAATATACTATATATATTTATATCTTCCTTATTCATAGAGACTAATTAGAAACCACTGTACTGGTATCAGGCCCAAGATATCCCAGATAATCCATATGGGCTACCATTTGGAGCTTTTCTTTTGTTTAAACTAATATTTGGGTTCAAATGTGCATTGGTTTAATTTTGTTATGAAATATCAACAGGAATTCTAAGGACTTTGTCCACTTTGCTGAAATCAGATATGTTTTCTTTTAATAGAAGGCACACTGAAGTAACACATACTGCAAGTGGCAATGGAGTGGCATAGCCGGAGGATTAGGCTTTCAAATCCAGCCCCACAACTAAGGAAGCAATCATAAATCGCTTTTAGGGAGAAACTGGTTTTCATGTCTTTCTTCTGGAAGCTCCTCCTTCAGCAGTCCAGCTGATTTGAATGTACTGACTCATAACATCACAACCTACAATCCCTGTCAAATTGTGAAACATTGTAAATATACCTGGAGATATGGAAGAAGTAGTACCTTCTCAGCATGACCCCTAAAACAGATTTACACTGGTGCCATTTAGTCAGTAGTGCAATATGAATTGAGAGGTATTTGCCATTTTCACACTAGGATTGCTATTTGTTCCTTTTAACGTCTCTTCAGTTGCTTCAAGGATTATTTTAGCAATCCATAGAAATAGTTACCTAGTTGATGAGTTGCCAAGAGACACAAACAGTAAACAAACCACCTTGTTTATTTTAGGCAGTAAGATAGGGTGAATTCAGCTAAAGAGATGTCTTGTATCTTGAAGAAGGAACCTTACAGTGGTTATTTAAATTTTAGATGTCAAAAGTGAGCTGATATGAATCACAAACTCTAAAATATAAAATAGATAAGCAGATACACTTAACATCAGAATATTCTTGCTAGTATTTAGTTTAATTCTTCATGCTAATTCAAATCAAATATTTCTTGCACTATCCACCATTGGCACAGTCAATTATTTTATTTCTCCTCTTAGCACCCTTTTATTTATTTGAACAATGTTGCTTGCCTCTTTGGTATGCTTCAATTTAAGTGACCCTTCAATCTTTCTTTATAGATCATGATTTTCTGACTTCATTGCTCTCCTAAGGATTCTGCTCAGCTGGTCCATGACTTCCTTGAAGGACAATGCCTGAAACTAGAGACAGTTGAGTCCTTATTAGTGTTAATCAGAGAGAAGAGATTACTTCAATTGTTTTACACACTGCACATATTTTATATATTCCAGTATAATGTCTACTTACTTCTTAAGTCTGTATATGAAAATTGAAAAATGTGAAGACTATGATGCTGCTGAAGCCATGGGAAAAGTGGTCTATTTTTCTGAGACCCTTTACTTTTATACTATGAGGAGCTATCTAGCAGCTAATACAGGCATTAGTGGATATATATATAAAAAAAGGAACCATGGATTTTTGCATTTCAGAAAGAATTTTAGGGTTTAGATAGCTGAATATTACTTGACAGTGGAACCAAATATCTGTTGGGCTTTTTTCCTTTGTAGAGCAGGCAAGTCCTAAACATTAGCAATTCAAGCATCTCCACACTGTTCTGATTGGTACCTTGAACTGTGACTTGGGCTTACTTCGTAAATAGAAGTGCGTTGCTGCCATGACTACTGCTGACATTAGCTGCCAGGCAAGCTTTGCTTTAGTGACTCAATTATAATGCCAGCAAAAAAAGATCAGAGTCCAAATGTGATGAAGCATTTACTTACAAAGCATATAACTGGTTAATATGAACTAAGTGTCAACATGAGCTCAACATGACCTGGCAATGTACACTTGAAGGCCAGAATAACCACTGTATGGCGGTCTGCATGAAAAGTGCAGTGGCCAGAAGGTTGAGAGAGGTCACTCTGCCCCTTTACTCTTCTCTAGTGAGACCTCACATGGAGTACTGTGTTCAGCTCTGGGACCCCAGTGTAAGGACATGGATCTGTTGGAGAGAGTCCAGATGAGGACCATGAAAATGGTCAGAGGGCTGAAACTCATCTCCTGTGTAGACCGTCTGAGACAGTTGGTGCTATTTAGCCTGGAGAAGCAAAAGCTCTGGGGAGACATTACAGCAGCCTTCCAGTACCTGAAGAGAGATACAGAAAAGCTGGAGAAGGATTTTTTATAAGGGCACGTACTGAAATGACACTGATTAGGAAACTGAAAGAGGCTAAGTTTAAATTAGATAATAGGAAGAAGTTCTTTCCTGTGAGGGTGGTGAAGCAACGGCACAGGTTGCCCAGAGAAGTTGAGGCTGCCCCATCCCTGAAAGTGTTCAAGGCCAGGATGGATGAAACCCTGGGCAACCTCATCTAGTTGAAGATGTCCTTGTCAATGGTAGGGGAATTGAAGCTAGATGATCTTTAAGATCCTTCCAACCAAAACTATTTTATTATTCTATGTTCTGTGATTCTGTGATTAAATGGTTTTGTGGTTCCATGATCAAGACAGACGCCCTTCAACCTTCCTGTGTTCTGCTGAGAGTATTTTTGACCTTCAAAGGACTAAGGAAGAATCAGTTGCAGAGTTCACTCTTTACGAACTCTTGACAAATCTTAGATGTTACATAGGTCAGTTCCATCTTTTCCTACAAATATCCAGGCTGGAACTACTGGAGCTGTGGTTGTAAGCACTTCCCGGCTAGTGAAGTTTGAAGTTGATGCTGTTGTAACTACTGCTTCTTCCTGGACTCATGAGAGTAGATATAATGGCATGGAGTGTTCTTATTGACTAATGAAGCCTCCCAAGCCTCCCTCTGTTGTCTGTGCACCCCAACAGAAAACAAAGTTTTCAAATCCATATTTGGAGTTTTTAAATTATTTTTATAAAGCATGGTTACATATATTGGTTACTAAAACCCCCTGTGTTACAGATAGAAAGATAGAGACTGATCCCATCCCATTAATCTCTGCATACCCACCTACCATTTAGTCATCAGTGATTTGACAAAACTAAGGCCAAATCTCTATTTTTAATTCTGTGGATACATACAGATAAATATGATATTATGATTTATATTTGTACTTACACAATGTGAGAAAAATGTTTAAATGTTTACCGAAGTCTATTTTGTATAAATAATGGACTATATCTTCAAAAATTTGTAGATAACATAGAACTTTGGAACTGTTAATTGCATGAGCTAAAGAATAAAATAAATGGGTAAGTTTCACCGCTGTTTCCCCAAATTTACCATTTTTTTCTGTGAGTTCTCTATCTGGTGACTAGGTTCTAAGATGACTTCATTATAATTCAGAAATGACATTCTGCCCTTGAATATGATCAGCATGGATCTTCATGAGCTGTCACTGTACATTTGGTTGTCAGAGCTGTTTTTTAAACTAGTACTTAGCCTAGGTTAATTCATTAACATTTAGCTTACTTTATGAATAGAATACCTAAAGTTAAAACTTGCTGCACATAGTTTTAGGAAGATACTGGGATTATATTTAATGGAAATCAATTCATGTTGCAGTAATTATAATTTAATGTGTCCTTTTCTCCTGAATTTATTTTCCTAAGCAAAATGAGTTCTAAACTAGATGTTATTTTTTATTGAGATAAATTATTTAAAATTGCCTTGAATTTAGTTTGTGTTTGGAGCTCGCTGCATATCATTCATGTTCTAAGGCAACTTTTGCAAAACTTTGCTCTGATGATGTGCATTTAGCAGAGTTCCAGTTGGCAGCTGGACACTTTTGAACCCTCTGCAAGCTTCAACTGCAGTGGAACCTCACTGGTATAACGTTAGAGTAATGGAAGTGCAATGCATCCTTTCCCAACTCATTAACAGAGTTCAGAAGGTTTCAACAGAGAGCTCCTGTCAGCAAGAAAATCTGAATTTGCTGTAATGCTCATTTTCTGCAGGCTGTGTCTGCTGATGACAAAATTATTTTTTATGCATAAAAAAAAAGTACCCCATGAGGGCGAGTAAAGCCATTTAAGGCATACATTTTACACTTAGTGTAGGGAGATGAACTCTACTGTGCAAGTGTGTTAAGTCTGCATTCCAGGGGCTTTGGATTCATTGCCTGGACAACATAGAATCAGTCTGTCCATGGGTGTATACTATTGCTTATGTGCATTAGATTGAAGGAAGATTTCATCTCATTTGTTGTTTTTGAACTCAGAACTGATGGGAATCCTCATGTATTTTTAATAAAGAATCATTTTATCATATATTATTAATATGATAAATGCAATGCCAATTTAAAAAGAAGTCTGAGTATACTTTTTCTTCAATGGAATATGTGAGAGAGAAAATTCAAGTCTTACATTCAGACATGCCGTTCTTGAAGAAATAAAAAAAGATTGCAAAATGCATGATAGAGAAAATCCTTTTGTCTGCTTGCCAAGACAAGCAAAAGCCCTAGAAACTAACACCGGGTTATGAACATCAAGTATTAAAACAGCAAGGAAAAAAAAGCTTTCTACACTAACGAATGGCAAAAGTTTTCTTTTGCATATACACAGATTCAGAAACCAGTCTAATGGCTTTCCTTCCTCCTCTTGGTTCTCATTGCAAAGACCCTGGAGGAGTCAGTACTCAGTCTTAAGCAGAAACCTCAAGTGGGGGCTCTCTTACAAGGTTTTGAAGGGCTCAGAATATGTTCTGATACTGGAGGGTGGAAACTGGAAGGTCATTGAGAATGGCAGGCCAGCGGGAAGGCTGTTCTGTCTGGGTGCCTCTGACTTTGTGCAGAGGGCCCTCAGGGCAGCTCAGACCTGGGGATGTTGCTGTTTTCAACTGACCTCCCTTTCCCTTTTTCTCTCTGCTGACAGGTTTGGACTGCAGTGCATCTTCTGGTGACATCGAGTGAGTTCTTTCCTTTCAAGTTTATGCACTGAGGCAAGGGAAAGAACATAAAACTTACTCTCAGGTGTTGTGCTGTAACCTGGCTGAATGCCATGAAATGTGACTTACCATTCCTCTGGATAAATAGATACTGTTTCAAGGAGTAATATTTTTTGTCTCTTCGTGTTAGTTTCTTTTTATTTTGTAAATTTCTAAAGGATCTTAAATTAATTTTCAGTTAGAATTATCTGGGGAATCCAAAACAGTAAAATTCAAAACTAGTTGCAAATTAGATACACAAATGATGTTTCAGGATGTATGTATGTCTTGGCTTCGTGAACGCAGATTTGGGATGGGTTCTCCCCACGTGGGTGTGCCCACCCAGCCTGTGCAGTGGATTTTAGGTGAGGCACAGCATGCGCAGAACTGGCCCCACCGTTTAGGTCCTGAGGTTCATCTGCCACGGCCGAGTGAGCTTGGACAGTGACAGGGAAGTCCTCACGACTAGAACCTACAGCCCCCGGTATTGCCAGGAGGTCTCCCATTCAAGTACTAACCGGGGCTGATCCTGCTTGGCTTCCAAGACTTAACAGAATCGGATGTCAGGGTGGCATTTAACTGCCTATTGTTTCAGTCTAAAACAACACATTCCTGTTCAAGATATCCTTATAATTTTATCTTTTTCTTAAAGGAAGGTACTGAAGGAAAAGCAGGAGATCCCATTTCTTCTGGTATCTTTTTCAAAAGTCTTCTTTTAGCTTTCAGGAATATGGTAGCTATGGCAAGTAATCTTCTCTTTTATCCTTCCATAGTTTCTGACTAAATATGTCCTGCAGTGGTGTCTTTGGTCTTGCCATCACAATTGCGGGTGACAGACAGTTTTTAACAGCAGTACTTTATTAATATTTACCATAGATTAACATAAATGTAGATTTTGAATAGTTTTGTACTTGATAGGCTTTGAAGCAAAAGGGGACCTTTTCTTTGGACTGCTTTTACCACTCATTTCCCCAGAAATCCTAATGCTGTAAGATCAAATTTAAGTCGAAGATTTCTTGTGAAATCATGGAGACTTGAATTACATTGTAACAACCTGTCCTCTTTTTTTTCTCATGTGGCATCAGAAAAATGCTTGTTGCTTTCTGCTGTAGGGCAGAACGCTGACATGAGGGTCAAAACACAGTAGGTAGGTATAACTGCAAAACTGAAAATGTGAGGGAGGAAAGGCCAGTTGCACTGTAGTTGCATGCCCTCTAGCTGAGGAATTTGTCCATTTCATCTCATATTCACACCAGCTCTTCCTTTAGAGATTTAAATTTGCAACTTCCAGGATGGTTTAACTCCCATGTTATCCTGGATTGTGTGTACATCACCTTTTGCTTACTCTCTGCCACCTTATAGAGGCTAAATATTCTCTAAGTCAATAAAAAAAGAGTAAGCAAAACTTGGTTAGAGTACATTCCTGAGAAAACAGAGACCTTCATTCTAAATTCTGCTCTGAATCAAAACATGGATTTAAGCCAAGATTTGTCACCTTCCAGGAAAGTGCTCAGGAAAGTGCTTTAATACTGAGCAATTTTCCTTCTCACTGCCTTAATGAATATTTAAATAGTCCATGCAAGACAGAACAAAATCAGTGGGAGAGATTGTGAACAAACCTCTCTAGAACATCTTACAATGTTGTAGCTAGGTCATTGTTGAGGAGACATGGCTTCAGATCCTCTCAGGAAACAGAAAAAAATTACATCTCTCTCCTATAATTTGAGTGAATATGTTTTTGTTTCCTTAGCCTGCTTCCCTCTCTTCTCCCTCCCTCTCTCACTTCCTCCCTCCCTCCCAAGTGGTACCAAATAAAACATTTGGAATACAGGGAAAGAAGTACCTTTGGATATTTTAAGTATGAATTCTCTTGCCACTCCTACAGAGGAGAAGTTTTATCTTCATCCACATGAAGGAATGAAGGAAGCAGTGAATAGCTGATGTGGTTTCCTAAAGGAATATGTCAGTTCATGAAGCATTAGATTATACACAGAAATATGATTTCTGTAGCACTAGGACATAGCAACTGAGCTCATTTTTTCTAAAGGGCATGCCCAGATGAAGCAGTTTCAGCTTCCCAGGAAGTTTAAGCTGAGTAAATCTACACTGAGGTTGACCAATCTCACTCTCTTCTAGTCTTGCCATGATGTTTCTACCCTCTCTTGGTCTGACATTATTCATCCCACAAATTTGGTTTGAATATGCCTGACTCACAGGTGGTTTCTTTTCTTCTGGTTTTCTTTTCCCTCTGGGCTTTTTTTTTGGTTATGTGGATTTGCCAGTCTTGTCCACTCCATGGCTGCATAATTCTTAAAGCCTTTTGGTAGATTTTCTGTCTTAGAGTGGCTTCAGTCAGACAGCTAAAAGGTGAGGGGAATAAAAAGAAAAAAGTAATTTTTAAGAATTGAAAAGGTGCCAAGAATGGACAGTTGATGCTGGTAGAACTGCACAATGAGGCAAGGGCACAGTTACCTGTAGCCTCTATGCATCTGTCTGAGAAGGTCTCCAAAAAAGTACATCCCCCTGTTTGTGTTGTAACTATGTCGTTGTACAAACTATAATTAGAGACTATTATCCTTTCCTAGCTATAAGTAATGGCATTTGTTTAACTGCAGGTGTTTTGCCCAAATATCTCATTAAAAATATGTGAAAATACTTTCTCCAGATCCCCAGGATAAGCTAATCAACAGAAAGTTTGCTTTACACACCCCTATTTACCTTAGTGGCTTCATTCAGACTTTCACTTCATAAAAGGTAGGTCCTGCAGGGACACTTTCTAAAGAGTCAAATGTACTTTATAACTCTGCATAATTAATGGGATTCACTACAGTGCTTCCATCACGATTCATAGTTTTTGTAGCTGATGTATCTTTGGAAATATAAATGTAACATTTCAGAATCTCTGCCCACATAATTTTGTAACTTAATCAATGACAAATTGTGTTAGTATATAATATTTGTATTTCCTAAATAATTTAATATATTATTTTTGACCTTCATCCAGCACTCTTTGTACTGAAACTTTAACTTCTATACCTAAACAATAGCAACTGTTGCTATAGTGGTGTTCTTGCTTATAGAAGGACATTGTGAACCATAAAGTATATTTCTAACCTTCTCAGCTATTAAGGAGGTAGCACCTCCTCCTTTTTTTTGGTTATTGCTAATGTATTATGTCTCTTGATGGATATTGTTAATTTGATTTTTAGGGCTGGAGTTGTTCCAGAACTGATGAATCTATTTGCATAAAAATTCAGTCTTGTGCCTGTCATGGATGGGCTGTGCTCATTATTAAAATAATGAGTTCTGAAGGAATCACTCAGTGTTAAAGAATGTCTTCCTATACCCTTTCTGCCACGTTTATTTGTTATTTCTTTTGAGATGGCAGGAATAACAAGCTGAATGTTGGCTTCAAATTCAGGATGAGTCTGTCTGTAAAACAGAACTCACAATCAGACTTCTACCTCCCTAGCACAGAGAATTGCCAGTATTAGGACAGTCATATCGAAGTCAATGTTTTGTTTTAAATATCAAGTTAACAAAACACTCTTGAAACAGAATGTGATAAACATATTCCACAAATGTTAGCCTTAGGAAAAGAGTATTCCCAGATTTTACAAGCTCTTACTGTGTTCTTCTGAAGACATCATTTTTCAGAGAAAAACACCCAAGAGTAACAATTAAATCTTTGACTTAGGTATTTTTTTCTTAATATGAAGTGTCCTTTTTTAGTGCATTAGATAACCATCTAAACCATCAAAATACCTGCCATATTTTTGGACTTCATGTTTCAGACCATAAGGGATGAAAAGCAATGGGGAATAATCTTGAACAGAAGGGGTTTACTAGTTGCTAAAGCTTGGGGCCAGATTGAACTGTTAGGCATATGAGCATAAATCTGGAGTTACGCTCTCAAGAGCAATAAGATTACTCCAGACTTATGTT
The DNA here is from genome assembly GCF_047495875.1 of Pithys albifrons albifrons. Taxonomy (NCBI): domain Eukaryota; kingdom Metazoa; phylum Chordata; class Aves; order Passeriformes; family Thamnophilidae; genus Pithys; species Pithys albifrons. Next base: position 30,750,551 of record NC_092459.1, read on the forward strand.
GGGTACCTGAGATCAGCACCTGGCCAGGGATTTTTTCTGTAAGTACACTGTTGTAATTAGCATTGTCAGTAAAAACACATATTCAAAAAAATGTCGAACTATCCAGGCCTTGATGAATACCTTGAAAAACTGTAAATCTTTTTGTCAGACATTCTTTATTTTGAATTAAACAGGAAAGAGATGCATGGCAGACTCAGTCTGTATTTAATTTCTTTTAGGTTATATCACAAATACTGATACATTAATTTGAAATAATGCCTACTGTTGAATTAGAACCTTTCACTCTCCTTTCCCTATCAAGGTATTTTCTATTACCTGTACAAAAAAGTGGAACAACAGTTGTATGAAGATTGGCATACAGAGAGATGTACTTTTTGTATAGCAAACAATTTTATATGAATACTTTTTACTAGACTCGTCCAGTAGTATGTCTGCAGCATTATGCATGAAATTATTATTTTAATTCACAAAAATAAATTATTTAATCAATTTATAACACTTGTTATATTTTCAGGTCATATATGATTGTTTACATTGCACCATTATAGTAAAAATCCCCACTGCTAGTTTTTCATAACAACTGACTTATTTGCACAGAACATGTGTTTCCTCAACTTGACCTGTTTCCATGGTCTCTTTATTATCTCTTTCTTTAACATTAGAATTTGTATTCAGTTTTAGGAATTAAACGCAGTCTTGCTGTCACTTTTCTCTTAGTATGAACATTCTGTTTCCTGAAAATCTCAGCTCTGTCAAAGACATGGCATTTTTGTTTTTAGGTTAGCCTTGGTTTACTTTTTCACTATTGTAACTTGATTTTCATAATGGCCTTCCTTATTGTTTTCGAAGTCTTATTAGCCAACGATGACTTTCTGATCAGCCATGATATATTTTTGTTTCTTGATACACAAAGGGGGGGGGGAATATCTTTTTATCTAGACTTCCTCATCTAGAAAAACAAATTTTAAAAAAAATACATCTTACATGGAAAATATTCCCACACTATAGAAATTGCCTTGGGGAAACTGATGATTCATAAAAAATTCAGAACAAAATATTTGATTGCAAAATTTCTAGTGTATGCTCTGTGTTTTTGTGTCTCTGAAAAGGGTCAGTTCATGGTCCTTGAAGGTCTGATTCAGGTGAATGATCATAAAGTGGATCTTTAAAAGGTAAATTACCAGTTTAGGAACCTTGGGAATATTCTCAGGGAAATTACTTTGCCTTCTTGAGAACTGCTGAAGGAGTCATGGGAGGATGCAGAAGGAAAAAGGCCTCATTTCAAATGTGTAGCAGAATAATATTTAAGAAAAGGCTAAAATGTTGATTCATATCTGAAATAAAAGAGTAGATAAAAAGGGAAATTATTAAGGGTCCTAATGTTTAACTTTGGAAAGGGACCTGGAGACAGCAGTGAGAGTATCTTCAGTATAGCAGAAATATAGGAAGCCAAGCTGGAAGGTAACCAGGTGCAGAAGAGGAAGCTGATGCTTTTGTTGTAGGCAATACATTCCATGATTTTAGATGCTGAGGGGATATATGGAGTGGAATCAGTGTTTAAGAAAGCAGTTAGAAAGCAGTACAGAAAACTAGTGAATTTTCTGAAAGAGAAAAAGGAAATTCAGGACAGTGAGAGACTGAGAAGACAGGTGACAAAGGACAATAAAGGAAAGAAATCAAAATCATAACTGTGGCAGAAGAGATGGTTAAATATCTAGTACAGAGCTGAACACCAATAACTGCAGAGCCCTGCCAGGTCATGTCTGAAACATATGGTGTTCCCAGCTACTCAAGTTTAAGGAGCAGCATCTTAGGTATGGCAGTTTACACTAAGAGGATCAGCTCTTAGGTTTATCATTATCATCATGACTGTGGTTTTTAAGAGTCTGTGTTTCTTTGAAAGATAAAATCACAGAGGAATTAGCTCTGACAGAAGTCAGTTTGACAGTGGTACTCAAGAGAATATGATAGTCAAAAGGGACACAATGACAGACAGAGCAAGATTATTCCTTTTGCAAAGCATTAGATAAACATGCTCATTGGCTCATAGAATGAAGCAGGAAGTCTTCAAACTCTTGGACGTAAAAGCTATGCATATTATACGTCATTGCCATACTGTGCAAACCCTGAATTTTTATTAGTCTGTTCTCAACATGATGAATTAATGATTGGCAGAGAAACAAGGAACACAGAAAAATAATTTAGATAATTAAAGGATCAAAGCAATTTGGCTTTGTTGAGGCAAACAAATAATTTAAAATTTGAAGGGGAAAAGGATGATGAAAAATAAGGACAAACTCAAAGATTAACTTGGAACAAAATATGGGGTTTTTTTCTTGTTCTTTACTCTCTTCAACTTGTAAGTCAACTAAAGGAGACTTCAAAATTTATTTAATTTACCTTGTTTTTCTAAGACAAATCAAGGATGCTATATAAGTAAAAGTTTTTAATGTGGAGTTGTTTTATGTAAAAATGATTTTTCTATATAAATGATGAGTGAATTGTAGCATATATACTGTGTACCAGGAAATGCAATTGAAATTTCTTATACATGTAATAATTGCACTTAAAAAAGTCAGTCTCAAGTTGCCTCAAGAAGGAATAATGGTTAACTATAATGCAAAACAGACTTGCATCAAAATTAGTTTTTGGTGAGGGGACTGTAGATGACATTGCAGTTAAAAAGCTATATGATTACCTTGAACTGTTTTCAGATGGTTTGGAATTGGTAGGAAAGAGACATTTAGGTAGATGTTCACATATGAGTGGATGAGAAGCTCATTATAGATGCATTGCCCTTTCAGCAGCAATGTGTCCTGCACCAGTCATGCCCTCAAGCTTCTTTTGTTGAAGAACACTGTAGTGTTTTGTGCTATTATCCTTTAGTTCCTACTTAATGCCTATTATGGGAAAGTGGCACTGTTGAGTCATTAATATTTCTAGTATTTCTGTAGGGAGAGCTGTTTTCCTATTCTTCCTTAAACCATTCTTCTGTACCTTAGAAAAACATATACAGTTCTGCTTTCATTTCTGTGCTGTCAAGAGTTTTCTAGCCAAACCAAATACTTTCTAAGTTTAACCTCTCTGTGCCTTGCAATGGGCTTATTCTATTAATTGAATGTCTCAGCTGCAGCATGTTGGGAAGGCCTGTGGCCCATGTATTATGGATCACCTGTTGTCCTTAGAGGCTGTCTTGGAAAAAAACAACTTAGTTTTGCTTTGAGCAAAAGATGAGATGCCTCTGACAGCATTCATGGGTCACCAGCACAGTCTCAGATGAGAGTCTGACCCCTGACACCAGGTGTGCTGTGGAAACAAGGAAAACATGTGTCCCACAAGAAGCCAGCAACCATGTATGTAACTAATAACTCAAGTAGCAGAGGGTGATATTCAGGGAAAAGACATTCAGAATGAACCAAAATGACTCCAAGAAAAAGCTGCAGTCTTCTATACAACATGATGAAAGCACTCTCTGTGGGTGGTGCTGGATGGTGACTTGGTTCTCAGGAAGATACCAGAGCAAATAATACATAAAAAACCAGATAGTAACACTGATCTCAGCTGTAGATTTAATAGTGATTATGAAATCTGGCTTTGTTCCTGATAGGTATTTATGTGCCCAGAAATGTTAATTCTTTTTGCACATTCTCCCTTAGTTTCTATTAATAGTAAACTCTTTTTCTTTTGGCTTAGGAAGAATGAAGCTCTTCCTGAAACTATGTTGACTTGCTCCCTATGTTACAGTGGGTTTTTGGAGGTTTTCTTTATAGCATAATGCGAAACAATTTGAATGAGAATCTGATTTTTTTCCAAATTTGGGAGTATTTGGATCTCAGTTCTGCATAACTAGTTAGTGAAACGTGGAATGACAGGAAGTTACTAAAATCAGACTTGTTTTTGTTCTAAAGCTGTCACAGATCAAATTACAAACTATGAGTGGGAAGGAGGAAAGAGGGAAAAGAAAAACAGAATTAGGATATTAGAATTCAGAAGAAAGTGGAATGTTTCTGACAGAAAAAGTGGAGGAAGTCTAGAGACAAGTTTATGGGAAAAATAAAGAAAATATGATTATTAGGTGATAGTTTCTTACTATGTGCTTTAGTTGATAAAAAAAAAGACTTAGAGGCTGTTAAGAAGATCAGTAATAGTGACCATTAAAAATTGATTTCTCAGATATGAAGAGCAGCTTTGGTCCAAAAATTGAAAATTAAAGTGGTAATATAACAAGATGATTGCCAGTACAATCAGAGGAGACAGCAGATAACAGAAAATTACTTTTTAGAAAATGACAATAGTATATAGAAAAACACTTTAAAAAAGTCACTATTTTTATTGTCTGCAGGGAATAAAACCATCTTTTAAGAAAACTCAAATTTTTTGGCATAAGAATTAAATAATGGCTAGATAACAAAGAGCTTGCATAAAGGCTTATTTAAATTCCTGCTGCATAGAAAAAAAGCTTAAATATCTTACCGTCATCCACCACGCTAAAATTTTTTTTCTCTAATTTCTTTCAAAGTGCCTGAAATCACCAGCATTTAGTGTTTTTATCATAACTTCTCTTTAAAATACCTAGAAACCAATACTCACGAGATGACAGGAGCACTCTGGGACAGAGCTAAGATGGGATTGAGTCCAGATCTGGTGAAGGCATGGTGAAGGTCATGACTAAAGCAGTCTGAAGCCATGTGACTGGGGTGAACCACCTCCTGGCATGAACCAACAGATCTGAAGAGTTGTCCCATCTTGCTGTAGCCACAGGATTTGTCTGTTTTTCCTTTGCCTCACAGCAGCTGCGCCACCAGGATGGTGTTGGGGCTACATCTAGGGACTTGTAAAAAGAGGGGCAAAAAAGAGGGGCAAAAAAGGCTCTTTCAGTTTCTGCCACTGTAAATCTGCCCATGACACCACAGCCAGGTGAGATTCAGACACCTGAAATTCAGCATCTACATGGATGTTATAAGTCTAAGCTCCTTTTTCAGTCAGTGGAGATCCAGGCAACAAGAAGCAGAATATGTGCCTAGGCTTCATTGACTACACTGAGTTGTCACGGTATGGACATTAGCCTGAGCACAGGGCTTTCTAGGCCTGTTTCGGATGCTTTGTGTAACTCTCCCTCAGTATGTCAACCTGTTCAAGTAAGTTTAATGCATGTAAGCAAAGCAGATGCCTCTTAAAAGCATACAGCAGTTTTTTATTTGTTGAAAGTGTGCAATAGATAGGACTAATGAGTTTCTATGGTAAACATCACTATGCTTTTCATCTTCACTGAGCTAACAATGAGTTTTTGCTGAACAGAAATTGTAAGTCAGGAACAGAAGAGTGAGCCTCGGCTGTACCCTGAATGCCCCGATCGATGTTGCCTCTGAGCTGTCATCTGATTCCCAGCTGTTTCACTACAGTTTCTGTATGTTTTCTTATCAGTTTTTTTGCTTGAGTTGTGCTCTGTTCACAAAGTCACAATTCTTCCTTACAACTTAGCAATGTCCTCAGAATTCTGAGCTGTTCTTATGCAGTGGGGCTGTGTCAAAACTAGACTGGAGGAGAAGGTAGATGACAGCTGAGGAGATAGGATGGAGGAAGGAAACACCTACATGACCAAGGACCATGGCACTGGTCCTGTGGGAAATTGCACACTCTTGAGCAGAAGTTGAATTTGTCAGGACACTGGACATGGTTTTAGATGTCAGACAATAAGTTCTACAAAAGATAGATATAAATACCTAGCACCTGTATACACCTACAGGTGGATGCTTAAATGTAGGGATGTGAATCTTGAACTAAATTGTGCCCTAGATGCTTAGCTGAGAACAGCCACCCAGATGCTCAGTAGCATAATTTGGGTGAGATGTATTCAGACTATGGAGACTGAGAGAATGATTTTGCTGTGAAGAGCCTATACTCCAGAACCATTAGTTCGAGTCAAATGCATCACTTCTTGTATGTTACATTTAGACACTGCTTTACTTAGTGTGTCAGACTCTGCCTATATAACTTATTCTGAACATGCTGGCTATTCATATATCAAACTAGCATTTCCACAGGCTTTCTAGGATAATGTGGAGTCATTCCAATCTAGGCAAAGTAAGATGATTTGCTTTCTCTTTCTGACTCTAGCAGCTGCTGTCTTCCATAGCTGTCTTTGGGACTGTTACTAGTCAAACTATACATATGAGTGTGTGTGTATATATGTGTATATATGTATATATATATATATATATTTTAAAATGCTTTCTTAGTATAAGACTATTTATGATTCTTGCAGCTAGCAGTAAAATTCCATGCCTAGTAAAGTGTTAGGTGCAATGGATGTAGCAAAGGCACAAGAGAGATGTGGGAATTGTGTTTTTACACCAAGTACAAAAAAGTGGGTTTGGATTAGAAAACTAGATGAATACTGTAGGTACAATTACGAATAGAAGAATATTCACAGGAAACATCTTACATTCAATGCAACTTCTTACTGAGTTAGGAGGAAACTGATAACCAGTTTTAAACTTGACTAATTTTAAATACGTTTATTGTATAAAGGCTAATTTATTTCCAAATAAAACATAAATTTAAAGGTAACTCTCTGTGTTTGCTAACCTGAGGACCTGTGGTGAGCCTTTTAACTGTTTTGCGAAGATTGCAGGAATACTTAATAAACCACCCTGACGCAGCTATATTTCTTGAAACTGGGTGGACAACAGTAAGTACTGAAGGAAAAGGACACGGTTTCTTGTGCTTACAAAAACATAAAAACCAATTCAGAGCCCTGGCATTAGTTCCACTAACTGCTAACAAGAAGTAAATGGAACTTTACATTGTCAGATAAGGTACCATATGAAAAAAATATAACACTAACTAAACCTGGAGTATTTACAAATTGCTCAGGAAGATTTAGTGCTGCAGGAACCAGCTTCCTGAAAAGCTCTTGTTGGTTTTGTTCCTTTCCAGTCTTTACTTTCATCTGCACAGGGAACAAGAGTGAGGAGCTGTTTATCTATAAAAGATGCTTTCACAGAATTGTGTGCTCCTGCTTGTACTGAGTCTAGCCGAGAGATGTGCCCTGAGTGTAGAGTCCATCTGGGGATTTTGGGGGTTTGGTATCAGTCTGAGCAGGTGCTTCATTAGTTTTCAGTAGTGCTTGCCTGGTATTGTCTAGTGTATTATACTAGGCATGGTATTGTCTGTGACTTGCTTTCTTTCTCCTCACTGCAGCACTGTGTACTCAGGTTCCAGGGCATGGAGCCTGTCCTTCAAGATACTTTGTAAAATGTGCTTCTGCCCACACTTGTCATGCATGGCAGAACACTATTTACAGTGTTTCCCCCTCACTTATTTGTGAGCCTGATTATATTAAAGAGGTAATGAATAACTAGTAATGAAGTAACTTGTTTTAACAAAGGAAGTATTTGGGGATTTTCTGTCTTTTTAATTTCCAGGAAATAAAAATATTTGATTGGAGGTACAGTGTGGGGCAGTATAATTCTAATAAAATACCTTTAGCTTTCTGGGAAGGTGGGAGATTGCATTTCTTTATTTTGTGTTGATCCACCAGAAACATTTACATTTCAGAGACATCTGAAAAGAAATCATGGCATTCCGAGCCAGTGTGTAGCCTTTTACAGATCCATGCAAAGGAGATTTTTAAAGAAGCTAAGAAGAATATCAGAAAAAAAGAGGATGTTTCTTATCACAAAGGTGGGTCAGAAGTTGGCTATCACAGGCAACCTCTGAAGCAAAATTCTTCTACGTGGATGATTTGTAAACTCCATTTTGCAGAAGAGTAGATAAAATCTGCAAAGATGAAGGTAAGTGATGGCAAAAGTGCAGCTTCACAGCTAAGTTGTAGACCTGCAGTATTATTCTCCCCTGCCCACTTCCCATGAAGCTCGTGACCCACTGAACTGGAAGGCAAGGACATTGCCACATATTCCCCATTGCTGGAATAGACAATTGTCTAACACCAGAGCCATGAAATGTGAATGGAAGGCCACTCTTAAAGAAATGAAAAAAACACTATGAAACCCTCTGCCACAGATTCACATCCTGACCCATCCTCCCCTTATATCCGTTTCCTCATCCCTGTGACATCCCAGAGAAAAACCATTTACAGACACAGAACTGATTTCTGGTGACTTACAATTATTATGGATGTTGGTGACAGAAGAAAATTTGGATTTGTAACAGGGACACAATTCTAGTTTGATGCTGAAGTATATAACATGTAAGGGAGGGCTTTAAGAATTTGGGGAATATTTGAACAAAAAAATCCTCAGATTTTTCTTTGTGAGAAGTCCTATAAGTTATGGTCATTTGTGACAAGGTCAGAGCAAACTAATTTATTTTTCTATGAGAAAGAATAGCATAAAAAGAATGTCATGGGTGGGCGTTAGAAGTTGGTACTTCTCTGGAAAAACCTGTTAAAAAAAATCACAGCCTGTCACTGGGAGTCCTACATAGTATGGAATGCAAAGTAATATGATTTATTTTATGAGTATTGATAACATTATGTATATTATGTGTGAACCTTTCCTATTACTGTGCTATTTTCATAGGAATCAGTATTAAAATTTGTGATATATTTTTATATTCAAAGAGCTTTATTGGAAAATTTCAAATAACATAGAATGAGAGGTAAACTAGCTGGACATCCTTCAAATATGTTTCTTGAAAAGTCTTGTTGAGTTTTATCAGCAGTTTTAGACTTAATACTGTTATTGTTCTCTTATATGCTTATGAAAATATCTTTTAGGCAACGATTGAGCAGAGAGGAACAGAATCAATATGACTTTAATGATAGTAATTCCTTAGAATTGGTATACTTAGGTAAATACAGTGGTCCATATTGTTGCTATTTTTTGATGTGGGTATTAAAAACTATGCTCTCTCTTTCTAAATGTGTAATAACTGGTAAAGCAGATAGATTATTATGGAAAAAATCAGCAGGCATTAATCTAAGCTACATCAAAAAATATTGTTATCAATGTGTAAAGGTCAATGCAGAAAATCAGATGTAAACTCCAATGGAGAAATTTTGAAAACTTCAGCTTTAGACAAATTTGAATTCTGTCGTCCTTATGAATTTGGAGTTCTGTTGATCTTGTGAAAAGTCAAAAATAAAATGCAAAATATAGATCTGTGGTGTATTGTAAAGTACAGCCCATGAAGTGAAGATGATCAGCTTAGTGTCAAAGAACACCCAGTATGCTGGTTGGTAAAACTAGATCTAGGAATTAATCTATTTAGAATATTGTAATTCTAGGAGAGCATTCAGAAACAAATTTTTGAAAACAGTGCATATATTCATACTTCAAAGATGAGTTATTTTTATCTGCTTACCACTTTCAACTACATATATCTTCTTATTGGAAATGCTTCCTTTTGTCAAGGCATTTAATAGTCACAACGAATTAAACTTGACTATTGTGAAGTTTCCAGGCTCTGCATTGTTTACATGGGGCTGGATGCTTGAAAAGTGCTCATAATGCTTATGAAAAGGAAAGAATATTTCTTTGTTTCTGACAGATATATGACATCTACACATGCTGTTAAATGGTAACCTAATTATTTAAGTAGTTGATGTGGCAGAGATGGTATGGGCTTTAAGGGCGGACTGGGAAGTCATTAGGAGTAGAAAAAGAATCCATCTACAACATACACATATAATGTACCACGGGAAAAATAAATTGAGTATATTTAGACTGTATTTTGAATATAATGTTTACCTTGAATAAATCACTCCATTACTAGTTTCTCTTCCTTCTTACTTGGAGTAGCATTATGTGGCAATTATTGAGGATAGCTATTAGCCTCAGTCTCTCTTTTACCAGTGAACTTGATGGAGTGTTTTTGTTAAAAGAGGTATACTGTTTATTCAGAAAATTGCAGTATATCTTAAACCTGCTCTTTAGAAAGATTTAACATTCTTGAATTTATTTGGTACAGAGGGAGGTCAAACAATAATACAGGTAAGTTGAAATTCTTGCTGCCTGCTTGGGTTGTTTGCAAGTAGAAAATTTGTTTTTCCTTAGGAGATATTATGCTCATGTTTCACTGGCAACAGAACTGCACTGTGCTACTGTATATATGTAATGAATTTAAGATTTTGCTCCTACAATAAAGTTCTCTTACAGTCATGCTTAATTTTATCTGCATGTTGCATTCATTATTGTTCAAAGTATAAACTTCTGTCAAACTTGATTGGCTTAGAGAAGATTACTTGTGACCTTTTTATGGAATTCATTTCACTCAGATGAGTTGCTCACAAACTTCTAAGTTTGAACAGAAACTTAATTGGTTTATAATCAGCTGTGCTTTTTAACTGCCTTGCAGAATTGACTGGGAATTGCTTTTTTGACTAAGCATTAACAATATTACCTTGGAAAACAGCTGCCTTGTTGATGTGGAGGGGGCCCTTGGTCGGTGTGCTGCTGTGGGATACAGCTTGGTGGCTGCACTGGGAGCTGCAGGGCAGAGAGGAGCAGAGAGCTTGTAACCTCAGGACAGCAGGTGGCACTTCTTGCTGCGGTACCTGAAATAACCTGTTCATTCCTGCAAGCTTTCATTTTGCTTTTCATTTTTATAATCTAACCATGGAGATTTGAAGGCTAAGTCTGCACAGCTTAGGTATAGTTCAAGGGTTTGTATTACATTAGAGAGAAAGCCAAGGGACAGCTGCAATTCAGCTTTCTTTGCCTCTGAGGGTAGGATTAATAGAGTTACTACTTTTTTGTTCTGTAATATTTATGGAAAAGTGAGCCTGCTTTGTCTTTCTGAACTATGTACTTGTCCTAAAGGTAAGGACTGCAGATTTTTCAAAGTCTATCTCCTTTGAGCATACAAACTCCATGTAACTGGTCAAAAAAAGGAAAGACTTTAAAGACTTTTTTTTTTAAACAATAGTAGTACATTTGAGGGTTATTGTTGTTTATGTAACTTTTTACTTAGTCTTTCAGCTTTTCACCACAGCCAAAATACTGAGAAAAGTACTTAAAAAGTCTTATAAAAGTGAAATCTGAATTTCTCTTGAAATTGCTTCTTTAATCTGCTGAGAACCAAGTCAGTAAATAATATGGAATTAAAATCATAAAAATTAAAAACAATTTCTTTTTACCCTAGTTTGATTTTTCTCAATTCGTTATTTTATAGCATCTTATTTGATGAGGAATGCAAGGGTGATAGGAATTCACATTTAGAATTCAGGTTTGGTTTAAAACAAGTAAAATTTTTTTCTCTCTTTTTCTTATGAACCCAGAAGGGAATGACAGAATAACAATGGAGAAAATTTCTTTTCTAGGTATATGAATTGCATCTGACAAGTAAGAAGAAGATGGCCTACTGATCCTCTCAAGCTGAAACTTTGGTCTGTCTATTATTTATGATGGAATGAGAACAAAGTATTGCAGCATTAGACAGAGAAAAGAAAGCAATAATAGAATAGCAACAGTATGAGACAGGTCAATAGAATCCTTTGGGTAGGAATGGCAGGATAACACTTTTTGTAGTGTTTTTAAAACTCAAAAGCAACAATTCTGATTTGCACGTACACCTAGTTTTAGTTCTAGATTCTAGCTTCACTCAACTCTTCTCTGGGCGAATGCTTCTTCTGCCCCAAAATGCACTTGAGGGACTCTATCTGCTCTGGTGGCACTTTGGTGTAAACTGGGGGGTTTCTAAACAGAACTGATGACCACACCAGTGTCTTTCCAGCTATTTATCTCACCTGTAGGGAAGCCCAGGAGAGACAAATTCTCAAAACCCAACAATTTTCTGTACGTTACCCTTAGTATGAAAAGTATAAAAAAATTGCCTAGGTGGCCAGCTGGCCAGCACTACTTCTGTGTGTATTAGGCCAACATTGGGCTCTTCTCCAAAATCGGTGGAAATTGAAACAGTAAGATTTGTCCTGAAAGATGATTTAAAAAGAGATAAAAATCTAGTCTTTGTAAAGGGATAAAGGTAGAAATTGCATTAATATGATTGTGCCTCTACAATAGTCAAGTAATTTAATCCTAATTTTGCATAATTTTAAATCTTGGAATAGAGACAATTACATTCAGTGAAGTTTAAGTCAGAGTAAGTTACAGTTTGATGTTGTTCTTTAACTTTCTAAGCTATTCAAAGTCACAAACTGATCTTACAGGAGACCCATGCTTTTTATGATGTCAACAGGAGGTACAGTATGTACCTCTGAGTGGGAACTGTGAATGGAAGGGGTCAGAATTATGCATTTGTATCGTGGATCTGAAGGATGACATGAGACAATAGCAGGCAAGAGAAGAAAGGGCAAGGGCGAATACTTCTACTTTAATAGGCGCAAGATCCTAGATTTAGAGAGTCTTTGGATGGATTTATTCATCCAAACACAGTAGGTAGATCATTGATAGTGGAAGAAGAATTAGAGGTGTATGTTGGTTATCTTTTCTTCCGCTTTCTGCCAGTGGCCAGCACAGGACCCTCAAATGCAGATTTAATACCATTGCATGAGAACAACCCGACGCAGTGTACAGACTATGTTTTCCCATTTCCAGTCTACCAGAAGAAAACACTTGCAAGGCCCAAGTGAGGTACTGCCACACATCTAATATTGATGTTACTCATATGACTTTTCAATACATTTTTAGCCTCATTAAAATTTGTGTTTTCAGTAATATCAAGTGCAATTTCACAGTGTGTTGTACATTGTATGGAAAAGGGTTTTTGTATTGAATTTGTTTCCTATACCCTTTTTCATTTCGATGACTAACTGATATTCTTGCACTCTCAACAGGGCAAATAGAAATTTCTGATAAATCTTCTGTGTAGAAACAATGACTGCATATTTTGTCATGTTCACTTCTGTTCCCATTACTGAAAATAATAAGTCTACATTTAAATAATCAGTTATGTAACCTTTTTAGTTTGCATTGTGTGTTCCTGGAAAACACTCTTCTGCTCCATTAATTATGAGACTAGGTGATGGCAGTCCAGCTGAGGGTGAGACACGACCTCCTATTATTTTATTATAACAATTTTCTGAAAATTTTTTATCCCATTCTTCAATAATCTTGCTAAATATTTCCTTTGCCTCCAATTATTGATGCACACTGGGTGGAAATCTTAATTACCTGGAGTGCAATGGCATGCATGTCTATCTCTTAATCTTCAATCATTACTTTACCCTAAATGTGGTTAAAAAATTTAATTGTTTCACCTCTAATATTTGTTTTCATTGGTATGGATGTTCATTTGTCATTACAATTCACTGCAATTTTTCTGGTCTTTTGAAGGCTTTTCACACTGCTTTCTGATTTTAACTGAACTATTCTATCTCATTACTAACTCAGCTGCCTCAATATTCCCCCTTGCCCCATTCTAAATCACTTGCATGTATATTAAGGAATATCAAACCTGGTACAGAAGGTAAAGATGCATCTTCATAAAGTTTTAATGAAGGAGGGAATATAACGCTGTTGAATTCTCTGATTTCATTAGCAATTCCCACCTGATGGGGTTTTTTGTGCTTTACCTCAAGACTACTTAGCCTTTCTACCAGCCTTCTGTAGATCACCTGTCAAGGTTTTTCAGAACAAAAAAAGCTTTCAAGAACTTAGTCACACTAAGGAGCTGGCAACACTTTGGTGATTTTGGTTTAGGGGTCCCTTTCTGTTTTTACTTATATTCCAGAGCTGTTAGTCAGTACAATGAGAAGGCAAGGCAAGGCAAAGGAAAGCGGGGTGGGGTGGGGCAGAAGGGAAGGGAAAGGGAAAGGGAAAAGGAAAGGGAAGAGCAAGGGCAGGGCAGGGCAGGTTTGGGAAGGGCAGGGAATTTTTTTTTATGAAGAACATTATATATCAATAAAACATGGTGTAAGTCAGTAGGCACTGTAAACAAATTTGTTGTTTTGATAGATTTGTAAATGTACATTTAAAAATAAATGTGCATATTGACTTTGCGTATCACTGCATATCTAAATCTTACAAGTACAATTTTGGAACTGAAAATATACCTATACTAGGTGTATTTTCATCAAATCCATGAATAAGAATTGCACCTGCATTTATAGTACTTATAGTTTAGTCTGGTTTCAAGTGCTTCTGCCACTCTTCTAAGAATGCAGTAGGTAACTTCTCTGCTCCTTTTTGAAATCACAGTTGAGATCCTGGTATTAATGAAGACAGCAAGAGTGAAGTTCTTTTGATTTCATTAGGGTCACTGTTTCACTCTCTAAGCTTAAAAACAGTAGGAGTTTCATATTATCAGTAAATTTGTCTTTTGTTATGAAGGAAGTAGAGTAGATAGAGTAGATAAAAGGAGTATTACCAAGTCCTGAAGAAGAGGGAACAGTTAATAAAAAATAAGTATAGAAGATAGCAAGAAAAGTTTGAATGAATAAACACATTTCTGTATATGCATACATAGTTAGAAATTAAATACAAGCACAATGCACAGAGAAAGCTGAGAAGATGTGAACAAAATATTTTGCAGTACAAGCCCTTCCAAAATATTTATTTTTGAAGTCTCCTTAGGAACTACAGACTGATTAAGACTGCCCGAACAGAAAAAGAACATGCAGTTCTTAGCATGGCTTTTTCCCTCAATGTAGGTAATATCCTTATATGACACCTTCTGCCCCATCCCGTGTTGTTTTAAAAGACTGTATTTGTGTGATCTGAATATTCTAAATCCATAAGAAATATTTTCTATTGTCCAGAAACCTTAGAAGTTCATAAGTAAACTGCTGCTTTTCTTCAGGGGGACTGATTGTAATTTCTGTTAATCTTACCTTGTTTTTCTTTTTGTACCAAATTACATAGAAATTCTTGAAGACAATGAAAGGAAGTTCAGAATCTCATATGCTGGCATGGGTTTTTACAAACATACCAAATAATAAATTACTTTTTTCAAGAATTTTAAAATATAAAATATATTTGATAAAAAACAATTGCAAAAGGGGGCAAAGAAGTGGGAAAATAGCAAAAGTGCAACATTGCAGACTAAAATAGACATGTGTCATGAATATACCTTGACACTGAGCAATTGTAAAGTTTTCTACACTGATAAATAAGATTTATTTGTAGCTTGATCTCAGCCTTCCTTTCCTTGCAAAGGGATCTAGGTGAATTGCCTAAAATACTGTGCTGACATCACTTTTCCCTTATGTCTTTACAAGTTCCTTGTTATGACCATTGTGGGGGTTTGATTTTTCTTCATCATTGGTGTTTGTTTTGATTGAATTCACTTAGAAGTGAGTACACTTTTTGCTCTTCTGACTTTATTGTTTAATACAGTTCCCAGTCTCCACCTGTACACTGTGTGTATATTTCCTATAACGGGTTTTAGAAGAACTTTCTGATTTGTTCTCATAACTTTTTAAAATGAGACTAATTGATCTTGCCTGCAGAGTCACTGCTTAAGTGCAACTGGGAAATGATTCAGCTGAAGCCTAGAGAACACTTTTTCCTGTCTTTTTTTTTTTCTTTAAAATCCCACTCTGTTGTGTTGCAGATTTGATAATAACAGAATTTGAGATAAAGCTGCTAAGCACTTTTCTGGCCCTGAGGCTTTTGTCTTGCTATGCTTCCTCCGGGTCATGTATTCTTTAAAAAAAAGGGTATTTGCTGTGAGTTGTTGCCACGACTCACAAGCTGCCTAAAAATTCAGCAACACTATGACCTGGGGTGAAAACAGCAAGAGAATCATTTGCATGGGATTGTTCTGACCTGTATAATTAGTAGTGTCAGAAGGAACCCCTTTCAATTCCCTATGAAAGTGCATATCCCACAAAGGCAGGAAACCTGAGTAAGGTTCATGGAGTTCTATGTATAGAAATTTTATCAGGTCTTCAAGAGAAGAGACAATCCAACTTTGATGGTGATTGACTGGAAAGAAAGCCTCTAGGAAAGGAAGCTACCTAAAGCAGACATTCAAGTAAACCTTCTTGCCAGTCTCTCAAAAACTCCTGGGTCATATCAGAAAGTACCTAGATCCTGTTACAAACTGGTATGGTAAAGCCTCTCTGGGAGTAATGCAAAAATGTAGCAGTCAAATACAAAAAAATCTATGTTTATGAAAAGGAAAAAATTTGGGGTGGTCATAATAAATCACATTCTGCTATGAATGTGGCATGTATTCCACTAGAGAAAGAGGCAACATAGGCTTTAGTACTTTAGGCATGGCAGAAGAGTAGTGGAAAGGCGATCAGGGACTTATGCTAGAGGGAAAGTCATAGCAAGCTGCATATTTCCACTCTCCTAAAGACCTGCCAGAAATTCCTCTATGTGAAGCAGTGGGTGGAGGAAATCATCAGCTAGGGATGGTGGAATCAGGGAAAAAAAACCCCCCAAACACAAAACTCCTAAAAATCTGAAAGTAAAATATATCATTTGACCTCACCTGATGACATTGGTTCTGGCATGAATAGTGATCTGGGATATAGAAACCTTATAAAGTCAAAGTTGGAATCTTTCCAGTTTAATGTTGCTGAAAGCAGAGTGCATTTCATTAAGGAAAGTGAACTGACAGAAGCTAAGGGAGTTTTTTCGCATTTGGAAGTTTTAAGGGATGAAGCTGATACAGCCCTGAGAGAACAATGTGATAAGAAGGGATTTGAAACATCAAGCATGCTCGAATACCTCTGTAGCAGCAGAAGCTCTGACAGAAGGTAGACTAAAAACTAGATCGTTATATTTATCCCCTTTCTTATTTTCCATTACTGCCTCACTTACAGATTTGGAGGGCTAATATCTTGTAGTATCTGAGATCAAAATGATTGTCTAATAAATGTATAGTCAAAGATGACACCATCTCATTAAATGTTGAATGACTGTTTCTTGGGGCAGTGAGGACTTCTGATTGTATTCTGAGGGACTGCCACGATGTACAGCAACAAAGGTAAGAAAAAGGTCATCTTCATTTTTTTATATGGGAGAGTAGAGAGGAAGGTGATGACTGGATTTATGCAAGTAATTAATGTAATAGTAAGATGACTTGTCAGTGTGCTTTCAATGACACCAGGAGTTTTTATCACATTCTCTTAAGGTTGACATATATTGTACTATTCAAGTACTTTTATTTTCTGACTTTAGAAAAGAGGGAACTTTGCTAAGCCTAGGTACAATGACAAAGAAGTAATGACAATCAGCACTAAAAACAATGGGCAGGAACCAAGTGCCATACTGTGGATGCTATGAACATCAGTTTCTAGCCATGTTGATGTGATGCAGTTCGTCTGATGTCTGGAATGATTTTCTTAAGTATGTAATATATTACACCTGCACGAGTTAAAAACAATTCAGGTTGCTGGCCCTTTTCTTGCTGCTGTGAAGAAGTTCAGTACTGTGAAGTATCAATGAAATTTGTGCTTTCTAAAAGTTTCTATAAAGAAGCCAGAACCTGAGTACAATTAAGTAGATGCTGTCAATGTATTCTGGAGTCCAGCTCTGATGAGCTGTCCATTTAGCTCACATTCACCTGCTACTTCTTTTCTTCCCTTTAGCGAGGCCTGCTGGGTCACATAAAAGACCCAGGCTAAAAACATTCCAGGACACATTGTTGAGTCACCATTTTGAAACTCTTACATATAAGATTTACAAGAATTTTAATCTATCTTCAAATTCATAAATAATTAAACATATTACAATTGCTCAGCATGACACCAGTTGATGTGGGCAAGAACTTTGGCCATTTTTCAGTTTTGTTTGAGGTTTTCTAACTAATATCTGGGTTTTTCTGGTTACTTCCAATACAATCTTGCATTCCTTTAGAACTAAAATAAAACTGAATTTTAAGTTTAAAAATAATAAATCAAATGTTTAAAGACAAGTGTTAAATGTCACACATTGTAGGAGATGACTCTTGAAATGAAAAAATTTTTTGGTTCATTTGGGAAACTACTGGTGTGTGAAGCTGACACCTTAAACAATTGATGCTGTATGGAGAAAAGGAACATTCTTTGCTTTGCATGAAAGGATCCAACAGCATTCTGGCCAGCCTAGGAAAAGAATTAGACTAATAAATGAGAACTACTAGGCATCCGAATAGTGCTTCTGTTCTTGCATGCAGCTTGTCCTACCAAGCAGCAAAATTAATGCCTTTATAAAAATGTGTGCTTGTCATACACAACACAAAATATTCACATGAATTGGAAGTTATGTGAGCATCATGGCACATACATTTTTTGGAATAAATTTGTTTCTGGATCTAGAGGTCTGGCATATAAGAAGAACTGAAATGCCACTAACATCCTAGGAAGCAGTATGCCTTAGTAAATATACTGAATAAGAGAAGTTTGGTTTTGTGTTTGTAGGAGGGAACTGTAATTCAATTCAATCAGAAGAGTTGAAACAAGCTAAAATGAGATATAGTTGATATACATAAAACTCCCTCCAACTTTAGCACAGGTGCAGTGACATCTTTTAAAGACAGTTTCAGCATTAGTTTTTGTGAGAACATCTCCAGCACTATCTTGAAATATGATCTACCATTACTGAGTATCTGTGGAATAAAAGACAGATATAACAGTGATTTTCACAAACTTTCACACCAGAACTAATTTTATGATTTGTCAAAGACTGATTTCCCCAACAGATCTAATACTTGCAGTGTTGAACTATCCCATTCGAAAGCAGTGTATTGCAATGGTGATTCTTATGGACATAATTTGTTATGAATGTTGTCTTCAGTACACCTACATAAATGAATGACCTAGGGAACTTTACCTGAATGATATGTGACTGAGAAGTGTTGATACACTCTCTTACCTTGTTTTTTACAAGCAACACTACACATAAACGTCTGAATGATTTTGACTCACAAGAGAGGACTAGCTGAATCCTATGACTCCTACAGTCTTGAATCCGATGATTCAGTTTATCGGTGTAGTCAGAATTAGAATCTGGCATTATAGCTGTCTACATGTTGGGAAAGCATTGCTCAGGCATGCTTGTATGTGAGTATTCCTAATTGCTACTGTTTCAGCCACTTTTGAAGTGCAATCTCATAGGCAGATTCAACTAAATTTGTGTACTCTTTATTACAGTTCCAAAGATCCATCAATCAAGCTTCCTCATTCTTATTCCATCCACTTGTCTCTCATCTAACTGACAGTGACTGAGGTGTAGACATTTATCACTGGGGAATTTTGATTTCATCTGATGTTTAAAGAGTCGTAGAAATAATAAGATCAGTGCAAGTCTGATTAAAATGTGTGCTGGTCAAATATGACATTTTTTATTGCCTATTTAATTTGACATTCTTCTGGTTAATTCCATTGATGCTTAGTATGCAATCAAAGAGAAGTATTATCATTCATCTATATAAAAAAGATAATATCAGAGGAGGACTGCAATGCAAAAAATAGACATAAAAAATGGAAACAAGGATAGACAACCTAGGTAGTGTCAAAAGCATTGTTCAAACTTTATGGTACAAAGGAGGAAGGTCAAAGATAACTTGGATGTAAAATTACTTATAGTTAGGCACAATTTGTAACAACAAAGGATTTTACACATTTTCTAACACAAAAAGAGTTTTAGAGAAAATATGAGTCTTTTGAATGGAGAGTCAACACAATGGATAATGATATGAAAAATTTCTAAGTAATTTGAAGTTTCTTCTACCTTGCTCTTGCCAGTCACATTCCTGGCTTCTTCGCCTGTGGTTTGGGAAGCTGAAGAGCAGCCAAGCATGAAGGGAACCAAGTTACATCTAATTCACTGAATTTGATTGTATCAGGAATCATTCTCACTGCCTCTTTGTACAAGTGAGCTCAGTTCTATGGAGTATTCTTTGGCCTTAATGTGGACCTTACTCAAAACTGCTGGAAGCCACCATTTCATGGATGAAGAAAGTATTCACTTTTGTCCAAACTGAGCTTTGTGGTGACAGCACAATGAAAGAACTGTCTTGCAAAACCTATTCAATAATGAGCTAACTAGAAAAAATAATAAATTTCAATTCCTGGACTCCTTACTGAGACCTGCAATGGACTGAGGTGGTGATAGTAAAGAAATTGAACATCTGTAACCTGGAAGTGTGATCTAATTTCAGTTTGACAAACTAATTTAAAACAAATTCTAAATGGGGAAAAGCCTGTAACTATGAGAGTTTTGCAAACAGACTATCTGTAGTTTTCAGTTGAAAATGGATTTCTAATTCCCAGTGAATCTAATTCCCAGTGAATCATCAGGTTAGTGGGCTTATAAATACAGCAAATGAATGTCTACAGTTGATGACTGAAAGAAAAATATACGGACATATGTGTGTGGAGGTCTGAAGAACATTGGATGGTGGAAAGACTTGCAGCCTTGTCTTTCAGTCTGTATTCTAGAACTGGAACTGTCAATGAAATATACTTCATCACTTCTGCTCCATATTCACATTTCCCAAACAATATAAAGGCAATGAACTAATGATCTCCTTTGCAAAGTATTTTGAGATATACTGATGATAAGTGCCAGCATGCAATGTGTTATACTCTTTCTCAACAACCAGAAGAGCATTTGAGATCAACCTGGACAGGTTTCGAACAAGTCTTTTTATGTTGTAACCTAATTGTAATGGAGCTGATAATGATTATAAAGAAGAAGGATTACAAAGAACAAATGATTAAAAAGAATTATAAGAATGTTTATAAAGAAGAAGGATTTCCTCTATTAGAATAGTCACAGAAGCTGAAAGATGCATTTCAGTAAGAAACTGTGGCCGGCTAGGATACATTTTTGTCCCTTCCTTTCTTTCTTCCTTCCTTCCTTCCTTGCTCTTTTTTTTTTTTAATTATTTAAATGAGAAAATATGGGATTTGTGGTATAGTTGTGTTGTTAGGAAAGTGTGTTCCTCTTTCCATTTTAAATCTACTAGACCCAGGCAGTAAGACATCATATATCTCCCTGATAAATAGAAGGAACATGCAGTGGGGCTATACAAAACCATGCCAGGCTCTATATCCCTACAGTGCTGCTGTCATGGTCAGAAACAATTGCTACAGAAATTTTATGTAGGAAGTTTTTTCTCATGTCTTCTGACTCATTTACCCGTCAATAAAATTCTGTCTTCCATATGCATTTTTTAAAAAAATTCCTTTTAAAAGCCATTTTCTAGGCAAGGAAAATGTCTGAGATCTTGATACTTAAGGGGTAAACTTTATACGGTACTATACAGAAAATTTTTATCTCAACTTTAAGGCATTCAGAAATTTTTCTGCCTTGGAAATGGCCACAGCAAAAGCAAGTCTTATTGAACAGAGAAGAGCACGTTACTTGGCATTCTTCATGGATTCATTTTGCTGCAGATCTTATTGAAGTTTTCCTTGGCATCTTGGTGCAAAAATTAGGAATATGCTGATGACTGATAATGACACAAGCTTTGACCATTGTTTATATAGTAGGGAACTGAATTGTCATACGTATAAACATTGTAGGAATGGAAGGATTGTTTTATGGTGATCAAGACATGGCTAATGTAATTTCTCTTTAAAATTGGAGGCTGAAGAAAAATCCAGTAATTTTATTTGATTCAGGATGTCTGTGGGTGACTAAGATGACAAAAGAAAAGCCAAAGTGATCTCAAGACAGTTAATTCTGGGCAATAATAATATCAGTCTACTCAGCCTTGTAAGATGTCACATATGATGTAATTAACAAGGTAAATTCTGGATAAAGAAAATTGCTGCTAGCAAGAGGACATTAAAAAAGCTTCTCATGTTTCATTTTTAAAAAGTTGCTCAAAAGTGGGTATGACTGCTCTTTCTGAATACAGTGTAGTAAAAACACCAAGAAAACAACAGAATTATTTAAACTGGAAGGCGGAACTTCCACCATAAGACTAGATATATGCTCTTTATAATTTTAGACTAAACTTTATTATCAGTATTTCAAATTATGTGAACAATGTGGCTTGGGTACTATTTTCCAAAATAAAATAAAATAGAAGAAATATAACCAGTTTCACAGTAGTACTGGATGATTTTCTGGAAAGTATTCTATGATTCATGTTTTATATATGTATGTTACATATACATATATCATTATACAATATGTTCTGTATATATGATGTGTATTATAATAAGGAATTAAACTGAAAGTATCTACCATATATATATTCCTAACCTTTAATATTTCAGTTACTACAATTTAAACACACAGTAATATTTTACTGTGCCTTTAATACCTGAACTTGATTAATGGTGTTGCAGTAAGCAAATGTAAGAAACTGTTGTGATATTTTATTTTGTATACTTGACAGAGGCTCATTTTGAATATGCTTTTATTGAGCTCTTACATTAATCAGAGGAAAATAAAGGCATTATGTATCCAGAAAAACCCACAAGGAATTTTTGACTGTTGAACAGAATTTGAAAATTGACTATATTTTAAATGCTGTGCTTTCTTTCTGTTGAAATTCTTTTTTCTCTCTGTTCACTGTAGTTATTAGGGGATATCAAAAGGTCTTCTGCAAGATCACTGAATGGAGTAATTTTATGTGTCAAGGCAGGTGAAACCGGAGTATTGCCACTGATATAGAAGTTCCTATAGCAATGTATGTGGCCCTTTAGTTTTTTGAGAATCTAATAATAAGTGTTCTGAGTAGGTTTCTGTTTGTTTAGTTGGGTTATCGCTACAGTCAATGAACTTGTAAAAGTTAAACTTGTAAAAACTTAAGACTTACAGACTGTTAAACCAGAGGATCATAATGGCTATTTTCATGTGAAGCACTGAAAAATGTGATTATTTGCACATAATGCCTATGCCTGTATTCATAAACTGAGCTGTGGCAAGACCTGTCATCCAGCACTGAGTCCAGCTGGTGCTGAATAGTTGGTATCTAAGCAATCATTAGTAGTCTCTCAGAAAAGACAGACATACCCCAACTGTGTATTAAAAGTGGTCCCCAGGTTGTGCTAACCTTTCAACTACATATAGGAGTTGTATGCAATTGAAAATAACTTGGTTTGGCATCAAAATGGTCAGAGATCATTTTACAAATTAGAATGGTGGAAGGGATCACACTGTGGTGCTCAGGACTCTGTCTCAGCTGTGGGTAAAAATATTGGCACAGCCAGAGGGTTATAGTCCCATTTAAATTGAATCTGGCTTTTTATGTCCTACATAAGTTATCAAGTGGTGGCCGATTTAAGCAATTCTTATGTTCCTGATTGCACTACAGCTAAATTTAAAACATCTCGTTAAGAAGTCTTTAAGAACTGCTTACCTTTGCCCTAATGCAGCCTCAAGGCTCATTCTCGGCTAAGACCATTCTATTTCATATTAATGACTGTAAATTTTTTATAGTAACTCGTTCACTGAAGCGTCACATATTCAGTCTCTAATTGTTACACCATGTTTACTGGAGTAATTGATTGGAAAATATGACTTGATTGCTACTGCTGACTTACTGTGTTCTGCAATGCTGCAGTGCTTGAAAGTGTAGCTCGTGACTTTGTCTTCTGACTTGGATAGTGGTACATTTTCCTTAGGTTGAATCTAACTATGATAAATACCAGTATAATTAAGCAGCTGCACTTATTTCACTGGGTATTTCCTACACCAATAACAATGAAACAAATAATACTTACAGCATATATACTGCACTAGATTGTACCACTACTGATAGAATGCAGCATGCGGTTATATAAATTAATGAAGTGGTAAATACTGTAAAGTGACACCACCTATGTGATTTCTCTCAGGATTTGTGTCAGAAATCTCCTACAGAGATGAACTTCAGTTGCACTCTTGTCACCAAATTCTTTGTGCATACAGCTAAATCTTTTGCCTTTCACCCTCTATCCTTCACTTAACTTACAGATGGATTACTTCCTCCCCACAGGTGTGTAATCCTGACCATCTGCTTCCATCCACTATGACTGTGATCTCTTCTATGACAGAATAAGCTCTAACAAGGGATTGTTAATAGCCTTACCTTCTGAGCAGCTAACTGATAGCAATGTTTTTTATTGTTAAGAGTCATTACTGTAATTATGTGTTTGTGCCCATATTTTGTAATTGTTATGCTGGGAAGAAGGGTGCTTTAAAGGCAAAACATAAAGAGATCTCATAAAAGTTTCATTATAAATACTTGGGTTCTGTGTAGCTTCTCAGCTTCTCAGCTTCTGAAACTATGAACAGTGTTAACTGTAATTCTGCCAACAAATGGCTGCATGCAGCAATGTATGGAACAGTATCACTGTGATACTTCCAGGGCTACAACTTTACTGCAGTAAGGAACTTTTCTACCTTGATCTTTTTTATTCAAGATAGGGGATACACTGCCACAGCTGGCTGTGTTCTTACCCCTGGGAATGCAAAGGGAAAAGAAGGGGAGTTACTTCCTAACACAGATGTTGTGCTCTTATGGCTTACATTTTAACTGTAAAAGTTCTCATATACTTAGAGCTTGTATATGATAATAAGTGTCTGTCTTTCCTGGGCTGAACATGTTGCCAGATACTTCAGACTTCCACTTTCATTTCCCACTTTATTCAGTCTCTCACAATAACTTAAGACGTTAGTCCCAGAGTATCCGAAAATCCTGCAATAAGTTTTCAAAAACTAGGAGGAGTAGGGGTGGTATTGATCTTTGCTAATCTAACAGTAAGTACTTACATTTCTGGGAAGAAAGAAATTTCTTCTTCAGCTTTAGGCGATGGTACAAAATCATCCCCTTGGAGAAATGTCCCTTTTCTATAATCAGTTCTACTGGGTGAGTCAGTTAAGAATGAGCACAATGGTTTCCATCTCCCCTGTTTGTTGCCAGTGAAGGGTGCAGTGACATAGATACACCACATCTGGGCTGCTGATCCCGATACCTTTTAGGGGGAAGAAGTCTTAATTCCTACATGACAATTCTCAGGCACTTGCATGTTTTCTAACACATCAATAACCTCTGTGTCTTTGCTGGCACAGGGATTTCCCACCCCTACCTCCACTGAGATGGCAGACCAAAGGGCCTTGCTAACACACCATCACTCACTTGCTGAGCCTGAAGTTATTCCCTTTCCCCTTCAAATATAGTTTAAAGCTCTTTCAATGACCTCTGCTGACTCCTGTTCAAAGATCCTTTTCCCACTTTGAGACAGGTGTACCCTATCTGTTGACAACAGACCTAATGTCCTGTAAAACAATCCATGATCAAAATCCCCAAATCTCTGCCCATAACACCAGGATCGAAGCAAGCTTAGCTCTTCCTGTTTCTTCCTTCATCATTCCCTGTAACTGGAAAGACAGAACTACTTCTGTTCCTGATATCTTAGACCAGTAATCTCAAGTCCAGAAAGTCTCTCCTGATTGCCCTTGGACTTCTTGTTCCAACTTCATCACTGTCTACCTGGAAAACCAACAGTGGACAGTAATCTGAGGGCTGTCCCATGGCAGGAGGTGTTCTCATCACGTCTTTAACCCTGACCACAGGGAGACAGCAGACTCTCCTAGGAGGTGGATCCATTCTGCATATGGGTCCTTCTGTCCTCTCAGAAGGGAGCCTGCTATCAGAACAACCCATCTTTTTTTCTTCTTGGAAGCAGTTTTGACACAAGGTGTAGACCAACTTAACTGCAGTGACACCCTCCATAATAGATAAATCATCGTTTATGGTTCGGTTCCAGGTCTCAGAGCCTCACACAGATATTACTAGGCCACCTTGGAAGAAATGGATAAGCAACAAAAACCACAGTGAAAACACAGAAAATTTAAGTGGAATATATATATGTATGTTATAACCAATAATTAATAAAAGGAGACTGAAAACGTTATCTTGAATGTTTTCATAAAGAGATATGTAAATTCATATTGTAGGTCTGCTTCTACTTCATGCAGAATTTGAGTTATTTTTCTTTTCCTAGTACTTAGGCTCCTTACCTTAATTAAAGACCAACATAATTGTATTTCCTTTGACTTTTTACGTTGAAATCAAAATTAGGGAAAGTTCTCAACCTAGATAATGATTCTGGTATTGATGCAATGTGTTTTATAAGGCTTCTGAGGAAGATGACTAAATTCAATATCGCTTTAATCATTATTCTACAGCAATAGAACAGTAATTATTATTTCAATAAAATCAGATTTATGCAATCCTCTTTGATATTCTGGGTGTCATAAAAATTTTATCTCTCTAGATAAACCATTCTGAATTATTAGTATTTTTAATAGATTATCCCCTATGTTTAAATAATATTTTTATTAATAAATGATAATATAAATGGGACAAGAATACATCTCAAAATACTTTGTAAACCTCCTGCTTATAATTTATATTTTTTGTAAGAAATGGCAGTGTTCACCTCATTAAGTCTGCAGTTCCTGAGTATTTATAGCAAACTTCACTTTATAAAAATCATGTGCTGGATAGGCATTTGATTAATAATGCAATAATACAAAACAGAACGCAAATAAAATTGAAGAAATAGAATAGCAGATGGTAAACTCTGTCTTTCCTAGGCAGAATGGCACTCTGTATTTGCAGGATGTCACAGTTCGTATTTCTGTAATCAATATATTTAACTATGTTTACAATTATTTTTGATACTCTAAATATAGTTGCCTACTTTTCTCAACAAAGAGGTACATGAGTTGCCTATGATTGTATTGGCTTGCCTATATGTGATGTATATATGAATATTTAGAGGACTGAAAATAATTTTTCTCGAGAGTTACTGATGTGGCATGAGCAGCATTTCTTGGAGTGTTTAGGGATATTACATACATAATTGTGAACTGAATTGAAATGTGTCTAGAACTGTCAACCTCCCTCTTTTATGTAATTCACCAATTAAAGAACATAAAAATTTCATTAATTCTTTCCCCCCTTCCAAACCATATAAGCCCCTGTTGTGTTCCAGTTCTGTAATTATGTGTAGAGAAGGAATGAATCTTAACCAGAAATTTCAGATACTGTAATTAGCAAGAGTGTACAGTAACTACACTGTCAAGTTTAGGAGGTCTTCACAATATTGCCTCCAATATAGATTTTTGATTCTTTTTAAACCGGATTGCGATCACCATGTGTAAGTAGCTGTTGTCAGAAATAGAAGTAAAAAACCTTCATTTAGGGTGCAGAGGAAAGCATGGCTTTCTTTGTTTCAAATTGCTGTAAGCATTATCTGTGGGAAGGCCATTTTTATCAGTGGTCAATGTAACACTGATAACAGATTTAGAGAAGTATAACATTTCACCTACATGTTGCATATACCCTTGGATAATCTAAAAGAATATTTTTTTGTTAGGTATTTTCATGTCTTTAAAAGAGAGGTTAATTTTCAACAAGCGGTTCTTTCAGATGTCAGCATTTTTCATGGGTTCCTGTTGCAAACAAATAAGAAGGTTGTTTGTTTTTTGCATCATGTCTCTTGCTGATTATTAAGAATTTGGTCCCATCTGCAGAGGGTCCAGGTGACCAGTGACTAAGTAACTGAAGATATTACAAAGGCTACCTGGATTACTAGACAATTTTTTATGAAAGCTATGGTAGTTTCTTAAAATTCTGTGTGGCAGTAAACTATGCAAACTACTAGAAATCAGAGATAATAAAAAGCTATGCTGATAACTAAATTTTTTATGTAACAATAAAACTCTAACTGTAACTACAACCCTGTAACTATTCCTCATTCTGCTAAGGATCCCTAAAAGAACCTGCCTGTCCCTGTAGTGCTGGGTGACAGTGCTCAAAGGCTAGAGGAAGAAAGAGCCACTACTGATATACATTTTCACTGGTTATGCCAATAGTTATTGCTATTCACCATCAATGCCCAAAGCTTCAGTTTCTGCTCTGTGCCTGTGAGCTTTCTGCTTCCATCGAAAAATCTCTTCTGCAACTACCTTACTGCACAGTCTTTTTAGCTTCTCAAGAATTAGTTAGTTTATTTTGAAAGTAATTATGCACGCAAGTGACGGGAATCATTTGGTTGCCAACATGCTCAGCTCTCAGTTCTGTCTCCTTTGGTACATGGAAACTGTCACAGAGCATCAAGGTAAAGCTAAATTTCTTCTGCATCTTAAAGAGGAAGAAACTTTTCAGTAGGCATTGAATGCTACATTTTGCAAGAGAATCAGCTGGAAATCTCAGAGTAGGGCTTCATATATGCACGAAATTTGTTGTATAACTACCAAACCTCTGGATATTGTTATCTATGCTTTCAAAGACTCAATATTTTTAAAGATTTTGATCTCAAATTTATACATGACAATGAATTCCACAGGTTAACATTGCAATACAGGGCATTTTCAGTGGTTACTGTTTTCTATCACATGCTTTGTGTTGCTTTGTGCTACCCTGTGGTAATATTTCTCTTATTCCTCACATATTTCCTCTCTTAATTTACCTCTTTCCGGTTCAGATTTATTTATTTTCAGCCCCTCATACTTTACCAGCAGCTGTGGGCTGGTTCCCTTCTTTCACTGAGTCTGCCCACATATGTGAGGTAGGTTGTAAACCTTATGGTCTGGCACAGTGAATTTTAGGATATGGATCTAGACTTATTTTGCTGATTATAATTACTGCATCACAACCAATGCCAGTGCTGAATAAAATGTCAATTCCTTTTTGTCCCAGCAATGAAAATTGAATGCACATATTTTTAAATGAACTGATTTGTTTTGAGCTAGAATAGAAGAAGATAGAAAGGCCCTGGACTCTCTGAAGAAGAGGCAGATGCTGTCTCATTTAGACTCTAATTTCATCTTGCAAAATAACCTGTCATGGGTTTAGTTAGACCTAGATTTAGGCTTCATTTTTTAGAGCAGGGCTTAGATTATCAGCTGACTCAAGCTGGGTCAGGCAGCTGACAGCTGACTTCTGCTGGCCAATGGTATTCCATACCATATTCTGACATTGTCTCAGATATAAAAAGAGGGGGAGGAGGGAAATTCTCTTCTCTCATGGCTGCAGTCCTAGGAGGACGTGCTGTGTTGTTCTGGGAGGACTGGGTCCTGGTGCTTCCTTACCGCTACTTTGCATCTGTTTTATCTTAGGGAAGTAAATATTTTATAGTTACTTTTTGCTCTCTGTTTAAGTGTCTTCCTCAGGAGTTAAGGCGATGTGGAGATAACTGTTTATTGGGTGAGGAGTGGGAAACTGTTGTTATTTTTTTCCCTTTGTATATATCTGTTATATTGCAATTTTCTTTTAGTTGTCCCTCTTCTGTGTAAATATATAAACAAATTCTGTTCTAAGTTTGTTTTCATTTTTTTCCTCCCCTCTTCCCTTGGGAGGGGAGCTTGATGAATACTTGGCATTTTGCCACAGTTTCAAACCACAAGTCTTACCCTTATCCAAAGGATGACAGGGATTTGGAGACACTAGCAGGGGTTGCTGTAACCAGACTCAAGGGCTTTAGAGTCATTTAGGCTGGAAGGGACCTCCAGCGGCCTTTTGAACCCAAAGCAGGTCTAGTTGGAACAGGGCTGTGTCCAGGGAAGCTCTGAGCACCTCCACAGCCTTTCAGAGCACTCTGCACCAATATTTGGCAACTCTTACAGTGATATTTTCCCTGTTTCATATTGAGTTGAAATTTCCCATGTTTGTGCTTGTGATTGCTGCCTCTTTTACCTCCACTTTGCATGTCTGGCAATAGTTTGGCTCTGGCTTCTCTACACCATTCCTTTAGGTACTTGCAGACAGCAATAAGACCTTTCTGAGCCTTCTCTTCTCATGGCTGAAGAAACTAAACTCTCAGCCTCTCCTATGTCCTGTACTCCAGTCCCTGTGCTCACAGTGATCCTCAGGCATTTCCAGAGGTCTGTTTTTCTCTCGTGCTGGAGAGCCCAGAGCTGGACCCAGCACTCTAGGTGCCTCACCAGAGCTGAGCAGAGGGAAGAATCACCTCTCACTGCCTGCTGGGTGTGTGCTTTCTAACAGCTCAGGAGGCCATTCATCTTTGCTGCAAGGCCATATGGCCTCTGTTGAGCTTGTACACAAGTCCCCAAGTATCTTTTTCTGCCTTGGTGCTCTTTAGTCACTTGGTCCACAGCCTGTACTTCTACAGGCAGTTAAGACATCCCAGGTTCAAGACTTTGCATTCTTTAGCTTCATGAAGTTCCTATGAGCCCACAGAGAATCAAGTTCCCTCTGAAAAGCAGCTCTAGCCTTCAGCTTACTGACAACTTCACCGAATTTGGCTGTGACTGCAAACCTGCTGTGAGTAGAAGTATCGCAGTCAAACTACAGTTAAGAGGAATAAGATAGGGATAGGCTCAGGATCAGACCTCGGCTAAGTTCACAGCATCGGCATAACCACTTCTAAATGTGTCTTTCTCAGGCTACTGTGGAAAATTTCCTCACCCCTCATCTGTACAAATTTCTTTCTTACTCAGCTGAAGGCTAAAGTTTACATTCCTGCTGTCAAATTAATCTCCACCAACTCTTTCTGTTCAGCTTGACTTTCACACAGTTCATTTAATTGAAATGGTCCTTTTCTAAATTTTACACTGACCTTCTAACTAAGCTTGCTGTTTCTTCTTTATTGTAATTATGCTTTCAGTCACCTTTTATACACAACTTTCTGAGGTTAGTACTCAATGTTCTTTCCAATGGTTTCTTTGGAAGGGTGGCTTTGGAAAGATGTAAGGGATGTGAGCAATAATTATAATTGAGAAAAAATGAGCAGAAAACTCAAACCAGTCAGTATTTTTGGGTGTCCCCATTTGTGCCAGAACAGCTAGCTGAAACTAACATGTGTATGACGGAAATGAACTAATTCTGGAAATTCAAGCCATTCAGAAATCTGGTGAGTATATTGCATTGTGTCATAGTATATCAGGCAAAAACATTCATCCTTCCTAGAGATTCAGCAAGTTTTCTTGTCTCTTCTGAACCCTCAGAATGCAGGTGTTGTGTATTAAAATCTCATTTGGATTTTAATGCTGCTATAGGCTTCCTTTTAAATTGCTTATGAAGGGTACTCATTGCGATTGAATCATTAAAGTGGACTTTTTATTAACAATTATGTCAGGTCACTGTTTTACATCAGAAGCTCTTTTCGTGCAACGTCAATGCTACATCTTTCATAACGATAAAGTATTCAGAACAGAGTCAGATTTTGTATTCAGGATGAAGGCTAAGCACATGCAGAGATGGATGACAGTTTCCTGGTTTTCTTCATTGTACTATCAAAAAAACTGCAGCAACCTTTGTGTATTCAGATTTTTCAAAGTATTTCTATATGGCTTTACATACCTACACTGTGCAGTTCAGATGAAAAAGGAGGGGGAAAAAAAAAACCAAAAAGAAAAATCTTTATTAATACTTTATTATCTGGCCTCACTAGAAAATTGAGGCAAAACCCTCTGATTCATGAGAGTTAAGATACTGTATGTCAGAGGCATACAAAAAACTCCACCCTCTTTAGCCTCTACTGCAAGAGCTCTTCTCTGAGCCTGGTAAGGCAAAAAGATCATGTGTTTTATAAGAGAAATTCAATAAAGCAGTCAAGTACACCTCTGTTCGTGTTATCCCCAAATGCTTCTAGATGGATAATCTATCATTATTCCCTACTGCTGGTAGAGAATTCCTTGTCATAGTAGTCTGTGCTAACATTCATCTCACCCACCACCTAGACATGTTCATCTGAGCTTTTTGCTATAAGGTCTGTTTATAGTCAGCAGAAAGAAATATGCTTTAAACTCCATTTCATCTGATGTACTTTAGGTGACATTTAATCAATCATGTTTTGGAAGAACTTACTTGTAGAGGAAGAATCAGGCAACTAGTGCAGAGGTAGCTAAGGTAGGTATCACATTAGATAAGTCCCATCTTTAACTGCTATTTTGCAATGCTTGTTTTTGCACATTCTGGAACACTAAGTAGACCTGCTTTGAGTGGATTTTGGCTATGGAAGCCTCAATTTCATGCAATTTCAATTGACTCTACATGTAAAAACTGCCTTTATATTTAAATGTGAAATGTCTGACATGACTGACACCTGAAAATTTCCTTCCTAGTAATAATAACAGGCATAGATCCAAACCACCCAGGACATGTTACTTAAAATTATATGAGATGAGTAATTGACACTCAGTTCACAACTTCGCAGTGATTAAACTTCACACTTTAAAGAAAAGGAAAGTCTTGTTTATTTAATCTTTCAGCTTTTCTCCCTCTTTTTTTTTTCTTTTTTTTTTTTTTTTTTGGTAGAGTTGGTAGAGTTCACCAAATATAAAGATATTGTAAATTGCAGCATCTCAAAAGTGAAGCTTCCTGTCTTTTGCATTAAATGTTTTGGGGCTTTTTTCCTACTCTGTGGCTTTGCAGAAGAGACATTATTGCCATAGAACTAAGTACCTTGCTTCAAGAAGGAAAACTGTAAGGCACAGGACAGAGAGGAATTTTCCATCTTGTTGAAATTCTGAATGAATATAAGCAGCAATATAGTGGAAGTTGTCTACTAAGTCTGGTGAAAACCCACGAACATATGCTGCAGGAAGTGTGAATACCTTGTTTTATAAATCCATAAAAGAGCAGAAAAGGTCTTTTTATTTTTAATAGAACAGCTCAGTGAACAATCAATGTATCAATTCCATGCTAATATATATGCAAGGTGACCTCTACTGTGGACCACAGAATCAGTGAACGTGGTTTCAATTCAATGGGTACAATATATTTCTGTGTTCTTGAGATCTTCCACATTTATTTTTCTTTACAAAACAATTAGGAGACTTTTGGATTTCAAACTTCATTTTCTTCCTGGTTTTACAATATTTTTCTGCATTTGAAAAATCCACATAACTGAGGCAATTAAGAAAAAGCATTGCTTTTGATTAAATATTATTAGGTATTCATCATCTAGTGAAAGTCCTTTTTATTTACTATCCATTAATATTAGCACATGTAGTGCTCTGAATCTTTTGAAGTTATTTGTCTCTGGTTTTGTTACTGAAGGAGAAAGCAATTTAGAACAGTATGTGCATGGGAGACTAGAAGTGAAAGTAATCAGATACTAATGAGTCTTTTTCAGACTGTGAGCCCAAGCTAACTAGAGACGTAAAGCAAAGCAGAAGAGGCAGAATGGAGGAGTCCATGGGCCAGAGAACTAAGCTACCCCATGTACCTTGCCTTTTACACAGGTTAAAGATGCTGTTCCTGTTACTCAGCTTGCATCTGACTGTTCTAGAAGGAAAACAAAAGCAAAATGCAGATGCTGTCATTAGCAGCTTTATTCAAACCTGCATCCAAGTATTAAACTGAAGACCTAGCATGAGTTGAGGGAGTCAACAACGGAGCAAAGCAAGCAGTCAGGGTTTGTCGAGCCCAGTACCTCAGTTTGGTCATTTCTAGAGGAGTCTCCTCCTTAACCTAAATAAACTACTAAAAAATGTGTTTACCTGTCAGTATTCAAGGGCTATTTCTGGAGTTTATGACTGGTTATAAGGTAGGTAAGGCACCTAAAATAGTGAGAAATTATGCTTCCAAACAGACTGCAAAATTGGCACTGAGGATGGATTCACGCTCTGTCTTAGGGACAAGCACTCTTGGTTTGTGATGCAGCCAACAGGGAGACGTGCACCCCCAGGTCCTGACGCAGGTCTTTGTTGGACCCTCCTGAAAGCCAGGTATTTTCTATTCCAGTGTTTTCTATTCTGTTAGTATAGAAGGAGACCAGTGTGTCTGGCTTTATAGTTGAAGTTAGTTGGGATGAATCCTGGCCCAAATAATTCATTTGGCTTACTATATAAATGTGTATTTTATATTTCACTGAATTTTGAACTATAAAAGTAATTTTTCTTAATAATATGAGGTGTAGTGTAATGAATGAAACATAATCCTGAAGAATTGCTAAGAGTATGGCCATTTGTTTTCTGGTAACAGCCTGTGAGCCTTGGTAATGGCTGCAGGATTTCCTTATTTCTGTTCAGTAGAAAAATGCTGCCAGGCAAGGCTGCTCATGACAGTAAAGATAGACAGCCATAATTTTAAAAAGCCTTTAGAAACATCTGACATATATGCACGTGTATGTGTCTTTAAGTCTATAAATAATCATGACACCAGTAGTATTTCCACATGCATTCCTTAAGAACTGTAGCTGCTGACTGCAGATGCAGAATTCTTGTCTCTATTCTGTATAACATTAATTAGAGGTTTTATATATCTATTTTATCTTCTTAGTGCAATTATCACGTCATACTGCTGCATATATGCTTAGCACCACATACTTCAGTTAGAGACATATGGAAAAAACAATATGGATAAATACACAGATAATTGTTTCTTTGGCATTTGTTTCCAAATGTATATAAGCAGTTTTTTGGCATAATCTTTGCTCTACCACTGTACATTTTTTTTGTTTTAATTAATTTTTTTCTGGAGTCCTGTCTTGTTTTAATTATTGTGTTCTGAAAGCTACATAACTCTTCTGGCATGAATAACAGTGGCATGAGGTTTTCACAGATGTCTCATAATGTCAGACTAAATATAATTATACCACTTTTGTACTGTTTTTCACCTGCATCAACTCCTCTGTTAAGCTTTGCACCCTTTTTTTTTGTTCTGGCATCTTAACATATTTTTCTCTCACTTTAAATGCTTATATGCAGTCAGGTGCTACTGTTCACAGCTATAACTGATGGCAGGTTCAAATACTAGGAACCGCATCCATCTTACAGCTGTCTTTGCTTGCTACTTGACCCTGTTGTCGTTTGGAGGGGGGTCATGTTCAGCACTGTTGAACTGAAGGTGACGGTTCTACCTGGTATATTTCAGATTGAAAAGAGAGCCTAAAACACAGTTCCAAATTTCATAATGTCAAAAACCCAAATCATTTAGAGTTGATGAAAATATTTCATTTTAACAAAAGTGCTCTGATTTTTGACAATTTCAAATGTTGTGTTACAGTGTTACGTACAAAATAAAACAAATTTTTAAAATCATTTTGTAAGAAAATGACAAAATATTTTGACAGTTTCTGAACATTTTCTCCTTTACTCTCCACAACAAAATTGCAACAGAATCTACAGGATTTTCTTATTCAATACAATTATATTTCTCAGTGAAAAAATATTCCAGCTAAACTTTTTTCCAGCTAAGTCTAGCAAAACCTGAAGAGAAATCTGTGAAAAGCCAAGCTCTATCAGCAAAAAATATGAAAAATTAATTCATTATGTAACTTGAAAATAAGCAAGAGTTGCTGCCAAATACATCTGAAATCACTTCATACTCAGGATCTGCGTCAGAAGTCCAGAAAGAAAAAGTGGCTTTGCTACTCAGGCAGAAACCCAACATGAAATTGCTACAGAAGACATCTCTTCATGTCCATATTAAACACTTTGGAGAGCATTTGGAGTCAATGCACTTTATGCAAGGTTATTCTCTGGACGTATTTAAGCAGGGATTGGCATAGTGAAGGTCTTGGGGCAAGTGAAATTTTATAGAATAATCTTGAACCAGGTGTGGTGAAAATTGCATGAGAAGTTTGCTCGCATGCCTTGCAATGCATGACTTCTGGTCGGCTGGGAATGAATTGGCCCAGCAGATGCCAATGCACTCAGATATCACAGTAGAAGAATGAGTCCAATGAATTTCTGGCATACTGCATGGCAGCTGTCCTAGTATATGGCATCTGTGTTGATATGAGAAGCTTTCAGTTCCAGGTTTACTACCTCACGTAGCCGTGCTGAAGAACAGGCAGACACTATGCAGAGCTGGAGAGCAGGTAGCCACAAATGAAGTCAAATTCTATTGCAAAGATGTTGTGGTGAAAAGGAGGTCTTTGGGGAGTGCAGCCACAGCTATGGTTTGCCTGCTTCCAGAACTAAGTGTGTGAAATCTCAAGCCATTCTTCTCTTAAATCCACCCCTGTTGATGAGAACTGGGAAGACTAAGGACCACAATGCAGGAGTCCTAACAGGAGGTTTGCAACCACTAATTCTTCAGTGTTGTGCTGTAACTATTAGTCACACCAATGTTGCCTCTAGTAAAATTCTACTTTCCCTCTAGAGTGGCTTTGAAATGGTCACATTGCTGTTCATTTGTTCACATATTCTGGGAGTTTTTAACTTCCCAGAATGGGCACAGAACTTAAAAGCAGGACCTAATTTTTGCCTTTCACATTTCCAGGAAGTGTCTAACTTTTCTTGGAATTCTTAACTTGGTGGAGGGCAAGGAGTGGCCCAGGTCATTGCTCCTTTCTGCATCAGGCTTCACTTTCAGCTTATCTGTGATGGGCTGCACCTCCTGCCTAACTAACTGTATTCACAGGTTGCTCACTTTGATGTGTTAGCAGACCATGGAAAAACAGTTAATCTTTTCACAAAGTCATATTTTTCAGCTATTCTTACCTGAGGGACTATTGGGAGCTAGTATGTATCTTGCAGTCTGAAGTACTCTGTGCTCAACGTAAACCCATCCCAGCCTGTCATTTGGTTTTAGTCTGTCCTCATTTTCAAGAGGGTGAGATTCAAATGGCCATCCAACAAACATCTACTTTAGTGTGTGCTGAGCACTTTTCAGCTCCATTGACTGTATTGAGTAGCAATCCATTCAGACTAATAGATACTTAGACAGCTAGTACACATATAGGAAAGTAATTTCAGGTGCCCTCATTCCAAACTGAATCTCACACGAGTTTTTCAATAGCACATCTTCACATCTTTCAGCTTCCCTGCTAATGCTCTGGTTCTTTATGTTTGTTAGAACAGATCAATCACTACCAGATTGGTGCCCTGCAGTCTAAACAGGGACAAAATGGCAACAGCTCTTGACACTTTTTGGGTTTGATCTATCTATAACTATTATAAGCTTTGCTACTGCTTTAAATGTCCTTATCTCATCTAAACAACAACAAAAAAAAAGTTTTTGCACTAGCAGACCAATGATAGTGATCAGGTGGACAGAGTAAGTGATAATATTTACACAAAATAGAATTTTTCTCATTTTGCTTTCTTTTGTGAAATAATTCTCTATCTCCTTGGGTCTGAAAGGAGATAATGAATAGAATAAAAAGGACAATATCTTTTACATTAATTTGGCTGAATCTGAGTAAAGAAAAAGGGAGAGATGAAGACTGAGTTAAATTGTCTGTCAAATTCTCCATTAAATCAATGAGTGTGAGATGTTTATGTTTACATACGAGTCTTAGGTTTTGAAGAGTTAGGTTGGGAAACAGAATGGTGGAAAGAGGTTGGTAAGTTGAGGGACCCTTCTTTGACAGCAATTAACATCAGAATAAATGGTATCATCTCTTAAAACAGACATGAATAATTTAAGGTGTTTCATAATGATGGCACTTCAGTATCGAAGGAAGTGAATGTGCATCTCACTAAGTGTTCATTTATGGCCATATTACCTCTGTATCTGTGATCCAACACATTCTAGTACCCAAGGGATTTCTTACATGAAGAACTTACTATGAATTAGTTATCTGGGGCAGAATTATGTGTTATAAGAATGCAGTGACACAGAAGGCATCTCTGGGTGACAAAGTGGTACATTCTTAATATATTTTTAGAAAATAGCAATTGTTATGTGGAAAGAATTGCAGAACAAACTTGGAAGAACTGCTATTATGGAAGTCACAGGTAAATCAAAGACATAGGGATTTATGGAGATATTTTAAATACAATTTTTTAAATAAGATATATCTGAAAGATCTTTGCATTCATGGAGTCACAGAATGGGTGCAGTAGAAAGACATCTCTGAGGATCATCTAGTCCAGCCCTCTGCTTCAAAGCTTAGTGAACTAGTGCAGGTAGTGCAAGGCCATGTTCAGCTGAGGTTTTAATATCTCCATGGAGGCTCCATAGCTCTTCAAGCAACCTGTTCCAGTGCTTTGTCACCTGCACAGTAAAACAAACCAAAACAAAAGCAAAACAAAAACCAAAGGAATCCCCCATTTTTCTTATGTTTACATAGAATTTTCTGCATTCTGCATCCATTGTCTCTTGTCCTTCTCATTGGCTCCATCTTCTTACTGTTTTCCATCAGGTGTTCATAAACATTGATAAGATCCTCATGGGCCTTCCCTTCCCCATTCTGAACAGTCCCAGCTCTCTCAGCCTCTGCTTATACATTATATATTCCTGTACCTTAACCCCCATGGCTTCTGATGGACTCATTCCAGTATGTCCATATCTCTCTTGCACTAGAGAGTCAGAATGGGATCCAGCACTCCAGATATGTCTCATTAGTGATAAATAGAGGGGGGCAATTGCCTCCTTGACCTGCTGGCAGTGTTTTCCATCATTGAGCCCAGGATGCTGTAGGCCTTCTTTGATAAAAGTGCATATTGATGGCTCATGGTCACCTTCTAGTCCACCATTAGGATATTTTTTGTCAATCTGCTTTCCAGACAATTGGCTCCATGGTGTACTACTTCATGGGTTTCTTCCTCCCTGTGTGCAGGATTTTGCACTTCACTGGTTGAAGTACCTCAACAAGGGATCAACACTTCAACTGACCTCTCTAGACCCCTGAAGTCCCCTTGAATGGCAGTACAATCCTATGATGTATCAGCCACTTCTATTCTTGTGTCATCTCCATGTTTGTTGAGGGTGAGCTCATTCTCATCTTCCAGGTTATTCATGAAGCTTCTGAATAGTACTGGGTTTAGCATTGAGCTCTTAGAACTAGTGACTGGCTTTTGGATAGACTTTGTGCTGCTGATCACTGCGCTTTAATAAACTCTGCATTTCAGACCATTTTCAATTTGTCTTACCTGCAAAAGCCCCTCTCCAGATTTCACTCTAGGTAGGCTTTGGCTTTCCTACTTGCACAGAGTGCCTCTGCACTCCTCCAAAGTCACGTCTCCCCACTTTCACCTCTACTGTCAGGTGCTCCTTGTTCATCTCTGCAAGTCTCTGCTACCTTTGCTTGATTTTCTGCTCATCAGGATGGGCTAGTCTTGAACTTAAAAGAAGTGATCCTTAAAAATTAACCAGTCTTCCTGGATCTCTCTTGTCTTTAGGATCATAATGCATGGGATTCTTCCAGAAATGTCCCTGAATAGACCACAAGCACTGTCATGCATAGGAGATATGAGTCTGAGACAGACACAAAATGTCTATTGTGGTATTCAGAAATTAGCAGACTGTGTAGACTATTCCTTTAATACTTAGTAACTTGGAAAGGAAGTTATTATGAACTCAAAAACACTTGAGACAATATGATAGCTAAGATTATCAGAAGAATCTTAATACTGCTACTTAAAAAACCCCATATTTTCTAATAAATATTTATTTAGTAAATGCATCACCTCAAATTAGTCAGTTCCATGTCCGAAGGATCCTAAAATTGTGCAGCTTGGTGTCACTTTAATGTAAACTATGGAATTTGTCAGTGTGAAATGTAGAGAATAAGTTCCCTATGAACTATCCCACAGATACTTTCAGAGTCTGTGTGAAAAAAATGTCAAATTACACTGAAGATGTTAAAATGATGCAGACAAACTAAGAAAGGGACAGAAAAAGCAACAAAACTGTTCTGTGCACTTGGAATCACTTCCATAGAGGAAAAGTTTCATCATGGCTGGAGTCCTTGGCTTGGAGAGGATGACGAAAGATACAACAGCAGACCATAAAATCATAAAACGTATGAAGATACTGCACCTGGAATGTTGATTCTGTTTTTGTAACCAAAAAGTTAGGGAGTACTCACTGAAACTACTAAGGTAAAGCAAGCAGTTTGCAAGCAATGCATAATTACATTGTGGAACAGACTGTTAATATTTTGGGACACTGGGTATTAGGGACCTTAAAAGTGAGATAGAATAGTCTATCAGACATACTGGTTTGCCTCAGGAAGACTATGGACTTCCTCAATACCAGGCCACTTAATATTTCTCCTAGTTCTTATACCCCTCCTACAAACTTCTGCTATTGTCCAAAGTGAGAGGTAGGAAACTGGGTCACTGTGGCCTTTGTTTGATCCACCATTGCATACATTAGTTTCTTACAACTTTTACCCAGAGACATGTACTTTCAAATTCAGTCTAAGCTGAAAAACGCTGTTTAGGCTGTGAAAGAGCAAGATTTCCTGTTCTATCGTATTAGGTCTGTCTGAGACAGAACTAACTTTCCCCATAGCAGCTCTCATGGTGCTGTGCTTTGTATTTGTAGCTAGAAGGGTGTTAATAGCACAGTGGTGTTTTGGCCATTGCTGAGCAGTGCTAGTGGAACATCAAAGCTGCCTCTCCAAATTTCTCCACAAAGACCAGTGGGCTGGGAGTGGCAAAGCAGTTTAGAGGGGTGCATAGCCAGGATAGAAGACCCAAACTGTCCAAAGGCATATCACATACCTTTTGATCTCATCCTGAGCAAGAAAAACTAAGAGAAATAAGAAATAGGGAGACATTCATTTTCAAGGCATTTGTCAAACTGCTATGCATACTGGGACTCTACTTCCTAAGTGTAGTGGGTGGGAGTGTAAGATTTAGACAAATTTATTAAAGAAGCCCTGTCATTGAGTTATGAGATACAGAAAGTACTCCTTTGCTTTCTAAACCCCTTCTCAGAGAGGAGTCTAGGGATGGTTTAATCCAGTCTTAGCTTTGGATTATGTCAACAGTTCAAATTTAAGGAATTACAGAGGTGTGATTGAACCACTTTGTCCCACAGGTTTTAATGATTATCAAAATGATAATATTTATATAAAATGAATAATTTATTATTACAAATGATCAGAAAAAAGACATTGATCAGAATTATTTACTACTCAATATAAAAAGCTAAAAATCTACTAGTAAAGCATAATATAGCATAAAGTACTACAGTATAAGAGAGGATAATGCACTCTATTGAAGAAAATATTAAAGCAATTGTATTAAAGCTAGCAAAAGAAAATTAAGTAGAGACTTTATGTGTCTCACCCAGACCAATGCTCATGAGGAGATGACTTTCTCTCAACCTTGAGGAGTATCCTTGTCATGTGCCCCTAGACAAGGGAGGAATCTCCACACATACACCCAATAAGGGTTATGTCAGAAGAACCTGACTGTGTGAAAGGGGACTGGACTTGTATAGCATGAAGTGATTGACTTGTAGTCACATATCCATAGGCTGGCAGACTAGCTTGTCTGTCAAAACCTGGTTCAAAAGCAGGATTTGTATTCAAATTCAGGTAAATCAAGATGGTTTTATTATATTTTAACACCAAGACAGCATC
Organism: Pithys albifrons albifrons; assembly: GCF_047495875.1. Lineage (NCBI taxonomy): Eukaryota > Metazoa > Chordata > Aves > Passeriformes > Thamnophilidae > Pithys > Pithys albifrons. The sequence continues at coordinate 30,791,595 of NC_092459.1, forward strand.
CTGCCAGCAGCAGTTGAGCTTGTCCAATAGCCTGCATGATGGCTTGCATAGTGTGCATTCTCTGATTGGATTTTAGATCTTAACAGTGTGGGCCTATCCTGGCACACTAGGAAATGACCTGCTTCTAGAAAGTAGAGAATAAAGCCTTTTGGTTCTTTTGCTTTGACTCCATGTATAGCCTTTGCTTTTCTTCATTAAACTGCCATTGTCTTGAACGACAAGTCTTTAATCTTATGTTCTTCCCCTCAGCTGCTGAGGAGAGGAAGTGAAGAGTAGCTTGGTAGGCACCTGACTGGCAGCGAACGTTAACCTAGGAGCCCAGCAATGGGGACCTAGAGGAATTCAAGATAATGACAGTAATTGCAAGATTTAACAGGAAAAATGTGGGCTGGACATTGCCAGACTGTAGAATTGTGGAGAATATTTTTTAATTGTGATGGAGGGATGAGGGGTGGACTGTGTGTAAATTCACTTTAAAAAGTCTCCACAGAAGACTAACCTTCAAGGTATGCATTGGAGAACAGATTCTTAAACAAACATAGGGCCAGCTTTTACATTGTTTCAATAGGTGGCAGGTTGATTGACCAAAAGAGACCCTGATGCAAGGAATTGACACTCCTTTAAACCTGTTATCATTTAGTAGTTAAGACATTAGAGAAAATTTAATATTCTGGGAAAAGAAAATGAGCTAAATCAAATTTGCTTCAGCCTCAGTAAAATGTTTGATTCAATTACTGTAAGAAAAATTATCAGGTTTTCTTAAGAAAGAGAAACGGGAGACTAGAATAATTGAAGATTCAGGTTTTCACACAGAATACCAGATGTTACTATTGCCACAAACTTAAGAAGTGTCACTTCAAAAAAGAACTGGCCTAGCATTCAAGAGGAAATGGGTGACCTTGAGAAGTGAGGGAACAGAAGCAGGAAAGCACTCAGTCGAGAAAAGCATGACTTTATGTAAAAAACCTAAATCCCTGAAGATGAAACTTGATTTGTTTATATAGTTAGTTATTTGGTGTGTTGCCTGCAATAGCTTGCAACAAATCTGAGACCTGCTGTGATGCTCCTGAACAGGCCTTTTCCTGTTTATAGGCTTTGCTTAAACAGTACAGTCCAAAGTATGGATATGTAAAGCTGCTCTTGGCACCGGAGAGGCTTATGTTGTGTTTTAGAGAGGCAGTCACTTGTACAGGACCATGTGAGAGCTCTCAGAGTTCACACTCAAGGTAGCAGCCATGGAAGAACAGGTAATACCAATGACCTTTGGCTGAGAAAAGGACAAATGTTTAGCTGAAAATGTAGGGGTTTGGCCTATTTGGCTATTGTGTGTTTGTTCAAAGTCCAGCCTCAACAGGGAAATGAGATGGAAAGATATGTTTGCTGCTACAAACTCTACTGGTCTTCTTTTACACATGGTGTCTGCCAGCACATGGCGGTTGCACACTGAGCATCCCACAGAGGTCAGAGACTTTTGTGGCTTTCCAGATTTTGGCTTTTGTAGTGTATCACTTGATTTGAAAAAAGCATTTCTGGGCAGTAAGCATATGCAGCTTTGGGTCCAGCTGGCAGGCTTCTGTAGTGTCAGCACAGCCAGAGCTTCTTGCAGTCTCAACACTGCAATTCCTGATTTCAGTCTTGTATTTTGTATTGAGCTTCTGTGGACCAAGTCAGACAACATATTCATTGTGTCCTGACATGCCTCTGCCACTGTATTTCATGTAGAGCTGCCTCTGCTTTCAGTTCTGCCCCTTCAAACATCTGGGCTCATGAGGTATAAAGAAATTTTTTTCTTTAAACTTTCTTCTTTAGATCAAGCATCAATCAGTATCATGGCCATGCCATAGAGGACTGGAAGTTCCTTTTAATGTTCAGTTCTCAGACCAAAGATGAAACTTGTCTTTTTTTTTCCCCAGTAAAGCAGGACAGTCTTTACATAAGACAGTGGCAGGGAACACTTGTCCAGACATAGCCTAATTTCCTTTCTCTTTGAGAAATATTTGGGCATGAACAGAAAATTGTCATCAGTTTCTATTTTGCTATCCATTTCTTTTATCTTTAGTCTGCTTGAGCTTACAAACTTCAAATGAACACATTATTGAATCAGAATGCTCTTCACTGACATTTTTTTCTGTGATTGATTTCTCACATGGCATATTGAAGGTGAAATTTAGGCTGGGCTGAACAATTATGCAAAAATGATAAATATTTTCATACATATGCCTGATTACTTTCCTCTGAAATTTTAAAAAGCAAAAATGTGCATTTGCTTTTAATCCTAGTATCACGTGTACTCACCTTATCTAATGGTGTAGATATTGCTTCAGCTGAACACTGTAACACTTATGTTGAAGAACCCTCCTGCTCCTGATCCTTCTGGAGCATGGTCTCCAAGTGCTTACTTGGGCTACCTGCACAGGAAGACCCTTGGCATAATCTTTGGGTTCTTTGTCCAGAACATCTCTCTGTCCATTGCAGTGTTTCTTCCATTTGTGGTCTTCCTCTTACATGTGTGCAGGTAAGACTAACACCTGCTCCTTTATGACCAGGAAGGGATTTATTGCTTTGCATGTATTGTTCAGCAGAAGTAGATATTGTTTTATTACACTGCAGAAGTAATTCATGAACAGAGATGAAATATGATCTTAATCTTTATTCGAGCAGAGCTCGAAATCACAGCAGTAGATTTCTTATTATCCCTTTTCAGAAAGCAGAGGCTGAAGAGAAGCAGCAGGACTGAATTAGGGATCATGCTTCCTAGGCTGAAGTGGTATTCCTGAGGGTGAGGTGCTGTAGGTTAGCATGGTTTTGATGCTGCTGCAGTGGCACATCCTCAATATATACTGAAGTTTCTGATCTTCATGCTCTTCATGCTCTTCTCAGACATATTTCACAATGTAGCAGAGTGACCAGGTCCTAGGGATGGTGCAACACCTCAGAGTGAGAAAAATAAATGAGAGCTCTGTCTTTTAATGCAATAGCAGCCAGTGAAATGTCTTAAGCACACTGTGGTGCTAACTGACCTTTATTTTAACCTTTGTGTATAATTGAGTTATGTGGAAAGAGACATCTGACTCTTTGATGATATTAAACCTTCTAAAGATAGGATGGAGCAAACAAATTTTCTCCTCCTCCCCTCAGAATGGGATTCTGAGGCTAAATAAGAAGTATTAGAGGGGCACAGTACTGGGGGAGAAGCAGAATCTCTTTGCTGTGATTCATGAGTCAAACTGATTTGGATCATAAATTTATAAACTTAATCAGAGCAGGATTTTCTGAACTTGGTCACATCACAGACCTTTTTCTCATGTTTGCTACTTTAAATGCAATATTATTAGTGAGAAAATAGTTATCTTAGTTTTATTTCTGGGTTTCTTCATATGCTTCTATTGGTCTTGGTGCAGCATCTTTGGCTCCCACTTGCCTATTGTGCTCAGAAAAATGTCACACCGACCTTCAGTACCTGCTGAATGAAGAATGTGCTGTAACAGCTGTTCCGATGCCACTTTGGCTTGTTTATCAAGCCCTTAACTCACAGAAGCTGATATCATGTCAGATCACAGAATCACAGAATATGCTGAATTGGCAGGGAACCATAAGGATCATCAAATCCAACTCCTAGCCCTGCACTGGACAGACCCAGAAGTTACACCATGTGCCTGAGAGCATGATAAAAATGCTTCTTGATCTGTCAGGCTTGGTGCTGTGACCACTTCCTTGGGGAGCCTGTTCCAGTGTCCAAACACCTTCCGGGTGAAGAACATTTTTCTAATATGCAACCTAAACCTCCCCTGACACAACTTCAGGCCATTCCCTCAGGTCCTGTCACTGGTCATCACAAAGAAAAGATCAGCATCTACCTCTTCTCTTCCCCACACAAGAAATTTGTAGACTGCAATGACATCTCCCCTCAGTCTTTCCTCCAGCCTCAACAGACCAAGTGCCCTCAGCTGCTCCTCATACAGCTTCCTCCCAAGGCCCTTCAGCATCTTCGTTGCCCTCCTTTGGATACTCTTTGGTGGCCTAATATCTTTCTTACATTGTGGTGCCCAAAACTTCACACAATATCCAAGATGAGGTTGCCCCAGTGCAGAGCAGAACAGGACAATCCCCTCCCTTGACTGGCTGGTGATGCTTTGCCTGATGACCCTCAGGACATGGCTGCCAGGGCACTGCTGACTCATATTCAGCTTTCTCTTATTGAACTTCATATGGTTGGTGATTGCCCAGTCCTCTGAATTGTTGAGGTTTCTCTGCAGGGCCTCCCTGCCTTCCAAGGAGTAAATAGCTCCTCCCAGTTTTGTGCTATCAGCAAACTTTCTTATTATCCCTTCCAGTCCTGGGTCCAAATCATTTATGAAGATGTTGAAGAGCACAGGTCCTAAGACAGAGCCCTGTGGAGCTCCACTAGTGACAGGTCACCAGTCTGATGTTGCCCCATTCTGTATTACCCTCTGTGCTCAACCCATGAGCCAATTGCTCACCCACTGTATGATGTGTTTATCCATCTGTGGGCTGGACACTTTGCCCAGAAGGATCCTGTGAGAGACAGCATTCTGTGAATTCCCAAGACCGCTCAAAAATCATTGAGAGAGCTTCTGTGATGACATCAAAGAGATGGTTGAGGATATGAGTATGAATCCCAGAAGGCCACATAGATTTGTAGGGATCCAGCTGGAGCACCAGATCCCCCACAGTTTCAGGTTTGACTGGGAGTTCATCATTCTCATGCTCATGGTCCTCCAGCTCAGGGCACTGAGACCCTCTTGGTTCATCATCAGTGTTGAAGAGAAAGGCAAATAAAGCGTTACACACCTCTGCCTTGTGTCTGTCCCAGTTTGTGAGCTGACTATCCTCATCCTGTAACAGGCCAGTGATATTTCTATATGTCTATTGCCATTAGTGTATTGGAAAAAATCTCTTTTTATTGTGCCCCATATTTCTGGCAGCTTCAACTCCAGTTGAGCTTTGGCCAAACAAATTTTCTCCCTATGGTGGCAAGCAGCACCTCTGAATTCTTCCCATGTCACTTAACCTTGCTTCCACTGGGCATACACTTTCCTTTTTTGCCTTGTTTCCAAGAGAAGATTCCTGTTCATCTGCAGCTAATTGAAAAGACCACTTGACAAGATAATAACAAGAAAACTTCCTATTCTTTTCTTATTGATGTCTGCTGGATGCTTTATATCTTTGCAGAACTTTACAGGGCAGTTCACCAGATAGTTTCTTCTGGGCATAACATTGAAGAAAAGATACCTTGTTGATTTCTTTACTTTTTCTCAAGTTGAATGTTTTCCTCCCTTTCTTTCTGAAGTGTCAAAGAGCATCCAGACCTTTTTAATTCTTTATGCCCTGCACTAAAATTGCAAAGATCCAATTGATGAGGAAATCTTCGATAGAAGTGTGTGTTTTGCATTGAAGCACTGTTCACAAGGAGGGGGTTTAGGAGCTCCAGGGATAGCAATTAATTCTTTAGTTTCACTTGATAAAAGCTCCCTAAATTCATAGAGAATAGTTCTTCTGCACAGAACTGGAGAAAGAATGTCTTGTTCCCTGGGGTGGACAGAAAAATAAGGTTTCATCTAAGTTGTTTTGGTTTTCGGTATTAGGGGTTTTTTTTCTCTCTCTCTCTCTTTTTTTTTCTTCTTTTTTCTTTTAAAATCAGTGCAAAAGTCAGGCTCAGTGCTATTGCTTATTGCATTTTCACGCTGATGAACACTGTGTACCTGCCCATCCTATCCTTCTAACCTTTGTAAAAAAGGAAATTAGATTTTAAATAGGCTAGTAAATATTGGTATACCTAATTTTCAGTTTTCAGATCTTCAAACAGCTTTCCTCAAGTATGCAAACACCAGGATGGACATGGATGTCCATCAGCCCCTGGGTGACCACCAAATTCAAAACAAGCACACAGCTTCCTCCTGTTGTATATATTGAAAGACTTGCTATAGATTAACCTCTGAAATAGGTTTCATAAAGAAAGTTCAGAATGTTAGCTGGAATTATGAATGCTCTTAAATCAAAGTTTTCTGAACTCATGCTTTCTGAAGTATCAAATGATGAGAAAATTACAACAGAGTAGGATAGGTAATAAAACAACAAAATCCAGATCAGGGCCTTATGCTAATTCTGTATTCACCATCCTATTTTTCTAACAGCTTTCACAAAGCTGAATGGAGTGATTAAATAACACATCTGCAACTGAAATATTATTTCTTAATATTATAACTTGTAAAGGATAACTACAAATCTCAATTGTGGAATAGTTACTGTGCAATAAATTCTGTTCTTGTGTCAGCACCCACTGAGCAGAAAGAGGGGAGGAGACTGAACTGAGCCTTCATCTCATGCACACAGCCTGATTATACACAGGCTTTAATCTAGCTCTCATTCCACTTTATATTTTCATTTCCATTCAGTTTCTAGTGAAGTGTTCCTGTGTTCTTGAGAAAAAAGGAGGACATGATTAGGTAACAGAGTGAAGGATGCATGCATTTGCAGAAAGCAGTGTCATCTCTTCCCTAAAACTGATTAGTTATTGTTCCCTTAAGTAGCACTAACTATGCTCATGAGCTTTGCAATCCAAGCCATAAGGCATAGGCACTGGCCAAATGCCAGTGCAGCAGCCCACTGATGACATTCATAGAAGACAGAGTCTGAAAAATCTCCAGGGGAGATCCTCTGAGGAGACTGAACTTTGGTCCGTAGTTTTGAGGAATCCTCTTCCTAAGGAACATTTGTAGAGGCCTTGGTCCCTGACAGCTCATGCTCATTTGCTTGGCTGATCAGTGCCATGTAGGAAAGAAGTCTAAACACTTGTATCTTAAAATCTGTGGTATCCTGATTAATTCATTTGATCAACTTGTTTTTATACAGTAGAGGAATGTAAGCATAACTATGCTTATGATTACCTTGTGCTGATTTTACACAAGTTTCTGTATGTTCAATTAATTTTTTCTGAACAGGCTGGTTATGCCATAGCAGACACATCTGGAATTTTGATTCAAGACTGCTGTGTGGGAATGTTTCATGTTGTACATGTTTCCCTGCGTTAATCATCCTCAGTAACAAAACTGAGAGGACAAGGATAAAAAAGGACAAAAGACAGTCTCTAGGGACAAACTCCTGCTTTATGTCACTTTGAAGGGGGAGACTTTAAATAAAGGCAGTCAGCTCCACAAAAAAGCTCTTCCCCTGCCAAGTCAAAAAACCAGGGATCTAGAGCTTCAGTGCTTTTCAACCAGTTGCCTTATGAGAGCCTTACTGCACTAAAAGGTGAAATGTAGAGCAGCAGCGATTGAGACAGCAAGGGTATCAGGCTGCAAGAGTTATGGGCCACCTGTTTCCATCACTGCTCAGGGAGTCACCAGGACCCTTAGCAAAGGGCTCTCTTCCCAGGGAGATCTGAGAGCAGCACTGACCATGGCAGGAGCAGGCATTTACTGCCTTTGAGTCTCAGCATACAATGTGGCCTCAGAAGGTAAGGAGGGAGCTATGAACAGACAGATGGGGGATTCTTCTGGTGTGTATTAGCATTTTAACAAAACAAAACAAACAAACAAAACCAAAAAAAAGTAAGAGACACACACACAGAGGCCCATAAAGGATATTAGATTAATTTCTTCCTTTGTCTGCTATTGTGTTACTGTCTGTTTACATAATTAAATCACTGGAATGTGTCCAGTCTCACAGACTTCTAACATATCTGATGCAAACTGGAGGCTGCCTAATACTCATTATTAGGAACTGACTAAAGCAAATGGTGACACCTGTAAGCTACTTTGATAGAACTTATTTAAAATCCTGAAACATAGAAATGCAATAATCTGTGGTTATTCTTTTTGTGCAAATACTTCCAATACTCAAATATTTCCAGTGCTCAAATATTTCTCTGTGAGCAGTTTGTAAGCATGAGATTACCTGACAAATTAATCTATACCCACAGGTTATTTTACTGTACAGCAATTCCTACTGAAAGTTAATCATGAACATACAGAACATATTTTGAAGTTCTGGTCAATGGCCATTAAAAGTGAACGTATATGTAACAAACTAAAACAGTTTGCACTAATGTAAACTTCAAAACAAATATTTTGTGTTACTTGCATAAATATGAGATTCATGTATGAATACTCAAGTTTGGACCTCTCTGAAAGTGAACTTAAACAATGTAGTGATAAGGACAGTTAGATACAGTCATCAAATCAATTAGTAACCTAAAAAATATACTGCGAGCATCACTGAAGACAGACAAGATATTGAGGAAGTTCATAAAAATTCAGCCCTTACTTGTCCTAATTTAGTTATTAGTGATTTAGTAATGTAGCATCACTAGTAGAGAATGAGCAAAATTAAGAAAAGTGAGAGTTGCATAGACAGGACTATCTGGTCTAAGTGAGATGGGAGCATGTTGTGATAGTTTTCTTCTGAAATAAGCTGACAGTGTCACGACACACCACAGATTGATTCAATGAACCTCTGATACAATGATTAGTACAGATGATAGTTAATGCTGCAATTTTCATACCATGAGTTAATGCTCAGCCTGGGTGGTTACCATAAGTAAGCCATTCATCTCTCTCCTACATCACTTCATCTGCAGATATTCAGGCACAACTTTAAACTAGTTCCTAGTGAGCAATACTCACTACGATGATGAGTAATAGGAAACTAAATGTTAAATCTGAAAGCAAAGAATCAGCACTAACTATAAATTCATCATTCAAATCAAGTCATTTACGTTATCAAAGTGTGAACAGAAAACATTCTAATTATTTATATCTCCATGTGAACCTTTCTGCGCTCATAAGACAGCTGAATATATTGGAAACCAGCAAATATTCTTCATGTGAAACCACTACCTGACCTCAGGTTTTACAGTAATCAATTTTAGTTCTGACAGAATGAGCAATATTCTTGAGTTTCTTTAAGACTTAAAAAAAGGTCTGGCTTAATTCTCATATTTTTCTTGGGAAAGAACTGTGGAAATATATATTCCAAGGGAATCAGAGCAGATTTGTAGGCAACATTAGTGGTACAGGAAATGTAATGATGGCATACTATCCATGTATTTGATTGAAAAATGTATTTTTCAACTTTGTACTTACTGGTTGCAGTGGTAGGTGATAGCTGTTAAGTATGAAAAATATAACAGATTCCTGAACTTTGAAGATCTCAGCCTGAAGATATTTAGTATTTTAAATAGTTCTCTTAATATATTTTTTGTGAAGTTTGGAAAAGCTAAAGAATTTTCTGGTAACATATGGAGTTCTGTATCTGTGGGTTTGGGTGGTATGCACATTTTTTAATTATGATCAGTCATCACGGTCTATAATGTCTATCATCCTAGAATTTTTATCTTTATTTTGAGGATGTATGTATTTGTATACCAGGAAAAGTATGGGCCCAGGGATGTGGCTGTCAATATTCAAAAATCCTGAAGTCCTTTCTGTGCTGTGATGTGTTGTTATCTTTTAGATATGACTCCCCTGAATCCTTTAGATAGAACTGTCTTCTTCTTGATATTAAATACTGACACTTTAAATATTACCTCCAAAATTCATTAGTACCATATTTTCAGAGGCAGCATGTAATTCAGACATGTATTCTTCAAATATCATAGGCAGGGAGTCTCACAAGGAAAAGAAAGCAACAAAATGTTCATCTTTTGCATTCAGCTAACCTTGCATTGTGACATATAATCTATTTCAGGGATTACAGCCTACACCTGAGTTCCAAAGGAGTCAGAGGAAATGTCTCCTCTTCATGTGACTTTTATTGTGATGACAACAGTGTTTAAATCTACTTTCTGTTTGTACATGGTAGAAGTCTTGATGCAGACCTGGCACAGCATTGCTGAGTTTATCCAACAGACCATACAAACTGGCCATTCTTGTTCAGTGGCGCTACTACCAGAGTAGACCCTTGAATCTCCTGTATATTTTTACTTTAGAAAGACTGATCAATGTATCTAACACACACTGCTCTTCTCACTGTCACTTTGTAGCATGCAGCTTCATGTTTCAGCCTTCTCACTTGTATCTGTGAAAGTTCAGTGAGCTCCAGCAAAACTAGCAGATAGGGGGGAAAAAATAGAGTTTGCTCTCTGGGAACTGTACAATACTATAAATGAGCAAAGAGGCAGTTAAACATCCCTGTTTGTAGACTCCTTTCTTGCAGAGACTCTTGCACATTCCTTTGCGTCAATTCTAAGGAAGTTCTTCATAGCTAGAGACAGTCAATTTAAAAATAAAAACACTCAGGCTCTCCATCACCTGAAATACAGATTTCCTTGTGAAGCATTTTCTTGTGAAGGTGTCTTATTTGAAATCCATGGCTTCTAATCCATAGTTAAAGGGAAAGAATGTTAATTTTAAAAGGTATAATTTTTTTCATCTGTGTTGCAATGATTGCCCTTTTGCAACAACAAAAAATTATAAGTTTGTGCTTTGATTTTCAAGATAAGCGCTGCTGTTTCAGGAGCTTTGATGTTGACATGAAGATACACTGAGTGTGAACAGTGCAAAAGCCAGTACTAAATAGATATGTGAGTTGTTTGGAAGGCCTTATTCTGTTTACTACTGCAGCATGGAGTAGTCAGCCTCAGTCTGGAAAATAACTTGCTATTGTAACAACATTTTCAGCTGGAATAAAGTTAATACAAATTGCCAAGAACAAAAATGATTTTGGAATATAGTACAGATGTATGGCTTTTTCTGTCAAAAATGATTACACACTGGGAAACTGCTGACTATTTAAAACCATTTTCTTTCTTTCTTTCTTTCTTTCTTTCTTTCTTTCTTTCTTTCTTTCTTTCTTTCTTTCTTTCTTTCTTTCTTTCTTTCTTTCTTTCTTTCTTTCTTTCTTTCTTTCTTTCTTTCTTTCTTTCTTTCTTTCTTTCTTTCTTTCTTTCTTTCTTTCTTTCTTTCTTTCTTTCTTTCTTTCTTTCTTTCTTTCTTCCTTCCTTCCTTCCTTCCTTCCTTCCTTCCTTCCTTCCCTTCCCTTCCCTTCCCTTCCCTTCCCTTCCCTTCCCTTCCCTTCCCTTCCCTTCCCTTCCCTTCCCTTCCCTTCCCTTCCCTTCCCTTCCCTTCCCTTCCCTTCCCTTCCCTTCCCTTCCCTTCCCTTCCCTTCCCTTCCCTTCCCTTCCCTTCCCTTCCCTTCCCTTCCCTTCCCTTCCCTTCCCTTCCCTTCCCTTCCCTTCCCTTCCCTTCCCTTCCCTTCCCTTCCCTTCCCTTCCCTTCCCTTCCCTTCCCTTCCCTTCCCTTCCCTTCCCTTCCCTTCCCTTCCCTTCCCTTCCCTTCCCTTCCCTTCCCTTCCCTTCCCTTCCCTTCCCTTCCCTTCCCTTCCCTTCCCTTCCCTTCCCTTCCCTTCCCCTGTAAGGAAGATTGTATCCTACTCTTCAACTCATAGATTTATCACACTTAGGAAAAGCAGAGAGCTATTTATTTGTTTGTTTATTTATTTATTTTTGGTGGTTACATAATTAAACCTGCCATGATTAGTTTTATTATGATGAATTACAAAGATAAAAGTGTAGCATGTTTTTTGCCTGTTGATTTCACTTGCAAATGCAGAACAGATCTTCCTTATTGCCTGTAGTGCAATTTCACCACTATAACAGTATTTTTAGAGACTGCAAAATCAGTCATCTGAAGCCTATAGAAATGTGATTAAGTCTGCTGTGAACTATGAAGGTTTTCCTTTCCTTGTTTGCTTTGCTGAAACCAGAGCCTCAACTGTGACAGAAGATGGCTCTTTTGCCCAAGTGTGCCCATGATTCTCATCAGTAAGAACAGGAAGTGAATTAGGCTCTTTTTCCCCCCAAATTTTTTTCATATGTATCTGTGCACATTCTCCTCTGTAGAACATTGTCCTGGTTGCATCTAAACACGTTGTGTCCTGTCTTCTGGAGACCCACATGATTTTGTTCAAAAACAACCCAAACAAAACAAACATGGTAATTTCAAATACTCCTTTAAATAAAAGGTTTCTTGGAACTGAACTTCTCCAGAACAATTAGGAGATTGGCTCCTAAAATTTATTTTCAGTGAAGAACACACAGTGGTCTGAACATAAGCCATTTTTATCCAGCTGAAAAAACACTGAACAGTCAGGCTGAATTAAGTAACTTAAGTATAACTGATTTCATCTTGTACTCTACTCACATGCCTTCAACTAGGGCAGAGTTCTTAAACCTTTTCCTGTAGGGTGGAAGACAAGTCTTTAAGGATCATTTTAGGGACACTCCCATTGTAAGACTGTATGGACTATTTTTACAATGCAGTCATAGCCACAGTATATCCCTGGGGTAAGGAGTAAGCACTTTGATTACATAAAATAGATGTCATTTAGGATTGGAAAAGAAGAAGATACGCTACATTGATAATTTTTATATTGTCTTGGTGGAGGTCAGTTTGAAATTCATAGTCAAGCTCCTATTCAGAGAGACAACATTACTGAATTACTAAGTACTAGAGAGGTAATTTCAGAAACTAGTGTGACACCATGTTCATCACTAACCTTCTGGATGCTTTTGGGCAAGTCCCTTCAACTCTCACTCTCTCTGTCTGTGGGATAGGACTGTTATACAACAGAGTGCTCAAATCAGTAGAGATTTCTTGGCAATATTATAAAATGACATTTCAAATAGTTCGGATTTTCAAACCACTGTCCCTTTGTAAGGAAGATAATATTCATTTTACTTAAATATTACAAGTAAGACAGTAGGTTACTTGTCTGTGAGGAGTGCAGTTCCAGCTATTAAATTTTTATCGTATCCTATAATAGCTAAGAAGTTAGTAACTTTTGCCATTACAGTTAAAAAAATACCCAATACACTCCCTGTATTATGGGCACCTGAAGTAGCCAGTGGGATTATATAGTGTAAGAGTACTTTTCTCTAATATTTTAATTTAGTTAGAGACCTAGGTATACCACTCTTAGTCCTAAAGAAATAAAAATTAAAAGAAAATATAAATTACAAAGTCAAATTATAGTCAGCTAAAAATTTAAACTAGAAACTTAAAGGCCAAATTTTATTTGTTGGAGGGAAGTTGGATGTGTGTTTCACTAAAAATGGGAGACAATAGTGTTTCTGTGACATCATCACTGCATGTGACATCAACACTTCATCTTCCTCTTGTAGAAAGCCTGATACTTATAGCTCATAAATTCAGATAATCTCTAACTGGAACAATGTTTCTTCCATGAGTGGAAGTAGATGATGAAGTAATTTCTTTTAGTGTTGTAGATGGAACAGAAAAATAGTTTATAAAAGCACTGATAGGTAATAGTAATTATTTTTATACTCCAGTTGAAAAATGTATGCAAGTGGTTAAAGAATGCTTCCTGGCTTTGGGTTTTTTACCGCTTCCCCCCCCCCCCCCCTCCCTTCTTTATTCTGATTTGTTTGGTGTGTTCTAGGCTAAAAGTTGGTGAAGAAGGCATGGACAGGGTTAGTAGATTTTGAAACCATTTGGTTATTCCTTTATGAGTATGTTCATTTTCAGGTACTCTCAAGCCAAATGTAGTAAATCCTTATTTGTAAAAAATTATTTTCTTATTCTTGCAAAAGAAATATGGGTTTGAATTTGATCTTAAAAACGAACATACGTAAAAGCTCAATTTCTTTTGAATGTATTTTTGTGCATTGCACAAACTAAGAAAATAAAGATGTGAATTTCATCAGTTTTGAATAAAAGCTACTAATATTATTTATACCATAAACTGGAGTACATTCCCCTAGACCTGTAAGTTCCAACCTGTTCTCAGCCTCTGAGAATGACTTGTTCTGCTTCCTTGGTATAGAGCAGAGGCTGAAAGCTGGTACAAACCCTGAACTCATCATTTTCTGTTTTCTCTGAAATAAAAAATTAAAGGCTTTATGTATACTTAGTTAAGAAGCCCCTACCCAAACAAGACCTAAAAACTTGCAAGGAACCCAAGGGAACAACAGTACTCAACATTGTCTGGTGGTATCTCAAAACCCCTTTTTCTCCAAATGTTTTCTCAGAGATATCCCAAAGCAAAAAGAAACCTCATGAATTTCACTGCTCATTTTGAGGGCAATTTCTGACATCTGTCTTGTTATCTAAACTTTGAAATAATTCTAGAATTATATCCATGTATCCAATCTTATGTATGAGTTTAATGCACCAGACATAACTTGTCTGGTGACTCTTGCTGAAAGAAGATCTGTTTAGTGCGGCAGTTTTGTAGAATACATAACAAAACCTTTGTAACACACAGAGCTCAAGGAAATAATTTATTCAGCTTGTGAGTTTTGAATCTTTAGCAGCTTTTGCCTTCATTATATCTAGCACAACTACCTGAGCAGTGAAAGAAAGCATAAATAATCAACCACAAATGACAGCAGCAGTGCAGTTCTTTATTCCATGGGCCAGGCAGCACTGAGTATTAAGTCAGGATCTCTGCTTTTGACATACAACCAGTAGCCCTAACTCTAACCTTAATTATAGCCCAGGGTTCCATCTCTTCAGCAAATATGTACATAAGAGACGGGACTTAATAAATACCTTACCTCTTCCTACTCTCAAGTCCATTAGCATTCAGCAAAGAGTGTACTTTATATTTTATATTACTCTGTCCTAATTCACAGTGTAATTAAATGCGGGAGAGCTACTCCAGCAATGAAGGAGCTCATCTCACACTGCCCACAATTGACACTAAACCTCTGATTAACTCTGAAAATTTACATTTTTCTATCTCTGTATTAGCAAATCCTGACACCATTCCTAACTTTAACCTTTTTGTTCTAGCCAAGGGGACCCATCTCTTCTGGAAAAAATGAATACTGAAGCTGGCACCTGCCTTCTTGCCATCACTTAGAGTCACTTATCATCCAGCAAGGACAGGAACTCTTCAGTATTTAACTTGAAAAATCCAAAGTGTCTCTTAATTTCAAATTCATTCTATCCCAGGAATACTTTGTAAGTAGGAACCACACCAAAATTCTACTCTCGAGAGGCACCTACTTTGCTTTGAACTCTGAAATGCCGTTCAGCCAAACCCTTAAATTACTAGATCCCAAATTCTAACCTTAGATGTCAGCTTGATTATAGCTAGAGGACCCACTTCTTCTGGAAAAGCACTGAACAAAAGGACCTTTGTATTCCTCAAGAATTCTTAGAGCCACTCAACACACTAGAAAAAAAGATCTTTTTACTCTTTAGACTTCCTTAGTCTAACCCTAACCCTCATGTTCTCTATAGCAAAGAAACCTATCCAGACAGTGAAAGGGAGGTAATTTACTGGCCATGACCAGCTCTAACCTTGTTCTCAGTGGTGGAGTTCATGCAACAGTCAGTCTTACAATGAGATCTTCTCTCTCTAGAGATGAAAATCCTGTCTATCGTCTTCACTTTCATTCCAGCTTACAGAGCCATCTCAATAATATAAGAAAACATAAGAATTAACACAACTCTTTGTCAAGACATGACCATTTCAATTTCTGTCTGTGTGGCCTACAGAGCATAAAAGTTGCCTTTTCAGGGTTTAGATCCCCAACTCATAAAATACAAGAGCAGGAGGAACCAGGTTGACCTTCTTTTCTCTTGTGGGCAAGAATGTCAAACATACATTGAAGATCTGCTAGGTTGCTTTTTTATTTTCAGAAATACTGTCTCTATAAAGATATTTTTAAAAAATATTTTAAAGCCCTCCATCATTTACAGGCACAAAGCACCTTATACTGGGTCATAGTGCTTACCCACTGGGTGTTACAGCATGTGCTTTGTACCTGCCTAATACAGATAGCTAAATTATGTCTTTTGTACAAGTACCTTGGTAAAACGCTTGACAAAAGTCACTGTTGAAAACCACTGTTGTTTGGACATCTGCCATTGCTGAGGCCATCTTGCAGAGATAATTTACAGTAGATAAGACTGCTAAGACTATGCTATGTGGATCTGGTAATTCTTGTTTAGTAATAACTAAATTTGTTACTTCATTCTTTATCCAGATATCTCTGATCACTCCTCTTATGTCTTAAGTTGCTATGGAAATGATAAACATACTCATTAGATATTTACCATCAGTTTTGTTAAATCTAACTCTTCTAGTTTCTCTTTGTCTCAGAGTTTTGCTACACTTTTTAACATCTAATGTCGATAGCAGACCCACAAGAGGTCTCCTGTGCCTCTTTGTGCACTCATTTTCCATTCAATACATTTTAGCTGGATTTCTCAACACCAGAGCCATAAACTCAGAGCCACTGTAAGCACTGGAGAAATCTCTGGCAGTCATGCCAGGAATTTTCATGATAACGCATTAAGCAGTTTAAAAATTGAAAGGATACTCAATCAATTGTTATTTTAAATATTTATAATATCTATTACAGTATGCATAATGATATGCAAATGCAGTTAAACTATTAGCCTCTTGTAATAACTGCCATCAGATGTGCAATGTCAAGGCATTTGGGGCACTGCAGGCATGCGCATACAAATATTCACATTATACCTTTTTAGCCCTTCAGGACTCTGTTGCTGCTACCACTTCAGAACTGTCTTTCCTTTTTCACGAGAGTAGATGACAGAAGAGAGGAAGGAATCATTTTTTTCTTTCTGTTTAACACTACTTACATGTAGGCACTTTCCTTGTTACAACTTTAGTTACAAGTTTTGATTTTTAAAAAATTCTTTTCTGTATTTGAGAGATGAAAACCATGATTTAATCTTACAGAATGCTGAAAGGGTTTGTTTATATTGTTTTTTCATATGATTTACTGTCTTCAAGGAAGAATTTTTTTCCATACTGCCAAGAAAACCAAAAAATGTAGGATTAAAAAAAATTCTAGTTGTTTAATAGGGTCTAACTTACCCCTCTGAGGAACAAACATGAATAATTTCTCACCATACCTATGCCCATTCATGGAGAATATCCCTTCAGGAACACATGCAAAAAGAAGTAAAACTTTGCTGGGAAAACATAAAAAAATAAAATAAAATAATATATATGTATACATATATATGTATGTATATATGTATATTTGCGTGTATATATATATATAGTCTATGTTAAACATCCACCCCTAAGGGTCTGGAAGGGAGAAGTGTTGGCTTTAACTTTAATTGTAAAATATGAATGTGAAGTTGATTTGCAATTAGAGTTTGCTGGGCAGATATTGGTAGCTCTGGAATAAAGACAAGTAGGAGATTCCTCTTCCCAGGCAGAGAACCTTTCTTTGCAGTCATTCTTGTATCTCAGGTCTTGGTTGCTTCCCATTCATGAGAGTCCTTAAGAAGATATTAAAAGATAAGTGAAGGTTGTGTTTTGGTATCACTTCCTATATCTATCCTA
Organism: Pithys albifrons albifrons; assembly: GCF_047495875.1. NCBI lineage: Eukaryota > Metazoa > Chordata > Aves > Passeriformes > Thamnophilidae > Pithys > Pithys albifrons. The sequence goes on from NC_092459.1 coordinate 30,808,911, forward strand.
GGTATAAATCAAGAGCCCCTTTCTCTTTCTTGCCCATCTGTTAAAAAACCTTACAGTATAGCAGGGGAAATACAAGTGTTTTACTATCTCTGCTGCTGAGACTGGCAGTTTCTTAGCAGTAAAAGCAGAAAGAAATAAACCTATTCACAATGAGGGGAGATGTAATAAATAGTGACCTTCATCTGTATTTAATTTTTTAAAAAGCTTTAAGAGAAAAAGAAAAAGCTCACAGCTGGGTTGTCACAAACAGTCTGTAGAATTGCAGAAAGAAACTTGCTTTCAGGATGTATTTCTGCTTCCATGTTTTGTAAACATTTTTATATTACAAAAGAAATCCTAGTCTCTTATGGAATTGCATGGAGATTTCTAGAGTTGGACCATATTTTTCCATGCAAACCAAAAAAATGTAAACCAGGTTGTCTAATGTTTCTAATGACTGAACAGTAATGCTGAAATAAATTTTAAAGTGGAAAAAAAGCTATCCTATAATTTTTGTTACAAATATTTGTAACGTTAAAAGAGCCATTTGGGAAGGAGCAAACCCATTGCCAGATGGAAAAAAACCCAAATCAAATATTCCTAACAATTCAATGCCATTTCCACTAAATCATGAAATATGTAAGTGAATTGTATATTCTGCAGGACTGATCCTGAGCTGCAGTTAAGGGTCATCAGGATAGTTCAGGTGAAAGGCATTAGTGAAGGACTGTGGAAAGGTTACACAAAGTTGTTTTGCCATGTGCTGAGCAACTATGAGATAATCCTTCTCCATATATCTGAAAGGCCTCTCTTTATCCTTTACTACTGATGAGACAATAAAGGGGCTGAAGAAGCAGTTATACTCTCTAGTTACATGTGGCAGCCTCATTAATTCAGTCTACATCTCAGTTCCTGCTGCTCCTTTTATCCTATTTTTTGGGTGACTGAGTGGGTGGAGACATCACACCTCCTTCATCCCTTTATCCACACGGTTATGGTTCCCCTTTTGTAACACCTCTGTGAAGAAAGGAGCAGTGGCCCTTGTTCTTCTGTTCTCTGGTAATCTTTGTTTAGGCCCCATCAACATCCTTGAAATGGAAATGCACCATTCTTTCTTACTGTATCTTTCACCCTAACAGAAATTTGGAGATGGAGACTTGCAATTTCCCATCCTTCTTGTTGGAGCAGAGATTCTTGCCGCCTTGTTAATACTTGTCTGTGTCACGCTGCTCTGGCTATTTCTGTCTTATTCATAGTAGGTATTTATTGAATAAAGGCCTGCAGACATTTCACACAGTACAGAACCTTGCCTACATGAGACTTATGTATGGGAAGGGACAATTTAAAATAAATAAATTTCATAGTAATTGTAAAGGATATACAAATCAAAACAAAAAATAGTGAATGGAAAAATCTTCTCCTTTCCTCTGACATGCTCAGGAAAACAAATAATTCCTCACAGTAAATGCAGTTACAGTGAGGCAAGATACATTAATGAGAAGAAACAATTCCACTGTGGTGCTGAAATATCCATTTGAATATTTCAGCACCAATGGATCATTTAAAGTCATTGAGATTTATTTCACCAGTCTCTTTTCAGCATCAGAACACGCTGAACGACACAAGTTTGAAAATTTAAGCATTGACATATTTTTCAGATAAAAGTAATTAATAAAAGATGATGGAAAGATATATGAAATTTATATGCTGAGAGTCAGTAGACCACAGTATTGTACTAATGATTTTCAATTTCACTTTAGTTTCTCCATAAGTCTGCTATAACTCCTTTGAAGTTTTGGGTTCTAGAATCAAATACTTCAAGCAAATAGCCACAACTTTCTGCTTCTGGGAAGGTGTTGAAGTCTAATAAACAACTTTGTTGTAGATATAACCTCACAGCAATAAAATATGTGACTAATAATATAAAAAATGCATATATGGAGAAACACTAAAACTTGAGATGAAAAATGTAAATATTAGCATTTTTCATTCTTTTCATGAAAAATGATAGAAAGTATTTTAGATAAAATCAGGTCTTTCAGGTGAAATAAAGACATTTTAGGAGTTTAATGTCAGTAGAAGAGACAGTGTTGTAAAGTGCTAGATGAAGCTCTGCCACTGACAATACTCATGCGTGTGTTTACTTTTACTTGTCTTAGATCCCTCTTGGTAATAAAGGGAAAGTTCTTCAGCGAGTATCATCAAGCATATCAATTAGTAATTTACATAACTGGACTATAGTGAGAAGTTAATGCTGATGACATTTAAAATAACTGACAAAATATTTTCGATTAGAAAATTCCCCAGTTGATGGTACATGTGACACAAATAAACCCACCCTACAAGGTGCTATAGCTGCATTTGACTTCAGAGGGAGATACTTAAGCCAGGAATTTGTCTTTGTTTGCAAGCAATAGATGCAAACTATTTGTCAAAGTTCAAGAGAGTAATTAGCACCTTTGCCATAGCAGTAGCATTTCTGTCAAAACAGGTATTGTTTTGTCCTTCACCAGATTTTTCAACCAATGAATGGAAATATTGTTATGTGTGGTTCTGTTTTTATCCATAAAAAACTTTGGGCCAGAACAGCAAAAATATACCAATAGCTGTGATTACTGAACATGGTTAGTGTTGCTGTTGACATTTTACCTGAGAGACTACAATGAGTGAAAGTCTTTCAGGTGTCATTTTTGCAAATAGAACTGTGGATGTGCTATGTCTCCCTATTTTTGTGGTGCCAAGGACACCCTTAAACAATGATGAAAGTAGTTGAGGGCTATTCTAAATAATTCATGACTTTCTTAGTGCACATAAGTGTACATTTTTTTCTGCATGTGCCAAAGGAGATCTCATCCTAAAATGAGGACTTCTTGGTATCCAGTTAGACATCTCATTGATTCAGAAAGATACTTTCTTCATTCATCTTCCCCAGTACTTGTTTCTTCATTGTGCCTACAGAAGTTGCTTATCTTCCAAGTATATGTGTAGGAATTGAAGACCTATAAAATTGTGGTGCCACCCCTAACTGGAGGCTGTGTTTATCAAGTTTACAAAAGCTCTAGATCAGACAAATGACTAACACAGACAGTTCTTAAATCTAACATACATTTTCCCAAAACTTGTTCCTTTCTTTAAGCCAAAATGTCACAAAACTTGCCTTTATCATGCCCTTTGGTGCAACCAGGTGATCTTAAATGTAATCAAGAAATTATTTTGAGTAAATCCTTGGGAGTAAGCAAAGATCCACCTATTTCTGAATATTAAAAAAACTGACAGTGACAAAGGAAAGAGTTTTCCAGAGATCTTCTTCACTACTATTCACTGGGCAAAATCTTATCCTTAGCACTTGTCTAAGGCAGCTGCCCTAGGGCACTATGCCATCTGAATGTGCATTCAGGTATGGTGTGCTCTTCCAAGGACACCAAGTCATATTGTTCTACTCAGAGATTCAAGCAGGTCTGCATCTCATGTACTATTTCCTTTTGTTATTCTGAAACTTTTCCTCCAAACATCAGCTGGAAAATACAGAGCTGTGCCGTCACAGTATATCTCTTCCTTCTGTTCTGCACTTCACTCAGATCTTAACATAAATCTTTTGTAATTTTACTGAGAAAAATAAATAACTGAAAAATTTCTGATCATTATATCAAAGCAAATACAAGTTTCACTTGGATGAAAAACTTGTTTTCCAACTCCACTGTTGTATTCCTCATTTTTTCTTTGAAGGCACATAATGTTGTTGAACAAAAGGTGCCCATTCTGTCAGCATGGTATAAAGGAATAGCCATACAAATAAATAATTTCTGCTTGCGGTACGGTCTGCTTCCTCTTAGCTGTTTTTGATCATATATTCAATATCACTTGCTTTGCCTCTATGAAAATTAAGTTCCTTGTGAAGGGAATGTAGTGTAAGAATGTGAAGTTCTGATGTTTGCAATGAGCTCTGGTGGGGCTGTGTTACTAGTCAGTAACAGACTACAAATAGTCTTCAGAGTGTGAACTATTTATTGAAAATGTCTATAATCAAGAAAAAAAGTTTGTTTTAACAAACTCCTAACAAGATATCATGGCAAATATAGATGTTCAGAGGTGTATTTTATGCCTACTCACTGAAATTCAGGTATTTAAAGACAAGTATTTACCTTTTGTCCTATTGCTATAAATATACAGTTTATGTGGGTTCACTTAAGAGCAGGAATTCCTCCTTGCCACTGACCAGTGAGGATGGTCCAATCTGTGAGAGTCAAGTGAAAGACATATGTACTGTTGAATGTCCTTCAACATGTAACACCACTAAAGATGGTAGATTTATTAATCAACGTTAAGCCACTGTGTAATATGTGGATTATACTCTGCTACATTTCCACATTATTGTAGCAGATGTCTCTGGCTTTGTAACATATCAGATACTAGTCTGTAGGGACAGGTCCTTAAACTACCTCAATCAAGCTGCATTTAATTTGTTACTCTAGATCTAACAGACAATGTTAAAATATTCTTGTAGAAGAAACTAATAAGACAGGCAAAAACTTATTACACTTTTTATTAAACCTTTGATTTATTCACTTTGCCAAAATCAGACTTTCTTCAGTTGTTGTTAATAAAACAACTGAAAAACTGAACAAAAATAGCTAGTTTTGTACCTGTCCTTGTACATCCTTGTTCACATTGTTCTGTAGTTAGTTTTCCTGTTACTGTTTGTCTTCAGCACACAGTAAAATATGGATTCTTCTTTGTTTTTCCTCAGGAGGAGAGAGAACAAATTAAAAATGAACAAAGAAATGTTGCAGACTTGACAGCTGCTGCTGGCTTTTATTAGTTAATTTTTGTGTATGTATTAACACCTGCCTGTTTCAATGCTGTGGCCTCTAATCTAATTTATTCAGTTCATATTCATTCTCAGGACCTTTAACAATCAGCCAGTTTTATCTATGGATTCTGAATGTAGTTTGCATTAAAAAAACATGTTGTATCGTCCCTTCTTTTATTTAATTATTCATAATTGACTTGGGTACATATATGTGAATAGAAGTCTTGATTGAAACCGAGTATTAGCAAAGGGAAATGTGTTTTGGCCAGCAGTATTGACTCATAACACTTGAAGTTTGTCCAAAGGTATTATTTATTGCAAATCAATTAGCAAACTTTTGCAGACTAAAACTGCAAAATACTTGGAGAAAAAGAACAAAAACCTCATCCTTCAGTGAGATTTTGACAACATGTAAAGATTCATCTAATAAAAAGATCTTATCTGGCACTGTGAAAAATGTCTACTTTTTAGTTATTCTAAATTATTTCTAACATTTCTAATTTTTTCTGCTTTCTTTTAAATTGAAATTATATAATTCTGAACACAATAATTCCAGAAGATTTTTTTTCTTATTTTAGATGTTTAAGAATTTCAGATGTAAGTGAGAATTTCCTCTTTGGGCAGATTCTACACTATCAAACATTAGAGATAATGAGAGAGATGGAACACAGATGTGTCCCCAGCATCCTTGCACATCAGTATTGACACAGCAGCATTATGAAAGAGCTACTTCATTTATCCCTACTTTTAGTTTCAACAGTTTATACTTGAAAATACTTGAATAAAGAGAAAGGCATCTAAATATAAAATAGCTTGTACTGTCATGGCAAAGCACACAGGTTTGTTGGTTCTCTTTGGGCTAGCATAAAAGGTATATGTGTATTCCTAGACTTGGAAAGTTTAAAGCTCCTGTCTTTCAAAGGAAATGTGCATCAATAGATGAAGTTCCTTAAGAAGCATTTTCCAGTCTAATTTTCCTTCTACAGAACAGAAGAATGAGATGATGTGTCCCTTCTGCCCTCAATTTTTTTGGGAGAAGATGATTTGTAAATAAGTTCAGTTGATGGTAGAATCCAAAAATTCCATAGTTAGCCCATTTGGGCAGTATTTAGTTCACAACATTCGAAACCACACAAGAATTTGGGGTATATAGTTAGCAGTGCTTCAGTATGGCAGAGAGATTATAACTTTGATAAGGCCTCCTCTGTTCATAAATGCAGTCCAAGAGACTGTATTTCAGGAAGGGTAAGTCTCTTCACTTGAAACTCAAGAATTCACCTGAATAGAAACCTGGTAAGAACAATGAGAATTTTCTGCAGGCTGGAAAACTAGGGGGAAAAAATTAGGACAAATGGAATAGCTTAACATAAAGAAAGGAAGTCAAAAGAAGCAGCTAAATTTTCAGATATGGTAAGAGCTCCTGCAAAGAAGGAATATGTTTCCCTCTCTGTGTTAGGAAAAGCAACAATGAATCTCTCTGAGCTGCAGTGAAAAAGATGAGGTTTAGTAAAAAAAAAAAATCCTACCTCAAAGGACAACAAAGCACTGGGAAACATTAAAAAGATACTTATAGAATCCCTGCTGCTGCGGAATTTTAAGATCAGACTGGTAGAACAGATGTTAAAATGGGGATTGAGCTTGGTCTAGATGATTTCTGGAGGTGCTTTCTGGCACTGTAACTTTGCAGCCCAAATGCCCCAGGAATTCTCCAGCAGCCCACTAATGCACAGCCAAGTCCTGATGGCTCAGCTCTGCGGTGCACATCCAGCAATCCACAGGTTCTCAAGTACCAAAATCTTTTGCCACAGCTACTGTCACAGCAGTATCTGTCCCACAAAATGACCTGTAAGAAGAGAAAATCCATTTCAAATGGTTAATATATTTTGAGTGAATAAAGTAGCAAAACAGAACTGGGAAGGCATGGTGGTGGTAATTGAAGCAATGGGTTGAGGCAGCTGCTGGAAGCCACCCATTAAACTTAGCACAAAGGCAATAGATTGAATACCGTGTTGCCAGGAGTTATAGCATGATTTGATTAGATGTGTTTTTCCAATAATTATATGTTGTCTGCACACCTCTAAGGGTCATGAAAACTGCTAGCCAGACTGTCTGTAGCTTGGTTTTTGTGTTGTTTACTAAGCATAAATTAATCTCCTGGTTCCTAACATACCAAACTTGAAATCCAAACCTCTTCTTTATATCCACCCATGTTTAGTTAGGATTAATAAAAATGCTGTAGGTATGAATTAAGAAAAAAACAAGTATATTCCTGGAATGTATAGGCATTTCCCTCAGTGTACTGTACTATCAAAATAACAATTGGAATAAAATGATGCCCTAAATTATCAGAAATTCAGGTGTCCAGAGTCTATGCCATGCTGTTTCTTCTGATGGGAATTCTATTTTTTTTTTAATGGAAAGAGAATAGTATTGACTTTCTTCCACATCTCCAGAAGGGAGGCTTTTTCCCTTGTTATGTATTTTTCCTTTCCCATTTGTTTGGCTAAATAAAAGCTATCCCCATGTATATAAGCTTTAGCTTTGATTCTTTACAGGTAAACTCCTAGAAACATACAGTTAGGGATTTGCTTGTTAACTAGATTTTTAAAGAAAGAGAAAAAAAATCAATTGTATTTTTCTTAGTTGAAGTTACATGAGTTGCATACCTAAAATTTGAGAAGGGAGACAAATTTTAATGGCAGTGTGCTCTTTCAGCTGTGACTTAACTATCTTTATTCCCTACCTTGGGTTGACCAATTCCAGACAAGTGTTTCAGGTATGATAATAGCTTAATAAAGGTGAAAAATGAAGGGCCTCAGTTTTCTGATGTCAAAAAATATTGATCATGTCACAAACATCTGATACTCATATTTTTCCTGTGTGAAATAGCACTGTGAATGCAGTGTTAGCATTTTTTGTGATGTGTGTGTGTGCATTCTGGAGGGTTTTTGTAAGCGCTGGAGCGGTGGTGCAATTATGCTCTCTTTACCTGATGGAAATCTTGGCTGCTGCATTGCAGGAGTAGATCACAGGGACTAGATAAAAGCAAGTTGACAGAAAATTAGTCATTCCTTTTTTTCATGGAAATGATTCATTCCACTGTACCAGGCTTTGAGTCCACACCCAAGTCCTTTCAAATAATTCCTGTGTCCCATGCCACCTGGCTAAGTAGGAAAAAAAAGCAATATTTAATTAAAGCCAGTGTTAAGACCAAGAAATGAGACTGCTATTGTTAATTTTTCCCTTGGGCCCAGTAGTATGTTTTTGTGTGAAGAAAAAGAGTAGAAATTAAGATAATAATAATAAAACTTATCCTTTGCCACTCTCTAAAGTGCTGTTAACTCTGAGAAATCTTCAGGCTGCTGTTGTGAGTTACAGAAGCAATAGATAGCACTAGTAGTCTCAAGAAAGGGATATTTTTCTCTCCATGCTGAGAAAAAAACCATGAGAGGACTGCATCTGCACCTCCAGCCCCTGTGTTGCTTTTGCTTTCAGTGCACTGGAAGAAAGGCTGCTGAGAAAGGAACTTGCAAGAGCTTATTTCTTCCACTTTTTGTGGAAGAATTCAGCATGCAGCATTCAGCACTAAAAGGATGAATATGCTTAAGTGATACATGAGTTCCAAAGCTATATTCAAAAATTCAGAAGCCCCCTGCAAACAATGTCTTTTAATTTTTTATCTAGCACAAGGAATATTTACATGAAAAGAGAAAAATATTTCTGCTTCTTAAGCATTTATTTAACCCTGCTGGGCTGCCCTCATCAGATATGGATTTGTGCTGTTCATTTTAGAGCAGTTTCCCTTTTTCTTTTTTGAGAAAAGCAGTGTCAGGACTGAATTGAGACAGGCAGGAACTTTGTATGAACAGGTTTTGAGTGTTGCAGGAATGCCTGGAAACAGCTAGTATTAGCTTTAATGAGTTTATTCTGTAAGTGGAAGCACAGCTCAGCTTTGGTGGTTAGCAGCACTTTCAGAGCAAACGGTGCTGGAGGTGAGATATACCAGAAGGTCTATGCTTTCCTCTGCAAGTTCAAAAAGTCTGCATGACATCAACTGATGCTGAACATCAATACTATCACTCCTTAGAGAAGGGGAGTACTGTGCTTGGTTGAGTTTGGTGTTTGCTGTGTAGGGTGTACACAGGAAGTAGCATCCACTTATGCAAGTGTTTTTTCTTCATTCAACCATTAAACTCATGCCTTTGGTTTTGCTTCTGGAGCAATGCCAAATAGAGACACTGAAGGATGACTTCCGCTGAGGATAGGCTTTTGGTTTGGTAACTTGTGGATTTATGTGCACTTATGCTTTTGGAAGCTGACAGGGTCTGTCCTTCATATATAGTCCAGAGTTTAACTGATGACTAGATTTAGCTTGAGAAGAAATATTATCCTGATAAGATTAGCAGAGATACTTCTGAGGGAGGATGTTTGTTTTCTTGTAGTTTTCTACAATAGAACAGTCTATCTGAAAATGTTTCCTGACAGATTCCCAGTATTGCAGGCCAAAAAAAAATGTGCTGATGATGTTCTACTGTCACACTGCCTTCATGACTGCAGCTACTGTGCTTTCCTGTTGGCTTTATATTTGCTATAAATTGTTCTGGGATACAGAGTGGATGTTCGCTGGATGCTTGGGAGCTACCTACTCCTTCCCCCCCCCCCCCCCCACCTCCCGCTTTTCCGTAAGCCTATACTTAAGAGCACATGTAACAAACATAAAATTTGGATATCTTGAAGTTGTTGCTACTGCACTTCCATCTTCCAAATATCCAAATAGATTTAAATATGCACATATTTTAATTTCTGTTCCTTTCTGTTACTTAAATTTTGTTTTCCACTTTCTTTGTGCATCTTTTTATATATGATCACTGTGTCTCCCAGTGTGGTCTCCATGGTGTTAGTAGGAACATAAGAACTGCAGGAAAAAGGATTTAGATGTGTGGGATGAAAGTCACAGCACAAATCCCTTTTAGTAAATATGCTAATTTCACCAGTTGATTGCAGTTCATGGGAATTATCCTCACACTGCAACAAGCAAGTCTTTTTTCTCCCTTTCTCTCCTTCTTGATTTTTTCTAATTTTGAGTGTGTAGAGCATGGTAATAATTCATTTATCTAAAAAGGAGATTTCTATATGACATTCAGGCTTCAACAAGAAGTAATCTGCTGATATTTAGATGATACTGTGTTTGAAACCTGGCATGTATATGGGCTCCCTTTAAACTTACTGTGACTTGTACTGAGCACGACACACCCATTTAACCTGGATGCAGACACTTAAATATAGAGATGGGCTCAGAGACAACATTATGACTGGAAGAAAAAGAGAAATTAATGTATGGAGGCCTCACACTAGCACATTGGACAGTTGCCCTGTAAAATTGGCTCTGCATACAACTTTAAATGGATTTCAGCCCACACTATACTACACAGCTGTTCTGTTATGAACAAAAGAGCAAATCAATTTAAGGCTCTTCAAGTCTACAGAAGTGATAGATGCACCTTCTGTGTTGTAGCGTGGACATTATGAATGTTGATTACTGTCTGAATTTTTGCTTTTTAAGAAAATGCGTGCCCTCAGTGGGAAAACATAGAGTCCAAAGCCTGAAGAACAACAAATCAAGGTTGGATGGACAATGTTAAGGAAATGAACAAGAAGATATTGGTTTGTCAGAGCAAGAATATGGCTTTTCAGGCTAGAAACTCCATCACGTTTTTAAGCCTGTGACTTAGAAATGAGTCTTGAGAGATTTCCAAGTGGAAAAATAATACAGAAGGCCAGGTAGGACTTAATTTTAATTCTTTTTAAAAAAAATTATTAGAATTAAAATCGTTAGATTCCTCTGGTGTTTTGATTTGAAGTGTCAAGGCATATAGACAGTGATTCAAATATAACCATGAATAAATTTCCTTCAGAAATTTGGCATACAGAAATGAGTCAAATGGCAAGATACTTTTTATAACTAACTGACTATAAAACTGTGTGTAGATTTTAACCAGAAACACAGGGGTCAAAGACTCTGTATCTCATTTTGTTCTGCCCACACAGTTACATACCTTAATTTTTTCCCATTTAATGCTTGGTTTGACCTTTTGTACCACAACTAATAGTGAAAGGGTTTTTACCTCTTTACTATTTAATTAGGAAGTTCAGAAATGAATACAGACTTCTAAACCTGTAGCAGTTGCCTGTGCAGCACCAGATTATGGATCATGGAGACAATATTTTTTTTGACTTACTGTGAAATGGAGGATGTGAAATCATAACACTGAGAGTGATGAAAGGGGACACATATCAGCTTGCTGCAGGGTACTCGGTGATAGGTAAGGACCAGCTTGGTGTGCTCCTTGAGCAAATAAGCTGTGCTGTGAGGGGTGGCATATACCAGCCTAGTTGACCCGTCACCCTGCAGCAGCTGTTCTGCTCCCACATGTCCTGACGCTGATCTTGTGGTGCTGCAATGAACTCTGGAAGCACACAAAGCATCAAGTTTCATCTCAAACAGTCTGATGTCTCTTCAGAAAAACATTCCAGGTATCTCTATGTCTTGATAGGCTTATTTTAAGTGGGTTTATGCGATGACTTCCTCCTGCTTCTGCCATTGTCTCTGGACTTTCCTGAGCAGAGCTGTGGTGCCAAAACTAGTAGTGTTTAGTGCTCCCTTTACATTGGAAAGCCTAGAATTTTACATAGGTGGGATCTTTAGGCATATGCCCTTGTTCTGGCCAGGGCAGAATTAACTTTTTGCAGTAGCTGGGCCAGGGCATGGCTAGGAATCAGAGGTTGTGCTATAGCACCTCACGTTGTTGCCAGGGGTGGGAAAGGTACTCTTCTGGGGAGAAGGGATTCCATCCAGTTGCAAAAAATGTGGTAGAGGGTATTATCTGGTATTGTCTATTATTGAGGCAAGGGGGTGGGTTTCTGTGTCAATCATTTCTTTTCTTATACTTTTAGTTATTAATACTGTTACTGTTGCTGTTCTTTTTCTTATGTCATTGCTGTTTCCAGTAAATTGTTCTTATTTCAACCTGTGGTCTTTCCCTTTTGTACCTCCAGTTGGAAGGGGAGCTACACATGGTTTTAGTGGGAGTACTAATTTGGAGAATACCATTCCTAAACCACAACAGTATAATACAACTATATGCTACACTTCAATAGACCTTTAGTTGTGTTCACTTCAGGCAAAAAACTGGCAGATTGACTTTGGAGTTTCTTTTATAAAACCTCTTAATGGCATCTACAGCATGATCACTTAAAAACAGCTGGTAGCATCCATCCACTCAGTGAATTTATTGTTGCATATGTTGGATTTCAGAACAGGAAATTTCTGAAGTTGCTATATGTGAGCAAGTGTGGAGGACACAGGGATAAGATTTCCCTATGGCAACTTAACAACCCTACCATCATTCTCCCAGTCATTCCTGTGTGACCACTCATTTCTTGTCTTTCCCCAAACAAGCCAGAGAGACTTTCAAAGGTTTTAATCATTCTTTTAATAGATATTGTGCTGGTTTAAAGGCAAACCTGCAGGGGAAACGAACTCACCACAAGAGAGATTATAAGTCAGAGCTAAAATTTAATAATAATATTATAATAAATACACTGACACAAAAGGGAAATTGTTTCAACTCACAAAAACCCAGCAGTATAACCCAGTGTCCTGGGGCACAAACCCAAGGGGGTTTGTTTGCCCTTGTGCTGAGACCCCTGTGGCTCCCTCAAGTCCAGAGCAAAAGGAAGTGAAAAACCTGTTGGTGCAGGTGAGGGCTGTGGTCTGGGTGAGAGCAGTGATCTCCTCCTGTTGAGGTCCTGCTGCTCCTCTGGATCTGAGGAGAAGTTCCCGAGGTCTTCTTACCCACCACTTATGTACCCTCAGGGAGCACCCAGCCCTCCCCCTGGGCGGGGACTCACACAATGGGTGATTAACTCTGGGAGCCAGGGGGTATTGTTGAATTGTTGATGGCCCCTTAGCAGCCACACCCCCTCAGGCTGGGTGTGAAGGTGATAATGACTCCCTGGGCAGCTGCTGCTAAGGGTCCATTGTCCTTGGGGAATGAATAGAGGGGGTAGAATACACAGCTTTGATCACCCACACACAGGGTTAACTAGTCACTCCTGCTGAACTAGGACAGATACGTAGCAATTACTGTTAAACCTGAAAATGGGATTGGTGGCATTAGAAGAAAAGATTTACAGTAGTGATTTTGAGCACAAGAATAATTTCTTCATTGACACTTGTCCTTTCTTTTGGTTAGGGTAAAGTATTTAATGTAGCAGATGTCTTACTGCTTCAGGCTTTTGGGAGCCATGTCCTATCTTATTGGGTCTAATAGGCTCTCCTGGTGGTCTGTCATTATCTTTGGAGGTGGCATGGATTACGGGTAACAATGGTTAGCAGGGCTTTGCACTGACAAAAGTGCTATAAAAGGCAACTGGATGGAGTTGAGAGGGAGATATCTTTACTCTAGCCCTGGTGAGATGACAGCCACTCTGTGGTGGATCACAAATTACCTTTCACTGTTGATCAATGCATGAAAATGCTGTAGCTTTCCACCTTTTTTTCCCACACACTACTGCCTTTTTTTTGGAAATACCAAACTGTTGTCATTATCATTTAAAATTTTATCAAAAGAAATGACATCAGGTTAAAAACTCCCCAACAAACCACATCAGAAAAATTTTCTAATGGGAACTGGAGAACTGCAAGTTTTCCTCAAATTCTGGGTAATTGTGTCTTTATTTTAGTAACCAACGTGAGCTTTCTGAGATAGTGGATAAGAGAGGGTGCTGCATGGTGTAACTCTCCCACAGAAGCCAGGAAGCTGGGACTGAGGATTGAAGCAGATCAGAAAAGGTAATGGGCTCAGCCCAAACCCTGCATGTGAGAAGCCTTCACATGCAGTACCTTTTGAAATGTGATGGGGTTTTTTTCAGAAGAGTTCTTCTTTTCCTGTAAGAATGAGTGTCCCATGAGAACTCCCTGCTTAGCTTCAGTATCATGCACAAAGAGGAAAATGCATGCATGGGCTGCACATAATGGGCTTCTGAAGGAGTATTACTTGTTTGTTTTGCCTCAGTAAACTAGGAATAGTGTCCTAAAAGCATAGAATTAAATATGTGGTTCTTCTGTGTCTTGTAAGGAAAAAAAAAAGAGCTTGCAAATAGATGAACTTTAGACTAAAAGCTCTTTTTAGTTTAAAAATGAATGGTCTTCAAAAAAACTCCTAGCCCCTTACTACTTGCATGAAAGCAGGGCCACTTTTCTTTTTCCTGACAAAGGGTGAGGATGAGGGTGAGGGTGAAGGTGAGGGTGAGACTGAGGGTGAGAGTTAGGGTTAGGGTTGGCGAGGTGAGGTGAGGACAGGAGGGGGGTCCATTGAGGACAATTTCAACAATGTACCTTCAGTATTGTATGGAGTATCCTAAATATCAAACACTTCAGTAATATAACCCATTAGTTCTTGTCTTATCCTCAGTGAACAAGCATATTTCCTTGATTTCTTGGCAAGCCTTTACACAGTTGATCCTTTTGTGAAAGAAAAAATACAGGAATACTTCTTTTACCTTGATAACCCCACAGCTTCTTACTGACTTTTTACTGTCTTTTTTTCATAATCCTGTCTTACGAAACAATTCTTATATTCTGTTAGTAACAGAAGGAGTGCTTATCAAAATCCGAGAAAAAAAATGCTCTGAAAATAGTTGCTAGTTAATTTCCAATCTAGCTTTAAAAATCTATCCTTTTCCCCCACCCTGTTTTTCCTTTGAGATGAAAGTGGCAATCATCTCTATTGGAGAGAATGGGAAGAAAGAGGGTTGGAGGAATAAGTATATGTAAATGAGATTTAAAACAGAAGACAGATCCCATTTTATGCCAGTAGATTTACTATAAACAGCAGATCCCAGAAGTAATTGAAACACTTGACTAATAGAGCTTAACTGATAGACTGAAGAAAAAGAAATCATAAGACCTAAGCTATGGAACTGAATTTACTGAGATTTGCATTAAATTAAATATTACCCAAAGGGAATCATACTACTAACAGGATAATTAACATAAGTCTGACAAAACTTCCCTTAAAATAAACAGGAAAATTATTCAAATTTAATATTATTTAAACACATGAGTTATTCTCTTCATCTAATGGAAGGAAATAACTTTTTCCCATACAAATATTTGTGTCAATATTTTCTACCCCCTACTTCAATATTTAGTATGGGAATTAACTCATGTATATGTCCCTATTTATGTGGAATATAAGTGGTCCCACAGTGCTGTTATGTCTACTACTCTCAAATATTTATTCAAGAAGTGCTGCCTTGCAGCAGAGATGATAGCATTTGTCTTCCACACTGATATGAGGTTCTTTAACAGGAATGTGGAGATATACATTTTGTTACCAGAAAGGGAATGAAACCTTTTTTCCTCAGAGATTCTATGTAGTTATTTTTAAAAAATCCATAGAATTTAGGTGATTGGTATTTTGCTATAAGATGCAAAATAAGGAAGAGGCAAAGAGAATTACTATTTCTCAGTAATTACTGGAAAAGAATGTGTTCATTTATAACTACTGTGTAACACATCAGCACTTGAAATGATTGCTCAGGGAGTACTGTTACTATTTTTCATATGTCTTTAATGGAGTTATAAACATTTATAAGACAGAATAGTAACATAAAGGAAGTAATTTTATATACTTGAAATTTATTTACTCTGGTCAGGTGATGCATTTAAACTTGAGATATGAACTAGCAGGAAATTGCAGCTAGTTCTCTGGAATGAATGTTTGTAGTAAAGCTGCAAGACAACAGAAGTCTAAAAGACCTTTTTTTTTTCATTTTTCCAAGCAACTCAGTGTAATTTTTGTTTTATTGAGCACAGTTGAGGGAAAAATTCCTTATAATGAAATATTCACTTCATGCTGTTTCAGCTCAATCATATACTGATTGCTTAAGCAAAATTAGAACTTCTTCAGCAGGCAAGTGTAACCTATTTTGTGAAAAGAAATATTTTTCATATGCATTGACTTGGGATAACTTCAATTATTTCACATTTCAGGAGCTGAGTCCTTCATCATCAAGAAACATTGAACCACTCATTACTAATCTTGATTCTATATAACCAACTGCAGACATACTAAATTTTCAGGGGAAAGAAAGAATAGACAACCATTTTCAAAAGTCCTTGTGCTATTTTCAGTGAGGCTTGTAGTTGTTGTGTCATTTAAACACTCCTGAAAATCTTTACCTGCACAGAAATTATTTTTCACTCTCCTCTATACCTTTTCCCTGTATAAATGAGGGTCAGTGTCCCCATTAACACCCTTCTGCAGAGACAGAAACAAGGGCCTTGTAGCAAGAGGGAGTGAAGGAGAATGGCCCCTGGAAAAAAAAAAGTTGTTAAAGATTAGGATATGGTTTAGTACTTGATTTGGCAGTGTTGGGTTAATGGTTAGACTTGGTGATCTTTCAGCCTCAGTGACTCTGTGACAGTGAGAATCTTGACTGATAATGTGTTCTTTATTATCATTTAGTTTAATCTGGTCCTTCATTATTGCTGTTTTAATCATACTTTTATTGTGAAGAAACTAGAGTGCATTCCTGGAGGTCACTGACAATGAACTAAATAGGAACAGACCATTTACAGCAAACTTTGTTATAAAAGCTACCATGGATCTTGAGGATATCAAGATTATTTTCTGCCTCTACTCAAAATTACTCACTTATATAAAGTTCCAGTTCTTCCTCAGCAGCAGAAAGCTATTCTAGTTTTACTTCTGCTGGCTGCAAACAGGAAATCAGTTTCAGTTCTTTCAAAACAGTCCTTTTCTATTGGTCTGCTAGTTTAACAAGGACTCACTTTGTTCCTACAAGATTGACTCTATCAGAAACTCACGCCCACCAGTTCTCTACCATCTTTAGAAATTACTCTAAGCCATTTTATTAAAACACTAAACCAATTAATGTAGAAATTCATAGCTCAGATGTGATTCTGGCCCACAGGATTCTTGAAAGAATAAGCAAATGATGCCAATACAATTTAGATGAAATAAACCTTTTGTAAAAAAAGTCATTACTCATTTATATCTAGAGTTAAGATTTTGACAACACTTAAAAATAGGTAATTCACTGGTGAAGTCAAAGCAAGACTTTTAAACTGAAAGCATAAATAATGATTGAGTCATACATGCAACAAGTAATAGAGATATTTTCAATGTGGAAGTGTGATCAAGTCAAACTGATTTTAAAATAAATACTGCTCCAGTACAGCAAGAAGAACAGAACAACTGAGCATTGCAGTTCTTTTTGCTTGCACTCTGTGTGCGTGGAATCTTTTTTTTTCCCACTAAAATATCCTTGGGAAATCTAACTATCATCACAAACTGTTCTTATAAATATACATGGAATTTATCTGCTAGGGACCTCATCTTAAGTGGAGATTATTTTAGCATGTTTTTCAGCAGTCTTTCTTCCAGTGTAAAGGAATTTACACAGGAATACATCATGGGAGTTAGCATATCACCCCCACATTTGTTTTTGTCATTTCTCCTCTATTGAACATATAAGTGACATCCTAGGAAAAACCACTCCTTGAGAACCAACTTGAGGTGCTTGAGGACAACTGTAGGAGTGCTAATTTAGACATATAGAATGTGATTGACCAGTGTGATCAGTCTAAAAATAGGGGGGGAAATGTTTATATGTATTTGGATAAAATTCAGGTCATCTTGAACTCTAAGACAAAACTCCCACAGAGTTTAGTGGAAATCATGACAGATTCAAAGAACCCAATAGCAAAGATTAAACTGCACTGAATATTCATTTAGGTTTAGGAACACCAGCCTCAAAAAATTAAAAAATATAGGAGAAGAATTAAAACACATAAGTAGGGCTGTTATCCTGAAAAAAGTAGTGTGCAGCTACAAATAAGCTGCTAAGGAGCTGGCGCTTTGCCATTTCTCCATGATCAAAAATTCGCTGACACTTTAGCAAGGAGTGCTGTTTCTCCACATCTAGTGGTTGCTCCATATGGAAGTGTTGTGACTACAGCTGTGTGTTACCTTAAATGGTGGATGTAAAAGATTTAAAACTCATTCTGATTTAAGGGACATGAACTCAGCTTGCTGCTGTATGATTCTTCCCTCTCATGCTGGTTTTAAATATTGAGAAGCACATGGGATTTCTCCACACTCACACAGTGCTGGAAGGAAGTATTCAGAAGTGGACGGAGCTGTTATCAGGACACCAGGGCTTTAGCATAAATATTTTTTAACTCTCAGACTGTGCACTTCTTGGTTATCTCTTTATTCAGTGGTCACAGGTCTTCCAAAAGACAGTATGTGTCTGCCACTGCACAGAGCACGTCTGTCCAGTGCACTCAGATGAATTTAGGTTGCATGGTGGTGGTGCCTGGGTCCTTGCGTCATTTGATAAGGAAGCTGAGTGTTATGTAGAGAATGGCAAACAGAGAAAAGACTCAGAAGGTTAATGAAGATAAATGTAAGCTTGAGAAATTGGTTTCTGCTCCTGCTTTTGCCACAAAGTTAGTATAAGAGGAAAAGCAAATTACTTAAGCAGAAATCCTCTGAATTGGACATTGAAAGTGCATTATCAAGGGATCCAACTTATGATACCTGAAGCTTCTTTTTAGTAATTGCTGAGTCATCACAGCTGCAGGCAGAGTTGCTTTAAGATGTACTTTGAATACATAAATTGCTATGAAGAATTTTTTTCTGCATCTTAAAGACACCGAAGTATTTCAACCCTACTACTGCAAAGTTAATAGCAACTAGAATCTTATCACTTGTTCACTAGCTGTAAAAGTGAGAAAAATAAAGTTTAATCTTTAACTATCTACTTCTTGTATCAAAATGTGAGCCCACAGGGAGGTAAGTTATATTATATTCAGTGTGTCATTAGAATAGCTGACAAAACTCATGAGTAATGCTGATTAAAGAGTTAAAAAGACAGGGCAATGATATTCAGGAACCTTTTAGATATCAGCTTTCATGAAAGTGTCAAAAAAGAATTTTTTAAGACATTTGCATGATTTATATTTCTCAACTTTTGAATAATTTGGTTCAGGCACATCCTACATTCTTTTCATTTTTAATGTTCTAGGTTACATACTAGTTGGAGTAGAAAAGGTTTTGTTTCTGTATAGAAACTTTGTCTCAGTAATGATGTAGAATACAAAGGCTACAAAACACCTTTTTCTCTCATTCATGGAATCAGTGTATGGGGATGGTGGAAAGTGACCTTTGGACATGGTCTAATCCAACCAATCTGCTCAAAGCAGGCTCAGCCAGTGCAGACTGCACAAAGTCAAAGAGGAGTATCTCCAAGCATGGAGACTCAATAGTCCCTCTGTACAACCTATTTCAGAGTTTGACTGCACTCACGGCAAAATATGAGTTTTACTGTGTTTAAATATAACTTCCTGTGATTCCATTTGTGCTCATTTTCTTTGTACTTTTGTGAGGCAGTGCTGGGAAGGGTGCAACACTGACCAGCATTGTCAATGTTCTGCACTGGGCAGAGTAGCAAGGCAGGCGAGGGATGAGGTGAGAGGGATGAAACCTAGATGGATTCACCCACAGTATGCTGCATGGATCCCATCTATCCAATGCAGCACAAACATGGGATTCCAGCCATCTGCAGGGATATAAGATATTACATGCAATATCTGTATTCCTTTTTTTATTCTGTCTTATTAAAAACAGCTATTTTATTAAACCATTTATAGTTATTCATTTGTCACTGAGACCCAGAAAGAGCCCTGTGCCCTCTCTCTCTTTCACCCCCTACTTTTCTTTGCCTGGCAAAGAGCTGGCCACCTCTAACCCTCACCCACAGACTCTCATCTGGTTCATCACTTCTGATATCCATTCATTCCCACTTCTCTCAAATAAAGGGTGCTCACCATCCTGCATAACTGACAGCAGAATAAAATCATATTAATCTGGCAAGGGATGGACCATCAGCATGCTTGTCAAAGGGTTAGGGTTTTATGCTAAACTGTGTTTTAAAACATGGTTTCTATTAGAATAATTTACTTTTCAGTAGCAGTTGCAATTAATGGCTTGTTCTTGCAAGACATGAAAAAGGCTTTCAAAACATAGCTAAGAAAACTCACAATGGAGGCTCCACAGTCTCAATGGCAAATGTCAAATTAGGTGCAATTAATCAAGTGAAAAGGCAAGGCATAGAAACTCTTGAGGTTAACTGCAACTTCTCTGTTACAAGCACCATACAGCATGTTTGTGTGGGTAAAGCACATTGTTGCAGGATATAGTACGTATAGCACAGGACGTAAGGTAAGAGCTCTGACATGTATTGGTAGAGATCCTCCATTTCATTATCCTCCAGCACATTTTGCCTGGGCTAATTTGCTTAGACAAACAGGAAGTAAGAGAATTAATTTTTTTTAATGTGAAAATTCCCAGTTTATATGCCTAGCTCTCTTAGGAAAATCATAAGGATCTTGAAATCAATCTGGCAGCCTTTCTTTTTCAGGTCTCTGTCATTTAATGAGAGAAGCAAGAGTTGCTTTATGCAACTCAGATGATGACTTGCACAACTCAAACTCCAAAGGATACTTTGAAGCAATGAGTGTCCATGGTACGGTATTTGCTTGCATAGACAAAACCCACTGCAAAATTGCCTTGAGTTTATCCATCCAATTTGATAAGAAAACCCAGAGAATCTGAAACATAAATAAAGGACCATGCTGGAAGACATTTTCTATCAGAATAAAATTACACTTGTACTCAGGTGACCTGAGGATGGGTTCAACATTAGAACAGTCAGATTCTATACTCTACTTACAATTTTGGCACAAGTGCCATCAAAACTTTCTGTGAAATTTAGATAAAGCCAAAAACCTTGTTTAGGATCATAGGAAAAAAGAGACTAGAAGAGACTTGAACATATCTGTAGTTCAGTCTCCCACTCCAAGCAGCAGCAGGTCTGAGATCAGAAGTTACTCAGTGATTTATCTAATCAGATCTCGAAAACCTCCTAGGATGGAAATGATACAACTTTTCTGGATTATTTGTTCCAGGACAAGATCATACAGGTGAACAATAAAATGTGTTGCTGAATGGCAAATAGGGAAACACTACATCGCTAACTTCGTGTTCTTATCAGACCAGGATGCTATAGCTACATGCTGTGCCTTTAAGAAATGGGTGTGTATACTGAGATTATTGGAGTCATGTCAGGCACTCCAAGTAAGATCAACAGACAGACCTACCCAAAAATCTTAACTTAAAAGAAACTTCATTTTCACAAGAAAACTTATAGACAACAAAAATTCTAAAGTTATACTTGTGATATTGCCACCTTAATAACAGAATGGAGAATATCTGCAGCTGTCTGCTCCTTGGGATTCCCAGGCAAGGTAGGCCTCCACATAAATCCTTTGAGGGGCTTTATATGGAAAGGATATTATAAGCAAGTACAGCACATCAGAGTAGCAATGTACAGAGCAGGAAGCACAGTAGTCTTTCAAATATTTGATGATTGAAGGTAAATTGTTCATCATTCATTGCAGGTAAAATTGTCACAAAGAGGGAAGGATTCAAATCCTTACTTCTCAAGGTTCAGTTCCTGATTTGAAATTAAATCTATGTAATCTAGGTTCAAACCTCTATTAATCTTGGCATACTTGCCCCATTTTATGGAGAGAAATATAGAGTTTGAAGGGCAGGAGGTAAAGTCAACAAGAAGTAATATGATCTGTGACACAGTAAGACACACTCCTGGAAGAAAACTTAGTGTAATTCTGATCACTGCCTCCCATACTGTTTTATGGAGGTTTTTTGCTAGGGATCAGTCACCTTCACAGTAAAAATGTGAACCTCAGATCGAATCTCCTGTGTTTCAGTTTGTGCCCATTGTCTCTGGTTTTGTCAGTGAATATCACTAAGAAAGTTCCTCTGTCTTCAGTACACCCTTCCTTCATATATTAATAGACACTGGAAAAACTCCCTCAAACCTACTCTTCTCCAGGTTGAGCAGTCCCAGGTCTCTGGGCCCTCTCGTGGACTCTCTGTAGTATGTCTATAGCTTTTTTTGTACTAAGGAGCCAAGAATACTCCAGGTGTGTCTCACTATTGCTGAGTAGAAGGCAAAGATCCACTTCCTTGACTTGCTGGCAACACTCTTGCTAATGCAGCCCAAACAAGTGATTCAGGTTCTTCAACAGACAATCCTTGCTGTACTGTTTTATAAATCTGAGTGATCTTTCATGAGAAGGTTAAGATGATGACATGGATGTTACTATTTTTTTATTAACAATGTTATTCAGATAATTTGTAAAGAAGAATTTGTGGGGAAAACATGAATCCTATAACAATCTGCCCCCTGTAGAATTTGCTTTAGTGATATTTAGTGCAGTTGGATTTAAAGAACATATTTCAGAACAACTGGCTTGTTGTTGGTTGAATACTTTTAAGATATCTCTTCAAGTGCAAATGAAATCTGAAAAAGATTAGTGTGACTAATGTTCCTTGAATTACTTCAGAAACAGATGTTTTAGATCCCAATTCTGCAAATGTTTTTTCTTAAGTATATCTTGACACTTCTGAGGACTGACTATTTCCGTGTTTTTTCTGTACCAGAGCTTTCAGCTGGGCATAACTTGACCTGTGACAAAGCAGTCTCTGATCTACATTTCAGTTCTTCTATTTGAAAAGGTGAAAATAGGGATAGAATTCAGCTCCCTGTTCTATTGTTACTGCAGTTGCCTTTTAATTTTTTTGTAGAAAAGCTGCAATAATTAATTTTAAACTAATTTTCTGTACCTGTGTAATGGTTCCAAACCTTTGTTCACTCTATTTCAGTAAATTTGAGTCTTAGATCCCCCATGAAATACCCAACATGAAAAATGAAGAACAAGAAGTCTCAGTCATGGGATGAGTCAACCTCCTTGCTCCTTGATTTTCTTTGAGTTTGAATCTATGTCAGATTCTTAGATTAATACTGAGCAACTAAAAAAATAGAGGAAAGTATCTGCATTAGTTGTGAAGCTAAATGGTAGTCCTGTGTTTTCATTTGGGTTACTAGTGTTAATTAACTTGTCTCAGAGATTGTGGACATTGAGAGGGCATGGTTTGATTAGGACGCTCTGAGAGATGATAATATAACATTTTACTGCAAAAAGCCTTAACATTGCTCTGGATTTGGATCAAGGCTCTGATGCTGGAGCATGACGGGAAAATGGTATTTCACTGTGTATGAAGACATTTGTGACAAAGTACTTGTGAAGAAAAACATTTCAGAGAAATGCTACTTAGAATTACAGAGTCCTCATTGTTTCTTTTTCTTTAACAAAATATCACTTCTTCAAATCAATTTTTTAAGATATTATGTTTTAACAATAGATGTGGGCCATATTTCTGTGTGTGTAGAATTAGCAATCCAATTCATAAAAAATGAACTTGTTCAGCTTCCTCTTGGTGCTTCTGCAGTACAGTGATTTGCGGGCTCTGGCTTTCCACAGAGTCTTCTTGGTACTGATTGCCAAGGTGCTGTCAGTTTAAGAATGTGCAGAGATTTATACACTAGTTCTGAGGGCCCCTGGGATTCTGCTAATTGTACTAATTTCTTACCTACACAGTAGAATGGATTTATAATCATTACAACCTGAAAAAACCACTAATTTATTAGTGCTGAACATAGGTTGTTTCACATTAAGATAAAGTAACTAAAACTGAAGTCAGTGAGAAACTTTCTTCTAAAGGCCCAATGAGCTGAGAGTCCCTGGATATATTAATGTGTTAAAGACATCTCAAATTATCTTTAAGTGCTGGAGATTATTCTATGATTTGTTCAGTAACCCATACCACTTCCGTGGAACTCCATTGATTTAATTTTCACTGTATTATATAGAAGAGTTGACTTAAAATAAAGGAGTATGATTTTTGTAATTTATTTATCTATAGAAATTTTCCTTGAGTTCCCATATATGCATTATAAAAGCTAAATTCAAACTTGTGCCTGACTCCACTGTCTAGATAATAGTTAGCAGAAAACAGGTAGCTGTTTTCTTTGTATGCAAACTCTAAATACACCATTTTTCCATACACAGGGGTGAGGCACAAAAATGTTCTGTTGTATTCCTACAGATAATTTTGTTTTCTAAACTGAACTAGAATGTAGAATTTCCTTTGTTAAGAAACAGAAGGCACACAAGCTCAGCTTTTAGAAGTTTGTTAGTCCACATCAGCAATTAGTATAGGCAAAGTGCAGCATTTGCATCTTTTCAGTAACTCCTTTATGCGCACTGTGACGCAGAACTTCTTTGGTTTTATAAGCAGGCTGCAATTTACAGAATTTAGACTCCAGATACCAAAGTAAAGTATAGGAGCACTTGCATCCATCCATCATCAGTTAGGTGACATTTTAGTTACTGCAGTTTGCAAATGACCTTTGAGGTGGTAGAGATGTCTGTGCAACCACCACTATGCTGTCAGCTCTCTTTCAGATCAAAAGTTCCATTGCCTTAAAAATCTATCCTAAAAGATACTACTGTTTCCAGGAAATAAATTAATTGGTATTTGTACTAATTTTTTCCACCATATCCTTCCAACCCCCTGTTGAGAGCAGCCAGGTGAATGGAACTTTTGAAGGAGATGAGTTTGATCCAGATTTAAGCTTCTACTCAGATAAAATAACATAGTACTGACTTTCAGTTTTTAAAAATTAAAATCTAGATAAGAGTTTTAAAGCTTAAGGTTTGAGTCATTCACAATACATTTCAACAACCCACTGTGGAAGCACACTCCAATCCAGGTGCTTCTCAGAAAGCAGATGACAAATTTTAAGAATCTGGTCTCATGCAAGCAAGTTCTCTAAAGCAGGTCTTGTGTTTGTTGAAGTAAGTAATTTTGAGAGTTATGGTAAAATGAAAAAAGTATTGTCCCTAAATCATCAGCCTCACAAGATGACCTTTGCATAGAAAGTATAAAGGGAAAGATTATCACATAGTGTGATGATAAGGGGGATAATGGAATCTGCCTACTAAGACAAAGCATCAACTGAGTGGTGAGTGCATGTCTTCCTTCCTTGTTTTTCACTCTACCTCTCATTTTTATAGTTTAATGATAGAAAAATATCCCTTCGTTGGAATTTCATTAGCAGTCTAGAGAAACTGAACCCCTGTATCAGACCAGTTTCACTAAATATCAGTTAATGGTGGAGTGTGTTCTTTTCCTCTTGAGAGTGGTAGGAAAGACAGGTAGATGGGATGTAGGAAGGTCAGCTCCAAGTGAAACTTGGCCAACAATAAGGTTAAGAGGCTTAATGCCATAGTAATCCACTAGATTAGAGGCTCTCCTTGAGCTGTGAGTTATTATATTTAGTCTTTATTTCTACAGTGACCTGGCTGGACATAACAACCACTGACTTTCATAATCATCTCCTCTGAGTTTGCTATCTTAATCCTTTGTTATCACTACTTCTCAACTCACAGTGACCAGAAAGTAAATTTTTAATTTCACTAACAGAAGGATAGGAAAAAAGGTTGTCTTGGATTAAGTTAACCAATCAATCCTAAACATACTTTTTTCATTATTTTTGCCACTGCTCTTAAACAATCCCTTATTTATATCCTTCTAGTTTACCCACCTGGGAGGTGGTTAGTAGGGTTTAATGTTTCCTTGAAGAAATATTTAGAAACTTCTGTTCCTGTGAATTTCCACTGGATGACTTCTAATGAATGAGTAGTTCAGTATTTCAGAAGATTTTGAATTATTAATTTGATAGATCTTCTGCTCATTCTCATTCTTGGTGCGTAGAGTTAATACATTGACTTATTATGTGTTTTTTTCAATTGTTTTTCTTATGACTATAATTAAATTGGAAGTTGGGATCTTATTTCTCATTTAATCAATGGCTACATTGTTGCACTTAGAGGGAAAGTAGGAAACTAGAAAATGCAAAGTATGAAAAATTATGCTGTAGTACCATTATTAAATTATGCATCTATGTTAGTTAAAATTAGAATAATTATAGCCATTTTAATATGGGTTGTTCTTTTAATTGCTTTTTGAAATAAACCTGGAACAAACTGTTTTTTAAAGGAAAAAGTTTCTTTCTCATGACATCGTGGAAAAAGAAACAAAGGAAAATCCTTCAGCGTAGTCTTTCCTGGAATAAATTTTTGGCTTTGTGGTTAAGGTTTATTGTTTGTTTGTTCTGTTTTGGTTAGGGATTTTTTTGTTTGGCTGAGGGTTTTTTGTTTTGGTTAGGGTTTTAGGGTTTTTTGAATCTACATTGTAGATCTACATATGGAAATGAATAAAAGAAAAAGAGGATATAAGAGTAATGTAACCGTTTATCTGTTCCTTTAAAAATATAATTACTTTCTGTCTCTTTTTCTCTCTTTCTCTCATGGTATGGCAATTGCATTTTGGCTACACTTCATGACCAAACTGTCCTTACGTAAGTGCAGCTTAGGAGGGTGGGGGAGAGGGGCAGGATACTAGGTTATATATCTTGGATCAAGGAGGAGCATAGAAACCTAGGAAATGGTTCATCCTATCCCAAACTGGTGTCTATATTCTGATGGCAAGGATGCCTTCTCTGAATACCTGCTTTTCACCACTTTCTGTATTCCAGCTATACAGACTCTTCTGAAACAATCTGTTTGAATGTTCTTCATCCCTGCAGTTTCCAGCAGGGAAGAGATTTGGGCCAGTGCTTTTCACTCCTGTACTTGCATAGTATTTATTTCTATAGGGCACTGTTCTGATGATTCAGGAGTTCATTTTTTTTGTCTCTTCGGGGGTGAGAGCAGCAGTGCACATCATTACCTGCATGGCCTCTTTTGTGTCTTGTTGCTGGCTTCCCGCCTTTCTGAACCACAGTCTCTGCACAGCCACACTCCTACTGTTAACTCCCAGTCTTGGAATCCTGAATATCTCACAATGTGGCTGAGAGGCACGAGCAAACAAGCACACAAGACAGACAGCCTGTCCTGAGAGTCTCAGTGACTTTTGGAGAAGTGAAAACCAGAGTAATCCCTTTTTATAGCTGATATGTAGATAAGTCAAAGCAGCATATCCTAGTTCAGCAGCCAGGACAGTTTATCACTGTGTGTGACCAAGGCTGTGTGTTCTGCACCCTCTATTCATTTCCCATGCATTGTTAAGAATGGACCATTTGCAGCAGCTGCCCAGGGCACATCTGACCCCTTAGGATGTAAACTGGGTGTTAAAGAAGCCTGTGAGACAGGAGCTGTGCTAAGTCCCCTCTGGGGAGTTGTTAGCACCTTCATAACCAGCCTGAGGTGTCATGTCTGCTAATGGTCCATTAACAATTCCAAAAATCCCCCATGACTAACAGAGTTAGATTACCCATTGTGTAATTCCCCACCCTGGGGGAGGTACTGGGCATTCCCACCTGAACCTGAGGGTATATAATCTTTGGGTTTGGAGACCTATGGTACTATTCATTGGATTCAGTGGAAGACCAGAGCCTGGACAAGACTGCGACCACTACTCTCAATCGGACTACGACTGTCATCTGCACCAACAGGGTTTTTCCCTTCCTTTTGCTTTGGACTCAGGAGAACCATGTGGGGCTCAGCACAGGGGCTAACTAACACCATCCAGTTTGTGCTCCAGGATGCTGGGTTATACTTGTGGGTTAAACCAATTTCTCTTTGTATCATTACATTTATTGTAATATTTTTAATAAATTGTAACTCTATAATCTCTTTCATGTTGGGTTGATTTCTCGTGCCAATCTACCTTTAAAACAGCACACAGGGAAATGGAGTATTTTTAGAATCTGAGTTTTAGCCTGAGTTGTTCCTTAAACTGGTCATGAAATTTAAAGAAATGTAATTTTTTGATTAAGCTTTTTTTTTAAATTATTTTTCTTTTTTTTTTTTTTATGAACCCTGTGTAGCTATGGTGGCATACAGATTAGCATTATAAGTGCTCTCGTCTAACTGTCTGGAAATTGACTAAACTGACCACTCTTATTTTTAATTGCTTGAAAATATCCACAATTTTTGCTTCATGAGCTGAAGAAAAATGTCAAAATTATGCTGGGGAAGACTCTCTATTTGGCCAAAACCCTCAAAAGCTGGTGTTCCACAAAACTTCAGTCTTCTGTAAATTTTGAAGAAGGCTGAGCATTTTTCCACTGGAAATGCTAATGTCCTATAATTTTTAAATTGCAGATTTGTTTTTGGTAACAGAACCAAATTTTGAGAGCTGAAATTATTCCATGGCAAAAACAGAATGTAGACACACATATTGCAGTAACTACAGTGTGTGTGTCTTTATGAATAAAATTTTAGAAATTAAAAAGATTTTTTCAAAAATTAATGAGTAGAAATAGGTAGACCTGTGAAAACAAACTTTCTTGAACTGGTTGTGTACAGATTTATTGATCTGCAGTAGGTCAGTTATTTTGTAATTCCCTTTTATGTATACTGAATTAAATGTATACTAACTAATGTGTGTTGTCTGACTGTAATATGGCTTAAAATGCTTCAAATGCTTACATGATTATCAGTGTAAAACCTGATTTTTATCATTCACTGCATTCAAATAATATAACTTGCTCAGCAAGGTCAAGTTTTGATACGTACTGGTCCCTCATGAAGCCCTGGAGATTTGAGATCTTGACCTATTTGCAAAGGCATTCCAGGGTTTTTAACGGATATTTATAAGAGCACTTATTATGTTTTCATTATCTGAAAATACTTAAGCATTTGATATTATAAATACTTTTCCCTGAAAGAAATATTGTCAAGTAATTATATGCAAAACGTGGCCTTTATAAGGCTTCTAGACTTTTTTTTTTCAGAGCAAATCACCAAAATCAACAGTTTCAAGATGGAGGGTTGTAGCAATAACACTAATTCTGCTTCACTGCATGTATGTAGTAGTTTTATTTTGTTTAGCTATTGTATGCAAATGAGGTAACATGATGCCAAAATCTTAGATTTCCATTTATTTCTTGTTTAGTTTTCAGCCTTGGTAATGCCATATGGGGTTGTACTTGAACACACTACATGTACTGTAAATGGTTTTAATGGTTTTATAAGGATGGGGTAAGCCAGTTAGGCATATGGTCATATTTGTAATTACATTATTATATTTCATATAATGCAAGACATGGGTGAAAAAAGGTGTCAAATAATCTAAAAAACTCTTACAGCACTTGGAAACATCCTCTCTAAACTATTCAGCTCTAGATCTTTTATTATGTCTTCAGTTTGGGAATATTCATCGCAATGTGATGTATTGAAAAATACCTTCAGAATTCTTTCCTCTCTGTGGTGAATAGCTACAAAAATTATCTGAATCTAGATTGAACAGTGGTGTGTTTACTTTAACCTTTAATCTCATATCTGTGTAAATGGATTTTGTCAAAGTTTCTAGTTGTGACTTGCGTATATAGTGGCAAGTCAGTGCTGCAGCAGGGTGGGAGTATAATAGCATCCTTCAATCATAGGCAAAGAAAAGAACGCTATAGGTACATAGTGAGATCTGAATTACACAATTGTGCTGAACTGTACAGGTCACTTTTTTGAACACAACTAAAAGTATTTATAACTCAGGAAAGTCTAGACGTCTTACAGCTGCTTCCACTGTGTTCAAAGCATGTCCTTTGTACTTTTTGAATATAAAAGATTAAGTGTGAAAAATAAACTTCAAAAGGGATATGTATTACTGAAATTGTTTGTTTCTGTGTCTGTCTGTGGCTGCCCACACAAATACTGAAAGTTGTACATCAACACTTCACCACCTGTATTCATTTTCTGCTTCAGCAGTGACTAATCGATTGCAATTTGACTTGACTGTATCACATTGTTCATGGATGTTTTCTTTTTATGCTGTTCACTGTTTGGTATTCATCTGTCACATTCACATCTATTTAAATTTCTTCATCTGAAAAAAAGATCTAAGCTGCTGTTTAGCAGAACACTTAGGTCATTAATGTAATAAAATTCAGTGTAAGACCTTATGTGAGGCCAGGTGAAAATTAAATAAAACTTCTTTCTCTCATTCATTCTCATTCTCTCACAGGTTCCATTCCCTTTCACACCATGTGCTCACAGGCACCATGCAATGTGTGTGTCCAAGGGTTTATCCATATGCAGAAGACAAGGTGTGATGGCTAGTCTATCCTCACTGTCCCTCTCAATTGCTAACAAGAAACTGGTGTTTTCTTGAAAGTCTTTCATGCTTTTTAAGTGCCAAGAGTAACAACTATGAAAGGGTTGTGATCAGCAGTGTGAAGTCCAGCTGGAGCTCAGTCTTAAATGGCATATCCCAGGGTTCAATACTGGCACCAATACTATTTAAAATATTAACATAAAGATGTCCGGAGAAGGACCAAAAAGCTGCTGAAGGGGAGTAGCTGAGAGAGCTGAGCTTGTTTAGCCTTGAGAAAAGGAGGCCTTATCCCTCTCTACAACTACCTGAAAGGAGGACTTAGCCAGGTGGAAGCTGGTCACTTCTCCCAGGTAACAAGTGACAGAATGAGAGGAAATGGCCTCAAGTTATGACAGGAGAGGTTTAGATTGGACATAAGAGAAAAAGATCTTCACATAAACAGTGGTTAGGCAGGCTGTCCAGGGAAGTGGTGGGATCAACATCTCTGGAGATATTTAACAGTATATTTGTGGTGCTTAGGGGCATGATTTAGTGTGGGACTTGGCTGTGTAGGGTTCAGTTATCTTGACGGTCTTTTCCAACTTAAATGATTCCATAACGGAACAGTGTCTTCTCCAGAAGATTGTCAGCTTATAAATCAGAGGGTCGTGCTGCTGTTCACATGAACCCTGACAGGGTGGAAAAAATGAGCCAACAGGAACCTCACAAAGTTCATCAAAGGGCAGTACAAGATCCTACCACTGGGAAAGAGCAACCAATAGAGTTTGGAGGCTGACCAGCTGGAAAGGAGCTTTGCAGAAAAAGTCCTGGGGGTGCCAGTGAACACAAATTTGAACATCAACCAGCAATGTTCCCTTGCAATCAAGAATGTTCACATCATCCTGGACTGCATGAGGGGAAGTGTTGCCATCAGCCTGGGGGGTCTAATCCCTTCCCTCTGCTTGACACTGCTGAGTCTCATTTGGAGTGCTATGTCCAGTTCTGGACTCCCCAGTACAATAGAAACATTGACCTACTGAAGTAAGTCCAATAAAGTGCCACTGAGATTCTTATAAATCTGGAGTGCCCTTGTACAAGGAGAGGATGAGGACTGGCTATCCTGGAGAAGTGAAGGCTCTGTATGAATGTCATCAACATATGTTAAATACCTGATGGAGGGAGAGTGAAGAAGACAAAACCAAAATCTTTCTACTAGTATCCAGTGATAGAACCAGAGGAAACATTCACAGTTTGAGTTACAGGAAATTCCATTTAAACATAACTTTTTTACTGTGAGGGTGACTAAGCACACTGGCACTAGTTACCCAGAGGCATGGTGTAGTCTGCATCCTTGGAGGATGTTTAGTAAGGGTAAAGCCCTCATAGAATTACATCTGCCCAGAGACATCAAGAGCAACAAGAAAAGCTTTTGTAAGTACATCAATGATAAAAGGAAGACTAGGGAAAACATGGGTCCTCTCCAGAAGGAGATGTGAGACCTGGTTGCCTTGGATAGGGAGAACAGTGAGATACTCAGTGACTTTTTACTGTGTTCACCAGCAAGTCCTCCGGTCACACTGCCCATGTCACAGAAGGCAAAGGCAGGGACTCAGAGAATGAAGAACTGTCCAAGTTTAGCCTGTGCCTTGACAGAAAGAGTTTTTATTCCTTTAACGTCAGTTGCTCTGTTTGCTGCACACCAAGCAGAGATCCTCATTTTGTTGACTGTAACACTGTAGAAATTCCTAAAATATTTGCAGTGATATGTGTAAGGTGTGGACTTTTGCTCAAATTAAGTATTCACTTTTAAGTATTGAGAGTTTTGAGAAAGTTTGGTAAATGCACTATGAGTTACTTTAGGTATTTATATAAATTGTGAGCAATAAAGTTGCAGTAAAACTTGCTTACTTCTATATCATTGGAAAGATGAATCCAACTTAAAGTGAGAGCTCTCCTTGAAAAATTTTAATACTCATTAATGAATTAACTTTCAGTCTGCTTCCTAACTACCTTACAGTTTCTCTATCAGGATTTTTCATAAGTACACCAGCAAAAATATTGAGCACGATATGACTGTCATTGGCAAGATTTTGACTGAAAAACATGAAAGGAGGTGATGCTGCACTTTCCTATATGGTAGCTCTTGTGCCATGTAGGATATGTCATCTGTGGTAGAGGCAGTTTCCCAGGAGAAAGACTTTATATGTCTCTGTCATGCTCTTTTACCATTCTACAATAAATGAAGCAGGTGTTGTATATGTGGGTCTTCTCTGGGACTCACATATCACATTCCCAAAATATTAGTCCTTCAGTACAGTGAGAGAGGCAGGTTCCCTTAAAAAGTAATGTACGTCTTCAGTGTTGGAGAAGGCTGAACAAAAATACTGAGTATCAAGGTAGCTGATTAATTTGTAATCTATGAGAATTTACTTCTGCAGTATTTTAAAAATGTATAGTTTACTTTTGTATAAGCTGTATATGACTTTTAAAAGATAAACAAGCACTCGAGTCATTAGAGCATATGGCATTATGCCTACACCTCCTGGAGTCACCAGCAGGGATGAATGTTTCTTCGTCCTGTGCAGAGACTTTTCCCACTTGAATTATGAAACTGTCTAATGAAATGTGACAAACTGATATCATCGGACCTACGCTCAAGGAGGGCAGGATGCTGTTTCCCTGGATGGCAAAGCTGCTGCTGCTGTTCTGCTGATGACAGAGGACTGGTGAGCACAGAAGCTCCTGTATTGTATCACAAGGTCTTCAGTCATTGTTTCCTCAAGGTCTTACATATTAAGTATTTCCCTTTTCCCCAATCTATTTTTTTTGCATTGCCATTTCTCATCCCTTCTCATCCTTTCGCTAAGCTCTTTGTGTTCTGTCTCCAGGCTTCCAGTCCTAGTTTTTTCACCCAGGAATTTACAGATTTCCACCATCCTAAGCTGTTTTATTTTTCTGTGATAAGACTCTTTTCTTGTTCTTGACTTCTGTTTTAATCATTCTCCTTCTTACCGAGACGTCTTGCTCTCTCTCCCCCCCCTCCCCTGACCAGCTCATCTTCCCCTACTTCCTCCCCACATTCAGTTCAAATGCCATTTCATTTTTGATTCCACCATTATCTTGACTTTCAGTCTTCCTCCTTCTTCCTAATCTTTATGGAAAATTTTCCTTTCCCCCTTTCAATTTTTCTCTCCTCCTACATTTCCAGTTCTGTGGAATCATATTATAAGCCAGTTTAAGAAACAGGATGCAATAGGTTGAGGCTACACTGGGGATATAAGGAAATAAGTGACTTCTTTTCAAACTTTTGTGTCTCCCAAATTCTGTTCCAGCAAAACCAGCAGCAGCCCAGAGCATCCCAGGACTACAATGGAAGAGAAAGTGTCAAGGAACTTGAGCTTGCCAAGTGACAAACCTATGCAGAGCCTTCACTGGCTACTGGACTTATGAGGAGGCAAAGGGAAATGTGAGCCACATATATAATTTGGACAGTCCCCTGAAGCATTTTTTAAAAAAATCAACCTAAACTACCTAAAAATTGCAGGTGAAATTTAGCCTCAGTTCAAGTTTGGATAAGTTGGCTGTAAATCTAGTTTTGGAAATAGGGGTCAAAATTAATACCAATGCTATAAAATTCTCAACGTAGTCAGAAAAGACAGTGTATTAAGCATTGATATAGCACTGAAAGAAAGAGGGCTGTGATTTAAGGGCTTGTAAACAGCAGTAAAATGCAGATAATCAGAAGGAGAATAGGAGTAAGAATTGAGATGTGTCAAGTGACTGCAATTTTTAGGAGAATAAATTTGTACAATATGTGAAAGAAATACTGGAACAATTATATCCTAGAACCTGATGGAATGAACAACTGATCCTAATTGGTAGAACTGTGCATTTAAAAATGACATTTTATTCAGTCTTTATGAAAAGATGTATGATCATACCCTATATATTTAGCCAAACACCTCTCAATTATTAAGAGGAAAGGAAAGGGGAATTCAAACAAACAAACAAACAAACAAACAGCATAGGCAATATGAAGGTGTAAATTCAGTTGTAAGAGAATCGACTGAAAGCGGAACAGAATAAAGAAAGCTGATTGTTGTATTGAGAACAATTTTCCCATAAACTTATATGTTGGGGGGGGGAAGTATTTTTATAATACATAATGTTCCTGTTTATTGAAAAAGAGTTTAAGAAAATATCTACAATTTCCTCAAAGGGAATAAATAAAAAATAAAGTTCAAGCATTTCCTGATCTTGTGCTGATGTTTCAAGGATAGATGCATTAAGCATTCCTCTCTTTTCATATATGCATAAATATGTCCCAGAAGGCTATTTCAAGTTACAGAGTCAGTTAATGATCCAGTTTCTTATAGGAAAACCTTCTTTTAAAGTTGTTTTATTTTGTATTCATTGAGGTCACTCTGTGTCTCTCATTTTTGCAACAGCTCTCATTCAATGTTGTAGGCAGTTTAACAAGCTTAAGCTCCAGTAGCATCTTCTGGTCCCAAAAGCCTTCTGACAGAGCACAGTATACACAAAGCTACCAAGCT
The DNA here is from genome assembly GCF_047495875.1 of Pithys albifrons albifrons. Taxonomy (NCBI): domain Eukaryota; kingdom Metazoa; phylum Chordata; class Aves; order Passeriformes; family Thamnophilidae; genus Pithys; species Pithys albifrons. Next base: position 30,843,374 of record NC_092459.1, read on the forward strand.
CTGCTGCATATGAAATTTGTAATACACATCAGACTAGATAACACTATACAAAGAGATGGTAATTGCAGATGTACAGTAACAGTAGAAACCTGATGAAGGAATTGGGAATGTGAACTCATGCAGTACCATCTCCTTAATGGACTGTACATGTTTCAGATACTCCCACTTTTCTCAAAGCACAAAAGTGAAGACGTAGCTGAATCAATAGATATAAATAATTTTGGGTCTTCTAAAATGTCTTCTTGCACGGTTCTTTGAAGGCAGAGGATGTTACCTGTCATGTTTATCAAGTATTTGTGACGTATGGCATTGCCTTCACTACAAAGTACACAAGAAAGGAAAAAGTAATCCTTCTATTATGCTTCTTTCCTGTGCACTTTACATCATCAAGATATCCATTAGCTTTAATGGGAGTCTTTAGTATGCAAGTGTTATTAGTTTGAAACCAGGGTGAAAGGTATTACAGGTTTTTGTTTTAGTCAGAGATGGATGGAAAGGTCCTGCAGAGCAGGTTGACTGTCCATTTTTTCAGCCTTTAGGACACTGCATTATTCAAGGCTTTTTGAGACTTCTAATATTTGCTAGATGTGTTTGATGTCCATGGATCCAAAATCATTCACATAAAAAAAAATGTTTTGCTGCAAAACCAAGTATCTGGGAATGAGGTGTCCGCACAGCCTAAGTCTTTCATGCTCTTCCATTTACCTTCCCTTCTGGATATGCATTTGGAGACAAGGTCAGTACTGGACACAGGCAAGTATGTGGTTGCCTGTAGAGGAAAAAATACAATGGAATATCCCTTGGAAAGGCCATATTGAGATCCTATGAAGGGTCTTTAGCATTGTTGACTATATAATTTCTGTCTCTTTTCCAAGGAGACTTGGACCATCTGTCAGAGCAGCCTTTGCTGCTGAGCAGTCAGGCTGCCTCTTGCCTGCTGCACAGCCTCAGACACAGACAGGCTGGTTGCTACTAAGGAAGCATAAAACAGTGCTGTGCATTTCTGGGAAAGGGGAGATTGCTCTCCCAGTGATATTCATCATTTCTTTGCATATCCCATTTCACATCCTGTGGAAGGGTCTGTCCTGGCCCTTTGCTATGGGATAACTTTCTGATGCAGAAGAAGCTTGGGGAATGAAGGCAGCTGAGTCAGTATTTGGGGACAGGAGATGATGAAAGATCAGATCAGCTGGAATGGGTGATCAAAGATTCATGAGAGATGTTAGAGAGCTCACCCAGACTTCCCCCCTAATCTTTCCTTTTCAGACTTTTCTTCACCTCACTGCCAAAATTCTGGTGACATTTTGCACAGAGCTTCTTATCCCTCCAAAACAAATAGACAAGCAAATCCAAACCTAATACTTTTTGGCCTCCTGCAGTCCTTCCTTCCACTAGTAGTTAGCCTATGAGATTAACTGTGCTCTAAAAATGAATCAGGTTTGTGTAGTGCATGATGGTCTGGTTTAGTCCTTTCTAAAAGCAAAGCAAACTCAAACAGAGCCAAAAGCAAAAAGTCAGCTCTTTCACAGCTGGCCACTAACTGTGAGTTAGTTTTATGTTTCTGTGTGCTCAGCACGAAATATCCAGGAACAGATCAGTGGACGCCTTGAGCACACAACTGCACCTGAAATCACTTGAAGTTGTCCTTTGAACATACAAGGTCCTATGAAATTCTAAGTGTTCAGGAGGGAGGATGGCTTAATGTTTAACGCTAAATTAAACAGCCCATATCAGTGAATGCTTTTGAGTTTTTCCTTATATTTATTTGGGCCTTATTTCCTAGAGGATAAGCAAAGATAAGACCAGGGGTAGGGATAGAAAAATTAAACATGGAAGATTATTTTGAGTAGAAAAAAGAGTGTTTGCTCAAGGAAGTTTTCCCTGCTAGAAAGACTAGGCCTGGGAAAAGGTCAGTGTGGGAAAATTCCATTTGTTATACCTACGGATGTTCATTCTGTGCCTGTTTTGAGAATTAGGATTCCTGTGTAGAGATAACACTTTCTCACAGACATGCTGTAAGGGCCCTGCTGGGAGAGAGGGTCCATAAAAAGGCAGCAAAGAGCACAGTCTTGAAGTTGTGCACATGTGAAATGTGTTATAAAAGTGACAGAAAACAGGCCTGCACATGGTCTTTTTGCCTGCTGTGTGAATTAACAGTTTATTTGGGTTTCCAACTTCAGAATAAATTTCTCATTAATACCTTAGCTGTAGTCTTGGTCCACTGGGCTACCTGTGTGCGTATCAATTCTTACACCAGGTAATTGGGAGTGCTGTCAAACTCAAATAATTAAGACCTCTAAAGGACTAGGTTTGTGATGGAGAAGGCTAAGCCAAACTCATGCTGAGAGAAACGATTTAGTGTTCAAACACTAACAGTCTTTTTTTTTTTTTCCAAAGGATAAACTATTATTTTTTCATTCAAAGCCCATTCTCCTTTTTATGATGTGGAAAATGTTTTCTCAACTGAGGTCTTAGAAGCCTATTCAAACCCTCTTTATTGAATCATGCTTAGTCCAGACAATTGATATAGTTGGTTCAAGTATGGAAAAAATGAAACAGAATGGGAAGCAGGGTTGGACAGGCAAGTGTGAGAGAATGCCAGCTGTACCTGTCAGAAATGCCTTAGACTAGAAGGTCACTTCTGACCTAAACCATTCTGTCATTCTGTGAAATGCTGTTATTTTGCCTTACATTGCAGCTGTCTATATTAAGAGGCTTAATCCAATTGCCAGCAAATACTACTTTATTAACAACTAAATAAACTACAAGCAAACTCAATGGCCTAAATAGTTTCCAGAAGCCTTAGGGGCTCAGGCAGACCAAACCCCCAAGCCACAAACAACAAGAAGCAAGCAGCCCGCAACAGGCAGCAGCTGCCAGCTCCCCTTAACAGAAGGCTTAACTCGTTATAGTCTTTTTTCTCTGTCCACACACACATATATCACCTTTAATTGGCTAAAAGTCTTTGTTCACATGTCTTCAGATGAGTCCTGATAGGTGACTGATATCTCCCTCTGTGTTGATTGACACTTCTCAAGCTTTTGCTGGCAATTCTCAAAACACATCTTGTTATTTTTGCAGGTGTTCTTCCTCCTCTTTGGTTTCCCATGCCATAATTAAATCCAATCAAGGCCAAAACCCAAGCTGCCCGCCGTCCAGGTTCCATCCTCATTACATACTTGATGCCATTGTTGAAGATCAAAAAACCTGTATGCCGGTGAATTAGTAAATACACCATTCTTAATCCTTATTTACACTTAGCTGGGATCTTAGCAGAGGTAGGATCTGGATTCTCACAAATTGTTTAATGCAGGTGAAAATCACTGTGATGCAGAAGTAGGGACTTTGAATCCAAGATCTTTACAAACCGCTCATCTGGCTCTACTGACCTTGTGTCAGGGCAAGTTCCAGGTTGTGTGCAATACAAGGTCTCAACAGATGGAGAGTTTAGCTCCTCATTCTCTAACTAGTATAAAATATTTACTTGTTATCATCTAAAAACCCCAGCCCTAATATCAGTATTATCATACTAAGAAACAGCTTTCAGTCATTGGATTGTAATCAGTCTATTGACAGTGACTCTGGAATTTTCAGTTATCTGACTTTCAGACTCACCTAATTGTCAGCTTTATTTTTCAGAATGCTGCTGTTGGATAAGCACTGTAAGATATGTAAGATTTACCTGACAGTCTGGCAGTTAAATGCCACCCTTACACCTGATCCTGTCTGATCTCGGAAGCTTAGCAGGGTCAGCCCCGGTTAGTACTTGGATGGGAAACCTCCTGGGAATACCAGGGGCTGTAGGTTCTAGTCGTGAGGACTTCACTGTCACCATTCAAGCTCACTCAGCCATGGTAGATGAACCTTAGCAGTTAAAGGGTGGGGCCGGTTCTGTGTGCGCTGTGCCTCATCTGAAAAATCCACTGTGCAGGCTGGAAGGGCACACCCACGTGGGGAGAGCCCTTCCCAAATCTTCATTCGTGGTGCTGAGCCATACATAACTGACAGTCCAGAGACATTAAATTATAAAATCTTCACTGCTGTTTTCTATTTACAAAAGAGAAGTTAAAACTGTTTTCATGAGTTATAGTTGCCAGACCTACATACAGTAGGGGCCAATTTTATTGCCTTGAAATTGTCACTCAGCAGTTTTGCTAATCTTAACAGCCATTCACAACTAGATAATAAAACACAATACGCTCAGAAAATCTATAAAATTTTGGACAAATCTTGGCACCTGATAAGAGAATTTTACATTTTGAGTCTGTCGCTTGCTGCTAGTAGATTCACAGAAGTTTGCAGAACTATTCCTGCTATTTACAAATTATTTCTGTTAATACCTAATACCCTGTAAATCCACTGATACTGACAAACAAGATGACAAGTATGGCTCTACTAAAACATAACAATTGCTAGTTGAAGAGGGTTGGGCATTGCTGATCTTTAGTACTTTAAAACTGTAATTGCATCTAGAGTTAAGTGATAGGATAGTCAATTCCGGAGTCATACCAATTACCCACATCCTTCAGCTGAAGCAACAGGTATCATATTCTGCTTCTTTATCAAAGAAATAATAAAAAATAATCTCTCATGAAAATCTCGTTCCAAATGTAGAACAAATTGTGGAAATACTTCATAAAGAAATGTATATTCCACAACCTATTTTAAAAAACCAAAACATGTCATGTTGGATAAATTGCAGAAATTATTTTGAAAAGTGCACAACTAGACCACAAAATCTGTACCTCTCCTGAGGCTAATAGCATGTGGTCCCTGATCAGCATTTAAGCATTTTTTTTGAGGTAAGAAAGAACAGCTGACAAAAAAACACATTCCCCATGCAGTGTTCTCTGATTTCATCCATTGTTCCAGATGACTTAGCTTGTAAACAGGATTTTAAATACAGGAAGGGCACTATGGCCATAACTTAAAAGCTTTTTTTCTTACAGCTAACTCCAGCATGGTTTAATGCACTGCTCCTTTGTAAAAAAAACTTCTGAATTAATTTGTAAAGCCTTAAGGTAGCTGTATTGTACTGCTTTAAATATAAATTTGAAGGAACATGTGGCTTTACTGTGGACAGAAGTAGAGTGTTGTTGGAAGATCCCATTGTAGCCTGATGGAAATTACTAGATTTCCCACACTTAACTTTCATGACCCACAAAAATGGTAAACATCACTTGCACATTATAGGAAGCTGACTGTGTTTTCAGAATTTCATCTCCATTTGTTTTAAGAATAAGTATTGTTTTGGTCCTGGGGAAAATTTAAAGATTGCTTTCCAGTGCTTCCATTATAGAAATAAGGTGTTTGTAGTGAACAATGTTGACAGACTCTTGGAGCCTGAACTCCTTTTCAGTCATTTTCAAAGCAACCTCATCACTGTGCCTGCTTCAGGAAGCCGTAACTGCCCACATAGACTGTAAACAGTGTTGTAATTAACTGAGCACAGGGATTTTACCAGCTAGTGGCTTGTGCCTGATCTACTGTAAGCCCACAAGCTTGAAAAGTGTAGTGGGACATGTAATATGTTTCTCTGAAGTGGCTTACTGTCAGCTTCTCAGGGATGCCTTCCTTTACATTCCCAGCTGACTTTCATTTCAAAGGCAATTGGTCTATGGTCACCTTCAGTTACCACAGGCTAAGGAAGGAGTTGTAGACCATGCATGAAAGCACACCACTGATCTCTGTTATTGTTTTAGAACCTGCAGAGAGCAATTTTTTGAGACAGCTAATTTCAAGAGATTTTCTAAGGGACAGCCAACCTACTTCAAACTACATTTATCAGCAGATTAAAGTTCTATTGAGTCACAACATACTTGCACATGACAAAAGTCACTTCATCAAGTGCACCATCAAACAGTTGCTGTGCCTTCTGGGAGGTGTTAGAGTGTCAAGTTGCATCTGTTCAAATAGTCTAATCCAGTGCTCATAAAAGCACAGGGAGCCACCAAGTTTTATAAACCCTTGGCTACCTACCCAGATATGTAAAAAGCCTGGAGAGTGGTGGTTCTGGCCTCAGCAATAGAAAAGGACTTTCAGAAACTAAACATATATACTTTATAACCAATGCTGTAAGAAGGGCACAGATCCTCAGAAAGGTTCTCTGTCCTGATGGAGATGAAGAAAACTACAAACAGATGTAATGTAATTCTGTGCCTTATTCCGAAGCTAAATACGGCACCCAGATGTTGCTGGTTCTTGTCCATGAGTTGGTAAAAACAGATTTCTCATCCTAGAAATTAAAACATTTCTAGCAAAAAAATTTACCTTAAGGAGAAGTTTGGGCTGTACTGTGAAGATGAACATCCTGAAGCATCTCTTTCAAAGGAAATTTGAATGTTTCATAATGAAAGTGGGTTTTTAGGGATCATCTCGGGTTTGAAGTATTATATAGTGAGCATGTATGACTGATTTTTTTTAATCTTTCAAGAAAATGTATTTTGTCAACAAACCAAGAATGATATGTAGGAAAAATGAGATCATCTGCTGTTCATGACTAAAAGGAACTGTGCAATATCAGAAAACCAGCCTCATCAAATTTCTACAAAATATTTTCTCTATTACCCATCTGTTATTGCAATCTTTCTCATATAAGGATGTGTACAAAACTTTCTCTTAAGACAAAACTATGAATCAATCATTGCAATCAAGAAGTGTTAAATAACATAATTGTTAAATCTGCATTTTATTAACATTTTAGGTTTTACATCCATTTATTAGCAATTTTGGTTCATAACCATTTCTTACTGGATAAGGATTTATCTCAGTGTTCTGACCCATGTTTTAGTATGGATGTAACTTTACATGACTTTTACTCATTTCTAGGGAAAATGTAAATTGCACCTTTTCCCTTGACTGAGAAATTATCTTTCAGGAAATCAAATATTTAAAGCTGGTCTCATACTGAAATTCAGCATAGTTTACACAAAATACTTTGGCATATTTGTATTCACTATTTCTGCTTAAAACATTATTTCACTTGCATTTAAACCTGTTTTTTTCTCCTTGCTGAAGACCGTTGTTTGGTTTACTCTTCACTATCTCTTTTTTTGTTTGATTTTTTAGTTTTCCTTTTCTTTGAGTTGTTTTCCTGTTTGTGGGAGCCATGACTCTTTTAAAGAAACACACAAGCTGTTTGCTGGGACTGGGAGTGGTTTTGGCGTCCCTCCTTGTCCCAGTTCTGTTTATTTAGATTTTCAGATATGTCTCCTACTCTGTTTCTGCACATTCCGTATCACAGTTAGATATAGATATCAGCAGAGAATTGTAAACATGGCTGGAGAACAAAACTTAATACACACAGTTTTTATGACAAATCTAGTGTTAGGTTCTTGAACTCCTCTTGCTTGAAACTGAGAAGACAGGATATTTGAGAAAACTGAAGAGACATCCAGCAAAGAGTCATGTAAATGAGATGGTTGTGGTATTCAAATGGCAGCCCAAAAGCAAAATCCGGTTTGAGAAGTGGTTTAATCAGCTCCTGGGAAGCCTACACATGGATTTTGCATCCTGATCTGCTGGGAGCCTGCAGCAGGAAAATTCTTCCATTTTATTTATAAATTATTTTAAAGTCTAAAATAGCTCCTTGAGGCTCTTTTTATTTGAAATGGAAAGGAAAACAGGTGAGATGCAGTAAAGACAAGTGTCCATAAGACACCTGAAGCACATCTGAAAGTTGTGCTGCCTTGAGGTAGTACCTCTGCTTAGCTGTAAGTACAGTAACACTGGCTGTGTGTTATCTACAGGCAGGATAAGAGGAAACTGTGCTATTGGAAAAAAAAGGCTGAATATGGATCTGCGTGTCTGTGTGTTAGGCACTGGACAACTGAGAAAGTGGTCGAGGAGGAAGCACAGGTGATGATCCATTGTTAACTGGTGACTCGTGGGTTTTCTCCAGCCCTGGAAGAATGGAGAGGATCTGAGAGCCAGTAGTGAAGACAAGGTGGGAGGGGAACTTTAATGGGGTGGGACAGTGTGGTGAGGAGGACAAGCACTGGGAGCAGTGCAAGCAGTTTCCTTTTAAAGACCTGTGTGATCACCATGAGCATGGAGGAGGTAATGTTTGCCTTGTAGTAACTCTGCTTTTTAGTGCAGTGTCTTCAGATGCAGAGATGAGACCTTGTGAAAAAACCCCACAGCAAACTTCCTTTAATAATCCACTAAACTTACAATATTTTCTTTTTTGACTATGTGTGTTTACTCGTGTGTGTGTTTTCAGAGCTTGCAGTCTGTGGAAATTATTAGTAAATGTAATTAAGTGTCATAGTACTGTCACTATAGCCCACAGATCCACTGGTACCATTTTTTCTTAACCCTTCTTTGAAATGAACTTTGGTTCATTACCATCACATTGACAGGGCAGTGGTGGAGAAAATATCTGTGTATTTTGGTTATCTCTGAAATTAGTATGGTATCCCACACACAGCACCTCTGGAAAAAGGTTTGTATTAGGTTGCTTGACTTGAATATCAGGCAGCACAATGTTGTGGGTTCTATTAGAAAGACAAAGACTATGCCATGGCACCGAACCTTCTCAGTAAATGCCAGCAGCAACGGTTAGCATTGTAAATGCTCTAGATTTATAACAATCAGAATGAGTCCATTGCTGAGAAAGGTGATTGCAAGAGTAAGGCTGACTCACAAATGTAAAAACATTTGGCTTGTGTTGTGGACAAGTCTCACTGTGATTAACCTTTTTCAGCGAGCAAAGACCAAAACCAGAGACTCTTGTTTTGTTTTGTTTTGTTTATTTTTTAATAAGAAATATTTTTTGTTTTCTTATCAGTGATTTTAAATTCCATCTACTAACCTATACTGATGAATAGCACTTTGTAACAGTTACAGATGAAAAACCAGGACTTCACATATTACAGAGCAGGTTGATAACCTTAAACACTTCAGGGAGGAGTATTGTGAGATAATATTCCTGCTGATATGTGTAAAGGAACATTTTATGATTCAGAGAGAGCCACTCACTGCAGTTCTGATCATTTCCCTGTGAACTGCAGCATTCTGCTTTCTTGGGGCACTGTCAACTCTGCTAGTGATGGATGAGAAAGAAGGTACCCCCATGGGTAGCTTACGATGTAATAACCACTAGTGTCCATTATAACAGATGCTTCAGAGAACTATGCTAATTTTGTACTGAGGAGGGACAGAGAAAGGAAAACATGGGTGTGACCTGCACCTGTCATTGCAACTCTGATTAGTCAACCTGTACTCTAAATACAAGGGACCTCATAGTCTCTCTATATAGCACCATGTGAAGTAGGCAGTATTGTTTCTAGGGTATTGTGTTTGGCACACTACAGGGATATAAAACAGAACTGACAGGCAACCTGAGTACAGGCATAGGTATAAAGCTCAATGTGATTCCTTGTGCTTATTTTGGGGGTTATGAAATGTACTATGGCTATATACAGCACTCTGAATAGTGTGCTGAGGGTAAGCAGGTTGCCTTGCTCTTCAAAATCCAGTCTTTTTACTGTGGCATTTCCTGAACACTGTTTGTGATGTATTCCTCCTTTATTGTCCCCACTTTTCCAGCTCCTCTGGAACACGTTGTGTATGGAACTAGTTACAACTGCTATAAACTCTAAAGTCTTTGAGTTTTGCAATAGACTCTCGTATCATCAAAGACATCCCTTCACTGGCCTCCTGCCATGCTTTTCAAGGAAGCACAAAGGTGAGAAAGGTTAGTACTTCAGTACAGATAATAGCTAAATGTGTCTGAAAGGAATTGAAGGTTTTGTACCTCTGCACAATGGTTATGTCCTTTCTGTGCTAGAGTGGCAGTGCTCTTGCATTCTGATATCCCAGGAGCCTGCAGCAGGCAAGCTTCTCTACTTTATAAATAAATTCTTTTTGAATCCAAGATAGCTGAAATCACAGGATTTGCTTCCTGGTGTTTAAATAATTTCCGGTTGCCTGACAATCACATTTCTCAGTGTCCTCATTTACTTGCTGCTTTATCCTTACAAAACAATCTAGATTTTTATCTGTTTCAAGAATGAGATATTACTCCTGACACTACCTACATTTATTTAGGCGTTCTAATTATGGCTGTTACTTCAGTTAGATCAGCCAAACCCCTCAGACCTTGCCAGAATGCCTATGGCCAGACCATCTTTTTGTAATGTTTATTTACTGGCATATCCTTGGATTCCTTGAGTCAGGATAATTATTGCTATTTGTTTTACTGTTTATAGAACGGTTATTTGACTCTGTTTCCATTTGGCTACATTTTATTACCATGTTTGTGACACACAGTTAGCTGTGCCTTTTCTAGAACTTTGAGTGTAGGAATGAAATTGAAGTGTTCATTAAAATGTTTGTTTCTAGGGACATATGCTGCCAGATTTTCTCAACTGTGAATCTCTGCATTTCTGTTTTCCTTGGCAAGTCCCTTCTTACTCTCTTAAAGTGAGGAGACCATGTCTCAGAATGGGGCCAAGGGACACTAAAAATTATCAGCAATCAGATCTTGACTTTGCCTTTCAGCTGATGGGAGCATCTCGACCATCCACAGCCTTGAAACATTGACTTTTTAGTGCCTTCACCCACCAGCTTTTAACTTTGCACTTTTCTCCACTGAACTTTTTTTCCTTCAATGGAAAAAAAACATGTCAAGGAATGTGTTTTGATTTAATAAAAGACCTGAGTTAAGCTTACCTCCATTGAGAGCTAAATCCCCTGCACTGAAGATAAAAAAGTCAAATCTTTATGCAGCATAGGTTGAGTGAACTGTTACCCCTTTCCTACATCATATTACAGGAATTAATACTTTCTTGAAAATTTGTGCTTTCTGTAGGTCTCCTCAGCTTACAGTGATCGATTGACACACGTGAAGACTAATTTATATCCCTTTGCCAGATTATCTTTGGCAAAGTGTTTAGGAATTATCTAAAAATAGTCCAGGCCTGCAAGAATTCTGAGTTGACCAAGGTAATTTTGTCTGTGTTTTTACCTGGAAGAGATCAGATAGATGTAGAAAACTAACTTGCAATCTCAGAAACTAGGTTTTACATTAATATGAACTAGACCAATGAAGAACTAATCAAACCAGCACACAGGGCAATGACTAAAGCAAAGATAAGAGTTCATATATCAGTTAATTCTCAGACAGCTTCTTCCTCTTTAGGGTTGTTCTTAACAGCTCCCAAGGTCTTCTCACATGAAGTGAATTCCGCACAGTTTTCTGTACATCTTAAAGACAAGTCTTTCCATGATTCCTAAGAGAACTGGTGGTTTTCTTGCTGCCAACTGTCTCCATCTCCTGTGTGTTTGCATGCATCTCTCTCTCTTCTGGTCTTCTGCCTGTGTCTGTCCCTGGGAAGCTCCTTGGTCTTGGAATGCTCAGTTATTTTCACTATAGGCAAAGTTTTAACACTCTTAACAAGGAGGATTGACTGGATTCATAACACAGCTGCCAGGTCAAGGCTTCTTCCCTACTATCCAGGTGCAGCACACAGAAAACAGTATAGGACAGAGCAAATGATGAACAGATTAACCAAACACCATGCATGACAAATCCCAAGGGCCTAATCTTGAAGTTTTACATAGGTTAAAAAAACAATAGTTTTACAGGTTACATGAGTTGACAGGATGAGACTTGCCTTCTTTTAAAGTAGTAACTGTCTGGAGAAACATAATATGCATTCTTACCTGCACTGAATGTTTGTACAGAAAACAGAACAGAAAAAACCTTTCAAGCAGTAAAGTAACATGTAATTTTCCCCTGTATTATTAAAGTAACTCAAAAGCATGCCAGTGATAAGATGTATTATCTACATGTTGCTTATTAGACAGACAATTTGCTTCTTAAGAGATAAAAAGTGCCTTCTGTTAAAGGTTTTTCAAGGCTGCAGTCCTTGAGCCATCTGTGTTATGCTGAAGTCCTCCCAGACTAACCATGTCCTGGTGAAAAAGAAGAGATTCATCCCTTACTGGTCATCCAATTCAGAGATAACTAGTAGGTTACTGATGTTTGTTGTAAGATGTTCCTAAATGACACCATCCAGCATAAAATGGGTTTTTATTCGCAAGGAAAATACAGGGTAGATTGTGTAATGCTGTTTTTCTCTCTCTTCTCTAATGTTTGTTATTGATTTCAATTTAAAAAGAAGCTGTGAATATTTTGAAAACAGTAACTCCTCGTCAAAATTGCTATTGACAAAAGGCTTCAGAAAGTGAACAACCACAATTCAGAAGATACAGACTGCTTGGTGTCAAAGGTTTAGAGCAAACTAGATAATGATTTTTTCCAGGCCATTGAAGATTTTTTCTTTTGTTTTTTTGCTAAGTAATAGCCTATTTGAGATGCACTAAAGCACTGAAGCATTGGACAACTAATCATACTGACTAACAAGGCAAAGTATATGCTTCACAACTACCATTCAGTAATACAGATTAAATTATATGTTTTGAAAAACAGCATTTCCTTCAGGACTTTTTAATCCATTAAACCTCTGTCATAAAATATCACTGATGCCAAGAATTTACTAGGTATCAAAAATTATGGAGCATTTAGTGGATGAAGAGAACATGCATCCTCATATTAGACTGGACCAAGATTATTATTATTTTTTCATTAGGGATGTGATATTTGATCATCAAGTTAAATCAGTGAGGACAGATCAGGACTATAAACTCTTGTTAAGAGAACAAACCAGCCACCAAACTTATGGAGCAGAGGTAAAAAAGCCAGCACTTTTGCAGCTGTTTACTGTAGGGTTTCTTGCGACTTCCTGTCAAGCACCTAGAATTAGCCAGGTTTAGTAGAAGGGTGATGCATTACTTGCAAACCCTTTCAGTTAGCAGAAAGTTGTTAAGTATTGCACCTTGACTTTCGTGCCTCTTTCAACAGTTTCTATTATTAAGATTTGTAATTTCCTTCTCTTCTGTTCCTGTCTTCCAATTTTCCTTCATTAATTTCTCTTAGCACTGTGTGTGAAGGTATTTTGAAATATACCCAGGTTTCTCTTGTAATATGTGAAATTGTCACTTGTATTCTTTGTTGTATCATTTGCTCAAATATTGTGGGGTTTTGTTTTGTTTTGTTTTCTAATTCTAAGTCTACTTGCTGCTATTGCTTACTTTTTCAAAATGTCTGAAAATATTTACTGATTTTATATCTTCTGATCTGAGACTAGCTCTCCTTTTTCTCAGAAAATGCATGTATTTTTTTTTCTGTCACTGCTCTAGGCAAAGATTTGATTCAATCACTAGTTTTGAAAGGATTTAGAAGAGGAAAATGAAACTGAACATCCTTAATTTTTGCTAAATGTAGCCATATGTCATCTTCTTTCCTCATTGTTGTTCTCATGTGACATCCTTGCATTGACAGTGGTAATAGCGCTTGCTAGTACACAATGTTCCTGTTGGCTTACTATGGCTAATAAGCTGCAATTTTATGGTTAACATATTTAGTGTTTGTATAGCTCCTGTGGGTCTTTTGAGCTTCTTTCACAAGGAATTGAGGATGCCTGTCTGTTTTCCTGGTAGATAAACTTTCTCCTGTTATTCTCAGAATCTCGGCAAAATGGCTGTTTCAGGGATGAGTTTTGTCTGCTGCACTTGCTCTTGGGAACTGCAGTAGTGCTAGTCCAGGAGCCCCAGAACTGTGAGCTGGAATACTGGGATTTGGTGTCAAAAACAGAAGAGAATCCCAACAAAACCAAGTATCTTATTGGCTTTTTTATTTTTTCCACTACAATAGTGAGGAGGAACATAAAGGTAGTCTAGCAGCAGATTGGTATGCTGATAACAAGGTGATACTCAAGTAATTGCTGTATCAGAGGATGTTGCAGATGGCAAAAGTATGATAGGATTCTCATTTATTATTATACAAATTTTTGATGACAAAATCATTAATGACTATTATAAGGTTTGTCTGAATGCACCTTCCATTTCAGGAAGTCCGTGTGCTACTGGAAGTCTTTACCTTGAGGAGGATAGCTTTTTACTTCCATCTGCTTCACTTCTATCTTAACAACTAGTCACACTCAAAAACAGGAGACTGGATGCATGAGTCTTTGGAGTAACAGCTGTTAGATCATATTTAGAAGCTTTCAGGTTGACCTGCTTTCTGACCTTCTTCCTTAATCAATACTTGCCCTCTACCTCATTCTTTTTGTGAATGCAGACAAAATGACTATTGTAAGTGTGGGATAAGAACGTTTCAAGGAGATGTGTTTTCACTGAACAGAAATTCTGTGTTTGGTGTCAGTATTCAGGTGACTATAAATCAGAAAACCCTGTTACTTAGGTGGGAGTGTATCATCACTATTTGCCTTCATTAAAGAACATCCAGTTGCTTTTGTGTATCTAAAGATATATGTTGCTTCAGGCTGCTCAAACAGCTCCTCATCTGTTAGTGAAAAAATATTGTCTAGCAAAAATGGCTGTATTCTCCCTTTTTCAAAAACTTTGCTCCTTCCATTCTTATGCCCTTGTAATTTACTACTGCCCACCTTCTACTCTTAGACTATTTTGATGTATGAGCAATTACTGAATTTCATTTTTTACCACACATCAAGTAAGCAGAGAGAGAGTGTTCTCAGAAGGTTAAGGGGTCGCAGTTTTAGAAAAATGATACATGACTACCATAAAAGTATCCCCTATATTGTTCACAGGCTATTCCATCATTAAAATACAAAATAAATGATACTGATACATAAAAGACTGGGAATCACAAAGGGTGAGACAGGTGGCCTGTTGACACAGTGAGAATATGGTCTTTAAGAACAGAACACAGCCATTGAACTACATTCAATGCTTACACTATCACCTTCTACATTTGGAGACAAAAACAATTGAAAATTAAGTGTAGTCTGGAAAAAAAAGAGCTTCAAATTTCAGAACAATGTGAGGAATTTGTCAGAGAGATTCTTATTTACAAAATTGCATGCTGCATAAAGATCTAGTTGAAAGATAGCAAAACATGGAAAGGTTGTGGAAAACATTTTAAAGCCATGGTTTGGCCAAATAATCATATATATTTGTTGTTATGTCTATTCAGTTTGAAGTACAAAATTAAGGCATTCGTTTGTGTGACTCACAAGGTACTTATAGACCCACATTTGATAACGTATGTAATGACTTTGGCTTTATGAGAAGAACAGTTGAGCAATTGAAGTGACCCAATGAAGAAATATCAAATATATCTGTTAGAAGAGCCCATGAAACATGTTTCTTTATGAAGACTATCACTGAAATAAAGTGATCGTACAGTGGCATCAAAGGTGGTTTAGCTTTAAATTAGGTATTGAAATCATGGGTTTTATTTCTAATTGAATAAAATCATAGCTAAATTTGTTTATAGCAAGAGAGTTGCCCTAACTTTACATCTTAAGAAAACTCTCATGACACATACTTTTAACCTTCTTAAGAGAGTTGGACTAGATGAGGGGGTTGGACTAGATGATCATTAAAGATTCCTTCCAATTCAAACTATTCAATGATTCTGAGATACCCTTGTCTGAGTGGGTACATTTGCTGACCCATAGAGGGCATACTGCATAGTCTGCATGTCCATAAAATCATGGCATAAGGAGTTTTTTTAGGAATTTAAATTGCTAGATTTTTTGTGAGTTTAGTGCATGGATCACAGTAATCTAAATCTATGAAAGACAAGGCTGGCATGTTCAAACAGACCCTGTCTTGACAGCTCGGGAGTCTGTGTATTGATGTGGCTTGGTTTCTGTTCAGTTATGTGTGAAAACATGAGAATAATTCCTTTTGCTATTGAGTAGAAAAAAAAGATGTTTAAGAAGCAGAGTTAACAGGACCTGTTTTAAAATTGGCTTTGGCAGCAGAGAGGATATATACATATATCTGTATGGGAACAGTGCCAAAGGTTCAAGACAGTTGTGAGTGAGCTGACTAATCTACACATCTGATCCCTTCTGGTAAATTTCTTGAGAGACTGTTACAGACAGAAGAGCTGAATGATAATATTTGTGTTCTTCCTTGTAGCCCATGATATTTTTATTTACTCTGAAGAAATAAAGCTGTTCATGAGCAACCCCGAAGAAACGTAGCTGTCCACGTAGGAAGCTCAGTGGTTGAAGGTGGACCATGGCATGTTGTATCATTGTCACAGGGAAGCCACTGAAGAAAGGCAGTTAAAGAAAACCACTCACCATCTTGCTGTCAAAAATCCTTTTTGTTAGTAGGCATGTCTGCCCTGTCTTTTATAAAGTTTTTGAAAATAAATTAGTAGAAAGTTATAGATAAATTAAGAAAACATCTTATAAGTATTATTTTGATTAATTTTGTTTGAATAAATATTGGACAGTTACTTATTCAAGTATTGCATCAGATTGATTTTTATAAATATATTGATCTGAATAAACCATTACAGTTGTCTGACACAAGTATCAACTGATCCATCCATCACCTCTGTCTTCTTTGTCTTCATATTCATGGAAAATACATAGAAAATGTTAAGATTTTATTTTAAACTAACTTCAGTTTTAATCTACGATAGGGCACTTTTTCTTATTGGTCATGCTAACTACATTTTAGTTTTTCCTTGAGTAATCTTTATCTATCAATCCTTTATCAGGACATGCCGTGGTAATGTTTATTGGTGCAGCTTTGGGCTTTCTTATCAATATGCTTTTCATTATTTGTCTGACTGAAGATATTTGTTTTCCCTGAAAAGAATGTATATTCAACAAAAAAGGAATTATGAAGACCAGATACTTATTGATGTTTTACAGCCAGTTCATCACAGCTTTTGTTGAGGATTTTTTATATATAAGGTACTTAATTTCAGTGTTTTGAAAGAGAATTTTAATCTTTTCATAACTGTCCACAGTCAAAAGAAAATAATCTTACAGCAAAGATTTTAAATGAAGCATTTTCAATTAACCTATTTTTTTCTTTATCATTCCTTTTCAGCACTGCTCAAATTCTGTATAAAACTTCTTTTCTGTCAGTTCAAGCCACTCTTCTCTTTGCTGCTCAACCACCAAACTGAAGCATCCTGTATTCCCTCAACTCTGGCTGTTTGCAAATTCCAACTTTTTATGTCAGCTTCACTTCATCAGTTCATACATTTGAAGGCCAACAGGGATCGCTAGATCACTTAGACTGAGCTAAATATAACACAAGCAATTGTACCAGCAGTACAATTTCAGCTAGTTAAGCTCTGTAGTAAGCCCAATCACTGGTAATGGGCTCAAGCTTATGTCCCAAAACAGCCGTCAGTCTTGATCTGAGGATTTCAACAACTGGAGAAGTATCGTCACTCTACTTGATTGCTCTGATAATTAATCACCATTGCAATTAAAAAATTGCCTCATTATAAGTGTAAATATGTCTAGCTGCAGTCTCCAGCCATTGATTCTTGTTATGCCTTTCTCTCCTAGATGCAATAGCCCATTGATGTTCAACATCTCTTCATTCTGCATAAAATGTGGAGTTTTAGCTCAGTCAATGCCAGAATAACACAGTAAGCCTCAAAAGATGTCACATTTGAGAGCCAGTTAGGCACTGATGTTTGTATTCTCTACTATCTAGACTCTGCAAAACCCACTTGATAAAGAAACTTGGATGTACTATTTGGCATCTAAATAGAAACACTTGTCCTGAAAACATAATTATTTAACAATTTTTATTTATTTATTTAACTTTGCTTTCTAAGGAAATCAGGCTTTTTAAATCCTATTGTTTATCTGTCTTTTTATCTTCTCCCCTCACTTCTCAGAGAACTTGGTAACTGACTGAATAATTCCAGCCATATGTGATGGTTCAGTAGAGATCACAAAGCTATTGTGCTTCTCTACTTTCTTATAGAAGACAGACGGAGGAGAGAGATCTCTGTTCTCTTTGTTCCTCTCCCCTCTTCCCTCACCCACCAGAGGAATGGCTGCTGCAGGCTATTTAGTTTGAGCTTGTGCCAACAAACCAATCAGTATCTGAGTGGTTCAGAACCAGTCATATTAGATGTCTTTTCACCATTCAGCAACCAGGAGCTGTGAGAGCAATTTAAATGGTGAGGAGGAAAAGGGGTGGTTAGGGCATGGTGGGAGGAGGTACTGCAAGAGGCAGGGATCACAAGATCACAAATGCTGGAATTTCTGAATTGGAGCAGGTTGGAAAGGGTGAGATGGTCATAGACCATTTTCCTTTAGTTTTTGACTCAAATTGTTACACCAAAATATTTCTGTAAAAAGTCAGCATTCTAGCTCCAAATGTGTCATCAAATCCCACAATATATTTGCCATAATAACAACAAAGACTCTTTTCATTATATGATACAGCTTCTTGTTCTAAAAGGAGTGTCAGATTATTTATATGTGTAATGTATAGCCATAAGATAAATATTTGATGTCTGCTTGCTGTGTGGTATGGTTGGGATAAATTTTTTAAAGAATATTTTATCAGCTTTAATACTGGTTATGTCTAAATAAAAATATAATTTGCCTTGCAGTGTCATCTTCAGAAACTGTTTTTAAAGGCCAAATCATAACTTCACAAATCAAAAAATCAGGTTTCTTGCTCTCTTATTTTTTACCTTTTCAGTATCTTTCCTCTTCTGTCAGACTCATTTTACAGGTCATAATTTTCCTTCACAACTAAAACATATGAAAGGAAAATAACCTTTCAGAACTAATTAATGAAGATTATAACTTGATGGATTAAAAAATGTTTAAAATAATTAACTATGTTATTTACTGGTTGGAATACTCACAGTTCCTTGTTAAGGCTTTTCAGTTAAGGGGTGGCCCAAAAGTTATGTTAGGATATAGACAGGTGACTCCTAAGTTCCTGACACAAATATCTAATGACCTTATTTTACTTCCAGTAAAGCCCTCTCTACTGCATCCATCTCATACTGAAAAAATTACTCAAGACTTTAAACTTAAAAATGTTTCTTTACTGAGGGACTCCCATTCTGTGGGAAGAGGACACTTCACGGCATCATCTGCTGTGTGTCAGAAAAAGTTAATTTAATATGGGAACCGAGACCTGGACTCCTGGCAGAATTGCTGCATTGGCTTCAAGGGCAAATCTCATACTTCAGAGAAGTATTCTTGGGGACTGAAAAAAGATAACTTCTCAGGGAGGTTTTGGTTTTACTCCTTCTCTTTGATTCCCTAGAACTCTCACAATTTTTATAATATATTGTTCTTCAATCTGATCCCTCAGAAAAACCATAAACTCTTTAAAATTGTTTTTCAAGAGAAAATGAAATAAATTTGAAAGAATAATTCAGATTTGAACCTCTACTGTTGAAGATATACATTTCTCAATTGCCAAAACCTGTAAAGAGTTTCTGCAATTTTGAAGGAAACTTGAGCAGGAAAGACAACCCTCTATCCTTAGTGTTGTGCATGACCCTATTCAGATATGCATATGTTTGATACCTTAGAATGCTAAGCTGTACAGAAGGTCAGCTGAGAAGTGTTTTAAACTGGCTTCTATTCCCCTTACTCAGCTTTAACTTCACTAAAAGCTGCATCAAATTCTGCCTATTACAGACTAATCTAGATATTTTTTTTATTAATGAATAGAAACATTTCTCTTAAATTCCTTGGTGCTTGGCCTAGTCCCTAATTCAAGTACCTCCTAATTACAAAATATCATTGGCACAGCTAACACAGAATAATGTGTTCCATGTTAATCCTCATTACCCAGCTTTCTCATCCCTTACAATGAGGAACAAATGCGCCAAATTTTAGTATTGTATTTCTGAAGCACTGTCTTTCCAACCTAAGAACAATTTTGCAGCTTTAAATAATGATAAAATTATTTTTCTAAACCACTCGTGATCTTTTTGTGATGTGTTTAGCTTAGTCAGTACCTGGATTTCAGAAGCACTTAATTCAAGCTTCTTAGATCATTGAAATTTACATTAAACTTCCTTGCATCAGTTGCCTTTGATTGTAGCCAAAGGAGTACTGAGGGATAATGGAGCATGGCAAAGCCAGACTACATGACAGCTGATCAAGGAGCTTAGTTTAAAAAGGACATAAAATCTCTAATAAAACAAAGAGGAATGAAAATGTGACAGTGGATGAAGTAATATCATTAAGCAGAAAATGAGAGATCAATGAGGAAGACAGTGCTAATATTGATAACAGCTAAAACTGGGCTGCAATGCAATTAGTGTATAATGAAAGACGAGACAGACAGTGGTCAGTTAAACACACCAGTGTATAAAGTATTTATAAAGCAATGGCAAGACTGTAGGCAATCAAATGGAAGAAGTAGCAGGAGGTGAAGGCAAGATGAAATTCAGTATAGATTGAATTTACAGAAGCAGAACTGGAAAGCAGTGGCTGAAACCAAACTATGAACTGAGTTTTCCCCATGAAGAATGAAATGACAGGTTATGAATTGTCTTTTATTGTCTTTAATTGGCAGCAAAAGAATGGTAGCATTTTCACAGTTAATACAGAGCCTCTCTAAAATGATGCAATTGAGTGAAGAATCAAGAGGAATGGTAGAATCCTGCAGTAGTGAATGGTAGAATCCTGCTGTTGAACCCCACTATCGGATCTGGCTAATTTTTCTGCAGAGAGAAATGATATTAGAAATTTTATCCTTATGATAAATACTAACTTCCAAAGCACTGGCTAGGGAATATATATTATTACTGATAATAAGGTCTCACACTTCTGGTTGTAATAAGATTATTCATTATTTTTTTTAATTTAGCCATAGTCCAAGAACAGGTGACCCTGTCTTGGACCTGTTTTAGCTAACCCATTCATCTATAATCTATCTATAAGCAAAAGGGTTTGGATCAACTGACTGCAAGTTGATTGTTTACTTTTGATGGAAATATGAACAGAAGGACTAATTCTGTCCAGAATTAAATTTCCAGAAGTCAATTAAAAAAAAGTCTGAAAGGAATCAGCATTTAAATGCAAAAAAGGTCCAGCATGTCTCAAAGCCAAGGGTGCTTATTCTACTAAGCAACTTCATCTCAGTGAAGGGAAGAATTTGCAGAAGAGGGCTCCAGAGGAATAAAAGAAGATAATAAAAATAATTACAGAACATTTAGAGAATAAGAAAGTCTATGAACTGTGACAGAAGATTGTCCAAGTTGTCCAGGAACATAGAGACAAAATTAAGTGACCAAATATGATTCAGAAGGGAGGAAGAGAAAATGGAGAGGAGGGAAGGAAATATGCAGATTTCAATGAGGTAACATGGGTAAGTTTGTTGGAGGACAGTCAGTATGGCTCTTGGAAAGCACTCCACAAATCTGTCAGTTTTTTTAAGTAATCATAGGCAATGTGATCAAGCAGAAACCATGTGACATCTCTTCTCTGAGTAGTGACTTAAAAAGATTCTTAAAGAAACTTCAGTGCTATTGGGATAACAGTGAGCATCGCTACATAGACAAGTAACTCATTAAAAATTAAGGAGTGGAATTGATGGTCAGCTTACTCAGTGCAGCAAAATGTCCAGATTCACAGAGTCATCTGCAGTATGAAAAATGACAACCTATTGCAGACACACAAAAGGGCATTTTGAGACTGACTGAGAGAAATAAAATGGCAGGTGGAATGCAGCACAGATATATGCAAGATATGGAGACAAAAACATTCTGTCTTTTAATAGGTATTTGCTGCACCTGCTCTGTCTGTCACCATTTCAGAAAGAGATGTTAGAATTACAACAGACCCAGCAAAATCCAGAAGTGCAAGTCTGGCCAGGAGCGAATTACTGGCACATATAGCTATGGGCCCCCTGACTTACAGCCTTCCCTTTTCTTATCTTTTCCTAAACATTTTTACACAAATATTTTACACAATCCCACAAATGCCTCCTGGAAGTCCATTAGAAACTCCACATAAGTCTCAAAATATACCTTAATGTTCATTTTCCCATTCCTTATCAGTTACACCATTCAGGACAATTCTCATGGCTGTGCCCAAGCAATTCCCTTGAGGACCATTAATCAATGACCATAGAGTTCTGGTCTTCATTACTGTCCTTATGATCACCTCTTCCTGTAACAATGTACATGGAAATGTATCATTATGTGCTTGCATTTGTTTTGTACTTTTTGTCATCTGGTGGCAAATATTTTGGGAGACATGATACTGGGATAAAATGACATTTTCTTGAACCTATGATAGCTAATTTTATGTAATTCTGAGGATTCACTTGCCTAAACAGACACTGAAAAACACCTCTTGTTAGCAGCTTTCAAAGGAATTCATGCATTTAATTAGTCTCTTAGTAGTCACGATCAATGTGGTACTGACATAGATCTCTTCCAGAGTGGTCTGAATACTTTATTATTCAAGAGTCCTTCATTTATGGGTGTGGAATATTGTATTATTAGTCACCTATCTAGAAAGTATACAGAACGTGGGCCTGGAGAATGCAGAAGAAAATAAAAATATTTCTTTTCAAAATTCAAATTCACAGACTCAAAGAACAGTTTGGGCTGGAAGGGATCTTCAAAGGTCATCTAGTCCAACCCTCCTGCAATGATCAGGAAATAGCCAATTCAATTAAAAAGGTGTACAGAGACCAGTTGAACAAAAGAGAAGGAATCATGCCTAATTTTCTTATTAAGGAACCAAGATGAAATCCCACATGAATCCCTCTTATGAATCCCTCTTATTCTGTATGCATGTGTGTTGTTTTAGACATACTATATTATCAAGAACTTCACCCTGCCACAGTGTGTAAACACTTTGACTTCCCTCATCAAAGTGTCTATAGAATTTGGAAATTTTGCTTCCTTCTTGGGCTTCTCCTGATGTCTAATTAGGGTGCCAAAGAGTTGTAAACCAGTGTAAAGAAAAAGCCCTCTTTCTTCTAAGTACAGCATTTTTAACACATTGAAAAATTTCACTTGAAGCCTATAACTTGCTGCTGAAATAACTCCGGAAAACTTCAGTAATATTAGATAGTCTGTCATGATAATGTAAATTCTTTCAGCACTTCAGTTATGAACTGGATTTGCCTTAATTCTGTTGTTCTCTAAAATTTGGTAAAAATATGTGCATTAATATTAGCTGTGGATGTTGACTTTTGATTAAGAAAGCAAAACAGATGATTTTCAGTATGTAATGAAGGGTTACCTTTTTGTGAAAATATAAAGTATCTCTTATATATAAACTGCTGACTATCATATGGAATTATTTGCTGACTACCCCCGACTGAACTCCTGTGTTGGGCAACTTGTCACTGTAAATGAACAATATAATCCATACATTGATGTTGCCCCAAAAGTCAGATTTTCAAAATAAATCAGCAATAGATTGGACCTCTTTCTGAAATAAGTTTGTTTTCCTATAAAGACTGGTCAATATGAACAAAAGAGAGTCAACAGCAACATGTTCACTTCAAAAATGTGAGGCATAATCCATTGAAAGCAACAAATGCTGATTGCATATGCATGAAGACACTGGTAATTATAAAACTGACAATAAAAAGCAATAAGGGGAGCTCAAAAGGATCTCAAATCAAGCTTTTCTATTGTGCCACAAGAGGTTTTTAGTAATTTGCAGATGTTATTTTTCATCATAAAACATTTCATGCTTAGAGACTATCTAGCACTTTTATTTTATTGGTATTTTGTTTAAAAGGATGTATCTTGGAAGCAAAATGGTATCCAGGCAATGAATGTACATTTCTAGGGAGACAACTGTGGAGATATTCATGCCTACTTTAGTCTCTGCTGTTCCCTAAGGTTCTCCTGTGTTTTCATTCAAAGATGCCTTCAATGCTTGCACTAAGTCAAGACAAGGCTTGTACACTGTGCACACTGTGAAGACCCATATCTGTGTACTTGAGTGTTCACTGCTTCTGTGGTATGGGGGAAAACTGCACCTCTAATTTCATACATAACAGTTGTAAAAATAGACATATAGAATAAAGTAAGATATAAAAAGAATATCAAAGGCAGTGTTCTCTGGTGCCTGGAGAATGAACTTTCCACTTTCCAGACATGGAATTGAGGGTCTAGATGAAGTATTAAAGTGAGGCAATACGCTGAAATTCTACATCTCACAGTAAGCATAGGTGTGTAACATATTTGAGGATCAGTCATCTTCCAGTTGTAATGCTAAACCAGATGAAAGTTATCTGTAGATCTAAGAAAGATTTTACACCTAAAGGGAGAAGAAATGTGACTACTCCCAATATATGTTACCTAAGGGTTATGCCAAACTCAATTAGGGACCGTCTCTTATGCTCTTTTATTCTTGAAATTTTTTTCTTGCAAGAAGAAAGGTAGTAAAATCTTAGCTCAAACTTAGGATTTTCAGGCAAAAGTTGCTGGTTTTTCATTTAGTCTCAAATCTCACTATGATAAGAACCTCTCTGCAAAAACCTTAACACATTGCATTGAAGGCAGCTGTAGACATTCAAGAACTTCTGAGGCTTGAGACTTCACTAGTGAGAGGAGGCTCCTTTGTGAACTCTGACAGGTTTTTCATGGTACCTGTCTTTGCAATTTATTTATGAAAAGCTGCATTGGAAGCAGACTGCTGACTGCTTCACACAACCCAGGGAATTGGTTCTATATGACTTTTCCTTGATCTGAGATTGGAATTGGGACTGTAATTCTAAAAAAAACTACATAAAACTTTATGAAGTAAAGCAAATGAATAGTATGGTTTATGACAACTTTATGAAACAGGTCCTAAGGGATCTGAATTGGAAAGATGCTCTCCTTGATCTGCTGCTTGTCAACAGAGCAGATCTCATGAGCAAAGTGGAGATTGGTGGCCATCTTGTCCACAACAACTACAAAGTGATTGAGTTTGAAATCTCTGTTGACAAGAGGAAAGGTGCCAGTGACCTCAACTCTGGTCATGAGGAGAGCAGACTTCAGGCTGCTCAGGGAATTAGTAAACAAGATCCCCTGGGAAAATGTTTTTGCAGGTGCTGGGGTCCATCAGTACTGGTCACTTTTCAAACATCACCGCCTAAAGGCACAGGAGCAGCAATTCCCAAATGCTGGAAGTCAAGCAGGTGAGGCAGAAATCTGGCTTGGCTAGGCAGGGATTTTCTCTTAGAAATAAGGCAAAAAAAGGAAGATGTATGACCAGGGGAAGCAAGGCCAAGTGACATGAGAAGAATTCAGAAATGCTGTTTGAAACTGTAGAGAGAAAATTCATGCAGCCAAAGCTCAACTGGAGAAGAAATTGGACAGAAATGGGGGCACAACAGAGTTTTTTCAAATACGGTAATGGAAATAGGTAGTATAGAAATATCACTGGCCCGTTACAGGATGAGGATGGTCACCTCACAGACTGGGACAGAGACAAGGCAGAAGTGTGTAACACTTTCCTTGCCTCTCTTTTCAACACAAGTGATGGGCCAAGGGGGTCTCAGTGCCCTGAGCTGGAGGACCATGACTATGAGAATGACCAACTCCTAGTCAACCCCGAAACGGTGCAGGATCTGCTGCTCCATCTGGATCCCTGCAAATCTATGGGGCCTGCTGGGATTCATCCCAGAATCCTCAAAGGGCTGGCTGATGTCTTTGTAAAAGCTCTCTTAATGATTTTTGGGTGGTCTTAGAAATCCATACAGGTCCCAGCTGACTAGAAGCTGGCAAATGTCAAGTTTTTCAAGAAGGGCAAGTAGGATGATTCTGGAAACTACAGGCCTGTCAGTCTTACTTCAATATCTAATAAAGTCATGGAGAAGATTATTCTGGGAAGTATCGAAAAACACTTGAAAGAACTCTGTCATCTACCACAGCCAGTGTGGACCCTGAGAGGAGAATCTTGCTTATTAAACCTGATTTCCTTTTATGACAAGATAACCCACCTAGCTTGTCAAAGGAAGCCAGTTGATGTAATAATCACTTTGGCTTTCAGTAAAGCTTTTATACTGTCTCTCACAGGATCCTTCTGAACAAAATGTCCAGCCCACAGTTGGATAAACACATCATGCAGTGGGTGAACAAGTGGCTCACTGGTCGAGCACTGAGGGTAATAGTCACTAGTGGGTTCCACAGGGCTCCATCTTGGGCCCTGTGCTCTTCAACATCTTCATAAATGACTTGGGTACAGGACTGGAAGGGATGCTAAGCAAGTTTCCAGACAACACAAAACTGTGAGTAGCTGTTGACTTCCTTGAAGGCAGAGAGGCCCTGCAGAGAGACCTTGACAAATTAGAGGACTGGGCAATCAGCAACCATATGAAGTTCAACAAGGCAAATTGTTGTATTCTGCACCTGGGATGAAAAAACCCTGGATGTACATACAAACTGGGGAATGAGATGCTGGAAAGCAGTGCTGTGGAAAGGGACTTGGGGGTCCTGGTGGATGTCAAGCTGAATCTGAGTCAGCAGTGCCCTGGTAGCCAGGAGAGTCAACTGTGTCCTGAGGGGCATCAGGCACAGCATTGCCAGCTGAAGAAGAGGAGACTGAGGGGAGACCTCACTGCAGTTACAACTTCCTTGTGAGAGGAAGAGGAGGGCAGGCAGTAATCTCTTCATCTCTGTGGTTACCGGTGACAGGACCAAAGGGAATGGCCTGAAGTTGTGTCAGAGGAGGTTTAGGCTGGATATTAGAATAAGGTTCTTCACCCAGAGGATGGCTGGAAACTGGAACAGTCTCCTGAGGGAAGTGGTCACAGCCCAAACCTGACATAGTTCAAGAAGCATTTGGATGATATTCTCAGGCACATGGTGTGACTCTTGGGGATGGTCCTGCTCAGGTCCATGAGCTGTACTCAGTGATCTTTGTGGGTCCCTTCCTACTCACCATACTCTGTGATTCTGTGATTGTTTTATAACTAAAATTAGTTGCCACAAGAGTAAGAATATTGTTGAAATTAGGGATGAAACATGGAAGAAAAAAAATTGCAAGATGATAATTAAAATGGCTGGTGATAAGGTTGGTTATCGTTATTTTGTGAGGCTTTAGTGGGTGTCATGAAAATAACCATGAAGCTGGGTCATACTGCCAAATGTGAGACTTTGACCTCCACACAAGTTGAGCTTTTTTTTTTCACAGCAGTTCATACTCTTCTCCCACTGTTCCAGATATAATTCCCAACACCTTGCTATGATATCTTTTTCACCTTGAATAAAACACAGGAGTTTGCTCCCTGCATTTAGAATACCCCTTTTCATGACAAACCCATACACATCCCTTCTTGTTTCTTTGCACTGCAACAATAGATTTCCCTCCTTCTTTTAGCCTCCACTTTTATCTTTTCATCTTACCTATTATGTTTAGGTTAGAGTTCATTATTAGGAATTCCAGACTAAGAGACATTAAGAGACTTTTGAAACTTCTTCAAAATGCTCACAGAAATTTTATTCATATATTGTTGCCATGTGATGTTTGTTATATTATATTCTGGGGAGAGAGTAGGAGTGAGTTTGGTTCATATTATGTAATTGTGATTTTTTTCTTATTAAAAAGAAAACAAAAAATCTCTTCAGGAAGGAATTAGAGCAGCAATAATAGTGACCGATCATTTAATAATAAAAACGTTTCATAATTATGCCATTATTTATGTCCTGATGTAAAAGCTTGATGTCACTACACTTTCAGTTTAATAGTTTGATAATGTTAATAATGTGATAGGCTTGTTCCTTTAGACATCACTCAGATAAAAGACTTTCTTGGGTTAACATAATGCTCACCTATGTTTTTCTATAAGAATGATGCAAAAATTGGGTGCAGAAACACAAATATTTAATCAGGCAATGACTGTGTGTTCTCTACATAAACATCTTCCTCTGTTTAACACAGAGGACGGAAGAAAACAAATTGTTAGGGCTAGCTCATGGTAATCACCTTATATAGTACTTCCCACTGGAGTTCCTTCTGAAACCACTAATTGAAATCAATGGGCCTATTGAAGGTGTAAGAAATTAGTCAGGAGGAGCAAGAACTTTGTAGGTTACACTCTAGCTTCTCTGAAATGACTGTGTTTCCTGGTAGCCCATCTGAATAATTTATTTATTGAAAGGTTTCCCGCTTCTGAAAATGTGAAGTCTATCTTGTTTTCTCTTGATGTTTAGTTATTACCTTCCAATTCCTGTTGATCTTGTTGATTGAATCCATATCTCTTATTCTTCTCAATGTTGGGATTATTTTTCACTTTACAAGAGTCAGATTTGGTTTCCAGAAGCTCCCATTTTGACTTGAAAATCATGTTTTACTCTGAATTTTATATTTCTCTGAATTTTCACCTTCTTATTTAATTTCTTTCTGCCACTGTCTTTTCAAAAAAGTTTTGGTGTCATTCCTCAAGACAACAGTTATCTTCATTGTTCATTAGTATCGTAGTTCTTGATTTTTTTTTTCTGTTTACCTATTAGGAGTAATATAAAGAAATTGCTTCATGAAGTACTTGAACTGAGATTTTTCACCTTGAGTAGGAGGTATGTTTTTTATGCAGAGTACTGACCTATTTTCTTCTGTTTTGCACTGTCAGTAACTGCAACACCCATTGTTGAGGCACTTCTCTGTTCAAATTTATGCTTAGTTCTTCCACTACACACATGGCTTTCATGTGATTAATATGCAAAAGAACAGGTTTGTTTGCACAACCTGAGTACTGCAAAGAGTATGAAACAGGGATATTCCTGACACAGAAGTCAGAGTTGGATCTTGAGTCTGAAAATGAAGAACTTTTAGAAACTGTGATCTGACCTTTTACTCCTGTCCTCTCTCATGCAGGAGTTGCAGGGTCAGGATGGGAAGAGGCATTCTTATTCATTGAAGGGTCTCAACTTTGCTGAAGAACTGGGCTGGGAAGACAGCTATAAACACCACTGCCCAACTGAAGGAGTAATTCCACTGCCATGGAAAACCATATGGGTGTTAGAGTTATAATCTTGCAAAAGGAAGCAGGCAGCCACAGAGCTTGTGTAAACAGTATGTTTTTCCCTAAGGCATTATTTTTTTCTCCTGGAGAAGATGAGTGTCCTGTGGCCTGAGAGACATATGTGCCTTGTGCAGTGTGTAAGAACCATAATTTCACTTAAGCTTTGAAGATGAATAGGTACATGATGAAAGAGATTATTTAAAAATGCTTTATTGGCATGTTAATTTGAGCAGAAATTATCTGTCAGTTTTTGTACAGCTGTCATAGATGGCAAAAAATGTCTAGTTTTGGTATCTTGATACCAAAAATGCTCTGCTAGCTGCAGTCTTCTCATGGCTTCCCTAAACCACCTGGGAAGCATTATCAACAGTTTAACCATTTTATTTTTCCATATATCATAGAATCACATAATGGTTTGGGTTGAAAGGAACCTCAAAGATCATCTAGTTCCAACCCTGCTCCCTTGGGCATGAACAACTTCCATTAGATGTCATTCAAAAAATAGTTCCATGCCTCTATTCAAGAGAACAGTAAAAAATAACAAACTATTTCAAAATGATAATGAATGCAGAAAGAGCACTTTCTGACCAGGAAGGAACTGTTTCTCAGACAGCTCAAAGTGCTTGCACTCCATGAGCTGCAGTACTGCAGAAGCACAGGCAATCTCATGGCTAAAGATGCTTCTTAATCAATGACTTCTATTTTATGAACATTTTTATTTATGTATATTTTTCATAATTATTTCCAAATTTGGACTTTTTTTCCTTGTCCTAATTATTTTTCTAAATTATTTCCTAAGTGGTCTATTTTTTTGTTGAAATTCTCCTTCTCTAAAGAAAATCTTTATTCCAGTGAAGCTCAAAAACCAGTTTATCTGCCTCTGCCTTCTTTGGGCTGCGATCTCTCAGCACCAGCACATCCACTTGAATTGCACCTGATTATTGGAGAATACTTGGGTTTATTGAGATAATGCCTCTCTAATTGCCCTTATCAGGACAGGGCACAGAGAATTCCCACTCCACTTGTAACTTGAAGATCTTATTATCCTCTGCTCAGTCAAATGTAATTTTGTTTTCACTGCCTTTCTCAGGTCACATAAATGAGACAGCAAGTTCCCCTTTTCATTACATCTGATGTTTTGACCTCGGCTGCTTGAGGCAGACCACATGTTAAGAAAAATCAAACCATGGTTAGGCCAGTGGGGGAACTGCTGAGAATAAAGGCTCCTTTTGGCTTTCAGTACTTAAAGGGGGCGTGTAAGAGACATGGGGATAGATTTTGTCACAGGGCAATGATAGGACAGGGGGTAATGTTTTTATTCTAATGGAGGGTAGATTAGGTATAAGGATAATTTTTTTTATGATGAGGGTGGTGAAACACTGGAACATGTGGCCTGGAGAGCTGGGAAGTGCCTCTGCTGGTTTTATCTGGAGTGGTTAATTTTCTTCAGAGTGGCTAGAGTGAGGCTGTGTTTTGGTTTGTGCTGAATACAGTGATGACAATATAGAGATGTAGTGATAATAATGTAGAGGTGTTTTTGTCATTGCTGAGCAGGGCTTACATAGAACCACGGCCTTTTCTGCTTTTGTACTGCTATGCTGGAGAGGGGACTGGTGGAGCTTGGGAAGCTGGGAGGAGACACGATAGCAGACCTGAACTGACCACATAGGTGGGAGGAAGAAGGAGGGTGTGGAGGGCTTTTGGAGTCATGGCATTTGTCTTCCCAAGTAACTTCTATGTGTGAAGAGCCCAGATCTCCTGGACAGGGTTGAACACCTGCCTGCCCATTGCAAGCACTGAATGAACTCTTTGCTTTGTTTTTTTTTTCCGTGTGTGGCTTTTGCTTTCTGTATTAAACTGTCTTTATCTCAGCCCATGAGTTTTCTGCCTTTTACCCTTCTGATTCGCTCTGTAATCCATCTGGTGGGAAAGTGAGCAAGAGGCTTCATGGTTCTTGGTGTCTGGCTGGGGTTAAACCACAGCAATGATCAGTCCCTGTAAACATTCAAGGTCAGGTTGGATGGTGCTCTTAGCAACTTGATTTGGTGGAAGATGTCCCTGCTTATTGCATGGGGGTTGGATTAGATGACCTTTAAAGGTCCCTTCCAACACAAACCATTCTGTGATTCTATTACTGCTCTTTTTTTAACCCATGTGGAGGGAGGTGTGCCTGACTCCTTGCCTTAGCTACCAGGAACCCCCAGTTGCTGGAGGTGGCATTGATTATTCACAAACAGCACTCTAACCTTTTAAGTCAGTGCTGACAGCATGTTCCAGCACGAAGGCGAGAAAGCATGGGGAGGCCCTTTGAAAGAGAAAGCAAGCTGAAGCCTAACTCCGTGGGAGCATTATATATCTTTTGATAGAATTTATAACAGTGTTGCCAAAAAGAAAGATTTTTTCCACAGCAGTGTCAAAGGGACTGGGGACACTGCAGAAAGGGGTACCCTCAGAAGAAAAATTCGTTTGTTTGACTTTCAAATGTTATAAATGTCAGCTTATTTCATGTATTTGAATCAACTTTAAAATTTTGTGATTGTTAAAGGAAAACAGAATATTCTATAGAAAAAAAAAGAAATAGCATGGGATTAATATGGAGTAAATTAATTTTCATCTTTTTCTGTTCTGTTTTACATGTGAAGGAAAAAAAATGTACTTACTCTTCTGCCTCTTGGCACTTAGTTCCATTCTACTGTATCCAACTTCCTCTAAAGTGAGGTAAAAATTGGATTCAACAATAGTGATTGAAAACTATTACGTGAATTTGGGAAGCTATCTTGGAATTTTAGTCTGAAACTTTTAAATACCACAATTTAGGAGTCTTCAAAGGCTGTTCCTTTGGCTTCATGCAGCCTATATTTCACCTTTAACAGTTTTAAAGATAAAAGGTTCACTCAACATGAATTAACTCGAAAATATATGAAAACTAATGTGACAGTAACTTTCTAAATGCCAGCAGAATGAAGAGACCAAATTTGTTCCCACTTCTTTGTGAAATGATGTAGGAGAAAACAAAACAGACTAAGGAATGGTGACCCACTGCTCTGTTTACTGAACACTTCAGAGGCACACTCTGTAGTATCACAATCCAGAAAGAGGAATGAAACTTATATGGTTTTGCAGTACATGGAATTTTTAAAATTGTGCAGCAGAGGTGGAATATGTCTTCAAGCCATATTGATAATTTATACAGCATTTCATAATGTACATTTTAAAAAGTTCAATCTTAAAATTTCAGTCCCGAAAGTAAACTTCATCCAGCGTATCAGCTATGTGGATTTCTGTCTTTTGTGAGGACTGTTAGTGAAAAGATCTGCACCTATGAGACAAGTATGTGTTACTGGAAAAGTTCCATGCAAGAGGATAAGACCACTTCAGAATGTCAAAAATAAGATGACTATTTTCAGATCTCTTTTGGTAAGTTTTTATTTAGTGAAGCCACTGCAGGTAATACCTCCCCCTTTCCACCCCTCTCTCCCTCAGACACCTGTTATTCATCCCCACAATGGCATACAGGGCAAGGACTTCTTTCAACAGGGCTTCACATACCATGTCTTCTCCCTCAAAGCCAGCATCTCCATTGTGGTTCATGCATTTCCATTCCCAAATCCTTTCCTTCTACTATCACCTTAAGTTCTCTATTTTTCCTAACTTTTCTTTCCCCATTGTTGATGCTTCCCCTTCTCTCCAAGGGCAGCACTCATTCATGTGTATTTTCCTTTCTGCTGTAAGGACTGGCTGTATGATGTAAAGGTGTTTTTATCCAACCAGGCATTAACACCTGCTGTCACCCATGGTCAGCAAGGTCCCTGGACAATGCTGCTTTGTTTTTGGGAGACATGGAGTTTAGGCTGCCCAGTAGAGGAGTTGTAGGTCTGTTCCAGGTAGGATAGAAATTGTACTCTGTCATCCTGCTTTAGAGGGCTAATTGTGATCTAAGGGACAGAGAAGGGGTGAGAAACTATTGCCACCTCTCCATGCCCACAACACCTTCTTAAATCAGTACTTTTCTAGTTATTTAAGCCTGTGAAATGTGTGGTTTTCAAAAGCTCTGGAAGAACAGAGCAATAGCATCAGACTTAGCATGTGGCCTCACAGACTCACATAGAAATAGACTTGAATCAAAGAGGGGTTATTTCTCAAAAAATGTGTTTTGTAAAAATTAAATATTAAATCACTTAAAAACTTAATTAGTCTAATCTTGGCTAGCTATTTATTTTTCAGAGAGATGCCAGAGAGGATTAACTAGAACCACCTATGCCTCTGCAAATGGCACTTATGGTGCTCCTGCTGAAATGTTTGTTGCTGCCTGTTAATGGAGCCTATAGAAATCCCAGTTTTAAAGGATGTTGATAAAATTATTTGGAATTAATTCTTTCAAATGAAATAGAATTGATCATTTTGGGAGGGATGAAGTATTATGTACAACAGCATCAAGTTTTTCTATAGAGGGTGTTTTTCAAAGTTGTGTTTATTATTCAGAAAAATCAAAGACATGAGATAGGATCAAAGTAGCTGTACTTCAGAATGAAAAGGAAGGAGGGCAGTGGGAAAAGAATCAAGTATTCTGACCTACTTGAAGGCCCCTGGGCTCCCTTTATAATTTGGTTGAATGCATCAGCAAAACAATATCATGTCTCTGACCCAACATATTTTGGGGTAGTTTATATCAAAGTTCATACTTGTTTAGAATGTGAGTTTCTGAAAATATGTATGAAAATATGTAGAGCAGTTAGAATCATGGAAACACAGGATAATTTAGGATGTCAGGAGGTTGTCTCTAAAGTCTCCCGCTTAAAGCGCGGTTTTGATGTTTTGGCAGGTTGCCTTTAGGTTAGATTTCTGTAAAGGAGGATCTTAACTCCAAAAGATAAAATTCTGGCCTATTCATGTTGAAATCTTATCTCTATTGATTTATGTCTACTGTGAATAAGCATATGCATATGAAATGGTCATGGAAGTATTTTCTTTTGCACTGATCTTTCTATTGCAAGCAATATATCTGATTAATTAATTACTGTCAGTATTAACCAATATTCTGGATCCAGTAAATAAATGCATACTTACGCTGTGGAGTCTTGAAAATAATATTGATGTTGCCATTTGCTAACTGTGATATTTGTGGGACTTATCCCTATTGCAGTTGTATTATCTGTAAAGCATAGTGTTATATTTTGTATCTCACACAAAATAAGGAAGGAATTAATACAGGTGTTCTTAAAAAAAGAAACACGCATCCAACCAACCAAAGCAAAACCAAAAAAGCCCCTATGTAAATTACACTAAAGCCTGAGGAACTAAGAGAATTCGTCTATAAATTTGAACTTCTCTAGGTTTTTATGGCAAGGATACGATTCACCATTCATTCCACAGTTGTTTTACAGAGTTATAAAGAAGACCATCCCTCCATTCTTTAGTTTTCCCATATGATACAAGTACAAGTCACGCATTATTCTGTTTGGGCCCTGTTGATCCTCCAGAAATTAGCTTTTCTTTCAGTCTTTGCTAGAGCTTGATAGCTGAGAAAATATGATGAAATTCCTTAATGTGAGAAGAAAAAAAGCAAATAAATACTTCACAATGGCTGCATTTGATATCGTGTTTTCTCTGCGATAATGCAAATATAATTCCCTTTCCCAGCTATTCAAAATGCAGCTATCAATATTCTCTTGATCTGACCATAATATTTTTAGCCCTTGAATCCTTGCATTGATCCCAT
The DNA here is from genome assembly GCF_047495875.1 of Pithys albifrons albifrons. NCBI lineage: Eukaryota > Metazoa > Chordata > Aves > Passeriformes > Thamnophilidae > Pithys > Pithys albifrons. Next base: position 30,877,878 of record NC_092459.1, read on the forward strand.
AGTTTTGTTGCAGACTGCAGGATCTTATTAAGTTCTAGTGTAAGTCTTACTGACAATTTGAATTTTTCAGTGTCATCTCAAGTCCCTAGACTTTTGGTTTTTTTCTGTAGATGGAAAACTTCCTTTTATGCAAGGTACTGGCCTTGCTGAACAATCTGCTCTCCTATTTCCTATGCACTTTTTATAGGATGCTGTAGCAGGAAAAGTAGATATAAAGAGGAGCTGATGAGAGTCTCAATATTTACTTTGCTTTTTTTTCACTTCTTTGCAAAGTGCAACTTTTTGGCAAGACATTTGGGTCTGTAATTTGTCATATTTTAAGAATCATTCAGATTTTAATAAAAAACCTCTGTATTTGCTATAGGATTCAGACAGGGCAAATTTTATTTCAATATTATTTGATTTAAAAATCTGTTTTTGTTTTAAATGGTTTCCTTCTCAGGATAGAATATGGAAGTTCAGACAATACCATTCAGCTATTGCAGGGGCAAGAGATTTTTGTTTGTTTCTTTGTTAGTTTGTTTGCTTTGGTTTTGTTTTTTATGAGGAAAATTCAACCTCTTACTATCAAGTAAAGCATTTGCACTTTGAGATTTACAAACAAGCAGTAACTATGCAGGAAATACTCTATATAATTTGAATAGTTTATTTTATTTTGCTCATTGAAAAATAAACTTCATTTTTAGTCATGCCACTGAATGTCGCAACTGGTAATTATGCAATTTGGTCACTGTCCTCTTTTCTTTTTTAAGAAAAAGGACAAGGTACAGGGGTAAAAATAATGTGAAGACAAGGTACTAAGAAAATTATCTGATCTAAATGTTTCCAGAATAAGAGTTGCTCCTTACTTAACCAGCAGGCCATGTTTAATGACATTTCCAGGGAGCTGACCCTGGAATATATTCTTGACTGAATTTCTTTGATCAGCCTTTTACCAGAAAAAAGCATACCAGTATGACATTCAACACAACAACAACAACATCAGCAACAAACTGGGGCATGAACTACATAAGTCTATTTTCAGATGCTGAAATTGCTGCTTTTCCTTTTATTGGCAATATTCCCAGCTCAATGATTAGTGAATTAGTGTGTAGCAAACATTTGTGATATACAAACTTTCTTCGACCAAATCTTAAAAATGAATGCAACTACCAAGAGGCTTGCAACTCTTTAATTAGTTTCGCCAGAATGACTAACTTGATTTCTACATCTACAATCTTGACTGTCCAGTACAAAACAGTGAAAGCCACTGAATACTAGAGCAGATTATCATCCAATTCTCACCCCGCAGCTAGAGCTGTTAACATTCTATGTCAGTGTCATCAGTGCAGTGCAGTGATTGTGCACCTGCTCCTGTTCACAGCATTTTAGCACTTATACCTCATATCTTGTAGCTGCTGAGATTGAGAAAACTGATAAGCATCAGCAGCTTCATCTCAACATCCCTTTTCCACTTCCTGTATTTTGAACTTCCCACAAATGTCATATAGGTCTCAGTATTCTCCTTTCCTTCCCAGGTTAGTAGGCTTTCTTGCACCCTTCACTCCCTTTTCTCTTTTAGCTGTCTCTGAGGATTCTTTCACAGCAGGCATTTTTAGTCCTGCCCCATGCCTGTATGTAACTGCAAGAAGTCCTGCCTTGGGAGAACCTGCAGGCATAGCCTGTCCTCCTTCTGTCCACTTGACATTATGAACATAGAAAATTCTAGATTTGAAGGCAGAGGTGGAAATTTTTTTTTTCAACAAAGTTTTCATGCTGTTTTATGTCTCATTTCCTCTTTTTGATTTGCCGGATCTATAAACATTGCCTCTAATTTTGAAATTTATCATATGGGACATTGGAACAGACCATTAATACTGTTTGGTTTCAGTTTCTTGACCAACTCAATAATGTGTTTTCTTCTGATGTTTGTAATATATTTCTGTGGAGTGAAACACAGAAGTAGACTTGATGGGGAAGCCACTTTAATCTCATGAGAAGGTCTGGGTGGAGAAATTATAACAATGCATTAATTTATCATTCAAATTTTAGGCAGACACCAAAACATAATTCTGATGCTACAGGTTTTTTACTCCATTCTGTGCAATTAAGAGTTAGATCTTGCATTTCTGACTAATTTAACAGCCTTGTGAGCAGGTGTGATATTTTACCAAAATTGATGTTTACTTGAGTGAGAGGAACAAAAGCAGACATATTTCTCAAGTAAATTTTTTTTAACATTTTGTTTCTACATCTTTCCTTATGTGAAATTAAAGGCAAAATGTTTTATTGGTGTGAGTATAGACCAGCGTAGGAGTTATGTATTTGATGTATTTCCATATTGTATGCTTTGCATTTCTGTACAACTTATAACAAAATGCAATGCAATCTCCACATTAAAAATATTCTATTAAGCCTTCAGGCACCTGGGGGGACATTAAATGAACCTGGTGTGCATAGGCATTCTATTTCTCACCAAGTGACAATGAAAAGACCATGTATTTTATACAATGACTCATAAGACCTACATAAGTATTTTTTTGATGTGTCCCTACTGTATATATACATTTTTAAAGTCATCTAAAGATTTTTATGTAATGCAGGGAGGACTTATCACCAAGTACTTTCTTTTTTCCCCCCTATTGCTCTTGATTTTTTTGTCATAGTTATTGCAAATTTTCATTAACTAGGAAAAACACATCTACCAAGAATATCAATAATATGTTGTGGGTCAAGGATATTTTATTCAGTACTAAACCCCATGAAATTCACAATTCCTTTGTTCCTTACCATACAATTTTAAGAGAAAGTCATGGGTATTTTTACTGCCTTTTTTAATTTATCATCTAGCACATTTTCAAAGCTTCAAGAAACTTTTTGTTAAATAAAAGCAGAGATGCTTAAAGAATCATGTGACTTAAAAATGGAGGCTTAATATAAAATACTTACTTTTTTCAAGGCTTACTGTAAATGTACAAGAGCCAGAAATATTTATTTTCCATGCAAGAGCCTTCCTAATTGTCCTAGTTCAGCAGGAGGAACCAGTTAACACTGTGTGGGGGGTGATCAAAGCTGTGTATTCTACCCCCTCTATTCATTCCTCAAGAACAATGGACCATTAGCAGCAGCTGCCCAGGGAGTCAGTATCACCTTCACACCCAGCCTGAGGGGGTGTGGCTGCTAATGGGCCATCAACAGTTCAACAATACCCCCTGGCTCCCAGAGTTAATCATCCATTGTGTGAGGGGAAGGGACTGGGTGCTCCCTGAGGGTACACAAGTGGTGGTTAAGAAGACCTCGGGGATTTCTGGTCGGATCCAGAGGAGCAGCAGGACCTCAACAGGAGGAGATCATCGCTCTTGACCAGACTACAGCCATCACCTGCACCAACAGGTTTTTCACTTCCTTTTGCTTTGGACTTGGGGGAACCACACGGGTCTCAGCACAGGGGCAAACAAATCCCTGTGGGTTTGTGCCCCAGGACACTGGGTTATACTGCTGAGTTTTGTGAGTTGAAAGCAATTTCCCTTTTGTGTCAGTGTATTTATTGTAATATTATTATTAAATTTTAGCTCTGACTTATAATCTCTCTTGTGGTGAGTTCATTTCCCCTCCTGGTTTGCCTTTAAACCAGCACACTGATACATAAAAAGACAAAAAGTTGACCAAAATTAAAATGCCTTCATTTTGGTTTCCATTCAGATTGTTGTGTGAAGAGACAAACGCAGTCACTGGTAATGAAGTCAGGGATATAAGAGTAAGAATGTTGTAGTACCCCGATAATGATTTGCTATCTTCAAAACTATTCTTATAATATTATCCAATGCTATTATGTCTCATGATATCATGATTACAGAATCACAGAATTATTTTGGTTGGAAGGGACCTTAAAGGCCATCTAGTTTCAACCCTGCTGTGGGCAGGGTCACCTTCCACTAGACCAGGTTGTTCAGAGCCTCATAATAACAATAATGTCTAATCTAAACATACTCTCTTTCAATTTGAACCCATTCCTTCTTATTCAGTCACTACATGCTCTTGTAAGTAGTCTTGCCCTATCATTCCTGCAAATTCCTTTCAGATATTGATGTCTTTGCTAGGGAAATACCTAGAGAAGCCATCATCAGTTTGCATATGACTGTACAAAGATATCAAGGTACTTGCTGAGGCCCCTGGTACAATTCAGTGGACATCCTGATGGAATAAGGGACAACTTGACAGAAAAATGGATGTACTGAATGAAGCAGAAGTCTAGTTTAGCCCAGTACCCAGGGACAGACTTTTGATTTCTAGCAGCCTGAAGCCCAAGCAGCTGCTGAACTTCATACATCATGTGGCATTCTTACCTTTAAGGCACTTTTCTTCCATGAATTCTTCAAAGGCTCTTTAAATCCACATTAATTAGCAGCATCTCCCGCACACACAATTGTGCACTAAGTATTAGGAAGATGTCCTCTTGTTCCTTTTCAACTTGCAAAATAGTAACTATATTTCATACACTTTAGTTCTGGTTGTGAAAACAATAACTAGCTGTTCCTTTTGGCCTACTTCTGTGTCACTTTTGACTGTTTTATCCTCCTTCATTTTCTGTCTTTCTGTGCTGAAGTGTCATTGTTGAGTATTTCACTGATTTTCTATGTGTTATCCTTCTGCCCTTCCTGGTAACATTTACAATTGTACTGTGCACATACTTAGATGCACAGACCAGAACTGCTCAGAGTATTCAAGATGTGGGCTTTACACAGTCTCAAGATGATATTTGCTCATATTCCCCAACTCTTACACCTTGTTTGCACTGATTAGTACTAATGAGCACTGAATTGACATTTTCATCAAACTACTTCATCCCCAAGAATCCATTCTTGAGTAGTGACAGTTAGTGCAAAGCCTGTCTTTAGTATGCCAAATCAAGATTGTTTCTCACCATGCACATTACTTATCTATACAGAGTAAAGTAGTAGCATAGAAAGTTAAGTTTCACTCTCCAACTTATTTTTGTTAAACAATGCATCAATCTTTTTTTTCAAAGTTTTCATTTATGCTTTTGCATTCTTGTGTTTTGTCCACACCAAGAGGTTGGTTAGGGACAAAAAGATAGTGCCTTGTCAAGTCTTACAGGTGATACGTAGGGTGATGTTGTCCCCAGCTGCAGTATTGCCTGTAGCAGAACTATCAAAATCTTACAGGTGGGTCCAATGCATGCATACCATAACATAATGCACTCCAGCAATCTACCAAACATAAGAAGCCTGAAAAAATGGATGTCATTGCCATTCATCAGAATTAACTTTTACAAGGATGTCATAAAGCATGCAAAACAGGGAATTAACATTTTACTACGAAACCATCACTTGTCCTCCTGATTTCCAAGGGAGAGATAGCAAACACCTCCAAAATGACAAGCATATGAGATACTAAAAACACTGGACTGGAGAGGAATATTACACTTAAAACACGTTGTAATCTTCCTCTCCGCTCTTGAGAGTCCTTCCATTTTACTGTTTCAGTCTCTTATCTTTAGGAGATAATCTCTTGCGCACCTTTTGCTGCTGTTATTCTCCCCGTAGTCCTATCCCCTGCATTATACAGCTACTTTTCCCTTTGGTAGCTGAACTAACACTGTCTAGTTAAATTCAAAGTAGTTTTCTCAGCCCATATGTTGATTTGAAATTTGCAGTTTCTGGGCCTTCCTAACCCAAACTTTGCCTATTATTTCCTAACTAGACAAATAAGTTCAGACCTTTTCGCGCAGATTCTTGTCACCCCACAGCCTTAAAGGCAATCTGTTAAATAATCTCTTTCCAAATGTGTGATTGCTTCAGAAGGCAACAACCTTCCTAGTGCCCTATCTTGAGCCTCCTGTTAAGATTAAAAGTAAGGAGCACTGATCACAAAAAAGCCACAAAGATCATTAAGCAAATCAGTTACTAATTGCACTGCAAAATTTCAAGGGGGGTGTTCATGTGTTTATTTCTCATGCATGTTTATAAAAACTAATTTTAAAGGAAACATTCAAACATTCTGTTAATTTCTTTGTGTCTTAATATGACAACACTAATATAATTCTCCCGCTTTCTGAAGGATTCTTTTTAGCTATGGTTGAGCTTTACTTACTTAAAGGGGCATTTATTTCTATATGAAGCCACCCTGGCTGCAAAGATGCTCCCTGCACACTGAGTGACTGAGACAAAGGTTTCTTTTCTTCGGGGATGATTATTTCTTTTCTTTCTTTCACTTGACGTATTTACATCCTAATGAAACACTGTGTTAAAAACAAATTAACCTTATCTCTGGCACACCTCTCCCTGGTACTATTGCTATAGACTAATTTTAGCATAAAGTATTAGAAGATATGCTCGGGATACTCCTTAGGATCAGTGCCAGAAGACAGGAAATGGGGCTCTGAGAAATGTTTAACTTCACGGAATTTTCAGTTTCACTAGCTTTGATGGCCTTTTGTTTACATAATTTCACAAAGAAATCTGGCTTGAAGTGACATTTTCTGGCGCGGAATTTTGAAATGTTTCCTGTGTGAACTGACATTTTGAAAACTGAAGAATAGCTCATAACTACCAGAAGAAATCAGACTGTATAGCAGGCTCGTGGAGGAACTCTCCAATGCAGTCTGGGGATAAAACTAATTTCATTTTTAGCCCACACATCAAAATTCAGGTCACTGTTAGTAATCTATGACAAGGATGGTCTTCTACTGCCTTTTCAGTGTACAGCCTGGCAGTGCAAAACAAAACCAAGCACTGCCAAGATCACAGCAGAAGTGATGGAAAATTGCATAATTGAAGGAGTATTCAGACTGGAGCAAGAACATTGGGATGATAAGAACATGGACAATAAAAACAGAAGTTTAAGATGTTTTGTTGTAAATTATCTGTTATTTCTAAGAGATTCTGCCAGATTGCTACACAAAATTAGAAAATGCAACTCCACAACATACCCCTCTAGGATTTTTTTTTTAATGTGTTAAGATCATCTCTGTGAGGGAAATATCTCAGAGAGATTAAGGCTGAATTAAGTGCAGATTCACAGTGTGGAAGAGCTTGGTTGAAATAAACAGTCCCACTTTTAGGCAGAAACTGGTTAACAACTGAACAACAGAACTAAAGAATCTCCTGTCAAGTAAGAAGATAGTGAGTAATGGTGTCCCTTGAAATACCTGAGCAAGAATGGATATTGTCAAATGTTAGCTCAGTTATGCAAAAGAAATAGAGGAGCAGAGAGTCAGCAATATTGCTAGAAGAAACAGTATTTTGGTGCTAACTGAGATATCTGGGAACTCTGGAAACATCACAAGTATGCAGAAGATGGCAAATCAGGCCATGTTAGCCCTTCAGAATAAAACTTCACTAATTTGACATTCATTAAGAGTGTGCTTTCACAAAAATTAATTTCTCAATTTTTGGCAATCTTTATCATTAGTTATTCACAACACTCAGTCCTCATAAATCATATCCTAAATTAGCTGTGAGTTTAGAGCACCAGGGACCCTTGTTTTCCAGTTAGCCTTGATGGCTAACTTAGTTCTCCTAGTCAGTCCTCAGTGGTCTTGGTGAAACATATCACTGTGGCAGATGTCTCCAAGCCTGTGCTGAACCACACATATGCTACCACAGTTGTTTTCTCTGCCTGCAAGAAGATGTTTGACATAGGAATGTAAACTAACAATCTTTATGCTAGTTACTCACTGTTGTAAAGAAACAATTGTTATTAGAAGAATAAGAAAGTTTCTTGATCTCTTCTTAGAAGGAGCATATGAGAGTAAACATTTAAGAAAAAAGTTGTTCCTTGAGATATCACAAACTACAATTGAACTGAGATGTGTGATTGAGAAAGAAGATGATCTAAGTGCTGCTAGATTGCCTGTTCCAAAAATATGTAAAACAACGTACACCCAGAATGTGCCACACTGGAATCACTGGGAACTTTTCCATCAGGCCAGTAACCTCAAAGTTCCAGGATAACTTCCATGTTTTACCAAGGACTGAAGAGAACAGGCTACCAGGTTCAATTGTTCTGTCAGGGAAAAGGATAAGTGAAGTTTTCTTATTTTCAAATGATCATTCTTGTGGTGATAAAGTTAAATGTTTCAGTGACTTTAACCTGAAAGGTATGAATTGTGCAAATATTGATTTAAAATAGTTGATATAAGTAGATTATAGACATTTCATTTGGCTAACCCACTTCAAGGTATATCTCAAAGAGCACTCACCGCATGCACCTGTAATTTCTTTTGATCTCCCTTTCTAGAAGCTACTATAAGTTTTGGAGCTCCTCATCTGACATTAGCTTTGATTTCTGCCATTTCATGAGTGTCTTTTTGTTTGAACAAATTTATTTGCAGAGCAAATGAATATTTGTCCTTCTTTTTGTTTATTTTCTTGTTTGGACTTCTTTTTTTCCTCATTTCTATATGACAAAATAATAGTGCATTACAATAACCTCATTTATGCTTCTATGACATCTTGGAATACCTAGTGGGAAGCTTTCAGGTCATTGCTCATGCTGCATAGTGCTAAAAGACAATAACTCTAGCTCAAAACTGACAACTAGTGAAAGGGTATTTTGAAAACTCACAGAAATGCAGGTCTACATTATTTGTTTTGCACATTAATAGATTTGGGGGGGTTTTTTGAGAGGAATTAGTTTGATCTAATTGTAGGATTTATGTTGAGAAACTGTTCCTTCTCTTTTTCTTTTGAAGTTTTTTTGCCTATTCATTTCATTAGGTGCCTCTTAATATCTATATCATGAGAAATAGAGAAGCGTTCCTCATTTAAAAGCTGTTTCACAATTTCAAGGACGCTAATCCTTTCTGTGGGCATTTCTTGTAAACCTTCTTACTCATCCCTCCAGCTGCCCCATGTCCCTTCATTCAGATGTTTTGATCAATCATAAGTTTCTCATCAGGTCTGCACCAAGAAGATACACTGAGGAAGAATGAAGCTTTCTACATTCTCTGTTCCCTGCCAAATAATTCCTAATTTTGTTTTTACAATTTTGATCATTATTTAGCTCACATTTTTAGTTAACCATCTACAAAGACGCCTGGATTTTCCTACAATGTGGCAAAACATAATTTGCAACCAAGTATTATGTATACTTATTTAGGGATTTTTTTTTCACTTCATTTGCCATATTTTGCATTTTCAGCACTGAATTAATCTGCCATTTTATTGCCAGTCAAACAGAATTATAAGATCATCAAGCAAACATTATAGACAGTTCAAATTTTTATTATCCTGAATTTTTTTTCTTTTATCAGAAAACTTCATCACGACACTTTTTCATTTATTTCCTAATTGTTAAGGAGCATATTTAACAGTTTAGGCTCCAGAATGAGTCTCTAGGTTATCCTGTTGGTAGCTGCCCACAATAATGTTAATTTTCTATAAATATATGTCTACCCTTTGGCTTCTGTTTACCAACAAATGAGAGAATCTTTGAGAAACAATTCATTTCTTATGCCCATGTAGCTTCCTAAAAAGAATCTGGAGAAGAATCTTCTTGACAATAGAAGTTATATGCACTTGTATACTCCTTGAATTAATCTTATTCAGTTTTACTGACTCCTTCACAGAACTTTAACAGATTGGTGCATATGATCCCCTGCTCCAAACATTTTGTCGTCTCTTCTAAAGTATATCATATTTACCCATGTATACACATGCAACTATTTTTTACTTATCCTGTTTTTTCAAACTTCAGTTTTAAAATATCCCATCAGTCACAGGACACCTTCAAAAGTTCATTTTAAAGTCTGATGGTACGTTTGTCACCTTCCATCCTTTGGCACTAGTTACATATCACAGATAGCATTTCAGCAATATCACACTTCAATTAGTTTAGAATAGTTTTGTCCAAGCAGCTGTTTTTTTCTCCAAGTTTTCCTCTTTTCATGCTTCAGAGACTACTCCTCATGCCCACAGAAGAAAGGTCTCTCCAAATTTCTGGGGAGCAAATATCTGCATGGTAATTTCTCTTTTCCAGTTCCTTCCTTCCTTTCCTTGATGAAACCAACTCATATCTCTAACTCATAAATCTTTAGTTATTTTAGTTATTTTTCCCCTTTTTTTTTAACAGCAGGTGTAAAATCAGAACACAGTTATTTCACATTCAACTTGACAAAAATGATGCTCTTGTGTTTCTACCACTACTGGCATTAATCAGCTTCCATAACAGCCTGCAAACATTTTCTCTTACTATGTGGTTTGTCTCAAAGGTAAGAACCTTGAAATACTCGTCAGTTGGTTGCAATTTTTTCAGATTTTTGTTGATTCCTTAATCACACTAACATTGTGATTGCCAGGAATTTAATTTTAGTAAGCAGCTGCAGGTTCTAACAATACAGCTGTTAAGAATGGTAATTTCTAGAAATTTGGGGGAAAAAAAAAGTTTTCCGTCTATTTAAGTATAAACCAAAACTTAGGTCAAGGTGTTCCTGCTGATTCCAAAACCTCACTCCAAATTAATGTGTTAGTCAGTCATTGAAACCTTTAAGACTGTAGATTGTTAAAGCCAAAAAGATGGGAAATTGGACTCTTTCAACTCCTCTGTGTTTTCAGATTTAGAGACCTTATGTCAAATTACATTCCCTCTTCAAACAGCAGTCCTTGGTGGCATGAGCTGTTCTGTTTTCATGGTGTTCAGATGAGAGGCAATGTCCATGTGACAGAACTTACAAATGCAAACCATGTATTTCAAGTCCACATGGCATTTCCAGAACTTAGGAACATGGTGTCTCAATATTCATTTTTCTTCTCAGAACAACATCAGAGAAAAATTTGAATTCTCCCCTAAGGACATGTGTGACTTTCAGTAGAAAAGAAAGACTTTGAAACTAATCTGAAGCAAACCATTTGTTACTTTCTGTCTTCTTTTCATCAAGATCTGATTCTGATTGATTGTAGAGCTCTTGACATATATTTGACTTGAAATCCACCCTGCTAAAGAGAAGTTAGTGATTTTTTTCTTTAATTGTCTTCATGGTGTATTTTTGTTTCATCTACTGCATTTTCTCCTCCTAATCTCGTGTAACCAAACCTCCTCCAAAGTCACGCAGTCATTGCTTGAGTCCTGTAAACCAGTAATTTTGTACTTTGTGTTGATATGTTTAAAAGTAACAGTGGTGTGTAATACTTGATTCACAGGGCTTGATTAGTATTTCCCAACTTACATCAAACCTACTTTGTCTATTTTGTATTCAGAATTGACTACATTACTGACTCAAGCCTTAACTGTAGGCGTTAGCAGTTCCAATGGAAACATTGTACTCTGAGAGAGGCCCATTAAAATGAGCATTGTGTTATATGCTCCAGGTGACACTAAACTGGCAAAAGAAAGGTTGGCAAAGTATATCACAAAGGCAGGAAGGTGAAATGTTATGAAATTAGTTGATAAGAGGCCTTGATTATTTTTCTAAAATATTTTTTCTAATACTATAACGAATTTTAAACTTTTTGTTTACAATGTAAGTAGGAAATACCACTACACCTTGACAAGTTGCCTGTACTGACTTTCTTGATTTCAAATTGGTCTTTTTTCACTATGTGGCATTTTTTACTAATTTTATCTATTTTTCATGTTTTATTGAAAACAGTTTTTCAGTTCTCAGATTGAAAGATGTGGAATTTTCAAATCAAAGTGCTGTGCACACGTTTCTGATCTGCTCAACTTGACTTCTCTCCCATCTATGAACTTACCTGAACTAGTGAGGTGCAATCATTAAGGCAGGTAATGGCACGCCAGGGAGAATATAGTCTGCTATGAGAGACCAGTCTAAGGAAACTAGTGATTGACTTCTTTGAACTTTCTTTGAGCACTGCAACTTAAAGTACCTTGAGAAAAAGTATTTCTTTTTTTTTTATTTTTTTTTTTTTCACAACAAAGGTATTTAGACCTGCCTTGGACTAACCTTGAAGCAACTCTGAATTTAAAATCTTTGAAAGACATATTTGGTGTTATCGAAATGTTTTACACTTGCAAGGGTTTCAATGAGAAATGAAAAATGCTGTGGAATGCTTTTAGGAATTGCCTTTGATGATTCTTTTGTGCTACTCTTGACACTTGTGCTACATTTGATCACTTGACTCTGAGGTCAACAAAAGACCTTATAGAGAGGCAGTAAACTTGTATGAAGAAGTAAGAATGGAGTGCAAGTATGGATCAGCTATTTAGTTTATAGCCTTCACATGGATCATTTATTTATGATATGATGAATGTCAGCATGCCTCATACTTCTGTGAGCTGAGGTGATGGGGAGCACTATAAGAAAATCATGGGTGAGATGCCTGCTGTTCAGAGCTCCGTGGATTGTGTGGGATGGGAGTGGATGAAGCTGAATCCCCAAGGGCTAATATTACCAGAGCATAGTGGCTCATCATTTCTCATGTAATGATTGTTCAGCAGTCACAGGCCATCCCAGGCCTCATGCTCTCATGGGAGGCCCTCTTGAACTGTTATTGTTTAGCCACTAATGTCTTTGGCAACATGAATGTCAGGAATTTATTATTTGATGTACATATGAAATCAAACTCTGTGAAAGGGTTTTTCATGAGGAGTGCCAGTCCTGTTCACAGTAAGGCAGGAACTTTATCTGCTTGATGTGGGGATGGGTTTTAGACAGGTTGGCTTTGCATGCTAACAGCTGAAAGATGCTGCAAATGAGTATGTAATTTTCTTCTCACTGATTTGTGAAACGTTTTTTTAATCCTGATAGTCATCACTTACTTACCATGTCTTCCTCCCTTTTCTTTTCTCTCAAACAAAACAAACAAATTAAATATCCCATTCCTGTATGCTAAATGCTGAACAAATGATAAATCTGTTAGTCTTTATATTCCTTCTCTATAAACTGATAGTTCCTTACTTCTGTTTACTTTTACATTAATAGAAACCTATTGCTGCATTTTAATTTCCAGAATGATAACAGGATTCAATGTTTGAAAGTGATTTTAACTTCAGACAGTGCCAGAGGGAAGTTTTTGCTTTCCAGAGAGCTTGTGCTGTACATAGGAGATAGATATTGAATACAATACACTATTTGCTGTGTTATTATGTTCAGGTCTCTTTATTACTATATAATATTTATTGTAGTGAAAAGATTAATGCCTCCATTTAAAAAAAATCTACATATTATAAATATTTGAAATTATTTGAGTTCTGCATTTGGAAGAAGTGCCTGGCCAGTGTCAGGGAAATATCTTGTCCATTTTACAGCTGGGGAAGTTGAGGAATGCTGGTGCAAACTCCACTTGCAGGGCTGACAATAAAGACTAGAACTAAACACCTGGGAAAAGGAGTGTTTGGCATATCAGAAATAAATGTGAGGCAAAGATCTGTTTAGACTCAGAAGATTTTTTTCTTTTTTTAATGGATATGAAGGTCCTAAAGCCTTATTTCATATAGAAAAGTGATAAGGTATCACCCTTCAGGAGAGTTTTTTTTTACAAAGAAGATTTCAAGGGTTGTTTCTAACAGCAGGTAATTTGAAGATCTATAAATTATTTGTGATCTTAATAGTACCATAAATATAGAAGCAATAAATATGCTAATAGATTGCTTTAACCAATTGAATAAAGTACCTCCCATATAAAAAGAATTTATGACAAATTCGAACTGTGAGTATGCACATTAAATGGCTTGGATTATGAAAAGGTACATGTAAGAAGTGATTGCTTCTTGCATTCTGCAAGCTGAAACCTTTAACATCTCTTGGACATTGTAATTTTTCAAGCCTATATTATGAGGATTAAAAGGATAGCAAACTGCTGGAAAGTTTTTTGCTTTGTTAGAGCTCAGTTTTTTGCAAGCAATGCTAATGTTCCTGCTTGACTTTCATTTAAAAAAGGATTTTTCTGTAGCAGATTTAGGGTGACAGTTGAGGAAGGAACCTAGCAGAAATGATAAATGCAAAATGGGCTCAACACACACTCAATTTAAAATGACAGTCAACAGTATAAGCACTTCCCTCAGTGCTCTTGGATCATAAATCTTCAGTGTCAAAATTAACCGTGCCCTCTGTTACATGGACTCTTGTGACAAAACAGGACCTGAGAAGTAATACTATAGACTATACTCTAGGGGGGTTTCTTTAAAGAGCAAAATTGTAGCATAGATAAAATCCCTTTGAGGAATTTAAGGCTGGGATATTGTCCCTTCTAAAGTGAATCAAGTTCCCACCATTCAAAGAAGAAAAGCTATGCTGTGTTACCACAATTCAGTCCTTAATTTAATAACTGTCTTGTTTTTTCTCTTGTGTCTCTCTTTTCTAAACAAGAACAGAGAATGTTTTGGAATCTATCAACAGACATGAAACTAAGCTACGAAGAAAACAACCTGTAAATTTAACCAGTACTCTTCACGAAAGAGCTGAAGTGGGGATTTTTAGAAGCAGACATAAGCAGATTCTTAACAACTTTGCACTTTCTTCATGTACTCTGATTGAGCCTTTTGTTTCTTTGCAGGCTTTGAACAATATGTATAAAAATAATCTATCTTGCTTTGCTGGATTCTCAGTAGTACACCCAACCTCTGCATGCAAACTTGTTCCCTCAGCCCTCCCTACCACATGCAGTTCCTTTGCACCTCTGACTAACTCAGCTTTTCCTGCTGGCAGGTTGGCTGAAAAGCCCCACACACCTACTCTCACACTCCTAGCCATACTTAGGCCTGGCAAGAAATGTGATGTTCTCCAAGAACCATAAGGAGATGCTGAAACTTGCCTGAGAATGAGATTGTTGCCTTATGGCTTCAGTCAGAACATTTTCTGAGGGGGTGTGGATTGCAAAGGGGGTGTGAGCAATGCCAAAGCTAGACATAGAAATAAAATTGGAGGTAAAAGTCATGCTATACTAATCTGCAGTCCATTCAGCTTCGTGAAACATCAAGGAGTTAAGTAGAGCATGTTGCCTGAGAGAGACAGAGATAGTTAATAAAACAGTTTCCAGTTAATTCAGTCTGTGTCTAATTCAGATTGTGAAGCCACAGATTCCTTTTCTAAAATACTTACTGTTTATTTTGCTTAATGGCCATGACAATCCCAAAGGCCTCTTAAAACTAAAGAACTGGAAGAAAAACTAGTCTGATCACTGAACAGACCCTACTCATGCTGGATTGTGACCTACTTCCTCAGCAAATAAAACACCATTTTCCCTGAGATACTCAGGTACCTGCTCAGAGGGGTCAAGAGCAGCAACACATAAAACCAGCTGGTGCTAGCTGTAATTGTGTTTTGCATAAAGCAAATTTCATATGTGGAGCATACAAACTCTTCCAGTGCAAAAAGTATTTTCCTGTGAAGCAGAAAAGAATAAATATATTTAAACAGGGAGGAAGCAAAAGTGCAAAAAGAAAATTTAGATTTATTTCAATTATAGTATAGTAGAACTCCACTGTTGAGTATAAGCAGAGGGCTGTGAGCTTGTATTGCATGTCTTAGTCAACTGCCTTTAGGAGAAAAGGCCTATGAAGGTCTGTAATCTCATATATACTTCTTAACTCCTTTAAATCAGCTTGAAAAACAATGTATGCAGCTTATTCGGGAGTTATCCATAATGGTAATCTTTTTGACAGATGGGAAGTTTTAGTGAGTCCTGAAATAATTACAGGATAAACCTTCCCAATTCTGTACAAGTGTTTAATTATGCCACTCTGACTAAAATAAAAATAAATAAATTCAAACCCCAACAAACACCGCCCCCCCCCAACACTAAACTAAGAAAAAAAGAAGAAAAGCTTTATGTCATTGTTAGTTTCATTTACAAAGAGAAAGAGAATAAATTTACTGAATTCTCAAATCCTAAACCCAAATGTATTTTTGGTCATTTCTATTACTTATATATTTATATGAACATTTTCCCCCTGATCCTAAATAAGGGTACACTGTGGGGTGATGACAGTACATCATGGCATTCATAACATATTTAAAAATCTGTAAGTGCGTAAGTAGAGCTATGGGTATTTAACTTTAGATGCACACATTTTAGAACATCAGTGATACTGTTAGCAATATCCTTCAGAACAAGGATTAGGATGTTTATGTTCTCACCTTCAATCTCCTATTTCACACTTGGGGGTTGCAGTGAATGAGAGCTGCCTCCCTTGCAGATATGAGAAATTAATCCCTAGTCCTTTTGGCTATTCATATGTGTGCTAGATACTTTCTAAAACTGTTATTAAAAATATCTAAGCAAGGCTTCAGGTGATGAAGGCATTTCACGTGCAGAGTTTCTCCTAGTTTGTAAACATTATATCTTCACAGTGACTCAGTTCCCTAAGACACACTACCCAGTAAAGCTCATTAAACTAAGTTGAACTTGAAGCCCAAATCTGACACTGATGCTTTGGTCACACTTCCACTGTTTTCAAGAGGACATTTAGCTATTGAAGCTTGACTTCTAAACTTGCCTTTCCTTTTGTCCTCACCAGTACTGTTAGCACCATTTTGTTACATATAATTGCAGACATAAATAATAATTAGTTCTTTGACTGCTTGAGTGTGCACCCAATCAGGATAAAATCTCTCTGCTAGTATTAATGTTTACACTTAATAATGTGTGATTTCTTTGACTACAAAGCAATATACTTTTAGGAATTGCCTTTAATGACTACTCTGATAATCCTGTATCACTCTTTTTTCTCTCCAGATCTTCACTTTATTTATCTTTCATCTTTGAATTTAATCAGGAGCAACCGTAAATTAATTTTTCACTTTTTCAAATGATAGCTAACACAGAAAGAATATAAAATTTAATTTTGACACTACCCTAAACCCCATTCTCTTTTCCTTTTGTTTTTCCCTTTTGTATTTCTACACATATGTTCAGCCTTATGTTGGTCTTTTGTTTGGTTAAAATACAGTTTTCAGGGCAAAAAGAGCAGACATTAAATTCCCTACCTGTACCAAGCTAATAGCTTTCAGAAGAAAATAAGTGTTCAATTACAGTAATATAAGAAGAGCAGAATAATGAAATGAGAATAATGCATTAATACTTCTATGTTTATCTTCCAGACTATGCAGAACAATTATGTTTCCTAAATCATAGGGGACCAGGGACATACTATTAAAGGAATAATTCTTCTCCATTTGCTCCACCATCTATTTGCAGTTATAATAATTTGCACAGAGTACATAAAGGTCTTTATTATACCTACAGGACTATTTTCATCCCAGGCCACTTAAATTGTAGCACTAGTAATGCAAAAAGCTTACTTCGTGTTGCTTGAAAAGTATCTGTGATCTTGAGAGACACTTAAATGATAACATTTTTGGTTTTGACACTGCCTTTTGATATTTCATCACAATGACTTCAAAATTAAAAGCATGTGGATATTATTACTTAGTATGGCTGTTTCCTACATTAAATTGTCTAAGAGAAAGTATGTGGTTTGGGCAAACATTTAACAATTTTCTCAAATATTTATTTTATAAAATATAAGCAAAGGGATTGTAGAAATGAATAATGGCTTGTAACGGTAACCACACTCTACAGCCTCTGAGTCCTCTGAAGCTGTGTTTTTCATCTGCAAAAGAAATTACAATTGTG
Organism: Pithys albifrons albifrons; assembly: GCF_047495875.1. Classification (NCBI taxonomy): domain Eukaryota; kingdom Metazoa; phylum Chordata; class Aves; order Passeriformes; family Thamnophilidae; genus Pithys; species Pithys albifrons. The sequence goes on from NC_092459.1 coordinate 30,895,415, forward strand.
GTCTGTTCATTAGTCCTGCTCTTAAATGATACTAAACAGTGTGAGGGACTGAACTGGACAACATAATTGTACTGCTGTGTTTATTGTTGCTGGTTAGACTGCTCAGGGTTTGAAACTCAGATCTCTGCTACTGTGAAAGCAACAGCAGCAGTACATGCATTTAGGATCTGGATTTCTTCTTGTGCAGCAAAGACCCATCTCCCCAGTTGTAGTAAGAGGAGAGCTACACCTTCTTTCCCATGCTGATCTATCAGTGGAGTTCCCAAAGCAGCTTAGATAGAAGATGATGCTGTTACCACACTATTTCAAGAGTTAGAGCCCTTCAAAGAAATTGTCTTAGCATTAATTTTGTGATCTACTAGCAAAGAGTTGAACCTTACTGACCTAATACTTCCTAAATAAGGTCATTTCCAACATCTCAGATGAAGTGAGAAAGGCTTTTTCTGATAGGAAGGATCTCATGGATTCCTGAGACTCAGCTAGTTTCAAGATCTAAATATAAGCCATAACTGGTCTCAAACTGAGCAAGTCAAGTTAGTATCCTTCCAGAACATATGAATGTTGGTACACATAAAAGTGCATTCAGGTTTCAATAGTACTAGGTTAAGATGAGAGCTAAGTTGATGTAATCAGTGACTTTGAGCAGTCTTAAACTGACTCATTAACGGGTAAACTGTTAGCACATGCTCAGTTTTAGGAAGTCCCATTTTTACCTGGGGGTGGGGCTTGCTAGGTAAACACAGACATGGACTCAGCTGATGGACACAAATAAGTTACCACTGTAACTCAAAAATGTTTAATTCTGTCTTTGTACCTTATCCTTTATATCTCTTCACCAAAGCATGACTTAGATTGATTTTTTTTCAGCTTATCTCAATCTCTACTTTCTTCTTAATCGTCCTTAGAAGAAAGAAAAAAAAAATTACGTGATGAGAAGAAACACTTATTTTCTCAGTGGGAAGTGCATACAGTAAGAAAGACATCAATCGTGACCACCTTCTTTTTTTTACCTGGGAACTATTTCTTCAGTTGTACATACTTAGAGACTTGAATGTTGCTGCAGGCAATGTGTGACACGAGCCTTGATTGTGATGCTCCACCTACAGACTGTACAGCAACATACCAAAAGAAAGTCCTTCATCTTGTTCTTTGGTACTCTCATGCTATGGCACATTGTCACCTCCTTTGTAAGCCATGAAAGAGATCACGGAAGGAGAACAAAGCAGAGTCTTGAAAGACTCTCCTCACTTTCTTGTGTTTCAAAGGATACACAATTTTCTCCGAAATAAAAAAATGTAACTGCTGCTCTCTGGAACACATTTCCCCTGCCTCCCTCGAGAGGGGAAGAAGTAGAAACTAAAGCTTTGAATATTATTTTGACTGCAGCTTAAAACAGCTACAGTGTAATTAGTCCAAACTATCACTGCGAGAAAGCACACACATTAGTCAAATAACATCTGCCATTCCATGCCAGTGCTTAAATACGTGTGCTACCACTAGGACCCTGCAGCACATGTAACAGGGGCTGACAAGAACTTTCAAGGGTCAGGAGCAATGGGAACCAAGACCCCATCATGTATAAAAGAAGCCCTTAGGGAGCACTGGCAACCAGGAATGCTGCCAACACTGCAAATTGCATCAGCAAGGGAATGGTGTGGCAGTTCGAGCAGCAGTTCACACAAAAGGGCATGCAGAAAGGGTGCTGAAGCCCTGCCAGCTTGACCAGCAAGCAGTGGCATCCACCCAGACGAAAGCCATGGCCTTTCTTAGCACTGCACCCACCACAACTGACACAGTTGCCCAGAGAGAGCTCCAGGGGGAACCTGCTGACACCTAGGTTTCAGCTGCAGGATATGGTTAAGGGATCAGAAATATAGGCAGTGTTCTCCTCTATCCTTCATGTTGCAGGGATTTATGAGGGAAGAAACAGAAAGAGACAGCAGATTAATACCTGGCTTCAAGCCTGGTGTCACTGGTAGAATTTGAGGGGTTTTTGACCATGGGTCAGTTTACAGGATACCAGAGCTGCAGGCAACAGATGGGGGTAGACTTGCCTCAAAGGGGGAAAAGGATCTTTGCAGAGGAGTCAGGAGGGCTCATTGAAAGAGCTTTAAACTAGATTTGAAGTGGGAAAGGGATAAAACCAGACCCACTAGAGACAAGCCTAGGGGCAGCATGCCAGTGTTTGAGGAACTGTGTCCTAGCAAGGTTCTTCTGAGGGAGGGTGGGCGATGTGATTATCAGAGTCCATCACAAGTGTGCCATCCTGGGCACAAGTGATCACAAAGACAGAGTTTTTGATTCTTGGAGAAGTAAGGAGGAGAGTCAGCAGAACTGACTTCTTGACTTCCAGAGGGCAGATTTTGTCCTGTTTAGGAGCCAGATTGACAGGGTTCCTTGAGAGAGTCCTGAAGGAGAAAGGAGGCCAGGAAGACTGGATATTCTTCAAGAGGGAAACTTTAATGGCACAGAAGCAGGTTGTCCCTATGTGTCAAAAGACAAGCCAGTGGGGAATACTGGCCCAGCTGAACAGACAGCTCTAGCTGGAACTTGGAAAAAATGAATTTATGACCTTTGGAATAAGGGCTGGCAACTCAAGAATACTACAAGGGTGTTCTGAGGTAGAGAGAAAATGAAAAGGGACAAAGCCCAAATAGAATTTTATCTGGTTACTGATGTAAAAGTCCATAAAAATGTTTCTATAAATATGCCAGCAGCAGAACGAGGGCTAAGGAGAGTCTCCATCCTTTATTAGGTGCAGAGGGGGAAACATAGTGACAAAAGATGAGGAGATGGCTGGGTACTTAATGGTTTTTTTGCTCCACTCTCAAATAGCAAGACCAGTTCTTCTCCAGGTACCCAGCCCCCGAAGCTGGAAGACAAAGATGGAGAGCAGAATGAAGCCTCCATAATCCAAGAGGAAATGATCAGCAACCTCCTACATTGCTTACATGCACACTAGTCTATGGGGATGGATGCTTCTATGATTCTATCCTGTAATCAGTGTAACCAAAAGCTCTTCTTGGAATTTCAAGGTAGTGTTATGTCACAAGCAATGAAATACATAAGCAAAAGCAGTAACAACACTGACATTTCTGGCGGGGTTACTTAATATCTATGGATCATCTGTGACATTTTTGAGAATCAGGCAAGTTTTGGACCCAACACTGGTAAAGCTCATCTCATCTTTTAATGTCACACATCCTGGACATTACTTTGCACTAGTTAAATTTCATGTGCACTAAAGTTATAATATAAAGAAGAAATTTCTGCCAGCTGTATTTTCACATTAATTTTATGCTGCTAATTCATAGAATTGTTAATCTTCAATGAATAGAAGCAAATATCAGTTTGTTATATGAATTTTCCATTAACTTAAATATATTGGGATTCTTTAACAGGAAATAATTATGGTGCAGCTAAACTTTTATTTTAAATCAAGCTGCATTATTTTCTAAATTCCTAAAGAGCATTATAATCCAAGAATCGACTGTTTCACTGTCTGTATTCTCATGGGAGATACACTTTAGGAAATAGTCTAGTATCACAATTTTGAGAAGCCTCAGTGGAATCTATGGTGAAGAAGATGATGAGTCTCCGTTTTCTGAAAAAGGACCCTTAAAAGCATTTCAATTTAGGCATCTGAAAACTGAGATGTCACAAATGTTAACTACATTTTTAAATCCCATCCATCTACCGGCAGGTAGCTGCCTGTATCATGCAAACTACTTATCAAGATGCAATGCAGAGTCTGAGTCCCATGTGCTCCAACCTCATTTCACAATGCTAAGGTGCATAGAGCAGGGATCATCCACTCCTTTATGCTTGCACAGCTCCATTTTTGGATCCTGAGGTGTAATAGTGGGAAAGGTTGACAGGTGGACTCTGGTAAGTGTATTTCTTTGTTGCCTAGAAAATATTTCATACTGATAATCTTGAAGTCCTCACATAATGGAACCAGAAAAAATATCTGTCTCATCATCCTTCTTGTCTCTTCCTCGGGTGTCCTGGTGCAGCTGTAGGATTTTACAAATCTGGGATCACAATTTTGTAGCATAAGAAAATATTATTTTCTTTTGGGGGGTGAGGTGGAAAAGAAGGGGTATTTATCAGCTCATTGTCATTGTATTAATCTCTTTTGATTCCATGCTGAAACACTGCATCTGAAATGAAACGAGGAGCCTATGGCGACGATTCCTAACACCCTACAAAACTAAAGATTACCTTTATTGTTTCTTTCATCTTTAAAGTGCAGATGAATACAGTGTTCTTCAGATTCTGTTAAGGTATACTGGTCTAATATTATGCCAAATGTACTGCTGTTGAGATAATTTTTGTCTTGTTTTTAATTGCTTTTGTTTCTGTCTCAGCCATTGATATGAGTTGCATTACCATGCTTGTAGTCAGAACTACTGTTAGCGAATTACAAATATATATATTTTTTTTACGAGATGGAATTTCCCTGATATTATGCAATTTGACCACTGAGGGCACATTCCTCCTGCCAGAAGGGAGAGCTGCAACATGAAGGAAAGCACCTTCTATAAATATCTGCTTCATGTTTCTGCTTTTGATTTTTTGTGTTCTCCATCCAGAAAGTTGTAAAATACTTGGCATACTATACACTGAACTAACCCTAGTGCAGTAAATTTGGTTGCAGAACTGCTAATTTATTTGTAGACTACTCCATAATATTCACTATTACTTCACTCTTGGGTGTCTACTGAGCAGAGTTTTTTAAAAATTTGACCATGCAGAAGATTGCATACATTTTTGGTGTGTATGACTGGAAAAGAGCATATGGCCAACAAACTAGTTTCCCAGCTCAGAAGTGACAGGCAAATGCACTGGACTACTGCTTCCTCCCTGCTGGTTACCAGGAGTTCTTGTCTGGTACTTGATACCATATATTCTTTGTATATCTTAATATTCATATTTTATCCACTATATGCTATAAATCCCCAAATCTAATATAAATTACATATGTCCCTCAAAATAAGTCTTTTTCAAACTCACCTCAAGTTTCCTTCTACCCCTTCTCCAAGGGTCAGCTCATGGATGACCTCTGTATGATACCTGCCAGGAATATGACAGCAATGAAACATGAAGTCAATCTTTAGGATTCTTTGGCTTAAAGGTCCCCACAGAAAAGTGAATGAGTCTCAGTAGTGAAAAAGCCTTTTTCAGTCTCAAGCAATGAGTTAAGCTTTAAATTAACAGAGCTTTGGCAGTGTTGTGAAAGAGGGCTGTCAGAACCATCAGGGTAGAGAGAGCAAAGAGCATTCACCTTCCAGATCACCACAGCAGTAGGAGGAGCAGGATGGTCCTCTCCTATCCTGTGAATAGCTACCAGAAAGAGTTCACTATAAGTCATCTCTCAAATGCTATGTTTATAAAGTTGAGTAAAGCAGTGCCAGGCATTCAATGAAGTGGCATAGATTTACTGTGTCCACACTCCACAGCAGTTGCCCTGAGTCTCTGCATTGCCTCTGTATGATGCTTCTGTGGCACTGTGATCCTATGATGCGCTTCTTCAGTTCAGTCTCTCTGAAATAATGCTGGAGCTATGTGCAGCCCATCAAACTGTTTTGTGGTGATTTTTTTCATAGCATGAAACTGGAGGCATTTAGATTGCACTGAAGGACAGTAGAGGGATGCAAATCTGTCTTGTTTATACAGCACTTGTAATGGTCTGTAGCCCTTAAACTGGAGCCAGGGATTGCCTCAGACTGTATTACTTAGTCCAAGCTATGCTTCAGTGTCACTTGACACTAAGGCCATAGTGTGCATTCCATTAAGCAATAGGGATGAATAACGGTGCTTCTCCCACATTTTATTTTATTTAGCTGTATAGTCAGAGGAGTCCAACTACCTCTTAGAGTAGTCTGCTTCCAGAACTGCACAAACCTACTTAGCGTCACTAGCATCAGTTTTCCTGCAGAGGTCACACTGGGGTTCCGATGCTCAGCTGTTTATGGCTGTGATGCACTAGTTCCTGCTGACACTATGTATATTTCCTGGTTTGCGACTGGCTTGCTGATATTCTGCAATTGTGTCAGGTGGTTCTTAAATTTTAATCCACTTTGGTCCACACAACGAGAAGTACAATATATTTGACATCATTACTTTCTTCTCAAATAGCCTCTTTCCCCAGAGTGAGGTCATCCTAGTGAAGCAGATTCAAGCATTTGTTTAATCGATAAGCATGCCCTTGTTGTTTGTCTCAGTTCAGTTGTATTTCTATCTTTAAACAGAGTTTTCAACAGTAGTGCACCAGAATGTTACAAAACCTACATAGTCATGAGTTACTCTGGTGCAAGCCCTTAGCTTGAGTCAGCTCTTGTGCTCTCCAGCAGATATCTTGAGAGTTTTCTTCATCCTGGGTCTATATTCCTAAGAAGAGCTTGCCCTTTCTGCCCTTGTTTCTAGTTTACATGACTCCAGTTTTGTACATCATGCCAAAAATTCTTTAAAGAAGTGTGCACCTAATGTTTCCTATGAACACCAATTTGCTCTGACAATACACATTTTTGAACATCAGTTCAGCTGAAGACTATAAATTCTTGCTGCCTTTATAAATTAAATTAAAATATTTACAACATTATATGATAATAGAGAGGTGACCAGTTCCTGATTCATACTGTTTCAAATATTTGCTGTATTTTGATTGGGCCTTTGGCTCCATGAGTTTTGCTGGGTACTCTCAACAAGTTCTGCTGATAAGTGTTGTTGTATAGCATCTGACTTCTGTGGGAGTTCTTGTGAAATTTGCATTATTCAAACATAAGAATTTGCAGTATCTGCACCTTTATAATGCCTGACTAAATTAGCAAGGCATCCAAAAAACTAAGCTTGCCAGCTTCTGCTATTTTTTTTTTTTTAGTTTTTAATAGGCACAGAGATTTTTATCCCTGCCTTTCAGTTTTTCAAGTTGAAAACAAAAAAGAATAAACAGAGGGAATTCCCCCATGAATACATGTGAATTTCCAGATAATAGCAGAGGCTTGACATTTTTCATAATCACTATAACTTGAACAGACATTAAAACTTTGAATGGCATCCTGCAGTGCAAAAATTATACCCCAGTCTTGCTCCTATGTTCCAAATTTCAGTTAAAACCATTTATAAAGAACCTATCATCAAAGCTGAAAAGGCAAACTCTTCATCACATATGATTTAAAGGAATATTAGAATTTAATTTTGATTGATTCAGAACTCCTTTTTTTAAATTACTGGTTTAGATTAAAGAACATATTTGCCATTAAATCTGCATTTCTGGTAAAATCAAGATAAAAAAAGATGTGATAAAATGCTTTAGAATTTCACATAATATAGGAATATTTTAGCAGGGTCTCTATTAAACAGTGACCTTCTATTATTCTGTATTTCAGGCTCAGAGAGCCCATCTATTCATGTATTGACTACTAAAAGAATTATTGTGAATTGTTCATATTCTAAATGTCTTATCTTTGCCTGTGTTCTTGCTAGTTACTGTAGATTCTTCTTTTCTTTTGGTAAGGCTTTTGGTGTAAGTTGTACAGGGTGGGGGGATATTTATTTTTCGGTGAGCTAAAAAAATTCTGTTGTATTGCAGTAGGTAACTGCAAAAATTAGGCAAGTTGATGGAGAAAATAGTAAGAATTGTTATTGTCTTAAAGAATAAAAATGTTACTAAAACATAGACATTTAAAAGGATGAAGACAGCCTGCTAGGAAATGTACTTTCAGAAAACAAGAGTTTCAGGTAAATAAATTGGTTATCATTCTTAGTGGGCGTCTTTCTTCTCATCATTGTCATGGTAAAGGCAATGTGAAGCTAGTAAAGAAAGATCTGATAATTGCTAAAACAAAGAAAATGCTTTTTAGGGACTTTTGAGTCAGAGGGCTAAGACTAACCAAAACCAGATACAGACTTTATTAGGCAGATAATAATTGGGCTTGCATAATTGCACAAAGAGACATACCTGTTTGATCCCAAGCCTTTTCCCTATACCTGTAAAAAGATGGTCACTGTCCCTTTCAAAAATGGGAAAGAGATCATGGCCAGCAATGCTGCTTGCCCTAATAGAGGAAGGGTGGGCTACACCTCTGTCCTACTTAAGACCCCGTGGGGGAATCAAGATGTCATATAGTGTTATCATCCAAAGCATGTGGAAGTTGTCACTTTCACATCAGCTTGCCTGGTGTGTCAGATCTTATCTAACATCCCCCATTGATGGTCAGAGCCTAAGATATAGCAGACTGCATGTTAAAGTCACCATACAATCCCATGTAAGTTTTTCATCAGCCATAGTGCCATAGCTTACAGAACAAGCTTTGAATAAGGACTTTTATTTTCAGCCTTATATTAACGCCTGGCGGGTGGTACTGTGGTGTAAAGGAGAGCACTCTGGTCTCTGAATCCCAAGGACCTGAGTTCCAGTCTCAGTGAGGACCGTCCCCTGGCAGTTCAATGCCTCCCTGCCATCCCATCCCGTCAGATCTCGGATGCTCAGCAGGGTCAGCCCTGCTGTGACAGACCCGAGGATTTCCCTGTCACTGTCCAAGCTGCTCAGCCGTGACAGACGGACCTTAGGGGTTAAACGATGGGGCCAGTTCTGCACACGCTGTGCCTCACCTAAAAAATCCAGTGCACAGGCTGGAAGGGCACACCCACGTGGGGAGAGCCCTTCCCAAATCTTCGTTCACGAAGTCTGGCCATACATCCCCAAAGACAAAGGTGGTTTTTTTTACTTTTTTTAAATTAATGCCCATGAAACAAGGTCAGCAGAAATCACTGCATTTCTAGAAAGAGCACTGCTCATTACCACTAATCAGAAAAATGAATCATCTGCAAGCTGCCTGCATTTACACTGTCTTGCTTATTTTATTGGATGGCATGTTGCCTGCTCATGTTTTGTTTAGACGTAGTATAGGGAATAGGTGTCAGAAAAGATGATTTTACCAGGGTAATTTAAATAGAACAACAACTGTTATCTTGTTAGCAATAATTTCCCTCTTGATGATTGAACAAGAAAGCATTATTTTCCCATGAAGCTTTCCAATTTTCTGGCACCTGCTCCCTGCTTCACCATCAGGAAGTTTAGTCAGTTGAGCTCCTGGACTGCTGTTTTTGAGTTGGAGGCCAAACTTGCCAGGGATACCAGAACATAAGAACATGTTTTCATCTTACTCAAATTGAAATTCTTGCTTTGATATTGAAGACTAGGAAAGTACAGAAGAGGAAATGTTTCCAAGCCAGTAGTTTGGAGTTTTTTCCTCCTCTGCTTCTTGTTGGAGCTAATTCTGCCCAAAGTACTTCATTTTTTTTAGCAGGACAAAATGTTCTGAACTTTTCATTTTAAGTTTCAGGATCTTCTGTAAGACCCAAATAGAAGGGGATTTCTGAAAAAAGGCTAGGCATACTCATTGTATTGGTTTTTATGAACTCTGATTCAGTTCTGATGGATTGTTGACTGATTTTCACCTCCAAAAGGGGTCAAACAATTGTAGAAATTTCACTAGGCCTCATTTCTTTTTTTCCCCTTTTCAACTAAGTCAGAACTGTAAACATGAAAATAAACAATTCTTGCTCAGTTTCTCATCATAGTGTAACACAGTCCAAACTACTTGTCAGCTCCCACTCAACATTCAGAAAACAGAGCATCTCACACAGATCACCTGCCATCTTGCAGAATAGTGCCATATGTGATTATCTACAAGATTTATGTGAGATGTAACACCAAACTTAAGACAGAGTAGAATGTTTCCTCTTACTGAGGCTCTGATTAGTCACCAAATAAAAACTGTGCAGGTATCTCCATGATCCCTTTCTTTCCTTGCCTTTTTTTTTTTTTAATAATTGAAAAAGCATAAGATCTGTCAGAAAAAGTAAGACTGCAATTAGGTTAAAAATACTTCAGCAGAGATATGAAATATTGCAGTATGCTACCACTTTTGCCTTCATAATCCAATCATATGTCTTAAAAATGTCATTGCTTAGGCATTTTAAGCACATTCTGATTTCAAAATGAAAATATGGATTTTTATTTTCTGTATCTCAGAAAATATGTTAAAAATATTTTGGCAAATTAGTTTTCATTTCAGTTAGAAAATTTTTCCGTGAAGTACTCAAGCATCCAAGTTTATGATCAAAGTTCATCCAACAGAGTTGCACAAACTTTTAAAGAAGATCCAGAGAGAAGGCAGTATGTAATTTTTTCATATGCTGCAGGAGTAAATGTTCCAAAGCATATGTATGTAAAGAACTTAGTTAAATATAGGAAAATTTATTGATTTTTTTTCTGTGAATAATTTGATTTGTTGTCTTTACGTTGGAGAAAACAAAAACCGTTCTAAATTATTTTTTAGCAGTTGCCGCCACCAAAACTGACTTGTAAGGAGAATTCGTTAAAGTTTGTCCCCACATTTATTCTAAAGAAAATTAAAGAAATAATAAACCTATACTTAGTGCAGATAATAAGAATGAATAGTAGTATTCATAATAATCTTCATATCTATTGTGTATTTGCATATACATATTTTCAGCTGCTTTCTTTGCTCTCTCTCCTTTGTGTATGAGACATGTCAGTGTTTTGAGTTTTTACATCTCAGATGACTAGCTAAATACTGGTATAACTAATCTGAGATAATTTAAAGGTTCTGGAAATCAGATGTGTTGCCCAACTGACCAACTGGAAAATTTCTTGGAGTGTGGGTATATAACAACCACAGAAGACTAATTAATTCAAATAATTTAAAAATAAGAGATAGGTACAGCCTTTGCTGCAGTCCCAAAGTTGCAGTAATTTATCAAGTGGGAGCAGTGTTAACAGAGACCTGAGTTAATTGATTGAAATGAACAAGACTTGACATGCATCTTGCAATTTTATAATAATTCTCTAGTGCTATTCATCTTGATGACAGAGAACTTACCTGATGCTCTGCTGCTAATAAATACTATTTAAGTCATCTGAAGTTATTCCTGGTAGAATGTCCTATTTCTAAATTTAAACAGCTTAAGTAGATGTCCCAAGCACAAAGAAGGACCTGCTCAAATAGTTCATGAAAAGTCCCAAATGTGCAACTATGTGGATTTCATAGCTTAGAGAGAGGAAAATAGTACCAATGGGTCTTTGAAAGAATGGAAAAGTAATGTGACAGCTGACCTGCAAACAGAACAAGGTTTTGGATTTTGATGACAATTTTAATGATATTTGTGTTAACACTGCTCTCACTCTGCTTGAAACTTGCCCAGACTCACCTCTCATAAGCATACAAGAGCACAGGGCTTGTAAAACAAAGAGAATTAACAAAATGGAAGTCTGTAAACTACATCAGTGCCAAATTGCACTGGTAGGTGGAAACATGAATCCAGTCTTGCGTATTACAGAGGAGGTGAGAAAGGCAGCACAGTTTCCTTAATCTCATGTTTTCTCTTCCTGCTCTTAAGAAGATCCCAAGTGGTTTTCTCACTAAAAGACATCCAACACTTTCCAACTGGTTTCTATTTTTTTCCTAGGGAATGAGGCGAGTGGAAGGAAAGAATACAGCATTGTTCTGCATGGACTATAATTTTTTTTCAGCAGAACTCTTTTACTTCATAAATTATAGTGTCTTCAAGCCTAAAATATTTTGGGAAAATACATCAGTTTAGGGCCAGAGGTTCCCTGGCTTTCACAGGAAGGAAATAAATTTTCAGAGGAGGCAAATTATCATCCCAAGAGACTGGGGCAAGTTCTAAAGGGAAATTTATATGCTGCAATGTGCAGTGCTACAGCTGTTGGTGGCCTGGTGCCAGCCCCCAGTACAGAGCAGCCTGAGGAGTGGCATTTGCACAGCTGGCTCAGGCACATGCACTTTCCTTGTACTGAATGTACTGAACACAGGGACCTGGGGATGCTGCAGAGGTGCGAATAAGCCACTAAAGATGCTCAAGGCGAATGATTCAGAAGGCATGCAATTCTTCAGGACACAGGTGAAGTGCCTCACCTATCTTTCCCTAATGTTAAAATGTTTAAAATGCTATTTCTCTTAACCAATTTCATCTCCACGAGGATACAAGAACAGTGAAAGTGCTAATTTTGCTTGAGTTAGACTTTATGTAACACAAAACAATTCCAAACAGATTATCTTCAGCAAAGCAAAATTATGTGTTGGGTAGTCCTTGGCAGTACCAACCAATTCACTCTATCACTCTCCTTCTTCAACTGGATGGAGAAAGAAAATGTGATTAGAGCATCACTGGTCAAGCCATGTAAACCCAACACAATCTGCCATGGCAAAACTAAAGAAGGAAAGAGAGGGGCAGGTTAAAAAAATGAAGGAACAAAATGAAACAAACAAACAAAAACAAAGAACAAAACCCCAAACAAACGAACAAAAGCAACACACACACACACACACAAAAGAACAAAATGAAACAACCAAAAAACCCAAACCCAAAGAACAAGACCCCAAAACAAACAAAAACCCAAGAGATGCATCAAATCTGAGGAGGGCAAGAGCCATTCATTTGACCCTGTGCTCTGACTGGTGAAATGCTGATGGCCTGGAAAGGATGAGTAGCTGAAGCTCCTGCTTTCCAACCTAAATGAACTGTGTTCCTTCAATCCACTCCACCATGTTGCCATATTCACCTCTGTTGGCATGTCTGAGGAATGGAAAGGAGGAAGTGAGTCACTGGTGATGCGCACACAAAGTGTACAGTGAAGAGTGGCTATCACACAGAGCAAATACGCTCTCTCATGCTCCCCACAGGACCAGAGGTCACCTTCCCATCTCTGCTTGGGCTTGCTCCTTAACACAGCTCAGGGAACTACCTATTTCTCATGTTGGCTGGTGATGGCTGAGGGCGCATTCCTGGGGACCAGGGCAGCTGGACATACAGCAGACACAGCCACTGACAACATCTGTCCAAAAGTGAACAAGGCAGGCTGGATGAGGCTTCAAGCAACCTGGTCTAGTGGAAGGTGTCTCTGCCCATGGCAGGGCAATTGAAACTAGATGATCTTTAATGTCTGTTCCAACCCAAACCATTCTGTAATTCTATGATCCTATAAGCACTTCTCACTCTGAAGGTGTCTGTATCAATCAGCTCCTGCGCTTCAAGGTGAGGGAGGAAGTGAAAGTGTATTGGTAATTTATGGTCACCTCTGTCAGCAGCTTCTACAACAGCAGTTTTGCATTAGTAATCCAGGTTTAACTGGTGAACAGCCTGCCAGTCACATTTAAAAAAAGCACAGGAAGTACTTTTAAATTCTTGTATTCTTGAAACACTTGTGATCTTTTTCATGTATCTTTTAGCCTCTCTCTCTCTCTTATTACTTGAATAAAAGAAGCGGGAGGATGAGAAAGAGAACAGTAAGGGCTCAAGGATCTTGTTATAAATATACAGAGCATCATCTGTAGGTGGTGATATAAAAAAATTACAAGAAATATTCTTCTCTGTTACTGTATATAGGTACGCCTGGTCAAAGTCTGCCACCACAAACATCAGGAATATAACCACATTGCTCAACGTCATTACCCTTTTTTCTCCAATAGTTTCATTAGTAAATCAGACTTTGAATTCCTGAAGTCTTTCTGAGTGTTTTTGACTGTCTGAAGAATTATTTTATCAGTCACTGGGTTTTGCAATCACATGCTCATTCCAGCTAAAATTGCATTGGAGAGTTGTTGTCTGAGTTACTTTATCTGGACTTTAGTTCTTCTCTCCACATATCAGTCAGATGTCAGTCTGAATTGTGAGCTGTTTGTTTTAAATGCAGCCACCTGGATGGTTTTGGTCTCATTCTTCTCTGGCTTTTCAGACCACTGTGAAATTTGCATATCCTGTATCTCATTTTTTGAAATTATTGTCCTGCTTCTTTGTCTTTTGCCTCACCAGCTTGGTGGCATTCTGTTCTCAGGAACTAGTCAGAAATAAAAACTCAGCCCTTCAAACAGCATTCACTATAACATTAGTTAAATATCAAAATAAATCTATTAAAGCATGTACTGAATTGTTCACCTATAGTTTAAAATAAAAGAAATCTTTTTCTATCACTTTAAGAATATCCAGGAGAATACAAGACTGTCTGGAAAGATATTTTTGCAGTGAGGTATTGATTTTGAGGAAGTTTTTGCAATAGAAAGGTTTATGAGATCAAAGGCATTCCAGTCACTTCTGATGGCAGATGGGAATAGAGATCTGAAATGGAAACCTGGTACTGAGCTAAAAAAGATGATTTCAGTAGGGTACCATTTTTGAAAACAAAAGGTAGTGTATTGTCCCAGTGTGAAATACAAACCAATTTCCAAATCTTAAGAGCTCATGAAATTGCCAGACTGTTAGTTTCTATGGAGTTACATGTCAAGAGGGACTCATGGTTATGAAGAGATGTTTTTTTACTCATTTTTCATTACAGAATATGAAGAGGGGAATCCCTGAATGGCAAGAAGCAGTGGTTTCATCTCTGTCACAGTTTTTACAGAAGAGGGCTAGTGATGCATCATCCTTTTTCTCAAAGCAATGACACCTTGAAGGCAGTGGAAGATTACTCTGCCTAATAGAAGCATCCTGAAGTTCAAGGCTGGCTGTGAGACCAGGCAAAACATGTCTCCCCAGGACAACAGATTCTTTGGGCATCAGTGTAGCATGGGCACTGCTGCCTACTTCTCCCATTTCTGAACCCTGGAAAACCAGGCTGGCTGCTGCCACTGTCCCTGCAAATGCATGGACTGTACAAAATAGGCTGTCTCGGGGGGGGGTGAGAACACGGGATAGGGGCACACTCTTCCAACAGCACCAGCAGTTGCCATGTCTACCTTCCTGCAGGTGTCTGGTACAGGTAAGATCAGCAAAGCGGATTTCTCAGGGCTCTCACATTCCCTCTGGCTCCCTCAGCTTTTCCTGTGCCAGTAGCAGGAACATCATATCTTTGGTTTAGGTCAATCAAATTCAGCTTTCTCTGCTTTTTTTGAGAAGCCGTAGGCAGCTCTGATAAATGCCTAACATCATAATTGGAGACAAAAATATTGTGGTGGGTTGACCCCACCTAGCAGCTAAGCCTCCACCCAGTTGCTCACTCATTCCTCCAGAGCCGGAACAGGGCCAAAGTGTGGAAAAGCCAGGGGCTGAGGTAACAAGAGTTTGGTAAGTGAAGAAAAAGGGGAAAAAAAGGAAGAAAACAAAAGCAAGTGATACAAAGGCTATCACTCACTAGCTCTCACCAGCTGCCTGGTGGCCCCCAGTCTCAGAGCGACAGCTGCATCCCTGGGCTCTAATGCTGAACATAGCATGGGATGGAACATCTCTTTGATCTGTTTTGGTCATCTGTCCTGGCTGAGTCCCCTCCCAAACACTTGTACACTCTCAGCCCACAATAGCTAAACTGCTGTTGTGTTTCCAACATGGCTCTGGTCACAAATCTAAAGCACAACACTCCATGAGCTTCTATGAAGATAGTTAACTCCATCCCAGTACACTTAGGAACAGCAATGGGAATTTTCAGGGAGGCATTTATCAGGGCTAGTCAGTAGAAAAAAAAAAGTAGTTTAGACCAAAGTTTAAAACAGGGTTAAAATAAAGTTGAAACAAGATATGGTTTTAGATTGATGTTTCAATGTAGTTCTTACTGTATTTGGCAATAGTATGTGCTTCTTATAGTTCAGAATGTAACAAAGTATTTTCTTAATTTTTTAATGAAGTTTTAATACATGGAAATACACTTTTGTTGGCAGTTGAGAATTGAACTAGCAAGGACCAAAATTTATGGGCTTAATTATTGTTCAAAATATTTATGTTTCTGGATTTGCAAATATTTGTTTTGATTCCCTTACCAACATGGCGATTTTATAACCTTTTATGTCCTGTTTATTCCAAAAATGAAAATATCCTTACTAATGAAAATCCATTTGCTTTTATTTTTGCAAGTGGTTATTTCAATTTTTCCTTTATAGATATTTTATTAATATGATAAAACATTTGGAAAGCTTATTTTTTTCTCACTTCTGAGAGTTTTTGATCTGTGGTTTTCTTGAGGTTAGGTTTACGTGTTTCCCCAAAACACTGTAAGATGTAGTGTGGACATACATCATAGCAAATAAATGAACAAACTCTTTGCATTAGGCACTTAACATCACAACAAGCCACTCACTTGTCTCTTCTAAAATTCAACAATAGCATCACTGAAACCATTATTTGTTATTTCCCTTTCCTGGTAAATGTTTAAGAAGGGTGCTGCAAAAAGAATTCTGACTTTTCTTACATCAAGGAAAGGTTTTTAAAAACTTCCCAAGCCCCTAAGAGGCATTAGACCCTTTATTTCAATCCTGTGTAGGTGGCATTACTCTCAAAGTAAGGCTTTTATTCTTCAAAATGTGTTTGAACAGGAGTTCTCTTTGGGGACCATTTTAAGGCAATGAAACCAAGTTAAGTCTTGACAGGAACTTCGCTAAGTACAGATGGGCACATCCCAGGGACAAAAGCAATTCTTTCTGTTTAGCTTGTTTTTTAAAGCTCTCTCTTCTTCTAATCTTCTGGCAATACTCTAGCTGTCGCCTTTGAGTAAATCTTGCAAAGCTTTTTTCCCATAATAGAAATAAAACCACGTGTTCCTTAGGAGTGGAGAAATGGCATGCAGGTAGGCAGCTAGCAGGAGCTGGCATTGCTCCTGACTGTGCTGTGCCTCAACCAAGGGATGCTGTAGGCTCAGGAACTGTCAGTACAACTTCTACTAGGAGCTTTAAATTCCTTAACATCTCTTAAAATCCCATTGCACAGACTAGCTGTCTTCTGTTTGAATGTGCAAACTGAAGCAAAACACAAAGTCTCTGCTTAAGGCAGAGCTAAGCTAACTTTAGCCTCAAATCCTAACAGTTCTGTGTGGCAGATTTGAACAGAAATGCCACTCAAGATAATTGGTAAAAATTATACCCATTTAAAAAATTCAGATTCTTCCAAATACTTAAATGTAGGATAAAACTTTTCCTGATTAACCCTCTGCTTTATCCAGGTTCTGAATCTCATCCCATGTCATTTCATATCTCACCAGGACATAGTTTTGTAGAAATCTCTTGGGGAAAATTGAGCCTCTTCACAAGTCTGTGAGGCTCCATGGATTTTTTTCCCATTTTTTCAAAGACTTAGCAGAAAAGTTATTTTGCTTCTCTTTTTATATGTAATAGGCAACTATTCTGAGGATGATTAATATATTTTGCCAATGAAATTTCAACTGCCTTACTTTAATGAGCATTAATAACATATGTTTGGATTGTTACTTGAGATCTAAGAAACTTTTTATTATTTCTCATAGAGTCCAATCCAAGCTACTTTTAGTCATCACAAAAAACTGACTTAGCTGTGGAAAAAAGTACACTTCTAAAAATCTGATGGCACATTAGCATGTATGTAAGCATGGCTGGGCTTCATGAACAAAGGTTTGGGAAGAGCTCTCCCCACGTGGGTGTGTCCTTCGAGCCTGTACAGTGGATTTTTCAGGTGAGGCACAGAGTGGGCAGAACTGGCCCCACCCTTTGCTCCTACGGTTCATCTGCCACAGCCGAGCAAGCTTGGATGGTGACAGTGAAGTCCTCAGGACTAGAACCTACAGCCCCCGGTATTCCCAGGAGAGCTCCCATCCAAGTACTAACCGGGGCTGACCCTGCTCAGCTTTCGAGATCCGACAGCATCGCATTTAACTGGTATGTTAGTGTGGAAACCTGTGGAAGCACACTGAGGACATTGTATTGAGAGATAATTTTTTTACGCTTTAAAACCAAGATAGTATCTATAACATCTACATTATGGAACTGAGCATGTTTATTTATTATGTAAAGTCTTCAAATTTAAAGTGCCTTTTCAAAATGCATTAGAAGAAGAAGAAAATGAGCAAAAGGGGTCATATTTCTTGTTGTAGCAGTGCAAGAAGACATGTAAAGGTGAAAGGTGGAAGTTTCATTTTGGACATGCCTGAGAAATAGAAGAGGTAAGGGAAATGAACAACTTTGTGCATGCAGCAGTGTTGTCTTTGTCCTGTGAACACTGAGATATCTAACTGCCATATGGCTCATCCATCCCAGTGTCTGGCTACTAAGGGGAGTTTAGTGAAGGGCATAAGAACAAACCTGTAGGAGCCATCCCTTTCCTGGTTCTGGCAGTCACTGGTTTAACATTCAGTTATGAAACCTAAAAGAGTGTCTCCTCTTTATGTGTGACATAAAGGGCTTTATAATTTCCAGATTCTTTATGAATGTTGCTTTTCATATGAGGGCACAAACATCACTGGAATTACAATTCTGGTGCTGGTTGATTTGCTAAATTAGTTTGAAAAACCCCAAACTAAACACAACGGTTAACTCTACTATTTTGTTTTCTGGTAATGGGTGATGTGAGTGAAATACTAGTCATTATTGTCAACATCATTGTTATATAATGAATTATGAACAATTAGCTTCTTTTTTCTTTCTTGTCCCACACCTCCCTCCCCCCTCCTCCCTCCCCACTAAGTAAAGGCCTTCCAGAACTTTCCAGATCAGGGACACTGAGAATTTTAAATGTCTCTGTAAGCATAAATTTTTCTATATTCTCCCTATTACATATTTATTTTCTTTCCATTTTTATTCTGCTGCTTGTTTCACCACTTGGTTCTTGCACTGTATGATGTTACTGAGCTACCAGTGAGACCTGCAACATCAATGAAATTGGGTAACAAAAAAACCCAGTTCTGTTCCCATAGAGAAAAATATTTGTCTGCAAATCATCAGATCCCGGAGACTGTATAAATATCTGCAAACTATTCTGGACTGGTGATTTTACATGTACAATACAATTACCACACCAGCTTGTCACATTTCATTTACCGTAACTTGAATTCACAATTTAGACTGTGACAGTGCTTAGTTTGCTGAGGCATTCTGCTAACACAGGGCAGAGTACTGCTGCAAAAAAAATTTAAAGAAACAAATAGAAAAATAATCAGTTTTCCTATAAATGCAGACGACACATAGCAAATGTAAGTCTCAAAAATATTAATTTTGTTAGGAATTAAAGAAATATTCCATATCTGAAACATGAATTTTACCCCAGCTACCCCATTTTCCAGAATCACTTGGTATGATTTGAGAGCAATTTGCTGCCCAAATGAATGCTTTATCAAGTTCTTTTCTATATACCTGTAGGACTTAATTATCATATCTCTTTTAAAATGTCACTTGCTATGTCTTCCTTTATAGGCCTCTGATCAGGTTTTTCAGCTTAGTTGGCCATCAGTGCTCACAGTGCTGTAAGAATAGTTATTGACTCCCACTGTTTCTGCAAAGTGGACTTGGGTTTGGGATGACTGCAGGCTTTTAGGGATACCTGGCCAGCAGCCTAATCAGCCTCCAGTCTGCAGGAACATGGGTGCTGCTGCTGCTGGGTTTTGAAATCAAAATCTTTTTTAGCTTTTTCAATTTAGCATCCTGAACTGCATGTCAGTTTTACTTTGTACTTAAAATACAAGCAAGAAACATTTTATTAGGTTGATTTTTTTCCCCCGTAATGACTAGATTTATTTCCCTAAATATTCTTCACCAAATATTCCTATATAACCATGAAAATTCTGAACCTCTAACTACAACATTACCACCAGCCACTCTGTGTTAGATATTGACTTACTGAAGGTTCACAGTGATTTTTTCTGAAGCCTTTGCAATGTATCAAATCTTCAGTCGTTTGCAAAAATTATATCTGAACAAGGGCTAATGGCTTTAAATGGAAAGAGAATAGACTTAGGTCTAAGAAGAAATTCTTTACTGTGAGGGTGGAGAGGCATAGGAACACATTGCCCAGAGAAGTTGTGGACACCCCATCCCTGGAAGTGTTCAAGGCCTTTTTGGATGGGACTTTGAGCAACCCGGTCTAGTGGAAGGTGTCCCTGCCCATGGCAGGGGGGTTGGAACCAGATGAACTTCAAGATCCCTTCCAATCTAAACCATTCTGTGATTCTATGATTTATTTTTATTGCAACTCTTAAGGGACTTGGGGGAAAATAAGGAGAAAAGTTTCTCTTCAATGTGTTGAAAATTCAATATTGTGTGCATGTTTTTTTAATTATTTTGATTATGGAATGGAAGAATATTTTTCAAGATGTCCGTATTTACCTGGGGAATTATGTAAGCTTAACATCTATTAGAAATGGAAAAATGTGTTTTCTCAAAATACACCAAGATCTTTTTTACCTGGTTCATAGGTTTCTAGCTATTATCATAAACATTATTGATAGAATTAGAGTATAATTCATGGAGTAATATTTTTGGAAATATTATTCATGGAATAGGAACAACTGGTGTGCAATTGTTTTAGCTTGTTCAATGAAAAGTGCCTTTCTGATTAGATCCCAAACAATGTCACATATTTGCATAATGGGGCATTACAAGGCCACATTAGAGACTTGTTGAAAGTAGCCAGAAGGCAGTGTCTCATTTGCTCTAACATTTGATTCAGTGGCAGGTTTATCATTTTAAGACCAAGATAGAGAGATACATGCAAGTATTCTGCGACTCTTAATTCACTTGCCAAACTATCCTTTTCTCATCTTGCTCAAAATCTGGCAAAGTTGTGCAGCAAAAAACTAGGGGACCCTCTCAGTAACCACCTGATCATGAGTCAGCTAAGGGCCCTTGCAGCAAAAGCCAAGAGCCCCCTGGGCTGCATGAGGAGGGAAGCATTGCCATCAGGTGGAGAAAGGTGATCTTTCCTTTCTACTAAGCCCTGGTGAAACACATCTGTCATACTGAGTCCAGTTCTGGGCTCTCCAGTAAAAGAGAGATGTGGACATACTAGAGCAAGTCAGTGAAGAGTTTGGAGCAGGAGGAGGCTGAACGATTGAATACCCATGGCACTGTGACTCTCAAGAGAGAATGGATATGTTTGGGCATAATATGGGAATGTGCCCTTACACTGATGCTTCTTTCTACATATCTCCTCTCCTTATGATATTTTCACAAAAAAAAATCATATTCAATGAAGCTAGAGAGACTAATGTGCGTGGGAGAAAAAGTATTTTAACAGGGATGCTCCATGTCCTTCCTTGAGTATTCATAGAATCATAGAATCAACTGGGTTGGAAGAGACCTCCGAGATCATCAAGTCCAACCCTTGCACCTAAAGAACCAAGGATCTGTGATTTTTTTCTTGAGGTCTAAAAGCTGCCTTCTTCCAGAAAGAAAATACTTTTTTTTTTTAACATAGAATATAATATTTATTGTGTTCCTACTCTCATAAACTCCCCAATAGTCTTCCTAGCTTTCTGAGATTTATTTATGTACTTTATCCAGTGGAAGTCCTTTTGACTTCTGCTTAATGAATAAATCATCAGTGTTCTCTGGTCCTGAAGCCAAATTATATAGACCAGAAGTGTCACATTTGTCACTATGCCTCTTCTTAGGCCCTTCAAGACCTCAATGTATGATCTGACTTTCTCAATTGGGAAGGGAGTTATATTATTTTATCACTGAAGTGATGCTGGAATTTTGCTGCAGCCCTTTGGAGGAAAGTTGGTTAATGAACTACATCCAGGTCATGGCTGAAGACTGAATGGATTTTTGATGGTGATAAGCTTCCTGGAGCAGTGCTGAAGCACTGTGCAGGGTGGACAATAAGACCAGAGGCAATGGACAGAAACTGTTGCACAGGAATCTCCACGTGAACATGAAGAACATTTTTACTCTGCAGGTGACTGAGCATCAGAACAGATTGCCCAGAGAAACTGTAAACTCTCCTTCTCTGATCATATTCAAAAGCTATCTTGACACAATACTGAGTAATGTGCTCTAGAGAACCCTTACTGAGGAGGAAGATTGGACTAGATGACCTTCATTTGTTCTTTCCAACCTTTCCCACTGAACCCACTGAAACACACTGCATCCCCTGGTGCCTACTGGAAATGGTTCCTGACCCTTTGTGTCCCCCAGACTTTGCCTAGGGCTGCCTAGATATTGCCAGTCAGCCTGGATCAAAACTGCCATGATGCATGAGAATGAGTCTTCTGGACAATCAGGAGTTTGAAGTCACTCTCCACCCTTGTTTTTATTGTCAGCAAAGAAGTTATGTCAAAAATGGAGATTGTGTTGTAGTATTAGGAAAGGGATTTTGTTAAAGTAGTTCTTCCAGTGGTCTCCTGTATTAAAAGGGACTGCAGACTTTTCCAGCTGCTTCTTAAAAACTCTGCAAGTTTGGGAATGATATGTAACTCTTGTGAGCTTCAGTTCAATTTCCTATTCAAGCTGTAAACTGAAACAGTCTCAGGTTGGTTTTTAGCTGCACTCCAGTGGTGCAGGTAGAACACGGATGTTGACTGCTGTTGCAATTAAAATTGTATTTTCCTCATTTATCAACATGGGTTTCATAAATGAGTATACATAAGAATGCAGGGAAATAAGTAATGGAAAATTAGTTACATCTGAATAAAAGCATTTAAAAAAAGGGAAAATATAGATCTAAACCAAAAATCAGTGACTGGAGCAATTTCTAATTTAAAAAGTACTGACAGTACTCAATATTTATTTCAGCTGAATTTGATTTTCCTCTAAAATTCCTTCACTGAGTTTATAAAATGACTTTAGACCAGAACTGAAACCATGTTCACTTTACGAGTTTTCCTTTCAAATATTTGTTTCTGAGCAGATTTAATTGTTGAATGTTTGATGAACAGGTTTTGCTTCTAGGGTTTTTTTAATGTCATTTTCATTTCCTTTTTCACATTTTGAAATGTCATTTAATATATTTAGTCTGATAAAACAGAAGAAATTAGTTATCAATCTAGACTGATTTAAATAAAAAGGGAAAGAAAAATAAGCATTTACCTAGTACACCTAACTAAACTAGCCTGCTTTATCATGTTGACTAACATATTAGGAATTCAGAGGAAAGATATTAAGAAATTTCATGGTTTATGTTTACAGTGACAACTTTATTTTGAAACATAAGGGACCAAATTTGAGGGTGTTAGTCATGCCTTCAAAATTAGGGGCTCAATTTTTTAGTAAAAAGGTTATGGTTGTATGCTGATACTCTCAGGCTTGAAACTCTGCTCTTGGAACACTTTTTCAGCCTGTGCTCTCTGAACAATAAATTGATCCTTGAACTGGAAATTAGGTGGTTATAACTGTGATCACTTCATTACTCTATGTAAATGTTAGTTTCTTTTCTTTGCAGAGAGATGTTATCTGCTCACTCTGCAGCTTCAGTAGGACTGGAGTGGAAAGCTTGGACTGTCAAGTCTCAGTAAGGCTGTCCAAACACTGGACTTGGAAGGTATTTCTTTTCTGCTTACAGCTCTGGCAAACCGTCAAAGCACCTACAGTAAAATCACATCCCAGACTTCTACTATTGCATGAAGGGGCTGAGTTCAGATAAGAGTAAGGGAATAACAGACAAGAAAAAGTGATAAGAATTCTACAGCCTTTAATTTCCTTTCAACATTTTTTTTGTTCCAACTGTTGCTAAATTTAAAATTCATTAAAATCCAACCAAGAGCAAGGGACTGGTAGATTTGCCTTTATTGTATTGCTTGAGTCTTCAAGAACTGATCTGGAACAAGCACTCTAGTAAAGAAGTATAATTTATATTGTCAGGGGGAGGATCAGGAGTATGTATACTGGAGACAAGTCCAATACTTGCCAAGCTTTTGTGAAAAAAAAAAAAAAGAGTGCCAGACTTCTGGAATTCTTTCAGAATATTCAGAAGCGTGATATTTACTTCAGAAACGGATAGGGGGGAAGTAAGGGAGACATTTCCGACTTATCAGTTACTGCTCCTACAGAGACTGTCTTTGTGACTATGTTTAAGTTGCTGGGTTAGAGCCAGGCAGGGAGATAATGCCTAACTTGTCAAAACCTTGAATGTGTCTGCCTCTTCAAGATCTGTACAATTTTAGTTGCCAGTTATTAGGAAAAGTTAATACAGACCAAAGAAGGTATAGAGACAGGTTAGTATGATGCTTGGGTAAATGGGGAGTCTAAGAAAAAATACTAATAGTAGAAGAGCTTGAATTATTCCGCCAAGGAAAAGAAAGACTAAAAAGATATGCTTTTTGTCCATAAACACACTAGGGATGACATTTCAACATCAGGGAAGGAAAAGAGCTACTTAAGGACACTTTTGGCACAAGAACATATATATGTTTTAAAAAGCCATGAATAGATTTAAGTGGGAAGTTAGACTGACATTCCTAATTATCAGAGTATTGCATTGAAGGAACAAACCTTCACTTTGAGAAGCAGGGCAAAAAGACTAACCCATTTTAGAGTGGAATTTGATCAGTTTATGAAAGGGATTATGCAATACAGTTACTTGCAGTGGTGTTTTTAGGCACTGGCAACAACACTAGGCAGTTACTTAGCTTATCAGATTCATTAACAAGGATTAGAAAGAAGAAAATTTGGCTCCAGGTACTATAAGGTACTAAACTCCTAATGCATTCTGTCTTGGCTTTTGGCTTTTCATGGCCTTAAATACTAAAAGCTTCCTGGCAAGCCGAAGCAACAAACTAGTTCCTTAATACCAACTACCAGTTTTGCTGTTTGCAGTGTCTGATAAGACCTCCAGTGTAGACCAGGGTCATATCATAGTATCTCTAACATATACCCCAGCTTCCTCTTCCTGCTCTGCCATGATTTTGGCACACAGCTCAAAAGTATGCACAGTCTTGCCACTGCAGACTTCAGAGGGGTCTATTGAGATCAATGGCTAAAGTCTGCCTAAGAGAAGCTGTGTGCATATGTGCATGCATGACTCCCTGAGCCTCTCTCTCTGTTGTGGCAAGTTTAAGGGCATCTTACTTGAGGAGTGACAACTCTTCGTTTCTCCAGCAAAACAGGTTTATCAGCCTGAGTGACACAATCGTGGGATCCAGCAAGGACCAATGTGAGCTGTAGCTGCCAGTGTACAGACCCACAGAGCAACAGGCTTGTTGTGAAAGAAGATCAGATTAATTAAGCAAATTAGACTGCTGACAAAAAAAGAAGATGTTCCTGTCCCCATCCCAGATCATGTCTGCTTTCCAGTCTTCTGTTAGGTAGCAACTCAGGCATCACCTCAAGTAGTTTGCCACCATTGTGACTTGATAACGCAAGATGTATTTCCAGTCATTGATTTCTAAATAGTTTGGAAACAAAAATCCTCTGCGAGTTTCTCTTCTCCTATAGAATGAATTAAAAAAATTTTGTATTATTTCTGTTGATGGAAATTCCCTAATAATACTAAAGTATTCCAATATGAAGGGCCCTGGGGGAAAGTCATAAGTGGAGTGGCTGAGCTAATCTACTTCTCTGTTCAGCCTGGAGAAGACTGAGGGGAGACCTCATTGC
The DNA here is from genome assembly GCF_047495875.1 of Pithys albifrons albifrons. Classification (NCBI taxonomy): domain Eukaryota; kingdom Metazoa; phylum Chordata; class Aves; order Passeriformes; family Thamnophilidae; genus Pithys; species Pithys albifrons. The sequence continues at coordinate 30,920,725 of NC_092459.1, forward strand.
AGTTACAACTTCCTAGTGAAGGTAAGAGGACGGGCACGCACTGATCTCTCCTCTGTGGTGACCAGTGACAGGACCCAAGGGAATGGCCTGAAGTTGTGTCAGGGAAGGTTTAGGTTGGATATTAGAAAAAGGTTCTTCACACAGAGGGTGGTCAGGTACTGGAACAAGCTCCCCAGGGAAGTTGTGACAGCACCAAGCCTGACAGGGTTCAAGAAGCATTGAGATGATCCTCTCGGGCACATGGTTTGACTCTTGGGGTTGGTCCTGTGCAGGTCCATGAGTTGAACTAAATGGTCCCTGTTGGTCCCTTACAGCTTAGAATATTCTATGATTCTGTAGTACGGTAGCATTTGAAATGTGAGTATGAGTAGTGAAAGGTACTTTTTGATAGGCATTTCTTTTAGTGGAAAAGCTAGCTTTTACAAAAGGTTGGTCCTTGGTGTCCAGCTCTTGGCCATGTGTTTTCAGTTTACATTGGCCTAGCTGTTGAGTGGCTGCAGAGTGAGTCAAGCTGGGGTCTGAGCAGGGTTAGAAAGAGCACGCCAAAGTCTGAATGCATTTACTGAACTGTTTTACTGTGTGGCTGCACCAAAAGCTGGAGTAGGAACAAGTGAAGGAAGGAACAATAGCTGCTTAAATGAGACTGCTGCTTAAAGAATTGTTAAGCTACAGCTTGAGGTTTAATTGAAGTGTTCAGTGTAAAAGTGGTCTGGGGACTGAGAGAGCAGCAGAGCAGGACAGTCTGCAGAAAAATCCTTATTTATTGAGGAAAGGGTGTGATAGTGGTTAGTTAAGAGGTACATTGGCAGCAAATGATGCAAAATGGTGCTCTGAAGAGTGAGTAAAGAAAATTCTAGTGAAATAATTAATCATTGCCAGAAAATAGGATACATCAGTGTACATAATATTTATGGCACAGGGAAATTATATATCCTTCTAGAAAATAGAATGGAAGAAGTAGCAATTGAAAGATGCTTTGAGGATTCCAGATACAGATACAGTCAGTAGAATTTGGATAATATCTTGTGTATGAATAATTGACATCAGTGCCTTTCACACAGAAGTACATTTACTGTTAATCATGCAACAAATGTCTCTGGCATTCAATTTCATCTATTTCTTTATCTGCTCGAGAATTATTTACAAAGTACAGGCTGGTATTTCATGGAGAGGATGAAGAAGACAGGAATTTCAGTACTGGACTTGGTGTGAGCAAGACAAAGCTTTCTTTAAAATAATTATTCAAGAAGCCAGGGAACAGTTATCAGATTCACTGTCCCTTAAAAACAACAATTCTGTGAATAATACTTAAAATCATCCTTTATAAAACAGTCACTTCTTTTGGGTAAACAGTTCTGTGAGTCTAACTGCACGTAATTCACCAGTAGATACATAATTATAACTATACATCCCACAATGCCTTTGTGTGTGGTAAATGTCATGCAGGAAATGAACAAAGAAATAGAGTTACATTAGAAATGAAGTGTGACTAGAGCATCTTAAAATCACTTTCTGAAATTATGACTCCCCGGTCTGTATATTAAAGGAGTTTGACAGTCCAGGTTATAACTTGGAAAATTATTTCTACGCCTCTGTTTTATGTAAATTACATCCTCTTCTGGGCTCAGCAGTTTTGGTACATTTTATCACCCTGAGTAGGTTGGAGTTTGTTAGTTTTCCTTGCTTAAACTGGAGGTTGGAGTTTTTTATGAGTACTCCAGTAGTACATTAGGCATTGTTTCTTCTGCTCATTTTAAAATTACTTTTCATAACAAAGACAGAAGTGAGGTAGGTCTCCTGTAACTGTGCAAGGACCCCTTAGGACTGGAATATCTTATCAAGTAGTTTCTGACAGTCTTGTACATTCTCAATAACAAAGAAGCAGCATGCAACAGCACCCTATCTAAGGGCCTTAGGAACTAATGGTTTAGTATTTAGAGGCATTATCTAGTTTGGTGCTCTGAGGTCCAATTCATACCGCAAGTGCAGTCTTTGAACAGTGAAGAATGTTTTACATATATATATATATATATATATAATCTTGAGGCAATGAGCCCTTCATATACCAAACGGTAGCCAGGCTCAAAAGGGTAGTGCCCATAGAAACAGTGTTAGGCTTGTGGGGGTACATTTTTTAGAAGCAATTAGTAGCCTACTGATAATAGGGAAAGCCTTCAAAATCACAAGTTAGGAGTTAACATAAAGGAGTTCATCCTTTTTAGGGGTTATGTTACTAATTTGCAAGTCCTTTTTAACCAGTCTTCCCAGAGACAAGCAGGTTTGGAGCTCTACTGCAGTAGACATTGAAAAGCTAAAGATGCATAATAAAGGTGTAATAGGGTGAGGGATGTACTGTGCCAAGGATGGAACCCAGTTTACCCCCTTCCACTAATTCCTGGAAGGGGTGAACTTTGATAGCTTTGTAGAAGTCTAAGAACTCCTGAAAATGTGGTGACATCTCCAGCAGCAAATAAAGCAGGCCAAGGGGTCCTCTCTATCTCTGAGGCCACCTGGCATTGTGTCCACAGGACTGAATTCCCTTACATCCCAAAACAAAGAGGCAGCATCTATACTGCAGGATATGGTCACCTGCTCATGGTAAACCTAAGATCACACCTAGGAGAAATTTCAGCTGACCTGGGACAAAGCCATAGAGCATTCTAACAAATCAATGGTGTGAGGAACTACATGCCAACATGTAGACAGAATCCCTGGCTCTGTGTATTGATACAGACTCAGCCAAAGACTGCAGTGGAACAGATGCCTAGAAACAGAAGAAATACAGACAGGAAAGAGGTCATCTGAGGCAGTATATACATGTAGGCTTGGGCTGAATACATCACTTCCACACCAAGGTTCAGAGAATTAGGCATAGTTTTAAAGTTTGAAAAAAAGACAGGGTTCAAACAATAAATAGTGTTCATGAAACCTTATGTGTTATGTTGAACTGGCAAAATGCCAACTGCCCAACACAGAGAGAAAGGGCCCTCCCCTCCCCCTCCCAGTCAAGGAAAAAGGAAGGAAAGAAGAAAAACCCCAAATCCCGAAGTAGCAATCTTCTTATATTATACAAAAGAAAGACAAAAACAGAATATGATATAATACATATATATAAAAATGTGAGAAAAGAAAACCAACAATAACTACCAAGTCACCCAACCAAATAATACAGATTCCAACAACCCAAACCCCACAAAACCTCCCAACAACTCTTTCAGAGAAAACTCTCAGCAAGAGAGGAGACAAATTAACAAGAAAATGTTCACCTCCCTGGATAACACAGCGCGGAGGGTGGCAAGGCCTAATCTCGGTAGAGGCAGGCAGTGTGTCTGTACAGGTTTGAGGCAAAGACCAAAAGAGGCAGAAGCTCCTCCTCCCTCTCTTTTTATACTTCTTGACACTTCTTGATGATGTCAGATGATACGAAATACTTCTTTGGTTGCTTATGTCAGGTGATGCTTGTTCCTTCTAATCTATGTCACATCCTTTGGGCCTGCTGAGTTGGGCCTAGATAAGGCCTAGCTGAAACTAAAGCCAAACCACCACACCTTAGAAAAGTAGGTAAACTCTAAATATTCTGACGTATTTTTATTTCTTAATGGGAAGTATTGATTTTATGAAGTGTTAAGGACATTTAAACTGTTGCGTTTTCTTTTCGGGCTCCTACTGTGTATCTGCTAAGATTTATGGTATATAATTGGCACAAACTTTCTAAAACCAAAGTGATAAACAAATATATGTGAATTGCCAACCCACATACAACCTATCAACAGGGTAGTGCTGTGTCAGATCACTTTTCAAAACCTATTGTACTTCACAGATATCAAAGGATCATGACAGCCTAAGGGTAAAAAGAGGTTTGGCCAAGGTTGTGGTGAGTTTCAAATGTGTCTTTTGCTTCAAAGGTTGTCTTTTTCAGTTTCATTTTACATCTTCATTATAATGTTACTTCATATTACTGTAAATTATTATAAAGTCTATACGGGGGCCCCTATACTGAGCTGGGCTGTGGACTGACGGTCAGAAGAGCTCAGGCAGACATCAGAAGGCTTTGATCAGAATGCTTATAACTCAGAGAGTTTATTCAAGATAGATAACAGACAGATCCTCATAGCTCATAGTAGCAGTAGATAGTTCCTTGAAGTTCCTATTACATCATCTCACATCCTAGTAGATCTAACTCTCACTCAGTAACATCCACACCTGTTATGCTCTATCACATCTAACATGCCACCATATTATTGGTTAAGCAATTCACCTTACATACACCACAACCTCTCATTGGCTATAAGCCACCACACATACTCCAGGTAGCTCTGTCCTCTTTAAGGTAGAACTCCAAACAGCTTTCCTTAAGGGATGCACTCACTGCCACCCCCCACAAAAGTCTGTGGAAAGACCAGTCTATAAACGGAATCTTGAAATCTATGCTCCAGCAATAGTTACAGAGTTTAGCAGGAGAGAGTCAGAGGTGATGGTGTGATCATATGATATTCCTAAAGAATTTGACCAGACTTTGTCATGAATAATGAATATTCTGCATGGAATACTTGATAGTAAATCTAAGAAATGTTAAACAGCTTATTTTTACAGTAGCCAATGTTCATTTGTATTTATAGTCCTACAGATCCTACAGAACTCCATTACAATGTTATAAGGGCAGAGTTCAAAAGCAGACATTTCATGAAAGCCAAAAGCCCTCTGTTGTCACAGAATAACAAATGCATCTCTAGTGCTGAAGCAGTTCCTTTTATTATTAAAAAAAAAAAAAGGGAGAGAGAGATCAGAGGACTTGAAGATTTTATTGGTTTATTTAAGAATTTATATATTTAAATGTTTGTTGGTCAAAATTAAATCTGGAAGTAGCACAAACTTCTGTAACAAACCAAATCTTGAACTCATCACGACATTGAAATGGATGCTTGTGCCCTAGGCCAGAATGAAATCCACACTGATGTGTTTAGCTACCCAAAGAAAAGCTGTATCTAGAAGGCCATTCATACTTTTTTGCAGTGGCCAAGAAATAAATTCTCTTTCTATTTCTTTCATTTAATTACTGCCTTATAAGTTCAGATGTCTTCCTGTGCTGAGTATCTCAATGTCTCTAGTATGCAAAAATTGTGATCATCAATGAATTTCAAACAGCTTTCAAAAAGAGCCTGTTTTATTGTCTACATAAATTCCAAATGTGATTGATGGATAGAAATAAATCTCCCAGTCCACCTCCTCATAAGCATATGCTATGAGTTGTTTGTTGAACAAAGTTCTTTGAATTGCTGAGCTTCAGCTATTGAGAAGGACAACACTACTCAAATTGGCATAGCATCTGTTGGGTTCTGCAAAACCCAACATACTTTTATTTTTGTCACAGAGCTGCCAGCAAAATGTTGATTTCATTTGCATATAAAAACCTGACAAGTGTTTCATGAAGTGGTCAGGTTTTTAAATGTTTATTTGTATCCTCCTGCCTGTGTGAATTGTGTATGTGCGAGCAGGTTACTGAAGATGTTAAATTAAAAGGTACATATACTCTCTCTCTCTCTCTCTCTCTCTCTCTCTCTCTCTCTCTCTCTCTCTCTCTCTCTCCATATATATATACATATATATATATATATATATATATATATATATAACAAAAACCAATAATTATTGTGGTCAAGTCTGCTAGGAAAACAAAGCACAAAGTTCTGTTTTGCTTTAGATGGAAGCTGGCATATTTTTTGTACCTTTTCTACAGAACCATCCAGTAACATTAGTTTCAGAGGCATCCAAACAGAGAGGCCACCTCTACAAGCTAAGGGCAAATTCCTGGGAGGTATTTTAGCATCACATACCTGTTTGGTATGTTTGGTCTGCTCACCAGCTGTCCAACATAAGTAGGAGAGTGCAAGGAAGGTGATGCATTTTAACTTATGCATTGGAGCAAGCAGCCACAGAGTACTCTGAAATTTGGCTTCACCAGAAACCTTTTATAACTAATCAGAAACTTAAAATATTTTGAGTGTGGAAAGATACAGTCTGTTTCTAGAAGATTTCATATCTTTCTGCTTAGTATATTTTTAATGTAATTGCTAGTATCTAGAGAATAAAATGAGGCGATTCTAACAATATCTATATTTCAAATTTATCTCTAAAATAAATAATTCAATCCAGTATGCTAGGGTTTGGGGTTTTTTTCCAATAGATAGTTTGGAAAGATACAGTAAGATTTGTCAGCAGCAATTTCCAACTAGTTAAATTTAAAGCTAAAATTGCTAGTTTATAAAATACTATCGTTAAGTTTTGCCATGTATGAATATTGAATTATTTTCAACATTACAGAAGTACAGATTTTTAAATATTTTTCTTTTAATATAGGTACTGTCAAAGAATGGAGAGCACTTATTTACTTTCTAAAACACTGAAGAATTTGAAAATCTGTCAGTGGAAGGCCCAATGCAAGCTTTCTTTCTTTACAAATGAAAACAATTCTCAAATTTACTTTTAAGAAAAAAGTGATCAGTAACAGTTTCTCATGTACATTATTCAAAATAATGTTACTCATAACATGCAAGCAAACCCATAACTTGGGAACAGATATAACACGCAGTTCTTTTGGTGCATGAATTGATGACATTCCAGTATTCCAGAATGGAAGGTGATTCCTTTCTGAACTGTTATGGACTGGGCTTTGCAGAGGGATTCCTCTCCAAAAATCCTTGATGGAAAATTAAATCTCTCTCTTGCCTTGAGTCATTTGCTGTTTGCCAGGCCAGCAACCTCCTTTTCGCTCAGTGTGGAGGATCGTCATGTGACACATAAATGCTCCAGCACTTAAACCAGTCTGCAAGTCTGATTTGCACAGCCTAGATTTGACTTCAGTCTCGGTGTGATTTTATGCTGTTGAACCTCCTCACTCTTGATGTCACTGGAACAAACCCCAGATCACACCAGATTATGCCAGTAAATGAAAACAAGTGTTTGGTCAGCTTCTGCTCACAGGGCACAGGTTGTGAACCTAAGGTTGATCCTGTGTAAGCTTCTCTTCATTTATAAGGGTGACCTTGCTACTAATGTGTCTTCTTCATACATGTACATATGTGAGACACTTAACAGTCAGTGCTGTAGTTCTGGCAATTTTTTAATCCTGCTTCTTTTCCATTATTATTCTTATACCAGTTGCAAACTGGTAGCCTGTAAATATTGTTGTCAGCTCATTAATCTTCCTCATGCAATATAATACTCCTTGAATATTTAAGTTTATCTGATATTCTGCAATTCATTGTAAATTAACACCAGAGTTCTTTTCATGTTACTGGATGATCCAACACTTGGAGTGATTTGGGGCTAATTTTACAATTTTTATGTCCAAAAGATGTTTCTTGCTGTTGTTGACAGAAAATATTACATCATTCTCAGGTGAAGAATTTAATACAGGGTTTTGGGTCACTGCTGGAAACCAGACCTCACATCAAAACTTGGCATAAGGATTGAACCTGTCTGTGGATTGTAGCAGGTTCTGTTTCAGGTGCTGTAGCTCAAGCTTCCACCAGGCTGCTCAGACAGAATGGGTGGAGACTGTCCAGGAGTCTTTATAGTGGTTTCTTCCACATATGTTGAATAAAAAGGAGTCCCACCACACATTCTTGCTCTGTGTGTCTCTTAGAGCCAGATGTCTGCTCTTCTCTAGGAGTCTCAGCCTATTTTCTGTAATCAGGTTCATTTTTCTGTCCCCGGAATACCTGAACGTCAGTTGCATGGAGAAAAAGCAAGAGGAAGCAGCAGTAGAACTGCATTTCAAAGTTATGACTTAATAGACCTAATAAAGACCCGATGGGATGATAGACCTAGCAGGAACATTAATAGAAACAGTATAATTTGTTCAGGACAGGTAGACAGAGAAAAAGATGTAGATATTACCTTACATGCTATTGAACATGCAGGCATCACTTGCTCTGAGATTAAGAACAGAAAGTATCATAGACTGCCTCATAATTTCTGAGTACAATTTAAAGGAGAAAAAATGTTGACACTCTGATGGAAGTCAATAGTCAGCCACCTATCAAGAAAATCACATGATGAGTCTTTCGTAAGCAGAATTATCCAAACCCCAGCGCTCAGTGCCATCAGCATACTTTGGTTTTAAAAATCTCTACATTGAGGAAGGAATATAGCTGCTCTCAGGCAGTCTGGCTAATTTTTGAAGAGTTCTAGTGTAAGTTTTCTATATAGAAGTTGGAGAATGCAAAGAGAAATAACATTTTCCAAATGCAACTGTTCTAATTTGGTAGAGCCGAAAGGAAAAAGGAGCAGTTAAAAGATACTTGGGCACTTCATGAGTGATCATGAAGCAGCAGAATTCATGACAAACAGGAAGAGCTGCAACGTGCTTCAGCAGAGCAGATTATAGAAATTCAGAGAACTGGTAAGTGAGATCTTGTGGGAGACAATTCTGAGAGAGTTAAGCACAGTAGGCAGATCTTTAAAGGAACTATGTTAAATGCAAGTTTATGCAAAACTATGCAAAAGAAAACTGCAAAATTGCAAGTTGTGACAGTGCGGAGGAAGGGTAGGAGCTGTAGATCACTCACCAAGGAAAAGAATTTAAAGAAAGATGAATGGATGAACATGAGGCCAAAGAAAGTCAAAAGCAGAGTGTGAGACCATGCGGTGCATAGGTGAGGTTTCCTTCTCAGCATGTTAGTGCACCAACAGGTAGGGGAAGCTAAGGAAATACTTGGTCACTTCTCTGCAGAGTGAAGAACTTTTGTAAACAATGCCTGGAAAGCTGGTAGGTTTAATTCTGTGTTTGTTTCATTCAAGAGGTCAGTTGTGAGCAGTTGGTATAATGACAAAAAGGGGAAGAACTTAAAGGGGGAAAGAAAACACTTGAAGTTATGCAAGTAAATGAGCTATTTTGTGATCAGCTAGTCCAAAATATTCTGAAAATCTACAATAGAGTAGAAAAGGTATCTATCTTTAAAAATAAATAGAAGAGAGAGGTTGAAATTGTAAGCCAGAGTCTTAATTTCAATTTCTGTAGAAGTAGTGGAAAAATATTTAATATACTAGTTGTGAATATTTAGAAAATAGCACATAAAAAGAAAGGAGTGGTCAATAAAAACTGTAAAGTCAAAATAACCTCATTCTGTCATAGGATAATGCTTCACGTGGCTTCATAAAATCAGTTGATATCATGTCTTGATTTTAGTGAGTCCGTGGATATGGTCTTCTAGAACACTCTCATAAGTAAGGTGGGAACATATGGTCTAGATGAAAAGGTTGCAAAGGAAAGATATCAAACTACAGCAATACATTGAGTGGTTTGGTTTTTTGTTGTTTTTTGTTTGTTTGTTTGTTTTCAGGAATCTGTCCTTGTTCCAGAATTAACTGATATTTTCTTCAATGACTTGGCTGATGGAAAAGTAAGGGTGCTTATTATATTTGCAAATGTCACCTGGTTAGGAGGAAATGCAGGTAAAGGATTAAAACTCAAAATATTCATGATAATTTAGAAAAGAGATCTAAGGCAAATAATGCAATAAGAAAAAGTGTGTGGATCTGTACTTGGACAACAATAACCATCTATCCAAGAACGAGTACAAGACTGCTCATGTAGCTGTTGCAGGTTTTTTTCAGAAAAGTTGTGAAATGAACATGGGTTAGTAAAACCATGCATCTGTGAAAAAGCACTTGCCATCTGCATTGTGGTGATAATCTTGGAGGAAAAGAGATTGGTTTTCAGATCCCTGGGCTCCCTGTCTGCCTTGCTTTGACCCAATCTCCCTCTGTCCCTTGCAGTTTGGTGTTGGGCATTGGTGAGATCCTGTGACACCTCGGACTGCAGGTATCCTCATTATCTTGTTTTGCTTCTGATCTGCTAAAGTCCTGAACTTTTTAAATTTAGATCTGTTAATCACTTGGAAAACATGCCATTCTATATTTATGCAGCTTAGTCCTTCCTCAGAGTGGTAGCATCCTGTAATTGTCCTACTGGGTAGCAACATCACTACTGTGCATTACAGAAAAGGCCTTAGAACTGGATTCAGATTTCCTGAAAAGTCCACAACATTTTGTAAAAAGTGTATTATTTCACTTCTAGAGCTACTTAAAACTTTTTATAGAGAGTTTGCTCTTTTTTTTTCTGTTTAAGACTTGCACTTGAGAATTTGTTTACCCTCACCTTCCATAGCTATATTCATTATCCAGACCTGCCCTTTATGTAGTTTCTGGAACCACATTCTGACTCGAAGACTATTTCCAGGCATTTAAATCCTCAAAACACCACCTTGGCTGAATGTTATTTTCAGGGAGAGGGTGGGAGAACTGATAACGGAGAGTGTCACAGTGCAATTCAGTAAGAGATAGCTGAGTTGTTGCTGGGGCAGACTGCTCCAAACTCTAGCAAAGCCTTTCACCAGGTAAATATATTTATAAAATATGAGAGATTTTGAAGGATGCTGCCAATGTAATTTTCCATCTATATCATAGTAACAGAAGTGAGATAAGGTTTCACATACTGCTCATATCTGGAGGGTTACTGTACCACACCAGACTGGAGCATGTTCTGTTTGTGAAATATAATGTACAGCAAATGTTTTCAGGAAAGTTTTAAAGGTATTTATGAATTACATTGCAATTATTTTGGATTTCCTTCTTTTCTTTCAACAAGATAGCTTAGTTGTAGCACAGCTAAACAAGTTGATCTCTGACAGGGAAATGTGAAAGTGTTGTAGTGGGAGAAAGCACTTCTGCTATGTGACCAAGTCACTGTATAATGCATTACCTTATCCACCCCCAACCTTAACAGTCAAAGGCCTGCTACAGAAATGGATTGGACTTCTGAGGAACTACAGCCTTACAGATGGATTAAGCATTAATAAATCACATTAAATCCTCCGTTTCAAGTCCTCAGGCTGATGTCATGTCTTTGGGAAAAAATATTTGATAAGAAAATGAGAAATATATTTTCTGGCAAATTGCTGCTCTGCATTTGTCTTATTGTTATAATTTTAAATCTGGAAGCATTTGGATGCTGCTTAAGAGGTTGAGAAGTTAAATTAATCAGAGATGACAGATTGGTGGGCAGATGAGATCAAGTGCTAACATGAATTGGTGTCATGTGACCCTGAAATTTAAGGTACTGTCAAACTGTGTAGTCAGTGTATTGAAAAGTAACAAGTATCTCCAAAGGAAACAGATTTTTTAATACCATTTTCTTCTTGATTTTGATGTTCTGTTTGCAGAAGGGAAATCAAAAGCATTTAGTAACTGTATGAAAGACTTAGAGGAAATCTATTAGTTTTTTCTGACTGAAAATCTGTTTATTGTTTCAGCAGGTGCTTGAAAGCAGCATATCCACCAAAACTTCTATGACCTCCAAGAGTCTGCAACCTGCCAGGCTGGTCACTCCATGGTGGAGTCTGTTAATGAACCTGCCACATGGGGCCAGCATAAGGATTTGTGCAACAGGCTTGAATCTTCCACTTTTCTGTTTCCCAATACGTTTCTGTGCATTTCTCCAAGTAGAAGGATAATTAATAAATAGACATGGTGCATGGGGCTGAACTAACTTGCTTAAGGAAAAAAACTACACTGAGATATTTTTACATTTTGAGACAGGTTGCCAATAGCTAAACCCAGTAAAAAGTAATATGGTTTTATTCCAGTGATGATAAAAGTTATAACAACAATTTAATTTCTCAGGGGAGGTCTGACTATTTTTTTTCTTTAGATAAAGATGAATAAGAGCTAGAGTTACACATTTTATTAAATAGAAAACCATAATTGTTTTGTTCTCTGGTTTAGTACGACAGATGGAATGTAAAACATGGCAGGTGAAGGAGGCTTGAACACAAATTTGTAACAATAACTTAAAAGTCAGAGTCCAACCTGTAAGCATGAGCTATGTGATACAAATAAATGATAGCTGTGGCACATTTGAGCTAGATATTGGATATAAAATAGCAATCAGATGTCTGCAGAGCAGCTGTTTGCTGGTCTATAAGACATCTGGCTCTTTTCCTCAGCTCGGGAAGAACTTGCCGCTACAGCCAACTGTTGTGTTTCAGGGACCTGTTTTATTTTCCATCATCAAATGTAAGTGCAATGTGACATAAAGTAATTTCCCCTTTTAAATTGCTTGGAGTTTTAGGTTCCTTTTCAGTGGATCTCTACTGCAGAAACCTCAGCTTCTTCAGCTACCATGGCTGTTCACCCTGATCTACTCAGTCAGGCGTGATCACTGCAATTGGCCCAGGTTTCCTGCCCTTAAAAGGTCTGCTACTTTGTCTTAATGGTTCTTATATTATTTAACACAGGCCAGGAAAAGATCACGTTTAATGTTGCTTTATGAGCCAAATGTTGCTTTATGAGCCTGAATGCTGTGAAGTCAGGAGGCTGGAGCTACTGTAGTGTGCACTGTTCTGCTTGTCAGTGCTGTCTCCTGGTGTTCCCTTACAGCCTCAAACTATAGGGCAGTTTTCTTTATACCTTTGCTGATTTCTCATTCTCCTGAGGAATGCTGAAGTGGGGAGAAAGACAACACAGAGGCATTCTTCCTCTGAGAGACACACGGTACAACAAAGCTATAGCTCACAGGTTAAAATCTTTTTTCCCCCCCCAAGAAATATGGGAAATTTGATTTACTTTTTAATATAGAATGGGATCCCCCTTCCCTTCCCTTCCCTTCCCTTCCCTTCCCTTCCCTTCCCTTCCCTTCCCTTCCCTTCCCTTCCCTTCCCTTCCCTTCCCTTCCCTTCCCTTCCCTTCCCTTCCCTTCCCTTCCCTTCCCTTCCCTTCCCTTCCCTTCCCTTCCCTTCCCTTCCCTTCCCTTCCCTTCCCTTCCCTTCCCTTCCCTTCCCTTCCCTTCCCTTCCCTTCCCTTCCCTTCCCTTCCCTTCCCTTCCCTTCCCTTCCCCCTCCTTCCACACTTCCTTCCTTCTGCACTTCCTTCCTTCCGTACTTCCTTCTGCACTTCCTTCCTCCCTCCCTCCCTTCCTTCCTCTCTTCCTTCCTCTTTTCCTCTCTTCCTCTCTCTCTTCCTCTCTCTCTCTCTCCCTCTCTCTGTTTTCTTTCTCTCTTTCTTTCTTTCTTTCTCTCTTTCTTTCTTTCTTTCTCTCTTTCTTTCCTTTCCTTTCAGAAAAAGAAGTGGGAACTTGCTTGTTGTCATCTACCAATGATTTTTTTACCTGAAGACATGATCCTTAATACGATCTTTTACACTTGCTGTCCCCTTCCAGTTTATAATTTTTTCTTTAACTAAAACATGGATAAGCAGACTATACACTTGCAAAGCAATACCTTGGGGATGTGTCACAGAACATGCACAAATTCACTTTGAGTATTGCTAAAATGAAGACCTTAGAAAATTCACTCCTAAGTTATCACTTTAAATTTTCCATTAAGTTATAATAGCAAATGAATTCAGAGAATGAGATAACAGATTATGTAAGGAGTTACTCAACTATGTTATGTTAGTCCATAAGGGTTCCTTTAGGATGAGAGAGAAGCTGTACTATAGCAAAAAAGTTTCTCTTTTCACAGCACTTGGTCTGAAGCCTGTTTACTTTGGAAACTTTTACCTTGATTGTGGTGCAATGGGAGGAGTTTTCACAGAGGACAACTAATTTTAATCAAACCCATCATCCATTGTAGCCAAAAAATATGGATGTTTAAGTAGTTTTGAAGAAATTGTGCAACTTTCTGCCCTTTAAAAGTACATAATCTAATTTTGCAGGCTGCATTGGTGGTGTCTATGTAGTAGCTTTTCTATTAAATGTATTTAAATACTTCCATTCTTGACAAAATAAGCTAGATGAGTTGCCTTGAAACATTCATTAAAGCCTACTCCAAAACATGTTTTATATGAAAAATGGCTTTGCCACTGAAAATGATTGGTATGTCAAGAATTTCATTTCAGGCAACACTTTTGTTATTAGAACAAGCTTCTGTTGTCCACACAGGGGTTTTGTTCAGAAAGATATAATGCAAGATATGAAAAAGCATCCTTCCAGTGTTCTTATCTACTATGCAATACTTCTATTGTAAGCATAGATAATAACAATTCTAATACTTTTTTCATTTCCTTGGGTACTGCTTCTTACTCACATCTTATAATGGCCCTCCTGATTTTACTGCTGCTTCTCTGGGGGATAGAAAAATAATCAAAGAGCTTGTTTTTCAATGTGCAGTGTACTTGTTTATTGAAACCTTAGAATTGGATGACTTAAAGGTGATCTTTTAAATCCCTTTTTGCCTTTTTGTATTTCCTGTGTAAAATACTAAGACTATCACATTAAAACATGTTTTTCTTATTGTTTTCTGCATCATTAAATTTTGACAGGCCCATTTCTCTTCCATTTCCTTTTGAAAGAATACCAGTTTCTGAAAAGAGTAGAAGGAGGGAGTATTGAAGTAGGTCACAGCCTTTGGTGACCTAATCATACCAATCCTCTCAAACTATCCTGGGAGCCAAATAATGCAAAGATTAGAAGGAAAATGAAAATCCAATTAAAGCCAAATTAAACAAACTAATAGTTTTTTCAGCAGGTTTCTGTGTTTTCTGTTGTGTTTTGTTCTTGTTTATATCCTGTCTCACCCTTGCCCTTCTGGAAACTTTATTATTTCTCTTTCTTTGTAAACTGATAAGCAAGTTTTCAAATTCCCTCAAATGAGTACAACTCTAGCAATCAACTGCGTAGGACCATAAGTTTCTCTGGGTAGCAGAAACATGTGTCTCTCCACCTTGGAAGCCATCTATCATACTTTATTACTACAGTGACTATTTTTACACTACCCTCGCTTCCTGAACAGCTATCACATTCCCAGGCACTGTTTGCATATGCCAGCAACAGATAACACAACTGAGGCAACTAAGGAATGGCAGTAATGCACTGGATGGTGCTTGCTCTCTCATTTCTATTTTTAGTTGCCTTTTTTAAGGTTTCTACCCCATTCTGACTAAAACAGAAAATGAAAGTGTGTGATGCTTGCTGGGAAATAAAGTGCCTTATTATTGTATTATGCCTCTGACAATGGACTGAGGAGGCAGTGAACATCACAAGTTCATCACAGCTATTGGAAGGGAGGCACCCCACTTCATCTGATCCCATGAGCTCTCTGGAAATACTATGAAACCGTTCCATGGTAGCCCACAGCAACAAATGTTGTGTTTTCTTTTTTTAATGCATTTTTTGCCTTGTCAAGTGTAGAATGTACAAAGTACAGTGCAGCCAATAGCAGGCAAAAAACCTGGATCTTCTTGAAACCAAGCAATTGTTTGGGCACTGTCAAACAAGGCATCTTAGAAGCAAAGAACTCAAAAGAATGATGAAAAGGAAGCTGGGATGACCTTGCCACTCAGTGACTCCTCTCAGGTCAATGTTAAACACAGCAGGGAAGGGAATAGAGACCAACTAGCACCAGCTGACTGAGTCATGAGTGGAGTCTGGGAGCATGTTTTGAACATTCTTCTACCCTATCTCTAACCAACAGGACCCTGCAATTTCCAACCACTTCCCTGTTTGTCTGTCACTGAATGTCAACAGTAGGCACAGTTGGCACACACAGAAGTTGAACCATTTAAGGAATGTGCTGGAAGTTTATTATAATTTGTAGTTGAACATGATTATTTAAAGGTCATCTTTCTCGTGTACAAAATCAGTTTTCCTTGCTCCCATTTTTACTTTAACATTTGTCAAACTAAAATAATTAAGGAGATATTAAATATGGGGAAAGAAATTATTTTCATGCACCAAAGATCACAGAATTACTAAACAGTTGAGATCAGAAGGGACCTCTGGAGATCTGGTCCAGTCCTCTTCTCAATCAGGTTCACCTAGAGCAGGTTCCCCTGGATCATGACCAGACAGCTTTTGAGTATCTCTGAGGATGAAGACTCAAAAACCTCTCAGTCACTCACACAATGAAAAAGTGTCTCCTGATGCTTAGATAAAATCTCCTGTATTGCAGTTTGTTCCCATTGCCTCTTGTCTTGACAATTAAAGGTAATGTAATATTCTGCAGTGAACCAAGCAGACAGAAACTAATTCACGGATTTTATTGTACTTTCCAACTGAAGTATGTAGCACAGGAAAGTCTCTGGCAAAATCATTGGTTCATTTTTGGAAAAGAAATGAAATTGCATGATGAAACCTTCTCAGAACTGTCAGCCTCTCATGGGTGCAGGGTTTGGTGCTGAACATGTACTTAATTCAAAACCAGTGAAATACTGCCTTCAGTCAACTTGACAAGCGTCATTATTCCAGCATTTAGTCTTCAAACACACAAATCTCAGAAGCAAATACCCCATAAATCTTTACAAGTGAGCAGTAGGTAAGACCTGCTGCTTTTAATTCTCTTTCAACCTTTGCTGAACTGCTGTCTTTTACATTGCTGCTACAGCTACTTAATTTTCCTCCCTTGCATTACCAGTTGTCCAGGCTTTACTATGATGATTAGCCATTTTTTTCTTCTCTCTTGAACGGTGGAAGATAATAGCCATGTCATAGTGATGCAACACTAATCCAGACACCAACCCTTTCAATGTCATGGCTGAATCACTGCAGGTAGAATGCTGGTGATGACTGTGTCACAGGGAAAGTGGGTGACATGGGAGGCCCATGATGGATATAGAAAGGGTTCAAAAGACTGGGCTGGCAGGGGCTGGTGCCCATGGCAACGAGCAGTGGCTGCTTCTCTGTTGTTGCTTCTCCTGTCTAATATACCTGGGTGCCTGGACAGGTATTAAACCAGACTTGATTATGGTACTGTCCTCTGCCTCCTCTGCCACTCAGATGGAGAATGTTGCAATTTTCTGAAAGAACATGGACATAAGGATAAGGAAACACAAACAGCCCCCGTCTGCACACTATCAGGGTCCTACAGGCACCTGGAAAGTCTTTACAACCCTAGGGAAAGGGAGGTCCACACCACTGTTCCTCTCTGTACCCACCATGGTCTTAGAAGGAGCTGGAAGGTCCCCAGAGCCACATGCAAATGAAGCTCCTCACACCCTTCTTTTCTAAGTAAAACTTAACTTACAGTAAGTAAAACTTGCTCTAAACTTTCTGAGTCATGAACCCATTGAGTGCTT
The DNA here is from genome assembly GCF_047495875.1 of Pithys albifrons albifrons. Classification (NCBI taxonomy): domain Eukaryota; kingdom Metazoa; phylum Chordata; class Aves; order Passeriformes; family Thamnophilidae; genus Pithys; species Pithys albifrons. Next base: position 30,937,798 of record NC_092459.1, read on the forward strand.
TTGGTTTGTGATATCTTTTTATAGGAAAACTTTTGAGGTTTTTCCTTTTGCATAGTGATTGCATAAGCCTACATTTCTTAAGAAAAGATACCCCAACATCAGGTTTTTCTGTATAGACCAGGTCCTCAAGGGTAAGGATTCACCTTTCAATATCTTTCACCCAGTTCCTATTCTCCTTTTTGGTCATATCGCTCCAATGGGACAGAGCAACTTCTTGCCTGACAGCAAAATTGCTTCCTCCTCCCACCCCTCCATAAAATCAGTCTCTTGCCATTCCCTTTTGGTATAAGCTCTTTGTTTAGTGCAAATGGGCAGATTAGGGACTCTGATCTGAGAAACTCAAGGCTACTTTTAGAAAACCTGCTCAGATACAAAACAAGCAGGCTATTTTGTTCTTCTTGCATGAAGCCAGACTAAAAATTACTTTCTTATATGAGAAAGCACTGTAGAGGAACTGAGGATCACTTAGAATATAATTGTATCACATGGAACTTTTTCCCCATTTGTTAAAGGGTGTTTGATAAATAGCACAACGTAGGTAGCATAACAGAAACATGATACTGTAACAGAGGCAGGGATCTAAGATTTCCTTGGAGAACTAAGGTATGGCACAGTGACTTGACCTTATTGCTACTGTAATTTTATCATCCTTATTTGTTTTTATGATTGTTCCAATAATATCTGGAGGTTTCAATCAAGGTTAGGGTTTCACAGTTTTTTATAGGCAAAAAATATAAAATAAGATTGTCCCTTCTCACTCACTGAAAGTTTATATGGTCATTAAACACAGCACTGATATTAATGGTAACATCACAGAAGAATGTTCACATTCGGTGGTCCTTAAAAGCAACCTCTACCATAGCACCCTGCAGTATCAATTTTGGTGGAAGAAGTTGGCTCTAAAGAATAGTCAATCTTTAACAAAGCCTATCATCTCACAATGTTAAACCAAGATTCCTGGCTGTAAACAGAAAGGTCTTGGCCTGCTTCTTGCAAACTACCACCAGGAGCAACATGTAGTTCAAGATATGGGATTAGAAGAAATACATCAATAAAAATATTTGAAATATAAGACACTTATTTCACCAATACTGATAAATTCTTCAGTCTTTATGCATTTATGCAAAAAAGATTTATCAAAATAAATTATTTGGTGTTATTCAGATGGTTTAGGAAGATAATAATTGCCTTTTTAGGGAAGAAAAGGAATAAAGTTAATTTACATAGACTAAAGCTGCTGTCATCTTTTGCCCTTGTAGTCCTACTTCTTTGAAGCCAAAGTAGTAGAAATCTGCCCACAAAAAGAAAAGAAAAAATATCTGCAAAGCAAGAAAAAGTAGCCCAACTTTTCTATTGTCTCAGAGAGAATATCTGCATTGAAAAAATTCTTAGGCTACCTCTAACCAGCCAGCACAGGATGCTAGAAGTGCTTTAATTGCATTAGCATGGTACTCCCCTAGGTCTGTTTGCCTGTCTGAGCAGTACCATTAACCCAAGGAAAGTACCTTATTAATACAACTGTACTTCTCCAATGCCTGAGCCAGCCTGTTCACATTTAGCTGATGTATTACACAATCCAGGCTTACACTGACTTTCAGCTGTCAGAGAAGGAGTGCAGAGTAGCACAGACGTTCATGGATTTTGGCATAGAGTAAATAGGTGGGAGAAACAAATTTCATAAATAAGCAGACTGGTTGCAGTCTGAGGAGTAATGATAATCTCTGTTGCAAGGGTTCTTCCAGCAGCACCTACAATTGGATCAGGAGGCACTCCCCAAACTGCTGCTCTGTTCAATTCGTATAGCCAGCTGAGCCATGGTCCTGAGTGGCCAGTCCAGCATATGCATGATCCATCACTGCTGAGTACCTTAAACTAAATGAAAAACACATCCTAGATATTCTAAGCGCCTGCATAAGGTTGTCCTGCACAATCATTTCCACACCTGAAGGAACACTTTCTACTAACTGTTTTCAAGTGTCTTATCTTTTACAGTTTGATCAATTCTACAGCAAGAACCACCTCAGGAGTCTTTGGGATATACAGATTCTTCATACAGGATATTAATCTGCACACTGAAGATGTGTTCAGACTAACAAAATGGTTATTACAAATGGCTGCTACCATGTCAGTATTTTAGTTTTCAGTTTGTCTCTTGATCCCCTTATTCTACTCTAAGTTTCTTCATGTCTTACCCAAAATACATCTTGGTCCTACAGGCATTGTCAGAAGTCAGATTCTACCCTCTGGTTGGCTTTATAAAAATGCTTTAAAAAATAAATGTTGAATTTGGATAGTTCTACATATGTGTCTTTAATTTCTATTCAGTTTTACAGTTTTATGGAGCAAGCTGTGCTACAGTCTAAGTTGCCTATGACTACACAGCCCAGATGTCTGCTTAACAGTACTTACTGCTTCTTATCCTGACTCTTGTGTGATAAAAATGTTCTATTCACCTGAATATGAACATCTGATTAAGAAAGTTAATAGTACTCAGTAGTCAAACATGGAAGTGGGAAAATGTATCTTAACACTTCCTTTGCTTGAGTGACTGAATAGAGCAACAAAGTGTGATGTTCAAAAATCAGTTGCATATCAAGTTGCACTGTGTTCCACTTGTACTCCAGTCAGAGAAAATCTGCTCAGTTGCAGATTTTTAATTTTCTGTTATTTCTTGCTTTTCATAAACCTATTTAAATACAAATACTTACTTCTTAGCTTTGATATGGATTTATGTGGGAGAATACCCAGGATTAAGCACTGAGCCTATGAGGATGTGGGCTCTCAGATTTTGATTGCCCCTAATGTTGAATTAAAAGTGCATCACAAACATGTCTTCCCTATTGTATTTTCCCTTAGTCACTCCTATCTAAGTTTCTTCTTCCCATAATCCCTCAGGGCTCCTTTCCCGCCACTCTCTGCTATTGGTTAAAGTTTCGTGTTTCTATTGGTCTTTATCCCTGCATGTTGATTGGTTGTTATCCCTGTTTGGTTATTGGCTGTTATGAAGTTCCACCCCTGTTCCCCATTGGTCCATTTTTGATCCCTCGTTTGCATACCCCTGGACCAATGGGAAGCTTGGTACCGCCTCCTTTTCCAGAACGTTCCCCACAGATTCCTATATAAACCCTGCAGTTCCAATAAAGTTGCTTCCTCTGTTGCCACTGAGCCTGGAGCATGGATCTTCCTTTGGGGTTCTGTGCGGAATCAGTGCAGAGGGAGCCATCCTGGACTTTGAGGGGCTGAGGCAGAAAGAGCTATTATCACTTGAGTTGCTTATCACTAAGCCCCTCAGAGCTGAAGATCATTCACCAATATTTGGTGGCATCATCACTGTTAGATTTACGATATCTTCATTGTGGCAAATTTTGTAGGAGAATAATTTTTCTCTGACCAATTTGATTGATACATATTTGATGCAAGTGTTTTGACAATCCACAGAGAAACACCTACACTTCAATGAAATAGCCTTCAAAACATGCAAATATACTGTAAGGTGCTCTTTCACATAAGTCTCTACCTGGGACATACTCATGATGTCATTTTGAATAAAGCAAATTAGTATAATAGCATAATTAACTGCCTTAATCTGAATGCCAAATGTATATCGCACATTGAATCACAGAATGGGTAAGGTTGGAAGGGACCACTTGATGTCACCTCGACCAACATCCCTGCTCAAGCAGGGTTCCCTAGAGCATGTTACTCAGTATTGCATCCAGAGAGCTTTAGACTGTGTCCAGAGAAAAAGACTTCACAACTTCTCTGGGCAACCCATTCCAATGATCAGTCACCCTCACCGTAAAGAAGTTCTTTCTTATGATTGTGTGGTACCTCTTGTGATCCAGTTTCTACCCATTGCCTCTAATCCTTGTTGCTCAGGACCAGCGAGAAGAGTCTTGTTTAACCCTCTTGGCACCTTCCCTTCAGATACTTACAGACATTGATAAGATCCCCTTACAGACTTCTTTTCTCTAGGCTAAAAAAATATGGAACACTTCATGAATTTGCATGTCATATGATATCACTAATGTTATTCTTTTCTTTCCCTGATTTATTGTGACTTTGCCCTGAAAGAACAAGATGGTTACAGTCTTTACATAACTGGCATTTTGGTTGAGAAGTCCCAGCTGGATCCTCCCTAGTCTTTTCAGTTTTTCTGTCACATGACAGGGGATGTGGTTGGTGTCCAGCTGATTACCATTACTTATACAGTGAATCACTCAGTACCCCTATTTAATGTGCAGAATTGTCATTAAAGAATATTAACTATGCAATATACCTATGCAGAATTTCAGAAGATAATGTACCTCCTGTCAATTCTGAAAATGAAAAGAAAATTTGATACTTCTGTTTCCACTGTTTTACTAATCTATATTAGTAAAACTACTCAGCATCTATGTATGGTAGAAATCAGACATGAATAAATATGCAGAAGAGCTTTATCTGTAGTTGCCTTTCAAATTGAATCCTAGACAAAAGGTGTTAAATTTACTAGCCAAAATTATACTTAGCATCATTTTAAGGCATCCTTTCCACCTTCTTGCTCCAGAAAGACAGAAGTCTTCCACAGGTCCTACATTATCTGGTAATTCTGTGCAGGTGTCTCAGATACTCCAGGGTGTCTAAAGTCCCACTAATGGCCTATGAATTCAACTCCAAGTGTCCCTTGCATTCTTGGCATTACACCACAACAAAATTAAGGTTTAATTGAAATGTAAGTTAAAGTAATGACATTCTTTTTTTATTTTTGTCTCCATTTTCACATATTTTGTAATTTTAAACTTCTTGAGAGAAAATATTTTAGGAAAAAAAATTAATGTGTACTCTGCCAAGACTGAGGAGACTGATGCATAAAGCCCACAAAGCCAGGATATAATACTGGCAGCACTTTCAGCAGACCATGCATGTTCAGCCTCTTGGAGGAGTCACTGCTGAACTTTGTTTTGTTCAACAAACTTCAGACATCAAGATGTGTTTGAAAAGGCCTATTGCAGTTTTTCAAGAAGTTTTCACCATTTTTTATCATACCCTTTCAGATTTGCTTCCTTGAACTCCTTGTCTTTTTTCCCAAGCAGGTAAATGAGGACATAGGATCTTACTTGTTTATGCTGTATTCAGTCTACTGACTTAGACTGACTTTCTTTACAAAATGACATCAATACCAAATAGTGAATTCTTAATTATAATCCCCAAAACTTCTGTTCATTCAAATAAGCAAGTGGTTACCTTTCCTTGACTTGCCCACAGTGGATCAATGTTTGGAGAAAGAGGGGAAATCCAGCTGCTCAGAATTTCTTTAACTCCTTATCATTGTTGAGCGGCTTCCTGTGGTTCTTAAGGAACAATGAAATAAGGCATCTAATTGTAATGTAGAATTCAGTATTCACTCTTTCTTCAGGGCACCACAAATTAGCCAGGGAAGGCCAACATCAAAACATCTGGGGAGCTCAGCAGAACATGAAGAGTAAGAACTCTGACTCAAAGTAATCAGGCAGAATTTTGTTAAATGATGAATGTGGTACCTTAAATCAATTGCAACACTCTTTTCTGTAGACAGAATTTTAGGTAATACTATTGCGTGCATATAGTTCCAAAACAATGATATTCAAATTAATTTTAGTTTTATGTATTTGAGATTTTTCACAAACTTACAAGAAAAGAGCATTTCCCTGCAGGATTTTTTAGCTCCCCCTGAATTGTGAGTAAGTTCTTGTATATGCAAGTACTGCATATATATTAGCAAACACATCTAAAACCAGTAGGGTGAAAGAGGACATTTTTAAAAGTGATATTTATTATCAGCAAAATATTATCTGCATTGTCAGTAAGTTCATATTTTTACCAAAAACCTGTTATCTTTGATGTATTTTTCTCATACTTTTTGCACAGGTGAATTGAAAAGAGATTTTTTTTCTTACAGTGAGGATGGATCTATTCTAAAGAGAGACAAGGCTAAGAGCATACATCTTTTTCCAAAAGCATGTTTCTGTTTTATTGACCTTTTTTATCTCTCCAGACAATCACAGAAGCAAAGAAGAGTGCTGGCCTCATTGTTGCATCATTTGACAGATCTGTTGATATGCTCAAAGTGCTTGGCTGCGTGGGTGGATGTGGACTCATCCTGAGTTTGGTGTTGGCTTGTTCAGTGCACCCTTATCCAAAACCTGTGTATCTGCACTTACCATTGCGCCTTCTGATAGCATCTCACACATCTGTGTGTCACATGGACAAGCTCCTAACAGCCCAACTATCAGAGTGGTGGGAAAATGTGAAGGTCTGGAACGCATGTTTAACACATTGGAGAGAAAAATTGTCAATGGTACTTGCCTTCTTCACAAGGCTCTGGAGAAAAAAATAGGCATGCCATTAGCAGAGAGTGCAGTCAGCCTGAGTTAGTATAGTTCAAGTAACAAATGACAAGACATGAACTTGCCTGTCAGCACATGCATGGTTTGGGCAGGCCATTCAGCCTTGCTGAACATCATCCTGATAAGCACATCCAGATCAAAAACATGCCCTAGGATGTGGCATGTAATAATTTCAAAAGGGTAAATAAAAGGGCTACATTTATGTGCCTTCTTTTTTATTCTGTACAGTTCTGTATTTCACAAGCTGTCCCTTCTATAGGAATCTTATTTTCTGTTCATATAGAAATACTATATGAGCAAGTAGTAGGCGCAGGTAAACATGTAAACTTACTTAAATTTGAAGAACACTGTAGAACATCAAAGGAAATATTTCATGAGTAAAGTTTGCCATGGTTTAAAATAGGAAAAGCACTTTACATTAAGATTTCCAGTTTGTTTTGCTTTCAGTCATCAGAATACACACGAGTTTTTCAACTTGTCTTAAAATCAATATGCTATGAAAGTAAAATGCCTTTTTGACACTTTGCATGCTTTCCTTCCCTATCCAAAAACCTTCTGACAGCCACCTAATATCAGCTACGTTTTCAAGTGTCCCTTCTTCTCCTTATTGCAGGTAATCAGAAGCATCTGCTCCATTGTCAAAATGTGCATTCCTGTACTTATAGCTGAAAACTGTGATCTCAGCATATACAAACATCTCTTCATCTTCCAAGCCTCAGCAACAATTTCTAGCTCTGATCATATTCTGGACTAAGGAGTTGGTTATTTTAAGTAGTCATTCCTTGATCCATACGTATTTGAAGAAATTGCAGAACTGCTGTACTTTTCAAGTAAATTCTTTTGCCTTATACCACCTGTGAACTAAAATGGTTGTGTTTTCCAAATTCAGTGGCCAGTGCTCAGTGGTAGGTTTGTTGTCCATTCCTGAAATTTTCCGTTGTATTTGGCCAGTATACCACTAGCAGTTCTGTGGCACAGAAGAAGCTGAGTGTCAAAGGTCTTGTTACAGAAACTATTAAATAGTCTTGGCATGCCATTCCCTTCAATTTGTGAGGATTCTCTCAATCTGACTGCCCTACATACAACCAAAGAAAAAGAGATTCTTACACATTGAAAGGAGCCAGTAGTTTTATTTCTAGTACTTCTTTTTTCATCTTTTGTTGTTTAGAAGGGCCAAGAGTCCAAGTGTGGGAACTGTGTCCATGAGTTTAGTCAGCTTGTGACAAAAATACCACAAAGGTGGTAAAGAGTGAAAGACGGTCTTCAAGTCTGCAGCAGAGGTTGGTATTTTTGTCTGTGGAGGAAACTGCTTTTGCTCATAGGTGGTAATTCCTATTCAGAAGAGTTCAGACACAAAATACGTGGGTTGCTGGTGCATAGCAGCTTCTCACAAAGAGGGCAGACTTAAAGAACTTGGAGACTACCATAGATAGCTTTTGCTTTCCTACTTTGATAAGTATTGCAGACAGATTTCAGCACCCCCCAAGAAACAGATATCTTACATCTAAGTTGCTAATGCATTTTTTACATTGAGTCATTAAGATCTTTAATTTATGTCTACAAAATCAGTCTCCTAGAAAACCAACTAGTCTAGTAAGTCACTCCACTAACTCTGAGGCAGATACTCACTCCCTGGGCTCTATCCACTGACTCTGAAGAGAGCTCAGACATCTGTATCTGAAATCATAACATTTATAAGTAGATGGCTAGAGTGGGTTATCTTCAGTTGCAAACTGAACAATTCCCTAAATCTTCTATTATGATTGCACTGAAAGGGATATGCTTTTTTAGGAGTTAATGGTGCTGCACATGAGTGCTTGGGGAACTCTTGTGCAAAGTAGGGGACACTGTGGGATTTCTAAATCCTTCTTCCCACTACTGGTCACTTATTTATGAAGCAAAGAAGATGAAAATGCCTTTCTCTTTCCCATGATCCTATTACAACACATAATCCTTTCTACCATCCTCTCTTTCTCTTCAAATCACCACCATTTTGAAGCTGCTAGCACATACAGAGTTGTTTTCCCTAGTTTGCTTATCATAGAATCATAGAATCGATTGGGTTGGAAAAGACCTCTGAGATCATCAAGTCCAACCCTTGGTCCAACTCCAAGTCTTATGGACTTGTGTGTTGTAAATTATAGTTTAATGGGTGACCAAAAATGCAGTGATATTGTAGCCTGAACCCCAATCAGACTTCTTTTTGGCAAGTACTCAAGCTTGGCCTCCCATCCTTTTACATTCCTGGAGGTCTTCCCTGCTTCCGTCACAACTTTTATGCTATCTATCTCCTTTTAACTTTCTCTTTTAGCTTGAACACTTCCACCATTCCCTTCATGAGTACCACAATTCTCCTTCAAATCCCATGACCCTTAAAGTCCTTCCCCTGTAGCCAGCATTTGCTGACACTATTTTTCTTTTTCTTGAAAATGGTGTGATGCCTTACATGAACTTCTTCCTGCAGAGAACAGTTCTGCAAAATAATATTTCATTCAAGCATCAAGCAGCTGACATTGTAGAAAGTAGCTTCTTTCTGGGAGATTTTTCCCAAAAGTCATGCCTGGTGTTGGGCAAGGCTGGTTCAATGACTGCTGTACATACGCAAGAATTGCTCGATTCTTGTAAATCAGGCAAAACAAAATGTCTTCTGGTGAGAAAGGGTGTGGCCTTCTGGTGAGAAAGGGTGTGTCTATACAAGCAGATGCCTACAGGTGCAGTACATCTCTAGTCTGAATGCTTTCTGTAATAGATTCTCCTTCTTGGGAAGGCCTGGCGTCATATCAGCTTGGCTATTTGATGTCCACTAACAGAAAGGGTTTCTGTTAAAAGAAACTACATCTATCTCAATCAGTAATGAATAGAAAATATCATTTATCTATCAGTTGTATTTCATATTCCTTTTGTATTACTGACTGTGCTGTTGTCCATCTCCAAGTCTTGCTTTTCTTACTGGACTTACAATAAAATTTTCTATTCTGATTTTTTTATGAAATTGGATGCTTTTTTTTTTCAAAAAGCATAAGCATGTCTAGCAGCCACTCTTCTGAGAAGTAGCCTAGCACTCATTTAAAGTACTTTAAACTTTAGTAGCTTCTGCAGTTTGAAAATAGACATGGTTAAGAAAAGATACAAGGCTGATGGGGATCCAGTATCAGATCTGTTCAAATATAATGAAAAAAAAAGTGAAGGTTTAAAAGATTCAGAATTGCAGTTCTTACCTATGCTCAAGCCTGATAATCACTTCCGATATCTTTTTTCACAGTTCTTGTCTTCACTACTGATTGGCTGGTCTTAGTTTGAAGAAAATGTCAGCACAACCCAAGAAGAGCATTTAATAGCTAAATGGCTTTTCATGAGTAACAACTCACACTTGTAAATTAATCATGCTGCAACAGTCTTACTCTAGGCTAACTCAACGTACCAATTTAACTCACTTTCCATGTTCAGAATGTGAAAACATTAAATCTAGGTCAATATTTTCAGTAAATTCAATAAATTATTCACTGAGCCAATTATTTTCTCGAGATATTTTGTACCACAAATTTTCTACTTCATGCCACGGAACCATTTTAGCATTCAAGGAAAGAAAACATTCTTATCTGCAAAGGAACTGTGCAGTCATGCATCCTAATTCAGAATTTAACATCACTAGGTATAGCATAGCAGGAGGGAAGCAAATTTCACCCCACCACACACTTGATTATCTTCAGACTGAGATATACTTGTGTCTATATCAGCTTATTCATGAAGTCAAGAAGGTGAAAATCCTCCATTTAATGCAATAAAATTTGTATATTCCTAGAAGCAAGTCATTAAGCAATTTGTCTAACATGGGCTGAAAATTGTAATATAGCTTCAGATTACTTGCCTGATCTTGTAAATCAAAATGTACTCACGATTTAACAAATTGTACTTTTTAGCTTATTTCCATTTTGGTTTTTTTTTCAGTTCACATGTAGCATTAGCAAAATCACACCAAAGTTAAAACTGAAAGTAAAAATTAGAAGTAAGAAATGGATAATAGTCTTCTGTCAATGTTAGGTTTAGAGGTTTTTGACAGAAGTGAACTGTAAAAAAAAAGTTGAATTAAAGGTATGGACATCTGACATGCAAAGGTGAATAAGCAGTTATGAAAATAAGGACTGGGCAGATAAAAGAAAGGCAACAATGCAAGCAGGATGCAAAGAGATGGTTTGCAGGGCACACTGGGAATCTTGCCAACATAGGGAGGGGCAGATTTAGACACACTGTCATAAAAAATTCACAGAGCTCAACTGCAGCCGATCAAAAGTTAAAAGGAAATCTTCCAGTGAAATCCTGTCAAAACTGACATGCTCAGCATTCTACTCTTTACAAAGCCAACCCCAGCAGCTGTACTGGTAATGAATGGCTTGAACCGAGATGCTGCCGTAAGAAGTTTCTGTCGTGTTGGCCAAATGATGCTCATCAGTTGTGGCAGGTGGTGTTGAAACTGGCAAAGGCATCCCACTGTGTCTGTCAAATTTACCTTATCTTCTCCCTTAAGAGGTCCTTTGCTTTTCATCACTGTCACAGCCATGCTCCAAAACAGGTCCTCTTCCTCAGCTGAACTCTCAGAGAAAGCTCGAGAGCGTCAGGCACTGCGGGACCACTCAGTCAGAATCTTTGCTCCCACTTACTTCCAAAAATTAAACCTTTTTCCCTCTCTGCAGCTTTGACCTGCTAATTGTGGCAGTGGGAGGAGTAAACTGTTAGTGCTGCTCCACTGAGTTTGGATTTCAAATGTTCAGCAAGCCATTCATTAAAGCTGTAATTATTAATAGGTAATTTTCAAAAAGGCATTGGTATCATGCTTTTTTTTTTTTTACAGCTTTAGTTTTGATGACTAAGGAACTGCTAGAAAGGAGGGAGAGACTGTTTTCACAGTGGAAAGCATTTGGATGTGTTTAACTAGAACTTTTTATCTTCAAGTTGAACAAGCAATTCCAAAGAGCCTTGCTTTTAATGGGTTTTCCAGTTACATTGGCTAATACATAGAGAAGAGAGGGCCTGATGAAACAAAAATAGATTCTGCTAAAATCAGAATATATGACTTTTTCAGTTCTGAGTCTTTTTTCCCAAGCCATTAACTGTCAGAGGTTATCTAATTTTATAAAATTCTACACAATAAATGCAAGCATTGTGTTTTGGGGTTTTTTTGGCGTATCTTATATCTCTAATAGAAGCAGATAATTTGACCATGTTTTTCATGTGCAGGATGAATATGTGCTATCTGGATGAAGATACATGGTGTTGAATGTTATGGTGATTAACAGTGGTTCAATGTACAATTAGATATTTTGGATTTGAATTTCATTGGTAACAGCACTAATGGTGTACAATGTTTTCCATTAACCCACCAAGGTTTTAGGGCAGTGAACCATTAAATCAAAGATATTTCCCTTCTGAGGACCTAAGGAGATGAGTAGCTGCACAGACTGTAGTGTGCCCTCATTCTTGATTGTCACCAAAGTGTTCATGTAATGTAAATATTAATCTCTATAACAAGTCAGCAGATGCATCATGTACCAATTCTTCCTGAAGCATGGACATACCATGAACCACATGGCAAATACTTAATTGAGTCTCAAGTACATTTGCAAAGCAGGCTGTGAAAAGCAATTTGTTGCATTTAAATGGCATAAAAGGTTGAGTTTATTCTAAGCTCTATATTATGTGTGACATTTGGAATTTAACACAAAACAACAGGAACAAACTAGAAGATTGCTCTGGTACCTATTTTTAGCTGGAAGAGATCCTTAACACATTGAAGCTTACATGACAGGGCCATTTCCTGTTGCAGGACACGCCCATCAATAACAAGGGAGAGATTGGGAAAGTCAGGGATAAGAAATTAAATCCCTGAAACACTTCTGCTGGAGAGCAGGACAGGAAGTGGTGAGAACATTTATTTTTATTCTGAGTGTCTCGGTTCTAGGGAAATGAGAAAACGCAGTGTGAGTTGTATTGGCAAGCAGTGAGTCATTGATCCATCTTGCTGATAAAAGTACGGAAAAAGTATCCCTCAAGGAGGAAATAAACTGTTGAATTTGGAGCTTTACCTGCATCAAGAGCGACATTCTTTTTCTGCAGCTCTGCTGCTGCACCTGTCCATGTGAAACACTGCAAAAATTATGAATTTAAATACAAATGGAAAAGACATAGTCAAGAAATGACAGCTAATCAACTCTATTTCCCCTATAGCCCCTTTTATTTTATCTTTGTGATGCCCTATTTGGTGTTTTTAGTAATGGCAGTAATGGTATCCCAGTTTCACAGACTCATTCCACTGACTGCTGCAAATACTTGCTGAATACTTTGTCTTTTAGAAACATAAAAGCTATAGGCACAGTTCCCCACTAGCACAACTTGCACATAAAGAAATGGGGTTTTACATGTTTTTTCTTGCCATTACTTGATGCCTGACAGCTCCCTACTGCCCTAATGTAGTGCTTCCTAATCAAGAAGCCAAACTGTGAGCCTGCTGATAAACAAGTTTATGGGCAAAAGAAGGAACATCAGCACACAATCTGCTCTCTGATGCCATGAGTTTGCACCAGTAGCCCCTGTGAAGGAGAGGTACTGATGCAGCTGTTTCCCAGAGACTCAGGGAAAGGGGAGTATCAAATTGCACCCTTGCCTCCCTGATCCCCTCTTGTACCTGTGTGATATCCCTTCCTCCAGGTGGCTGAAAAGGGGCTGTGCTGGCTCTGTCATCACAGCCTAGGGTCCCACTTGTGTTTCATTAACCTTATTTGCAGCCTTGAAATCCAGACCAGGCCATTCAATTATCCAATTTAACCTTTCTCAGGTGATTGAAACAAGAGAAAAAAATTGGTTTCTGCCCAACCTCAGGCTGAGTCACATGTTATTTTTCTATGTCACTTCAAAGTTGTCTAAGCAATTCAGGACTCATAATTTGACATGGGCATTATTTCTTCTTCAACAAAGTGTTTAATTTGATGCTTAAGCTGTCCTTTGCCACAGAAAAATAGTGAAAAAGTAAACAGAAACAGGCGAAGGAATAAAGTCATCCTGAATAGAGAGAAAGAGAGAGAGAGAGAGAGAGAGAGAGAAATATCAACATAATCAGCACTGCAGAGGTGGAGCTGTTCCAAGCTTGTATCAGAGCAATTGGTCATTCAGCTTGAACTTGGATTTGTCAGGAGCACAGAGCCTAACTCATCACTCACTGAGAATAAGCTGTTCCTCCTTCATTGACCACATTTTTAGAAAAGTCAGCATTTTCCTTCAGAAAACTTTTACAGATGCTCTTGGGTATTGAAGAATACCAGCCTTACCAAAAGAGGAACCTTAGGTGTCTTGTTATTTCCAGCCTCTGAGTTCTCAAAGTGTCATCTTTCATCTTTCAAATAATTTTTTTTGTTCAGAATGTGACTGTTTGATTAGGGTTTTTTCCCCTTCTGTCCAGTTGATTTTACATTTTTATCCTTCATACTGAGGTAAAGATTTTTATCTTAGCACAGCTCCCTTTATGTTTTGCTTTCTATTTCAGCAGCATGTTGTATTTAATAGGAGACATTTCATACAAGGCTGAGGATCAGACTTTCAAGTTTGCACTTAACGGCTGCATATGTTTGAACTGAACATCCATTCGGACAGTTCTCAAGGTTCCCTTCAGCAGAGTGAGCATGGCCACGCAACATGGTGTGTTGCTGCCTTTCAGATTCCTCAAGAAAATCCTACTGAGCAGGAGCAGCCATTTGAGACTCAAAATCAGGATTTCTGTGTCAGTGTCTGGGCAGTATGATCATGCCCCTGTCAGAGCAATTCAGGTCAGTATTGCATTGACACGGTGGCATTGGCCCTTCCAGGTGGGGAATCAGACTTACATCTTGACTGAAGGCTGGCATGGAAAGGGCACTTTTCCTTCTGGCTTGCTGTACATTTTGAAAGTGTGTGACTTTTGTAACAAATTTCACTTTCCAAACTTTCATTCTACTCTTGAAGCTCTGGTCTTTAAACACGCCTGATCAGCTGTTTAGGCACAATCTCGCTTAATTGTGACTGGAGTATCTGTTAAGGTAATGGTGCTTCACCAGCAGCCTAACTCAAAATGCCCAGAATGCCCAGTTCATAGTTCTTGGCTACTTTTATTATTACTATTTTCCTTAAGACTGAAACTGAAAAATTCTACTGGCAGACCAGAATCAAACTCAGTACCTGTAAAATAAACAGATTTTGAGCCCCAAATTCAATGTCTGAATGAAGTTATTCTCTGGGAAGCTTTCTTTGCCACTTCCTGAATAATATGCCAAGTCTCTTGTATGTTTTGCAGTGGACACCCTGTCAATGACAGATTTGTTATCATACATTGTTGTAGTTTGGGATTATTATGTAAATTCTCTCCCCTGTCACTAACTGCCCATGCCAGCAGTTAACAAAAGAAGCAGTTAACTACTGATCACTTGGATGGGGGCAGGTTTGTCTCTTTTGTTTTTTGGGGACATTTTTTTTTCTCTTTAGCTTGCGGTGGCTGCCGAGGAGAGAAGTGGCTCTGCTGGCACTGCTGGGGCTTCTGGCTGAGCTGCTGCTTTTTTCTCCTCGCCGTGGCTGTTTCTCCCGGTTCCTGCATCTGGGATCCCGGCCTCTGTTGCAGTCTGACCACCGCCTGCACTGACCACCGCCTGCACCGTCACGGCCTGCCCGCCCCGGCTGGGGCAGTGACCCGGGAGAGAGAGAGGTTTGCAGCTGCTTTTGCAGGACACGTGGTGGTTCCCCACTTTCAGCTTTCTTTTTCCTTCATCTGGGACAAGAGACACAGAGTTCATCTGAGAGTTAACCACTCGTCTGTCTCACTGGAGAGGGACTGGGAACTACTGGGAACTCACTCCGCAGCCAGCCGGACTGTGACATTTGACACTGCTTAAGTATAACTTTTCCTCCTGGAGGAAAACCTGCTGGGTTTTGTTTTTGTTTTTTTTCTTTCTCTTGTGGTGTTGGGGAAGCGGTTTGCACTAGTCTGTTTATATATAGCAGTTAAGAACAGTTATCCTTCTTCTATTAAAATTCCTTTTTTCTTAAATTTGATAAAGAGTGGCGTGATTATTGTGGAGAAGGCCACCTCCCCCGCTTGTGGATAAACATTTTGGTTTTTTTCCCCTCAAACCAAGACATACTTTTGGTGCCCAACGTGGGGCTTGTAAACAAAGAAGGATAACTGTTCTTGTGGCACCATGTGGGTATTGAGTTTAGGGTTCATCAGAACCATCCTGTATAACATATTGGCTTTTTGTTGGTACAAATTCATGCCAAAAGGAGCGGCAGGTTTAAGTCTTATCAACAAATCAATGAGTAAAACTCAAATAGCCGCACTTATTATTGAGTTCTTACTCTGGATTTATGGTGCCATGAATTCCATGCCTTTGGATGTCACGTGGGTGGTGTTCTCCAGGCTGTTTTCCTGACGTAACCTAAGCTGCTACCTCTGGGGATTCAGTGATAATAGTACGGACCCTTGGGAAGGAACAAAGGGGAATCTCTTCTCCCAACCCTTTGTCCATTCCCCATTCAAGTCTGCTACAACAGCTTTTGAGATGTTTAAATTCTCCCTGGATGCCAGAGATATCTTGCTCTTTATGGTTTTTCTGCAAGGTTGTATCCCTGCGGCCTACAGTATGTTTGAAGGTAGGGCCAGGGTTTTTCAAGAACGCATTCAGAAGCCTAGCCCAGTGAAGGGGGAAAAGCGAGAGAATAAAACCCCTGATGCCACAGTGAATGGGGAAAAGCAAGAGAATAAAACCCCTGATGCCACAGTGAAAGGGGAAAAGGAAGAGAATAAAACCCCTGACGTTACAGTGATGCAGGATGGGGCTAAAAAAGGGGAAGAGGGTAAAACCTCTGATGTTACAGTGACGCAGGACGAGGCTAAACCAGGAGGACAGGCCAAGCCTATGGAAGTTGCCCCTATCCAGAAAAGGAAATATAAGACCAAATCAGACCATCCAGCGGACAATGAGGGGGCTGCTGCACCTCCACAGCAAGCAGACCCAGAGCCTGAGATCATCACTGAGTCATTGTCATTTGATAATCTCCGTAGTTTGCGGAAAGACATTGCTCGACACCCGGGGGAGCCCATCCTGACTTGGTTGATCCGAGTTTGGTACCTTATGGGTGAAACCTTACAACTGGATGGTGCTGAAGCCAGGTTTTTGGGGGCTCTGGCCCAGGATGTGGCTGTTGAACAGGTGTTCGTGAGGGAATCAAAGCCCCTTTCACTCTGGGCACGACTTCTAACGAGTGTAAGAGAGAAGTTTGTTTATAGAGAAATCCTGCAGGAACATCACATTGAGAAGACTTGGAAGACGATGGAAGAAGGAATTTTACGTCTGAGGGAGATGGCAATGATGGACGTGCTTTTTGGAAGGGGTGGGCAAACCAATAATGACCCTGACAAGGTCAGATGCACACCACATA
Source organism: Pithys albifrons albifrons (assembly GCF_047495875.1). NCBI lineage: Eukaryota > Metazoa > Chordata > Aves > Passeriformes > Thamnophilidae > Pithys > Pithys albifrons. The sequence continues at coordinate 30,954,621 of NC_092459.1, forward strand.
TGTGGTGGAACCTTTCACACTCGGGGTCAGCTGAATACACCGATTTCCTGGCATCCATGTATAGGGAAGAGAACCAAGAAACAGTGGGTGCTGTAGCAAATAAGCTGCGGATATATGAAGGCATGACCCACAGCCCAATGCAGGCCCGTATTTCTGCTGTAGAGACATTGGTTGAGAGTCTCAACATGCTGCCTGCAGAGGTAAAAGTGATCAGAGAGGAAATTAGGAAAAGTCTCCAAGTGGCACCAGTGAGAATGAGAACCTCTGAAGTAAGAGCCAGACACCCCCCAACCAGAGGAAGTGGACAGACCTCACGAACTGAGATGTGGTACTTCCTGGCCAAACATGGAGAAGACATGGGACGGTGGGATGGGAAACCCACCCGTGCCCTTGCAGCCCAAGTACAAGAACTGAAGGAGAATGGAAGAAGGTCAGTGAGAGTAAGTGCAGTCCCAGTTTCCCACGGGCAAGAATCTGACCCACAGGAGGGCACCTCCCAGGTGTACTCATCGAGAAAAGGTTCTGACCGCTATGACCAGGATCAGTGTTAGAGGGGCCCTGCCTCTAGCCAGGTAGAGGCACGGGACAACCGTGTCTATTGGACTGTGTGGATTCGATGGCCTGGTACATCAGACCCACAAAAGTATAAGGCTTTGGTTGATACTGGCGCTCAATGCACATTAATGCCATCAGGACATGTGGGCTCAGAAACTATTTCTATTTCTGGGGTGACAGGGGCATCTCAAGAGTTGACTGTGCTAGAAGCTGAAGTAAGCTTGACAGGGAGAGATTGGCAGAAACACCCCATTGTGACTGGTCCAGCCGCCCCATGTATCCTGGGCATTGACTTCCTCAGGAATGGATATTTTAAGGACCCAAAGGGGCATAGATGGGCTTTTGGAATAGCCACTGTACAGACAGAAGGGATTGAACAATTGAGCTCATTGCCAGGTCTCTCAGAAAGTCCTTCTGCTGTTGGACTGTTGAAAGTTGAGGAACAGCAAGTGCCAATTGCCACCACGACAGTGCACCGTCGGCAATACCGAACGAACCGCGATGCTGTGATCCCCATCCATAAGATGATCCGTGAACTGGAGAGCCAAGGGGTGGTCAGCAAAACCCACTCACCCTTCAACAGCCCCATCTGGCCTGTGCATAAGTCTGATGGAGAATGGAGATTGATTGTGGATTATCGTGGCTTGAATGAAGTTACCCCACCGCTGAGTGCCGCTGTGCCGGACATGCTGGAGCTCCAGTACGAGCTGGAGTCCAAGGCAGCAAAGTGGTATGCCACTATTGACATTGCTAATGCATTTTTCTCCATTCCTCTGGCACCACAGTGCAGGCCACAGTTTGCTTTCACCTGGAGGGGCGTGCAGTACACCTGGAACCGACTACCCCAGGGGTGGAAACACAGTCCCACCATCTGTCATGGACTGATCCAGACTGCACTGGAGAAGGGTGAGGCTCCAGAACACCTGCAATACATTGATGACATAATTGTGTGCGGGGACACAGCAGAAGAGGTTTTTCAGAAAGGAAAGAAAATCATCCAGATTCTTCTGGGAGCTGGCTTTGCCATCAAACGGAGTAAGGTTAAGGGACCAGCCCAAGAGATCCAGTTCCTGGGAGTGAAGTGGCAGGATGGACGCCGTCAGATTCCAACAGAAGTCATCAATAAGATCACAGCAATGTCTCCACCTGCCAGCAAAAAGGAAACACAAGCCTTCCTGGGTGCCATAGGGTTCTGGAGGATGCATATCCCAGCATACAGTCAGATTGTAAGCCCTCTCTACTTGGTAAGCCGTAAGAAGAATGATTTCCACTGGGGCCCTGAGCAGCAACAAGCCTTTGACCAGATCAAGCATGAGATTGCTCAGGCTGTAGCCCTTGGACCAGTCAGGACAGGACCAGACATACAGAACATGCTCTACTCCGCCGCCGGGAATAATGGCCTGTCTTGGAGCCTTTGGCAGAAGGTGCCTGGTGAGACTCGAGGCCGACCACTTGGATTCTGGAGCCGAGGCTACAGAGGATCTGAAGCCAACTATACTCCCACAGAGAAAGAGATCCTAGCCGCCTGTGAAGGAGTTCAAGCTGCCTCAGAGGTGATTGGCACAGAAGCACAGCTCTTTCTGGCATCTCGACTACCAGTGCTGAAGTGGATGTTGTCAGGACAGGCTGCCTCTACACATCACGCCACTGATGCTACCTGGAGCAAGTGGATTGCCCTGATTACGCAGCGCGCCCGTATAGGAAAATCAAATCGCCCTGAGATCCTGGAAATCATCACGAACTGGCCTGAAGGTGAAAATTTTGGTCTAGCAGATGAAGAGGAAGAGCAGGTGACACGTGCGGAAGAAGCTCCACCATACAATCAATTGCCAGAAGAAGAAGTACGCTACGCCCTCTTCACCGATGGCTCCTGTCGCATTGTAGGGACCAATCGCAAATGGAAAGCAGCTGTATGGAGTCCCACACGACAAGTTGCAGAAGCTACTGAAGGAGAAGGTGGGTCGAGTCAGTTTGCAGAGCTTAAAGCCGTGCAGTTGGCCCTGGACATTGCTGAATGAGAGAAATGGCCAAAGCTTTACCTCTACACCGACTCATGGATGGTGGCCAATGCTCTCTCGGGATGGTTAGACCGATGGAAGAAAACCAATTGGAAATGCAGAGGGAAACCCATTTGGACTGCCGATATATGGCAAGACATCGCCACCCGAGTAGAGAAGCTGATTGTGAGAGTGCGCCACGTACATGCACTCGTTCCCAAAAATTGGGCCAATGAGGAACATCTCAACAACCAACAGGCAGACCGAGCTGCGCAAGTGAAAGTATCACAGACAGATCTGGACTGGCAGCACAAGGGAGAGCTGTTCTTGGCTCGATGGGCCCATGATGCCTTGGGCCATCAGGGCAGAGATGCCACTTATAAATGGGCACGAGACCGAGGGGTGGATTTAACCATGGACATTATCTCTCAGGTTATCCATGACTGTGAGACATGTGCTGCCATTAAGCAGGCTAAGAGAGTGAAGCCCCTATGGTACGGTGGACGCTGGGATAAGTATAAGGGGAGGCCTGGCAGGTTGACTACATCACACTACCACAGACCCGCCAAGGCAAGCGCTATGTGCTCACCATGGTGGAAGCAACCACAGGGTGGCTGGAGACACACCCAGTGCCTCATGCCACTGCCCGGAACACCATCCTAGGCCTGGAAAAACAAGTCCTGTGGCGACATGGCACCCCAGAGCGAATTGAGTCAGATAATGGAACTCATTTCAAGAACAGCTTAGTTGCTACCTGGGCAAGAGAACATGGCATTGAGTGGGTGTATCATATCCCCTACCATGCACCAGCTGCCGGGAAAGTTGAACGGTGTAAGGGACTGTTGAAAACCACTTTGAAGGCGTTGGGTGGAGGGACTTTCAAACACTGGGATCAATGCTTAGCAAAGGCTACATGGCTAGTCAACACTAGAGGCTCTGTCAATCGAGCCGGTCCTGCCCAATCAGAACCCCTTCACACTGTAGATGGAGATAAAGTCCCTATAATACACCTGAGAGGTATGCTAGGGAAAACAGTCTGGATCAACCCTGCCTCAGGCAAAGGCAAACCCATTCGTGGGGTTGTCTTTGCTCAAGGATCTGGTTCCACCTGGTGGGTGATGCAGGAAGATGGAGAGACACGATGTGTACCTCAAGGGGAACTTATCTCTGGGTAAACGACTTATATTACTGTATTTGTAAACATTTAAATATTTGAAAGAAAATTTAAGTTTAATGTAGAGTATTGGCATGGAAGAGAATTTAGGGGTGGATAATGTTGTAGTTTGGGATTATTATGTAAATTCTCTCCCCTGCCACTAACTGCCCATGCCAGCAGTTAACAAAAGAAGCAGTTAACTACTGATCACTTGGATGGGGGCAGGTTTGTCTCTTTTGTTTTTTGGGGACATTTTTTTTTCTCTTTAGCTCCGTGGAAGGCAGGAGCAGTGGCTGCTGAGGAGAGAAGTGGCTCTGCTGGCACTGCTGGGGCTTCTGGCTGAGCTGCTGCTTTTTTTTCTCCTCGCCGTGGCTGTTTCTCCCGGTTCCTGCATCTGGGATCCCGGCCTCTGTTGCAGTCTGACCACCGCCTGCACTGACCACCGCCTGCACCGTCACGGCCTGCCCGCCCCGGCTGGGGCAGTGACCCGGGAGAGAGAGAGGTTTGCAGCTGCTTTTGCAGGACACGTGGTGGTTCCCCACTTTCAGCTTTCTTTTTCCTTCATCTGGGACAAGAGACACAGAGTTCATCTGAGAGCTCACCACTCGTCTGTCTCGCTGGAGAGGGACTGGGAACTACTGGGAACTCACTCCGCAGGCAGCCGGACTGTGACATTTGACACTGCTTAAGTATAACTTTCCTCCTGGAGGAAAACCTGCTGGATTTTGTTGTTGGTTTTTTTCTTTCTCTTGTGGTGTTGGGGAAGCGGTTTGCACTAGTCTGTTTATATATAGCAGTTAAGAACAGTTATCCTTCTTCTATTAAAATTCCTTTTTTCTTAAATTTGATAAAGAGTGGTGTGATTATTGTGGAGAAGGCCCCCTCCCCCGCTTGTGGGGAAACATTTTGGTTTTTTTCCCCTCAAACCAAGACATACATTCTGAATTTTTCTACCTTTTTGCTGCTACCCATATAAAATGATAAACTTATTTTGCACAATGTGTCCACAAATAAAAGCAAAACCTAAGTATTTTATAAATTATCTGGTATTCAACAGTGTGCTGTTTTCTGACTTCAGATGACTCATTGTCATATTCATTTGTTAGTTTGTTCATCTTTAAATGTAACACACTCTACGACAAGTGACCCATTTAATTTTCTATTCTAATTATGCCTTTATGGAGCCTCCTAGTTCAATTTTTTTCTAGTCTGAGTGCAAAAGGTTAATATCTTAAAATTAGACAACTAAACAGAAGTGGGCCACAGTCACTGCTAAATGGGTAAAGTAATTAAAATTGTGTAGCTTTGAGCATTTCTTCTACTAACTTTCTATAAATAAAAACTTTCCTCAAAGGTTACAACACAGGTCAATTCTGAGCTAACATTAACTATAAAAGTTGTTGCCAAATTCAACTAATTCTGGAGTTATGAGTAACAAGACAATTACCATGGAACTCTATAGAAATGCAAATTCTTTAGATATTTTGCTTAAATTAGAATACCTACTACAGGTATTCTATATAAACAGGCACAGAATATAAGCACAAAGCACATTTTTATATCAGATATTCTTGCTGATTAGTATATATCGATTAGCACATATTGATACGATGTTATTACAAAACATACACTCTAATAGCATTCAAGACTGTTGATGTCTGCCAAAGTCTATAATTACTTTAATATTTTATAGTAATATTATTGATTTATTTTAGCTATTTCTTCTTCATTATCAAGTTTGTGGATCTGCTACAGGTTCTTTGCTATTTGTGCCGAACACCTTTCAAGATCTGTGTGCCTTTCCTTTCATTCCACACATTTGGGTTTCAGCTGTTATGCCTCTCTTCCAAGGCCAGTGTAAATAAATGATTTCTGAGGCCATAAAGGCTGTGTAAAATGTCTGAATGACAAAGTAATGAACACTCTTTGAGACTGGAGTGAGCACAAGTATTTATTGCTAAGCAACAAAGACTGATGTCAACAAGTTTTGCCAAATGCAGATGGTGAGTAGGTTTGTTGAAAAAATGAAATCACTCTAACATAACTCTTTACAGAGGATTCTAATATAATAGAAATAAAATGCACTCAACTGGTTGAAGTGAAGGGCTCCACAGAGAGGAATGGGGTTAATTTAATAATAGCTTCTGATTGCTTGGCTTATATGTTATGGAGTTGCTCACATGTGAGAATATTCCTAAGCTATCTCCGCAAGAGTTAAGGAAGGAAAAACATCTGGAAAGGTTTCCTAAAGTGCCTGCTCTCACCAAAGTTGCTGTTTAGAATGTTATTGTGAACAAAGGAAGGACACAATACATCATACCTGGTTGATGGGGAGGTGGTGTTTAGAATATGCAAATACCACCTTACTGGACATTTTAGTCCTGTTCAGCAAAAGCCTTTGCGATGTCTGTCTGAACAACTCACCAGGTGTGACTTATGGCCTGAGATTGATGATTATGCTACTGCAAAGCTGAACCTGTGCCCTATGGGGAATGTCCACCAAATTCCTTTTATCCTTGTTTGAGATCAGATCTGCCACAGTGGAGAACACACTAATTTATCTGCTTTGAGCACTTTGATGAAAACACATCCTTTAAGGCAGAGCTCAATGTCAAAATCAGATGCAAATTTTTCTTCTTCCCATAGAGAGTGGACAAAAGCAGACTTTAGACCCAAAATATGAGAAGTCCTGCCTCTCTGCAGGGTCAGTGTGCTTGGTCTGTAGAACACGAAACCAAAGAGGTGTTGGCTAGCACTTAAAGACTATGCAGGGCATTCTGTTCTGGTTTGGTCAATCAAAGGGCTAAAATAATTTACTATAACTTACCTCTGGTGCAAGCTGCTTTAAGCAGCTACCTCCTTCCCTGAAAGCCTGCATACCTTCCTCACCCTCCTAGAAACAACCTGCTTGTACTCAGCTTGGAAGAACAGTTCTGCTGCCAGACTCTCAAATGCCACTCATGTTCTATGTAAAGAGAGCCAATGATCAGCCTAGAATTCCTGCTCCTTTTCCTTACACTGGATGATACAGAAAGAAAAGCACATTTCCATGTTTTCAGTCTCCACAGTAAGTGAATCACACTTGCTGGTCTACATCAATTGGTATGTTGGTGCAGAGCCTGGAATAGTAGCCTGTAGTAGCATAAGTACTCCCAGCAGTGTGATGGTGGCAATAAAGTAAACACACACTCACATACACACACACACACACACAAAAAAAAAACAACAAAAAAACAAACCCAAACCACCCCCCAAACCAAATCCCTATCTCTTATTATAGAAGGTGACTTAATTTGCTTCAAAGCAAAGATGTTGTACCTCAGGCAACTCATTAAACAAGTCTCTTGTGTCTGAATGAAAAATGTAACGTGCATGAAAATTACTATCTTAACTTGAGTGAAAGAAAGATCAGTCAGAACTCACATGGAACTCAGCTGAGAAAAAATATTTTACTTGAAGTTATTTTTTCTATTAGCTGTGTTAGACAACCAGCCATATTGTATCATACAGCCACAACAGAAAGATATGAGTGGCTCCTTAGAATTAGGTAAATTCACCTAATAAAGACATTAACCCATTTTGACCAGTGATTGCATTTGGAAAAGATTTTAGGAAATATTGCTTTTTTTGCCACTTGCTTCACTGCTTTTGTGTGTTGTCAGGGTCTTGTGCTTTTTGAGGGGTTTGGATCTAGTTGTTCAAGGTCAGTTGCTCTGCCTGTAAATGTTCATAAGCTAGAGAGAATAAATGCCTTTTCAGGATTTGAGTTATTTCCAAATTGTTCACTTTTGCAGTTCACTACTGGACATTTGCCCACATGGTATGTTTCTGGTGTCTGATTAGGTAAACAAAAATGGTGAACTAGTGAAAGCGGTAGTGACAAATGCATACTAACTCAAACAATCTGAACTGATTTCTTGTTTTTCAGGAGCTTTGAAGACATTTCAAGAACATTAAGTCATTCAAATATTCAGGATATAGTGAGGAATATCAGCTTAGCAATGCAAATGCAACTTGAATTTCAGTTGTTCAATCACATATTTCTTTATGAATTTGGATGGTGGAGAAACCCCTGGTTTTTCAAACAGTCCTAGCCACTCTGCTTTTTCTCTTGATCACCAGGCATGTACACAAAGCCACAAAATTCAGTTTTCTTCATCTCTAATGCACTGCTGAGATATCTAGCACTCATGTCATTTAGCCTTAAAAGCTATTAATGCACTTGGTAAAGATGAAAAGTGAAATATGAAATCTTGTCAAGCCTCCTGAAAGCTGTAGTCAGGTTTTTTAAATAAATGTTTTCCAGACACTGAGTTTTGTCTATTTCCAAATGTAGCATTGTAGATTTATTACTTAGAAAAATATGTTGACAGCAACTGGATTTGGAACTTTTCATTTCTCTGCAACACAGCCACAGTACACTCCAAGGCTGTATAAACTTTTCAAGCCCATCCAAGTTATTTGCCCTTGAACTGGTCAGACCACCTGTAGATTTGAGAGGACACCGCTTTTTTCATGTCCATTCTGCTGAGCCTGGCAACAAGGGCTCGAATTAGTGTCAAAATATGACAGTGGGCATGTTGAGTTTCCACATGTCACCTGAGTGGCTAGACTACAGAGTGTCTTTTGACCCAACATGTAGGTGCTGGTTTTTCCTAAGTAAAAGAATGACTGCACCAGGCCAGGTCTGGAGACACCCTGCCCAGCCACCAGCAACCTTGGGTGTCTGCATTTGGCTGGGCTGTGGGGTATATGCTCACAACCCTGAAACAGGCAGAACTTCCTCGGCCTGAGCCTCCACTTCCTAAAACCCAGACAATTTCTGCAGCCATTGAAATGCTTGGATTTCTCCTCCAGCATACCTAGTGTGGTCTCTGGTCTCAGCTCCCTCTCACTGTGAGAGGGCTGCAGGCAAAACGGATGCCCAGCTTTGCAGCTGAGGACTTTGCAGCTAAGTCTGTGGTCACACAGCATGCCCAATAATGCCCCACTGATTATAGTCCTTTTCTAAAATAAGTTTATTGCAGCAAGTGCAAAGTATTTTATTCTATCTTTTTTTTCCCAGGCTCATTCTCCTATAATTTCAAGCCTGCATCTCATGAATCTTCATTGTAAGGGACATGAAATTTATCTTCACATTTAGGAGAACATTATCTAGCCAGTCTGATCCTTAATTTTTATTGTAGTAACCTGAATTACAATATCAAAGAACCTTTACAACTTTATGGAATATAGACATTTGTTGTCATTGTGTTCTGAATTCTGAAATAATTACCTCATTTCAGCTTTTTTAAAGGCAAACCCCACAGTCCTTGGGAAAAACTCAAAATTTAAATTACTACTACTACTACTACTACTACTACTACTACTAGTATTAGTATTAGTATTTTAAATAGACTTCAGAAATCAAGAGGTAAGTTGAGATGAATAACCAGTCTCAATTTACTAGCTTTCCTATGGTTATCCAAACCTAACACAGAATCAAGGTCTTTCAAATTGCAACCACTCATAGGGTTAGTTCCAGTTTTAGCTATACCATAGATTGGGCAATCCTTGTCTAATCAGATCCTTTTGCATTTGTGCGATAATATTGCCCCACAGCTATTGATCTCTGAGCAGACACTACAGCTCTCTTTCAACCAAAAAGCAAACATTGCAAAGGCCATTTGAAAATCAAATCTCTCCTTCAGCATAAGGGAGAGTCTGGAAAATTGCATTGAATACGGAAAGAGGAAATTGCAGGGAACATCTTTCTTATGTGTTAATTGAGAAGAGTGTTGGTATATTATAGTACCCTTATAATAACATAATGTATTAAAAGACATTAAAATATTATGAGCTATTAAAGCTCTGATGCTGATTTGGTGTATCTTTAGGCTGCCAGCCAGTATTGTTGAAATGCTGTGAAATGATCTTGTCTGGTGCAAAGATGGAAAAGTTTGAAACCTTTATTTTATTCTTATTCTTTTTTAAGTGTCTCACCCCATATCACATTAATAAGGGGTCTGCAATGTAAACTGCTCCTGGCTGTGGCCCCAGAAGCCTTCTGGTAAACCTGACTTCAAACTTCAGACTTTCAGCTATGTCAAGATGTATCAAATGAAGTACAGTTATTTGGCTTGTTGGATGTGCTGTATATTGAATTGTCTGGTAACTTACTAACAAATTCATATAATGTCTTTTTAGAGAGATGTAGGAAAATAACAGGCCTCAAAGGAACTACTTTTCAGAACAAACATGTTTTGCTGGTGTTTTCTTAGGGAAGAAACTAAGGAAAATTAAGTAGAAGCAGATGGCATTTTATGTCAGAAAACCAGCTCGCAGAATCATGTCATCTAAAAGCTCAATAACTCAGTTACTTGTCTGCTACAGAATTTATGTTTGCTACTAGGACCACAAGCTCCCATACCTATTACTGTGAAAAGTTTAAAGGAAATGAAGTCAGGATGTCACACAAAAATCAGTGATATCTAATAATCCATCACAACAAATATTTTCCACTATTTCTTATTGAAATCTTGCTCGACAGAGATCTAGAGATCTTCTATGACACTCAGCTTTTGGAGGAAATAAAATACCATAAACAGAGAAGGATGGTAGTATTGATCTTTATGGTGATGAAAATTAGGATACTGAAATGCCAGGTATACTGAAATGCCAAAATTTTAATTGACTAAAAAAAATAATTCTGGGACTTTAAAACTTTTTAATTCATTCACATAAAAAGGTCAACAGAATTTAGCTGCCCTTTACAAAAAAGGACAAAAAATGTCAATGGGTCTTTTATACCTTCACAAGACACAGCCTTTAAAAATATGCATCTTGTTTAATAATTAGGCAGTTATATCATACCTTTTTATATTGTTTGTATGCTGATAGGCACAAGTGAGCTTAAAGATGATCTGTGTATGCATATAATTTTTCTGTGTGCCTTCTCTACTTTTTCAGCACCCAGAACTTAGTCCCTTTGAAAGTGGGGCATGGATCCACCCTTGCTGCAAGAAGCAGAAAACAAGGAGCCATGTTTCCCACTGATCTAGGAAGAAGGTTCCATGAAATCACCACCTGCCCTTCCCAAGTTGGTTTTTCAAAGCTTAGAAACAGGTGAAAGGGGCAGATGGGCCATGGCTATTTGGCTAACCTGGCACTGGCTACTCTGCCTATAGTTGAAGTGGTCCCTGCTACCAAATGGGGACTCCAGATATCTTGCTACATGGTTGTGCTACTTCCTGCAGAAATTGCTTCAGTACTTTGTAAAGAAAAGAGGAAAATATTCTATTGTTGTGCTACTTATATTGCAGAAATTGGTAAGACTATAAAGAAATAATCTAAGAAGCTTTGGCTCAGGAAAGATACAGAGAAAACTGAGGTGATGGTAGTTATCCATAAAGAGCGCGTGTGAATACTGATGTGCTAGGGTACACATTTTTTTCAGAAAAGATCTATTTTTTCCATTGATGTTAGAAAAAAAATCTGGAGAAAACCCCCTTGAATCTTAATATTTCTTTAATAATCTGAACTTCAGTATGACAATCCCACATGGACCAGAACAGCACATAGATGATCATACAAAGCTCTTAATAATGTCACGAAACTACCAGCACAAAACATCCCAGCAACTCCATTAACAATAAGCACTACTCAGTGCAATAGTTCCAGTAACACATTTACTGAATTGCATGCCTTCTAATTATGAAAAACATCTCCATCTGAGACAAGAAAAAGACATAACATAAAGCACACAGTTTATTCCAAAGCTTTTGCAGAGGACTAGATGCTTCTATGCTTGCCTGAAATTGTCTCAGTTAACAAAGCTTATCAAGATGCTGTAATACTGGTTTCTGAGACTAGTTATTACTTACATAATGATATAACCTTATTCTGAATTTCCAGTCTGTTTATGGTGTCACAATAGCTAATTATCTGCCTTCACAGAGTCACTAAAGTATCAAAAACTTCGGAGTCCATTACCACTCTCTATCTTCCTTGGAAGTAACTGTGCAACGGGAGACTGCTACACATGCACATGTGACACATGTCACATCACCCCAAAGTGATTAATCACCACTGTGTCTGCTTTCAGTCATGAGTCTATTTATCATGGTTAGGTATTTTCTTTGGACATGTTGTACATATACCTAGGGTTAGAAAATATGAAGTAAGTTTACAATAATTCCACCAGGTCAGAGTCAAAAAGGGAAGAGGAATAGAGAGAATTTTCCCCACTCATAGGAGTTATTAATTAGCTAGTCAAGGACTTTGCTAGAGCAAGAGACATTTGCATCTCCAAGGACCTGAAGTAAAAATACTTATTTTAATTGAGAATGATCAGATGGTCTCTCAGATAATCAAGCAAAAGAATGAGTTTCAGGAAGATTACATCTATTTGGGCTCCCTATAATAGTTCTAAGGGGAAATTTTCTATAAGAGAGAAAATTTTGTCCTAAGGGAGGAAAAATGCAAGTATACACCACAGGACTAGCTCACTCCTTAGGGTATGCTACCAGCCTACTCTGCTGGGTATGCCCTGGCAATGTTCCAGCTCTGTGTTGGGAGACCTAGGTACTGCCCTGTTCCCCTTGGGAGTTGTGGGAATGTTCCCTTAGGCTCAGACAGATTGTTTCTGGAGGCAGCACAGAAAAGGTCACCAAAAAAGCAATAGCATCATAGACATTTGAATTCACATGTCTAGGACCATGTAAAACCATCAGATTTCTGCCTTTCCTGAGAAAAAGAAATAATTTGTGGGATAACAAATACTGTTGGGATGAGAAGAGGCCCACTTCCTGAGCAGCAGTCACCAGCCCCATTCCTCCTGTCCCCCAGGACTAGGAGCAGCAACATGCACAAACCCCAGAGCTGTCTTGCGACGGCTGCTCAGGCTCCACCTGACTTCCACAGATGAAGAAACCAGGCTCTGCTTGCTCTGCTTGCTCAGCCTTGGGATGTCAAAATTAACATCTGCCTACTCCACTAATGAGCCTTGAGCTGGTGATTGAAAACGTATTGGCATACTTAGTTTCTCATTAAAAAATCTGCTTTTGCAGACTCAAACTGTTTATGCAACTCTTGTCGGAATTTTCTTCAGTTCTCCACCTTGCTTTTTAAGCACAGGCAGTCTTCCAGTAGCAGCATCACTAATTCTGCAGGCAGGGTCCTTACTGCCCCTCTGTCCCTCCTCTGACCACATAACAAAGAGACTTTGCCTTCACCTTAAAAGAGTATTAACCCCATTTTGTCTGGATTCAGACCAGGCAGTCATGCTTACTTTGATAATTTATTGATAGGTCATGTTCTTAAGTGCCACCTCAATCTGTGCATGGATGTGTCCTATTTAAAAAATCTTTTGTATTTGTTTTCCTCTGGTGAGGCTATAATGCTGTCAATCCCTCTTACCAGAGAGGCAAAGAAGCAGATTGCAGAGGGAAGACAAAAGCAGTGCAAAGGCTTCAAAGTGGGGCTGGCTGGTTTCACAACTATACCTGCTACAGAGATAGTTACAGAGTCTGTTGGAACAACAGTCCACCCACTGTAATGCCGCTTGCTAACTACAGTATGGTCAAGAACTGCATCCCATCCAAACAAAAATACAAGCAGTTATAGTGGGGGCAAGAATATGAACTGTGTCAGGAATTCTCTTTATTTGTAGTTACATAAATAGCTAAGAGATATACTAGGAGGTAGAGTTTGAGAATATGGTTCTTAGCGTTAAGATCAATAAAGCCTGTACACTGCAAATAGTGCTGTCCATGGAGATCTTTGTATCAGCTTCAATGCTTCCTCTGAGAGCTGAGAGATGCTCCAGAATATCCTAGGAGTCAAAAGCACAGAAAAGGTAACAAAGCAGGAGGGAGGACAGAGATGTTTAAAAGCAATTAGGAACTTCCCCACTATTCTGGAACTTGACAAAAGTTTCTTAGAGCACAGCAAAACTCCCAGCAGGAACTGCTCTTTTCTAGCTGGAAATGGATTTCTGAAAAGTTGAATAGCTATGTAAAGGTGGCTTCACAAGGTCAGAGGAATAAGAGATATCTCTAAGGAAAGCACTGATGTCCTGTCTTATCTTTACTTACTGTACTTTGTGCTCATGCAGTGTCTTCTCAAAACACTGCATGACAGCTCCAGAAAACTATCTCTGAAGACTATAGGAAGGACATGCTTTTGGAGCTCTACTGACATGTGATGAATTCAGCATATGCAGATAGTTTTTTTCCCCGCACAGCAAACTATCCATGAATTCTGAATTTAATCACCATCAAATATTTTCATATTCTGATTAGCTTTCCTTCAAAACAATTTAAATTAAAAATGAGCCTAAACATGTACCCTGGGGCCTGGGCAGGTGTACTCCTACAGAACTGGTTTAATAATAACCTTCCTTGGTGATTTAAATTGACCGAGATGACTTTCTGCTGAAATAGTTACTCGCATTGTCCATTCTGGCATCTTGACTTTAGGGGAGTCTACTTTACCTGAAGGCAGTATTTCCTACAGTTCTTCAAAAAGATCCCCAAGAGAAATGCCTCACTGAGTGTTCTGACACAAGACATAACCTTTTCACAATCAGCCACTGTTTAAATGAAAAATTACAGTTTTAAAGAAAAAAAAACAAAAACAAGCAAGCAAACAAACAAGCAAACAAAAAACTCTGAAAAGTCTTGTGTCTAGATCCTGAAACATAGGACATAAGAGCCAAAAGCAAAAATAGGATCAGACAACCTAGTAATTCAAAATCTGTACTTGTAAAATATTTGGCCTGAAAGGCGGGTTCCTCAAGAACTGTATTTAATACCTCTAAATCTGGTTTATAGCTCTATTGTCTTTGTTAAGGATGCTTTAAATATTATCAACTTCCTCTATAAACTTGCTTTGTTCCACTAAAACAGACACACAATTGCTCTTGTTCCCTTAAATCAGAAAGAGGATTGGGTCATCTTTTTCTCTATAGGCATGATTCTATGCAGATATGCAGGCAATTGATTATTACATGGGTAACAGATTGATTTAGGATGCCAGTTGCCCTTTGTGGTTTATGTTGAGTCAGAATTAATGTAGCATATGGAGTCAACGTCCAGTTTCCAATTCACTTCATTGCTCCTCCTTATGCACTCACAGCACATTTGGATGTCAGATGGGATGCCAGATTGTGTTTAGAAATAGTGGTGAAGATGTGCAAGAAATCCCCATAAAGAGTCAAACAAAACAGCAGTTCAGGTTGCAGTCCTCTATGGGGACTGCACAGGAATAGGCATCATCTTTCCCCTGATGCTGTGGCCCCGATGACCATGTTGTAGTTCTGTGTTGCCAGTCATAGCAGATGCAGTTGGCAGGCAATGCAAGCCATCCCCAAAGAGAAAGCACAACAGTGTGTTCACCTTCTCAGTATGCAGAAACAGCAAGAGGAACACCACCTCTCAGTATAGGCTAGGGCTGATCGCTCATTAAGCTGGAGATCCCTGTAGCTGTGGTGATTACTTCTAAAGATTTCACAAAACAATATTTAAGAAAGGCAAACTTGCTGCCAATACATTTAAACTTGGTATGCACAAACAAAAAGGCAGTTAAATGCCACCACGATGCCCAATCCTATCAGATCTCAGAAGCTAAGCAGGTTCAGCCCTGCTTAGTATTTGGATGGGAGCCCTCCTGGCAATAGCGGGGGCTGTACGTTCTAGTCCTGAGGACTTCACTGGCATCATCCAAGCTCGCTCAGCTGTGGCAGATGAACCTTAGGATTTAAAGGGTGAAACCAGTTCTGCACACGCTGTGCCTCACCTGAAAAATGCACTGTGCAGGCTGGAAGGGCACACCCATTTGGGGAGAGCCCTTCCAGAATCTTCATTTGCAAAGCCTAGCCATACATATTACATACAGAAAAAAAAAAATAGTATTGTCTCCACCCAAAAAAAACCAACAAAAAACCATTCAAGAATCACTCAGCTAGTACTCCTCTTAGAGCAGAAAAGCATCTCATTCTTTCATGACTTCAATTAAAAAAATAAGAAAAGGTATTGCAACTTTCCTGACACTATTGAACTTTCTGAACAAGCAATCAATAGGGTTTCACAGAGCTTCCCTGCCAATCTGAGGAGGAACTGCTGTTCCCACAGGCCTTTGAATCTCTGCTGAAGTTCCAGAGCATGACGATTGAGTCTGTTTTTCTCATTTCCAGAGCATTCCTTACCCCAGCACAAGTTGGTTCCCTTCTGCACACTGGTCCTCTGTAATCCCTCTGGCTGTCTGCAAAGGAGGAGTGTACCTTCAGACAGGGAGCAAAGGAAAGCATGGCCAGTTTGTAGCCTTTGCTCACAAGCCTTGTGGAATAGAGAGGCCTTCCAGATACTGCTGACCTAGCTCTGACAGTGTAGCAAAGTGGCAAAGAACAGTGCAAAAGGCTGTCATTGCAGATACCAAAATACACAGCGGTGTTGCCTCACAGCTCTGGTATCATTTGAAGTTTCATGCCTTTGATACTATGGTGTTATTATGATATCTCCATCACCCATCACTGAGGCCAACCTAGACGACACTTGTGACATGATATAACAGAACTTCAGAGACTGAATATGCATTTTGAAAAGAACAGTGAAATGTCTTTGTAATCTTTTAATTTTGAGGCTGCTCTGTGCAGATGGCAGCATATATGGATATAAGGTAAACAGTTTTTGGAAGTACAAAGCAGATTTTTGCTATTAGGTGTATTAAAGCAGTTTCTAAGATCTCCCTTTAAGAGACATACATGCATAAGGAAAGAGACCTTTTTCAAACAAGCATATGTGTAACAAAGACAGAATAGATAAAGAAAAGTGCTATTGTTTCCATGCTTTAGTCTCCTTCATCCTAGGGAAACACACTTTTTACTCCAACATTTTCATCACTAGAGGCTCATATCTTTCAGTGCTGTCTGCAATATCCATATGAGATTCC
Source organism: Pithys albifrons albifrons (assembly GCF_047495875.1). Taxonomy (NCBI): domain Eukaryota; kingdom Metazoa; phylum Chordata; class Aves; order Passeriformes; family Thamnophilidae; genus Pithys; species Pithys albifrons. Next base: position 30,971,256 of record NC_092459.1, read on the forward strand.
TCTTCCCTATAAATTAATTTGTGTCTTTTGCACTCCCTTCAAATTCCTTTAGGACAACCTCTAACAATTTTCTTGATCAAATTAAAAAACCTAGTGTTTAACTCATCCTATTACTGTCTTCTCAGCAGCAGCAGAATATTCTCACTTCTGTAACTTGATCTTCACCCAGTTAACCTTCTCCCTCTGCAATTGCTCCTGTAGCAGAACTCTGAAGGTGATTATTCATCTTCTCCATGACCCAGCACTCAGCAGAAACTTTGCAGTCTTATTCCCTCTATGCTTTTTGCCCATAAATAAGCCATACCAGTAAATAAAAAATTCTCTATGATTTTAGGTCAGTAACCAATAGATTTATTACCCATCCATAGACATGTATCATTTAACTCAAACTGAACTAATAGTCTGCTGCACTGACATTTCCTCTTAGTGCTCTGACTTAAAACTTTAAGCTTAAGTGCCAAATGTTCAAAGCCACATCCTGTCTTTCTTCCCATTACCTTTAGATTTACCCCTGGAAAATACCATGAAGACTTATGATCAGGAATAATCTTAGATATGACCTCCTTATCCACGTCTACTTTTCAATTCTTACTGCACAACACTTCTCTACAGCTGAAACTTACAACCACATCACTCACTATCTTATTACTTGCTTCCCACAATATCCTTTTCTTTGGCTTTGACAAATACCATCTTGCCTTGCTTCTAGCCTGTCAGCAGCAAAGTTAGTTTTCTTAGCTCATTGTTTTGACTGTGCCATTCTTCTTGTATTCTGTAACAACAAACAGAAGCTGCTCAGGGTGCTTTTAAGGCTTTGCGACTGATCTATCCTCTCTCATTTACTGTATTGTCACACTTAAAGGCCACATTCATGTAAATAACCTTCCCTCAGATTTCCCACCCTGCCACACCTAAACAGATCAATTTCAATTATCCACTGGCAACTACAGCCAGAATGCTGACAACCAAACGTCAAACCCCAGCTTGCTTCTTTGGTCTTTGCTGCAGGCTGAACTGTGGAACCATCTTTTCCATATCAACTACAAGCCACTTGCTATCAGACCGATCAAGCCAAAGGCTGCAATGAGGTTTATTAATGAAAGTTACGAATTCAGAAGGTCAGTCACAGCTTATCTCAAAAAAAAAAACACCAAAAAACAAACAAACAAACAAACAAAAACATCAAAACCCCCCCAAAAACAAAAACAAAACAAAAACCCCAAAAGAACAAACCACACATATTCTTGACATTTCCAGCTGTGGCACATACTTTCTAGTTGTTGGCTAAATAAAGTCAGACATATTCTTACCTGAGGAACCTGCTTTGTACCATGCAAGTGAGTGAGAGTTTCACCTTTGACCTCAATAGGACTATGATGGATTTATGTATTTTAAACTTAGTCTGTGATTCATATGAATACTAAAGAACACTGTGTAAGAAGGGGCAGCCTTTCTGTTAGAACTGGGACTGCCTGACAGTGATAAGTCTTGATCACCCTTTTAGTGACATTTTCTATTGTATGACACATGACAACTGTCACATTCAACTCCTTGGGGTATAGAGGCCTTGACCTCTCCCAGAGACAATAACCATCAGCTTGTCCAACACTTCCTCTTATTATTTGTCTTCACTGAAACAAATTCATTCCAGTAATCAGAATTCTACTCCTCTCCACCAGCTATCAGTTTTCAGTATTTTCTCTGGTCTAAGCACATGGTGTCTTTCCAGTGATAAAAATCAAGCCTTCCATTGACTCCGTGGGAACATCTGATTCTCTAGCAGATAATCACAAAACCAAATGGTGAATGCAAACATGAGAAAAAAAAGTTAATCTTATTACTAGGTGGAACAAGTATAAGAAAAACAAGAGATCAACTGAAACAGGACTATTTATTAACTGGTATGGTTTAGAACAAAATTGAAATAAGGGAAGATTTAATTTAAGGACTGCACAAAGATAGAAAGAAAGGACTGGCTAGGGCTAAATGCAATCAAAGACAGATCAGAGAAAAAAGCAAACCGTAGGTATCAATCCTAAAAAATCCCCAACAAAATTGTATAAGCCACCTGTTGCTTGCACCTACTCAGAGTTTGACTCATGGAGAGAGGTACATTCAGATAAATGTTGTCACTCTTTCCTCTCTGTATCATGGTCTTCTAAAACATGAATTCTTCACTATAGATTTTTTTATCTTTCACAGACCTTCTATAGTAGCTTTTGAGGGGAGTGTAGCAGCTAGCAAAATCTGAGTGCTATCAATGGTAACACTAAAACAAGATGTTTTAGTCACTAATAAAATATTTCCTCTTTGGTTTGTCTGCAGTCTGGCTGCAATATGTTGTTGTTCAAGTAATAACTTTCAGATAACATCCTGAATGATTTTTAAGCTGTCATTTATTCTTTTTCTTTACCAAAAGATATTAAATATTGTCTTTTTTATTTCTTTCAACCCTATTACTTTGCACAGATTGTTATTAACACTGCTCTTCTATCAATTAAAAGGTAAGGGCCTCTAGACTTTCTGTGGTTCCAGATTCATCACTTTGTCTCTTTCCAAGAATGGACAGTGAGCGCCCAGCTGACAACAGACATGTGGCCATGCAAGTTGTGCAGTCAAGGGTATCTAATTATGATTCTGGGATAATACTGTGTCATCACTACTCACTGCAAAAACTGGCACACCAGATCAACAACATTTCAATGGACAGACCTTTGACCTTATCCTAATATGGCCCTTAAAAATCTCCACTTGAGATTTGGTCTCCAGCTGGGGTAATCTCTGTGATATTGTACAGAAGAGGACTGGACACATCAAAAGATTCTGCAGTCATAATAAATAAAGTGAAGAGAAAGAAGTCATATAGAGATCAAAACCAACATTGACTTAGAGTATTCTCAAAGGTGTGACTAGGTGCAAAGTTAACCCCAAGTGCACCATTGCCCCAAAGTTACAGGTTACTGTCATGTCTGGTCTCAGTTAAAAACCATTAAGGAGTCCATCAGTCATACTATTTTTACTGCTGGTTGAAGAATTTCACTAGTCATCTCTGGTCCCAAGACAACATTTCTTCCTCTCCTAAATCTTGTGAAAAATTGCCACAGAACATCTATAGGGATTTATCCTACTGCTCTTTAGATAAGAGAAATATAATGTACCGGATAACTCAGCAATTTTGAAGGTGCCCAATGCCAGTTTTCAGATTTGTAACCAGCTAGGGTAAGGAAAGCTCTGCTATGTGTCAGATGACTAGCTAGATTTATTGTTAGACATAATTACAGATTAAAAGTTATTTGAGAAACCTACGGTTTCAGTCATGAAATTAAGTTACAAAAGATAAAATGACAATGGTACCACTAGGATTACATAAAACATTTGTCCTGACTCAATTCAACAGCAACTATGCTGTACCTCATTTTCTCTTGGGTTTAATTGAAAACTTACCTAGTGCTATTGAGTTAAGATGGGATGATTTTGTCATGATGGCTCTTGCATCTGCCACAGACCTTCTTTCCCCACACTCACATCCACTTGGACATGAAAGAGCACAGGGTAAAAGGCTGAGAATCCCTGTCTCATCTCAAAGCCGAATGTCTCATCTCTGAAAGTTTTTCTTCTCTTTGCTTGTGAGTGATGCCACACAACACTGAGGAACAAGGAGTTATTTTCCTGTCTCCTGACCTCTTCTCCCAAAGCTTCCATGAAAATAGTCACCGTATCTCTCAATTAGCACATTCCGCCTCTCTGTTTAATAACCATTTTTAAACACATATGTAAACCAATGAATGCAGAAAATATCTATAGATACTATTTATTTTCAGCTCTATTAGTCTTATTCTAAATGAATAAAAGTAGGTAACATTCTGAGTAACAGAGATCCAGTCTCATGCTTTAGGTTGCATAAATTTTCTTCTACCATATAAATTGTATTTGTATTGCTATGTACAGTATGATGGTTAATATGTATGGACAAGAAAAGTAAGGATCAATGTATGAAAAGGCTTTGTTCTCTAGACTACCCTACTGAATAGGAGTACTCTTAGTGGATTAATGATGCACTAGCAGTTTAGCCAAAGCAGAGAAATACCAGTGAACTCTCTTTACTTACTGTCTAGATCAAGCAAAGAACTACACCAGCTCAACACCTAAAGGAGAGTAAAATTTCCAAAGCTAGAGGGAACAGACAACAGCTTTGTCAGGAATAACAAGAGTTAGGACTCTTTCCTGGCTAAGCTGAGAATGAAGCAATTGTTGGGAATGACACGCATTTGCCTAACTCAGAGTTAGATCTGACTGCAGAGTCCAGGTCTGTGTCTGGAATACAAAGAAAAAGTGGGATCTGATACTTCTGGAGTCTGACAAAAGGCAAGTGGATTCCAGCCCACAGCAGGGATAGTTATGAGACTCCAGGCAGAAACACACAGGGTAAGAAAGAGTGTTAAAACTAATGAAAGGGACCAATAGTGTGGAGTTATTTCCTTGCACTTCTGCACACATGCACTTTTGCAAAACTTCTTTCACTCTCTTGTTTAATGTTGACATAGGTATAAAAATACTTCTACAAAAATAAATTGTACGTACAGGTTTTAAAATGTAGCTTCGATGGCAACACATTTTATCCCTCCAGCTTTAATTGTGAGGATCACAGATCTGATAAAACCCAGACAAGATTACTAAAAAACCTGGATGACAATGTTATGAAACAGGTCCTAAGAAAGCCCACTCAGAAAGATGCACTCCCTAATCTACTGCTTGTCAATAGAGCAGATCTCATAAGCGAGATGGAGATTGGTGGCCATCTTGGCCACAGCCAGCATGAAGTGATGGAGCTTAAAGTCTCTGTTGATAGGAGGAAAAGTGCCAGTGAAACCTCAACTCTGGACATGAGGAGAGCAGACTTCAGGCTGCTCAGGGAATCAGTAAATAAGGTCCCCTGGGAAAATGTTTTTGCAGGTGCTGAGGTCCATCAGTGCTGGTCACTTTTCAAACATCACCTCTCAAGGATATGGGAGCAGGTAATTCCCAAATGTTGGAAGTCAAGCAGGTGACGCAGAAGGCTTTGGGAATAAGGCAAAAAAAAGGAAGGTGTATGCCCAGTGGAAGAAAGGTTAAGTGACATGGGACAAATTCAGAGATGCTGTGTGCCACTCCAGGGAGAAAATTCATATGGCCAAAGCTCAATGGGAGCCGAAGCTGCCAGAAAAGTGGGGGACAATAAATAGAGTTTTTTCAAATACACTAATGGCAATAAGCAATAGAGAAATATCATTGGCCCATTACATACAGGATGAGGATGTTCACCTCACAAACAGGGACAGAGACAAGGCAGAGGTGTTTAAAGCTTTCTTTGCCTCTCTCTTCAACATGAATGATGGACCAAGGGGGTCTCAGTGCCCTGAGCTGTAGGACCATGACTTCCAGAATGATCAATTCCCAGTCGAACTTGAAATGGTGCGGAATCTGCTGCTCCAGCTGGATCCCTACAAATCTATGGGGCCTGATGGGATTCATCCCAGAATCCCCAAAGGGCTGGCTGATGTCATTGCAAAACCTCTCTCAATGATTTTAAAGTAGTCTTGGGAATCTGGACAGGTCCCAGATGGCTGGAAGCTGGTGATGCCCATATTTTCAAGAAAGGCTAGTCAGAGGAGCCTGGAAACTATAGGCCCGTCAGTCTCACTTCAGTGCCTGGCAAATTTATGGAGAAGATTATGCTGGGAGGTATCGAAAAACACTTGAAAGACTACACAGTCTGGTCACAGCCAGCACGGCTTCATGAGAGGAAAGTTCTGCTTATTAAACTTGATTTCCTGTTATGACAAGGTAACCCACCTGGCTGATCAAGGGAAGCCAGTTGATGTCATCATTCTGGATTTCAGTAAAGCTTTCCATACTGTCTCTCACAGGATCCTTCTGAACAAAATGTCCATCACACAGCTGGATAAACACATCATGCAGTGGGTAAGCAATTGTCTCATGGATCATAGTGAATGGGGTAATATCAGGCCTCAGAAAATCAGAGAACTGGGAAATCACTAACCATATGAAGTTCAACAAGGGGAAGTGCTGTATCTGCACCTGGGATGGGGCAACCCTGGATGTATGTACAGACTAGGGAATGAGATGCTGGAAAGCAGTGACACGTAAAGGCATCTGGGGGTCCTGGTGGATGGCAAGTTGAACATGAGTCATCAGCGCCCTGGCAGCCAGGAGGGCCAACTGTGTCCTGGGAGCCATGAGGCACAGCATCACCAGCCAGGTGAGGGAGGGGATTGTCCCACTCTGCTCTGCAATGGGGTGGCCTCACCTTGAAAATTGTGTGCAGTTTTGGCCACCACAGTATAAGAAAGATGTTAAACTCCTCAAGAGTATCCAAAGGAAGGCAATAAAGTTGGTGAAGGGCCTTGAGGGGAAGCCGCATGAGGAGTGGCTGAGATCACGTGCTGTGTTCAGCTTGAAGAGGAGACTGAAGGGAGACCTCATTGCAGTTACAACTTCCTTGCGAGAGGAAGAGGAGGGGCTGTCATTGTGGTAACCAGTGACAGGACTCAAGGGAATGGCCTGAAGTTGTGTCAGGAAAGGTTTAGGTTGGATATTAGAAAAAGGTCTTCACCCTGAGGGTGGTTGGGCACTGGAAGAGGCTCCCTAGGGAAGTGGTGACAGCACTAAGCCTGACAGGGTTCAAGAAGCATTTGGATGATACTCTTAAGGCATATGATGTGACTCTTGGGTATGGTCCTGTGCAGGGCTAAGTGTTGGACTCAGTGATCCTTGTGGGTCCCTTTCAACTCAGTGTGTTCTATGATTCTATGATTCCTCAAAATCACACTCCTAGGATACTTTAGCGATGAGTTAAGAAATCTTTGTAGCATCCAACAAGATAGAGGAGAATATGCACAGACCCCAGGAGCTCTAAGAAGCACGTGGCACTCACACCTGAAGATCAGGAACATTGCTATGAAGTTGCAAGCTAGACAACTAGTAGACTGCTCTACCTTCTAATGGGGTCAGGCTGAACTTTTCATCACTGTGGGAAAACACTGAAATGCACTCCTGAGGAGGACAGAACTGGGAAGCAAGCAGCAGATATGACCAGCTATATACATGAGAGACTTGTTGGAGTTTTAAAATTATGCATTTTACTTGTACCATGTTTTAGTTCAGAAAGTTTCTGTATCCCTCCTTGCATTGTTTTTTACCCCTTCCCCTGTGTTCCCCAGAGACTTTGTCACTGATGAGTCATGGTGGTAATTAAGCACAAGCATTGTCTCTCCCTGGGACTGGGATGGTGGCAGCTGCCAGAACATGCCCAGGCATGCCTCCACCAATCCTGTCCCAGCAGGGGCTGCACAATCCCCAGGAACCCCCTGCCCTGTACCCAGTGCAGCCCATGGCTGCATGGCTGGAGTTCCTGATGGCTTCTGCCCCTGTCCTAACCCTATTGGTTGTCTCACTCGTCTATCCCCAATCCCTAGTTTTCTATTGGCTTTGATACTCCCATTTTCCCATTCGCTAACTGAGCATGGAAGTCACTTCCCCTTCTGGAGCCCTTGCCCAATCCTTTCCCAGTTCCAGTATTCCCCTTGGGACACCATAAAAGCCGCATGATTTCACAACAACCACATTTTCGCCACTCACCCCTGGACTGAGAAGACCTCTGTCTCAGTGCGAGGACAGGTGGGAACCATTCCACTCCCCCCAGCGTTGTATACATCACGTTCTGCATTAAAGACAGATATTTCTGTTCAGGTTTGAGTTTTGATATCACCTGTATTTTGCTATTTCTCTGTCAGATTGTAGGTAAATCACCAGCTACTCTCAGGATCATTTTGCATTGCATCCTGAAATATGAAAAAAGGTAGCTCAGGACAGGGAACTTGCTTTGAGGTACAGAGGGGTGGGACGGGAACTTAAAAGAGCACTGTGGGTTCTGAACCTTCAGGTTTGCCCTGAAACAGGCCAGAAAACAACATCATCTGATTAAAAAACTCATCTGTCATCTTATATCACATTTTCTGGAACTGTGGGTGGGGTGGGAGGCTGCAACTCATCATTTTTGTTTCTGAAACACCAAGGGCCAAATCATGTGAGCACTCTGATGAATTCATACTCCTTTGGAAAACAGCTTTACTAGGACTGACACAAACATGTTCTTTAAAGTATAGGATGATAATAATGCTTATTTCACCAAAGGATGATTGGTATCACTGATTTCCTTAACAGAAGAGATCTAAGGCATAGTTACTCAGGGACACTTAGCACATCAAAACCAACCCAGTCTTTCTTCTGTTTCCATGTCTACTTGAAAGTCACTCTTGGGCAGCACACTGGTACATGGCATCAGTGCCCATGAAATGGGTGCTGTGGTGGGTGATGTTGCCTTGGTGCAGGGGAAGAGCACTGCAAAATACAGCTTGGCTAGCAAAGACTTGGGTCTGCTTGGAAAGGTGAAGAGTGGCAAAACATGGGGAACAGAACAAAAATTATTTTCCCTGGGGTAGGCAGTGTCAGCAGTTATGCTGAGAGATTCTCTCACACTAAATTTCAGCATTTCATGGAAAAATTAAATTCATTAAGAACCTTTGTAGATGCAGCAAAGATGGGAAAGTGAACTGTTAAGCTGCTCATATAAGTCAGGCAATATAAAAGTATAATCTATCTATTGTTTCTTTTGATCATAACATTGTGAAGTGTCCAGATACTCAAACACAAAGCTTGTTTGTACTAAACATCAGATGTCCAGACACACCCTCTGTCCTGACTCTGCCAGAAGCTGACTAAATGAAGGAGAAAGCATTTTTCTCTACCTTCCTTATTCCTGGGCTGCTTGCCAGGTCCTTTTCCAAATGCTCGTGACTGCCTCTCGAGAAACGGGAGCTGGTTGTACCTCTTTCCCAAAAGCAGTAGGAGCCATCTCATGCATCCCTGCTGACTCAAGACAGGCCAATGGGATCCTGTCCTGGATCAAAAATAGCATGGCCAGCAGGACCAGGGAAGTGATCCTTCTCCTGTACTCTGCATTAGTGAGGCCACACCTTGAGTATTGTGTTCATTTCTGGGCCCCTCAGTTCAGGAAAGATATTGAGGTGCTGGAGCAGGTCCAGAGAAGAGCAGCAAGGCTGGTGAAGGGACTGGAGCACAAGTCCTATGGGAAGAGGCTGAGGGAGCTGGGGTTGTTTAGCCTGGAGAAGAGGAAGTTCAGAGGTGACCTCATCACTGTCTAGAACTACCTGAAGGGAAGTTATAGCCAGGTGGGAGTTGGTCTCTTCTCTCAGGCACTCAGCAACAGGACAAGGGGGCACGGGCTCAAGCTCTGCCAGGGGAAATTTAAGTTGCATATCAGAAAAAAATTCTTTCCAGAGAGAGTAACCAGGCATTGGAATGGCCTGCCCAGAGAGGTGGTGGATTCACCATCCCTAGAGGTTTTTAAACTGAGATTGGCCGTGGCACTGAGTGCCATGATCTAGTAAATGGACTGGAGTTAGACCAACGGTTGGACTTGATGATCTCGAAGGTCTTTTCCAACCCAATGGATTCTATGATTTTACGATTCTAAGATGGGCTGCTGTGGCAGGGGGCACGAGGGCAGCCCCATCAGTACCAGTCCTGCTCCTGTCAGCATCTCATAGGACCTTCCCAGCCTTGTGTGGAGCTGCCTGGCTCTGAGGACCAGATGCTGGACTCCACTAGCTCCGCTCAGCAAAGTGAGGTGGCCGGCCGAGCAGCCACATCAGCCCCTCCATGATGTGTAACATACAGCCCAAGAGCAGCTGACTGGAGGGTATGAATGCTTTTACTCCTGAAAGCCCCAGCTTTCTGGGCAGAGAGCTGACTGATTTACAGCTGTAATATCACTGTCTTCTGGCAGTCAGAGGTCTAAAATCCTTCCCAAGTGGCAATGCTTGGTCACTAATGGAGGCCATGCTCCCTCAGTCAAAGGGAGTGGTATATCCTCCAATGCCTCCAGCAGCCTTTCATGCAGTACATGGAAGTAAAACTGCAGTAATCTCAGACGTTAAAGGAAATAAATACATGCCAGCATGAACTCCACAGCAGTATTGAACAACTGTACTTTTCTAATACTGTGGATCAGAAAATATGAAGTTTTGAGCTAAATTAGTCTTTTAGCCCTGGAAGTTTTCTGTGGGAATTAGAAGCACTCATGTTGATAAATGTAAGTCCCTCAAATAAAGAGCTGCTTAAACATTCAGGCAATCTTTTAGAGAAGATAGTGTTTTCCTTGCCAGTATCGATACTCCTTTTTTATATTCCTTTCTCATAATTTTCAGTTTTATAATTTTTTTTTTAGGATTACAGAAGACATTTGGAAAGGGAAGGACATGAAGCTTGGGTTTGAAAAATGTAGGTTCAAAACCATCAGCTTTTCAGACAACTGAAAATAACACTTAGGATTACTTTAAATGAATTAAAATTTTCCATTTTTTTTCTTATAAACTATCTGCACCTATACAAACCCCAGTGTTACTCTATTTAGGAACAGCTGCTCCATTAAACACAAGGGGAAACACTGCACCATTCTTTCTACTGTCTTTTTAATGATGGTCCTGGATTCTTATCTTTTAAGCAGGAGTATTGTCTCCAGACAATTTGAGGATTTAATCCACTTATATTACCCAGGCAAAAATCACATATGTAAAGGAAGTTGAAAGAATATGAAGAACCTTTTATTAAATGAACTAGTAGCCATGTAGCTTGGAAAAAGCCTGGAGGAATTCCTTTAGGGTCTTACCCTAAGCCTGATTAAAGGAATTCAATTATATCTGCTGACAAACCTCTCAGAATATTTTGTGAACTGTAACTGAAGTGTGACTGAAACTTATCATTCAGGCAGAAATCAATTCAGTGTTCCTATAGCAAAATGTAAAACTCCCATTCCTAGTAATTCTAATTTAATTGAAATAACCACAATTTTAAAAATTGGTTGGGCAAGAGTATCCTACAGGGTGTTGACATCCAACTTCTTTCTGTGGAAGCTGAGTTATAGCAGTGCCAATTTATGAACTATTGAGAATGTCTGTGATTTAATTAAAAACAGAAGAGATAAACCCCTTCATAAATGAAAGCTAATGCCCCCTAATTGTGTATAGCTGAGGAAGAGTACAGAGGAGCATGTGTGAGCTTTCTTTCCTTACAATACCCTGGAGTCTCAAGTTCTGGGAAATGGCATGATGATTATTTTTCTTTCAAATATTTGATTCTTGTGTATGTGTAGAGACCCACTTAATAATCCAGAGCATCAGGAACTGGGGCTTGAATTTTCAAAGTAGTCTCCCAGCTCTGCAAACCTCATTCATTGGATGCCACTCTGAAAAACCTGAGGTGATGCTTCCTTTGAATGCAATCACTATTGTACCATCCACTGTCTATTTTTAGCTGCAACTTTAAATATAATAGAGGAGTCATGGCCAGAAACATGTCAGAATAGTCAAGTGTCTTAATTCCTCTTCACCTAACACAGAAGCAAGGCAGGATGGGCTGGGGAATCAGCACTTATCAGTACATCTTGAGACAAGAAAAGCATCAGAAATGTGCTCTGGGGATTTTCAGGCACGGCAGAATCAGACCAAGCAGAATTGCACTTAGAAATTTGTTGTTTCCTATAATAATGGTTGTGCTCTGAATGTGCTTTCCTTTGCCTTGCTATTGAGTTCTCCTTGCATAGTACAGAGGAAGCCTCCAAGCACCATCATTGCAGTTGTCTCAGTAGCTAGAGTGCAGAATTGCTTGTGTCCAAATGAGGCTTCAGACACACCCTGATGATACTATTTGTTCTCCTGAATGTTTTCTACTACATTATTCCAGAGGCAGGTTTGACCTTCTTGTAGCATGCAGGATGCGGCACGCAGAAATTTACAAGATGAAGCAATGCTGTCTTCTCCCTTGTTTTCTAAATGCAATCTTTTGTTTGCTCTTTTGACTGCAGTTGTTCTTGCAGAAAAGTGTTCCCAGCATATCTAAAAGAAGTCTTTTTGTGATTTCATTGTGTATTCATAAAGGGAATCTTTTTTCCCCATATTACATTATTTTGCCTTCTCAGCATTACTTGCCTTTGCTCGCTGATTTTCCAAGCCTCTCTAGTGAAAATGTTGAATACTATATGTCTTATATGCATCTGTCAGCCTTGGCTGTTGTCCAAGAACAGGACAGTGCCTCTCCCTTAGGTTCCTTGAGGCCCCAAATCACATACCTGAGAGATCATATCTTACTCTTATTTGAAAACACAGAAGTTATTGGTGTTTTGATTTAGTTACATATAAATATACTGTTCAGAAGTATATTTAAGTACATGAGTACATTGCCCAAGCACCAATACTTGTCCAGTGCCTTACTGGTTATCTCATAAGAAACTAAGGGTAGTTCCTGTTAAAATTTTAGCCAAAGCACAAATATATATAAATGAAATACACTGATTAACTTATAATGATGACTCCTTCAATCATCTTTTCCATTAGTGTGGAATTCATCAAGGTACAGAATGCTTGCAAAACAGTGCTTCAGGTCTAGTTGTCTGAAATGCAAGATCTAAACTTGGGATATGAAAAATCTGATTCTGACCTGACACACATTATTCTTCAAGGTCCCAAAACAGAGAATAGGTCTGAAATACTCATTTTTGAGCTGTTGAAGATTGCTTAGTGGTCATCTAAATAATCACACTTTGCCTATGGTGTCTGTACATTCATTCAGCATGAAGAGTTCATAAGATTTTTTTGACACTCTTGCTATCTTTTGGTAGGTAGTTTCTGACATCCTAATTAGTTCAAATTAAATTAGACATTTAGTCTTCTGACATCTGGAACCATGGCTGCCAGCTATTTCCCTTCTCACTTTTTCCTGAAAGAGATAAAATGTTAGGCTGTATGTTAAAAAGCTCATCTGCCTGCATACAAAGGAGCATGAAGACAATGGCAGGTGGGGAAACCAAATAATATGCTTCCTCAGCTCCTCCCAGACCCATCATGGAGGGGCCAAAGGGCCATCAAAGGGCCACCTCCACATGCCCAGAAGAGCACAGGGGCACAATGACAGGTGGTCCTGGGGGAAACAAGCCCCTGTGTCCAGACAAAAACCCCTTCAAAATGAGTCAACAGGAGCACCTTTAGGACTGTAGGAGATTACTACCTAAGGGTATATAGGATGCATTGTAAGAGACAAGGGAAGAGCACTTGGGCACAGCACAAGATTTAGAATGGGATGTTTGGTGAAGAAACTAAAGGTGGGGAAAGGGAAGGCTCAAGAACATTTGGGGAGGAAGTATAAGTGAAAATGGATGAGTTGTAAGAAGATGAAAAGGACTGGCCCTGTGTAAACCAGGACAGGTTGGTACTGATTGCTTGGTCATAACCCTCTTCCTGACCAGTGAAGTCTGTCACATCTTCTTATTAAACTCTGTTTCTCTTTTCCTGGGTGATTGCCTCTATCTCATGTGCACATGTGCGGCTGGAGGTCTAAAAGCCAGTAACCGCAGTGGGCTCGTGATTGGGAGGAGTTGCATTGTCTGCAGTGCAAAAACTGGCAAGACCAGCATGAGCGAGCATGTGATGACTTATAAAGATCAAGCCAGAGTAGTTGGAGAGTGGGTGAAGTGCCCTGGGTGTCAGGTGCATGCGTGTGTGCACGTGTGTCATTGTGGCATCCTTAATGGGTTGTATGTGCATGCATGCCTGGATGTGTGCATGTGTGTGTATATGTAAGGATCTGTACCGGCAGCTGGAGAGGGGCTACAGTATGATGGACTCATACGTCTTGGTGCAAAATACTGGACACTGGGATCCAGTGTTTGAGCCCAGCTGCTGGAGGGATCCAGCTTATATATATGCATATATATAGATACACATACATACATACATATGTATAAAATTATTACTAGTGGACCTCCAACCTGATTAGCCAAAGAGGTGAGAATCTTCTATGAGGCCATCGGTACTGTTTGTGTTGGTGTGAGTACTAAGCATCTCTGTGCTGATGTACGTGGCTTGCAATGTGAATATATATAGCTGTGTTGCACATATACACATGTATGCATATAGTTGGGAAAGATGCTCAGCCTCACTGCTAATTGGACCTTGGGCATGGAGCTGTGAAGCCTCACTTCTACGAGGTTATCGGATTTGGCTCCTCCCCTAACATAGTCCTCCCAGTAGACTGTTCCATGGCCATGTAGCTCCTGTGTCAGAGCAGCTCTGAGCCAAGGCCAAACAGACCCACAGGAGACAGAGCCTGTGGAACCTCTAGGGAAAATGTGTTCATTCACCATCACTCAACTATACATACCACTCCTTTGAATCTTTCTGGACTCAACTAAATGCAGAGTTTTGGTACGTCCCTTTTGGGTCAGAGAGACCCATTCCACTACAAAGTTAGCACTGATGCTTTTCTTCTGCTGCCCAAACACCTGGCTGTTCTCTGTGCCTGCACTGGTTTATGGTCCAGATTCTGTCATATCTGCATCCTTCAAATACATAGATTTTTCTAGGAACCAAGTTAAGGTAAGGACAGCCTTCTCCTGTGGATAAGAAAGAGGAACCTTGCTTGCTTTTGCAATAATTCTCCTTAAAGTACTGATCCTAAATAATTTTTGAAAACAGTATTTCTCATAGAGACTGGATTTTAGAAGGCTGGGTCCAAATGAGATTTATGTTCTAAACACACCACACAGGTAGGAAAGAGCACAAATGGAAATTTGAAATCTACAGAAAAAAGAGTGAATGCGCTTGGGAAGCTTATGCCTTAAAACAAAAGTGGATGTGAATGTATTAAAAAATGTTAATTTGAACATATTGGGGAATTATAAAGATTTTTAGAAATGGTATTATACAACTAATATTAGGATAGTGGGACCCCTGAGGTATCTGGATGGAAGGAAACTTCTAATTTAATTTTTATGTCTCTGAATTCTAGAGATTTTTGGTTGGTTGGTTGGGTTTTTTCTGTTTTACTATAAATATGTTCCTGCAATCTGATGTCACATCATTAATGCCTTAATTTTCCAGACCGTGTTTTTTCTTGTTGTTCTAATTTTTGCCTTGGTTCCATATAAGGAAAGAAATACAAAAAGGGGTTGTTTTACATAATCATCACCTGTTCTCATCTTTCCTATTTTTCTACAACCATTCAGCCTAAAAGAACATATGATTATTCAGTGAAAGCCCTGCAGCCACAAACTCCATCTGATTTGTAGCCTTCAAAGTATTATTTGTATAAAGACAATAAAAAATACTTTTTCCTTTATATGGATGACTGTAAAGAGTTTGATCTGTGAAAAGAACAGCAAAGATTTTCTTTCTCTGGCTCTAGAAAATGACTCAGTAAGAGATTTTGATCTCTATATTGTAAATTTGATATCCTGTGGATCTCCTCTTCACCTCACCTATTGAGTTGCCTATTATATTATATCTTTCAAGCTTAATACATGATTGATTAAAAAGCTTCATTTCTTCTTGCTTTTCAATGATTATTCTTCACTTAAATATTTCAAAGTCATTATCAGTCAGACTCATTGGTGTAGGAGAGTTCACTTAAACTGCTTCTGTTTTGTCTTAGGTACTAACCACTGGAGTGTAAAAAAACTCTTAATACAAGCCACTAATCTTTCTGTCCTAATGTAGACAGGTTTTTTAAGGATATATCTCAGATATGTGTGGTTCCCAATGCACAAAGAGGAGTTGGTATGTATTTTATTGCATAAATGCACACCTGTTATTTTCCTACATGTCTCTGGGTGTGTGTAGTCCTTTTCTCTGAAACTGCGTGCTCACCTGTCTATTGGACTTCTAAGACACAGAAGCAGTAGCTTTGGGGTCTTTTCCTTACAGCCTAGTCAAGGTTTGGAGATTTTGGATGACTTCCTTGACCTCTTTCTTTGCTACAGGCTCTCTGATGGAGAAATCTGTTCTTCAATCTCTACTAACATTTCAATTTAAATGGAATATTACCATTTGACTACAGAATTGCTCTCAGCCATGCTGCTCAGCCATAGTTGCTGCTACAAATCACAATGCTTGTTCTGCAATGTTACTGCTACTTTTTTCACTTTGTTCCCTGAAAGAATAGCTGTAGATTGATCTGGATTTTCATGTGAAAGTTCTGACAATATCTAGTCTTAGGGACCAAGAGAACAGAGGAGTAGCACCTTTGAATCAGAAAGCACTTGGAGTGCTCTGCTAATGGAAGATAAATGGCTTTTTGCAGGAAGGGGCAAAGGAGTGTGGAAATCAGCTGCTTCAAATGGAGTTATCCCTACTCTACATGGACCTGCTGGAGGCTGAAGGCCAGGCCAGTTTCCTCAAACACTGTGGCAGTGAATAAATAATAGCAGAAATGTGCAGACAATTAGCTGAATCTCTTTTTTCCCATGGAGCCTTGGCATGTTAGTCAAGGCATTTTTTTCTTATGCATACAGAAAAGGGAGAACTTTGTAGCCTGCTACACAGCTGTAGGCAGGTTCATTGTGAGGGATTTCCCCTCTCAATTCCTATAGTCTACATCTGCATTTTGTTAATTGGAAGAGTGAGAAATGCCTCTTAAACAGAATTGAAGAATACTAGGAAAATATTGCAGCTATGGGGCAGCAAACTGCTGCTCCCACAAGGACAGCTACTGTTGAACTGTCACATGCCTCACAGTACTTGCAGTCGGCAACAGTATCATGCACATATCCCTTACCATGAAACGTGGGAAGCACAAGGTTTGCAAACGTGTATTCAACTTCAAACCTCAGTGCCCAGGAGAGATTTGTCTCAAAAGCATCATTTGAGTGTGTGAACTCAAGGTGAGAAATAGTAAGAGAAAGTTATGCTGCTTCTGTAATGAAAGACAAACAGCATGGGCTTAAGCACCTTTTAGAGTTTACCTGCAGGGTCATGAAGAGGTTCCTGTGACAAAAACAAGAGGCAGGGTCCTCTGAGCCATTTCCATCGGAATACAGACATTGGGTGTACAGAAAGAACAGTCTCTCCTAATAAAAACACTTCAAAAGGCAGAGCACTGTGACCAGGCACAGGAAGGGAGCAAGAAGCAGGACAGCAATATCCTCAGAGCTCTTCAGAGAAGAGACAATCTTAACTTTTCTGCCACATTCCTGAGCATCTTCTAAAACCTAGGTTCAACCAGGACACACTCTGCCAGTCACAGAGAACTGAGACTCACACGGAACACTCTACCCGCCCTAAAACCCTCTACGTGAATCTTGCAACACATTTTACATATTTATATTTTCCAGCACTGAGCAATGTTTGCCCTACATTTCTTCTCTTACACTGCAAACAAATGCATGTCCTCACTCTACCTATCTCCCTGTGGGAATGGTTTTCTGAACTAGATGCTGCTGCTTCAGTAGCACAAGGCCCTTAACAGGCAGGTATCTCAGCAGGGCTCCAGTCAGCCTCCTCTCCTCTGGCCCCAAGTCACTCAGTGTCGCTTCCATGCTGACTGTCTTCCTAACAGTGAGCATGGCTGTCTAAAATGCTTGCTTGTTCAGAAAGTTCAGAGCCTCGGCATAAACTTAGAAGAATAAGTTCTCGACAAATTAGCTTCTCAGCAAAATCCTTACATCCCAACAGGGAGCTGGGAGTATTTGCTGCCAGTTGCTAAAGGTATATTCCAAAAGCATGAGGAATGCAAAGTCCACGTCCTGAACCTCCCTTATCTCCATGTCCCATAACTTCGTAAAACTGGCAGAAGACTCAACTCTCTGGAAATGCAGAAAATACTCATTTTACAGTCTTATTTTCCACTTTTTACACATGCAAGAAGCCTGTTGAGAAAGAATTTGGAGTTAACAAAATTCATTCTATGACTGGAAAATGACAAATGAGAATAGGTTAAGCACAGTTTTATGCTATCTTCCTTGGGTTTTTTATCCCATATATGCAAAAAAAAATATAAATTTAAAAGGAATATAAGCATTTCAAGCAAATAAGATAGTGTTTTTAAAAATTTCTCTAATCAAATTTGTCAATAATTTAAGAGGGTACTTTCTGGAAGCATAATATAGCATTTTTTAGAGGTATGCAATTTCAAGGCAAGCTTTTTTTATTTCTTCAAGTTATTGAAAATGTTTACTTTCCACTGCTTTAATTTGTATCTTGCAGACTTCTTTCTGCCACTGAACAGTTCAGAAACACAGAGGTGAGGTTCTTTCTTTACTATTCAATTAGGTAAATAAATCCTTGCTGCTTGAAAGATTCTCTAAAGAATAGCAGGTAGATATATTATGTAAGATTTTTTCAATCTTGTAACAGCCCTCATCTAGAATACACACATACAGTTTTAAAAGAACATTGATTACAGTATCCACCAAGTGCTAAAATAAGTTGTTTGGTTTTAAAGGAGTAAGAAAAACATTTAAAAAACCTAAAAATTTTATTCTAACATAACATGAAAAGATTAAGAATTATACCTAACAGTACTAGCTATGATGAAAGTATAGCTGTCTGTTAAAAAACTGACTACTGATTGAAGCTCACAATTTCAACCTCTATCAATTGCTTTCTTGGGTGACTCATCAAATCAGTGTTACCTAAAAAGTCAATATTGAGAAACTAGGTAAACCAATAAATACTCCTTTCAGTCACACAATTGCTACCACTCTTGAGAACACAGTCAAGCGTTTTATTGTTTATACTTTTTCATTTACACATAAGAGAAACAATCGATGCAGTTCTATCACAGCAGGTGGACCATATCCTGAAACTCCGCTGAGTATGTGTAGACTTGTCTTAAGGTCCAATCAGGAGGAAGGGGAAAAAAAAAAGAAAATGGGAGAAGGAGGAAGGCAAGAAATTTCACTAACATCAGTTAATTCATGATTCATGGGTATTTATTTTGCAGGTGAAATTGCTCTTCTGAAAGGGCAAACTGCTTCACTTCTTTACAAAATACACTAAATAATGTAAGTATTTAGAGAATTATAAATTTTGCAGTGGTTCATGCGGTAAGGGTGTGCAACCGACAGAAAATGGAAACATGGTTACAACATCAAACTGCTACTTTTATTCCCAGCTGGTTTATGGGAAAGGTCACAGGACTTCTTGATTTCTGCTCCTGAGTTATGGAGCAGAAGCAAGAAGTCTTTACTTTATAAAGGCAACTATGAGGACAGACTACAGATATGCAGTGCAGTTGAACAGGTCTACAACTCTTGTTTCTAGAGCATTTGCTATCGTTTTGAAATACAAATATAACTTTTGCACACTGTCACTTCTCTCACATGTTCAGCTGAAGGAGTCATTTACAGAAATTACTGCAATGCTCCTATTTTAAAAGCTGCTTTTTTCTCCTCTTGGCCTCCTAAGTCACGGGAGCAACTCTTTCTACTGAAAGAAATAAATTACAGGTGTGCAGAAGTACAACTATGCTACCAACACGGACAGAGACAACTGTGCTCTTGTGCACACCCCTACAACCGGTCGGAGAACAAATTAAGAAGTTAAGCCTGCAAAATAAATGGAGTTTACTCTCAAACTTTTTTCTTCATTCCAGATGAATTATAGACCTTGATTCGAGGCTGCCCTCTTTTTTTGCAACTGATCTGCGTGCCTATTGGAACAGCATCTCTGCCAGAGTCATTACACTGAAACGCAGAGCTGAGCAGTTTGGTGGCAGTATGTATTGACGTTTTTGCAGCATCATGAATCTGGCAACTGGGCTTGGGGAAGTTTCAAGCAGTGGGTCTTTACAATAGCAACTTGATTCTGCAGACAAAAAGCAAAAGATTGGCAAAATTATTAAAGTGTCACAATAAAGGCATGTATGCATTTTGCAGAACGTGGCGCCGAGTTTAACGACGAGCTGGCGGCCACTGCTATCAGCGGCGCAGAAAGGCAGAGTCCCTCCGTGTGTGAAGAGACACAGCGAGATATCCAGCATCTCGCGGGGGCTAAGGGGCAGCTTTCCCCCCGGGACGCCTGCTCCTTGCCGGATCCGCTCCCGCAGGAGCAGACGGGGCCGTGAGGAGGCCGGAAAGTAGGGCTCGACTTCGCCAGAAGCCTTGGTCTGGGGTCTGTACTAACTCCCTTCCTCGAAGGAAAGAAAAAAAAAAAAGGACAACAAAAACCCCACCAAAACAGAAAATGCCACGCCGCTGGCACCGGGGCTGCACTGGCTGCCAGCCAAGGGAGCAGCACCTCCCGCTGCCCAGCGGTGCTCGCACCTGCCGATGAGTGCCGGGAGGCGGCACCGGGAACGCCGCCGCGGCCGCGGGCAACGGCCCGGCCCCTGCCCTCTGCGGGGAGCTCCGCTGCGGGCTCGAAAAGCAAGTGCCGTTTAGCACTAATTGGCCAAACCATGGGCATTAGCATGCGAAATGGCGGCAGACTGGTTTAAAAGGAGGAGTAAAAAGCAGACTGCCGTTGAGTCACTCCCTGTGAGCTGGAGAGGGGGCACACACAACGCACACACACACTGTAAAATGTCAGGAGCATGCAGCATCCCCGCTGCTCGCCGCCACCTGCGAAGGGCCTGAACACCAGCAATTTGTGAAGTCGCATCCCCTCTCCCCCCGCTTCCCGGCCCCCCCAGCCCCTCGCGTCCCGAGCACCTCCGGGGAGGGGGCGACGGAGCGCAGACCTACCTGTGGCGCCGGGCGCGGGCGTGCATGGGGACTGCCCCGGAGAACACATCGCATTCAACATTTCAGCCTGTGCATCGGAAACGTATGAGTTTGTGGAAAGCTTGTTTGAAGTCTTCGTTAGACATTGTATAGATGACGGGGTTGATAAGGGAGTTGAGATATCCAAGCCACGTGAAAAAGTCAAAGATGGCCATGTGGAACCAGCAAGCGTCCTTGCAAATAGGCAACACCAGGCTGATGATGAAAAAGGGCAGCCAACAGACGATGAAGGCTCCTAAAATAATCCCTAAAGTCTTTGTAGCTTTCCGCTCTCTAGCGGCCGTTAGCTTCTTTTTCTCCAGCAGGGCGTCTGAGACCTTCACCTTCACCTGGTTCATGTACACGGGGGAGCCCGTTTCGCTGGATCCCTCGGGAGCCTTGGAGTTTATGGACGTGACGGAGGAGGTCGACCCCGGGGAGTCTGTGATTAACTGAGCCCGCGTTAGTCTTTTACCTGCTTTCTTTGGCGTCTGCTTCAAAATCCGCGACCTGGCTTCCACGTAGATCCTCCCGTAGAGAGCTATCAGCAGCAGAGTGGGGAAGTAAAAGGCTCCTACCGTGGAGTACACGGTGTAGAGGACGTGGTCCGTGTTCACCACACAGTGAGAGACTTCCTCAGCCTTCGCCTGCCGCCAAAACAAAGGGGGCATGGAGATGCAGATGGAGAAGATCCATACCAGTGCGATCATGCCCGCTGCCCGCTTGGGAGTCCGTTTCGTGGAGTACTCGACGGCGTCAGTGATGGCCCAGTAGCGGTCCAGGGCGATGACACAGAGGTGCAGGATGGACGCCGTGCAACAGGTGATGTCCGAGGACAGCCAGATATCGCAGACAATCTGACCCAGCTTCCACTTGCCGGTCACAGTGTACACGGTGCTGATGGGCATGACGAGAATGGAGACGAGGAGGTCGGTGACGGCCAACGAGGCGATCAGATAGTTGGCCGGCGTGTGGAGTTTCCTCGTCTGGTAGACCGTGGCGATGACAAAGGCGTTGGAGAGCACCGTGGCCAGGGTGAGCAGCGCCAGGACGACGGCGAGCACGATCTTCCCGGAGAGCGGGGTGGCATCTTGGTAGATCACTTCCTCGGCGCTACAGTTTTGGTAAGAGCCGTTGGCGGGGACCAGCTGCGCCCGGCAGGGGCCGGCCGGCTCCATCCCTCCGCGGCCGCCGCCCCCGCAGACGGCGGGACTCGGCGCGGCACGGCGGGGCCGCTACCCCGGCAGGACCCCGTCGGCGCCGGGGGAGGGCTGCAGCATCCCCGCGCCGGCACCACCTCCCGCCCGCTTGCCCGCCCTTCCGGGAGCACCGAGCGGGCTCCGCGGAGGCTCACTCGCCACGGGCGAGGGAGCAGGGCAAAGCGGGGGCCAGGCGTGCCCGCTCGCCCCGCCAGCTCATCGCCCCGCCGCCTGCCCGCGGAGCGCGGCGAGCCCCGGACATGGGGCTCCCGCCCCGGCCACTCCTAAGCGCAGCCCGGCCGCCCGCGGCTCCACACCGAGTCTCGACGGGCGCAGCGGCGGCGCCGCATGCCCGCGGGCGGCGGCCTCGCCCCTGGGCTGCGGGCGCGACGGCGCGGCGGCGGGGGCTGCGAGGGCAGCGGAGCCGCCCCGCCGGGCCGTGCCTTCACACGCAGCCCGCCGCAGCAAGTTTGCAGCCGCCGCCGCGGGTACGGGAGGAGCAGAAGTAGGAGGAGGAAGAGGAGGGTCCGCGGGAGGCAGGGGGGGAGACCACCTCCCATTGCGCCCCGCCGCAGGCCATGCTGTCGGGGTCCAGCCTCCGCCCACCACCGGCAGCCGCGGACAGAGGCCGGTGTGAGGGAACGGCGAGCAGCCGCCGCCCCTTATATAGCGGCCGGCGCGGCTCCGCGGCACCGAGCAACCGGTGCCTCTCCCGGGCGGGCTGTCCGCCTGTCCGCGGAGGAGGAGCTGCTACCGCCTCCCTCGGCCCTCCCTCCCGCACTCACTAGCCGTCCGGCCGGAGGGGCCCGCCCCGTCCCGCGCACCGCCCCACCGCTGTCCCCCGCCCCTGTCCCTGCAGGCGTCGGGAGGAGCTCGGACTCGCTTCCCGCCCCAGCGAGGGGGCAGCCTTTCTTCCCGCCTAAGGCGCGGTGTTACCGTGTCGGGTTTTGCCTGTCATCCCTGGTCCTACGGTTTTCCCCATCCCGTCTTGAACCGTGCCCGCTACGCCGCGAGGCTGGGTGATGGCAGGCTCCCCACAGAGCCCGCGGGCTGTAGCGCCCGCCACCTTGTCCCTCGGCGGCGTTGCAGGTGCCGCTCGGTGCCGGAGCTGGGCGTGCGGGAAGGTTAGGGGGGACCAAGACGGTGCGGGACGGGCGCAGCCGGAGCGGACAGACAGATCGGAGCCGCCCGCCCTGCCCGGTGGGCGAGGGGCTGCGCAGCGCGGCCAGTCCCGCTACTGCGGTGCGTGTGCCACCGCATCACGCGCCTGTTTTATAGTAATCCTGTGTCTTCTGAGCTCTGGCTATTCCTCGCGCCGCACCCCCCCCCCCCACCTCCGCTCCCTTTTTAAAAAATATTTGACTTGGGCTTGTAAGTGTTCATGCGGTTGAGCACCCCTGACGTGCCCCGCAGGCTCTTCCAGCGCTCGGGAGGCGAGGGCAGGAGGAGCACCGGGAGCACACGTTTGTCCAGGTCCCGCAGCTCCTGCCAGCGTTTGTTCTCCGCAGCCGCAGGAAAGTTTTGCACACAAAGGGAAGTGCGAGCTTGCTTTTTGCTGGATCAGGGTAATTCCAAGCTTGGTGAAACGTCTGTGTTCCAGCCCGAGCAAATCTTCCAAAGATGCCACGACAAACCCAGTAAAGAGCAGGCAAGGCTTTTTGGGCTGCATACGCTGCTACCTGCCTAAACTTCATGTAAACTCCCAGAGCTTCGGTCTTGAACATCTCCTCCTGGCTGGTTTCCTCTGTTGTGGAAAGGCAAACAGTTTCTGTGAGGCCCCGTTCTTCCTGGGTTGTGCTCAGCATCATCCAGGGCCATGTACTGCCTTGTTCTGCCTGGCACATCGAGCTCATGGGTAGGGTGAGAAATCTCAGTGCCATATTGGTCTTCCTTGAGCAAGAGGGACTTGCACACCTGAGAGGATACAGTTTAAGGAAAGACAGCAAAAGGAGGCTGGAGAGGATCCATCGTGGCCCAGAGGGGTGAGGAAACTCTAGGAAGAGAAGCATGGAACTGAAGAAGAGCCAGGAATGCACAGTAGCATGGGAAAGCTGGAGCCCTGCAGGAACAGCCCTTTCTCTCCCTATTTCAGTACAGGGCAAGGTGCCCTGATCTTGGGATATGCTAAGCACCCACGGGTCTCCTGAGATCAAAAAGCAGTGACAGTTCTTGAGATATTGTAAAATCAGTCCCAGATCTTCAGTTAGACTCTTGCAAGAAGTGAGGTAGGGGGAGGATTGCCTTGGATTAATGAAAGTGTGGCAGTCAAGGTTTGCCTACATTCACTGAACTGACAGGATAATAAAATGTCAATGAGCCTTTCTGTTTTCCCAAAAGCGCCTCGAAGAGTGTTTGATCCGTTTCCATGTTTTTATTTTGTGGTGACTCCTTGTGTTCAAGCAGGCACCACCTCCTTGTGGTGCATGGTAATTGGTTGGATCCTCTAGGCTTTACTGCATTAAAAATAATAATTCTATCTACATTCTTCACATCTCTTTGATAGGCAAAGATTTTATAATCCTGGCTTCTAATACACTGTGATATTGTTTTCACTTCTGCTCGACATTTCTGGCTTAATTTAGTTGTGCTTAAGTTGGCAACTGCCCTCAAGCCTCTGTAGCTCAACATTCTTCCCAAACAGGGCTATGTATCTGAGAGTGATTTAAATTTAAAACATCAGTAATAACAAGAGGAAAACCTGGCCCTTCATTCAGTGTTGGAACAGACTTCTGCTTGTGGAAAGGCTCTTCTGATAAAATTATAGAGCCTCCAAGGGCAATGTTCTAGCCTTAGCCACTGCCATCAGCCGTGTTGTGTAATGTAAACAAGTATTTTGTGAATGGGTGATGAGTTCTGGCCACCCTACTAATGTCACTGTTTATCCTCATGATAAAATGTTTATGTTCTGTGCACTCTTTGCTGTTGCCCATCATTAATTCTGGGATATTATTCATCAGTAATCATCATTCATTGCTTCCCTGTCTTACCAAGAAGATGCTTTTTTCCTGACTCATTTGTTTTCTTCCCATTGTGCTCACTGGTTTCTTACTCATTTGTGTAGTACTGCTGCAAGTGGTCAGCAAAATATTCATCCAGGGCACACCAGGTCTAGCTGTGGTGACTTCACTTGACTTCCTGCAAGGACTACATGATCTTCATGGGCAGGTTCAGTAAGCATTACCCATGCTGCTCTCCAAAGCTTCAGTCTTGGATTAGGAACAGCTGCAGCAAGAAAGTAAAGCCAGCTTCCTAACAGTGCCACATATCACTGCTGGGGGGGCATACAGAAGACATGTCTTCACCCAGGCACTGGGACTGCTGCTTTCTTTAGGCTGTGCATGCTGGTTGCCAGGATTAGTGTCAGAACAAGAGGTGCTCAGGTTTTAAAACATTGCTCTTCCTCTCTGATCTGCCAGACTGCATGTAGCTCCCTCTCATGACTGGGCTTCCACAGGCTAAAGCTTGATGAAAGAAGTACCAGGTCCCACCTAGATCATCAATAAGTACTGAAGTCTTGTAGTGCTACTCAGACACATACTGTAAATCATATGCATTATCACATGGACGATCATATCACACTGTTGTGCTGGCACCTGGAAGCTTGTATTTCATTGGTTATTTTCCCCTCTTCTAACTGGATCTGAAAAGATGCTTATGAGAAGAGATCCTATTTCCTGTAGCTTTTGGCTTCTGTGCAGAGGCAGGCATAAAATTAATTTCTTTCTGCTGGCATAAGACTGTTAATACTTCTTATATCCAGATTTTGATGTACTAAAATACCCAAATATAGAAACTGCAATGAAAACTGAGCCTATTACTGGTTTATTGCTTCACAAACTGCCCATGTATGGCATAAATGTCTTATAAATAAATTACAGAGAAGACAGACACATAGAAACAAATCTAAGTAACAGAAAGGAAAAGTCTTCGTCATACAATCGGATCTGTCCTGGCCACAGATAGTGCTCTCTGGGTTTTGGTATATTTGAACATGGGGCTCAGTGCACAATATAAACTTCACTTCTGCTCTTGACTCAGGTGGTAAGTTGTGTGTAATGAAACTGTAGCCTCCTGCACTGTGATGAGATTCATACTCATATTTTAAATAATGAAATTCTGAGTCCTTCTGTTAGCAAAGATAACCTTCACTATGTAAATCAACGCAGTGGTATTTTGTTGAGTTTGCCAACAGACAAATAACACTAATTTATGTGTGAAGTTTCTCAATGTTAACTTTGAAATACAGCTAAGGCCATTTAAATGCCATCACTTTCAAGTCACTAGTCAAAATAAAATCACCCAGCTTGAGTTACTGAAATTTAATTATAAGGAACAGCTGGGCCTACTTTTGATTTTTATGCTAAGGACCCAGAAGAAGAAACAAGCACATGGGCTCAATAGGCACAAATACACATCAAGTTTCTAAACCCATACTGGTCAGGCACTGTTGCTGATACCCTTCAAGGAGCATTCAATTACCCTAAGTAGGCAACTGAGGTCAAGCAAAAATAAACCCTTCCAGTTCTTCCTTACACTGTCTCTAGCATTTAATCTCCAGACACTGCACACATCCTCACACATTTCAGTTCACAGAGGCAGAAGTTGAAGTTGGTGACTGTTTCTCATTCATCTACATGGTGTTTTCTTGTTGATGATGTTCTTGGAGATACTCTAGAGGAAACTGCTGCCGTCTCCTCTCCTTACATGCTGCCCATTTCAAAGCTTCATTACAAAGCAGAAGAATTGATTGCTTGTATGAAAAGGGCTATTGGCTTCTTGTTTTTGTGGTTTCTGTCTGAGGTTCCTCAAACTTCTAATTTACACTAAAATCAGTGCAATTGCCTGTTTTGCTGCCACAGGATCTGGCTCAATGACCATCCCTCTAGTTCAGACGGTCCTCAGTTATATACTTGAATGGATTTTAACCTACCTGCCATAATACAGGTGGATTATAAAACCACCCATGTCTACTATAAAATATATGCAGAGCCACTGGGGAATGATCTCTAGGAAATAGCCATGAGTGTATAATAGAAAGGTAGAACTACCATGACTAAAGTCAATGGCATAACCTTTAGCACCTGTTCAGCATGAAGGCAAAGGACACTCCATTTAGGCTCCATAGGGATTCAAATGAAAAAAAGGTCTCATGTTCTGTGTTTAGATCTGCCAGAAGATAAATTCTCCACTTCCAAATATGGACCTATATCAGGTTTAAAGCTTTGTCCCACTTCAATATGTTCAAATCTTTGTCTGCTTTAGAGGATAAAATCTGTAAGGGTCTCCTTTCAGGATCCAGGGTTAATTTCAAAGACGTCCCAAATATCAAGTTTTCAGAAATGAAACACTGAATGTTGTGGTTAAAAAAAAAAGTCTGAATACATTTTAAAGCAACAAGCTACAAATGAAAAAAGCAATGCAGTGAATCACTGTAAAGAAGTAAAACTGCTGAAAATTAGGAATCAAATATTTTACTTGTGAAATCAGCATGTCAACATTGATTTAAGGGGAACTGCAAATATTTCTTCCTACTAAAGATCTTTTTTTCTGCATGGCTAATTAATATTTATCTAGGAAAGAAGGTAGCATATGCTAA
This sequence comes from Pithys albifrons albifrons, assembly GCF_047495875.1. Lineage (NCBI taxonomy): Eukaryota > Metazoa > Chordata > Aves > Passeriformes > Thamnophilidae > Pithys > Pithys albifrons. The sequence goes on from NC_092459.1 coordinate 30,998,662, forward strand.
GCCCACTGCCACTATTTATAAGACTAGAGTCTTCTTTGTTCCCAGAGGTAATCAGAAGCTAGAAGCTTTTGCTGCCATGCAGATTTGCGCTGATAATTTAATAAAGTGCATCATCCATTAATTTGAGTCCTTTTAGGATGTTTACCAGTTGACAGTTTCTTTTGCAGTTTGAGACTTAATTACAAAATTTAGTTGTCTGTTCTGCTTAGCAAGAGGCTCAGAGACACATGCTTCTTACTACATGCAGAAATTCAGGAACAGAAGCAATTTTGAGAGCCACAAAGATCTTGTAGGCCTACTTTCATCAGCAGCATGGTGCGCCAAGACTAAAGCAAAAGTGAATGGCTGTGGCATCATCCAAATACCAGACCTCTGCAAGGTCAGGAAGCCCTTTGAGGGATTTGAGATACATACAGTTATTCTCAGCAGCACTTTTCAAAGCAGTGCACAGCTGAAGAAATTCTGGTGACAAGGGACCATTTCTGTAAACCAATTAAATTCAACATAATCTGGTCTTGGAGTGAGGCTGTTATGAAACTGTTGGTCTAGATGTTGCAAAGTGTGAAATCCACTCTACTAAAGAATAATCAAGCCAGCACAGGCCATCAATATCAACCAGTTCTCTATGTGCAGCTTCTGCCAAACACAAGACAGTCATGTGTGCCACTACTTGGAAGCAGAATATGTCTTGTCTCACTTTCTCAAAGTAACCAAGTAGAACTGCAGAGCCAGATCAGCAGCCTGGATCATCACTGACCCAATTATTTGGGGTAGATATAGTCAATGACATTGAAGGATGACAATTGTCAATATTTTAGTAATTATTTTCTTGTTTCCCAATCTTTTTGTTATCTGAAGATTGCTTAACTGACAGGTCAATAGAAGCTTGTAAAAGTGCAGGTCCTCATGTCTTGTGTAGAACGGTGTTTATTGGAAAAGGAAATACTTAGCTGTAAAAAACAGATTTGATCTCTGTTTAGAAAGGGTATGTTTTACTTTTCATTACAGGAAGAAGTCAGTCTTAAAGAATTCAGATCTCAGGTAGAATGAGGCCAGATAGAGGTTTTCAGATGATCTTAAAAGTATCTTGGCTTCTGGGTGTAGCCTTTAAAATGTTAGTGGATTTAAAAAATTGAGATAGGGACTTTTTCGGTTTTTGCCAGATGATTGTGTCTTTGTGGAAGCAGAATCAGATAATTGTAATTTGTAGCTTTTATATTTCAGTTGTGAATTTCATGGATTTCCCTTTTGATGCCCAAAATTTCTGCAAAAAAGCACTCAAAACAACATTAGTGGAGAAAGATAGATAAGTACTTATTAGAAGCTTCTACGGTGCACACCAGAGGTACCCTTTCACATGATCAGGGATGCTACAGTTTTTATAATCTTCCAGCTATTAGCATATACGATATCTATAGTCAACCCAGGGTACCAATTCCCCTCTTGCCCCACCCATAGAGGTCCTCAGAACTGCCCCTTGGAGGAGCTTCAAGGGCTCTAGGGCCTCTCCACTGTTTTGTCTCAAAGCTATATTGCAGGTGGTTTCTTCAAAACAGAGTGTCCTTGGCATAGCTTAAGAATCTGTGAGAAAGTGCCCATTGATCTCTAATATGTGATCAATCCAGTAAAACCTACATAATCCTAGAAGTTCTAAAAATCTACAAAATACACGCTAAAACCTTTGAGCATCACTTTCTTTCCCTGGGAAAATCTTGCTATGTCCCTTTGCCAATACTTACTCTCCTCATAGTTCCATCTCTACACTCCAGGAGCTTTGCAAAGGTATATTGAGTGCACAGTTCACCTCTTTAAGAGGAAGCCAAGACTTTGAAGCCTAAGCAGTCTTCTTACCAACTGCTATAAAAATAGGCAGATATTATTTTTTAAAAAAATAAAAATCTGCAGCTTTCTCAGGGTTTCCTTGGCTTTCTCATAAATCTAAAACATTCTTGGGACTTGGCCCATATCTGTCCTTGCATCCCCTTAGTTCATGACTTTTCATCCTAGTGATGAACTGTCTCCCCCTCACTTTCAGGATGCCTTCTCCATGTCTTGCTCCTGCATCTGCATGGGAGCCTGACCTTCTATTCTCCCACCCTTCTCACACTCCTGTCCTTGGGAAGAAGGGAGAACATCCTTCAAGACCTACAGCCTCTTTCATGTTTAAAACAGAGCACTAAATACTAGAAGATTTCTACATTCCAAAATCCTAAGCCCCATCTGGGAGTCTAGAAAACATTTGGGTGAAGTTACCTTATTGCCCAAGTCACCCCTACTTTAGAGTGGCATGGAGCTAGGAAAGTTTAGTAGCTAAAACTACCATTCTGGTTTCTATAATGTTTCATTTACTTTTTTCTGGCCTTGGAAGTTGCACTATACCTACCTAAATGCTACCACAGAATTCCATAGCCTGCTGTTGTGGTCATGACCCTCTTCTCTCTTCATCCCTTTTTTGTGCACCCCTTTCCTTATTTCACTCCTCCATTAATACCTCACTAACAGGCAAAATTTCTTTACATGACTTTCAAAGCCTCTGGTAGTTTATCCATTTCTCATCACATATTGAGGTTAATTACTGCCTCCCACTAGCCTCTGATGCTGGCCCCTACTAGAGTATTACTTGATTTTAATCAGACCTCTTCAGCCTTCCCAGGCTTGAGACAAGCTTCCTGTAGCAGGCACAGATATCCTCATTAGGTTACCTAAAATCTTCTCTTGCTGCGGTGCCTACAAAACATAATTTACAAGAGTCAGGCTGTTGATTAAACTATGACTGCTACCTATTATTCTTCCTGGTAGTATTTTGTTTGCTGATGTTTTTCCACCTGTGTGCCTCTGCTAGTGCTAATTTCAGACTGCAATTTTTCAGAACAGAGACCTTGTATTTGCCTCAAGTTCTTACAGAACTATGAAAATAGCCTTGAGTCTCTTGATTCTGGGCTTTGAGTGGCTTGCTATAAAATCTTTCTGTATCAATAGTAACTGTTAACAACATCTTCTCTTGTGGTTTTTTTCATCTGTACAGTTCAAAAATCACTGTCAAGACCCAAGAATGATGAGAAGCATACCCCTCGCATCTGGATGCCAGTTGTCCACCAAAGCTGCTGCATCACCCTCCTCCTTGGCTGGGCAGGGGAGAGAAAATACAATACAAAGCTTGTGGTTCGAGATAAAGGCAGAGAGAGATCACTTCCCAGTTACCATCACAGGCAAAATAGACTCAACTTGAGGAAATTTATTGCAAATCAAATCAGAGTAGGTTAATAAGAAATAGACACAAATTTTAAAAGTCCTCCCCACCACCCCTCCCTTCTTCCTGGGCTCAGCTTTACTCTTGATTTCTCCACCTCTTCTCTGTAAGTGACTCAGGGCGATGGGAAATGGGGGCTGTGGTTTGTACATCACACATTGCCTCTGCCACTGCTTCCTCCTCGGGGGAGGACTACTCACTATCTTTCCTTGATCTGGTGTGGGGTTCCTCCCATGGGACACAGTCCTCCATGAACTTCTCCAATGTGAGTTCTTTCTATGGGCTGCTGTTCTTCATGAACAGCTCCAGCATGGGTCCCTTCCATGGGGTGCAGTTCTTCAGGAACAGGCTGCTCCAGCATGAGTCCCTCACAGGGTCACAACTCCTGCCAGAAAACCTGAGGCAGCATGGCCTTCTCTCTCCACATGTCCTCAGGTCCTGCCAGGAGCCTGGTCCTGCATGGCCTTCCCATGGTGTCACAGCCTCCTTTGGCAGCATCCACGTGGGGTCCTCCAGGGGCTGCAGCTGGATATCTGCTCCATCATGGCACTCCAGGCAATCTCTACTCTGGTACCTGGAGCACCCCTCCCCTTTCCCCCTCCTCCGACTCCTTCTTCACTAACCTTGGTGTATTCTCACCACTCTCCTCTGCTTTAGTTGTATATACAAGAGTTTGTTTTTATTTCCTTCTAAAACACCTTATCTTGAGAGGTGCTACCGCCATTGCTGTTGGGCTCTGACCAGGCCAGCAGTGGGTCTGTCTTGGAGCCAGCTTGCATGGCCTCTCTTGGTGGGGGGCATAGGATAAGCTTCTAACAGCTTCTCATAGAAGTTCCCCCTGTGGTCTCCCCACTACCAAAACCTTGTCATGCAAACCAGATACAGAAACATACAATTTATACACATAAACTGACCTGATCAGCACTGCAAAGAGTTTGAAATCTGATCAACTAGAACCTACAAAATGCAAAGATTCCTAATTTTCTATTTGAGAAAAGCAGTTTTGCTATAAGCTTTGCTATATTTACAAGAACTGTCCCTTATTTCCCTTATGCAACTAACCAGAAGTAAAAGAAAGTAAAAGAGCAGACTATTAAAATGTAACATGCATGTGGTTGCTTGCTTCTATTGCAGCTCTGAATTCTGAGCCACAGAGGTAAAAGGGGGGGAAAAAACCCAAACGTGGTACAAATTATGTTCTTAAAGACTTGAAGTTTGAGAAGCGGGGAACTTGATTACCTTTTCCGTTCTGCATCTGCTCCTTATCTGCCCTAAAAGATCAAGTTCTCCAGACACCCCAAAGGACAATATCTTGTTCAAACTTTGGTTATAAGAATTGGGGGTCTCATCTTAAGGGATTGTGCCTAACCTCTGCCTAAAGGGTACACACTTACAATAAAGCTTTAGACACCTTGTCATGGCAGACAGGATCTCTACTATCAGTGACTTTCCAAGACTCTTCCTCTTTCATTTGGCTGTAGTGCAAATATTTGCATTTATTCTAGGAGATCTCTTTCAGAGGGGTGTGTTTCTTACCTCTGCAGTCTTTCATATTGTCTTAGTACTATATGTAACAATTCGGCCATGGCAGATGAACCTCAGGACTTAAACAGTGGGGCCAGTTCTGCGCACGCTGAGCCTCACCTAAAATGCACTGCACAGGCTGGAAGGGCACACCCACGTGGGGACAGCCCTTCCCAAATCTTCGTTCGCGAAGTTTGGCCATACATACATATGTAACAATGTTACATATAGGTGTTCATCTTCCCCTGTGGGGCCTATCAATGGCCTTTGAACCAGTGGTGATAAACCCAGTAATATAGATTGCTCTTCTCTGTGATTCAATACGAATTCGATAAGACCTCAGCAATGCTCTCACTTCCTACATCAGGGACACTTTGTAAATTCAAAAAAAAAAAAAAAGAATTTTTAGTTTCATGTTCTCAAACAGCCCTGCAAGAGTTCAGTAGTTCCCTTTTCAAAAAGCAGCATTTTGGTAGCATTGTTCAGTCTTTGACATTTTTGATTGCCAGTAAGTACACAAAGTGCTCTGGGACATCATCCTCTGAGGAGTCATTAAACATTGGTCAGTCACTTGATGACAGCCTATTATTATCTGGCTAAAACAGTATGAGGAGAGGTATTCCTGAAAGCTGATGGTTGTGTGCACTCCATTTCTTGGATTGGTTACATGAAAATTATTACAGCATGAAGGGAGCCCTTTAAGCTTGTTTTGGAGATTTGAAGTATGCTTTAAAATCATCTGCTGTCTTCTCAGTACCTCAACTCCCTCTTCTGTACTCAATTCTACTTCCATTTAAAAGGGTCAGACGGCTGCTTATCAAAGAGTCATTTAGGCTGGAAAAGGCTGTTAAGATCATCAGGTCAAACTATTTTCAACCCCTCTGACTTCCAGTGATGTTTCAGCAGTTTCCAATGAATTGTCTATCAGATTTATGAAAGACCAGAGAAATGAAGAAACAAATTACTTGGATGTCTAATCATAAGTGTGTTTATTATGACCATGAAACAGGAGGATTGAATTAAATGGTTCTAGGGCTCTTTTAGTCAAGTTTCTACATTTTGATACACTTGAAGCTAAAGGGCACAATTTTACTTTAGGTAATTTAAAGAACACTTGGTGGGCACAGCCAGATGAAGGAAAGCAATAGAGAAATTTTAGGATATTTATTCAATAGTTTTATATAATTTCAGTCTTTGCATCTTGATAATAGTAGCTTATACAAGCAGTAGCTTCATGAATTATATAATATTCAGATGGAGGTGATTTGAAAATGGATGTATCTCTGTCGGAAAAGTTTGTGTGGGTTATTCTAAAAGCCAGAAATGTGATAATATAGAAAGTTAACATCAAATGATCTCAGGGACCAAGACCAAATTTTGACAAAATAAGAACTAAACCCTGCTGTCATTTAAGTAATGTAACTATGTACATCTACGGTTAAATTCCACCCACACTACTTACATACTGGATAGCTTTTTTTGAATATTTGAAACTTGTTAAAGAATTTGAGCATCCACCTATTGAAGGCAGAAAAAAGTAACAGATTTTAAAGACCCAAAGAGTTTTAGGGGTCCCTACCATAACCACAGGCCACACAATTTTACCAATCATACTCTGACTCAAGAATTCGTGACTGGAGCAAGAATCAGGCAATAGAGGAGGCAGACAAGCAATGTATTTTATCAGCCCAGCTGAGATAGCTGGAAGAAAAGAAAAATCCTCAGGAACACAAGAGAGATGTCTTCGTCAGGAGACCCATTCAAATGCTGATCCACCCCAACTCATTCTTCCATAACCCCCTTTAGTCTATTCCACTGGTAAAATGCTTCTTCTAGTAAAAAGTTACATCTTTTCTTTAACATGAACTTGTATGACTTTGGTGTTCAACAGCTGATCCTTCCATGCTTTTGTCTGTTAAATTAAACAGTACCTGGTATCAAATGACTTCTGCCAATATAATTCTTGATAGCTTTCAATCAGATTGCCTGCAATCAAACTTCATTCTTAATCTCTTTTTAGTGGTTAAACAGACTTGCTGTCTTAAAGTCTTTGTATTTCTATTCCTACTTTTTGTGATATTTTTCTTATCTCATTAGTTCTTTCTACACCATTCTCCTAAATTGTTTCTCTTATATTAATGGAAGTTTGTGTAAGAAGACCAAAAGATACAAATATAGATAGATATCAGATATATGGTATGCATTTATATAATTATATATAGATACATATATAATATGATTATATATATGATACAATATGTAATTACGTATATAAATATGTATATGTGACATATATAAATATATGTGAAATGCAATCTCAAAATGGAAGTGAAGAATCTGTTGTTGATGATCATGATGGTCAATAGAAGAAGTAATGTGAAATTGCAGTCAGGAAAACTTTTTGGTTTACCTTGAGAATAGCAAAGCTCTTAAACTGTCTTACTTCTCAGCAACCAAAAAACTGAACTCATTTAAAATCAGAGCTGCATATTTTATTTTAAAATATATATAGAGAGAGCACAGCTGCTCACTAGGAAATTGCAGATGTACTCTTATCATTTTATACACTAATCCATGGAAGCAAGTTGGGGGGCAATTTCAAAGAGAAGCTGCATCTACCTTTGCTGCGTTGACAAGGCAAAGCCACGGGCTGACCTGACCCAGTGCTGGCACAGGTCTGCTCCCCAGAGGATGTCAGGCTGGATGACTTCCAGAGGATCCAACCAGCACTTCTATACTTCTTTGCATTAATGCAGCAGGATTTCTGGACATAGCCACAAGGGATTAATAAATAATGGTGAAGAATTTTGGAAAGGTAGCTTTAGCTATCAAGGCAATGAAGACATAGACTTGCCCTTTTAAGTATTGTGTATAAGCAGGAGCAGGGAGAATCACTGTTTGTGTTAAAATCCCAGCAGGATTTGGATCCTGTCTTGTCATGCCACTGGCCAGCACCACTTTAACAAAATAAGGGTGACCTGATTCTGGCATTCTGCTGTTTGGTTTTCAGAACAAATTACTGTAAAATCACGGGCATTCAAGAAAATAGGGGTTGGGCTAATGAAGTAAGAGATAAGAGGGATTGACAGGAACGTGGAAAAGCTCAGTGGAAACAAGGAAACAGCAAGCTTTTCACTGGTCCAAATGCAGTTAAAGGAGGGCTACAAAGTGCTGGAAAGCAAAATTGATGGACTAAAACAAATATGTTTAGATTATTGATCAAGGCAGAGTTTTGCTTTCCCATGTATGAAAGCAAGGTGTTACAATTTTGTTACTGTTATTATTGTTCCTATTTATCCAATACAATTCGATAAAGATTTCTTTTGTGCTAGGCAAGCCCTGTGGATTCTATGATCTTCATAAGAATTTTTATTTAGTGGGAACATTCTGTGCCTTCTTTTCTGCCTTTTTTTTTATGCTCATACAGTATTTGTATGACAGTACAGCTCTTACTAATCTAAGGATTTAATAAGAGGTTTAATTGCAGAGGCAGTTTTCTGAAAAGCAGAAGGATATTTATTTGCTCCTCAAATAACCATGAGGAATGTTAAATGAAGATGTTTATAGTATGAGATTAATACTGGGTTTAGAGGACACATGACCACTTCAGCAGAAGTGGGTTTGTAACAATCAGCGTGATGAGGTAATTTGTTGAAGACAAGTCAGAAATTTGAGTCTTTGGTAAGCTTAGAAATTAGCTTGAAGTAACACATTTGAGTTCAGCTTCTTTCTGATAACTACCTCCTTGACAGGTGATGTGACTGCATGGTGCAAAATGCATTTTTGTCATATAGGAGTCTCAGCAAAATCCCAAACCCGTTCACCTTGTCTTGGGCGTCATTAGTGAGAATAAAAGGCTCAAAATCTCCCTCTGGTAAGTGGAATGTGGGGGTCAACTTTTAGCCAGCGATACATGTGGAAAGCCTGGTCTGTGCTGATGAATGCTGTTAAAAGCATTACAGCCTGTGCCGGAGAAGGACAGGATTTGGTGCTATATGCCAGTCTATGCTGCAGCAGCAAAAACCAGGGAGGCTGGCTTAGCCTAGTTGCCTCTACAACAAACTATTTGCAGTGTACATTAGATTTGCCCTATAAAAATGTCTCTCTTGTCAGAGTAGTATGAAGGAGCCTAATGTAAATAAGACACAAACCCATATTGCAATTCCAGTAATGTTCATTTGTTACAAAGGAAGTGCTGCTATTCCACACTGTGTTAATGAAATGGTGAGATGTATTCATCTTGAAATGGGGAAAGGATGCCAAAGCAATTGACTAGGAAACAAGACACATTGAAAAGACATAATTTTTATAAAGCAGTGTTAAATATGTACAGTATGCTTTGGCTGCAGCTCTACAAAATTCAGATTTACTCCTTATTAAGGAAAAGGATATAATTTTAATTGTTGTTGCCTGAGTTGACAGCAGAAGAGTCATTTAAGGAATCATAATTAGGTTTTCTTAGATCCAAACTGGAAGGGAAAACAAAACTGTACAACTTCAATAGTGTGGGCCATAGAAACCTGATACTTTACCCTGCAAATTTTCAAGATTTGTTCTGTTTCCCAATTGTCATCCTGTTCTCAATTGGTTTTGCAATGCCAGTTGCAAAATCCAGCCTTATTTTTGTTTAATGTAATACTTTTATATGGTGATGGCAAACATGGATTTTATGTAGTCAGAACTATGCTTGCGTAAGAACAGCCAAAGGTAAAAAGTCATATGCACTGCACTTATTTATGTAGCTGATAATAGTGCAGTTACTTTTAAAATAGTGAATGGAAATAAAGGCATTTCTTATTGTGGTTTGGTTTGGTTTCTCTTGGTTTTCTTATACCAGGAAGTTCAGTGATAAAGCTGGCTACCAATAAGGCAGTGGCAGCTTTGTGGATCTGGATATTGCTATTCATTTGAAACAGTCAGAAAATATTTCAAATCTTTGAAATAATCTAAAAAAACCTGAACTCCTGTTGTAAGGAAAATTGCAAGCAGTGGGTTTTTTTTAGTGAAACTATTATTTTGTTCCTCTGAAATTTATTTTAAGAAAAAGGAATTGGCACACAGCTCAGACATCGCCTGTTTTGTCAATATGTGCTGCTTTGGGATCCTTCTCTCTCAGAATGGGAAAATGAGCAGATTTTTTTTCAATGTGATTAGGAACTTCTACACTTCTGCACCCTCTTTTGTCTCCATTTGAGCATATGCTGTTTTACTCCCTCCTCCAGCCATCTCACCCACAGTTTCCTCCAGGCTACAATCTCCTTGCTGCACTTTAAAGCGGTATCTTTAATTCTTTCTTCCTCTTTGGCTTTTATCCAGTCATTCTATTGCTTTTATGAAAAGTCTTGTTGCCCCATGCCTATGATGATCCTGAACTTTGCATCCTCTCATGTCACTGAACCATTCCTCTCCCTATTCTTCCATCTGCACATTCAGAAATCAATCAGCACCAATTACCCACTACATCTACAGGGGGGTCAGAAATGCAGTTTCGATAGAAAAATTGTGGAGGAATTCAGACTTCAAAGGGGGTCTCGTTCTGTAGGATCAATTTGGACTGAGAACATTGGAGTAACTTACTGTTCACTGAAATTAATGCTCCCACCAGTCGATAGCTGAATAACTCAGACCTTGCACAACATGTTTCATTTCAAACTAGTAAAATGCCTACTTTGACCTCTCTGAAAAAAGTTAAATGGTACTAACAAAAGCAAGGGAAAGCTGTTAATTTTATTATCATTATTGCTGGCAAATAAAGCACTGGAGAAATCTAAAGGTTTGTGTTCACAATCTGGCATGTTCAAATAATGCAGATGCTAGCACAGAAAATTATTTAAATGCCTAATCAGTGTGTAGCCCCAAAATAATAAAATATCAAGCCAAAGAATCTTTGGGGTCACACTGACTTGTTTAACAGTTGATGCATTTCATATGATCACAGCAAGCAAACAGAATTGATTTAGAGATGCTATTTATGGAGATCAGCTCAGAAATTGTAACCATTCAGTCTCCTGGAAGGCTATCTTATGCTGTATTACTAATGTGCAATGCAGACTGACACACTTCTGTGATTATTTACCCTGTTTATGGCACCAGGAGATTAGTACCTCTATGCCTTTTTGGTAAACTTTATGATCCTGTTTTTTCGCTTACTGTCAGCAGATCATAGAAGAGTTTCTTCTTGTGGGAAGTTCATCTTGAATCAGGAGAAATCAAAATATGGGGCGTGAGGGAACTGGGGAAAGCAAAGTTTGAGAAAAGTCAAAATTAAATTCTGGAGGAGTGAAAGCAAAGCACTGGAGCGTGGTGTTTTCAGCACAATCATAATGCTCAGGAACTCACACATCATTAATAACAGACATATTTAAAAAGCAAAGTAAACTTTTAGTGCTTGGCTCTCTCACATAATTTTGGAGCTTTCTTGAAATTTTTGGAAATCGATTGGTCATTAAAACAGATTTGAAAAAAATATTCTGTGAACAACAGATAAAGTGTGTCTGGTATGGTGTGTTGTGTTGCCTTTGAAACCCAGCTATAGGGGAGATATTGTAATGGGATGCACTGTTTGTCTAGCTTGGGAAAAGTATAATGTAAACTCGTGTATAATGTAACTCGTGTGCTTCACCAGGAAATGCTCTAACATCCTGTAGAAGCATTTAAAAACACATTCTTTGAACTGCAATTTGCAAAAACAACAGTTGGTGGCACTTTGAAACAATTTTTATTTCTAAATGCATTTACTGATTGTAGGTGTGTAGAAGATTACATTAAAATATTAAATCACTAGTGTACAGTGATTCAGATTATGGTAACGATACAGAATTTATCATCTGTCTTCTGCATGGCACACAGACAGCTTGCTTAAACTGAATCTGAAGATCTGCATTTGTAAAAACAAGGGAAGGTGTTCAGGGAGATTAATTCTTCTTAAAAAATGTCATAGCGAAATTACCAGAAGACAAAATAACAGCAAATAGAGAAGGGGAAGTCATTGAAAATGGCATAGCTTGCTCTAGTCTGCAGAGGCATCGTGTCCTGCAGCAGCTGCATTCACTGAATTTACATTTTGAGGGGGTTTTTGTAATTGCCCTGATGTGCACGGTGTGTAACAGATGTACAGATTACATTTTTAAGAAAGCAAAGATAGCTGTTTACCTGAATTTCCCAGAATGTGAGGGTGAAGAACATAGAGAGACTGCCATGGCTGTTCCAGAAGAATCAAGTGTTTACCCATCATGTCCCTGTCAATCAAGTGCAATCACACCTCCTGCTCAGCAACTGCAGCATGTCTGATATCACAGGGGGAAACCTGGGCATTTCTGGAGGAAACTGATGGCTTGAAAGATATTCTCTCTCTTTGTTAATGCACACCTTGTCTGAATATATGACATCTAAAGTAGCTGAGAAGGAAAACCTCTTTACTTAGAGATTACATATGAGCCTTTCTTCCACAGCTCAGTTTCTCTTAAGCCATTTTAATTCCAGAAGGGAGACATCACTACTTGGTCACAAAGAAAGCCCTGAATACCAGGATGACTTGTTGTATTAGATGCCACCATTTGTTCTAAGAACTGAAAGACCAGACCACAGCTGGTGCTTGGCAATTTTTATAGCTTGGCCAAAGTTGCTGCAGTGCCTTCTGTTTCCTCTCTAATTCTTACATATAGGAAATGAAAAGTCTATGTCAATGCAGGGAAATAAATCTGGAACCGCTGCTGAGCTTTGCCCCTCCTCCTCATCCTCCAAATCACTTGCAAATGATTCCTGTTTGCCATCTTGGCCCTGAATATGTTGGTCTTGGTAGTATAATCCATGAGGAATTCTTACTTATCTTTCTGAATTATGTATTTCGCAGTTATTGATAGTTCTTTATATTGGCCAGTTTGGGTTCAGTGGCAAAATGTTTCCCTCAGCTTCAGACATATTGCTTGATGCATTTACAAATATGATCTTGCCTCAGTATATTTTGCTGCTTTTCCATTTGATTCCACAGGGCTGTTTGCACTGAGGGAAGAGCTTGCAGTATCCAGTATGCTAAGGCAAATCTCCTTGTTGTGAATGGTAATGCTGCCTGGCCTTCTAGATTTTCCATAATGCGTTGCTAGATTTGGTGTAACTGTGAGCTAAATACTGATTTGAAGTGTGCTGACTTTCATATACTTCCCATGTATCTCAGCTTTTGCAATGTTCTTGCTCCAACTGTATTCACATGGTGCTTGGGCAGCCCAGCAGTGCCTACAAGTTTTGTGCCTGAGTAACTTTCTGAATGCTTGATACCCCTTGACTGCCTTCCCTGCAGCAGTATCCTTCATTCAGTCTAAAAGCACAGTCTTGCTTCAGTTTAAGGTAATGTTTTGAGTTTTAAAAAGTTCTCTCCAGTGCCTAAATCAGGAATTGTACCTGCACCCACAAGAGGTGGTTTGCCTGATCTTGTTCTTGCAGAGGGCTCAGGAAACTTTTTTTTAGGCCTTTGGTATACCTGCCTGGATACCTAATCAATTTTCACCCACTGGTGCTTTCAGTTCAGGTGTGAATGCAGAAATGCCTATTTCCTACCTGACTTTTACCTCACCTGCAAATAGACTTAGGACTCACTCTTTAACTTGGCTGCTAGCCAAGGTAGTAATTTTGGCCTCAGAAGTTACTATCCTTCATTACATTTCTGACCTGCAGGCTTGATTATTTTTATTATGCGAGATATAGTTCTTTTGATCACATTCTCTCTCTCAGTGGCTGTATCACTTGTACAACTGTGTACCTGTTATTAAGACTGGCCCTGTTCTGAGTAGGTGTAAATCAGTGTCCCCTCCAGGGCTTTCTGTCATTATATTAAATGGACTGGATCACTGTCATCCTCCTTTATTCCTTCTTTGTCCCTTCCCTTCCTCTCATTACTTCCTCCCTAGGCCAGGTGCCAAAAATGCTGGAGAGGCAGTATCTCAGCTATCAGCTTAAATTGTCAAACTGGCATCCACCTCTTTCATTTAACAGAGCACTGTGATTAAAATTCCTTTTAATTTAGGCAGTGGTAGTATTTTAAACTCAGAACTATGTAAAGAATTGCCGATAACGCTGAACTGCTTTGCTGCGAAGGGGTGGTTACAGACCAAGTGAGGAAATGTAGGCAGATTCTCACCTAGAAAAAGCTGTTATTTCTGCCAAAATATTCATAATCTCTATGGCATCCACAACAAGACAATTGTCAGACTTTATTGGTCTCATCAGGAAAGGCTTTTGCTTTCATTTGGTGCCAGCATATTTCCCTGACAGTGATGTGAGAGATGACCAGGATGAGTTTGTTGACCCTGGAGATGTCTACACAACGGAATCTCTTGTCATCTTCTTCAGCAGAGGTGAGTGCAAGTCTGCAGTTGCTCCCAAGGAGGATGGGTTGACAGAGTGCTCCGTTTTTATGAAGTCTCCAGGTTGCATGAGCTGGCATTAATGCTTAAGCATTGCAGGAGGCAGAATGGGTGCGTCCAGGCTTTACTCTGGAGCCAGAGCTCTGAGATGAGAAAACTGCCATGTCCCAGCTGGGGAGGCTCAGCCTGAACTATGCCTTGTGCCACATTTCAGTCTTTTTATCAACAGGGCTAAGAATCAGGGATTTCAGGGATATAGGAGTCCCAGATTTCTGTTTAACATTTTGTTAACTATGTGGTAAGTAAAACTCTGACTCGCCATTTACTAAATCAGAGAAACTTACTTCACAGTTTCTGCACTTCTGTTGTGTCTGTTTTGTCAAGAATTAGGGGACTATAGCAGGAGAGAGGAGAGAATGTAGATTCTAACCTGAATAGACCTGGCTGTGCTGGCTGTGCTTGTTCATGGCTAACTTCCAGACATGTGAGTGTTCAAACTGTGGGACTGCAGTGGGAGATGTGCTTGGTGGAGAATTATAAAGAAAGTAAGACTTCCTTTAAAAAAAGTAATGAGATATGCTGCAGGCCTTAAAATATTTGTCAGTTGTTATCAACTAATCAAGAATATTTAGAAGTAGGGAGCCTAGTGATGAGGTTAAAAGGGAAATGCTGACTGGACACAAAGATGGGATGGGTTTGCCTCAGGTAACCTAAGTGGTGTTTTGCAGTCTGAATTATTGGTGAGGGGAACAATGAGGCACAGTGGTATCTAGTAAGGCTAAGGGAAGTGTTTTCTGAAGGCTGACTGTGGAGTTGCTGACCCCGCCAAAGAACTTTTTACACCATATTAAATGTGTAAAATGAAATATATTGGACAACAAAAAGTGAAATATAGTATCTTTTGATTTGCTAATGGGGACCTACTGTACAGCATGTCTTGTAAGCAGTATACCAAGTCTCACTAAGCACTGTGAATGAGAGGGAATGCAGAATTTTCCTTTGGGAGAAGGAGTATTCTGGGCACCTGAGCATCTTTTACATGGGAAACCTCTTGCACAGTCAGTATTGATTGGTTGGTTTGGTTTCAGTATGAAAACATTTTCTCAAAATTCACATTTTTTGCAGAATTGATACTTAAATTTCTTAGCCGTCTCCTTAACTGCTGTGTTCTCTGACTGAAAATGTCTATTTAAACTCTTTGTTGTGTCCTCACAGCAACCTATGCTGATGGGTATCTTCCTGCCCAGATGATACAAGATGTGCATGGCTTTTACAGATCCAAGAATGAAATATAGAGTTCTTTTCCATTTTATCACAAATTCAGTTGCCAAGACCAGCATCTTCATTACCCCACTTTATCATGCACGGATGCTAAGTCCATCGTTTATAGGCAAATTTCTCATGACTATTTGTATGTCATTGGCAGAAATCTGTCTATGTGCTTCCTCAGAAATAGATTGTCATTTCATAACCTCACCTAACCAGCAATAATACTCTCAGTACGTGTATACATTGCAGCTTAAAAAGAAATGAAAACCCTTTTATGGAACATTTATTTTCATGTAACACCATATGTTACAGTTATGATTCTGAAATTATTAGAAGCAGACTAACAAGTTGATATGTTTTTATCACTTACTCTTTGGGATCCAGTCTTAGTTGTCTGTTAAGAAAACAAGGCACTAATGATGTCCCAGTAAAATAGCACAAAGAAACAATAGCTGATTTCTATACATCATACATTTAAAAAAACCTAGAAAAGCTTCTTCCAAGACAGAAAACTGTGTATGTAATATGTAAACCTCACCTTAGAAAACAAGCTCACAGTCCTATTGACTCATCTGAACAGGATTTTCTACCTGTAGCCCTTCACTGAGTGCTGTTCACAAGTAAAGGGCTGTGTGATATCTAATTGTCTCTTGTCTATCTGAAACCAAAAGAAGAAAACAAATAAGTTATTTGCATAGAAGAAGCCTCTTAAATAAAAAAAAAAAACCCTCAACCCACAAATGAACAATGTTGTGATATCTCTTAACCCCGTTGAACACAAAAGGTCAACAAAAAACCCTATAAAATTTCTGATGTCTCAGAAAATGCCCAGGCTTTTGCAGGCTCTGTCAGATCTTTCATTTCACTTGTCTACCTGGGTGAGACAGTCACTCAAAAATGGGATCAATGATTTTCATCAATACTTCATCCAATATTGTAAAAGGTCATCTATCATTGTCTCCCAGTGCTAGGGTAATTTGCAGACAGACATCCCTTGTGTAGTAGTCATGTCCAGAGGGTTTTAGCAGGATGGGAATGCCACTCTGCTGGGCAACCACAAAATAAAATAGTCCACATTTACTGTTACTGTTGAAACAGGAACAAGCTGTGACAGAAGTAAAACACATGCAGTGAAGCCTTGTGAGGGAAGGAGTAAATGAAAATAACGGCAGAGAAATGGGAGAGTAAGGCAGAGCCTCTGAACTGCAGTTCCCTGAGGCTGAGAAATGTCTGTAAGGGGCAACTTATTAGAAACCGAAGCTGTTTCCAGCACCTAAAGCAATAAGTAGATTTTTCAGAGGAGCTGGTGCCTGAATATTTCTGAAAATCTCCCCATAGCATGACTATGGGAGCCATAAGCTCCTGACTGCTACTGAAAACTTGGCTTTTGCTTAGCTGTTGACATGGAAGCTAAACCCACCCAAAAGACTCTGTTTTGGTGTGGCTGTTTGCAATGTGAGTGAGTGCATGTTACTCCTCCATGTCCAATATCAAACCCTGCTTTGTCCTAAATATGGGAATTACTGATGTTGTCAAAGGTTAATGGTGAAAGAAATAATTTCATTTGTAAGTAACCCCAGCTGACAAGTTGTTAATCACATCCCAGGAGAGCTTGCCAGCTTGCATTTTTGAGGATGCAAGGAGATAACGTTATTGCCTGGTATTTGCTTTATCACAGATAATCACAGACTATTCTGAGTTGGAAGGGACCCACAAGGATCATCGAGTCCAACTCTTAAGTCAATGGCCCACATAGGGGATTGAACCCATGACCTTGGCATTATTACAACCAAGTTTTAACCAATGTAATCAGAATGGATGTCTTACTATTTTATATTTCAGATATGAAGTTTAGCAGTATCTTGAAGTGTTACTCTGGTTTGGTACAAATTTCAGGAAAATGGCATGCATTTATTATATTCCATATATGCAGAAAGCTCTGATTTTGATTAGGTTATTAAATTGACTCACGTGCAAAAGGAAAACAAGATATTTACAAGTGAAGATAAAAAATTGAAATTAAACTGAGCTTCATGGGACGGGATGGATTTCAGGGGCTGTGAAATCAGAGCTTAAAATGAAACATTGCATACTGAATATTTTATTAATAATTATATTTGCTTTAAGTATAGCAGAGCTGGAGGAGTGATATTGTTGTTTTACCTTAGGAGGAGTGATATTGTTGTTTTACCTTAGGAACATGTTTAATTTCTGAATTGTCTATTGACAAACATTGCTTTCAGTGAAGTCAACATGAGAATACAATCAGGAAGGAATCAAAAATAATACAATCCCTTTCATTGAAGGCTATGAAATGTTTATTGGCTGTTTCAACTACTGTGTGCAAGTACATTCATCTGACTGTCATGAGGATGTAGATACACCACAGGATAGAAAATGACTGTTTGAGTTACCCTGCTTCCAAATTCACGAGTAAACATGTTTTTCTGTAAAACTGGAGAAATCTTCTGTGATGCACCTTGTGTGCTTGGTACCATGATCCAAATTCAGAATACATGATAATGAATTACTGACCATTCCTGATCATCCTGAATATTGAAATATAGCTCATAGGGCTTATATGTGCTCAAATTTCTTCAGCTAGTGCATGCATATGGCCAAACTTCGCGAACGAAGATTTGGGAAGGGCTCTCCCCAGGTGGGGGTGTGCCTTTCGAGCCTGCGCAGTAGATTTTTTAGGTGAGGCACAGCGTGCGCAGAACTGGCTCCACCGTTTTTAAGTCCTGAGGTCCATCTGCCACGGCCGAGCAAGCTTGGACAGTGACAGTGAAGTCCTCAGGACTGAGGACTGACTACAGCACCCGGTACTAACCGGGGCTGACCCTGCTGAGCATCCGAGATGTGACGGGATTGGATGGCAGGGAGGCATTGAACTGCCCGGTAAGGTCTCCACTGAGACTCGAACTCACGACCTTGTGATCAGAGTCCGGAGTGCTCACCATTACACCACGGGACCGCCCTCAGCTAGTATAAGATACTATCAAAGCAACACAACCTCCTCTTCACAGATTGCAAGAATTATATCTTTCTTTACATTCATTTTGGGCAAATAAAGCCATAATATCCTGCAGATAAAGAATTATGGTGGCAAATCCATCAGCTGAATGCTTGGCTCACAGGCATAACTGTATTCCAACAATAATATAAACAGAGCTAGACTTCTTTCTACTCAAAAGTTACACATAAGAAATAGATATTAAAAAAAAAGCAGATAATGGAAACAGGTTTTGGTTTTGTCCAGCTTTTGCAGGTTGAGGATTGCACTGTTAAAATAGTCCAAATAGCCCTAATCAAAATCATATTCACATCTTTGAGACCAAAACCCTTCACGTGACTAAGTCTTTGGCAGTATAAAATTTTACATTAAAAAAAGCCAATGTGAGAAAATTATACTAGATGATTATAGACTAGACTGTGATTCCTGTATTCTAATTGCATATCCTTTTCATCTTAAATGAAAATTCATTTGATTCACTCTGTTACTGAAAGAGCAAAGTACTTCTTAACGCAAGAACAGCTCACTTGACTGACACTGTGAAAATCTTGACCCCACATGGAGATGAAGCAGATCCAGGTTTACTATTCCAGAGAAACTCTTCCTCACTGTTTTTGTGTTCTGCCACTACTGAAGGTGCTATTACCACATCAACACAAAAACCAGACCTTGAAAATGTTCAGTCAATCAAGAAGAAGAAAAATTTCAGTGACTGTAGTGATTGAATGCAGTTTTTTTTCTAAGAAATTACCTGACTTCATTTTATTCCAAATGGTTCATATTTTTATGTAACACCTACAAGGTCTTTGTGGTGGTGCATCCTCCCTTTCCCCTTCTCTCAGGCTGCACTATGATTGCAGAAATGCTCATGAGCCCCTTGGCTGTGACAAACAGCATCTGGGCTGAGTTCCTCTTGAGCTTATCAGAAACACTGTCTGCTCCCCAAAACTAGTGCTGTCTAACAAGGTCCTGTTTTTTAACCAACAGGCTTGAAAAGTTACTTTTCATGTCTGAGTACCACTGACATGGAGAAACATTTTTGTTATTGAACTTTCCAAAAAAAGTTACCAACCCGTATTGCTCCCAGGATGGAAAATTACTATGAAAAAAGCCAACTGTCTTGTGACCTGTATTGGGTCTGGGTGAGATGGAGTTTATTTCCCCAGAGCAGCCTTCGCAGTGCTGTGCTTTGCACTGGTAGCTAAAAGGGTGCTGATAACACATCAATGTTTTGGCCACTGCTGAGCACAGCATCAGTACTGTAACATTCCTTCCCCAATCAAGAGCAAGACTCTGGGAGGGGACACCAGTAGGCCAGCTGACCCAAACTAACCAATGGGATATTCCATACCCTATGACATCAGCTCAGCTATAAAAGCTAAGGAAAGGAGCAGGATGGGGGTATTCGTTGTTTCCAATGGCTGTCTGCTAAGAAACCATTACATATGCTGAAGTGTCACTTCTTGGGAATTGGGTGGGCATCGTTGCTGATGGGAAGTGAAGAATAAACCTTGTTATTTTTCACTTTGCTGTTTGCATGCACAAGGTTTTGCTTTGCTTTACCTTAATAAACTGATTTTTACCTTAATAAATCTGATTTTTCTCTTTATGTTTTACCATCTATAAGTAATAAAGAAAACTTTGCCAATAAACTTTGTAATGCCTTCAATTCTATATTAAATCTGCTTTTGCTGATACCTTTGCCAGTGATCCGTTGAGCAACTTAAGACACACATTCACAACAGTCTTGAAATCCGACATGGTTCTTCAAAATAGAAGTTTTTTACAATGCAGCTATCAAAGTCTTTTCAAAATACCTGAATCTACGCCCCAGTACAAGATGCCAACTCAAGGGAACATTTTTAATCTCCTATTTTGTCAATATGCATCTACTAAAACCTGACGATCAGTTTTACAAATACGAATCCAGTTGTCTCAAAAATTGAATAAGTAACTCCAAATTGATGTTTGAATAATTCAGCAAAAAAATAAATTCCAGATTAGAAAATCCTTATCTGCCATAAATCTAGATTCCTTAAGAAATATTGCCACAAATATATAACTCTGAAAAGAATTCTTCCCCATTGCACCAACAGGTTGTCCAAGAGGATTTTGTTTGAGGAAGTTAGAGGTAAGAACTTTTTATTTAATCATGAAAATTTTATTGCAGTGTTAACTACAAAAAGCCCATTCCTACTCCATAACCATTAAAATGCAGGAAGTCACCTATTCAAAAATGCAGAATTGTTGTGTATTAAAAATTTAAATCTATAAATATTAATAGAACACAGGTCAGTCTCTTAACGAACAGAGGTAGTTGAACACACAGCTATTGTTGTAAGGCATAAGGGTTGCACATTAGTTTTGACATAGAGCAAAACAGATGTGTTAAAAAGCAGTTGTCCAAAAAAGGAAGTTTTGTTCCTTTTTTTCAGATGAAAGACAATGACAATAATTCCTGTACTAATCCTAGTGTCTATGCTTGTCCTTTGGGAAGGAAAAGTTCCTAATTCAATCTAACAAGTCAGCATGTTGGAGTAAACTTTACAAGGGCATGGCATAAAGGTGTTTATAAGTAACAGCAGCCAAAGTCACCTTCTGCCTTCAGCCTTGCTCCTTTACGCCACTTTGGCCCTATCAAGAGTTCAGAAACGTGATACTGCTTTTCAAGGGACTGAAAAGATCCAGCCAAGTGTATGCCAAATGTATCCAATACCTACAGAGAGGTGAAGTACTGGAAAGCTTCATCTAGCTCCTCAGGAGGGAATCCTCCTACAGATGTGTCAGCTCTGGGAGTCATAGTTATATGTGGCCCTTTGCAGTGTAAACCAAATTGACATCACTTGAGCACTCTCCAGCTCAGCCAGGGTAGCTAATTAGTGACACATGAGTGGTGGCCTACATCAAAAATATGGATGTGCTGTGACAGCAGAGAGGAGCTTGGAGAGCATGCCTAGTATGTGTCTTTCCTGGTTGTGTCTAGAGAAAAGTGTTTCCTTCTTCACTTGTGGCTCTCTCAGTCAGCCACTCTGGGAAACCACTGGGACATGGCCGTGTTGTTATACAGCCTTACTTATATTTGCCACACTGATGAATGATTAACTATAGCTTACAAACTGTGTAATACTGCAAATGGAAGCAGAAACAGATGTCTGCTGCATGCAGCTGAATGGTGAGTTGTGGGTGGCCAAGTGTGGTCTCCAGTTCCCTGGGACAAGTCAGCTATCTGAGATCAGAGGCACTGGTAATCCTACCATGTTTCTGTGGCTCCAGGTGTGCCATGGTGCTTTGCTCTCAATCTTGAATTTCATTCCCCTGAGGTAACAGTAATTTTGAGCCTGTCTGCTGCTTGGATTAGGAGCATGTGGAGGTGTCTCAAAGTGTACACTAGAATAGACTGCAAAAAGGGGTCAGCATCTCATGTTCTTCTTAGAGAGCCTTCCCTATTGCCACTGTCAGAAATAGAAAGAGGAATTGACAAGCCACTGTCAGGATCAGAAACAGGAATAGACAGACCACTAGTCTGTCCAAGGAGGGCATCTCGTATGTTCCTATTTCCATCCCCGGCCTGATCCAAGATACTGCTCACCCAGAATACAAATGCAAATATTTCAAAGAATCACAGACTATTCTAAGTTGGAAGGGACTGTTATGGGTTTAGCCAGGTGGGCCTAAATTTAGGTTTTAAAGTTCAGCTAGACCTGGGAATTGTCAGCTGACTTGAGCTGGGCTGAGCTAGCTAACAGCTGACTTCTTCTAGCCAATAATATTGTATTCCATACCATATTGCATCATCTCAAAAGGGGTAAGAGCTGGTGTGTGGGTGTGGCTTGGGCAGTTGCTTCACAGCTGTGGTCCCAGCAAGACACTCTGCTGTCCCAGGAGGAATGGGGAGGCCCAAGCCCAGAGCGCCGGCTTAACATCATGTTATCTGAGGGAAGTAAAATATTTGTTCCTAGCTTTTCTCTCTGCTTAAGTCTGTCTCTGAAGAACCAACTTCTCTAGAATGATTTGTAGTTAAAATGGTAGAATTTGTGTTTACTGGGAAGTGGGAAGTTATTTCTTGTTATACATGACTTGTGTAAGTGTGTGTTACATTGTAGTTTCCTCTTAATTTTCTCTTTTCTGTATAAATACATGTAGTTAGTTTCAGCATAGACCTGGCTTTGGAGTTTTTTTTCCTCTCTCCCTCTTCTTTTTCCCTTGGCTGGTTGGGGGGAGGAGGAACCCTTTTCACTCTGTCCTGGACAGTTGGCGTTTTGCCAGCTCAACCCAGGACAGATAATTGGTGCATTGGCCGGGAAACGAAGGCCACTAGCAAGTGTCCCAGAGAGTTGGCAGGGTTCCCGGGAGCTTTGTTGTAGAAACATTCCTTGATTTCTGCTTTGTTATGGTACATCTAGAACAACTAAGATAAGAATGTCCTCTTGCTACTGGATACTCGTTTTATTCCTTGTACTGACTGTTTTTGTGAGTTCAGACAGCTCAACTCGTAGCTGCTGTGAATGCAGCCACTGCAAGGAGAGGCCTTACAGCCACAGCAAGCTGTCTTTCTCTCCTGCCTCACCTCACCAGAGAGCAAACCCCAAGCGTGAGTCACATGGTGAACTGTCGTCCTGCCTGTGTGACCAGGGGAAAGGCATGAGGAGGTGGGACAGTGCATCTACTTCTGTGCTTGAAGTCCAGGTATGGAAATCAAAACGTAAGAAAGCTGGTATAAAGCTGTCTACATGTTGAAGCAGAGATCCCAGAACAGAGCCAAGAACCACAATTAAGCCACCCTGCCTCCAGCCGAGAGGAGGAGGAGAACGACCAAGTCTACTGGACATTGGTGAACCAGAAAACTAGCCAAGACTGTACCTCTACACTGACTTGTAGATGACAGCCAGTGCCCCTCTGAGGGTGGCTGGACCGATAAAAGAAGATTAATTGAATCACAGAGAGGCCCATGTGGGCTGTTGGTGTGTGGCAGGACACTGCTGCTTGAGTAGAATCTGTAAAGATTCATCATGTGGATGCTCATGTGCCCAAAGGCTGAGCTAATGAAGGAACATCACACCTGGACTAGCATAAGGGAGAGTTGTTCCTGGCTCAATGGGCCCATGATGCCTCAGACCACCTGTAGGTGGTTGAGGCCGAGGGGTGGATTTAACCATGGACATTATTTCCCAGGTTATCCGCTATTGTGAAACCCCTGAAAAGGGGATGGAGACCCCAGTGTGATGATAGTGACCCCTGAAAAGGGGATAGTGCCCCCAGTGTGGGGATGGTGACCCTAATGAAGTTATAGTGACCCCTAAGAAGGGGATGGGATAATCCCAATGTGTGCCTCAAGGACATTTAACCTTGAGGAAAAAGGTAACTTGGATTTTGAGTTTTGTGTTGTAGGACATGAACCATGAGATGAAGAAGACCTGAGCTGAACTGGTGTTGGTGTCCAATGATGAACTGTTTTTTCCTGCCTTAAGTGCCTACCCCATCCTAATGGACTATTGCCTACAATATGGAGGGGTGGAAGACAGCCCTGAAAAGAACGAAGACTGTTTAAGCGTGGGAATAGATAAATTGAAGATATGAGTGATGTAATATGGTATGGAATAAGGGGTGGAATATGTTATGGGTTTATCCAGGTGGGCCTAAATTTAGGTTTTAAAGTTCAGCTAGACCTGGGAATTGTCAGCTGACTTGAGCTGGGCTGAGCTAGCTAACAGCTGACTTCTTCTAGCCAATAATATTGTATTCCATACCATATTGCATCATCTCAAAAGGGGTAAGAGCTGGTGTGTGGGTGTGGCTTGGGCAGTTGCTTCACAGCTGTGGTCCCAGCAAGACACTCTGCTGTCCCAGGAGGAATGGGGAGGCCCAAGCCCAGAGCGCCGGCTTAACATCATGTTATCTGAGGGAAGTAAAATATTTGTTCCTAGCTTTTCTCTCTGCTTAAGTCTGTCTCTGAAGAACCAACTTCTCTAGAATGATTTGTAGTTAAAATGGTAGAATTTGTGTTTACTGGGAAGTGGGAAGTTATTTCTTGTTATACATGACTTGTGTAAGTGTGTGTTACATTGTAGTTTCCTCTTAATTTTCTCTTTTCTGTATAAATACATGTAGTTAGTTTTAGCATAGACCTGGCTTTGGAGTTTTTTTTCCTCTCTCCCTCTTCTTTTTCCCTTGGCTGGTTGGGGGGAGGAGGAACCCTTTTCACTCTGTCCTGGACAGTTGGCGTTTTGCCAGCTCAACCCAGGACAGGGACCCACAAAGATCATTGAGTCCAACTCTTATGGGAGCATCTTGCTGCAATCGCCTTATTTGGGAAATGTTTCCTGGGTGTCCAGTATCTGTCTGACTTTCTCAGAATTGCCTCTAGGAAAAAACATTGAAAGGAGATAAAGGAAAAGGAATTAATTAAGGCTCCTTTGCCACAGCCATAGGAAGACTTCAGAGGACCTGACAGTCTATCCACATTTGGTGGTATTGTTTGGGACTGGATGCTAGATTGAGCAAGGCTGCACACCCATTTTGTGAAAGACAGGGAGCATCCTGAAAACCTTGGAGCAAGAGGAAAGACATCATATCTGTTGTATCCATGTTAATGAAGGGCATAAGGAGGACACAGACATCCTGGAGAGAGCAATCTGTGCTCTCTGAGCCAAGGCAAACAGCACACGCCATGAGTCAAGATACCCTAAGGAAAAAAAAAACAAACCGAGTCTCAGGTAGGTGCATTTCTCCATGGTTTTTTTTCTTCTTCTTACAGGTTGTCAGTTCTTCCTCATATCCCACTCAGCTAAAGCAGTAAGAAACTGTAGGCTAGAGCATAGAAATAATTCTCCAACACAGTACAGAGAAAGATGATCTCACATGCATTATCCTTTGGCACCATTTGAAAAGCTCATGTTTTGGATGCCTTAAGATTCTTAAGATTTGTAGCATATAGATTTTTAATAATATATTTGTATAGTTTTTAACACTTTATAATAGCAGTTAACAGTTACTAAATCCCTTTCTTAAGTTTTATATAAAATTCTTGGAATTCTTGAAATTTTTTTTAATGCTCTTTCCAAGGGAAAAAAAATTAGCAAGGATATCTTGTTTGGGACGCATATATAGAAGGACATGATACGATATCATTGTAGTCAAAGCAGAAGGCCCTGAAACCTTGGAGAAGCTCCGAGGAAGGCATGTGATGTGAGGGTGATGATGGTGAAGAAGTAAGGGATCTTGAGACCTCTGACCCAATTCTGGGGAGGCGAGCCAAGGGGAAGACCTGAGGGAGGTTCTGGGGGCAGACAATTCTTGAGTCGGATGCTTTTTTTATGGATTTGTTTTTTTCTGTTTGTCTGCTTGTTTATTCATACAAGGTCCAGGGCTGGTGCATGACAAGTTAGAGAGAAATTAGCCCATACAGGGAAAAAACCAGAACAGCAGGCTACTTCAGGAAAGTCACCACAAATTCTTCAACCAGTTGTGCAGATAAGCAGCAAATCACATTGGCAATGAACAGTTACATGTGGCTTCCATTCACTGCAAGCTTTCATTCCTAATTGAGGACTCTTTACATGATAGCTCATGTGTGCTTCATCTGTGTGATAGAAAGCATGATTTAATATCAGGGCTTAATTCAGTTTCAGACTAATGACAGTTATAAATAATTTCACAAGACCAGTAGAATGAGGAAAATATAAACTTGATGGTGACAACATTTCAGTTAATGAAATGTTTTGAACTTAGAAATAGGTGTTTGAAAGTGAATGGGTTTTAGGCAATCTGTGCCTGTTTAGAAATATTTTATTTATTTATTGGAGTCAGAAAGTGAAAAACAATTTTCTAAATGTGTGTTTGTCCTCAACTTCTTCATCTCCATTTTTAAGGGCTCTTGATGTGCTACTTTATGAGTGCTTCCTGCTTTTACTGATGTGACAGCTCTGCAAAAAATTGATGGCTGTTATTAAGATAGGGGAGAATGTATAGGTCCCATCTGTATATCTGACTGTTTCAGAATAGAAATTGAATAGATTTTGCCACATAGAAATAGAATAGACCTGTCACAGCCAGTGCCAGTCGTCCAGTCTCCAGAAATCTTCCCTCTCTTAGGATGACCATTTTTATCACATCATGATATTTATCCCATTTCTGATTTCAGTTTTTTGAACTCTGCAACACCAGAGCCAAATATGGCACATGAATTGTTCTGACTTGGACTTTGGCAGGAGGAGAAAGTCAGGATGTAGCTGTACTTAATAATTTTGAAGTACAAGTTTAAGTAGTCTGAGGTTAGAGAGGAACAGATCAGCAAAGCACTTCTAATCGATTTGATATGCACAAGCCAGCTGTATTCATTTGTAACTAGCATCTGTGCAATAAAAGATATAAAAATAACATTAAAACCTGTTTTTTTGTGTTTGTTTTATCCTGGATTCCTCAGGGCTTCTCAGTTTGTCCCACTTCACTGTTCATTTTCACTCACTTAGGTTCATACTATCACATATAACTGCACATGATTAACACCACTGCCATTTTTACTTCTTTGTCATCTCTTTAATTTATTGTTTAACTTTTTGTTCTTTGATCCAGCAATTCGATCCATTCTTTTCTCTTTCAATTTACACTCTAATCTTTTAGAAACCGTGAACTTGGCTGTTCCTTATGCCCAATTTCTTGCCCTCACTTTGTTTTTTTTCTCCCTTCTTCTCCTGGTCAAGACACATTGTGGTTTTCAGATATTGATAAACTTGTCATATGTCTATTTTTGGACAATTACCATTAATAAATTCAACTCTATCATTCTGTGTGCCTCCACAGGAAGAGTGTGGGCCTGGAAGCAAGGAGGATGCTGCTTTCCATTTTTGGGTGCTGCTTTATTGCCAGAGATTCCCTCATCTCCGGAAAGCAGACAAATATGTTTAATCTCTCCCTAGAGAGACTCTGAGAGTATTATCTGGGGAACCAAAACCAGTGAGATTGTTCCAGAGCAAAATGTGACCTAATGTCCATGTGGTATTTCAGAAGTGCACATTTTTTGCATTCTCTTTTAGTTTTTCTTCTTTTAGAAGAATACAGGGCATCTAAGAAATACCAGAGTATCAGTCTGGTTGTGCTAGGTGATGGCTTATATGATGAAAGTACAAAACTTGTGGTGGATCTGTGGAATGTTATTCTTTTGTGCGTTATGGGGGCCTCTGCTTAATTGAGCAAAATTGTCTTTAAGCTAAGGGCAAACAGGTTCCTTAGAGTATGCTCACACTGAAACCCAGCCTAACACAAAGAACATTTAGTAGGGAGATAAGCTCAGTCTCCCAATCTATGTGGACTTCTTAGCGATGGTCACACATTGTATTGACACTTCTGTGTGGCTTTTGCTTCTGAACTGGCATGGTCTCTCCTCAGCATCTGCCCTGTCTTTGCCTGGTGACTGGGCATAATTAAACCATGCCTTGGGTTTAACAAGCTCCAGTTGTGTATTTCATTAGAAAGCAGATCTTCACTAAAAAAGACTGGATTTACAGTGACAAAAAGAAGCAAAATGAACACACATTATGTATTATACAGGGTTATAAATACTAAGACATTTTATTTGGAAGAACACAAGAGAAGACATGTTTACCTATGTGCACTAGATACAGAGGCGTAAACACTGAAAGTTTCACATTTGAACACGTATCACAGCAACAAAGTGGAAATTCTGTGTGAGGAACATCAGTAGGTTTACTTTATAATAATTTTTATTTTAAATGTATCTGCAGTCTTCCATAGCACTCACAGCAATTTAGAGGATTCCACTTATATGCTTTTTACAATTTACACTACTTGTTGTAAGTACTGAAAGTTGACTGGAAACTATTAACACCTATTTATCAGAGTATTTCATACAGAAGCTTAGAGAGTCAGACTCTAGCTAATGCTTTTGGAAGAGTTTTGTATCTATATACATAGCAATTCCACAAGAAATATTCAGAGTTGATTCAAATGAGAGAGAAGTGATTTCTTCTCTTTGTCATTTACCATGAACGGAAGAGTTGATTGTGTAAGATGCAGCTACTGAAGCTTAATAAAAGAGAATGGCTGAGAATTTGTCAAAAAATGGAATTTGACCAGCTCTGGTGATAACAAATGAGAAGACAAAAAAGAATACAGGTTGTCATCCATCTGCAAAGGCTTTTTAAATGGTAAAATAATAAATATATATATGTATATATAATAGAAAGCCATCTGAAAAATTTTGGCATTAGAAAAAGTCTCAAGGAGACAAAAAAAAAAGATGCCATAGAAGAAAAAAGTAATATCAAGAAAATTCTCAAATACATTTCTTCTGCTATGCCATATATACAGTGTATATATTTTTCTCTAAATAATATTATCAATTTACAAATTAGAGAAACATTTACAATTAGATGGTGTATTTGCTAAGCCATTGAATGTATACTCTTGTAACAATGCTGATGATCTTCAACTTGATAATTAGGTAGATATTAGATCAGCAAAGGAGGATCCATGGCACATGTTTTATGTATATGTATGTATAGGCTACTCATGCACCCTTCCATATCACGCACTTAGTTTCTTCAAACTGTAAATTAGTTACTGTTCTTAGAGGCAGTATATCAGATGAAGGATACAAGAGGCTTTCCATTACTGAAATCACCTATATCCTCCTTTCTCAGGGGGAAATCCAAACTGTGGTAGACAATAGCATAAGAAACTATATATTTTGTGCTGACTTCTGGAATTGGCTGGGTCATACCATTATTAGCAAGGCACTGCTTGATCTTGAGTATATCTTGGATATAATTTGTTATTTAGCTAACATCAAATTGTGCTTCCTGGGCTTACTGTAAAACATTCATGTAACAGGCTAAGAAAGTTTAGTTCAACCTGATGTGACAGGGCCCTCATTGCCCAGCTTTTTGTTCAGCTATGCTACTTAAATTGCAATATGATAACTGCTAGTGTGATCTGACATAATCTGTTGTCAGTATTTTAAATGCTTTCTTTTTCTATGTTTTACCACTGAGAAATTTAATGGATAATTGCATGTTAGATTTTATGCCTCTGGTTCACATAATTCTTTATCTCCAGTTCAGCCCAAATACACTTAAAATTAAGGTTCTGCTTTTTATCATAGATTAAAATGTCACAGTGAAGAATTCTATCATTGTCTCAATTAGATCTTATGAATGTGTTCCCATTAGACAATTAAAAAACTCTCTTATAAAAGGTTGTTTAAATAACAATTGGCATACATTAATTCCACTTTTTAGGGAGGTATTACCATGAATAAAACCCCTTGCTATTGTCTTCATCATTCTGTAATTTCAATAACTTCTTACCTCAAAATTCAGGGCAAAAGGGCTTAACTGAGGATATTTTAAGCTGCTAGAAATCTAACCAATCTCAACATGCTTAGTCATGCCAAATATTGTCATAAATTCATAGAAAATCAGAGCAGTAAAGTCGTTCAAAGGGTTGTTTACTCATTTAAAAAGGATCAGGAGCAGTCACTGAGCTCAGAGACTGCAAATCATATCTTAGGAAATACAGGATCTGGTGTTGAAAAAAATACTCACTTTAGATACGCTTTTAGGGTTTGGCAGAGGGGGGGGGATTGTTCTACAGAAAGACATATTTTCTTATTTTTCATTTTTTCCACTTCCGGTACTACACAGTGGATTCAGTGTTTTTCCAGATGTCAGGTTCTTCCAATCAGAACTCCTCTTCCCTTAGCCAGCTGTAATCTTTCAGGGTACCCCAGCAGTAGAGCTCTGTTTCCTAGAGCATTCTTTTTTTTCTTTTTACCCAAGCTTAGTCCAGTCTGTGAATGTCCCAGTTTGCTCATGTTTATGCCTGCCTGAGAAGCCCATCCACTTAACAGATGTGCTAATGAGGGAAAGAAATGGAGCAATACTGACCAGGGGAAAAAAGTGGCAGAGCTTCGAGTGCCTAGTGATTCATTTTGTTGGTTTTTTGTTGGTTTTTTTTTGTTGTTGTTGTTTTTTTTTCTGTGCAGTTTCTTCAGAGAACGAAAATTTTATTCTTTGTTGGATAATCTACCCTGGAGTTTAAACTTAACATAAAGCAGATTGGCTTCCAAGTGTACACTGTCATTCATTTAGCTCCCTCTTGCCATTCCACTGACATGTTTACTTGCCTCTGAAGTATCATTGCTAGCTGTCTTGAAGATTTTTGTAAAGCCTGTACTCTGCTTATTGCATTGCTATTCCTTGCTCTGGAGTGCAGCTGCTGCTGCAGGACATTTGTTGCTTTGAACTTCTTTGGCTTTGCAAAATTCCACTGATGCTTTCAGGTACTGGCTGGAGGAAGAATCAAGAGGAATGACTGATCAAGAATTGAGACCATTCTCTAGTGTGATAAGACACCCCGCTCAGGCTTGCAGAAGTCTGTGCAAATCCATATTCATATACAATTTAGAAACTTATAGTCGCAAACCCTAAATTAAGCAGGTAAAGAGTTCCTAGCGGCACAGGAACCAGAAACTCTTCCATGGGAAAAGCTCAACTCAGGGTGCAAAAACCATGATGTATGGCAATGCTGCTCTCCTCTTATGAAATTTTTTTGCCCAGCATAGATGGCAGTCTGTCCTAGTTCAGCAGGAGGGACCAGCTAACCCTGTGTGGGGGTGATCAAAGCTGTGTATTCTACCCCCTCTATTCATTCCCCAAGGACAATGGGCCATTAGCAGCAGCTGCCCAGGGAGCCATTATCACCTTCACACCCAGCCTGAGGGGGGCGGAGCTGCTAAGGGGCCATCAACAGTTCAACACCCCCTGGCTCCCAGAGTTAATCACCCATTGTGTGAGTCCCCACCCAGGGGGAGGGACTGAGTGCTCCCTGAGGGTACATAAGTGGTGGGTAAGAAGACCTCAGGAACTTCTTGTTGGATCCAGAGCAGCAGCAGGACCTTGACAGGAGGAGATCACCGCTCTCACCCAGACCACAGCCCTCACCTGCACCAACAGGTTTTTCTTTTCCTTTTGCTCTGGACTTGGGGGAACCACAGGGGTCTCAGCACAAGGGTAAACAAACCCCCTTGGGTTTGCGCCCCAGGACACTGGGTTATACTGCTGGGTTTTTGTGAGTTGAAAGCAATTTCCCTTGTGTGTCAGTGTTGTTATTGTAATATTATTATTAAATTTTAGCTCTGACTTATAATCTCTCTCGTGGTGAGTTCATTTCCCCTGCTGGTTCATCTTTAAACCAGCACACAGTCTCTCTGCTTGTGCTGGATTTATCACTAGCTGTGACTCCATCAGAGAGACTGTGCTGGTAGCTGCTAATTGCACAGTGGTTTCAGATTTTGATCGACAGTGTACACAGAAGTCTCTTGCACCTTATCTTCCAGTCTGGATAAAGTCTTATGGTCAAGCCTAGATGGAATGGGTTTTTTGTCCTCTGCATTAAAATTTAGAGCTTATCTTTAGAAACTTAGGATGATATGTGTTTAGTTGCAGGACGACAGTTTTGTTGGAAAGTTCTCCTTGTACGTAGGACTCCCTGCACTGGCATAAAGAATATTGACTACCATTAGTTGCTATTTCTTCTACCATCACTAGTTACACTTTTGCAGTTTCTTGTGCATACTCTTAGACTGGATCCACCAAATTCAGTAGTTCATCTGCCATAAAAAAATACACAGAAAACATTACTCTGTCCTTTTTTCATTGTCTAAATGGTAAATATATGTCTTTTGGTGATACTTCAGAAAAGCCACACATAAATTTCAGCCGCAGTAGTGATCAGAGGGCTACTCAGCCTGGAGAAGGGAGGGCTTGAGGGAAACCTCACTGCAGCCTTCCAGTGCCTAGAAGAGGCCTACAAGAAAGCTGGAGAGGAACTTTTCACAAGGGCCTGGAGTGATAGAACATGGGGGAATGGCTTTAACTGTAAAAGGAGAGATTTAGATGAGATATTGGAAGAAACTATTTACTGTGAGGGTGGTGAGACACAGAAATGGGTTGCCCGGAGTAGTTGTGGATGCCCCATCCCTGGAACCATTCAAGGCCAGGTTGGATGTGGCTTTGAGCAAAATGGTCTAGTGGGAGGTGTCTCTGCCCATGGTGGGGAGTTTGGAACTAGATGGTCTTTAAGGTTCCTTTCAAGCCAAACCATTCTATGATTCTAATTTATTGTTTCAGAGTTGTATAGCATTGAAGATCCAAAGTATATTTGCCTTGTGATAAATCTTCTGGTATAGTCATCCAGAACTCATACATTTTTCACTCCTGCTACATTTGTTGACATTGTTTCTAGCTTTTAAATAATTTACTTCAGTTTCCATCTATAGCATCATTTGAAGTATATAGTTGAGTGAAAATATAAGTAATACAGTCAGAGCCTATTAACTGATCACATTCCTTCAGGAAAGGATAACTAGCATTTTTTCACTGATTTTTTTTAAGGGAAATATCTGAGTAAGCATTTAGCAGTAGAAAAATGCCCCTTTCATTAGTGCATGGAGTGAAAGGATTTGGGTTATTTTTAGAGGGGGGCAAGCCAGGTGCTGCTGCCTATAATGGTTGCCTGGTAACACATCTAGGATTACAAGATAGCAGGGTCATTGATGTAGGCTTATTTCATCAGTAATACAGAAAAGAAAGAAAAAAACCCAAACCCACTTCAGCAAACTGTTCCTTGGCAAGTTCTATTTTTCAGTGTTTTGTGAGCAATTCAGTAATGCCAAGCTTTCAGAAATAAATGCTCTAGAAATGAAAGACCAGAGTAGAGGCTTGTTAGTCACTACTTTTGTTGTATCAATAAGAAAGCCAGTTTTGCCTTTGGGCTTGGATTAGTTTTGTTTTCATTTGCCTTGCATGTCCATTTACAAATACACAAGAAGCTTTAGATGCTTCTCTGTATGCTCTTCTGTTTTAATAAATATTTGTTGATATTTTGGTTGTAATATCTTTGGATCTGATCCTAAGAGTATAACTCATACTGAAACCAAAAATTATTTAATAAGATGACTCATGTATTCAGCTACTACTCCTCATCATTAAGACTGGCAGAATTAGGTTCTACATAACTGTAGACCTGCAAGCTTTTCTACACATGTGTATTTAGTTTATGTTTAGGTATTCAGTTGCTTAAAAAATACTCTGATTTGCACAGGCAGTGAGTACTTACAATAACATTGTTTGTCATGGGCATTTTTTATCCTTGGAATGCCTTGGGTTAGGCAGCATTCAATAATTTTGGCATCAAAATATGCTTGAAATTGTCAGTTAGCAAATATATTTTTCATTGCCATATCCTTAAGACTACTTTTTTTCTCTTAATACATCCTAACTTTCTGCCAGAAACACTCTCCAGCCAAACTGGAGACAGCTACAGAAGTCACTTTGCAAGTGGTTTCTCAGAGGTACAACATCTTCCTCTGAAGTCTTTTAACTTCCCCCAATTTTTTTTTTTTCACTCAGGGACCAGGAACTGATCCCATATCATATCTTGTTTGTTGTTAAGTTTCTTTAAACCTCCTATGTAAACAGGAACCAATAGTGACTGATGATGAAACATACTGGCTCTTGAGTTTCTTGTGCAGAAAAATTAATATTCCTGACATTTTCATGTATGGAATCAGCCTGTGACCTCACAGCTGTGACCTGTGCTGAAGCACACAACAATGAATCATAAAGGACCTTGTAAGAGATTTGGGAGGGGGTGTGGAAATTGTCTTTTGTTACCTTCTGGACTTCCTTCATAAGGAACTGAGGGACAGTCGTATTGGTAAGTATTACTCTCTAGTGCAATTTACTCAAATAGCCAGAAGGCTTAGCCTGCCAAAGGAAGGTATTTTGTCCTAGGGAGAGGCCCTATGATTTTTCTCATTTCAAGAGGGTCGAGGGGTGTGTGTGGAGAGTTGTAATTTTTTTTCATTATCTGTCCTCTTGTTGAATAAGTGCTTGTGTTCATCTTAAGTGTTCATAGAATCATTTAGGTTGGAAAAGACCTCCAAGATCATCAAGTTCAACCTTTGACCAAACACCACTATGCCAACTAAACCATTGCACTGAGTGCC
Organism: Pithys albifrons albifrons; assembly: GCF_047495875.1. Taxonomy (NCBI): domain Eukaryota; kingdom Metazoa; phylum Chordata; class Aves; order Passeriformes; family Thamnophilidae; genus Pithys; species Pithys albifrons. The sequence goes on from NC_092459.1 coordinate 31,033,107, forward strand.
ATGTCCAGTCATTTCCTGAGCACCTCCAGGGATGCTGATTCCACCACTACCCTGGGCAGTCCATTCCAATGAGTGACCACTCTTTCAATAAAGAAATTCTTCCTGATGTTAAGCTTGAACCTCCCTGGGTGCAGCTTGATTCCATTTTCTCTTGTCCTGTTGCTAGTTGCTTCGGAGAATAGGCTGGTCTCCACCTTGCTACAAGCTCTTTTCAGGTAGTTGTAGAGACTAGTAAGGTCTCACCTGAGTCTCCTTCTCTCCAGGCTAAACAACCCCAGCTCCTTTAACCACTCCTCATGTGAATTACTGTCTAGACCTTTCACCAGCTCTGTTGCCCCTCTCTGGACTCACTCTAGCATCTCAATGTCTTTCTTGAAGTGAGGTACCCAAGTACAGGGAGACAATCACTTCTCTGGTCCTGCTGGCCACACTATTTTTGATACAGGCCAGGATGCTATTAGTCTTCTTGGCCACCTGGGCACACTGCTGACTCATGTCCAGCCACTGTTGACCAGCACCCCCAGGTCCTTTTCCACCAGGCAGTTTTGCAGCCACCCTTCCCCCAGCCTGTAGCACTGCATGGGGTTTCTGTGGCCCAGGTGAAGGAACCTGCAGCACTTCACCTTATTGAACCTCATACAGTTGGTTTCATCCCATCAATCCAGCCTGTCCAGATCTCTCTGCACAGTCTTCCTGTTCTCCAGCAGATCAACACCCCCATCTGAGCTGGTGTCATCTGTGAACTTACTGAGGTTGCACTTGATCCCCTCATTGAGATTGTCAATAAAGACATTAACAGGAGTGACTCCTATGAAACACTAGATTATTATATTAATTATGGGCTCAGACAATCTCAGGTGGTGGTGGTGAGAGGTTGGGGGAAGGGATAGGTTGAATTTCAGGAAGGTATGGGGATGCCCTGTCCCATATCCCAGCCCCTGTGAGCCTCTTGGAGTCCCTAACCTAGCCTCTGGTTGGCTGGTAGAGTGGGAGCACCACCCCTCACCCCATTCCCCTAGAGCCTCCAAAGTGGCTGGTGGGCCAGAAGTCCCACTTGGGGCCACAGGGGGCCAGAGCAGATAAAACCAAAGACATGTAGTCTCTACATGTTTGAAGCCTCCATCTTCTAGACTCCTTTAGCTGGACCTATGCTGGATCTAGGGATGCTAGCTATATTTCTTTTTTTTCTGTCTTTTTCTTTACTTGCTCTTCTTCTCTTAATCTCCTTTCTTAGTATTTTGAGTAACTTGGGACCAGATGCACTAGATTTTGCTAAGTTGTATGTGTCAGCATGTGCTAGGTCACTGCTTTGTGGAATGCTTTACTTTGGTTGTATGTTACCCTTTAAACTTCTGCCAGGTTCCCTTATTTTCTAAAATTTACCAGTAAAAGTACCCTCGGTAATCATGTGGAGCTTTTCTCCTTTGCACCCTCTGAAGGTTTTAAAAGAATGGAGGGCTCTTCTAATATATTTGGAGGGTGGATATTGTTGGAGCCTTGAGTGTTTTTTAAAGTAAAACCCCTTAGAGAGTCTGTAGCTCAAGACTTGAGATCTCACAGCTCCAATACTGAGCCTTGAGGAACCCTACTAGTCACGTGCCACCAACTGGAGGTAGCACCATTCACCGCCACTCTCTGGGCCCAAGTTACAGACAGTTTTTAACCCAGCAAAGAGTGCACTTGTCCAAGCTGTGGGCTGCCAGCTTCCCCAGGAGAATGATGTAGAAGACAGTATTGAAGGCTTTACTCTAGTCCAGGTAGACTACATCTACTAGATGGGTCACCTGATCATGAGAGGAGATCAGGTTAGTCTAGCAGGACCTTCCTTTCCAAAGTTTCTTGACTCCACTGGAAGATGTTTGTATCATCAATAGTTTGCCACATCTGATACAAAGACTTTCAACATCATATATAGAAATAGAAAAGGAGTAAAATGGGACCATCACTGACAGCCACTATTCTCTAGCACACCAGTCCTACTTCTCTTTCTTCTCTGTAAGTGGTGACCTGATTCTCCTTGAGAAGCAGAACCGTCTAACACTCATCCTTTCCTTACTAGACAAATCTTGATCCTTACACACCTCTCATGTTTGTGCCATGCTTTCATCTATATGAAATTGTAGCTTTTAATAGACAATATGTTATTGTATGAATAGGTAAATATAAAAATACTACCTTCATTATAAAAATGAAGCAATTAAACCATTGCTTTGCCCAGGCATCATCAGTTCGTCAGTCCAGGTTTCCTGTACTGGAAGCTTAGCATTTTGTAGTGTTGGTTTCTGCTAATAATAAAAAATCTTTACTTTTTTAATATATCTTTATTTTTTAATTTGAATCCTTTAAGGTCTCATTTCTAATATTATTTCATAATTAAATAGATCAGAGAATCTCTTCCCTGCTTTCTATCTCCATGGAAAATAAAAATAAAAGAAAGGTTTTCTCTTGAGTATTCTGATTCTTTTAATTACTCTCTCCAATTTGATTCAGGTTGTTTGGTTGTTTTTTTTTCCCATTGCTCAAAGTGATTTTGCTTGCCAGCAATTAGAGATAGGTGTTGTGCAAAAAACACTGGGGAAAACTTCAGCAAAAATGTTTCCATAGTGTTTAGTCAGGCCTGCATAACTGTTGCTTAGTGAGGAACTAAGACAAGGGTACTCAAGTGCAGCAAAACTGACGTCAGTTGAAGTTCTGGGTTTCAAACTGCCTGTTGGGCCATACTGGCCACATCTTTCAGCCAGCGTGCTGATGTGTGGTGCCAGGGCATGGGTGGGCTATTTTACCAGTGAATTTGTTTACAATTCTCAGTCTGAAGGCCAGATTATTACTAAGATTTTCTTTCCTTTTTCATTTTGATAGTCATGAAGAATAAAATATGCTGAAAGCATGATTTATGAAGGGTTCTACAGAACGTCCTCCTTCAAAGCACACCTTTCTTCTCTTAGCTCACTGCTGGAACGCAGGAGGATTTCACCGTTCCCTGAAAAAGCATCCCTGAGCTTCTTGGTACTGCTCCAAAGCTGCAGAGTCACTGAGAAGCTGGAGGCTGGGTACTCCTTGTACTGGAGCTGCAGCTCAGGGAGTCACAGTTGAAACTAGTCAAACGTGTTGTAATTTCTTAAAGCCAGAAATGCTATTTCCTACTTTCCTACACAAGGGAAGAAGGTAAGTGGGAAATCTCTCTGCAAGGTAATCTCATGTGGGACAGTTTCCTTATAAAACTGTGTAAGAACTAGAGGTTTGTGCTTTTTTATTTGGATAAACTTGCAACCTGGACATCAAACTGTACATATATAGAGTAACCTTGTGTTTAGGAGTTCCCACAAAACAACCTGGCACTTCCCTTAGAAATGAAGCCAGCCCTTTCCCTCTCATAAAAAAAAAATAAATTTCTCCCAGGTAGAGGCCTGTGCTGCTCTTGCCTTGACCATAACCAAACTATGGCAGACCAGAGGCTTTTCCACACTTGTGTGGGGCAATACAATGCCTGAGATCACTGATTCCACTTGGGAGCTTCAGAAGTCCATGGCTTGCCCTTGTTGCTGTGTCCTGTGCAGCTGTGGCTCACAGGCAAATGCTGCCTGCACCCCACCTATGGGGCAGTTGAACTAAGGGACAGGGGATGGGTAACTCAGCCCTGTTCTATCCATGCTCCAGTGGGAATAAAATAGTATGTTTTTGTGCCTTGCAGGAAATGGCTGATTATGGGCACACTTGCCTCTTCCTATTCATTACCCTCCCTAAGCAGAGCACTTCCAGCAGCACTGCCTAACCATGAAGTAGTCCTGGCCCTCCCCAGGCTCTTGGCTGTGTAGCTGTGGGTTTATCTATTGCATTACACTTTGCATTATCAGTCCCTGTTTGCTCCATCTCCTGTAGCTGCAGTCCTGCATTTCACCGTCAAGCAAGGAAAAAAAAAAAAGAAAAAAAGAAAAAAAAGAAAAAAGTCTTTTATGCATTAAGACAACTTCTGTCCACAAGTGCTTCATTAAATCCATCAAATCTATTTTGGTCTTACTTCTGCCATCAGTTCTGCCACATTTTGTGCCAGCTCAGACCAATAAGCTAAATTATTAAGGCTTGGAGTCTTACTCAGATAATATGGACACATTCTCAGTAGTGCAGGACAGAGGTTAAGAGCAGAACACAGTGGTGGAAAATGAAGCACAGAAGGGATGTACCATAAAGACATTTTGTAGCCAGTCCTAACATTATGTACTTACTATATTTTTCCATGTCATTTACAGCATCCTCTTCCCAGTTAATTTTGTGATTTGAATCTGAGGACTTGGGCTGGAGAGAAGAACTGCTCTTCTGAAAGGGGAGGATATTTTAAGTATTTGAGAATTCATATAGAAATACTGATTATGGGGAGAAGGAAGACTTGGAATTTTTGTTGGGGAAAAGGAATATGTTTAATTATACTTTTCTTACACTATAAAATGAGTGTGAAAAAACCAAGATTTGGGTAAGCAGCTTTAGTTTAGAATGATCCCAAACTCTACACAAATGGAGCTGGGTTTGTTTTCAGGGGAAGCTTAATTTTCCACTGAAGAATTATATGATGCCAGAAAATAAGAAGTAAAGCCTGCATTTGTTCCTCCTATTCCGAGATACCATACCATAGCAACAAAAGAGATTTTCATCTCTTTGATGTGCCATTGGTGTGCCTTTCCAGCTCATAACATCCAGAGTAGGGATCTTAACCCCACGTGCCTTCCCCAAGATCACTGGTATTTGACTGATTCCCCCTGAGGTGAGGAATATGACCATCTGCATAAAATGACCAGACCTCATCCTGACCTCATCCTGACCTTTGTGCTAACTGGGGAGGGAACAAGCAAGAAGGGGCTGAGTGAGATAAACATCAAGGGGTTTTTTAAAATGGGCAAGTGTGAGGTTAAACTAAACTGAAGTGGACTAGAAGATACTGGTAGGTTTAGGGAGAGAGGTTAAAAATGAAATGAGCCCTGTGAGTTTCTTCAAGAATTTGTCAGCTAGTCATACTCTCTATGGAACGCTGGCAGAGATGTGACCTCAGGGCAGGAGGAAATAGTGTGTATGCCAGTATTGGAAAGTTCATGGGGGATGCAAGATCTAACCCAAATATGCAAGATCAGCTCTGTGTAAAAGTTGCAGAATGCTACCTTTCATGACTATCTTTGGGTTCCTTGCCATCATACTTCTGCATGGTTCAAGTTTGGTTTCTTCACCCTCTTCACCTTCAGGGAATTTCCCAAATAGGCAGCTACTTCATAAGCAAATCCTAATGGGCACTCATCATATTCTACCCTTAATGCTGCTCACTGCTTGTAGGGACAATGACTAAGAGTTCAGCAGAAACAAAAATGCCACCTTCTTTATCAAGGAATTCTGATTTAATATTTATAGATTCTCATACTGTTTTCCTTGTTTACAACACACATTTATCCTCCATTATCTGTGTAACAATCATGAATGGCAGAAGCACCCTTACTTGTAAGATTAATTTCTTTTTATCATCCTCACCACCAGTTTTCACTTGGAAAATACAAGGTAGTTTGGGATGTCTCTGTAAAGCAGAGTTCCAGTTTTCAACTTTTTTATTACAGACTTTTGAGTCTCTTTCTAATCTCTCTTATTACTCCTATCTGCATCCTTAGAATGACTATATTTTGAGATAGGCTAACCTGGGGACAGTATTCCTAGCACAACAGACATATCTTGATTTAGAATGGGCTTTTTATTCCTCATACCAGCTTTCTGTAGCCTAGTATTTACTTTCAGATTCTCATCTCTATTAAGCAGTGATCCTTAGAGAGCTGTGATTAGTAATGTAGAACTGCATCCATATTTATTGCTGCATTGAATTTCTTATTGTCACCTCACTACACTGCCTATTTCTCCATGTTAGTCCTAGTTTTGCCTGGCTTTGCTTGACCTATATAATTTTGCTATCTTGCTGTTCAGCACCTTCCCTAGAACACATACATAACCACACAAACATTATGAATATATTTCTTGTACCTCGGTACTCACCTTTTCCAGATAGTTTCTAGTCCATGGTGACAAATTGCCTCTCTTGATCCTTCTGAATTTCATTATCCATTTGATGTGAGGAATTCTATCAAAGGCAGTTTCAAAATCTAATAACATCAATCAATAAATAACATAAAATAATTTTTTTCTTTTATAAAATATTTTCTTGGCTTTTTGAAAGATTGCTGAATAGGTAAGAAGATGTGGTCTCCTTTCTAGCATACCTACTCTCACTGAGCCATATGGTCATGAAGCTTTAGAGGACATCCAGTTATGGTTATAATTAGCTCCATAACCAATTCACAAAGTAGAAATTCATAGAGTCATAGAAAGGCTTGGTTTGAAAGATCATCTAGTTCCAGCCCCCATGGCATAGGCAGAGATGTCATCCACTAGATCAGGTAGAATTACTCTAAGAAAAATATATATTTATGAGACACTAACATTGTATTGTAATAAGAATAAATACTTTTGAAAATTCAATGGTTTTTTATTTATTTCTCAATAGCAAAAAATGTAGGCATTGAAGAAACAGAAGCTTCCCCTCTGCAAGTCATTTCTGCAGTCAGTAAAAGGGATGTGTTATGCTGATCTTTTAGAACAAGATAGCCATATGGGAGAACTCAGTACTTCTAATGTTTTCAGTTACATCAATCTTTTTTGGCATAAAAATACTTTTAACATTTAGGTAAGATTTTCTTTGGGACCCCTCAGTTGTTACATGGGTCCCTCATTTTTCTTCATTTATTGGAGAATGTATTAAAGCACACTGACATATATCAAATGCTCTTTAAAACTACTCTCTATTCTTTATTGTTGATTTGGCAGTTAAGTGCTTTGACATATTAATTTAGAAAAAGTTTCGTTGATAACTATAAACCATCAGTTCAAACAGTCTTAAAGACTAGCAGAATGGATTGCCAGACTAAACAAAAATGAAACAGCTAAGTAGCAAACTAAAACATTAGATCACATTTTCCTTCAGTTTACTTCTATAATACTAGGTCATTTCTACAAGGGGTAACAAATGCCCATATTCATTGTTTAATTGGTGTCACCCCACTAAGCTGATCTCTATGGGTCTCTGCTGTGTTCCTGTCCAATTACCATCTTCCCCACACTGAATTGCCAGAACATCTTATTACAAAGAACTCTACTCCATCTCACTGTAAGCAATGAATAACTTTTTTGCACATCATTTTCCTTTCTTTCAAAGCAGGTAAGCCTTCCTAAGCTTTGGAAAAGTCCTGGAGGACCCAGGGTGAAGCATGGTCTTTGAGAGGGAGATTCAACCAATATTGAGATAAGCATGAAGACAGATAATGTGCATTGCCTTTAAGAAGCATCTCTCTCCCTGTTGACTGTGGAAAGTAAACAAAACATCTACATTGTGCAGTGCTGCACACATATGTCTGAACTTAGTCTTAACATCGGAAGCATAGTTGTCACTCCACCCTCGTGGATTAGTCATTCTGGAAAAGCAGCAATTTGTTTGACCACAGTCTCTCTCTTAACTTGCCCCTCTGCTCGACACTGCGGTTCAGAGCTGCCCGCGTAACTTTCTATGGCAATACATGGTGCTGAGCAGATGACCTGCAGAGGCACACACAGATGTCAGATGCAGATGGCAAATCCAGGCTCAGAAGCAGCCAGGAATGTGAATGTATTTTGTCTTTGACACTACCCACAGAAACATCAGGGTCTCACATAAAGGCTGGGGTGATATGGTAATGCTAGAAAGCTTAAAGGGAACCTTCTGGCTTTAAAACTATTAAAACAAGGAGTTAAAGAGAGAATAAAATTTCTCTAGCCATTTAAGGATTTTGAGATTATAATTGATTATAAAGATTTTTTTTTTAATCTGTGGCTTCATTTCCCTCTTTCACTGTTGAAATTCTTTTCACTTGAATGTGTAGATTTTCTCTGTGTATATAGAAAGACAATTTAAATCAACTTCCATTTTTTATTCTAATGGTGAAAGCCAGATTTTCATGATGGAAGGACGCTAGAAGAAAACCTAGTAAAGAACATGACTGTTAGTAAGCTAAGACTGCATCTTGTTTATTAATGTTATTACCTTCATGGATCTCTGGACAGAATTAGGTGCAACAAAAATGTAAGCTTGTCTAATCTATCCCCATGTGCCATTTTACTCAATTACAAGATGATTGCCTGGAGCACAGGTTAGGTGTTTGCTCAAGCCAATCATAGCTACTGGATGTATTCTAAACATGACTAATGCTTGTAACCAGATGGCTGTACAGATAGCTCTTTTGCATTTTTTTTTTAATATTTGCTTCCTGGCTCTCTTATTTATATTTATCATGAGATTTTAGCACCATATGTCCATTTTATATACCTTTTAATTGCTTGGAACTGATATGCAACATTTTCTTTTTGAATGAGGCCACAAAACAGTAAAATAACCAAATGGTGGAAATTCCTGGGCATTTTTATATTCTAATGTCTTTTATCATAATCTATTTTAATGTAATTCTAGTACCTTAATCAACTTATGTTGCATCCTCTGAGAAATTCCAGAGATATTCTAAACACAAAAGGTTTGCTCATTCACTGAGCAAAATGTTAATGAAAACTGAGTTCTGCGTCTGTCTCATTCCAGATTTTAAATATGCAAATCTCATCATGAGATGGCGAAATTAAGTGAGCTTGTTCCTATACAGAAATACCATAATTTTCCTTTATAGAGGAAATCTGTGTGAATGAACATTAGATTTTGCAAGTAATTTTGGTGACCACAACAATAGGTTCCCAATTTGGGACTGTATTCTCCACTCAGATGTTTAAATTTACTTATGTGAATAATGTCACTGAGTTTGGTGTTTTGTTTTTTTTTTAATTTGAACATACTGCATGTACAATGTCTCACTAAGGTTGTCTATTCATAATGGTATTGGCGTTAGTCTGTGCACTGAACAAGACTTGCTAAAGTGGTCACCAACAGAAAGAAAATATTTCTAATATGTGGAACCAATTTCTTCAGCAAAAGTTGCAATTTTCACTGTAATGAACTATTTGTTGCTAAGTGGCCTGAACTGAACCTAGATGACATTGATTCAATACATCTTCATGGGTGTTTCATGTGGCAAGTCTTTCCTTCAGGGAGACATACTTGTCTTTGAGTCTTTTGTTCAGTGCCTCCTTCCATGAGCAGAATATTGGTGCTCATCCTTGCTCTCATCACCTCAAAGCTGCCATTATGATTATCAGATACATCTACAATATTGTTCTTGGTTCAGGCAATTATTTTTTGTGCTATTTTAAATAAAATTGAAATTGCTTCCCCTTTGGAAGTGAAAGCTCTTAAACTTACCTGTTTATTTGATGCTATGGAAATAGTACCCACTAAAAAGTCAAAATCTATTGTGGAGATGTAAAACCTGTTAAATACTTTGAACAGCTTAAATAAAGTCTTCAAACTTCTAAAAGACTTTATCAGAAGAGATAAAGAGGAAAAAACACTCATACACAGAAAAAAATAATTAATATTGGCAGTGGACTCACAGAGGAAAAAATATAACTCTCATATAGTCAAATAAATGATACTTTTCTACTCATTCAATGAGAAAGCTGTCATCTTACCAAACAGTGTAACAGTATCTATGATCCAAATATCAGATTCTAAAAATAAATACAAACATAGTGCGGCACACGTGCTGGACAGTTTGTTCTCAGATTGCCTGTAATGTGATGTGCCTTTCAGCAGAGGGGTGGACTCAGGTGGACGCTGCCTCCAGAGGCTTGGGAGGGTCACTGGCCCCAGGGGAAGAAAAAGTGTCTCTGGGTTACAGGGTCATGGCAAGAATGCAGAAGCTGTAGCCCATGGATATAGTACTGGAATGAGTAGAGATCTGACTCACCCATAACTCAACCCCCACTTTGGCAGAGAGGAACTTTTTAGTGATCAGAAGGAGCTGGCTGTAAATCAAAACCTGTCGGGATCACAGCAACCAAGCAGAGACGCAAGAACCTGCCTGGGAGTAGATAGATGGAGCAGATTTTTTTATGTGCCATTTTATTTCTTTTCTGTCTTATTTAGTCACTCCAAGTCTAAACCTTTGAAAGGTTTCTTATTTTGGGTTGTATTTTAATAAAACCTGGGTTTGAGTTGAAAGAGCTTTTTGGTCTTCTGGTCTCTGCTATAACACAAGGGTCAAGACACATCTCAAGAGATTTACCTGTCTCTCCTCTCACACTATTGCACACACATCTATTGCTTAACACTTTGCAGCATTTGAATTTATCACAATTGGCTACAAATTTATACTTAAATCATGTGAAAATGCCAGGGTTTCAAAATCTGTGCTCTGTCAGGCAAAAGAAACACTGGCACTTTCTTTTACATGGCTTTCTATTCTTCTGTTTTGTTTTGTCATTCTAAGCTAAACACCACTTCTTGACATTTTTGTATATTGGGTTCACCACAATCTTAATTGAGCCTTTAATTTAATCTTCCCCTAATTTACTCTTTATTTCGAGGTGTGGCACTGAATCCTGAAGAGCTGGTCTTTATGCTTCCACTCTAACTCAAGTGTAACAGCAAGTTTTTTAAGTGAAACTTAACCATCTCGGTGCTATGTAATACAAATCCACAGTAATTATGTAATCACCCAGTGGCAAGCTGAAATATTTCAACCTCTGCTTTTTGGTTTGGAGCTTGTTATTTGGTCAGTTTTTAATTTTGAAAAATAAGCAAGTCTACATGTCATTGTGGTAGTTTTGGCTTTAGTTTCAGCTAGGCCTCAACTCAGCAGGCCCAGAGGATGTGACATAGATTAGAATGGACAAGCATCACCTGACTTAAGCAACCAGAGAGATATTTCATATCATCTGACACCATCAAGAGGTATAAAAAGAGAGGGAGGTGGAGCTTCTGTCTCTTTTTGGTCTTCACCTCAAACTCGTGAGGACGCACTGTTCCTGCCTTGCCGAGATTAGGCCTTGCCACCATCCACGGTGTGTTATCCAGGGAGGTGAACATTTTCTTGTCAATTTGTCTCCACTCTTGCTGGGAATTTTCTCTTTAAGAGTTTTTGGGAGGTTTTGTGGGGTTTGGGTGGTTGGAATCTGTGTTATTTCGTTGGGTGACTCGGTAGTTATTGTTAGTTTGTTTTTTCTAACATTTGTATATATAAGTATTATATCATATTCTGGTTTTAATTGTCGTTCTTTTGTATAATATAAGAAGCTTGCTACTTTGGGGGTTGGGTTTTTTTCCTCCTCTTCGTTTTTTTTCCCTCCTTCCTCTTCCCTTGGTGAGAGGGTTGAATTCTCTCTCTCTGTGTTGGGCCATTGGCATTTTGCCAGCTCAACCTAACACAGTCATTTATAAAAATACTTGGCTTAATTTAAGAAGTTCCAAAGGAAAAAACCCTCAATTTATTTAGTATTTACTGTAATTATTTTATACTGGCACTATGGGACACTGTTGTTGGGACTGATTTATGTCTTCTCCCATGGGCTGCTTTCCTGATTTGGACTTAGTCTTAGATTGTCCAGAAAACTTGGAAAAATCTCCAGGAATTCTAAGAAAGTGATTTTCACTTACCGAAATACTTTCTTTTAATTGTTTAAAAGAGCAACGTTTAATTGTAATATTGTTGTCTTTGTAAGGTACCGGGTTATGAACATGGGTAAGTTCTTAGGACCCTAATGAGGTCCATGCATTTCAAAATCTACACTATTGTTTGGAGTACTCTTCTGGAACTAGAGACCCACTTTAATTTCTGGAAAAGCTGTGCTATTTTTTGATTCTGACTTCCTGTTTCCATATTGGTATTCTCTCACCTTATCTCCTCTCTTACAGCATTTCCTTTCTTCCTCACCAGCTTTGTGTGGTCAATTCTGCATACTATAAAAGTGCCACAAATACAAGTTCTTGAGAACTGAGCAGGGTCATCCGAAAAGGCTCCTTGCTACTGTGGGAAAGGCACAAATAATCTTGGGGCATCACATTTTGTTCCTTGTTTATTTATTTGTAGAAGGAGATCCTAATTATGTAGTCTGAATTGATTCAAGGTGAGCTAAAGATCATACTCGTTTTGGCCAGGCAATTGAGATGATTTGTAATTCATGATTCTCCAGTTTTAGCCAGGGTCAAATACTTAAGAGAGCTATGCCTGGGATGTTAACAGTTTCCTAATCTAAATACAAGGGAATATTCTTGTTACACATTCTTTTTATTTAAATAAAAAAAAATTGAAGAGCATGTAGGAAATTTTCTTTTGTTTCCGCCTTTCTTATTTTTAACAAAGTCTTTAAATTGTGAAATACTATGTCTTTCTTTAAAACCCTGCTTTATTTCTATAATAATTCTCTTCCCTTCCCCCTCCTCCCCATTACAGTGGAATTCTATCTTGTCCAAACATATTTCCCAGTTGATTATTTCATGGCTCTTAGACCACATTTTCATTATATGTGTTTACTGTTTTCTTCAAACACTAATAGTTTCTTTAAAAGTCTACATGACTAATGTTATTGTTTACTTCCGATTAAAAGGTAAATGAGAACACCCCATTTCCTCATGGACACACAGAATCATAACTGTGTTAGAAATCCCTGTGTGTGTGTGTGTACATAGACAGAAATACAAGTACATATGTGTATCCTAAACCCAGAGTAGAGGATTTCACAACAGTTCCATGGTCATCAGAGAATACTCTGAAGCTATTAAATAATGCATTTTTACACTATGTCAGGTAGTCATAATATTTGTAGTATTTTCCATTCTAAGTGTCTATAACTCTATAATCACTACATAATTAAATTAAGATTTTGTGAATACTATTTGCCCACAACAACTCTGCCTAAACCTGGGGAAACGCTGACAAAGAATTAAAAAATCTCCTGCTATAACCCTTTGTTTCAATGCATTGTCAATTTGACTTTAGATTGTTTATGTTTTGTTTTCACAATATCAAGCTATGATAGATCCCAATTTATTGAATATAAAACTATTTTCTCAGATCCTTTGTTACCGAGATCTTGGACTGAAAAAATTTCAATATTTCTGTGGAAGAGAAATGGTATTTTTCAGAATATGAAGGTCTAGAAATTATTCTAATGCATAAAGTGCCTTTTAGTGAGCAGGTACTTCAATTAAAATACAATCCATCTGCAATGTGACAGGCTTGCAATAACTGGATTTCTTGTCTAGTAGTCTAATTTGAAAACCCAGATGTAACCACTTAAAACCACAGGAAACAAGGCTTAATTTGACTACGTGACCTTGTGCCTTAATCTAGACTAGTTGTTTTATAGTTTCCAAAACTCTGAGCACTCAGTAAACAATACTTCTGCCTCAATCAACTTATTTTTATTTTGAAGAAGGCAAGATTTTTGGAGATCTGGAATGAAAACTAAAAAACACTAAAGCAAATACAGAACTAGATAGGAAACAGCAAATAAATTGTCACACTACCCAGATGGCTTATCCTATTTTGATAGCAACTCCTAACTGCTGCATCTAATTTAAATGCAGAATAACCCTGCAGAACTATACTATGTATTGCTATTTAAGAATGGTTTTCACAGTTTTACAAAAAGTTTCCATCATATTTCTTATTGCAAAGGAATAGAGCTGTTCTCTTGCAAACAAGTTTGGGTTGAGTTGGGTTTTTTCTGTTCTTTTTCTAAGCTAATGCTAAGAATTTTAATATACTTAATCTTCAATTGATTTATTCATCTGCTCTATTGTTAAAAGAGCGATCACACATATAGGTGTCTCTAGAATGTGCTTGCTTTTTTTTTAATGAACTTTCAATCCTGTGTGCTGAATACTTAACAGAAATAGTCATCTTGGTTAGGTCTGTATTCAATTACAGGACTGTTTCACTTTCCCTATTTGTGTAAGGTGATTTCATCCAGAATGTTATTTGGCTTGTCTATTATCATGCAAAATAGTATTTCCAAATAACTTTCTTCCTTTCTTATCTATACTTTGGTTTCTCATGGCTCTTTCTGACTGCTTTAAAATTTCCTTACTCGAATTCCCATGGTCTCACTCTCCCTTCAGCATATGAACAGGACAACCTGGACAATATATCTAAGTATTCTGAAGTTCCTGAGATTGCTGATACTGGTTTTCATCTACCTCCCTCTTTTGCCATTACTTCAGCAATCTCTTCCTTGGACATCTTGCAGTGCAAGCACCCTGTGAGTGAGTAATACAGAGTTTTGTGGTTGTCTAATTCTACTTCTCTTATCCTGTTTCTTATCCTATTTCTTCACCCTGGAAGACTTCCAATAGTACATCTCTGCCTCTAGCAGCACAGTTGTCAAGATGTTTAAAGAGTAGAGAAGTTACTTTTTAGCTCTTTACACTTTTAAACGAGGCTATCTTTCTTGTACTTCTTTGTAGAATTTTTGAAACATAAGGAAACTTTTCCAGCCTTGGAAATCATTACACAAAGGGGTAGATGCTACAGGCCTGTGCATCACAAGCATGTTGCCTGTATGCCAGTGAAAGGCAAGATCTGAGGACACAAAAATGCTAATTGCTAGGCATAAATCTCTCTGCTTCAGGAGCTATAATATTAGAAATTCTTGAACTCCAAGACCTTCTGATAGCTGCAAATAAAGATTTTGGCAAAACTTCTAATATCCATTTGTAAGAAGAGATAATCCTCAGGAGCACAAAGGAAACAGATATGCACATGGGTGCTGTAACTGAAACGTGAACGTACGAGTGTCATTGTGGTTGTCTTCAATAATAATTTAAACTGATGCAATCAAATGTAAACAGGGATTATTAAACCACTCCCAGGGACATTTTGATCTAAGCAAACTAGTACCCTCCTGTGCAGCTCCGCAGCACAGGGTCCATCCACAACAGGCAGATTGGAAGTGAACTTCCCATTTCAGAGATTGAGAAAAATCATCATTGTGGGCACAGCCAGTCAAAGTCAGCTGCCCTGAGGATTAATTAGTGGACCTTGAGACTGGTATGTTTACTGGTATAGACATAACCATTTTGTCTCCTGAGTGGCTGGGTATGCCTTGCAAAACTTCAGCTGGACAAAATTTCCAGGGAGGGGTGGGGAAGTCGGGTCTGACAGTCTCATAAACTGCAAGTTAACTCTTTCATGGTAGAAGTGCCTGAAATGGGCATGAGGGGGAAATGCCTGAAATCCAGGCATTTTGCGATGTTACAGTCCATAACAACTAGGATCTGCCTGAAAGGGCAGGGAGTGGGTATAGAGAGCCCTTGTATTTGGGCAATGAGCACTAGGAACCTCAGGGACAAACCACCACAGATGGTTCATAAAACATCTGCAGTACTACCCAGACAGGGAGCTCTTGGGTTAATGGCTGGCTGGTAATAGGCCTAGCACTGTAAATTGTTTTGCTCCATAAGATTTTTACTTTCTTTTAGAGGAAAAAAACCCACCTTTATGGACCACTTAAACATAGATTCAACCAGATTTACCTGCTAACAGAGAAAAGGAGACAGCAGAGACAGCAGAGAAAGGTGTGTCATATTGGCTAACTATACAAAGCAAAAAGGGAAAAAAGCACTGTCGTTTTAGGTGTTATACCTTCTACAAGGTTGTTTCATCTCTGCAACAAATGGCACCTGTGCAGAACAGGATTTGCTTTCAGTTAAGCAAAACAGACCTTGTGGCTGTGATTACCCATCATCTTTCTCTTCTTGTATCCTTCTGCATTCTTGGAAATACATGTAAAATACTGCTGATCAGTTTGGATCTTTTTAAATCCCACCTTTCTTTCCTGTACAACAACAAGAAGCATAATGAAAATACAGTTATTACTGGGTAATAGTTTGTACTGACCAGGAAAGACAAGATTAAACTGGTGGGGCTGTGGATCACTGTGGTAGTAACCAGCAGTGAAATAAAGATTATATCAATGCATTATAGAAGTAGTATTTAGAGCTTATGCAGCAAATCAGGTCACCTGTTAGAACAACAGAAAAAAAATGGGTATCTGGTTGCAATCCTGTGATAGCTTGATGGGATACAGCCATATTAACAGAAAACATATTCTCATGGATAGGGAAGTACTAGAAAGTACTCTAGCAAGAGTTTACTTGGAGTGTAGTGTACAATTATAGCTGCTTACACAAGAGAATTAAAAATGCTGAAAAGCAGAGAATGACATCTAAATGCTTAGGGGAAAGAAAGGTTTTCAAATGATCAGAGGGATGGAACACCTTTCTATGAAGATAGGATGGGAGAGTTGGGGTTGTTTAGACTGAGAAAAAGAAAGCACTGCATAGACCTTATATGAGAGCCTTTCAATACTTAGAGGGGGTTTATAAGAAAGGAGAGACTTTTTACCAGGGTCTGTAGCAATAGGACAAGGGGGAATGGTTTTAAAATAAAAGAGGAGAGATTTAGATTAGATATTAGGGAATAAGTTCTTTACTATGACGGTGGGGAGGCACTGGAACAGGTTGCCCAGAGAAGTTGTGGATGCTCCTTCCCAGGAAGTGTTTAAGGCCAGGCTAGATAGGGCTTAGAGCAACCTGATGTGAAAGACGGCTCTGCCCATGGCAGGAGGATTGGACTAGATGACCTTTAAAGCTCCTTTCCAACCCAAACCATTCTGTGATTCTGTCTTCTGAGAGGAACTTGGCTTCCACAGCCTAACAAAATGTCTAATATTGTGTGTTAATACACAAGAGAAAAGCTATTTGAGCTAATAGTCACTGCTGGCACAACAACAAATTTGTATAAACTGATCATTAATAAATTCATTCTTTTCTAAGCATCAGAGCAACACCATTGTGGAACAGCCTTTCTAATTGCAGCACAAAATTTAACGTGGTTAAGCAGCACAATCACAACCCAGATTAAATTATAAGATTGACCAAAATAGCAGAACTTCTATGCCTTCCTATTGCCTGTATTACTAGAGGGAAATATTTTACAAGGTTTTGGGCAACAGAGGTATGGATACTATATATATCTAGATAAGATTCACACTGAAACCCACATTTGCTGTTGTTGTTTATTTCTTGCTTCACTTAATGCTTATTTTTTGTTGTTGTTGTTCATTAACAAGTTTATGAATTTGATTATATGCTGCTTTGCTGCTGTTTAGGTACCTAACTACATCTCTGTCATTAAAAATACATTAATTATTTTAATAATATAAATTTTTTTTCAGTAGATTACATCTTTCCAATATATTGTTAATCTTGTAGTTATAGTATCACATTTCAGCTTGGCATGCTGATGTGTAATGTCCATTCCCCTCTCCTGTTAGGGTTTTACTAGTTGCTATAGTTACCAGTCTCTGCTCCACTCATGTCATTTATGTGGGCTAAATTCTTAGTGACCCTAAATCTGTTATCATACACACCTAATTGTTTCTAGATTGTGCAATGCCAAAGTACCCAACTGGTTATGAGGAAGACTTCCAAGGAGATTAGTATAGCTGGTCTGTGTGACACTCTGAACGTGCAGGGCTGAATCCCTCCCTGTGTTGCTGTATTTTTTAAATCCACCTTAAGAGTAACTCAGCAAGATCTTATATGTGCTGTAACACAGTCTATCTTAATATTTATTATTTAATCTATCAAAACATTTAGCTCTCTCCACACACAGTTGGGAGACCAATTAAAAGTACTGAAAAACTATACAAAGATTCTCATGTAATTAGACGTTTCAGGGCATGCTATTAAGGGCCATCTGTTCTCCTGGATGATTGAGTTTGACTGAGAAATGAGATGTTTCCTTTTCTACTTGAGGTTCCGTCTGTCTTGATTCTATATTTGATTAACACTGTATGGGTGTGGGGCTGAATTTATTTACAATGGTCTTAACCTGTATAGCTGGTTAAGTATGATTAAGGTAGAATGTTGAACTGTTTAGCATTTGAGATGCCCTTTATTATTTCAGTGCCAATAACTCTCTTGAACATTTTCCTGGGACAATCTCCATTGCTTTTCTATTGTTTACATTCCCCCACCATCTTTTTTTTCCCCTTTGCTACCAGTAATCCAATTTTGCCATGTAATAAATGGTTACAATCACTGCCATTTCATGCATTTTGAATTTGGCTAGTAAAGCCAAGCAGATCTGAGCAGTGCAGCAAACATATGCTGTAAACTTATGAGAACTGGCTTATTTTCCCCTCTGTAACATCTGTGCAATCCCACCAAAGGCAACTTAGAATATGCCAGACTGCCACACAATGGGGAGATACCCAAATTAACTTTTAATTTAGGTATTTCTGCTGTTCTGCCAGCCATGATGCGCCAATACTATTAAAACGAGAGCTCAGTCCCTTTTTATCAGTGCAGCTGTTTGTCTACACTTTTTGCTCTAAGTGTCTGTAAATCCTAACAGAGCAATGACACGCAGCAATACTTTTGTTTAACGTTTCCAACAACTGATTGCTTTAGCTAGAGTAAAATTAGCACACACACATTTAAAATTTAAACCTGTCTCTAAATTATACTTCCACTTCTTTGTATACATTTTGCAAATAAGATGAAAGATCTCTTACGCTTTGCATATAGCAAAGTATTTACAAATCTGTGCCAAGCCAAAACATCTGGTCATTCTGTTACTGCACTGTGTTTTGTTATATCTACTGTGCTTTCTTTGATAGTTCGTCCACTTTATGTACAGCAGTAAGTACAGTTATAGCAATATTCAAACAACACATTTATTCATTCATTCATTCACTCACATTCAATATTGTTTGAAAAATTAGACATGAAATATGAGTTTATAATACTGTTGCTGCACGATTAGCACTGCTAATGTCACTGCTCTGTCATCACCCTTAGGCATGTAAACCCTGGCATTTGCCCAGACTGGATGGCTTCCTGTGGGTTTTAGGAATGGTTATCAAAATTCACAAACAGTTTAAAAATAGCATTTGAAGATAATTGTAGGCATTTAAAATAGAATCATGTTGTGAAAGTTTAGACACAGCTATTTAGTTACCTTTCACTCCCTTTTGTGTCAGCACAGAATAACAGGACCTTCCAACTTGCAATTATTTTTCCTGACTTAGGGAAGGTATGTAATTAGGTATCTCATTTGGAGTGAGATATATCACCTAGGAGCCCACACTTCTCATAACTTTAAAAAGCTCAACCTTGACTTCTCTTTTAATCTCTGAAATTTACTTTACCCCTCCCAATGTATGTTTCTCTGACCTGCATGGAGATGGAGTCAGCATTTTTCAGCTATTAGTAGCTGACTCCAGAGATGTTCTTTGCCTCTTTTGTGGAGAAAGGGCATGCATCTTTCTACAAAGACAATATCAGGGCAGCTACTGTGACCATAAAGCTACAGCTGTTCCATGATGCACACCATGGTGAACACAATTCATACAGTCACCTGGAATTTATTCTCTACTTTATTCTCTATTATACTTTATGTGAAGGAGATGTGGACTTTTTTGTGTAATTGGAAAGAGAATTTAACTTCCTTTTTTAAAGAAATTCTTCTTGAAATAGCATCATTTATTTTATTATTTAAAGTGAGATAAGTTCCTCAAAGAACATCACAAAAGTTTGACATATTAAAACTCTGACAGGTGTTCTGCTCTGGTGAAATGTGCAAGTGTGTTAATTTTAACCCAAATAATATAGATTGAGCATGTTAGAACTTTTTTTGCAATATTTTTGTAGACTAAAGTATGTCTTTGTATTTTTTCCCTTCAGGAATTACTCTATTTCATAATTGTAATGATTCTATAATCAGAAAATTGAAAAAACGAACTTTGATGGATTTTTTTTTTCTAGAATGGTCCTTTCATAAAAGAACTGCATGAGAGATCTGAAAGCATCCAGTTTTGGCAAGAAATTAAATCATTACAGAAATGGAATTTTCATCCTTATAGGAGCTTTACTTAAAGGGTCATCTCACAAAGGTGTTTTCATCTTGGGAATGGTCATGTCAGCTGTCTGCTTCCTTGACAATAATAATCTATGTCAGTTCTCAGTTTTCATAAAATGGAGGATGGTATAAGTCACTGCTAATTATGTCATTACTGGATAGTAAAAATACTGGGTTTACCAATGTCTTTACATCATTTTCTACATATTTTAAGACCTGTACTGTTCAGGTGCTACAGTAGCTTTGCTTTCTCAGAATTTAACAATCATCAGAAATCCTTAGCATGTTCCCTATAATTTTTCTCCCTTTTTTTGTGTCACAGGAATACACATTCTTTTACACAGAACTAAAAGGAAAGATATGTGCATGAAAGTCAAGGTTTGAAAAATATATGTATTTTTTCCTGCTGTACTTATGAGCAGGATAGAGAAATGCCCTCTTGGCTTTTCTAGACCCTGACAAAATATCTGGGCTTCTCAGGCTCCTCCCAGGTCTCAGTAAATTTATTTAGAAATACCTACAAGGGGCATGTTCTCTTATAATTGAGACAGTAAGGTCTCTGCTATTCAGTGGTGAGTATATTTTTCTATTCCAAAACTTCACCTAGAGACACAGTGGATTTTTTGTCTCTCAGAATCTAAATTAAGACCAGGTTTTTATCTTATGTAGAAATTCTTTTGTGATACCTGCTGTTTTCCGTGCTACAGGGGAGGGTACAGGAGAACACTACAGCCTGATCTGGGTGCAAGAACCTGTGAAAAGTTCAGAGGTGTTATCAGGGACTATCCTGTCTATGGGATTCCTCCTTCTACCCCTTCCCAAGAGGGAATTGCATGTGAGGTCATTTGTCCCCCATCTGGCAGACCCTTGAAGCTTGTGTCCCACCTGCCGTGGCCTGTGGAGCCCTGAAGAACCTGTGTGACTGGTGCCTGGTGCATTTCCCCACAGGGATGGGTCTGTGTTGCAGCTACAGTAGGCACAAAGGGAGTGCTCCTGCTTTGGGTAGCAGTTGTCCAAAAAAGGTACTTGGGAAGCGTGTGCATCAGTGAGGTTAGTAGCTTGTATTTTTCACCTTGTTTTTGTAGAGGAACAACTGAGAATGGATATGTGAAAGCTCTCCCATTAGGCAGAATATTATAGACTCTGTGTTCAAGCTGTACTTTAATTCAGGGTATCAAAAATAGAGAGTGTCATATAGACTGAATGTTAGGAATGTTTTAACAGGCAGAAAGAAGGATGAGTGAGAGCTTAACAAACTAATATAGGCTTGGAAAATAAGATTTGATGACCTTTTAATCACTTGCTTTCTCGGTATGTAGAGGAAGAGCATTTATTTTCCCAGTGCTTCAGTTTCTTTCTGTACAGTGCAGATAATAAAACTGCTTGAAATAAGCCTTGTAGGGAGAAGTGTTAAATATTGGCAATTGCTTACAGGTTTTGATTGAAGAATCACACTAACATTTACTTTTGGTAAGTAAATGCTATGTGTAGATACAGAATTTCAAAATAAAATAGATTGTGAAATCATGATACAGTCAGGCATTCCTCTCAAACTCATGAGCTAAAAAAAACCCCAAACAACTGGACATTAAGGAGCCTTTGACAATCTTCAGAGGAGAAGACAAGTTATCAGCTTTAAATCTGAAATTACAGATAAATATATTTATTTTCCTTCCTTGACCGCCCTGTAGTTCCTGTTAGAGATTCTACTTCTCACTCCCTCCCAAAGTGTGGCGCAAAGCTGCTATGTATTATTGAACAGCTGCCTTATTTGACCCCAGAAGTGACTACTTCTTGGTGGTGGATGAAACAAATCACAGGGATTCCTTGAGTGCTTCACTGAGATATTGTGTCTAGCTTAATTAGAGAATGCTCAAGAAGTGTTGTGAGATATTTGAATTTAAAGTATTATGTGAGGCCAAATTAATTATGAGTATTAATACAATCTTGATCTAAAGAGTAATTTGAATAAGGGATAAAGTAATAACAAGACCTTTTGAGTCACATACAATGTGATTTTCTTCTCCATATAAAATATCTCCCACATAATTTAAAATGTTTCTGTGGAGCAGAGCAGGGCAGTGCCACTCAGAAGTGACAGGAATATGCACTGCCAGATGTGAGTCATCACTGAACTCCAGCACTTTGTTCACATTTCAAGCACAAGACAACCTGTTCCCTGCAACAGAGTTGCCTGCAGATGCCCTGCCAGACAAAGGGAGGCTTTGTTCTGAAGTTTGGGGCATTATTTCCATTTCCTGTGAACACCTATGGTGACATGGCACAACCATCCTTGTCCTTGCGTGAAATCCTGGCATTTCTGAAATCAAAGGAACCAATCTGAAATCTTTGTCTTTGGTGGAACCAGGATTTCCACTATGTCCATGTTTCGGTGCCATGTTCTTTCAGGCAAGGAAACATGGAAATGCTGGAAATTGCATAAATTTATGATGTATGTAGCCATATGTAGTGAATTTCCCTACAAAAGTAGAAAAATCAGACTGAACCTTACTGACTGATCTCCAAATCTGTCTTGACAGTTGAATGGCCAGCATGGGTTTCCACTGCTTTCTGTGGATACTTAGAAAGTTTGGTATCAATTTTACTTTAATGAAATCTGAACACATGGAAATATATTGCTAGGTTAGATTCTTCTGATTAAATCCATGTATCCACAGTATATTAAAGGCATCTGTTCTAGGATGAATGGAGTTGCTCTCTAGATCTGCACTGACTTTAAGAGGAGTCTGCAGTAACTGACTTCAATTAGTCACATGAATTTTATAATTTTATACTTATTTTTCATAAGTACTTTAGGATTTTAATGAAATGGGCCTGGAATAGTGAATTATTCAATGTTACCAAGTTAGTTGCCACAGAAACATGAGCAGAGAACTATTTTTTAACTTTAGAAGTAGTGCATTTCTGTAAACTTCTTACTTTGGTTACTACCAGTTGAAATATTTGAATTGAATAATCATTTTCTTTGCAGGTATTGGAAAAATATCTCTAATGACTACTCTTCACATAAACTCCATTTATAAGGCCAGAATTCGACATGCAGACTTCCTTTTAATGTAAAATTTGAGGCGACTGTCTAAAGCCAAGCACATAAATGGTGTTCTGAACATTTAGTTCTAGTCCATTTATTTTTGTTTACTTCTGTGCTTCATTATAATGAAGTGCACGTTTTTGTGTATCAGGGATTATAATTACACGTGTCCATATAGCAGCTCACCAGAGAGTATAATTGTTGCTCACATATTGGCTCAAGGCAAGAATTAGACTAGGAAGTCTGACATGGTCATGCCTCCTACATTTTAATTTGTTCAATGCCTAGTAGCACCTAACAGATCACCTATGTTTGTCCTAATTTTTCAATACAAAGATATTAAACTCCTGTCTTTGTGTTCTTTCTTGTGAGGGGGATAGTCATACCTGAGAATGAGCTGTCCTTACTCACAAGGACAAACAGCTGATGCAGGGACAGGGATGGCACACAGGGCAGCTGGCCACATGTGCAGCACTGCCAACATCACAGACATGCCTGAGGCCACAGAGACATGAGGGACAGTGCTGAGTGCACAGGGATGGAGGGTGTTCCCTGTATTAGGAGAATTTAAACAAGGTCTTTGGGGCAAGCTATGTATCAGCCACAGCTGGAGAGATGTATTCAGGCTGGAGGTGACCAGCTCGTGAGCCACATGTAGATCAGGAATCAGTTTGATATGGCTGCTGAGGACCCATTCAAGACAGGGATGGACAGAGAGCCTGCACCATGTTCACTGTAGGTGCCATGAATGCCCATTCCTAGGTGCAATTTGCTCCAGAATTCAAAAGCACTTTTCGCAGAGGAAGACACTGGCCCATCCCTTACCCTAACCTTAACCCTTACTCACTTGAGGAACAGGAGCAGATGAAGGCTGCTGCCCAGCACAGATACCTGATCCATTGCTGTTACACTGGCCTATGCACTGCTGACACTTCTGATTTCTTGTGTTTTCTGTCTGGCGCGCAACTGAATTTACTGAGAACTCTCACACTTCAGTACAACAAAAATCTCCAGGATTTAACAAAGTGTATTGCATCAGGTAAGGCACTATTGTTTATGTTGGGCTAAATCAAAAATGTTATGCCCTATCAAGCAACAAAAAACTTCTAATATCCCTCCTTTGCCTATTACCAGTGAATTCTGGGTCTCTAAATCACTGAAAAATATCTAGTACTCGGGCTTTTATGGGCTGGCTTACTCTGAGTTTGTGTGAAGACTCCTCCATGGCAGGGAGCCCTGACCATCTCCTCAGAGCCATATTGCAGGGCATGTATGCATGAGCTTATTTTGGGAACTACACACAGAGCTAAAATGCTATAGTTGGCCAAGATTTCTCCATAAGACCTTGGTAAGGGATGTGAGCCTACACAGAGATGGCCATCCTGCTCTCAGTGCTATGACCAAATGAATAGAGGAACCATTTTTTCGTCTATATTCATACAACTAATTACAAAACACTAATAGTTTTTTCAGAAAATTGCCTCCATCACAGCAATGCTGAAAGTGGTAAGATTAGAGTGAGCGAGCTGGTTGTAAATAATTCTGGTTTAATATTATTTAGTAATAAATGTTCACAAACAAGCACAAATTGAGTTCATTCTGTATATTTTAATTCATTTTACGTCTTTATTTTACAAGACTGATGCCTTATGGTGCGATTTAAAATGGTTTTACAAAATTGCTTCAAAAGAGATGATTCTATAGAGTTTGCATACACTTGATATATATCCTTGGAATTATTTGTTCTTATGCATGCTTTTAGTCCATAATAAAGACTGCTTAAACTTTTATTGAGACAATTCAAGTAATTTCCTTATAACAAACTGAATGAAAAACACATCATTAAAAAAAGATTTAAAGACAAGAAAAAAGCCATTTCATGAGAGCACAACTCTTGAAAGATTACTTCAGCTTTGACAGTGAATTTTTAGTTATTTAATGAGATCCTTGTATGCAGTACTTTATCCCTTATGTGTTGGGAGTTTTCAGTGAGAGAAAATTAACTTTGGTCCTAATGTGTGCTCTGGGAGTGAGAGGCACTGGGCAAATAATATAGCAGGGCATTTTAAACTTAATTTGCTCAGTGGTCTTTGAAGGTATCTTGGGTGCCAATAACAGCAATTTCTGATTCTCTGTCAGGCCATGTATGTATGCAGAAAAAAATGTGTCACTGTCCTTTCCTTCCTCACCCACCGGTTATGGATCTTTCATGCTGATACTCAATCCATCTCCCCAGCATCACTAACTGTGGCTCAGCTGCATCCCTTCACCCTCCAGTAATGTTCGCCCCAAGCCCTTCTCTGACATCACACCAGCCCCACGCTCAGTCAGCCAGCTGGAGCCTGCCAGCATTGCACTCTGAAAGTACAGATCCTCCCATGCTCTGATATCTTGGCCCAGGGACTGGTTTTGGGGCAGCCTGGGGTGCTGCTGCAGTGTATGGCAGTGAACCACCCTCACAAGCACTGCCTGCCCCTTCCGTGCAGATGCTCAGGCCAGCACTGTGGCAGCTGCTGCTCTGAGGCACCTCCAGCCTGTCAGTCGTACCTGAACCCCAGCAGGGCACAGTCTGCCGTAATGCTTAGGCTGCTGAGGCTACAATTCCTCTCCCTAACCTCAGCCTTCTAAAGGTTAGAAATATAGACACCAGTCTACTCCCCTTCCAGCTAATGGGAGGAGACAGGAACAGTTGGCCAAGATTTCTCCAGGTGGACCTCACCACTCTCCAAAGGTATCTGTCCTGCACCTACAGGCACATTAGTTGGCTAACACTAACTGGATGTGGCATTGCCAGGTCTCAAGAGTTTGCAGAGACAGAGCTTGACCTTAATGTGCACCAAAATGATTTTAGCATCAAAAGAACCTTTTTCAGCAAGCAACTTGCACTACATAAGGAAAGATCTACATATGGTCCTCTCAGCATCTGGTCCTAATTCAAACACAAGATGCAAGAGCAATACAAACAAAAAGTGTTCTCCATGATGAAGTAACATCATTAGAAGCTAATGAGGTAGCTTTCTAAACCATTTAAAGCCACTTTGCCAATAGGCCAACCCCAGACCAAGTTAACTTCCAAGGACTATAAATACTGATTTTTGAAAATTAATAAAATAAATAAAACAACACTGACATTACCTGAGCCAAATTGAAGGTGGAAGCAAGAAAAGTAGAAGCAGATTATGTAAGTTTCTCAGAGATAATGAAAGTATATTTATGTCTGTAAGTACAAAGGGGAAATTGAAACTGGTAGTATTTATATCTCAGCACATTTAAAGTAATATTTCATAAGTATTTTCAGTGAGTATAGATCCATTTAAAAGCCATATAGCATAGATGAACAGTGCTCTCATTATGTGAAGTGCTTCATAATAAATAAGTGAAGCACTGTGCAAATTCTTCATTCATAACCTGCACAGAAGAAAATAAGGGTAATCAGTGAGACAAGAATTATGTTGGTGTTCAATATGAAGTTCTTGTTTAGTGACAAATTAAACTTTCTCAAACTTTTTTCCTTATGTCACTACTCTTTGATTGTTTATGTTAAAATGTATTTGAGTGGGAACCCAAAGTTGTATCTTTCATTTGCTAATAATTTATATTTAGTAAAAGTTGAAATTTGACTAAATACATTTATCAAGATGTGATTGTGAAGGCCTTAGAGTATAGTGAATGACTTCTAAGCTCTTTTTGGAGAAAAAAAAAAGTTATTGCTTTCTGTCTAGCACTACCATTTACATTTTACAAATATACTTTCTGTACCTTATTTTTACATGGTGGAACTATTTTGACTGATCTCACAGTTTTAAAAGTCAATGAAAAATCTCTGTTTCAGTGAAGTGGAAGCCCTGATCAGGCATTGCTTTTTCTTCTTAAAACTGAAACAAATATAGAAGTCTGTTAGATCAACCTTTTCTTTTGCTCATGAACAAAGAACTCAGGAGTGGAGGAAGAAGAGGGCTTTCTCTGTGACAGGAGAGAAAGGCAGGAATCAAAAAACCCAAACCAAAACAATTAACCCCTCATAGTTCCTCCCTAAAATCCTTAGAAGGCTAATTGTGCCTCCCCTTTGTGTTTTGTAGATGGAGAGGTTTGAGCTGATTGGTGACAGAGGTGGATTAACACAGAGACCTTTTATTGAAGTGAGGAAAAGCAGCTCTTCAGGTCAAATACTTACATATCTTTTGCCTTTTCCAGTGGTTAATTAGTACTCTTCTGAGACAACCTGACTATATTGATTACTGCTGCAAGATTATTGCTGTAAAAATGTTCAACTGGCAAAGATTTCAGAGTATATATTACCAATTTGTATGAGTCAAATCTTTGTTGGCAAAATCTCTCTAGGTTTTGCTGGATCCTGCAAAATGCAGTTTCCAGCTCAGCAAACTTGTACTAGACATACACAACCCTAAGCAGACCATCGGTTCCATATTTAAGAGTAAAGGTTCTCAGCATATTGCAAAACTCATCCCTATTTGTTTCTGTTCCACTAATGTTTCTGCATTTTTACCGAAAAAAGTTTTTGCTAGCTGATACAAAATTTCTTTCTTCCATTGTGTTCATCCCAGAAGATGCAAAACAAATTGTCTGAATGTGAATGTGTGTATAAATACGCATCCACACATCCACACACGTGGTCTAATACAAACAATAAATACATCAACCAGACTCCCAATATTAACACTCAAACACTAAAAAGAGGGACTGATTGACAGAAGAGCATGCAAATGCCCATTCTGAACTGAAAAATTGAGGATTTTTTTTTCAAATATTCCTCTTGCTGGGACCACCAGCATAACTGACAGAATTCTCCTAGTGTCATCAATTATATTGTGAATTGCTGTAGTTGAAAGCTAGACTTAGACCAAAGTCTTGGGGGCATGAAGTTCCATAGTTACGTAGCACTTCAATAAACAGCCATCTTCATGCACTTAGATTCAATTTACTCCTTAGGAAAATATTGAAGAATCTGGAGATTTTATGTGATCTGTTTATAAAAATTTTCAGATTAATGGCAAAAATCAAGGTATAATAATATTACTGATTGATAAAAAAAATTAGTGAAGAAAGTCATTGAAATGTCTGAAATTCCAAAAATTCTTAGAAGACTGGATTTCCTCTAGAAGACCTTTTTCTCAATTAACTAACTTAGCAGTGCTCAATAAAGCTGAAAAACTATTAAGCTAAGTTAATAATAAGCTAAGTGATTAAAATTAATAACTGTCAGAAACTGTCTGGTTTTTTGTTAGTCCACTTCTTCACAGACATTTGTAACCAACAGCCCTGGTGTCAGACTGGGAAAACTATTGGCTCTAGATAGGTGCTTAGAGGAGAAATCTCAGTGTCAAAATAACAAATGGTTTCCATGTAGCTTCAAATTTTCATTTTGTTTCCTTAAATTATATAAGGAGATGGAATTTTATTCTCTCATATACCAATCAGGAGCTAGACAAATTTAGCAACAATAGCTGAATAGATGATTGTACATAACATATTGAGTCTTGCAAGAGAATGTGACATTTTGTGTATTGCAAATGACATAAGTCATTAAATCCTTTAATGTTAAAGGCTCTTAAGTACTTTATGCAATTTACTGGACAGGCCACAAGCCAGTTTTTCAAGATTAATATTATACTGTTATGAGTTGTTGAACAATGTCAATGGTCAGTTCCCTTCTTTTTCCCCTACCTTATTTTGTGGTTGTCATTAGGGATAATACTTTATTGAACCTCCATTTACCTGCTCCTTTTCTCACTATGTAGGTATATTTCTATTCCCTACAGCCAAATACCCACAGAACATTATGAATACTATTCTCTTTGAAATTTAGCGTCATTATGAATATTTGTTTAAGCACACAACAATTGCTTGAATTCAGAGACCAGTAAATATGGAGTCAAGCCAGTCTCAGGTGCTATCGTCAAAACCTTCTCATTTTTCTACTTAGCTCTGTACATACATAAAGTTATATGATTGTGTTGTTCATGACGAAACTGGGATCACATCCTGGGTTTGTCATTTCTGCTGGTTTTGTAGTAGTATAGACTTCATCATCTCAGAAAAATAAGAAAGGAAAAGAAACAGAATTGTATTTCTGTTCATTGTTCAGTGTACAATGTGCTACTCTGAGCTATTTGAAGTTCTACCTGAAAATTTGAGCACTGAATGGTTATTGAAATACACAGAGAACACAAAGGAGAATTCTAATAACTGAATTAACATGGAAAGACAGATGTCAAGCACAAAAAAATCCCACAAATTATTAATTGTTCCTTCAACATCATCCTGTTTTATAAGGTAGCTCTGAGAGTAGATTAACTTCTTTTTGGAGGAAATATCAAGCCAAATGTTATTACTCTACCCTCTGATTTTAAAATGTCAAAATGTTTTATTCCAATAGCTTTCCTGATTTTTTTTCATTATGCCTCTTTGTATATGTTAAGAAATTTATTTTAATGAAATGAATGGAAAAAGAGGACAGCAGGAATAAAAACTCGAAGTCAAGGCAAAAACAAAGTATCTAGAGTCATGCATCTCTCTATAAAAATGCCAAATATCCTTGACACTGAGATAATTGGCTGCTGTATGTGATAAAAAGGGTATAGAAGGGATACTAGCTCACTCACAAACTGTACGGGCTTTCACTGGTGGTATCCAGTCTTCTCAGGTCCATGGAGCAGCAAGCCCACCCAGAAAGAAGCTTCAGTTCCACATCTCTGTGTCCCCTGACCTGGTCACTCTTCTTACATGAAATCTTCAGGGATGTGACTGGTATGGTGTAATTTGTTCTGCTTGTTTAGAGAGGTAGGAGAGGAACAGCATGTCCTACCTGGGGCTGCTGTAAGCAGTGTTTGTCTCGGTTTTTATACCATGATTCCCTTTCATCACACACTGACTCAAATAATGCACTTAGACTAGCCCTAAATAAGAAATCACTTTATATTACATCCGTGACCACAGGATGGATAAACAGAGACATTTTTCTGGTGTTCATTCCTCTTATTAATAATATCAATAAGCAATATCAGTTATCTTCTTAGGAAGACTGGGGAATATAAGCAACTGTGGCTGTTGTTCATGCTCTCATTTACACAAGTACTCCTTGCTAAATAGGCATACATTCATGTATCCTCACCACACAAACAAGACAAGATTGATGGAGATCGAAAGAAAAAAAGACAAGCCCAGAGGGACTGCAAATATTTGTTTAATCACAAGACAATTTACCTGATTTTCTTAAGCTATTTTCTCACTTGAATTCAAACCTATCCATAATAAAGGATAAGCAATTCACCGAACTTTGAGATTTAAACATCAAAATAAGTCTGTTTCATCTGATTAAGTAAACTGAAAGGAATATTTCACAGTCCCTGGCACATTAAAAGGTAAAAAATCTCCCTTCCTTTGCCCTCCCCCAGATGCTTACACCTTGTCTTCAGGAACACCTCATATGAGAAAGAAATTTGTCACTTATGAAAACTTTTAATGCTAAGACTGGGATTAGAAAGAGAATAGAAACCTGTTTCAAAATTAATGCAGTAAACAAGTATGGAAGCAATCAAGGCAGCCTTATCCTTCATTTTAATATTTCCTCATTTTGGTTATTGGTTTGCAATATCAGCATCCTATTAGAGTCTAAGCTACAAAGAAAACTTTAGGATAATAGATCTTCGTTTAGGCACCAGTGTTTGAAGGGAAAGGGGCAATTTAAAATTCTAAAATTGGTGGAAGTGTGTGGGCAGTAAAAAAGAGGGGCTTATCTATAGATTTACTGTGAAACAATTACGCTCCTGCAAGCACTAAATCCCTCTCCTACTCACAATTAAAGGCATAGATAACTTCCTAATGTACAGCAGCTGACAGATCAGATGATGGAAAACCAATATCTATCATTCTCTGTTTACTTCTTACTTTGTATGGGGAAAATCAGCCATATGAAGAATCCATTTGGGATAAAAAGAGCTTGGCTAGCAGTGCACAGTATGAAACTGTTTCATCCATCACCTCTTCCCAGAAAGACAGGACTGGATATTTCATTTGCAGGGCAGAGGAGGAGATACCAAAGGAGCAAGCAATCAGTTCAATAATAAAGGGAAAACTCTTCTCAAACATAATTTCAAGCTGCTGAAGCTTCCTGAAAGGCTCTGAACATCTTAATGGTTCTTTTGTTTGTCCTCAGAAAGGCAATTGCCAGAAATCTAGATTTCAACTGACAAGCTTTCATTCATAGAGAGAGCAGTGCCAAAGAAAGGGGTGTGGAATATTAACAGGTACAGAGAATCCAATCTTGAAGATTTTCTTCAGAGTTTGTGTACATCAACTATAGAAATAGCCTATAGAAAACTCTAACCAGACCTGGCAGAATCTTTAGCACTTCGGGAACCCCAGAATTCGGCCTGCCGTGTTTAGCTCTGAAGCTCTTACCTCCAACTTTTAAACAGTTACAATTATTTCTTTATACATCTAAATTCAGTTTATTTCACTAGTAAAATTAATCCACTGCACCAACAAACCTTGCTTTTAATGCACATTGGTGTTCTCTTCTGGCAGAGAAAGATCCTGCTAAATCCAAAGCCTCCTATGGCTCTCCTAAAGCTCTTCTGAGGCAGAGACAGAGAGGCTCACTCACTGCAGGAGCAGGGATTTCCTGCCTGGGAATTCAAACTGTATGGCACCTGGATTGTCAGTTTAAATACTTATTATTAAGTCTCTTCTGTGTCCTTATTTTTCATATTAAACAGTTATCTTACGGGATATAAAAGGAAGACTGACAAAATAAACTATTCAATTAGGAATCCAAATGAGTAGTTTGCCTGGCCTCCAAAATATCAGTAAAAGCATCCCCATTTTCATATTACTTTTCAAATTTCTGTATCCTTCCTCCTCCCCTTTGTTAATTTTACAGGAGACTCCTGGCTGATCCTTACTTGTTGTAAAGGCTTTGCAAGGAATTTTTTAAGGGGAATCCAATTGAGATGGCTAGTAATGGCTCACTTTTGCTAACTCAAACACAGCATGGTCAGCCAGTTGAGGGAGATGATTGTCCTGCTCTGCTCTGCACTGGTGCAGTCCTCACCTTGAGTCCTGTGTGCAGGTTTGGGCACCACAATATAAGAAAGATTTCAAACTACTGGACAGTGTCCAAAGGAAGGCAATTAAGATGTTGAAGGGCCTGGAGGGGAAGCTGTATGAGGAGCAGCTGAGGGCAATTGGCCTGTTCAGCCTGGAGAAGAGGAGACTGAGGGGAGACCTCACAGCAGCCAACAGCTTCCTCATAAAGAGAAGTGAAGTGGCAGGCAGCGATCTCCTCTTTGTGTGGTTCTCGTAGTTCAGCAGCTGGGACTAGTTTATCACTGTGTGGGTGTGAACAAAGCTATTCATTTCCCATGAACTGTTAACAACAGACTATTTGCAGCAGCTGCCCAGGGCACACCTAACCTCTCAGGATGTAAGCTGGGTGTTAAAGAAGCCTGTGAGACAGGAGCTGTGATAATTTCCCTCCAGGGAGTCGTTAGCACCTCCACACCCAGCCTGAGGTGTCATGTGTGCTAATGGACCATCAAAGATTCCAAAAATACCCCATGACTGACAGAGTCAGATCACCCATTGTGGAACTCCATGCTCTGGGGGAAGTACTAGGTATTCCTATATGAACCTGAGGGGATATAGTCTTGGGGTTTGGAGACTTCTGGTACCACTCATTGGATCCGAAGGAGGACCAGAACCTCAACAGGACTGCGACCACCACTCTCGACCAGACTGTGACTGCCATCTTCACAAACAGGTTTTTTCCCTTCCTTTTACTTTGGACTCAGAGGAACAACGTGAGGCTGGAAAGAAGCAAGCCCTTCTGCTGACCTCAAAATGAAATATGCCTTTTGTGGGCCCTAACCCAAAGGCCCACTGCTCCAGGGGATATATATAAGGAGCTGAATCAAACCTGTGAGCAATCCTTTTTGAAAAAAGATTATATTCTGCTCATCTACTGACGCTGCAAGCAGCTCCTTGACCTCCATAACCTACAGTCTTCAGAAAATCTGGGTACCTTATATACTGTTATCGCTCAATGACTGAAACTAAGCCAAAATCACTCTGTCACCTGTGCTCCTTCAGGATTACATTTCAGTCTCAGTGAGACTGGTACCAGACTGGGGCAAACAAGTAATGATGGCAGGTACTGACCAACAGGGAAGTCACTTCTTTTTTATACACTGACTCATGATTGAAGTGACTGAAGATCATCCTCCTAGAAAATGGTATCAAAAAGCAGGTTCAGTTGATTTTCACATCACTGGCTATTTAGGTTTAAGTCTTTGCAGCAGTGTTTTTATTTTTGAAAACAAAGGATGCTTTCTTTGATCTCAAAAATTTATATATTTTTTTTTAATTTGTTCAATTGTATCTGAGTAGCATATTTTTGTTCTTAAACATACTGTGCAGACTTGCATCAAGGTGGAGGAGAGGCTGCTCCATTATAAGGATATTTGTCTTACAAAGCAACTGCTATTCATACTAAAGCCCTAATTCCTGCAAAGTGACAGGACATTATCTGCTGATGGGAAGTACAGAGTATCTCTTTTGGTTTTCCTTTACTTCCACGCCTTTGCTTTCCCTTTATTAAACTGCCTTTATCTTGACTTATGACCTTTTTTCCACCTTATTTTCTTCCTCAACCCCATTTTGACAAGGTGGAGAGTGATAGAGTGGCCTGGAGGACACGTGGTATCCAACCAAGGTCAACCATCACAGCCACCAAATATTTTTAATATCTTTCAGAATCAAAAGTATATTTTCCTTTCTAATTTTTGTAACAACCCATTTATTGTAGTATTTATAACTGGGATATTGGAGAGTTGTCTATGATGCACAAGACTGCTTACATTTTTTTCTCTCTTTGAAATTGTTAGGGGATTGTTTAATGTGCCCTCACCAAAAACATGTCATCACCATGCAAGCCAGTTCAGCTTCTAAAGGATCCTAGAAACTAAAAATTGACACAGGCAAAAATAACGAAGAAGATGGAAACATTTCCAATGCACAGGTTTTCCCTGTGAATTTTGTGGAGGATCAAAATTATTTTACGATCTTCTTATTTAATTGTTTTAAATTGAAAATGCAAATCCATTTTTTATTTTCATTTTAGTGTAAACTGCTTTAGTCATATAGCAATCCATTCTTCACATTTTTCTGATATTAATAACTCAATATTTCCTTCAAAGGATTTGCTTTGAAAACTCGCTGTCTAAGCCCTTATAAAAGTCTGAATTGCATTGCATTTATGATTTTATAGTGAAGGACCTGTCAGTTTTTCAATTACAAAGTTTTACTTTCAAGGACATATACATCATCTTTTAATTCCTTCAGGGACAACTGAATGATCCTTTTAGGGTTTCCCATATCTGACAGGATTTTGCAAGGTTTTTGTGAGCTACTTAGATATTTCACAGGGGCTTTCTTAGCTCTGTGGTGCAAGCTTACTGCATATAACTCATGCAACTGTAATTTAAGCATAGAAAATCAGTCTGGGATGACATTTGACACAGTATTTGATAGCAATTTTTTCACTTACAAATGGTATAGTATCTTTATTTGCGAGTTCTCTAACAAAAATGTAAATACTCTGACTTGCAAACATGCCAAGAATTTAGAATTGCAGAACAGTGGTTTGGACATATATAAAAAACCTACTCTATTTAGTTTATTACCAATTTATCTAAGCACACAGTTTTTGAAAAATTAACTAACACCTCTATTGCATCAGTATATACCTTTGGAAAGTATAAATAGTGATGCTGTATATGACCACAGCCTGATTTACAGCTGTCATCTCACTAAGGAAGGAGAAAAAAAAAACCCACTGTGTAATTTCAACCCCTTGAAATAAATCTGCCAGCAAAGAAGTGAGTAGAGCTCTGTAAAATTCAGTCAACAGCTAATGAGCTTTGAGGGCAATATAAGTGGAAAATCGCCACTTTTGAGAAAGGGAAATTAATAAAAAGTAACTTTCTT
Organism: Pithys albifrons albifrons; assembly: GCF_047495875.1. Lineage (NCBI taxonomy): Eukaryota > Metazoa > Chordata > Aves > Passeriformes > Thamnophilidae > Pithys > Pithys albifrons. Next base: position 31,068,024 of record NC_092459.1, read on the forward strand.
TTGATGCCTCCAAATTCTTTTTTGCTTCAAGTTCTCTGGCTGCTTTATTAAACTCCTCCCTCTTGCTATGTTGGAAACAGTTTCTTCATCTTACTATCTAAATTTGAGGGGGCTTGCTATTTTCTTCTATTGACTTATTTCAACTGCTAATGGAGTGTCCAATGGCTAGTAGTTGACCTATTTACTATGGAAGATTAGATGAAGTCATCTTGAATATTATCAGTAACACTTGGAACGAGCTCTGTTTAAAAACCATTATGTCTATTAGTAAACACTATCTCTATAAGTTGGACATAACAGGTGGATGATCTCCAAAATAAATACATGCACACTGAAGAACACAAAACAAATTAACATCTGTGAAAAAGTTAGGTTAAAAAGAGTTGGCAAGACTTCAGTTTAAGTTAGTTGCTAATCAGTATCTTTGTTAATCACATGGGTCAAATAGGATAAATGACTAGAGAGGCTGCTAGTAAAGAAGCTGGAGATGAAAGTTTAATTTCTCACTCTATGGTTGACTCCCTTTGTCATTCTGGTCAATAAAATTAAAGCAATGGCACTTTCTTACCACAAAGATACGAGGGAAATAGAAAGATCATATAATCATAGAATGGTTTGGGTTGGAAGAAACTTAAACATCCAACCTTAAAATTCCAACCCCCCTGCCATGGTTAGGGACACCTTTCAACAGACCGTGTTGCTCAGAGCCCCATCCAACCTGACCTTGAACACTTCCAGGGATGGGGCATCCACGGCTTCTCTGGGCAACCTGTTCCAGTGCCTCACTACCCTGACATAAAGAACTTTCTCCTAATATTTAATCTAAACCTACACTCTTTTACTTTCAATCTCTTCTCTCTTGTCCTGTTGCTACATACACTTGTAAAAAGTTCCATCTTTCGTGTAGGCACCCTTCAGGTACTGGAAGGCCACAATTAGGTCACCCTGAAGCCTCCTTTTTTCCAGGCTGAACAAACCCATCTCTCTCAGTCTTTTCTCACATGAGAGGTGCACCAACGCCCTAATCATCTTGTTGGCTCTCTGGTCTTGCTCTAGCACGTCCATTTCTTTCTTGTGCTAAGGACCCTAGACCTAGACACAGTACAGAAAAAAAATACTGACTGGGAATGAAGGATGATCATTTATGGCAGTAATGAAGAGCTCAACAGTGTCTGCAAGTTGAAACAGCACACAAAGGAGAAAATGCATGCCAGAAAGTAACTCTAAATAATATTCTAATATTCCCACTGCACTGTATGAGAGACAAAACTGGGTTAGACGGACCCTTGGCCTCACCTACTGTGGCATTCATTATGTTTTCAACTGATGTGTACTTCCCTCCTTGGTGTTCCTTGCTACTTGATTTAGTAGATAGAGAGACCCAGGTGAAATGTATTGATTGACAGTCTAAGGAATGATCTGTGGGACACTGGGATCATCTCTTTGGCTCATTATTGACTTTAAACTGAACTAATCTCCCAGAGCATTCAGGCAGTCTATCTGATCTGTTTTCCACAAATAAAATATAAGTAGCAAGGACAAGCTCATCTTCATGAATATTGGCAGAACAATTTTTAGCCCCAAAAACGAGTATAGAAGTAATTACTTATCAGGAACAGAGGGTGTCTTAGCATATGAAGAAACACCAGTGGCAATATAGGTTTCATTGAATTTTGACAGTACTTCAAAAACTCTGAGTAGTCTTAAGCATTTAAAGTATTATTCCTTGCTGACATTTAATAGCAAAGAATAGTGTTCTGAGGGCTACGTAAATGAACATTTCAAATGAGGGAAAAAAGAGGGAAACATTTTTTCTCCACTTTTTATATAACCTCACTTGCAATGACCATAATATGGTAGAGAAGGTATTTAATTTCTACCATGATACTTAGAGGTTTAACAACATGATCTGTTGTGCTACTATTGTTCATGTTTGTTCACTACCCAACTATGAATTATTATCAAAGTGCAGTAAAAATCCAGTCTGGCTGGTTCTGAGTTATGGAATATGAGCAGACTTCTGAATAATTTGAAAATTGTTTAAGTTGCCCTTTTACACTCCAATTCATGTAACTTTTACCTTGACAAAAACCTGTCTTTGGCATGTTTGAAGAGCTCTGGTTTTGAAATGATCAAATTATGCATCTTAAACTGTCTAGCTTAATCACAATCGTGCTGTATTGCATATTTATTGACAACCATATCTCTTGAGAGCAATATGGTTATACGTGCATGGCTCAATATAATCATGCACATATTTGTGTGTAGAATATGGCAATATACCATAAATAAAATAGTAGAGTTGAAGAACAAATGAAAATTATAAAAGCTTTTGGAAAACAACTCTCCTCCAAATGCAAGGGGCATGGAAATACAAGGGGATCACCTCCATAAAGGTGTTTCTTGGTCCTTAGGTTCTCACAGATCAGTGCAGAGCAAAACTTCTGAATAAACTTCAATATAATGTTCTTACAGACCTGAAGAAAAGAATTGTCCAAGTAACTTACATAAGACTTTCACTCTGCTGACTTGCTGCTTTTTCTTTCATTGTTTCCTAAGTCCTTCAGACATCAAGTTATACCGTCAATTGAGCTTACAGTAGAGAGCAAATGAATGTTACAGTTGAAAAAAAGAACTGTGCATTTATTTTACATAACATAACTGAAAGATCAAATAGTGAATTATTTCAACAAAAGTCTAGAATTTAGTTAGAACTTAACTAAATAGAATTAAGTTAGAAGTTAATTTAGTTAATTTTATGAACTATACTTAAACACCAGTTTTCATGGATTTCAAAGAAGTGTCCTTCCCTCTAACAAGATGGTGTAAGTCGCGACAATGTCTAGTTCCAAAATTACGTATATAATAAAATTTAGGTTCAGTTTCATTGAAGCCAATTCCTTCTAATCACTTGTTTTCTTAATAATTACAGGATTGGAAATCCTAAATTTTTTTCCAGGGTGGTTTTTTTGGTTTTGGGGTTTTTTTGTTGTTGTTGTTCTCCTTCTTCTTCTTCTTTTATTTTTTTTTTTTTAATTATTTTCTACTCATTCAGCAAAAATATGATTAAAGACAGCATATATTTTGGCAGATGGGTGATTGTCTCTTAAATTCTCCTATGAAATGAATATTTTTGGAAACTTACAGGCACATGCAATCTTCTCCCCTTAAAATATGCACAGCCCAACCTTTGTGGTCCTAATCTGCAGCCTGAGGCCCACATATGGACCTTCAGATTTCTGGACAGCTGCATCAGGACATAACTTGTGGAGATTGATTCGAATTTTAAATTGTATCATTTGAGTCACATCATGAAACTTTTAAATGGCGTCTTGTCTTCATTTGTATCTACTGGTGCTCACATTCGTATATCGCTACCCCTTTACTTTAGGCATGGGAACCACCGTAATGTGACTCTCTCCTGCCATAAGCAGATGCTCTTCTCTGTAGCAACAGCTCAGCTGCTGGAAGAAACGATTTATGTCATGTCCACTGCCCTTCCCTGATGGGCTCCAGGAGTCACAGGAAGGACAGGGTGAGTTTCAGAGCAGATACAGTATTGATTACAGCTTCCTTGATCTGTTAAAATCATCTTCAACCCTTCAGCTGCAAAGCTGAGTAACCACTGACCTAGGATATGTGCTGAAATTTTTCTGAGGGAAGGAAAGTTGTATGTGGAGGAATCAAAGTTTTATCTTTGGAAGTCAATAGTTGAAATATATTAATCAGATAACAAAAAATTACTTGCTCTGCCTCTTTAACACAACCTGGTCACTTTGTCACTTTGTATCTAGCTATGTGTCTGTCTATCTATCCATCTATCTAAATGCATGTATATATGTATTTATATATGTATACCTCTATATATGATCTATTCCATTTATACTGAATATTGCATTAGAAATACATTTTACTAGTCTAATAGTTTTTCTGAAGAGTATTTTTTGTTTCTCCAATCTTCTCTACTTAGCTACTAGATACAAGGAATTCTGGACTCCAATAATCTACATTTTTAATAATTTAACCTGAAGCCTACATTTCACACCAGGAAAAATGAATGAATTAACAGTTTAAGCTTGTTAAACTCAGTAGGACATATTAGAGCAAACTGACAAAACTCCTTTTAAGTGAATGAAAGGATGACACTTTACACAGCTGAGTAGATGGCCCTACCTCTCCTCGCCTACAAGAGCAGTACAGTACGGTCATTTTCAGGGTATAATTTATCATTACTTTGGAGATTAAACTGGACTGTGTAGTCTGTAAGAAGAGATTTATTAAGCACTAGTTATGTGTGCAGTCAGCCTGACATGCCAGTGTATGATCTGGATAGTGCCACAATGCAGCACAGGTCCATAAAACAACTTCCATGTTGCTATGCAGTGCAAAGTCTGTGGATACTTTTTAGTAGGAGACTTCTTAGTACTACTGCCAAGGATCCTGGGAAGAATGAAAATGACAAAGGCAGGTGCCAAGCGAGTTGATTCTTGAGTGAGTCAAAATTCTTACCCATGTAAAAGACTGCCAGACCACATGCAATTTTCCCCAGTGTAGATAAGAGCATGCCTGTCCACATATAGGTTACAACCTGCAAAACCTCTCCTGATTTTAGATCTGGAATAGTAAATTTTTTTAAAAATACAGATAGTAGCTACTCTAACCAGCTTCTTCCAATAACTCAGTGGTCAGAGGGCTCACCCACAATGTGGCACACATACTCCCTTCACTTCTGAGTGAGTGTTCAAGCCCACCTCTACCACCTTGCAGCCAAATTCACCAGGTTGCAGTCTGTCTTCAGGAGGTTGGGGGAAAGGTCAAAGCAGAAGACTGAGTTTGGTATGGTTTAGTTTCATTTCATTTCATTTCATTTCATTTCATTTCATTTCATTTCATTTGAAGGAACTTCTGTAAGGGGTCTCATCAGTTGTATGTCCTACTCCAAGTAGGACTATCATCAAGATCAACATTGCTAATTACAGCTCTTCCATCAAAGGAATGACTCTTTGGTTGAGACAGCATAGAATTATAAATACTGGAAAAGATCTCTAAGTTCCTCAAGTCCAACCATTAACTCAACACTGCCAACTTCAAACTAAACCACGTCTTGAAGTACCACATCTACATGTTACGTGATATATGATATCACCTCTCACATAAAGGTAATTTGGTTTCTTATCTGAAAAATAGGGCAAATTTCAATTCGCTCTGAAGAAAAATACCTGCTGCCTGGAGCAGGGAATCAAAACCAGAGCTTTCATCTTCCTGCCAAGTAATTGCTCTTTCACCATATTGAAGCTCCCTGCACCATATAGACTATTCAATTCCATCCAAACCTGAGTATTTTTGGCAAAAGGAATTGAGACAAACCTCTTCCAGAATATCATTGTGATTGCTGGGTGCAATGCTTCTGTGAGAAACAAGGTACAAACTTCCTTCAGGGAAAGAATTTACTCTGTATCCTTCAAACTCTGAACTGGTTAGACAGGTGGAAAGCTACAAGTAACAGCACAACCACTGTGCCTTAAGTTGGCATCTGGCATTTTCAGTGCGTGAAGGTGAGTAAGTGAGTGTGTTCCAAGAAATGAAGCTCATTTCATCAAAACTTACCCCTGACCCAGCTGAGACAACAGAAAGAAATAGACACTGTAACTCATGATTCAGTTTACACCCAAATGCTTGCACAGAGGAATGCCAATCAAAATGTCTCAGGATTAAATCAGAACAATATGGATATTTTACTGCACTCAATTTTTTATATTATGAGGCAGTTAGGGAGGGCTGATCAGACGTTCTTTGAATAAAACTCTGTGTATAGAAGCATAACCTGAATTTCTATATCCTAAGATAGCTACTTCATAGCAATTGCCCATAAATCTCTCTGCCTTTTTATAAACTTCATGAAGAAAACCTACTATTAAAAAGTACTAAATTAAATGAAAACTCTAAGTTTTCTTTCTTCTCAAACATCTGTTGACCTATAGAGGGACACATCTCACAGCACTGTTTTGTTACTCTTAGATAAATGATGAAATGTAAATGCAGAAAATTATCGACTACATTGTCACATTAATTTAAACATCAATCTGATTGCTTGCCAACACCTGATGGTGTGGGAATTTTTTAGTATTGATTTCCAGATGGTGAAATACTTTGAGGGAAAGGTTTTATCTTTAGTGTACACTGTAAAGAAAAGAACAGAATCTGTTATTAATTTTATGTAAGTGATGACATTTTTAAAAACACTGTAAAGTATCTGTTCATAACTGATGTATGTTGCCTTTTCACAGTAGCAAGTTTTTTTGTTTCCCTGTTCTCCTTGTATCAGGTCTAACTTATATATTCCTTTTGTAGAATGAGGTTTCCATTGCATCAGATGCTGAAGTGTGATCCTTTTTTCCTGATGGTAATGCTTTGTTTCTGAACAGAAAGAAAGAATTCATTGCATAACTCCCTGAACATCCTAAATCAGATGATTTGTTTAGAACTGCAGATTATGCTCAAAGGGACTGCTTAGGCCATATTGTTGTAATCAGAATTACATACAAAATACAGCCATCATGAACACATTACAATGCGTTTTGAAAAGAGCATGATGCTGAGCAATGAAGAACCATAATGCCTAAAATTTTTATTTTTAATTAAATATAGCCCTGTAACACATGGAAAAAGGTTCAAATGAGAAGACACTGTTGCTCCTGCTCATGGTTTCATGAGCTCTTCTCAAGACACTGTATCTCTTGCCCCACATCAGCTAAACAAAACTGCAGCTACAATAGTTGAGACAGTGAATTTCACACATGTTTTCAGACACTTCCAGCTCTCAGGTAAATAGACATGCATTAAAATATAAAGATGTCTTATAAATTCTCACAGATTGTTGTTCTCCAAATGAAAAAAATATTCTCTCATGCTCAAAGTGTTGTTGATACTGTAGGCACCCAGTAAGAGCAGGGAGTGCATGTCTGACAGTAATGTAATCCATTTCCTTTTAACAACTTATTGAAACCTGTGTTTTTGGAGTATGTTCTCAGTTGACCACTCAGTTGTCAGGAATTACTTGGCTTGTGGATTAAATACTAAAAATTTATGACCTCTGATGTGATTAAACACCTGCATGGCTTTTATGTTTAATTATTAATAAAACCAGCTAATTATTTTGTATGAACTTTTGCCACAAAGATATATATTGATTCTTCCTGAAATCAAAAGACATCTTCAGAAATGGAGATCAAAAGAACTTATGTACAACTAGTAGAATCAGCTTGCTTCATGAAATACAAACAGCTTATTTCAAACTGAAGCTTTATTTCACTGTTGTTTCAACTGAGATTAGATACAGTGTTAATCACCCCATGTTTGGATATCAAAATATGAATCATATCTTTTTTTTATTTTTTGGATGTAACAAGCATTTGCACATGCACACAAATACACGTGCACACACATATTGTTCATTTATGAAAAAGTAATGTTAGATTATGTTGGTGGGCCATCATGAAGAATTTCTTCGCAGAAAGGGTGCTCAGCATTGCAATGGGATGCCCAGGAAGGTGCTCATGTTCAAGAAACAACTGGAAGTGGTACTTAGTGCTATGCCTAGTTAAAAGGGTGGTGATCAGTCAAAGTCTGGACTCAGTGATCTTGGAGGTCTCTTCCAGCCTCAATTATTCTACGATTCTGTGTAATCACTGGGAATACTCACTGCATAACGTTAATACAAGTTCTACATACTATTTTTGAAAAGTGTTCTTCATAAATACAGGAGCCCACATCTCTGTGATTCTGCAGCTGCTTCTGCTCAAATTTGCTGCTTTCACATGAAAAGTCCTTAGAGATGCTCTGTTAACGATGGGAAGGATGTTAGGTTTTTTCTCCTTGAAAATATTGAGATGCTTCAACTTATTTGAAAAACAAACTTAAAAACAGTAATAAGGTCTACCTTGCTTGGTATTCTGAAAGTTGTACACAGTAAGTTTGTAAGTTTAAGACACATTCTTTTTAATTACTACTAGCTTCAAATTGAAAAAAGAAGGGGCAAAAAAAAAGGACTTGTGCATCTAAAACTAAATTTATACTGCTCTTTTTCCATTTATGCAGTTTAAGTACAAAATAATCAAATGAAAAGCATTCCTTCAGGCAGCTGTCTAATGGTAAAAGGCCTCAGGATTTTTAGGTGCCTCTCAGTAAGCCTACAATTGCAAGCAGGACTGGTAGCCTCAGAAAAAGCAGAGACACATCCTTTTTTAGACCAATATTAATGTTGCCTTTGCCTAATTCTGCTTTTTAGATTCAGCTCTCTGTATCCAGTTCACAGGTTTGCAGGCAAAAGCACTGATGTCTGTGAATACTTTATTTCAGTCTCAGTGCAAAAGACTATATGAAAAATGGAGATTCCAATCTATATAATGTCTGTCCACTTTGCAAAACATCTACCTCATTTACATGCACAAAAGATGCACAGCAAATGATAATGTGTAGTTGCTGATATGTCACTGTAACAGAAGACTGGAGAATGTTTTGTTAATTTTTCCCCCTGGGTTTCCCTGAGAAATAAGTATTGCTGTCACAATGAAAAGAGTCTGTAAATTATTCAGTCTAATAGATTTTTATCATTTGAAGTCCAGAATGAAAGTTCCAATGTTTTACCAGTTTTCTGTAGCTAGGAAGGTAAATTTTTCAAAATAAAAAAAAAAATAGGTACATTAGCTTAGAAGTTTACTACTATTTATATTGATAGAAAATAGCTTTTTGAACAAAAGAACATGATGAAAATAAAACTATTGAGATTATCCAGGAGCTAAGAAATTGGGATGAGAATTTTAACAGTATGTATTGTTTGTCACATCTGAATACTTCTGTGTTTAGAAAGATCGATCCACCTCAGCTTAAGATCCTGATATATTGTGATAAGCCTAACTGCACCTAATGCATCTTAATTCCTCATTTCTTATCTCTCCTCCTGTCCTCCCTCCTCACGTAGCATTAGTAAAAATTTCTTAGGGCTGTCAAGCATTAAAACAAGCGTTGGATTCACCCTTCTGGAGGTTTTTAAAAGACATGTAAATGTGTCACATTGGCACATGGTTTAGCGGTGGCTTTTGCAATGCTGGTAATGTTTAGACTTTATGATCTTAAAGGTCTTTTCCAGCCAAAATGATTCTAATATTCTATTAATCTGAAGACTCCATTTCTGGCCAAGAAGCCTTAACACAGACTTTTCAGCATAGTTTGTGTAGAGAATATCATTTTACACACAAAGCTAATTTCTTGACTGGTGAGCTTTGATCACAGTGTTTCAGCTGTAAGGCAGCTTCTATTTCATAGAATCATAGAATTGATTGGGTTGGAAAAGACCTCCAAGATCATCGAGTCCAACCCTTGGTCCAACTCCAGTCCATTTACCAGATCATGGCACTCAGTGCCACGTCCAATCTCAGTTTAAAAATCTCCAGGGAAGATGAACCCACCACCTCTCTGGGCAGGCCATTCCAATGCCTGATTACTCTCTCTGGAAATAATTTTTTATCTGATATCCAAATTAAATTTCCCCTGGCAGACCTTAAGCCCGTGCCCCCTTGTCCTATTGCTGAGTGCTGTCCAATGCACTGTTAAAGAAATACTGAAATCTCATTTCCTCTTCAGATACCCAAACATAAGAAAAGTTTAACGAGACCCCTATTAAGCACAAAACACTTTGGGAGCCCTTGGCGCAGTTTGCAGCAGCAAAAGTGTGAATAAGTGTGAAGTGCGGGGGCCGCTCCCGGTGGCGCAGGTGAGGCCCGGGTGGCGCTCGCCGGGCCCGGGGTCGCACAGGCCTCGCTGCCCAGAGTCTGCCCCGCCCGCCGGCGCTGCCTCCTGCCCTGGCGGCAGCACCAGGGGCCTTCCCATGGCTCCTGCGGGGCTCCCTGCCTTCCTCCATCCTGCGCCCTCCCGACTGAGGCGGCTTTTGCCTTTGCTGCAAGCTGGCCTTCGCCCCGGGAGCGGGAGGCCCACGGCGTGAGCCCGCGGGCTCCTCCAGCACCCGCCAGGAACGCGCGTGTTTGGTCGAGGTCAGCAAGAGGGCCCGCACCGCAGCGCCCCGGGGCTGGCGCTGTGCCTGACCACACATCCCAGACCCCAGCTCCCAGCTCCCAGCAGGAGAGGAGAGCTCCCGTGCCGCTGCCTGTGCCGCCCAGCCCTGCCCAGCTATGGAGCCGGGGCGGGGGTCTCGCGGCGCGGCCGCCGCAGGTGGGTCGGGGCCGAGGCTCTCAGGGCTGCCCCGGGGGGCGGTCGGGGAGGCTGGGAAGGGCTGCGGGCGGGTCTGTGGGGATGCCCGGACCCCGCGGCGTCCGTGGGTGCCTCTTCTGTCCTCTGGGTGCAGCCGTCTGTAAAGCCTGCGCCCAGGGGTGTGTGTCTGGGGCTGCCCGGGACACTCCCTGGAACACCTCCTGCGGCTCCCGATCCCTCTGGAGCTCCCTGGGACACCCTCTGGGACACCCCCTGGGACACCTCCTGTGGTTCCCGGTCCCCCTGGGGCTCCCTGGGACACTCCTTGGGACACCCCTTGGGACATCTCCTACGGCTCCCCGTCCCCTTGTCCCTGAGACAGCCCGTGCGGCTCCTCCCTGGGACACTCCCTTGGACACTCCCTGGGGCTCCCGGTCCCCCTGCGACAGCTGCCCCGTTCCCGTGCGGGAGCCTCAGGTGCTCCAGGAGCAGTTTCCCGAGGAAAGCCTGAGTTTATTTGGTTTATTTGGAAAGGAAACTGCAGCCTTTCCATGAAAATTTTACTGGTTTGATTATTGCTAATGAAGAATATCAGGTGTGAGTGTCCTCTCTCAATATTTATTGATTCTTAGTTTTCTGATATGTTACAAGTCTGAAGATTTTTTTCGTGTTCATTTCCCCCAAATCACATGTAAGAACATTGTATTGTGCTTTGGATAGGTTCTGGGATTCAGTTAATGGTATTAGTACTCCATCTGTTAAAAAAAGTTTGCATAAATCTGCAGGTACAACAGAATATTGAAGAGTTACCGAAGTTACCAATATTTTACCTGAAACTGATTATTTCTCATGCCAGTGAATTGACATGATTGGTTTAGGGATTTAGGAATTCAGACATCATAGCACTTAAGTCTCGCATTTTTCTAAATGGCTGATGGAAGAAAGCAGTGGTTAATTTTGTCTTACCATAGAACGGCCTGGGTTGGAAGGACCTTAGAGATCATCTAGTTTCGCCTCCCCTGCCATGGACAGGGACACCTTACAGTAGGCCAGGTTGCTCAAGCCCCATCCAGCCTGGCCTTGAACACTTCCAGGGATAGGGCATTGTGGGAAGAATCAGAAAGAAAAGGTGAATTTTATGAGTTAAGACAGGAACACTCTAATAATTGAAACAAAATATTGTAATGATACTAAGTATGCTAATAATATTAAGAATTCTAATAAGAAGAGGAAGACACAGTAACAGAATCCAAGAGAAACAGGTGATGCACAGCAGAGTTGCTTACTGCCCAGCACATCCCTGAGCAGCAGAAGGCTCCCCATCCTGTCCATTTCCCCCAGTTTATATACTGGGCACGACATTCTGTGTTACGGACTATCCCTTTGTCCAGTTTGAGTCACCTGTCCTGGCCTTGCTCCCTCCCAGCTTTCACAGCAGCTCTGCACTAGCAGAGCATGAGGCACCAAAAAGGCCTTGACATACGGTTAACACTCCATAGCAACAGCTAAAATATTGCAGTATTATCAGCATTACTATACAGCACTATACTGGACCAGCTACTAAGAAAAAAGTGTCCCAACTGAAACCAGGATAGGCATCTGCAACTTCTCTAGGCAACTCTTTCCAGCATCTTGCCACCCTCATAGTAAAGAATTTCTTCCTAATATCTAGTACAAATCTGCCCTCTCTCAGTTTAAAGCCATTCCACCTTGTCTTATCACTCTATGCCCCTGTAAAAAGCCCCTCTCCAGCTTTTTTGTATGCCCCATTTAGGTACTGGAAGGCTGCTATAAAGTCTCCCTGGAGCCTTCCCTTCTCTAGGCTGAACAGCCCCAACACTGTCAGCCCGTCTTCTTAGGAGAGGTGCTCCCATTCTCTGCCCATCTTTGTGGCTCAGACGTTTTGTTAATTTGAATAAATTAATATTTGAGCCGAATTAAAGTGTAAAAAGTACTTGTCCGGACTTGGCTACAAATTCTTGTCAAGTGACTTCAGTGGTTCACTGTCTTTTACAACCTCCAGTGCTTCATAAATTAATATTTAGGCACTACATATTTAAATGTGGTTATAGTTATATTAGCATCTAAAGTATATATAAGGTTTCACTCTTTATTGCATACTGTATGCTTTTTAGAGTGCTAGATTCCTGGAATCTGGAATCTTTTCCTTGTCTTCTGTTACAAACATTTCCTTTCTTGTAAACAACCTCAACCTTCATTCTGCCAATATTAAATTTCTGTCAGAAATGCAAGAACAAGGTTTTTTAAATGCAATAGATGCTTTCTGGAAGAATACCTGAATGAAACTTGCTCATTCAAAGATAGTGATCTTGTAGATTTACAAACTTGTGGAAACCAAACCGTTCAGGTAAAGGCTGAAAGTGTGAAACTGAAAAGAAAATTATGGTGATGTTTTAGTCACTGTATTTTAACATGGGAAGAGGATAGATGCAAAAAAGCCTCTGTATAATCCTCCAAAGTCTTTGATAGTTGCCTTTTTTTGAATTCTGCTTTGAAATTCTACATGCAAAACCTAATGCAGTCATTATAATAGGTAAAACTTGGGGAGATATGACTGCTTTCTTGTTGTAACTTGGCAGTATATGAAGGCTGGGATTGTTTTCAAATTACCTTACAGAAGAGTGATGGACAGAGACTTTGAGGGGCCAAAGTAATTGTTTTATGGTCATATAATTCTAGGCATACTTGATGTTTCTTGTGTTTTACTTTGCACCTGTTTGCTGTTTTGTTTGTGCATTGAAAATGTTTATATGGTCACAAGGTTATTCTCGCAAACTTTTTCCGTTATTTTTGGGTTTTCTTCTGGAAAGTGCTTTTTTTTCAGAAATATTCAGAAGATGTAGAATTACTAATCTCTTTTAAAAGTTGATAGTTTCAGCCTTGCAAAATTTCTCTTGTTAGTTAGGCGCACTTAAATAGTTTTTTGAAGGTCTCAGCTTCAGTTGCCAACTCATCTCACCGAAGGTGACTGTCCACAATATATTTGTGTGCATCTGATCCAGTCACCTTAACACTCTTTGTAGTCTGTGAAGAGAAACAAATGTTTCTGGGTCATGACTTTCCTTCACCACAAAGTAGATGTACAAATCACTTGGCTTATTTTTAACGTTAGAAAGGTCTGTTTCTGCCCATTGATATTAAAGGATGTCTAGGCAGCTGGCTCAGCTGTAACCTTCTAAACTGTAGATTTCTGTAGTTAAGAAAAGATAAATCCTTCTTCTAAAACGTTACTGAAATCCTGAGGGATAATGCTTGTTTATGTTCTTAAATTCTTTGAAATGGTTTAACCGGGGAATGTTAATAAGCTCTAAGATATTTTTTCAACTTATTCATGTTATTTGGTTTCAGAGAATTTATAAAACAATTATTTTAAAACTAAATGGTTTGAAGAAGTAAATTATGCTATATTTAAATCAACGTTCATTGTGCTTTCAACATATTTTAAGTATTTATTATTATAAGTATTATAACTTTTGAGTCCATTTAAAAAAAAAGCTGGTGTTATTGTTCAGGTTTGTTGTCAGAAAAGCAAGTTCTTTGCTCAGTGAGTATGTCCACATTGCTTATCTTTGTGTATTATGAGTGTACGTTGTTTAAAAATGACACTGTAGAGTAGCCTTGGTTTAATATACGTTTTTACAATAAAAGCTGCTTAATTGGAACACAAGGAATACTTTGGCTCATCTTGATTATGCAGCTGTCCCATTATCATTGTTTATTATATACATGGATGACAGTATTATGCTAGACATACCAATTAAATCAAGTTTATTTTATTGTTGCTTAATGTTATTGCCTTATGTGTCTGCAGCTCAGCCCAGTTCTACTAGAGCACTTGCAGGTTTTTGTGCTCCATCATAATGAGTCAATATCTTGCTTTCTATTGAGTAAAGCAGAAGATGTGGGTAATTTTTTCGCCTTTTTCACCTTCATTTGCACTGTGTAATTGACAGACTAGTTAAAGAAGAAATCATGGCAACAAATCAGCTTTTCCTTTTATGTTTGTACCTTTAAGGACAGACCATATGCTTAAATTTAGAAGGAAAAGGCTATTTTTGATATTTAGGGCTGTCTGAAGATGTTTAGCTTTGTAGTAGTGATGAATGGCAATTTGTTTCTGTCCTGACAAATCCTCTTATTTTCAAAATTTCAAATGTGAAGAAAACTGAGCCCTTGAATGGCCTGGAAGTTAAATGAGTTAGTTTAATTCATAACTTACACTATTAATTTTTAAAATTCAGATTGTAGTGACCTGAATAACAAATAAGCGTCCTCTTGTAAGCAAGACTTTTGTCTATGACATTTGCAGCAGTTTCTTCCATTATTAGCCATGAATTTTATGTTCAACCTTAAAAATCATGCCTAAAGTCTGCAATTCTTTGACATTAATGAGTATTACTCCAATGTATTATGTTTTCAAACAAGTTTAGGTTTACTTTTATTTTGAGGTACCTTATAATTTTAAATCACAGCATAACTTAGTCACCTTTCCCCCATTTCTCTGTGACTTGCCTGTCCCAAGATCAGTCAGAAAACTGTACGTACCACTCAGAAAGGTAAACTGTCTAAAATTCACCATAAAGACCCCTGAAAGACTTCTTAAAAGCTCTAGAGCTGAGGATTCACTGAGCAAACTGAGTGGCTTATCCTTTGATGTCTGAGTGCAGCACATTTTGTGGTTCCTTGTGGTAGACAAACACAGAGCTGGCTGAGGAACTCCAGTGGACATGGACCCAGGAGCTGGGGAAGGCTCATCCCAAGATCACTGGGGTTTTTCCTCAGGAAGCAATTAATTTTGGTCTGACTAAACTCAAGTGCGCCTCTTTTGAGGTTAATTCTGTTTGGGAGACCAATCACTCCAGCTCATGTGTTACTGCAAAGAATAATGAAAGGGATTTTCCCTGCACTTCAATTAGAGAGAAAATCATTATTATCCCTGTCAGCCTATTATTGACTAGTGCATTCTGGCAGGGGGTAAAAAATCCCTCAAAGAACCACAACAACAACAACAACAACAACAACAACCACCAAACCCCTAAACAAACAAAAAAACCGCCCAAACCAAAAATCAAGCACACAAACAGAAAACCCCACATAAAACAACAAAACCCTCAAAAAAACAAAACAAAACAAGAAAACCAATGAAAAAAACAAAACAAAAATAAAAAGTATGCACTCAAGGGATGGATTGTACAGTTGTGTGTAGTTAACAGTAGAAAAAAACATTGGAGTAAGAGGCAGAAAATCACCTTCTGACAGCTGAGAGAGAGAGTGCTAGGGGAGAAGTGGATGCTTTTGTGCCAGTAGCAGGCTCAGGGAATTGTCCTTGTTTCTTGAAGATGTCATGTGTTTGACCTCAGCTTCCAGACTTCAACAAGAAGTTATTGGTATGAAAGTGGGAACAAGTAACTAGCAAGATGCAGCCTGTCTGTGGAGGTGCAGGGTTTTTTTGGAAATACAAGATTTTATAGATTGTTAAAATGACTTTAATGAATGGATTAAGTTTAGATATAAGTTTCATGGCTTTAATGGATTTTTTTAATGATAATGACTGATTTGAATTCTTTATGTTTTTTAAGCAATAATGTGAAACCTTTGTCTTTTGGAATGGAGTTAAATATATGTAGTTCAGACTGAGAAGAAAACAAACCATCTGAAACTAGAGGGATGGGCTTTTTTACTTTTTGCTAATTAGTGGGAATTACTTCCTCTTCACATATTTCAGACCATGTCAAAAACAAGATGAGACTTACCAGAAAAGTATCTTGTTCCCTGTTTATATCAAAGGTCCTCAAAGAATTTTACACCACATCTCAGTTCCCCTTGGTTATGTAAACAGAGCTGTACAGGACAGTTCTTTGCTTATCTTGTAATTATTTCTGCGGGTGATTAATTGCTTAGCAGCCTTTCATGGCTCAGATCTCAGCAGGGCTGTGGGTCCTGCATGAAGGTTAGAAGGCTGGAGACAGGGTGGTCTCTCTTTCTTGTGTTGGAAACCTGGAGACTCAGTCCTGTTTGACAGTGATGTTAACCCGTGGGTCCCTGACCCATGCAAAGGGTTGGTGGTTCTCAACACTCAGTAAATGTGCAAATGGAGCTTTGTGTGTAAGTAGTTACTCTTTGATAATGCTATTAATTGACATACCTATCATAGAATTTGCTTAGTAGTTATTATGAAATTCACTGTATAAGATAGAGCAAAACTCACAAAGTACAGACCTGTCCTTGAAGGTGCCATACCAAGAGGCCCCAGGACCTCTTCGACTAATTAAAACAGCCAGGATACCCTATGATACAAAGATAAATCAGAAAATAGGTCAATAGAACAAGATAAGTAGACAAATTTGCCAATTAGACCAGTTACATTTGCCAACAAGTCCAGTTTGAAGCAGTTTTGAGCAAAAGGTAAAAAAGTTCACAAGAGGAAAACCAGTAACTTCATCCCCAAAGACCACCAGAGGCCCCTGCCCTGAATTACCAGGAGCAAAAGCACAGGCACAAGGAGTGGCACGGGGTGGAGAAAATGGAAATCAGTTCTTGCAACTCATAACCCTCCCCTCTCTAAGCAAATAATGTTTATGCATGAGAAATCATAAATATGTATAACTTAATTGCATATAAACCAGTTGTTAACTCGACCGGGTGTGCATGTTTTTGGAGGAGCCATCCCCCATGCACCCAGGCCTGCAATAAACGTACCTCTCTATAACCTCACTGGATATAGAGTCTTCTTTCCACAAAACAATTCCCACTGAGTAACACTTCAGTACCAGATAGTTTTGGAGGATAATTCCCGATTGTTTCCGTTCCTGTAGGACATGTTTTGGCATTAGCAGCTAGGATTAGATTGGTGAAGTCTTTCTGCTCTTGGCCTAGTACTATTACCAGTCAAGGAAAGTTTTGGGTTTGGTTGTAAAACTTTTTTTCTGCCTAAGCATTGGTGTAATTTCTATGTTGATAGGAGCAAAATATTATTGATAAAACTCTGTAGCTGCCAATATGCTTTTAGTGGAATGTATTTACATTTGGTGGTGCAGCACTTCCTGAGGGCAACAGATTGCTGTGCAATTTTTGCTAATGCATGGTTGGCCAGCAGCCCTGTATTTCTAACAGCATCATCCGGTGTGTTATTTTCTAGAGGACTTTTACAGTGGTTTCTGAGAGAGCAGTTGTCCCTCTAGGGAATGATGAAAAACCTGAATCAGCCCTTAGAACTCCTGTTTTATGTTAAACAAACTTCTCTTTTCATGATTGTAAAAGAAGTAGAGAGGTAGTGATAGTGACCATAACAGAAAGGAGGTGAAAGAGTTGTATGTTCTCTGTAAAATCCACTCTTTCTGGAAATACATGCAGGAATATTGCTATTTGTCATTAATTATGTTTTAAAAGAAGAGATTTTGAGATTCTGAAAAAATGACTTCTCCAAAACTGCTTTGATTGTGTCTTGTTCCTAAGGACTACCAACTTTGTGATCTGTCCTGTTTTTGTTGTTTGTTTTTTAAAAGCATCCTTGCAAGTAATTATTCCAGAAAACGGATGATTCTTTTTCTGTAGAGTAAGAATGTCTCCTTAAACTCATCCAGTGTAACACAGTCCTACTTGTAGGAGTCTGTATAAGATGTTAGAGGAAAAGGCCTCCTTCATTAAGTAAATGTGTGTCCTAAATGTTAAGGTGGAGTGCTATTTAAGATTTTAAATATTGTGATTTAAAGCAAAATTAGCTCTAAGACACTGTGGTTTGTATATCTGATTTAATAGGGACACATCTCCCTGAGAAAATGGCATTTTGGAACGTTGAGGGTGAAATACCCTTTTATTTGTCTGTATTGTTTTATTACCTTGTTCACTAAGCTTTTTAATGCTTAAAACACAGTAGCCCCTTTTAAAAACAAAGTCAAAAAGTTACTGTCTTTATTTTCACAGTAAGTGGTCAAAAATGCAACTGAAATAGCATTTCACACTTTCCACTGTAACATAGTGGTATTATATCAGTGGTCAGACAGCTAACTTTGTGGTTTGTTGTTTGGTTTATTTGGTAATGGTACATCCTGTAAATAGAAATAGAGTACAATACAGAAGAAGGTACTGATGGTGACTCTGATGATAAAAGGCACCTGAGCACTCATGATATGCTGACATGAAATACACCTGACCCATACTGGAATGTTGGTCCTTCTCCAACTTCCCTGAATGTAATTTAAAGGAGAATGCTAACACTGACAAAGCATGTTTTGAAGCAGAAAGTAAATCTTTATTTGTCCTTAAAAGGAAGATGAATCAGAAAGCTTTTGCAAAGTAGTCTCTGGAGATACTAAAATGTTAAACCACCAGTGAAAGCCTTTTGTGAGACATCTTGCTGCCTGCCCTAATTTATGGCTCTGTTCTGCCCAGGAACTTTGTAAGAATGGGGCTTGACAGACACTGAGTAGTATCTGGGTGCAACTTCTATTAAGATGAGATAGTCTGGGAAGCACCTTTCAGTTTCAAAGCCAAATATTTTGAATACCTTACTGTTACTTTGCTCTTCTTTCATTGTAGTTCCATCTAGTTAATTTTATTCCCAGCTTTGAAGGCAGTTCAGTTACTTGCATGGTTCTGTATTTGTGAGCATTTCCTTTGATGTATAAGGCAAACAATAGTCTTACACCAGTTAGTTGTCCCACAGGAGTGCTAATCCTTTGAGGCTGAGAGAACTCTGCTTTTCACTGGAATTCTTAGATATGAATTGAAAACTTTTGTGAAAGAGATTTTTTATGAGAAATTTTGCAAAAAGTACCATTTGTTGTATAATTGTCCTTAATAGTGGGCATATATAGTATATTTCAGTTTCTAACACCTTACTCTTTAATCGGGTTTAAAAACGCGCTGGTGGCTTAGATTAGGTGGTTTTGGTCTGACTCAGGGCAGGAATGGAGTATTTCAAGTGGACAGTAGTAGCTTAAAACATAGCTGTAGGTAAATAGATCCCAAGGAATCTTGTCCTTTGTGCAATTCAAAGTGTTGTCAGATGGGTGTGTCTGAATGGACAACATGCAAGAGCTGCACAGGAATTGTTTGTGCATTTCAGAAGTATTCGAAAGTTGAAAGAAATATTTAAAAGGCAGTGTTTTCTGTAAGTACTTCTAAAGGATAAATGTATATATGATGATTTATGACTTACTGTCCAAAGCTGAGGAGACCCAAAGGGGGAAACCAGCTTAGTGATGATCTGGTGAAAGAATGACCTGAAATACCTTATTTAAACCTGTGCTGTGACTGTATTCAGAGCTACTCAACATGTGTTATTATAGTGCTAAGCATGCAGTTTTATTGTATGACAAGAAAAAAATAGTGTTGTGAAAAATGTTTAGGTGTCAAGGGCAAGACAAAAGCATAGGAAGTGATTTTTTTTAAAATTATTCTTCTTGGAATAATATGATTTCAAGAAAAAATACATTAACCAGCTGAATTAAAATGGTGCGGAATTGGCAAACAAAACCTGAAACCAAACCAGAAAACAACACTGCTAATTACATAGGCTGGTTATTTTTGTTAATTTTAATTTCATTTTTTTCCTTTACTATTCCTAGCTCCTGGGCTGTTGCACATGACATAATTATCTGTTAAATATTTTCTTTTTTCTGGCTCCTGAAATGCCTTTTGTCCCATCCTCTTTGTTTTTACCAGAGCTGATAAAACTGTTGTCTTCACTTCTTACTAGCCACTTGCAGCACCTTGAAGCTGTCTACATAGACCTTTCTGCAGGCTTGGGGTTTAATGTAGACTTAGAATTTCAACGGCAGCAATATCAGGTGTCCAAAGCCAGAGACAACCTCAAAGTTTTATCTTTTGAGCACTGTGACCTTTTGGTAACAAATTCTAGTATTTTGTTTAAGTATAAATAACCCCATACGATTTCTTCAGTCATGGGCTTAGAGGTTTTTTGATGAGGGGGAGAGGGTGCCAGAGGGTTTTTTTGAGGTTAGTATTTTTAATGTTTTCATCTTTGTTTTAGTGGAGATAGCATTAGCATTTAAAATTTTGCTAAGATAGGCCTATTTGAAGTACTTGCTATTTCCACAATTATTTTCAAACCCTGCCTGAATTTTATTTTTATAGCTGGAGTGCAGCTCATGCATGTTTTATTCTTATGTTGTGCACAGATACTTGTACTTCTACTCTTGATGATTTAGGAATGCACTAGAAATAAAAGAATTGGTCTCATTCTTGAATAGTTTTCAAAGCCAAGGAAATACTGTGCATAATTTCCTTAATGAAGTCATAATGAAATAACATTTTTGTTTTCTCTTTTTCTAATGCAATAGAAATCAAATGTGGAAGAGAAAATCAAATTTGGTATTTGAAAATATCAAAACTAGCATTGGCTTTTGCAATTATCCACTCAAAACCACCAGGAAAGAGTTCCAAAGAATACACTGAGCACCTTGCCAAGACTGTATCTGAACAAGATTTTGGATGGAAATGGAAAGTTGAAGTGCTGGAAGCTGAAGTTCTTCGATTACGACAGGAACTTCTTTTGAACAGGATCTGTCCAAGATTCTGCTTAGAAAATAGTAAGTGTCTCAAATAATTTCTGACTATGTTGCAGTAGCAGGGAACTAAACAGCTTTCATGATGCCTGTAGCATTTCTTTGGCCTAGATATGACAGTCTTCAATGTACAGGTTCTGTTTTTCTCAAAGCTGTGAAGTCGTGGAACACTTAATTTGTAATGGGATTGTGCTTGAAAATTTGGTTCTTATGCAGAATTTACATAATTAACCTTCAGAATCAATATGTATTATACAGGATGATTGCAGGCAAAAATTGTCAATACGGAAGGTTATTCTATAAGCTTGGACATACTACTTGATAAGAATATCAATAATGTACCCTATTTACAGCTGGAACATCCTAGACATATTGCATATTTTTTAACCACTTTACAGATGTTAAAACCTGAATTTAGGCCTAATGTGTTGGAAGCAGTAATCCCTAAAATGTATAACAGGAAAGTTGGGCAGGCAAAAGACTGTATGTCTGCTGATTCTGTTAATGTATTGAGACTGTGGGCACTGTGAATGTTTTTTTCAATGGCATATGATATAATTTTGTGAGTCTGATATTGTAGGATTCAGGAAAGCTGTTAGTTAAAGAAGATGAAAAAAAAAAGAAAAATTAAAAAAGGTAGGCTCAAACAGCACTGTTTCTCTGAGTTATGCATATGGAGTGAGTCATGCGTCCTCCAAGAGATCGGCAGCACATGGGAGCTTAGAAATCAGGCAGTGGAGGATGTCTCCATGTTCTGGGGAGGTATTTCCCAGGGAGACAGAGATCAAAACGCTCTGGGCTAAAGGAGAGAGACAATTCACTGTTGAGGGGATCTCTCACCTCTAGATGTAGAGTTGATTTATGACTTGAGATTTTTAGAAGGTTCCCTCATAGAAAACTTGATGAGGCTTTACCCAGAGCTTTGCTACTGACACAGTAGCTTCTTTTTTGCATTGTGAAAAGATTTCTAGTTTATAACTTGGACTGATGGGAGGATGCATTAGACGTTAGTTAGAAGCTTTAATGATTTATCCATTTATTTTTTATAATAGACTTTTCTCTATAGAGCAGTGATTTAGTGACTGTTCATACTTAATTATTGTTTGTGTTTCAGTTCTCTGCAACCTGTTCCAAACACAAAGTGTAAAAGTAATTTTCAAGATACACTTTGCAACAGGTGTCTTATGTTGGGAAGAACTGATTTCAAATGGT
Source organism: Pithys albifrons albifrons (assembly GCF_047495875.1). Lineage (NCBI taxonomy): Eukaryota > Metazoa > Chordata > Aves > Passeriformes > Thamnophilidae > Pithys > Pithys albifrons. Next base: position 31,089,992 of record NC_092459.1, read on the forward strand.
GCATTTTATTAACATCTAATGTCTGGAGGGGATATTCTAATTGCGGATTAAGCAGAACATAGTAAACACTAATCAATTACCAAAAAATAGCAAATAAAACTGATTCATTTGCAACTTCTAAGTCTTCCTTTTTGTAGATTCTTTAAATTTGAGTTATGAGGAGGGCAGAGAAAGGCAACCATCCCTGGCAGATAACACCCCTTGCATAGGTTGTTAATTTTCATTGCCCTAGTCACAGTGAAGCTTGTTCACAGACATAAGATGTGTTAAATCTTTTCTAATTTTAAATGTCCACAGCTGCACTAAATTTTCTTCTTTACCTGTATAGGGAAATAGCATGCTTACTGTGCAGTTTATGGTTCACTTGATCCATTGAAATGTTTACTAATATAGATATGGTGAATTGTCTGGAAAAGACAGTCCTTCTGCATTCTGCCAGCAGTAATCTGACGGGCTTAGAAAAAGTGCCGTGATTCCGAAATCACTTAAGTAAGCTGCTCCTCATGGATAGCTGGTTTTATTTTTTCAGCTCTCAGCAGCCTGTTGAAACATATCTGACCAAGTCTTGTTTCTTAGTGAAGCTAAACTTCAATTTCAGTCTATTTTTAGCTAATGGACTCATAAATACTACAGATGAGTATGTGCTGTCCATAATTCTTCCATATTCCTTCAGTTTTTCCAGGGTTCAAAACCACCACCCTACTGATTTGAAGGACTAGTGTCTAGCTTCTTTTTCCTTGAAAAGTTTTTTTTTTTTTTACATTTATGACTATAGTGTTTATAAACCTGTTAGACAGAAACCCTGTTGACATATCAAATATCTGTGGGAGTTCACATCAACCCAACCTGTATTACATGCTGTCCAAGAGAAGTAGGGCATAATCTTCTACTTCTCTTAATCACTTGACTGTAAGACCACAAAAATGTTTGGAAAATCTGAACTGAATTGATTTCTTCATATGAGTTTACCTTAGCATTAAAAGGACACTTTCAAAGTCTTGGAGTCTAACTTGGAGGTGGCCATTTTTTTGGTGATATTTTGTACTGTTGACTCTGTTGGGTTTTTTCTCCTTAAATCTTGGTATGGCATGTGAACTCTTCTGATAATGGATTTGAGCCACGTGTTATTTTGGAAAGAAGGTGGCATTAGATGTAACTGCTAAGTGTGCATTCATGATTGCAGTGACATTGGAGTCAAATGCTCAGTCTCTTGCTTTTTGAGTAAAGAAAGATCATTACTAATCCTAGATGGGTATGTGTTCGTGACATCTACGCACTCCTCTGGTGATCAAGATGATTATGTGTATTAATAGTAGAACACCTATAGTTGACATATATAGAAAGATGATCATAGGAGCAAAGCCTATGATCCTGAAATAGAGGCCACTACACTACTGGCATCTTCTTGTTCAGGAAAAAAATATCCTTTCTTATGTGTTGTGCCAGTTTTGAAATTTTTTCAAGCCGATGGAGATTAGAAGCTGAAAGGTGGCTACTACTGAGATATGAAGGCACTAGGAGCTCAAATCTAAGTTGAGAGAAAAAGTGGTATAAGTGGTTTTTCATCCTGTTCACTTGAAAGCTACTGTGGATCCCTCAAGCCATTTGTATAGTTTGCTGTTGATGGTATACACAGCCCAAGTTCACCACCTAATGCCGTACAAGAGACATGCTCTTAAGGGCTGAGGATAACTAGGCTTGTTCTAAGCACCAGGTAATCTGCAGGTATTATGGATCCTTTTCCTCCATTAGTCACTTCTCCAGCCTCATTTTCAGAGTTGGTGTTCTGCTTAAAATGATGCAGCCTCTTAAGAATATTTCAAACCCTCAGCTTTTCTCTGGCTTTCTTGTGTTTTGTTTAACAACTGTAGGTACAAGACTACCTGGGTTTCACAAAATCCACCACCAGAAAATCTCATGCAGTAAGGATAAGATACTGCATTAGTTTCTGCTGATCCCTCTTGAGAACTGAAGAGTTCAAGTCCTTCAGCCAAGATTCACTTTGCAGCTGTATATTCCCTGCTCTGCATTCTGAGTGTGAGAGCTTTCGTCTCCCACCTGCTGTTTGTAATAATAATAGTAGGTCTTTCAGAGGCTTCAGGAATGATTAGAGACTGCCCACGGAGTTTTATTTCCCTGATGTGAGGAATTCGTGAGCTCTTTGAAGCTGTGATGCCTGTTCTCCCTCTCCATATAAAGTTGCCCACAGTATGGATGTGCAAACACATGAAGGAGAAAGAACAAAGTATGCATTTTTTTTGAGGCTATGTTGGCTAAATTATTTTTGTCCCACCTAAATGGTTCCTTATCCTCAGAGACCCTAAAAAAGTTAGAAGTGGCTAACTTGGGGGGACCATGCTTTGCTGCAGGTAAACTGTTTGGTGGTGTGAGTTGTTACACTTTAATGTGTTTATAAAATTGCTCTGGTGTATATTCAATGACTGTGCTGTGTCTGCAAGTTCCTTATTTGACTTGATGTTCAGTTGCCTTTCTGAATACAAGAACTCTATTTCCTTAGTGGTGCTTTGGGCTGTGTGTCAATCATCTGAGGAAGAGGAGAAGCAAATCTTTTTGTAATTTGTTCATTATTTTTCACCTTGACAGTATTGTCTTGACAACTGTGCCCATGGGTAAAAAGAAAGTCAAATTTCTTATTAAATCAAAGTTTCCTGCCTTCTTTGATTCAGATTGAAATTTCACAGTAAGAAGGATAGAAACTTTTTGATGTTATTCCAAGAATAAGGATATAAAGTATTTTACCCTTCTGTTGTCACTTTGCTTTGGGAGCTACATGAAAAGATAAAGGGGTCTTAAAAAGCATTGATGAAATTGATAGATTTATGGATTGAAGCACCTGCCCTCTAAGAAAAATTCCTTCGCTGTTATCAGCTCATAAAATCAATGATCATATTGTTTCTTGTCAGGTTTTTTTAAAGAACTCTGAAAAGCCTGCAGCTGTTACTCCAACCTAAGAAGGCATAAATGCAGTACTCTACACTTTTTTTCCTAGCATGTATTTTAGGAATGACAGTTTAAAGTATAGATGTTTATTGCCTTGGTTGTTTTTGGCTGATACTCTTGAAGGGTTCCTAATCAATTGTTCACGGTATATGTTTAGCAAAACTTGTATCAAGTATGTATTCTCTCTTGCTTAGCTTCACCTTCAGTCTTGATTCATGTTATTCCCTTCTTATGCAGTGGGTAGAAATTTACTGAACTGCTTGCTCCTCTAATTAAAATAAAAATCAAAATCTCTCCATCCCATCCCTTTTTCAAATTAGTTTAGTCTTCCTTTTATAGATCCTTTACAGTAGAACTTCATCTGCCATGCCCTGAAGTCCCCTCCTGTTCTTACCCTCCACGGTAGTGTGTGGGTACCAATCCACCCTATCGTAGTGTGTCTGTGTGTTAAGGGAAACATTGAACTCTGAGTCAGAATGTGATTACCACAAATGCCTGATTTTTAACTGTACCCTGTGCCTTGACCTTTCAGGATACTGTCCCCTAAATTCTAATACCTGTGTCAAAGAAGCAACTTGCATCTTTTTGGGAAATAAGAGCCAGAAAAAAGGTAGAGGGCTATAGACTAGAATTTCCAAGTTCCCATGGTATGTTTAGTTGAAAGCTATTTCTTCAAGTCAGTATGAAATGAGCTGCTGTTACAGATTGCTGTGTCCTGTCATCACTTTTTCTCCCCTGGTATTTGGCAGGAAACAAGGAATGCAAAAGCATGACAGTAGCAGAGGAATTGTGAACCTCTGAGGGGTACCTTCGAAATCTTTCTTTTTCTCCCTTCATTTTTCCAAGGTGAGAAGATTCTCCATTAGGTGCCAGTCAACACTTAGTTTGTTGCCATGGAAAACAGTTCTGATTAATTTTGTCTGGTGTTTAGGGATTTGATGTTTCTGTGTAAAGACATTCTTCCCTCCCTACCTCTGCCCTATCCCTCTCCACTCCTTCCCCCCCAAAAAAAAGTGTCCTTCTCTCCATACAGATCCATAAGGGCAACCCAGTGTGTGTCATCTCAGCATTTTTTTTCTCTAAGGCAAAATGGTATCAGACAGACAGTACTTCAAAAATGAACTATTATTTGACATCTTAAGTGTACTAGTGTACTCCCATAGTTCTACCAGTGGAAACAATGAAAGCAGGCAGCATTGCAAGGAATGTCTCACAACTTAAAAAGTATTGTATGTTTTATGAGGAGAGCAGAGAATTGAGAACAGATCTGTGAGATGGCGAAAATGAAGTTAAATTGTGTTTAGCACAGATTTACAGGAATATGGCTCTTGAAATATGATGATGAGATAAATCTGTTCTCCATAATAGTAGTGACACAGTGGGGAACTTTATGAAAACTGAGGCCTTTTCAGGATAATTAAATAAGTTAATTTGCAATCTAGAAAAAGCATCAGCTGGAATGTAATGATTCATTGCAATCTCAGAGTACTGCCCCTTCCACGGATAACAGGTCTGTTTTGGTTGTGGAAACTTTCCCCCTTTGAAATCAGATGCTTTCTATCTTATGCAATGGCTTTGCTACAGCTGTTCTAAGCACATACTTGAGGTGAAGGCACCCAAGAATCATCGTTTTCTTTCCAGATTTCTGTATAAGGAACCCACTCAGAGGGAAAATCAACCCTATTGTCCCAACAAGAGAAAAGGTTTGTTATTATTTTGTTAATTGCCTGTATAGATCAAGTTCCTTATAAGATGCATAGTGATTATTAGGAATAAGGTTCATAAAAGCAAGTGAGATTCATAATTTAGTGTCGATTAATTTCTTCTGGGTAACAATGATAGTCATGGGGAAAACTAAATGTATATGGTAAAAACAGGTTAAGAAGTGTGGCTATGACAATTAGGATCCTCTTGCCTATAAGTGTGCTGTGGAAAGCTAAGGATCCGTCAAATTTTTCACTAGAAATACGGAATCACAGAATGATTGACATTGGAAGGGACCACTGAAGTTCATCTTGTCCAAGCCCCTTGTCAAGCATGCCACCTAGAGCCAGTTGTGCAGGACTATGTCCAGAGAGTTTCTGATGACCTCTATGAATGGAGGTTTTACAACCTCTTTGGGCAACCTTAACCTAACTCAAACTTAGAATCTCAGTTCCTCAAGCAGATCTTTGCTTGTCATTATGGATATATAAAGAGAAAACCTAAGTATTTATATCATGTTGTATTCAAGAAAAGAGGTGTTTTTAGGAAGGCACCCCCTAGCTAATTTTTTAAATCCACCTCATTTCAGCCTTGATCTCATTGCAGTTCCATCCAGATCATTGCTGACTGCATTGACTGATACTTCAGGTCTCTTAGCAAAGCTCAGTTTGTTTCACAATATGAAGCATTTTTAATAAGGTGTAGTACTTCCAGTTCAGTACCACCAGTTCAGACCTGCAGTCTATAGGAAACATTAATTCACATAATACCTTGAAATATGCCCTATCTAGCTTAGAACTCAGATTTCAGTCTCGTCATTGAGATGATCAATATTGTAAAGCTTGTCAGATATTCTGGCATGAAAGCTGCTTGATGGGCATTAACTGACCCCTATCTATGTTTGTCACCTGATTCTTTATCCTTTAATTTCTTTACTGCAAGTATTCTTTATTTGACTTGAACTACAAAAGATTTGTGTTGGCATCTACAGAAATCCCCTAAAAATGAATGTTTATATCCTCAAAATCCTTCTCAGTTCTTACTGAATTCTAAACATTTAGATGCTTTATGTAAGCAAAATCCTTAACAAATTGAAGTATATGCTTCTAAGCCTTCAGAGAACCATTTAAATCTTGTCATTGAACAATAATTTGAGAATTTTACATAGTTAGTCCTGTATTCATTTCTGTGAAATTATTCCTAAATGGGATAAAATATGTCAGCATGCACCTTAACATTAAAAAGCACGAAAAAACACATCCTAGATTTAAATAGAGGATCTTTTTTCCCAAGCTGGTTATAAAAAAACCTGTGGAAATGCAGATGAAAACTGTGGGATACCTGGCTACTAAAATTTCTTCATTTGGAGAATTCTAGAATCTTCTTCTTATTTTTCCATTGTTATTTCAGAATAGTGAAAACAGAAGTTTGTTTGGTTCTAGTTTAGGACAACAATGATGTGCTAACCATATACAAGTTCATGAGTGGGGAGAGCTGTTTTTTTCTCAACCAACCAGCTTGGCTAGTAATGTAAACAGAGTAGAGACAGGGTTACACATGAAGAAGAGGCAAAGAAAGCATGTTGGTTTTTAAAGAAGAGAATAAACTTGATCCATTGTTCATGGAAAGTGCACTTCAAACAAACCAATCAATGAAGATTAAATGAAGAATAAACAAGAGTCCTGAAAAATGCAGAAGTGGACAAAATTTCTCTTAGGTTTTCATTTCCATTTAGAGGTTATTGACTGAACACCTGCTTGGAAAGCAGAACACAGTATCATCAAAGAGGTTTCTAAGATTGTCTTGGTTTTAATTGTATCTTTCTTTTAGAACTAGAACTGAGCCAACCAGTTTTAAGAGAACTTCACATGTGTAACATAATTGTTCTTGATTTTCAAGTGATAATCTGTGCATGCGCTTACACAATGAGAGAATATTAACAATGTCTAATGCCTGAAACTGAAGTAATTTTTTCTTTGCAGAAATCAGATCATCTTTTCACTTTATTTCTTACCTCTGCCACTTTCAAGTCCATTCTACAATCTCTCTTGGTCGTGGAGCTGCAGGTATATTAGGTTTTCTAAAAGACTTGAAGACCATTTTACCATTCTACACCGAGTTCATCAGTTGAGGACCTTTATTCAGTTTATAAATGTTGTTGAACATTATAAATGTTGAAGGCTTGTGGCCTTCCTCATTCAAATGCTGTCTGGTTTGTGGCAGTAGCTCAGGTGTCTAAGAAAGCGTCTTCCACCACCCTTGTTCCTGCTACAAGGTCCCTCTCTTACTCTATGTCGCGTAGTGAGAGAATGAATTTGGGAGGTGGGGTTGACTTTGGTGTTTGCTAGAGCTCTGCTGCCTCAGGACTAGCTGAAGACACCACATGTGCCAAACGTGAGGCTGGCTGGCATCTCACTGCCCCAGTGAAAGCCTCTGTGTTTTGTGGTCTCACCGCAGTATGTACATTTGAGTTCTGGTGCCTACACACCTTGCTGTCATACCATACACAGTATGCAAGTCATCACTTGTCCCTTAATGACTTCTGGTTTTCAGCCCATACTCTTTCTGCGCTGGTGGATATGTGTAGAGGGACGTCAGTTCTTCAGCTTCTGCACCTCAAGGCTCTTCTTGCGACCATATCTTGTTTTTGCTTGAGGCTCAGCATCTTGGTTTGTTTTGCAGCTCAGGATCTTAATGCAGTAAGGAGCTACAGGAATTAAGAGTTTAAATATTTTCTGATGTGACATATTTAAGGACACAGCAAAATTGCTCCTGACCAGATATTTCATTACTTATAGGAAGGCATTGTAAAATTTTGTGATTAGTTTGCAGACACTAAATTTTCGTATTTCTTGTTCAAATATAGTTATAGTCAAATTTTCTTGAAGTTACTGTTTAAAGATTCTTATTAGTGTGAGGCAGGACTAATTCTATTTGGTTTTTTTTTCTCTGTACTTGATAACCAAATGGCAAGAACGTCAAGATTGCTTTCTTATTTAAGTAATAGGTAAGTACAAAGTTAGCTTCTTTCAAGAAATAATTTAGAAGCTATTTCTAGACCTTTTGAGGGAGATAATGAGAATCTCCAGGTGGGTTATTTTTTTTTAAAGGTAACTGCCACCTCTCCAAATGACTAGAATATATAAATGAGTAAATATTTTTAAAGCATTTTGTATTACTTGTTTAACTGGAAATATGCTGATATTTGGGACTGTAACATGGTTTTCTGGAAGCTCAGCATGGGACAGGAGTTTGAACCTAAGCATAAATGCAACATTGTCTCCTACTGGAAGAAGTGTTTCTTTGAGTATGATATCTCTTTTATTTGAGAACTGCTTCCTGTGAATGTTATTGTACTATCCTTCCTTTTTTCTTCTCTTTTCCTCTCCTTTCTTTCATCTCTGTTATTATTTTTCCTTCCACAAGAGAATCAGCGAACATACATATGTTTTTTTCCACATAGTTTTTGCTTTATTCTTTTGACTTCTGGCATTACATCCTCATGAACAATTTTCATGTTGCCCCATGAGATTAACTACAGGAATAAAATACTCACATAGCTGAACTCATAGTAGATGGATTCCCTAGAAGGGCTTATTTTACTTAAATGGCACTAAAACCCACTTTCTTTTTTTTTTTCTTTTGGAATGTATTTTGCTCAAAACTCTAGGGAGGGAAGACATGAAAGATTGATGCCTGTTCATTTTAGTCAGACCATGGGAATTGTGCTTTTTTTCTTTGCTTGCTTTCCAAGTTTGGGTATACAGAGTGTTTGGAAACAGTGTTGATCTATAAAATGCTAGGCTGGCCTTAAAAGCCTGGCTTTTCCTGCCACCTGGAAACACCAGTTGATGTCCCTACAGTTAGTCCTGTCATTTTCCGTCAGTTGGTACCAATCCTGTGCAATTTCAAATATGTCTGAATGTTAAAGGCATGAAACTCAACAATAAAATAAACCATGTTGGCAGTTTTGATCTCGTAGTAGTGCCCTCATTGGATGATCTGCCATGTTTTCAGGGACTAAAATAATTGTCATAATTCAATTTGAAATTGTGAATTTAATGAAGTCTGTATAAGAAATTTTTGAGTAGTGTTTTCTTGGCACAGAGAACACAGTAGATTGCTGCCTAGGGGTATTTTCTGTGTTAAAAATGCTTTCTTTAACTTGCTGTGAAATATAACATTTATTTCCTCTCAGGCCAAGCAAACTATAAGCTCTTGTATTAATTTAAGAATATAAAGACAGAGGAGTATGGTAATGCTTTGCATCATTGTAGAAAATATGAACTTTATATGCAATATTTGTAAGAGTGAGAGCAGAAGCAGTTTGTGGCTCTGCCCCGATAAGCAGAGCCAGGAGTTCATCAGATGGAGTTCTAGCCTTGCCTCATGGCACTGAGATGTTTACGTGTGTTGGGCTTCTACTTCACTGCTCTTGCTTGTTTTGGCTGTGATCTTTTGGCATAGGTAGCATGTAGAACAGGTGTCTGTTGTCACCTAGTGCAGAGTTTATGCGAAGAGGTACTGACTTAAATGTATTTAATATGTGAAAGGGGATAAGAGATTCTACAGTAGTACATGAAAGTAATCTAATGGTGTGTGTGTGGCTCGGCTTCGTGAACGAAGTTTTGGGAAGGGCTCTCCCCACATGGGTGTGCCCTTCCAGCCTGCGCAGTGGATTTTAGGTGAGGCTCAGCATGAGCAGAACTGGCCCCATCGTTTAAGTCCTGAGGTTCATCTGCCACAGCCGAGCGAGCTTGGACAGTGCCAGTGAAGTCCTCAGGACTAGAACCTACAGCACCCGGCATTTCCCAGGAGGTCTCCCATCCAAGTACTAATCCGGGGCTGACCCTGCTTAGCTTCCGAGATCTGATGGGATCGGATGTCAGGGAGGCATTTAACTGCCTAATCTAATGGTGTGAATGCATAGCATACCTTCTGTAATGTCGTTTGTCTGTCTTTGAGGAAGATGGGATGAAATAGATGGTGACTGGAGAAGCTTTTGATTCTGAATGGTTTTTGTTGTTTAATACAGAAAAAATCAAGTGTGATGTTCTGCTCAACTTTGCCTCTGTTAGAATTCCTTACCTGACTGGGGAGAAAGACTACAAATAAGGGAAAATATCTCTTTTGATGCAAGTATAGCAACAGATCTTCACTGCCTTTTAAAAGCAGTCTGAGTTCTTGAGAATAAAAGTAGTCAAAATGTTTGGGAAATTGACATGCATTTTCTTCCCTACAAATTAATGGGAATATAGATACCCACTTAAATTATTTGTGTTACATCTACTTAAATTATATATGTGAAAAGCTAAAATTCCTGATAGTTTTAAACTCAAAATTACTGTTCATGTTACTGAGAGCATAAAACATCTTTTTCACAAATATACACTACCTTGTGAAAGTTTTGACTTTAATTAAAAAATATTGTCATCATCTTCTGCAGCTCAATTCTAGTAATGGGGAGTCCTTGAGGATCAAGATGCACATATATTAAGTGAATTTTGCCCAGAAGCACCTTCTGTAAGCACGTATTTAGACATTGCACAAATGTAACTTTCACCTTTGCATTTCAGGAAAACCAGAAACCTCTGCTGAAACTCTTCTGGATCGGGAATGTGTAAACTCTGCAACTTACTCAAGCCAACTAGAAGACTCTGGATGTGATGTCTCTAATGACTCTGCATTTGATTCTTTAGGCATAGCTTCAGATTTTCACCAATCTGAACATAATGTCAGCACTTCTAATTGGTGGTTGGAAAGAGTTCCCCCACTGAATCTTTGCCAGACTAGCAAGGAGAAATTTCTAACTGCTCCAGTGCAGTTTTTGCAACATTTGCTTGAAATAAGAAAACTCTCAGAAGGAGGAATTCTTCAGGCAGACTTCTCAGAGCTTGAGAGTGATTCTTTCACCATATGCAATTCAGTGTCTCAGATGCTTGATGCATTGACTGTTTTTTACAACAGTCCTAAATTTCCAGTTTCAGCTTTTCTTACTGAAGCAGTTTGTGTTCTGATCAATTTAATAACTGATACTAAACTATCCAATTATGTTTTGAAGAAATGTTTCAAGAAGCTGGAAGAATTTAAGAAAAATCTAATTCAAATTATTTTAAGAAACAGCAGTGTCAATAGGGTAAGTTTAAAACATCTCCCATCTTTCCTACCCCATTTCGGTATAATGTTGCATTCTCCTAGTTTTATGCACTTTTAAAATATCAGTTTGGTATTACATTTTGACAAGTATTACTCTGATTTTTTTGTGCTTGTTCTTTTTTGAGATATGGACAATAAATACTCTAAAACATTTGGAAAAGTTCTTACTCATGCATGAAGGAAGTTCTATCCTATTCCTGAGTATAGGACTTTTAAGAACTGATAAAAAGGCAGTTTAAAGCAACTTTATAGAAAATATGAGAGAAAAGTACATTGTTTCTTTTGCTGAAAATATATATTTTAGATATTGACAAAGTAATGAATATGCAATTTTTTGTTATTTCTTGAGCACCTAGATAAAATAGGTTGGTTTACTGCCGAAGATCTGTGTCATTCTCTAGATATGTGTTTTAAAATAGATCAGCAAATGAGGGAAGAATTCAGAAACAGTATGTCCTCAGCACAATCAATAAATAGCACCGAGTTGCATTTTGTTTGTATTTATCAGTCTGTGTTGTTCTGTGCATCACCTTGTCAGTTTCCTTGTTCAACAGAGGTATCCCTGGTTCGCCTTCACAAGATGCCCCACAAGTAATGAATTTCATCGCCTGTCTTAGGATTTTTGGTTTTCATTCTGGCTGTTAGAGTAACTTGGAACAGACATGACAGTGGTATTGTTTGCGACTGAGATGTCCCCAAAGATGCAACTACACTATCATTATACTGAATGAAGTCCTTGCTATGGGCAGCTATTGCTTGAATCAAACAGATTGAAAGAGTTTCAAATTGTATAAACCAGTTACTAAGGTGTAATTGTGGAGGTTTCCAGATTTGTAGGGAAACAAGGGAAAAGTTGTGTGTAGTAATAATTGTAATGTCTATAAAGTTTAGTTGAAAAATGCTTTTAGAGATTTAATTTTCTTTAAAGTGAATCAAATGTGGAAATAAATTTGTAGAATTCAGAATTAGTAGTGTAAATTGTATAACTAACTCTGTATGTGCTGTGTACCAGGTACCTCCCAGGGACACTTTATATTTCAGTTTTAATCATCACTGTTTACTCTAGTGGTGATTGAAATATCAAGATTATATGTTTAAAATAAAATTACCATAAATTTCAAGGCTGCTATCTGGAAAGAGTAGCAAACTGTGTGAATTTCAGTTATAGGAAGATGCTGAAATCCCTCCAGTATAAAAATATTAAGAATTTTTTTGTATCTCATCTTACTGCCAAAAAGCATTTGTATAGACAGCCATTGATACAGCTATATAGTCTTTGACACAACTTTCCCTTTACCTTCCTCACCTATAAAACTGTCAAAAACTTTCAAGAAGGACAAAGGGCTGTGAGAAACACCTTCAAAAAGTGAACAAAAAGAGAAGTGGCTGTGGATTACACTTAATGCCTCATCTTCGAAACCAATCTCAGCGTTCTTCAGCGCAAGTTAAATAACTTAAGAAAAATTTAAGACTTGGAAAAGAGATAATTATCTCTACATTAGATGTAAAGGAACAGAAACAGCTGTGGAATTATTTGCTGTAACTGTTGAGTCCTATTGTTTGAGATGTTTCTAATTATAAAGCTTTGGAAGCTGTAGGAACCAGCAAAGACATGTACTCAGAAGTTTTTTTCCTGGATTCAATTGCCCGAAGCTGTGTACTTTGGATACAGATTTTGGCCTGAAACTCCAAATTGACATGAGTATCAAAAGGAAAAAAAAATAAGTCTATCAATTAATGTATATGATGTAAAATAAAATATGATGTTACTTAAAAACTAAAATTATTTACATCAAAAATCTTCAAGTGGAAGTAGCTTCTTGAATTTCCTTTTTAAATTTTCTTCTCTCCCTACATGTTTGGAGAGCAGCTCAGAAGTCTGCACACATCTGTTATATGTACAAACTTTTGAAATAAACCTTCTGGAAATATCTAGAAGGAGCCTCAAGGCACAGCTTCTAAGGGTGAAGCATGAATGTTCAGAGGTTAAACCATCTACTCAAAGGCCTGACTTTGCACCTTCTGCTGGCGTGGTCTTCCATCCCTGTAGGGCTGCCACAGAAAAGCTTATTAGTATCCTGTGTCTAATTCTGGAACAGATGAGCTGTTGCTTTCATGTTGCAAAATGTGTGACAGTCACAGCTGTTCTGGGGAGCAAGCGCTTTGCTCTTTGAGTCTTCAGCACTGAGACCTTTGGAGATTTGTATGGGTGTGTATTGTCTGTCGATGTCAGCAGAACCACCATTGTATTTATGCAGACCAAAGGGTATTATAAAACTCCGTGAGATTGTATTCAGTTTGCAGAGCCACTGACTCTGCCTGTCAGATGGACTCTACTACCTGACAAAATATGGGAAAACATTTCCCATGGAAAACTCTAGTAGTAGTTATGATATGTAATTACAGCTCCTACCAAATTAGTCTCTTCTCCTTCAGAAAGGAAGCACTGGAACCTTTTTTCCTTCATCTGCACATTTGGGATTTGACAGCAGCTGTCTCCATCCACCTCTGCAAGGACATAGCAAGTGTGCATTTCTCCTGCCTTTAGGTGCATCACTGACACTGAAAGGTGCCTGTTCTGTGCTCTTTCTCTGTTGTCCAGCATGTGTTGGAACAGGGGATCATTTCTCCTATACCAGCAAAATGCAGCAGTTGGATTCCCCACTCACTGTGCTGTTTAGAATACCATGTGCATTTTATATTTCTGGTGAAGGTTTTGCACAGCTCACAACAGCAGGGCACTTCAAAGAGGACATCCTGGAGCCTGCCTGGAAGCTGCTGTGCTGAATCTAGGTCACCTCTCGTTTCATGGTGTATGGAATTAGCATTAGAATTCAAATCCATATAACAGAAATTAAGACAGTACACACATGTCATATTTACATCTCTTGTATATACAACTATGAGAAACTTCAAAACAGTTATTGTTAAGGAATCCAGAGTCTCATTTGTTACTTTGGAGATAGAAGAAAAATAGTTTTATCTTTTGCTTCTTTCAGTGCAGTTCAGCTGCGTTCAAAGCTGTCATGGGCAAATACAGTCACAGGATGCTGCATTACGTACATTTCTGTGGTGTGATCACACTAGTTTATCAGCATTGTAGACAGTTCAATTCTCTGAATGTACTTTTAGGTGCACCTGATACTGTAATTCAGAGCGTAGCTAATGCATCCCTTATGTACCAAAACATCCTGGCCTTGACACTGGGTTCTGTACAGAGATCTGTGTCTGTTTCTTGAACCTCTCGTTTTAAGGAATTAATCAAAACACAAACACAGAAGACACTGCGTTTAGAATTCTACAGTGAAGTCGAGCTGTGTTGGGCTCCTGTTCAGCAAATGCTTCTGGCCCATCTCACTCATCTCTTTCAAACAAGACCCAGAAGGAAGAGAGATGTGTTTCAGTTATATGTTGTTGTTTACTTCTTCTCATACTGTTTAAAACATCAATACTGACTTTAAACATGCTGTTAAAAGTCATAAATTGCCTGAGCCATTCAAACAGCACACGCGCGCGCACACACACACACACAAAAAAGTTGTGTGATATTTCCTTTCTCTTTTTCTAACCCCTTTCACTTTTGAAAATTTGCCACCATACCTTTAGGGTAGTTGTTTTGAAGTTATTTAGCATTAACAGCATCTGATTGTACACTGAGACATGAACATAGGCTGTAGGAACTTCTCTTATCCTATTTGGGACTTTACCACCCGTTTTCATTTTTCTCTCATGTCTTTATGTAGGATTTTGCAAGCGCTCAAAATTAATTACTGTTGATATATTTAGCAGAAAAGCAAATGCAAGAGTTCTGAGTAGTAGTTTAATGACCTTATTGGATATTTGTGTGAAAGAGAATTCCCAATTCTTATGAAAATAACAAGTTGAAATGTAGTACAATGAAATGCAGAAAGAAAAATGTTTTACTCTCTTTTGGAATTATATAATTAAATGTGTGGAAGTGTGCTTGTGCAGTTGAAAACAGTACACATTAATCAGAATCATGACTTTGAATCTTTTCTAGGGTGAAATTTGTATGATTCATTAATGATTGATTTTACCTGGAAGACTGTAATCATGGACTTACTTTGATGCTTTAATACATGCAACAGTATGCATTTAATATGTGTTCCAGCTAGTTGTGGGTGAAAATAAATTCCCTCGACTGTGTGTAGATTGCACTGTCTTTTGCCAGCTGCTGCCAGGACAGTATTTAACCCATCAATTTACAAGAGTCTTGCCTGCTTAGGGACAAATAATATTTAAAAGTAGTTATTCATGTTTCTGGTGGTTTTCAGCTGTGAAAAAAGTGGGCATGAGTTTTCCTAAATTAGTAGAGTCCCAAAGGGAATGTCAGGGGTGCAGTTTCATCAACCAAAGAATTTTGCAGATCTAGAGGAAGAACATTTCATTTGTATGAATATTAAAAGGTGTGGCCTGGATTTCAATGGTCTTTAAGGTCTCTTCCAACCCTTATCATTCTATGGTTCTACGAAGGGATAAGGGCAGAGCAAGGGTTTGAGATGAGGCTTACAGAGCACAGAGTTGACATAATATGTATCAAATCCCAAGACCTGAAAATAGGAGAAAGAGTGTCACATGAGCAGGAGGAGAGATAAATGACAACCATCAATTAACAAAGGAAGCAGTGTGACAATAAGGTAAGAAAAGAGAGCTAATGTTAACTGTATTAAAGTGAAGTTTTTCAATTGGTGTTGATGGTTAGGAGTGGAAGTCAGCTTGGACTAAATGAGCAAAGGGCAACGGTGATGTGAAATCAAAGGCAAAAATACTGTTTTGTTTTTCACACTTTACAATTTTAGGATATCCATAATAATTATTTGCCTTAGTCCTGTATTGCCAGATATGCCAGTCACCTGGGGAAGAGAGCTATTACTTGGCACAAAACCAGTAAATTAATGAAACAGAAAGTAAGGTGCAGTTATCGTAGTTGCAGGGTGAATCATGCAACTCATGAGAGAATTAAACTCACAAATTTTGGATACCCATTGTTAAAGAAAAATCTAACATGCTGATAAATAAATAATAAAAGAATAATTTGTAAGTTTTTCATCCTGTTTCCTGTGAAACAGGGCTCATAGGAGTGCACTGTTTTATTTTGCTTTTTTCCTCTATTAGTAACTTTTGATAGCAACTTTTGAAATAACTTGAAAAGTGGTGGAAGGTCAGTAATGTAGGCTTTAAAATTAGTAGCTGGGTGGAAGAGAGACCAAGTTAGTATGCTTGAGGTAAGCAGAACCTTGACATTATATATTCATTTTGGCAACAGCCAGGGCAACAATCCAGACATCCCTTCCCATTTGCTGTCATAGCATTGCTCTCTCTTGCTCTGCATCCTGAAACAAGGGAAGACAGCAGAAATGGGTGTGTGGGAGGAGGGTTAGGGACAGATAATGCAGCACCTGAACAATGAACCAGGCTCCGTTGTTTTCTTGTTTCTAATGGTATGTTTTTTACAATCTAATTTTCTGACTGCTTTTACCTGAGAATCCCTAAAGCTGATGGGTTTTATTTCATCTACACCATTAAGCAAGCCCAAAGGATTAAATGATTTCTATTCCTTTTTAACATTGGGTAGATTGGAGAGCTAAAGATATGCTTTTATCTTTAATGAAACTGCACACTATTTGAAGTATTTTCAGTTTGAATGTTTCCAGAGTTTAATTAGCGATACATGAGCATTGCTCTGCAGTGAAGTTTTGCCTCTGTTTGCTTTTACAAATGTATTGCTTATATACTACAAATTTGTTCTGTACTAATTTAATGCATACAGTCTGTGAGCATTATTTTAACCTTCTTTGTTGTCTCTTATTTTCTTAAAATATACTGAGATCCAGCAAAATACTATGTACAATTCATAATCTTTAATAAATCAGTGTGCTTTTAAAAATTATTAATATTTATGAAATATAATGATAATGCATCTGCTATTATATATTACTATAAACTATTTGTATTATAATGCTATCTTTAATAAGAATATTTATTAAATATCAATAAATTTCCAGGTGGGATGTTTCAGTGGCATTGATATCCATATCTCAAGTACCCTAAGTGGCATCCTTGCAAAATACCTACTTCTCTTAGCTCAGGCTTTAAATTTGAAGATCCCCTGTTATCTGTTATCTAGTCCTACAAAATTCCAACTAGAAAATGGCAATTCTTGCCAAACCAGAAAGGATATGGAAATTTTGTGAAAGATGTTATTTTAGTTAAAACTCAGCAGCTAACATTAATAACTGAACATAAGAATTTGATTGTTTCCCTGTCAAAAAACTTGTAAGCAAATAAAAGAGGGCTTTAAAAAGAGCAATAATAATCTGTATATATTTATTTTGTGTAAATATATACACCTGTACTGTCATCTTTGGGAGAGGTAGCATTAAAAACTATTCTGGATTCTCTAGTTCACTTGCTTGCCAAAGGCAAATTAGCAAATATACTCAATGTTATATTCTGAAAATATAGAACTATAAAATATGCATCCCTTCTTTATTTATTAAAAAAAATAAAAAAGTAAGAGTCTGATTTTAATTTATCTTCAAAACATTTATAGGTACATGTCTTACATTATCCTTTCATATAATTTTAATTGTTCAGAAACCTATTTTTATCTGACCTTCTTTCACATTTCATTCTTATAAAGTACTTGGTGTATATGTTTATGAGTTATTTCAATCTCACAGATTTTCAAAGCTATATGTGTACAATTTATGAATATTGTATCTCTATTTGCCTGAAGATTTGATTCTGAACATGAGACACGTTTGTCTTCTCTAGTTTTCATCTGATATTTGTTTTGGAATTAACATACAGAATGAGATGATTAAGAGCAAAGATTTGTTAAGTTTTATTGTTATGACTGTCTCATGTTGAGTGGATGATAACCAGGCTGATCCAACTGTTTGGTTGCAAGAGGCTGGTAAAAAGGCATTGTGTCAACTGCTGATCAGGCAAATAAGCAGAAATTGTGAATGCAAAGGTGCCTAATGGTTTTACAGTGAATGTTCTCAGTCCACCTCACTGTCCACTGATGGACCCCAAAATTTTGTCAGTTACAATTTTACAGGAGACAGTGTTGAAAACCACGGTGAAATCAAGGTAAATGTTTTCCCTTAATAAATTCACACTGATTGCTGCCTGGATCACCTTCCTGCCTTTCATGTGTTTGGAAATGTTTTCCAGGAGGATTCATCCAAAGCAAACTTGTAAATGGTCAACAAGTATTTTTATTCATATGAAAATAGAACTTTCAGTAATTGCATTTAAGGTCTTACTTTTTGCTTTGAAGGGACTTTTATATATAGAAATGACAATTTGTTCCAGTAGCGTTTTACAAAATAATGTTGTGTACATTTTGTAGAGCAGGATGTTTTATTACAGAATAGCTATGCATGTCAATTTCAGGGAACAAAGAAAATAGATTTTGTTTTTTAAATAAAAAAGACTGTGGCAAAGAAAACCTGAAAAAACAAACTAACATAATTCTTGTAACAGTTCACACCACTCCTGTAGTTTAGGAACTAAACAATGTGAAAATGAATTGTTTGAATTTGAAAATACAGTGTGTCTTCTAGAAGTTAGCATTTATTCCTGATAACTCTATTCATTTCTTCATTTGTCTACCTGTGACAAACAGAATTATTGTATGTGCAGGGTAGTGACCAACTTTCTTTGTCAGCAGATGGGCATGATGACATACGAATGCTGAAAAGCTGTGTCCTTGGGAATTGACACTTTGGGAGGAGTTTGTTACTATAACAGTTTCCTGTGGTGTTAATCTTTTGAGAACGAATATCAGTTTCTCTTAGATCTCATATATATACAATTCACAGAGTTTGAAACTCCAAATTTTTTATCTTGTTTTTTTTTTTTTAAATGTAATATGTAAATCCTATTTGTATTTAGGGTAATTGTGGTAAAAAGACGGAGACATATTTTGACAGACTAAATTTACTGTTATTTCTCTTTAGTTTCAGGCACTGCATTCTATATCACAAACACTGGTCTTGCTAGGAAGAAACAACATACTAAGAAATTCTTTAATATCGCTTCTACTATCAGAAGTACGTCAGTTTGCTGAGCAGCTCTTGCAAGCACACCAGGTAGTATCATCTTTTATTTTGGAGAAGGACCAAAAAATGGTGTTGGGGACTATTTTTGGTGTATCTGTTTGTTTCAGAAGACCTTATAAATGCATTGTCCTATAAATTACACAGGTTCAAGAATTCAGGAGCTGACTTCAACAGTAGATTAATAAGAAAAGTGATATAAAGTAAAAGAAAATTTCTATATGGAAAAGTGAAATTATCAGACTGTATAATAAATAGACTCTATAGGTTTTAAGATCATGTTATATAATTGGGAAAATAGTTGAAATAATTGGGTAGAACACATAGTGTAATGTGCAAATTGTTGACTATACAGAAAGTAAAACTTGGGGATCCAGATGAACACAGAAATAATTATTTCTGTCTCTAGCTCATGTAAAAGTGGAAAGATGGTTGCTTCATTTTATTTCATAGTTAGATTAAATGTTTCACATTATGTTTTTAATTTTCCTCATGCAAAATTATCCAACACATAATATTGTATTTAGTTTATTGCAATAAGTAGGAATTAAAGAGCGGAATAGAACTTCTGGTTAAATTTATTCTTAGGTTAAATTTTTTCAGTAAACTATAGAGTTTACAAAAGAGAGAGGGAGAAAGGGGATGTTCCTTTAACATTTGAAGAAAAGAAGTATGAAATAAAGAGGAATTTCAGAGATTTTTCATATGTTTGCATGTGGTGGTCTGTATTTTATGCAAAGTGTTCAGCTTCACTTGGGATTACAACTTGACTCTACACTATCCTAAAATTATTAATAAAAAGAAAGCGTGCAGCTTTTTACTTGGTGGCAAATAAATTTGATACATACAGAAAATATTCATCATATTTAGTGGTGGCTCAGTTTAACCAAATGTCTTAAGTATTGCTCAAGAACTTTATTATTTTTCTCTCTAGGATATGATATGGTAGTAAGTTTGGACAGCTGGAGAGGGAATATATAATTTCCAATATAAATTTCTAATAAGTTTAATCATATTCTGAAAATGCTTTCAGGAAGGCCAGTTTTGAAATAATTAGGCAAAGAGCTGGATCTTATTTTAAGTCGCTGATAGCATATAAGACATTGATGGCAACAAAAAGTCAACAGACTTTTAGCCCATAGAAGAATAGGGAAGTGTGTGTAATTAGAAACAATAATTGGTTTTTACATTGAAAGAAGTTATTCACTTTCAACATTATTAAATGTCACCTGTTTAACAGAATTAGTCATCTTTTCTGTCAGAGTTTTTGCCAGTGGCAACACAGAACCTTTCAGGGCTCCACAGTCATGCCAAGCTCACACTGAACATTGCACTTTGCTGACTTAGTTACTATAGTCCGACCTTGCCTTTTTTAAGTATTGTATTTGGTGAAGCCTTAGGAGCTGTGTGTCTGTCTGTAGCTTTGTAGGACTTTGAAAAGCTGCAGTTCATGTAGGGAAAGTAACTGAAGTTCTGGTTTGCTTAGGTTGCTGTGAAGCCAGTGTTCCTGGAGTTCGTGCATTCTTAAATGGATTTATTTTCCTTTACAAACCCTTATACATACTGTATGTGATAATATTATGGAAATATGTCATAATTGGACTCTAGCCTCTCATATTTCTGATGGCGTGATTTACAGATCTGCTTCTAAATGTCTCTGGCTTTGTTAGAATTACTTTTGGTAGGTATGGTTCTACAAAGAGTTAAAGTATGTTTTCCTTGTTTTATAATCAAATTTAATGATATGGTATCCATTTGAAATATAGAAAATTACAGCTTAAAAAAATTCTTCATAAACACTTGAATTAGAATTTGCAGAAAGATAATACTTCATATAACCAAATTTCATTAACTGACAAGTATCTTAATTGTGTTTTATTATTTAAGCAACACTGCTGTTAATTGTAAAGATGTTTTGTGTCTTCCATTGCAAATAATCAAATTAGGGGCTCTGAATTTTAATTATGATTAGAGGTGTGCAAATATGTGGTGTTTGTTTTGCTTTGTTTGGTTGGTTTATTGTTGTTGGCAAATGGGAGAAATAAAGAAGTTTTCTGAGGCATTTATTCAGGTTAGCTTGTTGACTTTTGAACATTTGATGGAAAACAGAAATTGAAAAGATAGCTTAGTCATCCAAGCAAATTTCTATGTTTTATTTTTTATAGTAATAATGATTTTTTAAAGTTGAAGATGCTTTTCAACACTGACTTGGATTGAAAACAAATCCTGTTTAATTTTTTAAATGAATCATCTAGATAACTCACCACTTCCATTTAAATGTCCTTCTTAAGACTTCAGCTAAGCTCCAAATAGTTTGTCAAATTTGTGCATTCCAGAATATGGAACTTTATATTCAATGGGAAGTGTGCTCAGCTCAGCCTCCTGTGGGTTTGTAGATACATCCTTTGATAAATATTGAAAATTTTTTACTTTAGAATTCTGACTGATAGAGAGTTTGTGTCCTCTTGGAACAGACTTATCTGTCTATGACCCACAGTTTCAAAGAGCCTTCTATGTCCCTGGCTTTACAAATTAAAAAATAAAGTTGACTATAGGAGAGTGTAGCTAATTAAATAAAACAGAAAAGCACAGAGATTACTCTCAACATTTTTGTATTGTTCTCTATTTAACTAAATGCATTAATCTTACAATATGACAAACTAATGTCAAATATATGAATAATATAATTTTGTATACCATACCTCATTCTGGGATGAATGAGGAGAGGTTTAGGAAAGCCCAGCTTACCAATAGGTGGCTTAGGGGATGGTGCTATCGTCAAAATTTTGGGTTTTTTGATCATGGAGCAAACTCCGTGTTTCCCAGTCTCGTCAAAGCAGATGGGCTTCATTTATCTAGGAAGGGCAAAAGAACAGTAGCCCATAAGTTGGCAGGGTTGGTTAGGAGGGCTTTAAACTAGGTTTGAAGGGGGAAGGGACGGCAACTGGGCTCTCCAGAGATAGGCCTAAGGGCATAGAGCCCGAGTTGAGAATGAAATCAATGGCCCAGCTGAAGTGCATGTACACCAATGCACGCAGTATGGGAAACAAACAAGAGGAGCTGGAAGCCATAGTGCAGCAGGAAAACTATGACATAGTTGCTGTCACAGAAACGTGGTGGGATGACTCACATGACTGGAGTGCTGCTATGGGGAGCTACAAGCTCTTCAGAAAGGACAGACAGGGAAGGAGAGGTGGAGGGTTGGCTTTATATGTTAGAGAGTCTCTTGACTCTGTTGAGTGACAAGGTTGAGTGCCTTTGGGCCAGAATCAGGGGCAAGGCCAACAAGGCTGACACCCTTGTGGGAGTCTGTTACAGACCGCCCAACCAGGATGATGAAGGGGATGAATTGTTCTACAAGCAGCTGGCGGATGTCTCAAAATCTCCAGCCCTTGTTCTTGTGGGTGACTTTAACCTGCAAGATATCTGCTGGGAGCTTCATACTGCAGAGAAGAGGCAGTCAAGGAGGTTCATGGAGTGTATAGAGGACAATTTCCTTCATCAACGGGTAAATGAGCCAACCAGGGGTAAGGCCCTGCTAGACCTACTGTTTACAAACAGAGAGGGGCTGGTAGATGATGTAGTGGTTGGAGGCAGCCTGGGGCATAGTGACCATGAAATAATAGAATTTTCAGTCCTCAGGGATGTAAGGAGATCCACCATTAAAAGCTCTACTCTGGACTTCCAGAGAGCAGATTTTGGCCTATTCAAAGAACTGATTCAGAGCATACACTGGGAAACAACCCTTAAAGGCAAGGGGGTCCAGGAGGGATGGACATGTTTTAAGAGGGAGATTTTGAATGCACAGCAACAGGCTGTCCCAGTGTGCTGAAAGGCCAGCCAGAGGGGAAGACGGCCAGCTTGGTTAAATAGGGAGATTCTGCAAGAAATCAGGGATAAAAAGAAAGTTTACAGACTATGGAAAAAAGGGCTGGCTACTTATGAAGAATTTACAGATAGAGCTAGGTCATGCAGGAAAAAAATTAGGGAAAGAAAAGTGGAATTTGAAGTAAATTTGGCTATTTCAGTTAGGGATAACAAAAAGTCCTTTTATAAATGCATTAATAACAAAAGGAGGGGCAAGGAAAACCTCCATTCTCTGTTGGACTTGGAGGGAAATATAGTTAAGGAAGATGAGGAGACGGCTGAGGTACTTAACACCTACTTTGCCTCAGTTTTCACCAGTAAGACAGGTGGCCCTCAAGACAACTGGCCTCTGGAGCTGGTAGACAGGGAGAGGGAGCTGAATACCCCTCCTGTATTTCAGGAGGAAATAGTGACCAACTTACTGAGCCAGCTGGATCCTAACAAGTCTATGGGACCAGATGGGATCCATCCCAGGGTGATGAAGGAGCTGGCAGAAGAGCTTGCCAAATCGCTCTCCATCATCTTCCAACAGTCCTGGCTCTCTGGGGAGGTCCCAGATGATTGGAGGTTGGCGAATGTCACCCCAATCCACAAAAAGGGCTGCAAGCAGGACCCTGGCAACTACAGGCCTGTCAGCCTGACCTCCGTGCCTGGCAGGGTTATGGAGCAGTTCATCCTGAGTGCAATCACACAGCACCTTCAGGGTGGACAAGGGATTGGACCCAGCCAGCACAGGTTTAGGAGGGGCAGGTCCTGTCTGACCAACCTGATCTCTTTTTACGATCAGGTGACCCACCTGGTGGATGAGGGGAAGGCTGTGGATGTGGTCTATCTGGACTTCAGCAAGGCCTTTGACACTGTCTCCCATAATATACTCCTGGAAAAGCTGGTAGCCCATGGCCTGGACAAGTGTACCCTCTCCTGGATTAAGAGCTGGCTGGAGGGTCGGGCCCAGAGAGTGCTGGTGAACGGAGCTGCATCCAGCTGGCGGCCGGTCACCAGTGGTGTTCCCCAGGGGTCTGTATTGGGTCCAGTGCTGTTTAACATCTTTATTGATGATTTAGATGAGGGGATTGAATCCATCAGCAGCAAATTTGCTGATGACACCAAGCTGGGAGGGAGTGTCGATCTGCTGGAAGGCAGGAGGGCTCTGCAGAGGGATCTGGATAGACTTGAGAGATGGGCTGATTCCAATGGGATGAAGTTCAACAAGGCCAAGTGCCGGGTCCTGCACTTTGGCCACAACAACCCCCTGCAGCGCTCCAGGCTGGGCACAGAGTGGCTGGAGAGCAGCCAGGCAGAAAGGGACCTTGGAGTACTAATTGACAGGAAGCTCAACATGAGCCAACAGTGTGCCCAGGTGGCCAAGAAGGTCAATGGGATCCTGTCCTGTATCAAAAATAGCGTGACCAGCAGGACCAGGGAAGTGATCCTTCCCCCGTACTCTGCATTGGTGAGGCCACACCTTGAGTATTGTGTTCAGTTCTGGGCCCCTCAGTTCAGAAAGGATATTGAGGTGCTGGAGTGAGTCCAGAGAAGAGCAACAAGGCTGGTGAAGGGACTGGAGCACAAGCCCTATGGGGAGAGGCTGAGGGAGCTGGGGTTGTTTAGCCTGGAGAAGAGGAGGCTCAGAGGTGACCTCATCACTGTCTATAACTACCTGAAGGGAAGTTCTAGCCAGGTAGGGGCTGGTCTCTTCTCCCAGGCCCTCAGCAATAGGACAAGGGGGCACGGGCTCAAGCTCTGCCAGGGGAAATTTAAGTTGGATATCAGAAAAAAATTCTTTCCAGAGAGAGTAATCAGGCATTGGAATGGGCTGCCCAGAGAGGTGGTGGATTCACCATCCCTAGAGATTTTTAAACGCAGATTGGACGTGGCGCTGAGTGCCATGATCTAGTAAATGGACTGGAGTTGGACCAAGGGTTGGACTCGATGATCTTGGAGGTCTTTTCCAACCCAATCGATTCTATGATTCTATGATTCTATATTTCCACATGTTAATATAGAAAATAAAATGAGGTAAGGAAAATGTAAAACATCATAGTTATCCTGATTTTCCACCCAGTTAAGTTGAACTTTATAGTAATAAACTCTCAGGCCAGTTAGTAGTTTGCTTTAATTCATTTAGTACTTCATCATGTGCTTAAAGTGAAGCTCATACTTCAGCATTTTGCTGACACCGGGATGCTGACTTCCAGGCAAAAGCATATTAATATAAACTCTATTGGATCCCTTAATTTTTACAGATGTTGGATGTGGACTTTTCAGTTTTATCTATAATAGGAACCTTTCATGCTTCATAAATAGAGTTTATAAGAATATAGTAACTAAACCTTATCTTGCTATGGAATAGAAATCTTCTGGTCCCAAATTGGATTCCTACTGCAGATCACATAAAATTTGAAGATACTAAGATTTCAGAGGGGTATTGTGGAAGATGGATTATTTTTCAAATGTTGAGCTCCTCACCATGATAGCAGATCTTCTGTTATGATAACTGTTTCAAAATAGAGGAACAGAAACGGAAAGCACATATTGGTTTACTGCCCATTTCTAATCCCCCCAGGTATTAATTGCAAGATAATTAAAAACAAGAAAATAGATTTGAAAATAGTGAAAGGAAGACATACTGTGAGGTTTTGGAAAACTATTACTCAGTAATTGCTGATACATAGCTTGTCTAGTATTACATTTTTATATCACATTACTTTCTTTATACATTTTTAAAACTTTAAAATATTTCTATCCCCAAAGCCATACACTGAATAGTTGTGGGTTGGGGTATTTTTGTTGTTTTTTTGTTTTTTTCAAATGAAGACACAAGTCACATGTAATTCTTAATGTTTTATATAAGCGTTACCTCCAAATCCAAATGTAGGTGCTAACTTTCCACCTGAAATGAATGGCACAGTTAGACTTTGACACAGGATATACAGGGTGAGACTCATCCTCTTTAGTTTTTATGTTTGTAGTAGACATTGCTGTTTTGATCTGATTTACTTACTTTCATTTTCCATGATAGCCAAGGAAAGGAAAAAGTAATTTCTTGTCCAACCTGTGTTGTTGTACATAATTATGATAATTGGCCCTAGAGTTGTCTGGTTGTCTTGTCTGGCTGTGAGAAAAGAAACTTACATTAATCAGCTAA
Source organism: Pithys albifrons albifrons (assembly GCF_047495875.1). Taxonomy (NCBI): domain Eukaryota; kingdom Metazoa; phylum Chordata; class Aves; order Passeriformes; family Thamnophilidae; genus Pithys; species Pithys albifrons. Next base: position 31,115,918 of record NC_092459.1, read on the forward strand.
AATGTAGATATTTATGTTGTAGTCATCCAAAGTTAAGGGATGAAAATCCCATAATGTCTGTATGAAGATTTTTGGATTGTCTGAGGAGTTATTCCAGGAAAGGCCCGATCCTGCAGGACAGTTTTAACAGGTAGTTATGCAAAATATACCTCTGTCTGTACAGTGAAAAACTTACATAAGTAACATTATTAGATGTTTGTAACAAGTTCTATTTTATTTAAGGCAAATAATAAGTTAGTTCTCAGGTGTTCAGATTCTTTAGATGTACACAAGAAACTGATGATTGATGGTGATTGAGTGTGCAGGATATGTGTATCGGAGCTTCTTTTAAAATGCATTCAGCTATGGTGTGTCTGGTGTGTATACCTCTAAGTAGGAAGCTTTGTTAAATGAGCAGTCTATAAGGCAATTTATTGGAGAAGAAAAAGCAAAGAGGAGCATGGATGCACTGTGATTTTGACCACTTTCCAGGATTTTTGTTGCCATTCAGTACTGCCTAGCAAACAGTATTCCTATGGCTGGAGAGCCTTTTTTTTTCTAGCTGGCAAGTTAGAGGCACTGCAAATGTCATGTCGGACTAGCTCAGCTGGTAGTCAATTCATCAGGGAAAATGGAGTTTTCCTGGAGCTGGGTTCAGCTGGATAACAACAATGTTTAAAGTGCTGTGAGCTGAGCTATTAATGTCAGGGCTTCTGTTATGGTCCACCCCAGAAGATGAGAGTAACCCAGGTTCTTCTTAGTAGATCCCTTGGAGTGGATTAGTGTGAAATGATACTGAATGATTAGTGTTTGTGTAAATATGCATATACATGCATGTAGGGTTTATTTTAGAACAATTTGGTTGTGAAGGAAAGCAGATATGTAGCTGTTTTAGTAGTTTTTATCTATAGTAATATAGCAATATAAAAGCACACAGTAACACTTAAGAAAATGTGTAAGGAAAAGAAAGGATAAAAGTAGAAAGATATACAGTCATCACCCACTGGATCCAGGGATGAGACTTGATAGTTGCAATTTTGATGTCTATTGGTTGAAGTCATGGTGGCAATCCTGTCAAAATGATGGCCTTGATCCATCCGGAGTGGGAGAATTCCCCAGAACTCACAGATTTCCTGAGTTTTATATGCTCAGATTCAAGTGGGAACATCTAGTACCAACCCTGGGGCTGGGATTTTTACACCAGGTGATGTAATACTGTGAGTCATGGACTATTTTGAGAGTCTTTGATCATCTAAGGCATTACAGTATTGCATCATGCAGTTCAGTCCATTGTGGCCCATCAACAGAGATATGGTCAGGCAATGTGTGAATGTCTTGGTGCTTCCCTGGAGGGGAGTTATCAGAGGTAAGTCATTTCTGTAAGGAAGAAGAAACACTACCCTGAGCAGTCACTCTGCGTATTGTTTGCAAAAACTTCTGCTTATTGTTTGAGCCATCAGCATTAACAGGCCAGTCTCTCATGGGAGGGGGAGATGATGGGAATGAGTCTGTGCACTGTGATCTCCTCCCAGCCTTGTTTACTTCTCTTTCAACCTGAAGTGCTTAGACAATAGTACCACCTTATCTCAAGCTCCCATCAGGAGACTTAAGTCACCGTCCACTTCTGTGAAATCCAGGGAAATGTTCAGGTGGAGAGCAGGCTTCAGTGATTTAAACAATGTTTAAGCCATTAACTATTTCAGTCTCTCTCAGCTTGTCTTTGTAAGCCTTTCTTCATGCATCCGTTCTGTATCCAGTGGATGCTCTGGGTAGGTGTGGTACCCTCCACATGCTTTATTCCATATACAAGTGTGTCTGATATGATGTGGAGAATTCTTGAGATAAGCTCCTCTTTCCAAGAAGTTACTTAATTTATGCAGTTTATCTAACCTCTTCACCCATAAGTTTATATATGTTGTATTAAAGGTAGGGGAAGAAAAAAGCTATACTATTTTTTCTGAAATACAGTAGAAAATGGCTAAAATAGTTAATAAGGGGAAACAATAGCTGAGAATATTATGCAGCTAGAAAAGTGAAATACATTTTGCAGTCTACTGTTGTTTCAGATATTAAAATAGGGTATCAAGCACATTTAGCTTTTTGTACTTTGTACAGTTGACTTTATTGACACACCAGATTACTAATACTTCACCTAGGTAAAAGAAAATTGATTGATGCCATGTAGATCTTATGAAAATAGTTAAATTTGCATCTGGACATCTGTTCATCCTCTTTAAGATGTAATTTCTTTCCTTTTTAATGCTGATGAGCACAGATTGTAACATGTTTCAAATTGTGAATTGTTAAAGATGCTGCAAAATAGTGCTCTGGATAGATGTAGGATTAATTTTTATTCCATGTAATTGTTGAGGCTACTGTTAACAAAGTAAATAATGTCTGGACAGAATAATCAGTGGTTCTGCATTTTTTTCTTATATACCCAGTTTGGAGATATGTACTTTGGAAAACATAAATCTCTTCCCTGAAAGAAGGGAATGAAAGAATCAGTCAAGACCTGGTATATGCCAAGAGTGCCATACACCTTTGAAATGTATACCTGCTTTTGCTGCATATGTCATCCCCTATTACAGATTAGATTTTAAGATGCTTGCTTGTCAGACAGAACTGGAAAATGACAAATGGTTCCTGCGGTTTTTCTCTTCCCTGTCATATTGTCTTAAAATGATAACATTAAGGAGAAGAGTTTAGAAGTATTCTTACAGAACTAAAAGGTAGCAGGACTTTGCCTACGTTTAGGTGCTTGGCAAAATTGAGGGTGACATGTAATCAGAAAACCTCAGGTGTGTGTAGGAGCAGAAGGAGCAAGTATCGATTGCATGAGGAGAACTCTGTCGACTAGAGAATTATTACTCTTAATTTGATGAATCATATCACTCATGGAAATTTAATACCGGCAAAGGAGAAGTGCTTAAGTTACAGAAATCAGAATATATCAAATCTCAAAAAGTAAATAAGTAATATTAATTGAAATCTTCTTGTTTCAAATAGGGCACAAAATCTAGGATTAAAAAAAAATCCAAAACCAACCAACAAAACAAAACAGCAACAAAAAAACCCCATAAAAAACCCCAGATCAACAAAATCAAAATAACGTGATTATAAATTAAATAAAATTACCTAAAAAAATACCCATTTGAATTTCTGATGCAGTTAAGGTTTCACTGAACTTTTTAAAAAATCTGAGTTGATGCTTCTTTTATTTCCTTATTATGAATGTTGATTCTGTCCTTTTCCTATTTCTTTCTTTACAGTTCAGTTAACCTTTTGCATGCCTTAAAGCAGAACATGAATAAGGAAGAAGCATCAGATATTTGTTGCATATGTGGTATATCTGCTAGTCTGAAAGATCATTTCATTTTTGCTTAACCTGTCTTCAAACAGATGGTTTTAATATTCCTGTTAAGCTTCTTTCTTCATGGAGCATTCTTGCTTACAGACAGTGATTTGCAAAGTGCAATGATGTTACAGAAAATTAAGCACTGCTTCCTTAATGCTTTTGGATATTTGAGTTGTCTATGTAAACAGCATATATACAAATGTGCTCTTAAAAGTTCCATTTCCAGACGAGGTAATATTTTGTTACAGATTTACCTTCTCATTTTCATTTTGGAGAATTGTTTATAGTCTTCTTTTGCTATGCTTTTAACACAGTTTCACTAAATGCTTTTTTGGGATACCATATAAACACACAGTTCCTACATCAGTGGCTTTGCAGTCTATTTGCTGCTTGAGTATTTCATATCTTCATAAAATGGGAAAGGAAAGAGTCATTGCCCTAACTAACTAGGAATTACTGATATAATGAATTTTTGTTTGGAAGAGTAACAACAGCTGATAATTAAAACTGTCTTTAAGAGTTTAGAAAAATATAGTAAAAAGTAAATGGAAACTATGGATACGAGTGTGAAATCGTAACTTCATCTTTCTTTCAAGATGTTCTTTTCATTTTACAGGATTCACCAATAGCTTAATTTCTTAGGTTTGCACACACTTGCCTCTCTCTAAACATATGTGACAGTCCTGTACATGATGACCTATCAGTTTGTCACACTAGGACCTCTTTTATTGGTTTAGTTTGCTTTGTTTTGCTAAAAATACATTTAAAGCTGTGTTTATGCACCTATAGAGCTTATGCATAACCATCACTACTTTAAATCACAGTACCAGGAAGATTAACTGGTGTTTGTTCAGTGCCTTCTGAAATATTGAAGTGCTTTTAAAAACTCATTTTTTTGTAGCTCCCTGTGAGATATTATAAACACTAAACATATGCACAGCGACCTGTCTTCTGCAGTATGCTGTGATATGCCATCAAGCTTAGATCAGCTCAGTTGGTTAAAACGTGGTTGTAATAATGCCAAGGTCATGGGTTCAATCCCCTGTGTGGGCCATTGACTTAAGAGTTGGACTTGATGATCCTTGTGGGTCCCTTCCAACTCAGAATAGTCTGTAATAGTCTGTGAAAAACCACTTCTGTTCTTTGCACGCTTTTTCTTGATAAACAGTGGGTTTGTTTTGCATCTGTTTGTGCTTGAATTGAACTCTTACCTTAGGTTGTTATTTGGGAAGGATGGCTCCAATGTGTTTATAGTTGGGGTTTAGAATTAGGATGAAGAAATAAGATCCTCACCACAGAGGGAAATGCTTGACAGGCCGTGCTGAGGGATGTTTATTATGACCAACAAGACTACACTTGTTCTGTTAGTTCACTGTTGGGTTAGAGTTCATGTTAGAGTTCATGTTAGAACAAACTCTCTGGTTAACATGTAAACTGAAATTACCATAGGCTATAGTGGTGATGACAGTGATGTGGATTTGAATGTATGTGCTTGTGAGCTGCATGGAATGCTGCCACCAGATTCAGAAGGAGCTACTGTCCCAAGTTTGGCTCTGAAACAAGCAGAGTTCACTTCTCTAGGATTTAAGTGATGTAGAAGTCATTAATAGAGCCGGTTAATGTCTGGGATGAAAGGGCTTGGCTACGTTGAGTTTGTTCTGTAGCTAAAAGTTGGAATTATGGTTTGCATGACTGAGATGTGTAGAAGATGAAATCTGATTTCTTATTTTAAACTTAGTATAGATTTTGGGTGACAGCACTCTACCTGACTGGGTGACACTTGATCTGGCAGGACAGCAAACTACTATTAATTCTGTGCCCAGAGGGAAAATACGTTCCAGGACTGGTGTCAGCAGCAACTCCTATGCATTATTACATTGATGGGATTTCTGGTGTAGATTTAACTTAGGGAGATAGGTTGTGATGAGCTAAAGCTGGGCATCTTTATAGAAGGTACCAGAGCTTGACTTAAGGTTATTGTGCTGAAGACTTAGGAATCGGGGATTTCAGTTTTAGGTAGGCACGGATGATGTAGTCTTCTCAATCCACAGCACATTCAGTGAAGGCATTGTATTGGTGGGCCTGAGTAAGTGTCAAAGTCAGATTATTGGGACTCACCAGGGCTTTGGAGATAACAGTGGGATACTGGGCTAGGTTTGGGGTGAGGGAGAAAGGGAGCAGCAGCTGAGTGTGTTTAGATCTGTGTGCTAGTTACATGAGTTGCTGGATTGATGTTAAGATAGACAGCAAGGCTTAGGTGTCCAGGATTTGCACAGAAGAGAATGCTTTGCTGAAGCTGGAGGTATTCCAGAAAGAGAAACTGAAGTATGCTCAATCAGGATATAATTAATATGGATTGACTAGATTAAGGATTAAGGCATTGCTGGTTCCAGTCTTGAACTTGGATGAAATGCAGGTAACTAGATACTTTGCTGAGCTGAACCACAATTGTAAGTACACACGTGCACATACACGGGCACAGAATTTATGGTAGCACAGTCTATATTGCATATCTTCTAGAATTATTACATTCCTGCTAAAGCAATTTGAAGTGCATGTGGCACCAACATTACATAATTAAAAACTAGTCTTAGAAAATAGCCTTCTTGAATCCACTCTAGTTTAGCTTCCTATTATATAAGATTGGATTATTTTCACTTGATTCCAATGGCAAGTCACATAGGGAGAAGTCAAATGCATAGAGCAAGAAAATGAGAAAAATAGAAGAAAAATTTTTGTATATTTCTCCTTTTTCATAAATAATGGCATCACATGTTGCATGATTATAGAGCAGACTTTGAGAACGTAGGTTTTATGTTTTGAATTTCTTGGCATCTGTCATTCCTGGAATTGAGTTGACAAAGCACAATTAAACCTCTGAGTGTATTGTCTTGAAACAAGATCCTTTTTGCTCTATTTCATCCTTATAATTAATTCTTTCATTAAAAGTTACTACTACTGTCTCTTGAGTTTTAAGACTATTAAACTTCTAGCTGAAGTTGCAGTTTTAAAAAACTCTTTGTGTAACCTTATCATTTAATCTCTTTTACAAAGTCTAGCTACATTACCTACAGAATAGTGTAGGGAATTGTGTATGATAAATTAGAGAGAGATTGGAGTAATAACTAGAGCTAAAAATTTAAGTAGGATTTCTGCATATTGAAATAAATTATAAAAGAACTTAGAGTAACTGACTAAGTTAACCATTTTGAGTTCTTCCTATGCAATTTGATTATGTGAATATGATTCAAGCCTGTTGACTAACTTAAACAGAATTAATTCATTGACCAGTTGTACAATTATGGAATGCAAAAGGTTGAAAACATCCTCTGGAGATGATTTAGTACAGCACCCTGGTCAAAGCATTTTTTGCTCTTCCTTCAGTACTCCTCTTGGCCAGTTTTTCCACCCTGTCAAAGTCACCCTGAATGGTAGCACAATCTCCTGGTGTGTCCTTCATTTCTGCTTTTGTATCATCTTTAAAGCTGCTGAGTTGGGAGATGATACAAAAGGCTCATTGTCCAGGTCATCCCTGAAGATGTTAAATGGTACTGTCTCGGTTTGAGGGGAAAAACCAAAATGTTTTACCCACAAGCAGGGGAGGGGCCTCCTCCTCAATAATCACACCACTCTTTATCAAATTTAAGAAAAGGAATTTTAATACAAGAAGGATAACTGCTATATATATATATATATATATATATATATGTAAACAGACTAGTGCAACCCACTTCCCCAACACCATAAGAGGAAAAAAAAAAAAAAAAAAAAAAAACAACAACAAAACCCAGCAGGTTTTCCTCCGGGAGAAAAGGTTATACTTAAGTGTCCTTGTCACAGCCCGCTGGCTGCAGAGTGAGTTTCAGTCCCTCTCCAGCGAAACAGACGAGCAGTGGGCTTTCAGATGGACTCAGTCTCTTTCCCCTGTGTTCCCCGTCCAAGAAGCAAACAGGTACGAGCAACCAGCAGCAAATCCAAGGCAGGTAGCAGCACGGCAGGAAAAAGTAATCCGAAGTAGGCAGCGGCAAGACAGCCAGGGAAAACCCCAGCAGTAACCAGCAGGGCAGCCTGCCTCCTTGGAGCCCCCACTCCCCCGTTCCGCCGAGCCAAGACTGAGGAGAATATCCAAAAAAAACCAAAAGAGACAAACCTGCCCCCACCCCAGCGATCACAGTTAACTACTTCTTTTGTTAACCGCTGGCCTGGGCAGTTAAGTGGCAGGGGAGAGAATTTACATAATAATCCCAAACTACAACAGGTACTGAGTGCCAGCGTCAGCCCCTGGGGTGCACCACTAGTAAATGATCTTCGGCTGGATTTTGTTCTGCTGATTACAACCCTCTTCAAGGAGATTTCAGTCCACCTCACTCTCCACTTACCAAGCCTGTAAATCTATGCTGACTACTTTCAATCACCATTTTGTCCATCTTCTGCCTGGAAATGGTTTCAAGGATTCCTTGCTCCATCACCTGCCCAGGAATCAAAGTGAGGTTGACTGACCTACATTTCCATGTTTGTTCTTCTTGAAGACAAAAGTAACATTTGATTTCTTTCAGTCCTTGGGAACTTCCCCTAATTGCTATGACTGTCCAGAGATAATTGTGTCCCTGCCAGTGACATTGGCCAGCTCCCTGAGTGCATGCTGCCAAGTCCCATGGACTTATGTATGTCCACTTTTTAAAATGTTTCCTATCCTGTTTCTTCTCCACTGCAGGTAAGTTGTTCCTTGCTCCAGACTGTTCCACTGCTTCCAGGGATGTCAGATTCCTCAAGGCTGGTTTTACCAGTAAAGGTCAAGACAAAGAGGACACTGTGTCACACTTTCCTGGCCACATTTTTCTCTTCTTCATTTTGCTACTGATGTGGAAATCTTTCTTGATGCACTTCATGTTCCTTGCCAGATTCAACTTGAGATGTGCTTCGGCTTTCCTAGCCATCTCCCTGCACTCTCAGAGTGTCTTCATATTCCTCCCAATTCACCTGACTCTGTTATATGCTTGTTTTTTACTTTTTTTCAGGAGATTCTTGTTCATTCATGCAGTCCTTCTGCCACCTCTGTAGTCCTGCACATCAGGTAAACCATTCTTGAGCAAGAAGGAGGTGATCCTTGAAAATCAACTAGCTTTCCCAGATCCTTCTTCTTTCCAGAATCAAAGCATATTGGGTATTCCCAAATAAATCCCTGAGGAGGCCAAAATCTGCTCCCTGGTTGGCCAGGCTGGCAATTCATTTTTTTGATTTTGATAAATTTTCAAGAATTAAGTGAGATGACAGTTGAAAATTAGGTGAATTCCTAATAGAAGTGCTAAGTCATATAAAGAGAAGTCATATTTCTACCTAACAAGGAGTAATACTCTTCAGAAAAGCTTATATGAGCTTCAGTAACATTCTAGGAGCTACAAACCAGTAAATATAATAATTACCAGTAGCATAAAGTGAATATTGAAACATGATCTGAAGCTCCTCATTTTTCTCAAATATCCTGTAGAAAACCTTTCGTATACATAAGAGAGTGAAAAATCTGTTTTGGAGGATAGTACATTACCCCCTAAGTTAGCCCTTAGTCTTCCAGGGCTGAAAGGTATTTCAGAGGGACTTTAAATAACTGCTAGAAAGAATTATGTTCAAATAGGTTCTATATTTTTGATGTTGTTATTTTTTAATTATTTTAATGAAATAACATGTTTTTTTGGAATACATTAGCTTCTCTATCTGTTTAAGTTAGAACTTGTCTGATTTTTAAAAGGGTCCTAAATAACTTGAACAAGCAAGCAAAATTATTTATCTGGAAACCTTAATACTTGGATCTTTTAGGAGGTGTTTTGTTTTTCATCAGGATATCTAGTTTAGTTGGGAAGCTTGCAGCTTATGCTGTAAGCTTGATGAATCTTCTTTGTGTTCACTCATGTCCGAGAGCATACATTCCTTTTGCTTCTGGAGGAGGTAAAGTACTGCTGTTCAGGGAGTGTACAGGAAATAGGGAAATGACCAAGGATTAGTGAGATCTCAAATTACATCTAGAGCAGTGCTTGCCACTAGCAAGAGTGCTATCAACATGGTGGTTCCTTCACTGTGATTAACCTCACTTCTCTCTTTATCTAGATATCTTGCATCATACCTCTTTGCCTAGTCATTTTCTGTCTGCTACTATTGTATTACTGCTAGATCTTTGATGTTATCACTCCTCCCTTCCTGTTACCTAAACCCCATGACAATTACCTTCCTTTTACTTTTGTCAAACCTTTCACAGACTCAGCCTGGAATAGCCAGGAGGAGGTAACAGCAGAAATCTGGGGCTAAAGAGGGCAAGGAACTTTCAAACTTGAAACTTTTTCTCACTAAAAATAAGACTTAATTGTAAATAATTTCTAAGTTATTTTCTCAAAAGTAAATGGTGCATACTTCTAGTTGGTATTTCCAATCTTGATAGCAAAACCAGACTAGCGAGTTGTGCTTCTGTCAGATAAATGCTGTCTGTTTGAAAGTTGTTATTGTACCATCTGCTGAAAACAGAATAAATTTTCAGGTATAATGTGAAAAGAATACTTTTCTCTCTCAGAAACAAGACAAAAGAATCAATTCCCAGACAGCCAAATTCACCCACACTGTAGATCAGGTAAATGATAGTGTATTCTGAAACTTTTTCTCTGTAAATGTCTGTCTCAGCCATTTCATGTATATGCTTTTTGCTTTTTTTTGCTTCTGTGAGTGCATGTGTACAAGTTTAAAGTCTACACAGTGTTCACAGAAGCCAATATGGGCCTTGCTTTGAATTTCTGTGTGATGGCAGGTGTTGTAAAATCATGTCGCAGACAGCCAAGATTGGCATTAGCAGTTACATTGAATATTTAAAAGATTCTTTCTTAAAAAGAGGAAAGCTTTACCTCTCTCTCTAAAAGCATTTATGAAGTTAAAGTAGTACTTGTGGTATGTGTGGAACTATGCTAATTATTGTTATTAAAAAATTAATTCTGTATTCAGAGCAAAGACTGACTGCTGCACATTTCATGGCCATGTGTATAAGGACAGAAAATAGTATTTTTTCTAATTGAGCGTCATCCATTCTCTATACTAACAGAAACAAGTACCCTTGTGAAAACAAAAAAAACACCAAACAAACTGCAATCAAACACATAATTACAACTGTAGGCATAAAAGAGTCAAATTAGGCTTGCAGTGTCATTATATTGATTTAAAACTGCCATTCCTATTAAAAACAGGTAGCTAGTAGTACATTAAGAAACTATAAAAAATAAATAATTATTTGCAATATTAAAGAACACAATCTGAATCATAAACCTTAATTTCTTCAGTGCTCCATGATTCTGCTAATGAATCCTTTGACTAGCCTTTGGAATGCATGCTGCTATTTTACTCTACACAGTGGTTGCTAAATAATTAGTTGGCTTTACTTAGCTTAGAGGAAAGTATATTTTAATGAGCGTCTGAATTTAATTAATTAGAAGTTCATACCTGTGCTTTCTGTCTGTAACATAGGAGCTGATTCTAGTTTGTGGGTTGTTTAAGATATGGTTTTCCATGGTCACAGTTTCTTAAAATTAATTACCTTATGAAAGACTGCTCTTTCTAAACTATGCCTGTCTGTTTCTCTTGAGTTTAGATACCACTGTAAAAAAGTAGAGGAAATTAACTTTTAGGGAAAGCATAAAGTTGTTGAGATTCTCCTTATACATGATTTAAGGTTAATGAAAAGGAACAGGCTTTCTGTTCCCCTAATGCTTTTAGACAGTCACATAGGGATTAAACTACATACAGATGTATCTTTTTTATGTAATAATATTTTTTATTTGCTATACAGCATTACTAATCACCTTTAAACTGTAACTTTTGAAACCATGGAAAACTTACTAATTTCTTTCTCAAAATTCTTCTGTTTTCCATAGATAGTGTTGCTAAATAGGCCAAGCAGTAAAAGGTGCTTTGTGATGAAGAGTATGAAGTGTTGCCCAACATTCATTATAATTGTAAATTACATTCATTATAATTGTGCTAGTACATAACTAGGCAACATATGATATGTAAGAAACAGTTGGTCAAAATGTCAAGAATATATTTTGTTGACTAAAAAAATGATTATTGGTAGTTTGTGGTTTGGGTTTGTTTTTGAAGTTTTGTATCTTTTTAAAAATACAGTAAATTATAGAATAGGACATTTCCATGATCTATAAGTAATCATCATTGGATTCATTGTGTGTGTGTTTGATATATTTTGAGATATTGTTGACAAAATGTCAGTTCCCATAAAATAGTCTAGAAAAGAGAGGACTGAGCAGGGAGAGCAATTGTAATGGTCTCGTAGAACATGAAAAGTTGCTATACAATTAGTTCTTTTGTGTTCTGAACAGAAAAAACGTACTTGGTGGTTAAGGTTAGATGTCAAACTTACTTGCTGAAGTACTCCAATACGTTCATGATGAGCATCCTTTGGGGGTGACATAAGTATACGTGAACCTATCTCAGGGCAAGGATTGGGATTAGAACACTTGAGCACCCTTCCAGCCATAAATCTGAAGTCTTAAACTTGTATTTATATGTTATATTACATTAGTAACTGTGGTCAAAATTAGCACAGGAGGAGTTTGAGACATTGGATTATTGTAATAATTATTGGCTTGGACCAGCTCAACTCTGTGTGTGGCAGGAAGGGAGAAGTTGAATTCCACAAAAGTGAAATGATGCCCTATTCCATATCCCAGCCACACTGGGGTCTCCTTGGTCAGCCCAGAGCAACTGTCAGTCACTGGCACATCTGGAGCACTTCCCCACACCGTGCGCCGGAGCCCCAGTCCACTCCCGGAGTGGCCCAGTGGGCCAGAAGTCCCACTGGGGGAGAGTGGCCAGAGGTGAGCCAGAGTAGGTAAAACCAAAGACATGGTCTCCTTGTTGTCATGGCCCTGCCATTTTTTGGATTCCTGGCAGCTAGATCTATGCTGGATCTAGAGTGGCAGCTATAATTCTCCTTTTCTCTCGTTACTCCTCTCTCTTTCTTTCTTCTTTTCCTAATCTCTTTTCTAGATATTTGGGTAACTTAAAGTTGGATTCTGCTAAGTTGTATAGGTTAAAGTGCTAAGTTGTCGCTTTGTGAAATGCTTTATTTTGATTGAATGTTGCCCTTTAAACTTTTTCTAAGTTCCCTTATTTTCTAAAGTCTACCAGTAAAAGAGTGTTATTTGACCTCCTGAGAAGTCTATGCAGCATCTTCTTGTGTGCACTCTCTCAAGATATTTATTATAAGAACTGAAGGCCCTTTTAATAAATCTGGTTTGCGGCGTTTTGGAGCTTTGTATGTTTTTATGTAAAATCCCTTTAATGAGCTCATAGGGTGAGCCTGGATTTAGGGGGTAGGAGGCAAAACTTCACTGCAGATTTCCTCAGCTTCTGAGTTCTGGAAGAGATTAGAATACTATTCTAATTAAATGTGTGGATGCTAGTTTTGGGGAGATCTATATAATAAGGATGTAATAATTCTAGTAGTTCAGGAAAGAGTCTTTACAGAACATTTGCAACATTTGACTCATTTTAGAACATAGTCCACAATCAGGATTTCAAAGTGTGAGAGGTTGAAACTTTCTTCTTCAGGCAGTAATAAAAATTCAGGATGTAGCTTAGCTGTGTCCTGGCAGGGATTTAAACAGGTGATTTTTTTTTGCACAGAAGTGACTGGTTTGCATCAGAGGAAGCCTTTTGGGCATTTCATATTTGGAGTTCTGTCAATGCTGTTTCTCAGTCAAATTATTTCTGATGTCCCTGCTTATATTCAGTATTCACTGTAACACTTGTGTATAATATATTCTATCTATAAAGGTGGAGAAAATGGTAATTTTAAGAGAGGGCTTGGAAACTGGTAGAAAAACGTAGCTGAAGACTGGACTGCACCACTGATCGAGACCTTACAGGGTTGTGCACAGTTCCAGTGGTGCTATACATAAGTGTAAGGATCTGAGTAATGAGTAGGTTACATCTGTGTTCTCTTGAATAGCATTTCAAAGAATATGTACTGTTCTGAGTTGTTTTATGCAAAAAACCAAAATTAATAATATTCAAGAGCCTTTTTGCTCATTTTTAAATATTTCTAATTATCAAAAGAGCTGTTCTTCAAAATGTATTTTAGCATACATTTCAATTTCAGAACATACTTCTTAACTTCCTTGCAAACTATTTTATAAATGCATTTGAAAGTTAAATTGTTTTATTGATTCATGGATTCTGAGGTCAGAGGGAGTAATTTAGTCCAAACATCTTTCTACGCAGGCAATAGATATTTTTCAGATGCTGAATTTAAGAATGTGTTATGAATACATCAGATCTGAAGGCTCTTATTGATTCTGTTCATTGTTTACAATTATTATTCTCCTAATTCTTTAATAATAGCTTATGATTTTTGCTTTTTTTCCATTGTAATTTTATTACCAAAATTAAGTAACAGCTAATTGAAAAAGAAAAAAAAAGCCAAAAAAACCAACAAAAAGCTGGGATCAAGACTGATAGAATATGCTGAAATGGTATTACAGCTGCATAAAGTTATATAATGCTATATATAAAGTTATATAGTAAGTTAGATAAATTAGGAATGAAGTGTAAGCAATTGACCAACCAATTTTATGTTGAATAAACTTGAAGCAGTAATATTGACCAAATATTGGTTTGTTTCATTTTCAATCTATTTGTTAAAATATGTGTTTGAGGAAGAAATCCATCTGGGGGAAACAAAACTTTTACTAAAACTCATGGTCTAATAATGTTCTGTACACTGCTTAATTAAAAGTTAAAGACCAGGTCCAGAGCCTCTTGCAATCACTTAGAGGACTCCATTTTTCAGTCAAATGTCATTAAAAGTTTGGATTTATAATATGATAGCATATTCCTGAGTTTGGGGACTCTTAAAACAATTTAATTAAATTAGGATTAATAATTATATAAAAAATAATTAATAATTTGTTTATGTCAGTATAATTGAGGTTTTTAACTAGTGTTTTATAATTTTTACTTTTTATTCACGTAACCCTTGCTTTGTATCACTCATTTTTATTATGATCTTATGTAAAGCAGTCTTTCCTCTGCTTATTGTTGTTTATGAAACAAACTCTTATATAATGCCAGTTGTATTTAGCAGTGATGTCAGCCTTGGCTCTCTCTCCTACCTGATGCTCTGAAACACTTCTCTCTCCTTATTCACAAAGGGTACCACATTTAGCAAACCTGAAGTACTCTATTTGCATCTTCGAAGTTTTTATAGGCCACTTTTGTTGTGATTCCTGTAAGAAAGCATCAATTACAGCAATATGTATTCAGTAAGAAATGCAAATGTTTGATTTAAAAAGAGAAGAAATCTTAATCGTGTAAGATGTCTGTAGTATTTTGTGATCATTTTCATGTCATCCATCTTACTGCTCTTGTTTGAACAGTTTTAAATTGCAGAGTAAGATATTCAAAGAGGAAATTTAATAGGGATTTTGAGGGGTTATCAGGATACCAAAAATATATATATATATATTTGAGATTGCTCCAGCAATTCAGTCTTATTTATTCTTAACAGTGTTGGAATAGGAAAGAATCTTTATGGTTTTAACTCAAACCCCCCAAAGAGATATCCAAAATAAGATTTACTAAACATAGAGAAGTACATAGCAGAGTTGCCATGGCAAAGCTATTCTTCTTTCTGTTGACAGGCAAGGCAACAGGGAGGGCTCCTGCTTTTCCATATGACCCTGGTACCTCATCAGTCTCAGGTCCTGTGGGACAGAATCCCAGTTTGCCGCTAAGTATGTGAGCAGCATTTCTCCCTTTAGACCCCTTTAGATTCACTTGCTGACTTGGCACTTTGGCACATCTTTTGTCATCCTGAGGTGCGTCCTGACTGATTCTCATGCCTGAAAAGTGAAGGCAGAGGAACCAAAGGCAGAGCATTTTAAATCTCTTAGCTGGCAGCTTTAAACATAGTTTACTGTCACTATTGCAGGTATGAGAAATTCTGTCAGAATAGCAGATAGCATGCAAGATTGATTCTAACTATACATACTAACTCTCCACCCAAAAGATCTCAATTTTTCATTGGTTGTATTGTCTTTAAAGATGCATTCCTCATGCCCACTTCTTTCCTTAAATAAGGAATGCAGTATGAAGAAAGAAGATGGCTTTTTTATCTCCTTACTCAGGATCTCAATTCCCTGTGAGCAACTGAGAGTGGTTTATGTACAGCAGTGATGGCTCCCAATGAATTTCTGCACATACAGGAACTTGTATAACATAAACGTGGCAAATTTTATTGTAATCTGTGCACAAGGCACTGGTAGTTTTTTTTATTGCATTTGACTCAGCAGGAGACAGAGTTCTAAAATTTCATTCACAAAGATAACCATTTGTAGCCATTTGATCAGTAATATCTTACTTGTAAAATATCAGCCTATGCCAAGTTCCACATTTCAGAGAAGACTTAAAAAAAGTAATAAAAAATCTAAGGGTCTAAAACACCAACTGAGGAAACTGTTTCCTCCATTAGGAAGTTAAAGGAGCAAGGATTTTCAGTGAAATGCATGATGTGAAATAGCAATATTTTCAGAAATTTCTTAACTATCAGTGTAGCTATAAAACTAGGTTGACAGTACAGTCTGTGGATTGGTTTTTATGAATTTAATTATGTTGAAATTGAGGCATGTTGATTTAATTGCCCTTGTTATATTGAGGGTCTGCAGAAGCAGCTATATATACAATTGTCTTTTCAGATTCTAATTGTTTCTATCACTGGCAATTTTATTTTTTTTCTGATCTCTGAATAGTTGAAAGCATAAAAAACAAACTCAGATGCAGAAATCGAGTTTTAGTTGACATGTTTCTAACAAGGCCTTCAGGACTTTGTTGCTGTAGGGAAATACTAGCAATTAATGTGAAATTTAGTAAGTACACGTCTGTCTGTTAGTTAATAAATAAAACTTAGTGGGTTCTATTAGTTGCCAATTGTATCCAGGAATGGAAGAAGTGAACTGTGATACTTAAAATAAATTGGCATCTTACAAACACTGTTTGAGAAATAATTACAGTCCCTGAAATTATTAGCCATAATAACAAATTTTATTTTCCCACTTCTTCAAGCTATTTTAAAAGTAATTAACTACATAAAAGCAAACATCTGGTTTTGTAATTTAATCAAATATGTTAGTGCCAAGAACTTTTTGGGGTAGAAGAAAGGTCTGCTTCCTTTGATACTCTTTATTTGCAGTCCAAACCATGAAATACTGTGCTTGTATTGAATATAACAGTTTTTGCACTGGAAATGTTGTATTTGCATAATAGTCGGTGTGAACACAGGGGCTAGAATTGTGTTCCTGTTAGTTTGTAACTGTACTAGCATAAAGGAAACTTAGTAGACAGGCCCCTCTGCCACGTTATTCTCTTGAAACAGATCTTCCCAGCAGTGATCTAGGACTTAATATACACTTTTGATGTTTTAACGTGGGCTTTGATGTATACTCATTGTGAGAAATACTACAAAGGTGCTCTGGAAAATACTTGAGAGCATCTCTTAATGAAGTGCTAGGCTGTTCCAGATGACGTTTCATATCCTCCCTTTTTTAGTTCTGCCCGCAATGTCATAGGGAATAGAAATATCCTTTTCTTCTTCCACTTCAGAAATGGAGAAGAAATCACTCTGGACTATTTTTGGGTTGTGGTTTATATTTTTTTCATAACTATTTATAATTTCCCTACTTACATTTAGTAGAGTATCTTTGGTTTTATCTGTGGCTTTACTTTTGCTTCTAACTTGTTTTAGTTATTTTGTGGGGGTTTGGGGTTTTGTTTCTTTTGGGGGGAGTGTGTGTGTATGTGTTTGTTTTTACCCTACTACTTATTGATATTCTTTAATCCCTTTAGCTTCTCTCATCAGTTACTTGCATTACAATTTTTATCTTACCTTCAGTGCCAGTCATTGCCACCTCTTCTACTTCTTAGATTATTTGATATTTTTTCAGTACTTTCACATTTTCCTTCAATGGGTTTACTTTCACATCAACATACATTTCCATTTCTGATGTTGATCCTTGGAAAATTCGGCTGACATACTGGCAGCTTACAAGGGAAAACTGCGACTTCTGTAGTTTATGATCTTTAAGATAAAGCTATGTATCTTTCTGAAAGACAAGTAGATTCACTTACTGGAGAAAAAAAGGTCATGATTTCTTTTTTCCTTGAACTTTCAGATCAAGCAGTGTGGCCTTTGTGGTCCTTTCCATCTTTAAAAATAATGCTGTGTAAAAACTTCATAATATGTTATGTAATCCTTTCAAATACATGATCACTAAGAACTTGGCATTCTTTAAAAGAGACAGAATTACTACTCTGGTAGTCACCAGTTTTTGCCATCTTTCTCTAATCTTTTTGCAATTTTGTCAGCTTTGCATTGTTAATTTCCCCTACTCTTTCACTACATAGTTTGCTTTAAGACTGTTGACTTTTCTAGTTTCACAACTTCGTAATTATGACTAATTTCAGAGGCTAAACTGCTATTCATCTAATTCTTACTAAGTATTCATATTTTTGGTGTGTATGTTTCTTAATTTAGAAAACCCCAAAAGCTATTCCTCGTACTACTAGTTAAAGAAAGGGATGTGTCTTAAATTTTGTTTTTCTATGCAGCTCACCTGCAGTGTTGTAGTTTACAAACCCTAAGTGGTTTCCTTAGTGAAACACCTAAACCTTTTATTTCAAGCTGGAAATGGGAAGGAGGAGATTTGTATGTCCTTTTAAATGAAGTCAGTATGTAAAAGTGCTTCTGATATCCCATTCTCTTACAGAGAATTACTTTCTTAGGAAGAGAGAGATTTGTACCACCTAATTTCTGATTTAGACTAACAGATTGTGCTGCTTTTCACTGCTTACTATACTACTTGACATACCACTTACATAATATTCACATTTGATAGACAAGCACAGCAAAACCAGTCTGAGGGAAAACACTTGTGTGACTTTCCACAACACCTGCACAACATAGAAGGGTTAGCAGCACAGAACATCTGTCAGACACATAATGTTTTCCCAATGTCCTGGTTCTGGCCTGGTTTATTTTTTGCAGTAATAGCCAGGAGGGGGCACAGCTGGGACATAGAGGTTATTCTGTACCAACTCACATTGCTGGGGGTGGGGTGAAGGAGTCCCTTCCGGGTTGGCATAGCATGGGAGAGGGAGCTATTGGGTATTGTTTCCATGGGAATCATTCATCTCTTTCTTGTACCCTCTGTCCTTAGTGTTGTTGCTGTTACTGTTTGTTTTCTTCTCTCATTGATGTTTCCAGTAAATTGTTCTTACCTCAACACATGATCTTTACCTTTTGTGCCTCCAGTTCTCCTCTCCGGCCCAACTGCAGGGGGAGGAGAGCGAGACAGGGGAGTGATCGAGTGACAGCCTGGTTTCAGTAGCAGCACTAAATTGGAGAATACCATTCCTAAACCATGACACTCAGTCTTGCTATATCATAGTTTCTTGTCAAAACTGTCCTTAAGTAGTGTTATGCTAATTTTCTTATAGATCTTCCATATTTTCTTGCATTTAGTCTTCTTTCCATTTATTTGCCTTCACACTGTGTTATCATCCAGAATTCATTCTTCAAAGAAAGTATCAAATTTGCATTAGTCTTTTAAACATTTGTGTCAGAACATTCTAAAGGAGTTACTCTTCTGCTGTATCTTTCTAAAGCAATTCAGAGCTTGATTGTCTCTGTAGTGAATACTGCAGTTACTGAAGTAATCACTGTACATGAGTTAACTTTTTTTAAAAACAAAGACCAAAGAAATACTTTCAAACATGCAATAAGTCAAAATAAATCTAAAAAATGTACCTGTGTTCCTGAAAAATTATTCTCAGTAACTGTCTTCTCTAATGCTTTTAATATGAATGGAAGGAGACCATTCCAAAATAACAAGTCATTGACTGCTATTTAAAAATTCTTAAAGACATGAATATTATAAACCCAGTAGAATGGCAATTACAGTCTGTGTAGAATACTAATGTGCTACTTAGCATGAAGGAGGCCTTTGTTACAAGTTCACTTTATAGGTGAGCAAATGTAGATTGTTTTCAATATGAAATATGACAGGCAGTGATATTAATAAAATCTTGTTGCACATATTGCCATCGCTTAATATGCAATTAAATACAGTTTTAAATCCTGAGATAAATCATACTGCATACAAGAGCAGCAAATTAAAAACCACTCTAAGTATTTTGTCATTATTCTTTCATCAATTAATGTAGCAAGGTGGTGCTAGGTGTTGTAAATTTAAATTTTGAAGATTGTGGTTAGTGTAATTTTTACTCATTATTATAATGAATGATTATTTTGTTTAACCCCTAAGGGTTAGTTTTTTAATGTCATTGACCAAGTACAGAAAATAGGTTCTTAGCTATTATTTCCATGCAGAGCAACTGTTCTAAAGTATTATTAAGATTGTAAGATAAACAGGTACAGGTATAGATGATGAGTTATAGCAAAATCAGTCATGTGCTAATGTCTTCTCAGAAAATACATAACAAACTAGAGGGTTTGGATAAACCAAACAGAGACTTGTAAAGTCTTTTACTCTGAGAGAACAAGGGATTATGATTTAAAGAAGAAACAACTGAGGGTTTACAACAGAATTATGTAAATGAGTGTATGATGTAAAAAAGATAAACTGAGTTGGGGTTTTTTTGCCCTTTATCATTATGGAAGAACTAGATTGAAATTTGAAGGTAAGAAAAAACCTGCCATCTGAGACACACCTTTGTTCAAAGGTAATATCTAGTATATTTTTTCCTGATCTTTAGATCCTGCACAAGAACATTCTAGCTACATTCCTCTGTGTGAATATTCCATGAGAATCCTTGTCATATGAGCTAATTCTTTCTAATCTTTTTACTCCTCTACTTCACCTTTATGTTTGGACTATTGACATCACTGCAGATGTGCTTCTCTCTAAGGCAGGATTCTCACTTAATACTTGTGCTTCTCTGAGGATCCACATCTAATGGATCCTAAAGGGTGATTAAGAAGAGTAAATTCAAGAAATACTGAGATTCTAACCTATATCTTGTTCTCGGAAACTGTCAGAACATGCTGCAATTTAAAAAAAAAAGAAGTCCTAAAGTAGTAAAGATTTGAAAAACTGCAAATTTTCTTTGAAAACTCTCAGTCAATGTTTCTAAAACTGTTTAGATTTTTCAAGAGGAAAATAGGGGCACCTATTGGGAAGGATGGGATGATCAGATGCGTGTCTTTCCTTGTCACAATAGTATCCCACCTCTGAATGTAGGTTGCTTTTAGAAGGAATGCATGTGTATTATGCATCTGATCTGTTAACCTTTTTTTCTAATACATATGTGATGAGAAAAGTTGGGTTAGGAAGAATGTTCTGTTGACTCTTCCAATTACTGGTCCTTTTAATCATCAGATATATTTCACCTTTTGTGCTGTTGTGCACTTTTGCTTGACAAAAACGCAGTGTCTTCAGTCAATCAGAATGAACTCAGTGTTGAAACAGAGGTGTGAAATGAAAGTTTGTCCCAAACAGTGACAATTTGTAACTGGTGAATGAAGAAGGCAGAGAGCTGACTTTTCAAGTTCTACTACTATTTTTCAGTGTTAAGAAAAAATTCAGAAAGCTTTGCACAATTTCTGTTGTTAGTAGTAACTTTGTCAATTAAGTCTAATAAAGCCAAAGAAAAGCAGCAAAAGGCACTGACTTTATTCAGAAGGAAGTCTTCAAGTCTTGTATTTCAACACCAGCTAGAGATGCATATACTGTGTGGCATCACTTTCATTATTACTATTCAAAGATCATGGTATAGGAGAGTTACCTTTGGAATTGCATGAATTCTTTTAGCCAGCCTCAGGATGGACAAGCAAGCTGATTTAGGGATTTGGCAGTATTTTGAAGCTTTTTTCCCTTCACACTTGTTGCGCTCCTCTTGGTGCCGCAACTGTCTTGCTTTTGTAAGTTCTGATATCCCACAAGCATGAGGATTCTGCCTCTTGCTCTCTGAAACATCCTTCCTTTTTTCAGTATTTTGCTAAGTGTGAGCATAGGGGAGGCAACACACTTCAAACACTCTTTAGAGACTCAGCTGAATCTGCCCCAAGCCCTTCTAGAAAGCTGTTGTCCCCATGAAAGTCATGAGGGGGTATTTCACTGGTGAGTGTGTGTATACTCTCTATGCTTGTGAGATAAACATAATGTGTTTTTTCCCAAGTTGATCCCTGAGGTCTTTTAGCCATTCATTTATTCTGGTTTGATCGTAACATCACTGTACATTCATTTCAAGAATGCTTCTTTTGTCAGCAGATGTTGGTCAGAGTATCTCTCAGTTTACAAGGCTATTTTAGTTCTGTCAAAGTCATTATAAAAGTCTCAAGCTATGTAATGAATAGATAGAATAAAACAAAACAAATCAAATACCAAACCAACCAACCAACCTAAACCAAAACAACCCGCCCCCCCCCCCCCAGATTGGTTGATTTTTCATTTGGTTTTGGTAAAGGAGATTTGTTGCTACTTCTGTGGCTGCATGGGCACTGGTGGATAGGAGTGAATATAAGTTAAATTCTAGGGGTAAGATGCAAAAATGTGATACTGGAATTGGGAAGAAGTTACACTTATTTGCATCATCAGCCTCTCCAGCTAGTTAAGCTACCTATACAAATTTAAAGTTCTGTATAAACTGTCTCCCTCACCAATGTTTTTGTTCTGAATTCAAGAGTTTTCCTTTCAAGGCTTACTTGTTCATCACATGAACGTTTGAGAAAAATTTGATGAGATACCTATGTTCACACTGTAGTAGACGTGCCCAAAAGGCCTCTTATTTATTGCTTTTTTCAGTTTTGACTATAATCCTCTCTTTAAGAAGTGCATTTACTCTATATCTATATGTATACATTTGTATTACTGCAGCCAGAAGCTGTTCCATTTAGTTTTTCTTACTGTCACCTGGAACTGCTGTTAACTTTGGCCCTTCTAAAAGATAATAGTCATGAAGCTGTTTTACAACAGGTTGTTTTCTTTTGATCCTGAAAGCAACTGCAAGTCTCTATAAAAGGAGATTGGTTTTTTCCATACTACGACATCTCTTTTTTGCAGCTGTCATACGACATTCACATGAATCATAGTCTGTTTCTGGAAACTTTAGCTTGTTGCTGCTATCAGGGTCCCTTATGGGCCCCTACAAGTACATGTATGTCAGCATTCTGTAACGGGTGCACCAGACAGCTCAGTCATTTGCCTAAAATGCTGTTTCTCAAGGCAGAGTTGTTTCACTGGGCTTTGTTCAGATCCTTTTGGACTTGGAATGTACTTTGAGCTTCAATTAGGTGGTTGTTTCTAATTTTTTTCTGGAATTGATGCTCCTGCTTCCAACTTAATTGCTTTAAACTTCTATGATATCTCTTGTAGTTTGGTTGCAATAGTCTCCTTTTGGGTGACTCAGTGCAAAAGAGTGCATTTCTGGTCATTTATATCTTCATTGATAAAATACTTACTTTAGCTTTATTGATAAAATCATCTGTATTTTTGCTGAGGTATTCAGATCTTAGGTATTCAATTCAATCTCAGAACCTTATCCTTCAAACTAATTCTGTGAAGGATAAATGAGCCTGTAGCTCTCCACTACTTCTCAACTCTAGGTAGGCATACTGAGCTGTGTTGAAGCTTTGACATAAGAAATTATATCAGAGTGAAAAATCACATGCTTCTCTTGCCATATGTAAATTTTTTTTTAGGTCATTTCAAATCCTAGCATTCCCAGATTCATCCTTTCTTGGTGGCATCTATTCTAAACTGCACTCTGGAGCCCTCAAAAACCTGTCTTTTTAGACTACTGTGCTGCGGAAGCAGTTGAAACAAACAAACAAAATATGTGAAAATATCTAGAAAACTACGGGTTTGGGGCTTTCCAGAAGAGTCTAAGGAATAATCAATGGAAAAGTAATATTTGAAATAAAAACCATTCTCACTCACAGCCATGCTCATTTAGTTTTTGTAAAGCCTATAAAGATTCTGTAAAGCCTATAAAGGGACTAATCTGTTCTGTTCTATGTTTTGTCATGTTTTTAGTCAAAAGTTGTGTTTTCTTCTAAATTTTAATGGATATATGTATATTTTTAGATACACTGTGGTGTTCTCATTATTTCATGACATTTTATTTTTTTATGATTTCCAATTAAATATGTTGATTCTGTAATTTCTTACATATTTAAGGTGAATAAGCAATATTTTTGTATTGCTAAATTCTATTAATCCACTCAAGATTTATCTACATACATATTCCACATAGTTTTAAATACAATAAATAAGAAAGTAGCACTGATTGTCAACCCTGTCAAATTTTCATGAAATTATGATATCCTACCATGTCTCTTGAGTCTTCCTGTTAAAGTTTGGAAAACTCTCATGGTATTTTCTGAAAATTTGGAGGTTATTATGGGATTTGGTGACAGAGTTGTAGTGAAAAACAGATGTTTTAGACAGATGCTAGAGTCATTGAAATACTATTGTTGTCTTGTTTCAGTCATATCTAAGGGAAACACAAATACATTTTAGGAAAACAGTTTTTGAAAATATTTTATTTATGGGAAATAGAAATGCTTTCCTATTGATTTTTTTATCAGTACAATGAATATAAGATTTTTTCCAAAACAAAAATATTGCCTTGAACAATATTTAATATTGAATGTTCAGCCTCTAACCATGGATGAAGAAAAATAACTGCATGATAAGAAGGAAACCTTTCTTCTTTCGCAGGATACTTTTGTATCTATTAGAACTATACAGAGACTTTGATTCATTGGACGAAACTGATTCAGAAAGCAGATGTCATGGGTTTTTTCCTTACAAATATTAACATTGTGTTCCAACTATCTTTGTTCTTTTCCTCACACAAGGCAGTACCTAGAATCACTCCTCTTGCTCCTTTCTAGGTGTTTTGTTTCATTTTTTTTTTTCACGGCTTTTCTGCAGCAAATAAAAACACTGTTTGAGCACATACTGAGTTTTAAGTTAGTCCAACCCCCCCTACTTTTGTTTATGTTTGGGCTTCTTTTCTCTGTGATAAGCGAAAACACCGCAAAAAGAACTGCTAAGAGAAAGTTTTGTATTCTAATGGCAGCAAGGTATTTATTGACAACGTTGTAGGCAAGCTAGTTCATGCTGGGCAAAAACTTGCCTAACTTGTTTGTGTAAAATAAGCTATTTTATAGTCTTAAGTTCATAGTTAACACCTTCTAATATCCATATTAATTACTCATAGGAATCTTGGGCAGAGCTTTCCTTTTGGCTTCGAATTTGGGTAGTGGTCTCCTGACTTCATCCCTCGGGGTGGTCTTGAAGCGTCTTCATCACTGTTGGACTTCTGCCTTTTCTTTGTTCAGTGACATGACCTGTCAAACTTGTAAAACCTTGGCTCTAATGCTACAAAATCTTGGTTCTCTATCATTTTGCTATATTCATATGTCTACCACTACCTGATTTATTGCCTCTGGTTTATGGTACAATGAACTCAGTGATAACCAAGTCCTGGAAAAGAAAACAGAACATGCTTAGTGATAAAGATTGAGCAAACAGGCCTAAAACTTGGGGAGGGGGTTTGGGAATCGGGCTTTGCTCCTTCTCACTCTGTGATCCTGAATCTGGGAGTGGTGGATTGTGTCTCTGGCTTTGGAGGAAAGACTGAAGTTCAGGATGCATATAGAGCCAGTGGTTGCAAGTTTACAGAGCTGAAAATAAGTTTAACTTCATCTGAAAAGGGAAAGATTTTCTTTTCTGAAGTAACTTAACATTGGTAGTGGGTAGGCAGCAAATTAGACTGGGAAAGAGGAAAACATGAGAATGGCCATGCTGTCAGAGGAGAGACCAAATATTCTGATTCTGACCGTGGTTGTAGCAGAAGTTCAGAGAGGAGTTTGAAGATGTTTCCAGGAACTTTCTCCCAGTATCCAGCAATTTGGGCTACCTAAGGTGAAGGGTGATTGTTTCTTTCATGTGTATCAGTGGATTTCACTGTTTGCTTTTCTTTCACTCCTTCAACTTTCACAGTATTCTGTGACAAACAGTTTAAGTGCATGTCGTGTGACAACCTTATACCAGCCATCTGCCACTTGCTGGGTTCGTTTGATACTTTCCATCCTTAGTATTGGAAGAGGTAATTTTACTAAGTCAAGCTGAATGTGAGGCAAAGTAATCATGCTTTTAGGAAAAAAAAAAAAAGAAAAAAGCCTTATGAGTTTAAAAGCATGTTCAATAGCTTCTTTTCAAAAATTAATGATTATGATTAAGTACAAATAAATGTGTATCTTGCATTACTGTCGGGATTGTCTGCTCTGCTAGCTATTAAAGCAAAGAGATTGCTATTTATTTTCAGTACTTCTCTGCATTTTCTAAAGATAGGTAAACTTCTGTCAATAAATCTTTTGATACTAACATAGCTGTATTTTTCAGCAATCCAATGTTTTCTGATGTGACTTTAATTAATAGAGGACTTTTTATTGTTGCTATTATTCAAAACAATTTTCTTACACTAGTGTCAGTCTTTACCTCTAAAAATGTGATGATTCGAATGGACCCACACTATAATAGATACATTTACAGTCTTTATTTCAGATTCTTTGCTGAAAAAACAATATATTTCACATGCTTCAACTTGTAAAGAATTAATTTTTATAATTTTGTAATAGACTTCAGAAATAACATATGACAGAAATGAAAATGGAAGTATATGCCTTGTAGAGTCCAGTAAATTATACTTATAAATTTCTGTTATAACAAGGATGTTCATATTTTTTGATCTCTCTAAATGATTTATCTTAGTGATTTATATTTTAACTTGCTTTAACAGGATAAAAGGGATTAGAATTTTCATTTTAAAGCTTTCTGTGTTTTTGTTATGTTACCTGCAAGGCAATAGTTGTGATTCTTGCTCCAAAATGGAAACGTCAGTGTTCCACTGTTGGTATATTTAATTTCTTGCAATATTTTGTGAAAATTGTGTTACTAGATACGAATAATATTGCTTAGGATGGCTCGGGAATTGCCTGTAATTCAGTGTGTCACAGTAAGGGCTAGTAACAGATGACCCTGCTTAGTGATATGTGGAAAAGGCACAATGCATAGATGCCTCAGGTATAATTATCTTCCCCTAGGGTAACAGCAAAGAGAAGAAGCACTTTAAATTCTTTAAAAAGTGTTTTCCAGGGTATGCCAAATTGTCATGTCTGGGCAGATACTATTTTTGCAAAATTCTTACTGTTGCTTCTGAAACCTCTTTAGCATGAGGCTGGCTGGGACATCCAAAGTGGTGTTGGCAGTATGTTGCTCAGGACCAGACACTGCACGTACTGTAGATTCAGTTATTCCAAGAGTTTGGCTGGTGGTCCCTCCTCTGTAATTTAACTTCTGCAAATGTTGGTAATTCCTTGACACTTTCTGCAGTCACATTTTGTATTGATCTGTAAGCAGAATAGTTGAATCTTAGGGGGCTACTTGAGAAGAAAGTGATACTCAGAGTTTCAGAACCCTTTGAATAAAAGATCAAAATATTTTGAAAATTTGGCAGGTGGGAGTATAAATTCAAATAAGGAATTTTAGGTGGTGTGAATTGTGTTTTAGATACTGAGAAACGGCATACGTCAGTTTGAACTTACTTGGCAGGTGAATATTGACATGGCTATTAGTGCTATGGGGCAGTCCCCTGGTGTAATGGTGAGCACTCCGGACTCTGATCACAAGGTCGTGAGTTTGAGTCCCAGTGGAGACCTTACCGGGCAGTTCAATGCCTCCCTGCCATCTAATCCCGTCAGATCTCGGATGCTCAGCCGGGTCAGCCCCGGTTAGTACCGGGTGCTGTGACAGTCCCGAGGACTTCACTGTCACTGTCCAAGCTCGCTCGGCCGTGGCAGATGGACCTTAGGACTTAAACGGTGGGGCCAGTTCGCACGCTGTGCCTCACCTAAAAAATCCACTGTGCAGGCTCGAAGAACACACCCCCATGTGGGGAAAGCCCTTCCCAAATCTTCATTCACGAAGTTTGACCATACATAGATACATACATTAGTGCTATGGTTATTAGGAGGGATATTCAAGAAATAGGCTTTTCAAATCACAAAATTAAGTAATTAAAGAGAAATGCTAATCAGCGAAAAACTGAATTCAGTGTCATGGCAATTTGTGGTAACCTTTTACTTAAACACAACAGTATTAAAAACAGAACATCTTCTCTTACTAACAGAAAGGTAAGGCAGCAAATAAAATACATCAACAACAACAAAAGAGCTGGAGTAACTGTGCATTTAACAGCATGTCCTGAATTGTGTGTCTCTAGAAACATGTAAATCAAGCTCAGACATTTTCTAACAGGCATTCTCCACTTCAAGTATTTTTAAGTAGTTTGGGTAAGTGCTGTGTTCTGTGTTACACGGGACATCATCTTATGCTCACTCTGTGCCTCCTAGTCCATGAATTTGAATTTTCTTGCCAAGAATTCAGTCTGCGCATGTACATGCTTGTCCTAGCAGCCACCTACGAGGAACAAATGGGGCACTGGGACTATTTGCCGAGATGATGTGTTGCTTAATGGTATGCTTTATCAAGAAAAATATATGTTCTTTGTTTCTACCTCTCTGGAACATTCTTAGAAGCTTTGGCTACATTTGTTTCCCTGAGGAGGGGATGGGCCATGGGACATTTTTCCTGGGAATGACTAGATGGCAGGCTTCTCTTCTATCCTCCATACGCCTCAACTTAGTGGTCACAGCCTAGCAGCTGGCGGTGGTGCAGTTCCTACTGCCTGTACTTCCACTGGAAGGCAAAACTAGCCAGGCTTTAGCAGTTTCTGTTGTTTATTTCAGCCTACACCTTATGCTTCCCTGAAAAATATGCATGTAAATGAAGAGAAAGACCAACTTTTAACAGTATGTTTTAGTGAAATTTGACTTAGAATTTCTTGAGACATAGAAAAGATATCTTGCTAGCATAAAATGTTATATCCCTTCTCCATAGTAAAGGTTTGCCAAGAAATGGGAGAGGAAAAAATAGCAAGAAAAAATTTTCAAGAAGCAAAACTGTTAGAGTCTGATGGATTGAGAAGATTTGGGCAGAATACTTTTCTACTGAGATAACTATCCTCTAGAAGTGTTAATTTTATAACTTCCTAAGCAGCAGAAGTGTTTAAACACTCATCTTTCCAGTTTGATTAAAGTTTTTATCAATATGTCAGTATTTTATATAGCATTATGTTGTGCATAATTATTTGTTACAACACACATTTAAACTTAGTATCATCACGGGACTGAAAAAGCCTAAACACATTTTAACTGAATTACAGAGATAGAAAAGGAAGAAAGCTTTTTATCATTAGTCAAATATAATGATGCTTCTAAATTAATTTAATAGTTTTAGTTTTTTCAGAAATTTCAGCATTTTGGTCCTTCATTCTAAACCAAAAAGAAGTTTTTGCAAGTTCGACCTGTTTCTGTCTTATTCCAGAGAGCATACAAATGTTGCGACACTTTGTCCATTGCTTACATAAGTATCTGAGCTGCATGTGCCATGAACATAGTCTCGTTCTTTTCATCTAATTTTAATTGGACTGGCAAAATATTGTCTCTACTTTGTTGGTCCTTTGAGATATAAAAGGAATAAAAGTTACTTGTCTGTAGTCAGAAAGTAGCATCAGTCTTCTGCATGTGAAATTTCCAGGCTCACAAACTTCCTCACTAGAAATGTGATTTGTGGCTTCTGACATGGCCTCAGAGTTGTAGAGAATTCCTTCAAAGCTACATTCAGTCTCTTTTTCTTTGATATTGCTCTTAATATGGGCATATGAATAAATTATATGAATGCACATGAACCACAAAGACAAGAAAACAAAAATATTCTAAGTGCAATTTAGAATTTCACTAAGCTATTTCCTAATCTGTTCAGTTAAACTCCACATCTGTCCAGTAAGAGAGCAGGGGCTTGGAATTTGATCCAGGGCCATCTGATCTGCTGTTTAGCAAAGAGGAAGTGTGATAAAGGTCTGGGGACCTGGAACAGAGCATTTTCCTTTAGTATGTTAGTTCTGGTTGTTATGAAAGCATTGTGAAGAAGACAGCTAAGAGAACTTCTTCCTTAATTTCAGATAAAGTAGTAAAAATGCATTCTTTTCCAGGTAGTTGCCATGTAATGTAGGAGAAGCTTGGAGAATTAATTTCAAACAAAAGCTTTGACATTTCCTGCATTCTGAACGTGGTGATGTAAATATATTAGTTTTGATAGCAGATCATCGGATCCAGCCAGGAGGTCTTTGTAACCCTTGTTTCCATATTTTGTAAAGTTCAATCTTATATAAATAATATTTTTTAGAAAAATATTTAACTATGGAGAGTTTGTTTGTATTGAGAAATCATAATAAGAATATAATTTCTGAAGTTAACAACTGAGCTGCATGAAAATGCATATTACTTCTAAGAAACACATTTCCAAGTACCTGATGAGGCAAAATTAACAAGGACTGATATAAAAAATAGTGTCCAAAATCCATGTTATATATTACATACCCAGAAGAGGGATTATCTTAAAATTCATTCTGAAGAATAGAATTAGTGTTAAAGTTACTTAAGGTTTGTATTGATTTATGCTGGAATAGCAGTGTATACGAGGTTTGCTGTATATCCATACCTTCTAAACTTTCTGGGTGGACCAGCTATGTGTGTGTACATGTGCATACACTGCTACCCACTCACACACACTGGTGGGCAACATTAATAGGTCTATTATCTTACTGTGCACCATTAGGTAACACTAAAGGTATCTATGGCATAAATTTGCATCAGTAGTAATTGCATCAATCAGTGCTATCGAAGACACCTAACAGAAGAAACCAAGACACACTTTGTTCAGATTATTAAATGGTTTGGAAAGGTTAATTAGCCTTGAGCCAGAAAATGCTCTAGACTGATTCCCCCCCTGCTCGCCCCCCCTCCTCCCCTTTTATAATACAGTATTTCAAAATGCATTTGTCTCCAGAATAGCAATTATCTCAAAAAATACTTCCTTCCTGACATCAGACTTACCCTTTCTATTCAAAGTCAGTTCTGTGTGACTAAAATAACTTTTCTTTATGCAGAGAAAGCTAATTAGTTAACTTGTACCTTCTGTTTTCCAGAATAAATTGGATAGTTTACTAAAATGCAATTAGTTGCAATTTTCAAGACCTTTTGAAAGTAACGTAATTACTTAAGTGCTTGGAAGCACCTGGGTTACAGGAGTAAGTGAAGTGACAAAATTTGCTTTTATAAAACATTTTGTATTGATTCCTCACTTAAGAATCAAACTAAGATTTTTGCTTGTAATATTATATGTCTAATATCCAAATTACAGGAGTTAAAAACATAGGACTACATTTTTGTTTCTGCATTTATTTTTCTAACATAGTCAGGGGTTTTTTCGGGGCACTGTCACAGTGTATCACTGTAAAGGGTTTTGAAGATGGTGCATCTGAAGTTCTATTTTAGAATGGGATGAATTACAGCCTGAAAGACTCTGGAAAATACTGTTGCCGAAACTCAGATATCTACAACGCTGAATAACCTAAGGTGCACCTCCTGGCTTACAGCTGCTGGCTCTTCTGTAAAGCCCTACTCCTGACATGCCTTGGATACCCACACTCAGGCTACAGAGTCCCACCTCTGCTTCCCCCTGTTGGCTGAAACAGGAACCAGGCGTAACTATCTCTGTTGATGCCTGTGTCAGATGACCCCAATATGGAAAGTCTTAAGAGCAGACTTTGCAGGGCTTTAAAAACATCTATTTCCTAGAAATTTAGTAAGTCATTAATAACAGTTATTTTGTCAACTTAGAAAGCTGTAATTTAGTCTAATAAGCAAAGTAAATACATTTATCTCATCACTGCTAGTAATAGTCTAAACAATCAGGCATGATTGTCCTAGAGTCAGATATTTGGTACTTGAAGAAACAGACTATTTTTTTACCTCTGCTTTGGAAGGAGGTTTTCTGTAATTATACGGTTTGATTTAATTTGACTTCAGAAGTATGCAAATACTTAATACTGTCCTTTTATAATTTTTTTCTGTCTGTTCCATACTGAATTCTTGGCAGCAGCTTTTGAACTGTAGGTATTTCTTACTAGGTTCAAGAGAGACAGAACTGGAGTAGGCAAGACTGGTGATAATATGTTTTGATAATGAACCTAATTTTTAAGATTTCTGGAAAACTCGTCAAAATTACTTTGCTATGTTGAGGTTTTCCAGTAGGATGCTATGGTGTCTTGGTATTGTTCCTGAGGTGGGAGGCTACCTGAAGAATCTTACCCTAGGGTGCTTCAACACAGATTGTAGCTTTAAGAACTACCAGCTCAGAAAGTCTAAGTGAGCAATCTCTGAGCCACCATCTTCCACAGTTTTACCTGAAGAAGGTGAAGTGCTGTCTTTTTGTTCGATTCTAATGGAATAAAGAATAACTTACATTATTTGTAAAAACAATGATTATAAAATAAATTTCACACTTCAGAAAGTCTAGCAATTTAGGCTGAGTAAAATGATTTGATAATTTTTCATAGACCCATGTGGAAGCCTGGACCCATTTGGCTTTGTACCAGGGGCCTAAACAGTTTTTTAGACTTGTTAGAGCTATTAGTCCATTTTCCAAAATATATAATTATTTTTCTAGTGGCTATGATTTTACCTTTCAGTTCTGATCATCTACCTACTGTAATTGCAGCCTTTTTCAGAACCAAGACATCTCATATTGTTGGTAGATTTTTGCTGTTAAGGAGGACACAGAATTTCATTCTGAGAGACTACTAATCAAGATTTAAGTTTTTATCTTACCAGTTATTTCCTATGTATGGAAGAGACTCTGGAAGCTTCTATTTAAAATTCCAGTTTCCAAAGACAGGACAGGTAAATTTATATCAGATAAAGCTGTAAGATTTTTTTTTTAAATGTTGTTTGGTCAGTGAGCTTATTGGACAAACTGACTTCTACTTCAACTGACTCAGAACCTGAACTGGGTTGTGTATTTTCTGCTGAGACTGAGAATTTGGACTTTTTTTTTTCCTACAGATTTCACTTGAATAGATGATTGTCTATATTGAGGAGTAAAAAATTCTTTTCTGCTTGTTATTCCTCAGAAAAACAGAAATCCACCAATTCTAATTACATGTCTAAAACAAACAAAGCTGTTACTGCTGTTGTTTTTCTCTGCATCACTATTGTATGTCACAGTCTGTGGATAATTAGGTAAAGCAAAATCTCTTTGACTCGTGAAGAGCAGGTTATGTTGACTTTTCATTTCACAGTATGATGGAATGTTATTGGTTTGGCTGTTTCCACAAGAAGGAAAACATTTCTTAGAAGAAATGATACAGAACTTACAGCTGTTCTGATTGTACAAAGACTACCGCAAATTTTAACAGCATCCCTTACACTGTTATCTGAGGTGTTGGACTGCAGAAACATTTTCACACTGTGCTTACATACTGATTTTTCTTTATTCCCAGGTCCAGTCTGTGTATGACATTACCCGGTATGAGAATATTTTTCCTTTGTGCATGATTCTGGAACAACTTCTTCAAAACGAGACAGAAAAAAGTAGTGTTTCAAGCTCAGGCTATGAAGGAGAAGAAAAAATAAAATTTCTGAAGAACCTTGATCAAATTATTCTTCATCTCTCAGATGAATTCCCTTTGTTTTCTTTATATTTATGGAGAGTGAATGTTCTTTTGAACTCTGCTCAAATGCAAATTGATTAAAACAAGCAGCCTACTTTTTAATAGTACATTTGTTTGGAGGGATTGCATTGGAAAGTTTTTGAGTCAGACAGGAGAATTGTCGTTATTAGAAAACATTTACTTTAAACTACTGTTCTATACAGCAGTTGCAGAGATAATGCAGTTTACTTCCAATTTTAAATATAGAAAAAATGTAATAATCCAGCTGCCATTTGGAATAAATGCTGTTTCTTGTAATGGAAAACAATATGTTGGTGTTTCTGTACTCAGTGAAAAGGAAAAAAAGAAAGTTGTTTCAGGTGCTATTTAAAATAAACAGTATGAATTTTAAAGTTGAGTCATGATATGTGTATAGAGCTTCCAATTTAGAAAAATATTGCCTGTAATTTAAGGGTTGTGTAGCTTCTGTATGATTTAGATACAGTGTCTGGTTGGCAGAAATAGAAATGCTTATTTTTAAACCTGATAACTCATCATTACAAATTCTTACAGGACATACTTCATTACCAATTTAATAAAAATAGTCATTCCCTGATCAAAATAAGATCTGGTGCTCAGTTTTACAACATTCTTACATTCATTGTATACTCTTTGGCTTTACTTGTGTATGCACAAGTATAGGCACTAATTTACTCTCAGTTGAGTAATCATTTCAGAGAACTAATCTGAATAAATATAACTTATTTAATGGTTACTTAAAACCTTTCTTTTAAAAATTAATGAATATTGCTAAAATCCCCTTGTATATTTACCTATTATCTGATTTTTAATTTTTTATTCCTGTGTGATGGTATTATATCCATAGGAATAACTAAAGTAAAATGTTGAAACAGAAATTATCTTAAAGGTCTTTATAGTGTGAGTTCAACAGTATTTTAGCTGAACCAGAGTCTTTAATAATTCTAGAGGATAATTATTATAATGAACAACATCTTTTTCTAGTAGACAAACAACAGTTTTATTATGTCTCTTAGAGGTGCATATTCACTGTAAATATAAAAAAAAAATTGAACATTAGTCCTTATCCTTCCCTTTGCAGTTGTTTCATCAGATCTATTTTTATATCAGGAAAATTCTCTGAAACACCACTGGCTTCTTAATTTAAATACATTTATTTTGTAATAAGCCTTTATATATATGTATAATATATTGATATTTAAAAAGAAGATTATTTGGATGGTGGATTGGCTCCTCAAAGAGTGTTTCTTAGTTTAGACACTGGCCACCGTTCTGTTTCTTGGACTTCATATTTGATATGTCATATGGTCATTTATTTAATGCTTTCTTTTAGCAAACTTTCTTTCAACAGAAATGTTTGATTTGCAAAACAAGCATTCCTGAATAGTCACATGAGAAAATCAGAAAATCAGCCAACTTAAAGAAAATAAATAAATATATAAGTCTGGTAGCTACTCAGGAACTACTGTGCCCTTTTTATTACTGCTTTACTTGCTTGTTTGTTTCATTAAAGTAGAGAATGAGTTCTTCCTCCCTCCACAGCATTGAAAACATGATTACAAAAAAGCAAGGGAAGGAGTAAACAAAATTAACTGTTACCTAATTTATATAATTTTCATTTTCATTAAAAAATAAAAAACACAATTCAAAGTCTTTGTAAACAAAACACAGGAGGATACTGGCATCTGTATAACAGCAAAATCTGTATTGTTTCAAGACTCTAGTTCCAAATAACAGGTTCAACACTAGATTGCACACCACTGCATATTTGCTGATTGAGTGGCAAAAAATATTTTTGTTACTAGTAAAGCAACTCGAGAACAAAGGGACACATATTTTCTTTTTTGCAGATCATAGACTTTTCTCACCAGCAAACTCTCTAGGTCACTGGAAAAGCAATGGGTGTTTTGGGAAATATATTCATTGTTGGTAAGTTTCGAAGTAACTGCTCACTTGAGACATGATTTTTGACATGTTTTTTTCACACCATACAGAGAGAGGAGGTTTTGTGTTCAAAGGACGACATAACTACATGGCACTTATGCTCTGGCAGGGATTTGAAACAGTTATGCAGCTTTGAAAATGTTGATGAAAGTGAGAGTTCCCCTTGTAATGCCATTGCAGTAATGCAGACACACACTGGCCTCTCTGCAAAAGTGCTTTCAACTAGTCACCTCATTATCTGTTTCAGTGCAAACTTAAATAATGCAGTGAACCAAATTAATGAGCACCTCAGCTTTGGTAGGAGCAATAACCTCACAATTGGAATACTCACTAGATTGTTGTCTCATGCTCCTTGAAAAGATTTTTCACCAAGATGGGACTTGTCTCAAAATGAAGATGCTCAAAGGTAGACCATGTGCATTTAAGATGGCTCTGTGTGTTTGGGGTGTCTACTATGAAACATCTGCAAAGTACCCCAGTGTTTTGGCCTAGATATTCAGCTGCTACCACAAAGCACTGCAGATCTTCTCTAAGCCATGTGTGATATTTTCTCTCTTTATGTTGGTAGCTCTGATACCCTGGAACATCTTTAGTGGCACTGTCACTTAAATGCATCTGCTTAGATAACTGAATTGAGCAGTGGTGATAGCGTGAGCTTAGATATGTAGCTCACTGCCACAAGCATGCACTTACGTGTCTGAGTGTGAAAACTAAATCCTACCTTTGTGATACCCTATCTGTTTTTTAGACTAGGAGATCCTAGGTTTAAATCCCTGCTCTTCAGACAATTTCTGATCTTGTCCAATGACTCTGTTATATGTAACCTGTGTAAACATCACTGTCTTAAGTTTTGATATAAAACAGGATGACTGACACAGTCCCTGGAAGATTTACAGCCAGGTTATAAGAAACCTTTCTGCATTTTGGACTTAAACTAAGTCTTAAAATATTTACCAAGTGGTTATGACCACATCCAACTTCTACCTATCTGACCTCTAGAGAAAAATACCAAATCAGAGGAAGTACCTATGCTTTTTGCTGAGTGTAGGCAATTGGATGTCTCAAAAGAGCAATCTCCAAGTCCCATGTGCTGAGCATAACATGTCATAGAACTAAATAGGAAACACTAAAAAAATAACTTTGATCTGTCATTGCTTCCTGAAGTGTGTCCCTGAGTTAAAGTTTTAGAATGAACAGTTCAAGGATATGAACTTTTATCTTGCAGATCATTTTTGTAAATAAATGTACTTTAGGATTTGGCAAAATGCTAATGTTCTGCAAATGCAAATTTTTCACCCTTATAAATACAAATAAAAATATATGTATATGCACACATACATGTTTAAATTATATATTTATATGGTTGAATTAGCAGTGCTTATATATTAGTAGCCTAATAGCAGTTTATGATTTTGTCATTTCTTTTTCTGCTACATTCTTAGCTTCCTGAGTGACTGTCTTCTGTCTCCATTTGTTTTAAAAAGAATTTTGTGTAGTGTGTCTCTTTTTATGAGAGTAGAAAAACTATGAGACAAGGAAAATAAATTTTTATTCTAGTGCTGCTCCACTGACTGTTGTATTCACTGAAGAATTTTACATGCCTACTAATGACAGCAGTGGGTGGGATTTCAAAGTGAGCTGTCTCAGGATATTTTTGTAAGTCTAAATTGAAA
This sequence comes from Pithys albifrons albifrons, assembly GCF_047495875.1. Lineage (NCBI taxonomy): Eukaryota > Metazoa > Chordata > Aves > Passeriformes > Thamnophilidae > Pithys > Pithys albifrons. The sequence goes on from NC_092459.1 coordinate 31,152,596, forward strand.
TTTTTAATAATCTGTTTGTAATTTACTGATTTTACAATTTACTATTTATTGGTTAAAAAATGTTCCATATTTGAATTTTGTAATAATTTTCTTTTTTTCATTCAGTTATCTATGCATTACTGTCGGATACACTTTATATTTTACAGTGGTGCAACATTTGGCTGATGCTGACATGATCATGGGAAGATAGGGGTTGGAGGGGACCCCAAGGTCTCCAGTCCAACCTCCTGCTTGAATCAAGGTTAGCTGTGGGGTCAAACCAGTGTTGGTCAAATCAGCATTGTCTGTTGCTGTTTCAATATTCAGTCAGATACGGAACACTTTCAAGGTCAGAGACTGGATAAACAGCTTTTCAGCTTCTCTGTCTTCATGGTGAAACCATGTTTCCTTGTATACATTCTGAATTTGTACACAGTTGCTTCATTTATTCAGTGTCTTTAGTCTTCCCATCACCCAGAACCTGGATCTATCCCCATGATACCTTTCCCTTAGGCACTCGAGGCTGTGCTGTCAGGTTCCCCCAAACCCACCTCTTTCTAGGCTGAACAAGCCCAGCTGTCTTAACTTGCCTCACTGCACAGATGCTCTAGGCCCAGACATCTTGGTAACCCTTTGCTGAACATGCTTCAGTTTATCAGCAGCTTTTTACTGGGGCCCCAAATGGACAGTAGTAGTCTAGATGCAGTTTAACAAGTGCTGATTAGAGGGAGGTAATCCCTTCCCCAAGTCTGTGCTCCTTCTTACACAGCACAGGATTCCCTGTGCCTTCATTACTGCCACAGCCACCGCAGGCTCACAGTCAGCTCACTGCACACCAGGGCCCTCAAGGACTTTGCCTGCAGAACTGCTCCCCAACCAGGCACTCCTGTATCATTGCAAAGGACTCTTCCTTCCCAGGCTGGACACTTGGCACTTGTCCTTCCTGAACTCCATAGTCTCTGTCAACCCATTCTTCCAGGCAGCATCAGGCCCTCTAATGACATCCATGCCCTCAAGCATATCAAGTGGGACTCCCAGTCTGGTGTCATCTGCAAATTTGATAAGGGTGCACTCCGTGACCTCCTCCAGGTCACTGATAAATGTGTGAAACAGGATAAATCCCATGATAGCTCCCTGTGTTCCTCTACTCGTGACAGGCGTCCAGGTAAAGTGCAACCTATTAACCACTACACTGGGAGCTTGATCATCAAAACAATTTTTTTACCCACCTGCTTTATAGCTTATCCTTGCTTTGTGAGCACACTGACCAATTCTGTCAGCACATGAATATCTGGACCACCTGATCCCACAATGGAGAGATACAGACATATATGAGCTGAAATCTGGCAAAAACCCCAACTGGATCTTCAGTTACACCTAATTTTTCCTCCAGTCCATTGATCACTTTCACCTAAGCAGGATGGCCTAGGAGACCTAGTTGAAGGCTAAGACTGGAAAAGGCATGAAGATTCTCAGCCTTGTATGTGCCTACTATCACAAAAACTTTCATCCTTTGCAAATCTTTAATTTGATTGAGCGACATCAGTGAAATACTATGAGATAAATGACTTCGGAAGTCATCAGTAATGTAATTAAGTTTATCTGAGCACTTCCAAGAAATGTAACTTTGTGATTTCAGAATTAACATCAGATTTGAATATAATTATTTAATCTGAAATTCAGTTTAGCTTAGCTTGTTTTAAAAAGCTGTTGGTTTGGAGGTAATTAATATATGTTCATATTTTATCAATCTAGACAAGGGAATTTAGTCTTTAGATCTCTTACTGCTGTGGTAACAGAGGACTCAAAATGACTTTCATCAAACCAAAAAATAATGTTACAGCTTCTGTTTGTTGTTTTTTTTTTAGTTCCACAACCCACAAGCATGTCTAGCCTTCAGGGGCAGCTAAGTGGACCAAAACATTTCCTTCTCAGAGATGGAAAACCCTATCATAACTTGTTTTACACACTGGAAGTGAAGTACATTCTCCCGAATTCCCGACTTGGAAGGGAATACTACACTGCTACTTGTTTGCAAGGTAAAATAGCAGGGACTTACGAGCAAGGATATTAAAAACACAGTGAAAGGGTGTTTTTCTGTTCTGGAGCTCCTAATTGCCTTGATATGAAGCAGTTTCTGCAACTTCATCCTGGTAGTGTACTTCATTGAGACCTTTATTAACTTACCTCCCCCTTATATAAATTTTTTCACCCTCCTTATCCTTTAGTTTTCCCTTTATGCTTAAAAGTAAACTCACTTAGTCTGCACCTGCTTTCTTAATTGACCAAGGAAAGTTAGTTTATAATCCTGCTTTAATTAAGCCATTCTTTCAAAATCGTTTCTTCTAAACTTGCTGATTGCAAACTAGTTTTGAATTCTTTGGGGTTATGCCCTCCTTTAGAATTGTTATACTAAGGAGAGGCTCATCCTTGAGAGGAACACTGTTTGCATTTCACCTGCTTCCAGGCTTGAGTTCATGTTTGAGACAATCTTTTAAATCATACTTCAGGAAACAGTCTCTGCAAACCAGGAATATCCCCCGGCGAACAGAGGTAGTTCCAAGACAACATCTTCATTTGGGGTTGTTCTACAGGGCAATCTCCTTTCTTTTCTTATCCTAAAAATGCCATAGATTCACATGACTTGATGAAGGCCAATTCCAGCACCTTACAGAATTCAACTCTTTAATATTCATGGCTTAAAAATCAGCACACATGCATTTGTCCACATTTTCTCCACCACAACAGCATGAGAAGCTGTACGCTACAGATTTTAGCAATGAGGTTGGTTACTCCTCTAAGATGTCCCGGTGGTGACAGCTGCTATCAGCTATCAGATGCTGCTTCTGGTGTTCTGTCAAAGCATAGCTTTTTTCAGTTATAATTACTGAATTTAGTTACATTCTTTGAAAACTTTCTTTGCAGCCTGTGGAGGCTCAAATTCATCTCTGTCCATTGGAGTAACTGACCTTCCCTGACCCCAGCATGATGACACCTACAGATTTCATCAGTATACTCCCTGATGTATTCAGCCAAGTTTTTACAGTCAGAGGAATGTTACAAAGTAAAAATTCTGGAGAAAACAATAGAAATTGAAACTCCTGTAAATGACTATTATCTACTGAAAGAAGATAAAGCATAGAAAGCAAAGGTGCTTTTAAAAGTGAAATACAAAGCCTAATCTGTTTTCTTGTCATATAAATCAGCTTCATTGCATTAGTGAAGCATTTACTTTATGTTTCTGCTGAATGCAAATAGAAGCTGTGTCAGCCTAATTTCCTATTATCTTTTTGACATACAGAATTAAGAAGAAGGGTTTACAACCACAGAAGACTATGAACATACTTATATACAACTCTTTTTGTTACCTGAGGTAACATTTCTGACCTTAATAGCCCTTCAATTCATCTTCCTCTGGAAAGTTGTTACTTTTGGCTATTGCATATTCTGAGCTTTGTCTTTCATATCAGAGATGAGGAAATATGTCTTGAGCCAGAAAAAGAAAGAATGAAAGATTAATCTTTTAGCTTACTATTTTTCTTAGTGGCTGACACCCTTGAACCCTTTTCCTTTTGCGAAGGGTGAGGGTGGTGGGGGAGGCAAGGGGGTTAACTATCCATAGGGGGATTCTCAGTCCCTGTTTTCAGGACTTTTACTGAATATCAAGATGCCTCACTGGTACCTCACTGGGTACTTGTTATTCATGTGGTAGTGAGTCCTCTCAAGATCAAGGTTTTCAGACCTTAGAGATAACACAGTGTTTTTCAGCTAATCTTTCAATTTATTTTAGTAACCATGCATAAAAACGATTCTAAGGGCTGAGATAATTCCACATTGACCTTACTCTGAGGCTGTCTTGTTCTCCCAACACAAGAGAAAGCAGACAGGTGAGAAAACCAAAGAAACAAAAAGATAAACTCTGGTAAAGCCTCCCAGAAGGTGAATCCCAGAAGTCCCAGTGAAATTTTCTAAAAGCCTTCAGCAGTGTGTCATCCACACCCTTTTAGGAGTCCAAACAGCATGAGCAAATCATGCCTTTCAGGGTCCTTACCATTAGGGTGGAGCTAGCACAGGCGGTAGGAAAAATGTTCCCACAATCTAGAGCAGTGTCCTCAGCACTGTGCACCTCTGGGATCTACAGCATGAACTGGTTTGCATCACCGCGGCAGGCACCCAGACACTTAGTAGGTCGCTCACAACAGGTCTTCTTTATAAAATTAAGCATAGTCTGCTTCCTAAATACAGAACAAGTTGCAGTTTTTCATATGGTTTTGTAAAAAAAATGAAGGAACCCCTCATAACTAGGCCATGGGGATTGCCAATATCCCATTCACTATTAATTTTTCCTACTATTTATCACTTACTTTTTAAGGCCAAGAAACAAACAATTTCAAAGGAGACACTGTTTTTCTCTCTTTGTTTTTATATAAAAGACTTGCTTCAGTAGAATTTATAAGAAATCATGCATCACTTTAAATGTTAGGCTGCCACTATTAGAATATAATACATTTTTCTTTAGGTTTTTTTGTGGAGCAATTTATTCTACTATTCAGAAAACAGATTGTACTATTTGATGCTTCAAAAGTCTACTCATATTTTATAAGCTAATAGAAGCATAAAGGAAGCATGTTCCATATGGATACCACTGGACTCTAAATTCCTTGTTGCACTAGGGTACTGTTGAAAACATTTCTGTGTGATATTAATGTATGCTTTTGAGCAGCATAGTCTACTTTACTTTTATCCTCCTAATCATTATATAAACCAAAACTGACATCCAAAACTGTAATAAGTAAATAGACTATGAACTTTAGGATTTCTAGGGTTTTTTCTCCTAATGAGAAAGAAAATCCACTGAAAATATTTTATGCTGTAGTATGAAAATCACTTAAGGCAATAAGTGAAACAAATAAGTTGAAGAAATAAGTCCTATTCATGTATCTCACTAGAATTATTTTTGACACTTCCTGTTTTTTTCACTCATTAGTTTCTTGTAAAGTTGAAAAGGGTACTAGAGGCAGGTTGCACTCAAGTAATTTCACTGCTAAATTAATGATCTTATTCTGCACAAGGTTGCCTTATGGCTGTTATGAAATAAACTATGGATTTGCATTTTTAATGAGGGAAAATGTTGACAGTTGAAAGGTTTTGTTGCATTCTGGGACTAAACTGCACCCAGATATCAAATCTACTTTTACTGATAACACCTTCCCTCATGTCTTCAGCTTTGGTTAGACAGACCATACAGTGAGGGTTAATCTGCACCTGTTAATGAGAAAGGTGAAATTCTGAAATTTTGTGATCACCTTTGAAATGAAACAATCTCAAGGTTTTCTTACCTATTTTATTTTTGCAAGATCTTTCCCCACTGTTTTGGTAGCTGCAAGCACACATGTAACTACAGGTTAGATTCTACATTCACTACTCAGTGTAAGTTAGGGTGGAGTTTTTGTTCCTGTTCCATTAATATATTTTAACTTCAGGATGCACCCATGATGCAGGAATTAACAGAAAAGCAGAAGAATGAGTCCTAAGCTCCCATAGTACTCCTGTCCCAAAGAGCAGAAAAGACAAAAATCTTACAGATGACACTGATGAAGATGCTTATACAATTTTTCTTTTTTTTACTCTATTTCTTCAGGATGTATTATTTTCAAAAACATTTTGAAGAAAAGGGTTTATGGTAACCAGACTCTCAAATTCATTTTTAGGCTCAGGGATAGAATTCATGTCAGCAGCACTCTAAAGGAAGATTATCTTACTAATTTCCAGACTGATAAACAGCAGAACATTTTACATATGCTACCAAGTGCTGATAAACAGGAAAACATCCATTTCATATTCCATATCCCTGGTCAGATCTTATATTCTTCATTTGCTTTCATTTAACTCTCTAGGCTGTCCCCTATTATGGTTCAGTCTTTCCAGGCAGCATTGTTTGTGTTGATATCCGGAGCTGATTTGATAATAACTTTCTGATAACATTATTCTGCTTGGAGAATAGTAATTCTAGCTCTGACTCACTCTGCTTTGTATGATTGCAATCTTCCTTAAGCATGTTGCAGCTGATGTACAAAAACACTCTACATTGTGGTGAACACATTAGACACTGAAGTCCACTAACATTACTGGACAGGTTTGTGCATTAAGATTTAGATGTGCATCCTTTTATTTTTTTTTTTTTTTTTTGGTGAAAGAAGTGGCTGAACACGGATCTCACTGAAATAGGTGTTTGGTAAATGTGGGTCAGTCTAGCATGCATGTCCTCTTTTTGGTAGCTCATGTCAAGTGAGATAGGGTTTTGGTATGAGCAAGAGCAGTTCAGTAGACCATTGTGATCTCAGGCAACTGCTGTCATGAGTGGCTGGGAGTAATTTTGAGAAGTGACCTTTTCAGTCAGTTTGGCTGCAGTCAGGGGAAAGTGTGTCTGCAACCTTACTGATTTCTGGATTCTCCTTTCCTCTTGGTGCACTTAATTCTTTTCTCTCTTCACCGCTTTCTCTTTCTTGTTTTCTTCGCATGGATGGCTGTACTATTTGCACCACTCACCACACAGATGCAAAGAAGCCAATATGATCTGTAGGACTTCTCACAGGTATCTTATTTCAAAAGGTGGTCCCACAAGGCAGTGGTGAAGACATTCATTCTTCTTGCACAGTATCCAAGTGGATCACTTACCCAAGTTGGAAAATCAGTGGTCCTTGCTGAGTGTGTTGGGCATTAGATGGCTCCCTGGCTACTGCAGTTCATGTCCTGAGGCATGCAAGATGTGCACCACCCTGATGAGGCCCAAGATTCAAAGGCCACATCTGTATTAGCCATATCACCAGTGCCAGAGTCTTCCTCTGACCAAGACAACTTAAATTCCTGTAGTCTTCTAATCAGGGTTATCATATCCTAAGTGGCTGTTGAGGGACAGCCTGTACCAATCCCTGGGCTGAGTTGTAGGACAAGTGCTAGATGACCAGTACAAATGAAGTCCTCAGGTTTCGAAGGTCATGCACAGATTGAAGAAAGTTTTTGCACAGATGTGCCTGCTGCCAGAAATTTGTATAGATGTATTAGGCTTTGCCTAATATGTAGTTATGTGTGTGTACAAATTCCATTACAAGGTTTGTGGCCTTTTCTTTAAATGTCATCCTACCCAGAGGGAAATGTCACCAAAGGTTCTCAGAAGCGAGGGTGTCAGAAAAAAGTCCTAGAGGAAAGAGGGGAGCAGAGAATTAGATGGGTGAAGGAGGCCTGAACTCCCAAGAAGGAGAATTAAGGTAAGTCAGAGTAAAAGAATTCCTTGAAAGTAGAGCTAGTGTCTGTGCTTCCAAAGTAGATGGCACGTGATAGTTGGATCGCAAATCAGCAGATGGAGGCAAAATACCATCCTAGGGTGAAATTTCAAGTATATTCAAGATTATTTTCTTCCTTGAGGCATTAATTTTATTTTTTGCTGTTAACTGAAATTTTCTGTGTTTAACTTCCCTCTGATTATTTTTTTTCTGTTGATTTCTTTGCCATGATTGCAAGTTTGCTCCTCATGCCCTGCCTATGTTTCAGACTGTCACTAATACAATCTTTATTCCTTCTTGCAGATTACTTATGACAGTATCAAATGGTGTCAGTCTTAACACGGTCTTCTGCAATACACCCCAGGATATCTCTCTGCAGTCATTCACCAACATATATCATTACATTTTGCTAATGCTGCTTTTGTCCGTTTTTAGTTTGCTCAAGTAGTAGCATGCAGGAGCATGTGTAAACTTCCAAGGGGAAATTTAAATGACAGTCTGCATAAGGTCCGCAAGGAAGAGAACAACAAGCCAGGCTTAGAGGGATGATCATCAAAACTAGGGGTCCTGTTATATATTCAGATTTCATCTCCAGCACCTGTTTATATCTTTGATAGCAGCACTGACATTACCTGTATATCAGCTCTGTTGTGTATCATCCTAAAGGAAATAGTAAGTGTAAGGGAGAGCAGCTGAAAGTAAAGAAATTAAGACTCATGGGAGGGGAAATCACTTAGAATAATAATAGTATCTTGGTTTGTCCTTCAAAAGGACAGCTTTAGTGGGAATAAGGCCTATGGAAAAAAGAAAGCTTTATAAACATCGCAATTTAAAAAGTGACAACAGGAGATACCTGTTTTTCAGTAGACTGTCTCCTGAAATAGCTGCACTAAAATATTAAAGAAGAGAGAAGCTGAAAGTAAAGATGGATTCACTCAGTAGTGTAAAAGAAATGAAGAAGGTTAATAAAGATAATACAAAAAATAAAAAGGAATTAGTACAAGCAATTTTGACTTCTTCAGCTTTAATAAGCTCATTAGGAATTAGCTTAAAATTGTGATTTTTGTGAATTTTATGTTAATGTAGATTTCTGTTTACACTTTCAAGATTAACCTTTACAAGGTTGATATCATGAAATCAGGAGATAAAAATTCTCATTTATAGATGCTGAGAGTAAGGTAGGTACATTAAAGTTAGTAACATATATACAAATATATAAATAAAAATAAATAAATAAATACATACATACATACATACACACACACACATGCTACTTTGCTTTAAATCTTATGAGCAGCCATCATTCAGTTCTGCTTGAAATATGTTGTCATTGTGTCTTTGGTGCCTCCAGTTTTAAACTTGAGGGGTTTCTACAGTCATTGTCTCCTAAAAGTCTGTGGCACAGAAATGGAAGAAAAGTATCTAAGTTTGACTTTTTTTGAGTAGCACCTCTACGTAGGTGTGTTTCACAGCCCAGTCAATTTTTCCCATTCAGAAAAAAATTCTATCAAACCTAACTATGCAACAAGTTTCAGCACATTCTATTGAAAAAGGTTTTAGACTACAAGTGCCTCAATAAAGTACTAATAATTAAGGGTTTCATTCAGCAGATCAGGTTGCATTAAGTTCAGCTCAAAGTTATTTAGTTTGTCAACAATTTATTCTATAGAAACAAATGTTATCCATTAATGAGCTGAAACCCATTAATGTACAAATCTTTGAATAACTAAACTGCAATTATAGCAGAATGTAGTCCTCTGATGGAACAGCTACAAAGTTAATCTCTTTCTAATGTCTCACTGATTTCTATTTCCTATTTGTTAAATTATTGCCTAATTAGTGTAGTGCTTTGTTGTAGAGGAACAGCTTTCACTTTCTAAAATGTTGATCTTTTCATATTTCTACTTTCAGCAGTATTCTGTCTAAAAATGGTGCTGCTCTGCTTAAAAGTTGGCACTTCATTTACTGTTCTAAAATGCTGAGGTGATGAGAACTGTGGAAATTGCTGTAATTCTGCAAGTATTTGTGTTTGCTTATTGTCTCACAGCTGTGTAAGTGTTATTTGAAGATAGGGCTCATGAGAAAGAAAGAAAGAATTAATTTACTGATTTTTTTAAGCCTTTCACATTACGTTGCTTCCAGTACAGTAGAAAAGTCAAAGCTTCCACCAAGATAGATCTTTCACCGAGACTCAAGTTTAAGCTTTTTGATCTTCTGCAATCTGGATGAGACAAGATCTTGAACCTGTTTCTATCATTTTGTCTGCCTTAGCTTACAAATTAACCATCTGTCTGTCTCTCACAACTCAGGTATTCTTGCTCTGATTAAGCTCTCAGTTACCTGGTATTTAAATCAGATTAAAATGTCTACCTAAATTTAAAAAAAGCTTTTCCAGCTTTTTTTTTTTTTTTTTATGAAAACTGCCATGCAAAAGAGGCTTGCCTTTCAGGTGAGTATTTTTCTACAAAGAAAATATTTTCTTGGAAGTTCCCAGGCAAGTCAATTTAGCTGCTGAAGGGGGGAACATTTTGCTACTATAAATCATGCACAGCACTTAAAGATAATTGGTGGAGCAATTAAAGTAGCTACTAAGATTTTATGGTGTGCAATTATGTTTCTTCCATCAGAACATCATTAGGAGAATACTTGTTTGCCCTTACAAGTAGAGCTTATTAAATGTAAAGAAAAATGCAATTGGCAAGCAATAAAGGGCAGATTAAGGGACAAATAAGAAGTCCAAGGAGTTCTTTATGAACGGGTTTTTTGTTTTGTGCTCAGCTTTTGTTTTTCCAGCCTTCCTTGGAATAAAAATAAAAGCACAGAAAACCTATTTAAGTCTATATAGTTGGCTGACAGTTTTAAATACAACTTGATGTATCAGTAGTAAACAGATTAGCCTATAGTTAAGTAAAAAAGCAGTATTTGCTAAACTTGCAAACATCAAAACATAGCATTGAACACACCTGGTTTTTTTTAGAGTTTTAGTCACTTTCCAAAAGCTAGGTTTGTAGTTTTTAGGACTAGGAAAACTCAGGTTGGAAAGGACTCAAAAGATCTAGTCCAGCCTCCTTCTCAAATCAGCATCAATTAGAAGGACAAACCAGGTTGCTTAGTGATTTATCCAGCTGAGGTTTGAAAACTTCCAAGGATGCTCCATTGGAAGCATGACCTCTCTGGTCAACATATTCTGCTATTTGTTTGGCCTCATAGTGAAAATGTTTGTCCTTACCCACTCTTAATGCTTTTTGTTTGCGCTTACCTTTGTTATCTCTGTTCTTTCCATACATCACTGTGAAAAGAAGCCTGGCTCTGGCCCCCTCACAATGACCCTGTAGGCAGAGAATTGATGGTGAGGTTGTTTTTTTATAATTTCTTTATGATTAGACATTGTTAAAGGTTCAAACAAAAGGGTGGGGGGAGGAGTTTTTCTCTCCCTCCCAACAAAAAGGTTTGGGCAGTTGAAGTGCCAGGACCAAGAACAAAGGAGTGGTTCATAGCTCTGGATTCCAACTTAATGGTGGGGTGGAGGTGAGGAACAGACCCCGAGTACCTGGGGGGAGGAGAAGCTTTTCCTGTGTGCTGGCTTCAGCTCGTTTTCAGCAGCTGCTGTGCCTAGAAGCCACCATTTGCTGGACTCATCAGATGTTTGGAGGAAGCTGAGTTGCCTCGATTTCGGCCACCCATGACCCCAGCTCAGCTCTGGTGTTCTGTGCTGCTTGTCAGAGGGAGAGAGAAGGAGAGCTGTGGCCATTGCCCTGAATTCTTGCTACAGATCCCTTTCCTGAGCCAGCTTTCTGTCTGCAGAGGAGTGAGCACCACCACCACCAGCTCCTGTCCCTAGCTTTTCATCCCTGACCATACATTGCATGCCAGAGGGTTCCACCACATCCTCTTCTGTGGCCTCCATCTCCCATTCGAGTCATTTGGAGGAGTCAGCATCCCACAGACTACCTTTCATCTGTGTCTTACCAGAGAAACTGAGTCACTTCGCTGCCATCTGAGGCACAGCAGCGATCCCTGCTGTCTGTAAATATAATTACACTAAAGGGAACAGAGACAAAAAGTTGAGTTTTCGTTCAAAGAGTTTTGTCCTTTTCCTTTGTGGATATAGTGTAGTTGTTTGTTCTGTCCTAGTTTTGGTTACACACATGAACACACATGTGCACGCACACACACACACACATATATGGATAGACTTGAGAGATGGGCTGATTCCAATGGGATGAAGTTCAATAAGGCCAAGTGCCGGTCCTGCACTTTGGCCACAATAACCCCCTGCAGCACTACAGGCTGGGCACAGAGTGGCTGGAGAGCAGCCAGGCAGAAAGGGACCTTGGAGTACTAATTGACAGGAAGCTCAACATGAGCCAACAGTGTGCCCAGGTGGCCAAGAAGGCCAATGGGATCCTGTCCTGTATCAAAAATAGCGTGACCAGCAGGACCAGGGAAGTGATCCTTCCCCTGTACTCTGCATTGGTGAGGCCACACCTTGAGTACTGTGTTCAGTTCTGGGCGCCTCAGTTCAGAAAGGATATTGAGGTGCTGGAGCGGGTCCAGAGAAGAGCAACAAGGCTGGTGAAGGGACTGGAGCACAAGTCCTATGGGGAGAGGCTGAGGGAGCTGGGGTTGTTTAGCCTGGAGAAGAGGAGGCTCAGAGGTGACCTCATCACTCTCTAGAACTACCTGAAGGGAAGTTATAGCCAGGTGGGGGCTGGTCTCTTCTCCCAGGCACTCAGCAATAGGGCAAGGGGGCATGGGCTTAAGCTCTGCCAGGGGAAATTTAAGTTGGATATCAGAAAAAAATTCTTTCCAGAGAGAGTAATCAGGCATTGGAATGGGCTGCCCAGAGAGGTGGTGGATTCACCATCCCTAGAGATTTTTAAACACAGATTGGATGTGGCGCTGGGTGCCATGATCTAGTAAATGGACTAGAGTTGGACCAAGGGTTGGACTCGATGATCTTAGAGGTCTTTTCCAACCCAATCGATTCTATGATTCTATGATTCTATGATTCTATGATTCTGTGTGTGTGTGTGTGTGTGTGTGTGTGTGTGTGTGTATATATAGTTTCTATACATTTTTCTGTTTAAAACTCCTAAATTTCAAAGCCGTGGTGATTCTTTGGGGGAAGCCCTTTTTTTCTGGCCCATATAAATATCTTAGCTGTCTTATAAACTAAGACAGACATCTAACTGTGATGTTTGGGGAAACACTGTAAGATTAGAATTGTTTAACCCAATAAAGAGATGGCTTAGGTGAGCAATTAGTAGTTTTCAAGTACATAAAAGATGTATTTAAATAATGTATTAGATTCTGAATTTCTGGTTCATATGTAACACTGACGTTTACAAGGTTACTTCATGAATGCGGCTGAACAGAGTTGTCAGATGGAGCATACGCTAGCTGAACCACTGCTCAAAAAGAATTTGTTTAAAGTACAGACAGAACTAAGTCATGCTTTGCTCTCTTTTGGAAACTTGAATTTCAGCTGAAATAAAAAAAAAAAAAAAAAGAAAAAAGAAAAAAAGCACAAATTAGTTTGAGATACTCATTGTGTTTACTTGGTAGTTATCAGAAAGATAAAAATGTAATGATAATAAAGTCTGTTTATCAAAGAGAAAATGTCCAAACCTCTTATTCATACTAGGCATCCTCACCTTTTAGGAAAAAAGTAAAGGAAGGAAGAGAACACCTCTCTGTCTGCTGGACAGGCTATTCAATACTGGATGAATTTGTGTCATTTTTTTCTTGCTGCACCCTTGGAGAGAAACAGAAGCAATTCATCTCTACAACAATACACTGGATTCCCAGGTGTCCATGTTGAAGGTGTATTTAATTTCTAGTATCAGACTTCAGCTGAGTAGTCTACTATTTTTGCTGATACTGTTTTCCTTTCAGAATGGAAAACACCACTTCATGGTTTACCCTCTGCAGTCAGAAGTAGAATATGAAAAAACACCCAAACACAATAGGTCAGTAGACACTTAATAACGTTGGTAATAGACTTCTACACAACTTGACTCAGAACGTCCATTCCTTCTTATAAATTGCATCACCATCCTTTACTAGATTGTATTACAATTGAACATTGAATTTACAGAATAATAAAAATATAAGTTTTTGCCATAAATAATTCTGAATTTCAATTAAATTTAACACAGCAGTAAGCCAAAGCTAGAAGAGCAGTTATAACAGCAGTTGACAGAATAAAAAGTGGGTGAGTTTTTTTCAGATTTTTAAGTTTTAAAATTGTTTGAATTTAGGAGTTAATGTCCAGAGAGCAAATATGATGCATTAATCTGTGTTCAGCACAAAAAGAAATCCAGGAGTTTTATGATATTCAAATTATATAAAGTGGTGAATTAAATTCCGTAGGGTGAACCCACCACTCTCATTGAATTTCTGGATAATGCATATGCCAAATCGTGCCAGACTGAAGGCTTGCTCACACTTGTGGTATTTGTTGATTATCTCTCAAACATTCCTTTCTTTAATGCTCTGTGTAAGACTGTAATGCAAAAATTTGGGGTGATTTCCTTTTGTCAGTAGTGGATCAAGACAGATGAAATATTTTCTGTCTAGCACTTCTGCTCTTGTCACTGTAGCTTCAGTTTCATCTCTTAACTCGTTTGCTTTGGTCACGTGAAAGTTTCATTGATTATCTTTTTTTTTTTTTGGATGTTCTGTTGTCATCAAACACCAACCTCTACCTACAGTGACTGAACAGAGTCACCATGTTAAGTGTCTGTTTTGTCAAAGAACATACAGAGAAAATGAAACTAAACTCAAAAAAGTGCTGCACAAGCAGACCCTGGAGTTGTCCTCTGACTGAAAAGTGCTAGGAGCCATGAGTCTTCAGCTCCTTGTCTGGGATGTGTCAAACCTTTACATGTCAGCAATATTGCAAATCCTGAAAGCCTCTGAGAGGTCATTCACTTAATGACTTTGCATCAGGAATCCCTCCAGTTTCTCTGAGTAGTCCTCTAGCAAGGACTTTTTATTCAAAGTCCCATGAATTCACAAATCCCATGCCTGAGGATGCATTATCTAAATTAGGCTTTTGCTGTCTGACAGCCTTCCACTTTCTGGGGATTTTTTTCAAGACACAGGGGAGTCTGAGAGCCCATTTTTCAAGTCCTTGCCAATGTAAACATAGTTTTTAAGTGTCTTTCTAATTTTGATAGACACCCTTCTCACTGGTAAGGGAAAAAACATTTGAGTTCTGTTGTTCATCCTCTATCTGCAAAGACATGGTATGTGTGTGTTCCCTGCAGTTTCTGAGATTTATCTAATTCAGGGCACTAATCTTCCTATGATTCACCAAGAACTTCATATCCCAAAAGCAGACTCATTCTTCAACACTACCTTTGTCAAAAGAGGATGGCTTTTCACCATGGAAAGCACTCCCCAAGACTGTTTCTGTGGGAAATTGGGAAAGCTAAATGTATGATTATCTCCTGCTAGAGATTCTTAAACTGGATGAATGAGTTATGTCAAGGTCCAGTATGATACTAGCAGGATGAAGACTATCCTCAGCACTTCCTGGAATTCAAAAAAAAGCTCTGTTTCCATCAAGAGATAGCTATAGGTATTATGATACAGGAGGTGTATTAGTGACACGCCAAGCTGCTGCTTCCACTCAAGTACAATTTATCAGACATTATAATCTCCGAGGGCCTTGGGTGACCTAGTTTGTAACTATTTTCTGCAGTTCTTTTGGTCAGACTCAGAGCCTTGTACATCAGGGACAAGTTGCCTCCAGGCAATGACTCAAAGTTATAACAAAAAGGGTTCGTATGCATTTCTGTGCTTTTCCTTATAGACACTTAAAAAACTGAGTTGCGCTTGAGTGCGTGTTAGTGCACTCACAGTGGAGCCACAGCCATGTGTGTCTCTATGGGCTGCTCCACTAGTAATGTATTTCTTGAGTCTGATTTAAGGGAGCAACAATTTTGATAGATGATTAGAAGAAAGTCTGAGTGCCAATTCCTGAGCAATAATTGCAGTAAATTGCTCAGAAAATTTACTACCCACATCTATGAAGCTGTCTGATGCTTTTTTAGACAGTATATCTTTGCGCTCTGTTCCAGCAATCGTGTCTGATCTTTTGCCCAGTCTCTTTCCCAGCAGAATTTGGACTGGTAGAAAGTTGGCCAGTCTTCATCTTAACCTTTGAATCCTCTCTTACCCTGGTCCTTAGGCTAGTGCCTTTTTTTCTCACTTTCTTGACCTTGGCTTGTGCTTTACCATGCCGCTCCTGTGTTCTCTGCCTCTTCTGGCTCCATCCTAACCTCTTAAGTCTTCCCCCCGTTTGTGCCTAACAGCCCTCATGAAGAACAACACTGTTAAAGCAAGATCTTAGATCTTAAACATCTACGTGTTCTGAAGTGCCTTGCTGGTTTATTGTTTTGAGGGGGTTTATGATTTTATTTAGGTTATTATCTAAATACATTTCATTAAGATGAAAGAATTGTGCTGGAGTTGTTAATTTTTCAGTAGTTACCTCTATTTTTTAAGATAATTGTTAATTTCTGTGAAGAAAGTAGAGATTCTAGCCACAATGAGATGTTAGCATTTGAATGAAGGGAAACTAAATCTCATTATTTCTCTGCAATTGGCAAAATTTATCGTGCTGCCCTTTTGGATGAACTCCCTGAGTCAAAGAGCTACATTAAGAATGGACGTTCAGATTTCTCAGCTGTTAAGTCAAAGCCATCATGGCAGACACAGCATTAACTATCGGGCAGGAAGGAGATGGATGGATGGATTGGTTTTTTGCTTTAATGGATGTAATAGATCTTCCAGCAGTATCTATATTGATGAATTTTTTGGTGTTTTAAAAAACATTTTTTCTTATGTCAGCCTCATGATTTATTCTCTGAATTAATTCAGTAACTTGATAATTTGAAAAACCAGAAGCAAATTATTATTGATTCTTTGGTTGATTCACTCAGCCTTTGATTTGATATATTCATTATTTCTTTTTAATTAGCTGAACAATTTACAGTAATTTAGCCCCAGTCATTGTTACTTCTTCCTTTAATCATAATCCCTACACAGAGAAGAGAATTGATCTTTCACTCTACATGGTTAACTCCAAGTTCATCAATAACTCAGCAAATAATTTCAGTTTTTTAAGCCATTTTCCTAAATTAATACTTTTGTCCTGCCCAAATTAATTATAAAGTCAGTAATGAAAAGCAAATAAGAAAGATTCATCTATTTTGAGGGAAGGATATATCATGGTTAAATACAAGCGGAGAAAACATGGCTCAATATTAGTCATGGTCTTCCAGTGCTCTCTGAGTGGTGTCAGGTATCTCGAGGAAGTTATGGAAGTAAGATATGGAAGTAAGTCCTCTTTTGTCCTTCAAATTTAGCACAAAAGTCATCACCTATGAATGTCCTGGGCTCTTTTGTGACTTTCAGCTGGTCAGCTGCATTTTAACACATTATTCCCAAGTATATATAGTTGCCTGTGTTCTACTAATTTTAATACATCCTTTTGTTTTGACAACATTATATCTGTTGTCCACTGACTTTATTATCATCTTTCATTATCTATGGAAAATACTTATATTCTTAAATAATCATAGAATAGTTTGGGGTTGAAGGGACCTTAAAAAGGTCATCTAGTCCAACTCTCAGACAAGATTTGTCCAGAAAGCAAGCTTCAGTGGAAATCCTTCTTTGTCTTTTCAGTCCAATTGCTATAATTTGGCTTATTTGCACACAACTACACTTATTTTACTATATATGATTCAAAACCAATGACATCTAATTACCATTAGGCAGCAATGATCATTTTGGAAGAACAACTGTCAGCAGACGTGACTTTAAAGAAATGGTATGAGAGCCCAACTTGATTAATACACTGACTACGTTTTTCCTATTATTATGCAAGGACATTTACTTCACTTACTTGTTTAAGCTTTTTGAGAAACACTGAATTGTTTGGGGTTTTCTCCTCTGAGAAAATAAATAAATCTTGAGACCTGACCTGACACAAAATTGAGCATTGAAACAATTCTGTGATGTTCTCTTGGCATAGTATTCCTGACTTTATATGGCAAGTTTATTGGAAACATTCAGGTAAAATATTCTGATTTATTACCTTTCCATAATAGATATACTGAATGCCTAAAAATGTGGGTACTGAGTCTTTTGTAGGTGTTAAATCTGGTGGACTTGTTATAGGGGGGCATGGAACTAAAATTTAAATTAACAACATGTTTTATGAAATAAGAAATAAGAAGTGCATCTTGACTCCTCTTATCATCTGGTGATGAGGTATTTTAAGTAAAGCTCTGATCATTAAAGTTAAGAAGGGCCAACTAGTTAGCAGGATGTGCATACAGAGGAAATGCAACACTGCAACTCCTCAAGGGCCTCAGAAAATGAAATTAAAAAAAATAATTGATACTAAACACCACAAATGTCCACATGATTGAAGAAAAACATTTCCAGTAGGCTGAAATGAAAAATCTTGCCTTGAGAGAAGAAGGAGCATTCTGGTGCAGGACATTCTGTAAGGATAAGTACAGTTATCTACTTGGAGGTAATACTTTAATGTTTCCTGGAGACTTTGTAAGCCCTTAAGTTACTCTAATAGTGTGACTGTTGAGGTATTTGGAATAAATTTTATGTAAACATACACTATTGCTTCAAAAGCCTGCAATAGATTATATGGTTTAGCTGTATTTAAATTGCATAAGTTTTTTCCTACTAGACTGTATTCAAAATATCTTTATATGGTTAACTCACATAACAAAGATAACTTATTTTTTTTTAATTCAGGTCCCAAAAACTAACATCTGAATTTAAAAATAGGATCTAAATATAAGTTTTAGTGATTTTTGTTCTAGAAGTAGTAATCAACCCATGTGCTCATTTCTGTGTCTCTCCTCTGGTTAGTGCTGGGAAACAAATTCTGCACTAGGTAAGCAGTGGGCTTTTTTTTTTTATGGTAATATTGAAATAGCTTCAGAAAATCCAGTCTGAAGTATGAAAAAGTTTTTCCTCTCAAAAACTTTTTTCCTTCTAGTCTTAGAAAAATACACTTGTCAATACCATATTACTTCTTAATCTTTTATGCAGTAAACCTGGGGAAAACAGTAATCTTCAAAAGGTTTGGGTAACTTCTGGGTTCAAACATTTCCAGATTGTTCCACTTGGGATATATTGTGATTATCAGAGCAAAACTCATTTGTGTTGAAACACTGGCATATTTTATTTAGCAGACTTTGATAGGAGCAAATTAAATGGCAGAAATCACACAAGCTTAACCAATTTCCCCTTCTTTCTGCAGTAAAAAGGTTTTGTAGTAGAACAAATAGGCTTTTCTAAGTGTTCTATACATTGTTACGCATGAAATACTTTTAGAATAGTCGCCAAACTGGTGTTAGCACTTTACAGGGAAATCATTCCATTCATGAAGGCATTGAAATAAGGGACAAAAAAGAACAAAACCCGTGAATTACATTTCATGTAAATGTGTACATTAGGAAACATTGCAAAACAAAAATATTATTCATGTCCCCTGCCAGAGTAACAAGGATTTTTTTATGACCAGTGTCCTAAACTGCAGTAACCCGAGAGTTCAGAACTGGACAGACTCATATCTGACAAGTAGCTTAATTATCTCTATTACTTAAGAAATTAATTCACAACTAATGATAGTGCAATATACACTTTTGTAGGAAGTGCTACCTGGAACTCTTGTCACCTGGAAAACTGTCTTGCTGCTGAGTAAGTAGGCTGAATACTATGGAAAGAGGGGAAAAAACCTAACAAACCAAACCAATCCTCAAACTTTTCTACACAATGCCAGGTCTCAGCATTACTATTATATATCTTTGCCTCTGTTGCATTTGAAGAATATATATATATGTATGTATGTATGTATATATGAATATGTATATGTACATATATGTATATATGTGTATATGCGTATATATGTATATATATGTGTATATATATAAAATATACTATAATTGCAAAAATCCATGTTCTTCATTATTTCCACTAAGTTAATTAAATGCAATTTTCATAATTATGGGATTTTTCAATAGGGAAACCCATTTAGTCATTTAATTTCATTTACCCTTTCTGCTTCACCACAGGAAACTCTATAATTTTGCCTTTTTGATGTAATATAAAATATTACCAGCCTCACAAAGGAAGGCAAATAAGGATTATGTCTTTGTTTCAAAACTTTTAATATAATTCTTTCATAATTCATAATTATTAAGGCCCTACTCCAACAGTCTTAATTTTCTAGTGACTGTATTTGCAAATTTTAAATGCTAACACTTAACTAAGTCTGTATTTTGTCTGTGACTTAGTGCCATGCATCAGTACATATTTCCTTTCCTGTTTCTCTGTTACCATTAATGATTCTGTGGAAGTTGTCATTTTCACAGAATCACAGACTATTCTGAGTTGGAAGGGACCCATAAGGATAATCGAGTCCAGCTCTTAAGTCAATGGCCCACATAGGGGAGTGAACCCATGACCTTGGCATTATTACAACCAAGTTAAACCAACTGAACTAATCTCAATAATGAAGAGGTGATTTTCAAGGTAGTGGAGATGGTAGTGCTGCAACAAATTTGTAGGAAAATTAAAATGGAGTTGGCTGTGGCCTATAGTGAACTTGAGGAGGCAGCAACTTTTGAATCTGACCACAAACTCCTCTTCCACTTCTTGTCAAGCCCCAGAAGCCACAGCAAACCATGGAATCATTTAGATTGGAAAAGACCTTTAAGATCAAGTCCAAACATAAACCTGACACTGCTAAGTCCACCATTAAACTATGTCCCTATGCACCACAGTCTACACATCTAAATACCTCCAGGGATGGTGACTCAACCACCTCCCTGGGCAGACTGTTGCAGTGCTTGACATCACATCTGGTTACCATCTTCTGAGTCAAGAAGATGTAAAGAACCAGCTGTTTATGGATGGAAGAGAAAAAGAGGCCACAGACTGTAGTGTACTAGTTTGATAGACTGCATGTGCACCCTTTGTGCTTTTGCTAGGAGCTGTGTTGCCTGTGGCAGAGGAGGGGAGCAGACAGCTCAGCCCACCATCTTCCTCTTGAACCTGCTGTGTCAGCAAGAGCTTGTCTGCCAGCACCTGTGCTATGTGGCATCTGCATCTGCTGTTGCTGGCAAGAAAAGTGATATTGATTTTTCTAATATATGGCTATACAGGCTTTGCAATGTATCTGAATAGACTGTTCTGAAAAGCATCTTCAGAGCCCACTAGTTAGTCACAGGAGGTAGTTCAACTGTATGTGGCTTAAATGAGTCCAATGTTTCTCTGAACTGGGGCATTTTTTTCCCTCTGTGATGCATCAATGAATCAGCACCAGAGAAAGAAATGCAATTGGGTAATAATTTCACAAAATCAGAGCTATTGGTCAATAATTATGTCTTACCATTCCTATTTTATCCTTAAAACCAAAATTAAAGAAACAACCAAAAAAGGAACTCTGCTTTCCCACAGGATAAGCAGTTGTATTTTTAAAAGTGCTGCTAAAATCTATTTGTCCTTTTAAAACACATGGTTTAAAATTGGAGTACTTTCACCAACAGGATTATTTTACAGCTCAGTTTCCTTGGATAATATTTTTTCTGCTTTTTATTTTAATTTTCTCTTCACAGAATTCAGTAAGTATATAAATGATGCTTATTTTGTATTCTAAATCATAAAAAGACATAGTTTAATAACAGAAGTATTGCGCTATGTGGCAAACAGAACTCTGGGATTCAACAGTAAAACATGCTTGCAAGTCACAGTGAAATGTGCATGCACAAGAACTCACCTGGTTATGTCTGAGAGTCACTGTCAAATTTTTAAGGGACAAAATCACTGTGCTGTAGAAGACCCACTATATGTTTTCTTAATGTCCCATTCTCTCACTAAAGCTCTCAACAAAGAGCTTTAGTGAGAGTATGGATTAAGAAATGACCACTGGACTCAAAGGACTTTTGCACTGGCTCTCTGGCAAGTTTTACAGTAATACTGGGTACACTGTGTAGTGTCTAAAAAAGTAGACAGAGCTTGCATTTCTGTGAAATTGAAGGTCTGCTACAGATAAATAGAAAAAATGCATTTTCCTGGTCTAAAAGCAATGTAGTTTTTTTTTTCTTTTGTCTGTAGAAGTATGTAGAATTAATACATTTACTATGTGAATGTCACCATTCCAGCATGATAATTTATTGACACATCCTTCTGGTAGCCATAGTCAGAGGATTTACTATGCCATGCTATGATTTTTCACTCCAGCTAATGAGGAAGAGAAAGTCAGACAAAATTATCTGAGTGGGAAGAAGAAAGTATGTGCTTTGTTATTCATACGTCTTACATCATGTTGTGTCATATGTGTACAGCAACATACCTTGCTGGGCTGTGTAGAAGTCTTATGCCAGCAGAGAGGCTCTGGGTATAGGGAGACAGCAAGGAGCAGAATAGTAGGATGGAATTTAATAGCTTCAGAATCAGCAGTGGAAACTTTCAGGAATGAGCTAGTGAGAGGGGACTTGCATGATGAGAAACAAAAGAGAAAGTAAAATGTGCTTCAATGTCAAAGGCTACATTCTAAAATAGGTTTCTAATGTAAACCAGAGGTTCAGGTAAGGAGAAAAATCCTCAAGATATATGGTATGGTGCAAATAGAAAAGAAGGAGGGGAGGGAAAGATCAGAGATGTAGAAAAAGCATGGAGGAGAGTGTATAAAAGAGGTCAGAGAGTTTCCTGGGATTCTTAAGAGAAGAAGGAAAAGTTTTAATATGATTTTAAAATACCACAAAGGCTAAGGAAAGTGATTGATAAGGTACAGCTTCAGTATTAAAAAATATATGCCACCTGACATGTGGTGTACTTACTGGGAAGACTTGAAGAGTTGATGAGCAACAGTCAAGACAAGAGGACTTCAAGCATAACAGTGGTCAGGGAGACAGTTAAAGCAGACCATGGGAAGGCAGGAATGAATTGTAGTAAGGTTTCAAGGATAGGGTTAGACTTTCTCCTAGCAAAAACTGTAGGAAGAAAAGGCATATGTTAGCTATGAAAGCCTCTCAAGATTTTCCTGATAATTTGGCTCAAAGAACAGAGTCTGAGATTCAGTGCCTAATCAAGGTTCCCAACAAAACATAATAGTAATAACATCCTGTGACTGACTAGCACCCTAGTTTTTCTATTTGAGATGGATAAACAAAGCAAAGTGTAATGGAGAAGGAGATACAACAGGGTACAGAAGCCTATAAAAGATAAAATTAAAGCACTCTTGTTTCTGCAAGTTTCCACCACTCAAAATAGACCTAGATTTAGATAGCTCAATCCCACATGCAGTGCAAGGGGAATATAGTTTTAAAATTGAAGCAGATGAGGCTGTGGAGTCAACAACAATTGGAGAAATGACAGCTCCATAAAACAGGAAAATGGTGCAGATAAAAATCTGAAAGCCCAGTTCTCCTGACTCATTCATCCTTGGGCTGAACACTGTCTTGATCCTATATGCCCTTTTTTAAAGAGAACTGTGAAGGGACTGCTCAGGTGTATGACAGCTGTTCTATGCCAATGCTTGCAAGACACCTGGCAAACTTTTGCTGTACTAGATAACTCTGTCTCAACCATGGAGTTGAAGGTTTCCTTTTTCTTATCTCTTAGGTTTCATGCAGAATAATTGGAACACAGCAGGAATCCAGATTTTCCCACAGGATGTTTCAGTTGTCTGACCCTTTTCATTACCTCTCTTCAGTGCGGTAGTTGCTAAGAGTTTTGGCAGTCTCAGCAGCACACAGCAGTCTCAGCAGTAATTTGTATTGTCTTTTGCCTTGCATGTTAAAGAGAGTATTTCCTTCATGTGTCTGGAGTAGGTACTAAATGCAAAGGCAAATGACTGTTACAGCGGTTTCTTCACTCACCATCTGAAATGAGATGACAAAAGGATCTAGGAATGACACAGCTATTTAAGAAAAATTTGGAGATGACTGGAATAAAATGGAACAGCTGCTCTCTGTGGAAGCCAATAGCATTACAGCAGAAGTGGAATCAGCTCCCTTTATCCAGATGTTTCTAAATTAGGAACTGACCAAATAAAATACTTAAATATTGATGTGCTATATGGAGATACTGTAATCCTGTAGTTTGGATTTTGTTCCTGACAAAGGAATCCAAAGCCCTGTTAGGTAGTAATCATTGTATGAGGACCATCTGGCATGTCAAAATGGGATCCAAATGGCAAAGCACTGAAAAAGTGGTTGTTTAAACCTGGATATCCATCAAGGTTGGGAAGAGGGCCGACTATATGTTGAGTCCCACCTTGATATTCCAGAGCACACTCCTTACAAATACCTATATGGAAGCCCTTCTTTCTGGTCTGGTTGTCCTATATGTAGCCATATTCTCAGAGCATGTGTCTGGGACAAGGCTTAGTCTTCCCTTTAAAAGTAAAACTATTTGGTGGTATTGCTTACTTCTGATGTACATTCAAAAAGTTTAATTTTCAAAGAAGGAAGTCTTGGTTTCAAGGTTATTAGTCCTTCCTAAAATCATCTTAATCACAAATTTGGAGGTTACAATAGATGGGGCAGAGAGATGTATCTTTAAAACTGAGAGAAGTAGGAAGTTCATTGTCTACCACCACAATGGTTGTTTTGGTAGCCAAGACTGTCATCCTGTTTTGGTAAAAGAACTATTCTGCAGGGGCTATCAGGTGCCGGCCCAGCAGAGCAGCTCTACTGACTCAAACCCTCTTTGCCAGGAATGTGTAATATTAAAAATTTAAGCCAAAATGGTCCATACAGATTGATGATAATAAAGTAGTTTATGAGATGTTAATTGGCATATAGTATATATCAAAAAAAGTATATTAGAAAATAAGTGGAATATCAGCACTGTGGTTAATACAGATGCAAGGAGCATCTGACCATGTAACAGCGACAGCTGGGTAACTCTAAAGGAGCACCTGCACTGTGCTGCTACAAGGAGTCTGGGCAAATGAAATACAATCTGTGTTATTCACATAACATCTCTACTAGTTCACATTAGTAGAGATGTTATATTCTTTGGACAATACAATTTCTCTAAAAAATAAGATCAGCTAACAGGCAAGTCAGTACTTAGATGGCAAGAATGAACACTAACAAAAAAGCTAATTTACTTGATGAATTCAGAACAATCATGTTATGGATACGAGTACAGATGTGACATAATGCTAAAGAAAAATATAGGTGTTTCAATTTTTTTGGAAATAAATCTTTGCTTTCAAAATGGCATAGCCCCCTCCTCGATAAAAGTGATCGTACACCAACTATACACTGTTTCTGACAGTCCAGTTTAACATACAAGTCAGCATTTTCAAGTAACACATTTTAATCTAGCTAGAATATAAACAAAATCTTTTAAAAGAGAAATGAAAGAATATATAATAAAAGAGAGCCACATGGTTAATTTGGGAACTTCTGGGCAGCAGAGCCATAGATTACATTTCTTACCTTAAATGTCTTGTCCTGTAAATTAGCATGGTTATTATTGAAAGGAAAAAACAAATAAAATAGCAGAAAGGCATATGTTTAATAATGAATTTCATCCTTTGTCATAGTTACATATGAAATTATTAGAAGTGCTTTCTATTGTTAGGGGGTTTGGCTGACGGGTCCCAGTGAAAAAGAATGCAGCTCATTTAAAATAGTAAATGAAAAAGTTAGTTTTGTAAACTTTATATGTATATATGCACTATTTGTTAATTTTGGTGTGGAGATTGGTGCATTATGTTCTAGGGCTTGTTATCCATAGGCCAGATGGTACTGTCACTTGCACCAGGTGAGAAGCCACTTCAGGATCCTTCTAAATGAAGCAATCAAGGTAATATTGAAGTGCATCATTTGGTAGTGTTTGTCATCCATATTCATCAGAGAAGCTATGGTACAAAGTGCAGATAGTTCTGACTGTCTCTTTTAAGGAAGATGAACGTGTATTGTATAGCAGCATGTAGATTCCAATTCCCTCTAGAGCTGGTGTTATCAGAATGCCTAAAACTTTCTTGTACATATAGTTTATACAGGCTACAAAGGCTTTGCAGACCAAAAATCTAAAAAAGATTTGGAAAATGTGAGGCTTCTACAATTATTTAGTTTTCTGACATGAAGAGGATAGAAGTAATTATTAGGGAGATGTAAGGATAATTTGCCTTACACATAGCAGAGAACATTCCAGAGGATCTGAATCAGACCAGCTGGTGTTTATGTGAAGAACTGTCAGTGAGATATATTTCCACTTTCTCTCCCTCATAATCTTTTTCTGTCAGCTTGGTTAGCCTATTTATTATTTTATTAGTGATTGTCAGTTGCTCATTCTGATCTCTATTTTCTTATCTAAGAAGTTACAGGTAAGGTTTTTATTCTGGTCTTGATCTAAAGGTACAATCAGTCTCTCACTGAAATCCCTGTCAACTGGTTATTAAGTGAATATTTTAAGGCATATTACTCTTAATTTGATACAAGCAAGAGGGAATAAATGGCAATATAGTGGTTTTTCCATTTGCAAGTTGTGCTCAGATATTTCAAGGTGTCATTTGAAGGTCTCACATAGGGAATGCATCTTTTCTCTATTGTCTAAACATAAAGGTTGTTTATGTTTGTTAACAGATCAGTGATCAGTGCTTCAGCTTTAATGTTGTTCATCAAGAAGCTATAAATAAAATTTTAAAAATCATGACCAAAGACTTGTAATTCTGACTAACTTGTCTTGTAGATTATTAAAAAGACATCTTGTGTCCCCAATGTGAGAAGTAGCCAGTGTGTCATTTTGAAGAACTACTTTTTTTTCCCTCCAGTAAGAAAGCAAAAGTCTAAAAAACTGTTATGAAACCAGGACTTGATTTTTGCTTTCAATTATCTACCGTCCAAGATCAAAGCTCTGACTCCTGAACAAGGAGAAGCTGCTCAAAGGTTAATTCATAATTCATCTAATTGAAACTTGCATGATAGACGTGATCAGGATATGGACCAGAAGTACTGCTGTATAGGTCTTTTGACTGAAGACTTGAGATGAGGTTGAAAAGATCTGGCAGGGGTCCAGGGAAGTGAAAAAGTGTGCTCTGAGTCCTTCTTGGAGGGATGCATCCACAAAAAAAAATAGTGTGTGAATTAAAACACAACTGAATAAAAACATAGTATGATGAGCTGTGTAAATTTAGATTATAAAGGTTATAGGAGCTTCAGAGAAAATCTGTGGTGTCTGTTTACCCTTCCCCCCCCCTTGTTTTCTGACAAATGTAAGGAATTTGCACAGTCGCAATCATCCCACTTTTCCTGGAATAAAAAGCAAAATGATTTTATTAATTCAAATGCCTTCCTGTGCTGTTAGTCCAATTCTATTTTTCTCTTTTAATAGACCATGTTTCCTAGTTTCATCCTGTTGTAATATTCTAGCCTTCACTGCTTTAATGTAGTCTTATTGATTACAATCATCTTGCTACATCCTTTGGAAGAGATGGAAGAATTTCTTATGACTTGCCAAATTTTAAGTACATTCATAAGAAGGTGAAGCATTGAAAAGATTCCCTGAGAGTCATTTAATCCCACTTGTGCGAGATCAGCAGATACCTTATGATGTCTATTTCTCTAAACTGTACCCAAAAATCTTCTGCATTTTTCTATGGGGAACCATTCCTTCTAAAATAAATAAATAAATAAACAAACTGCTGAGTACTGCATTGAATTACTGAGAATCTTTTCACTATAAATTTTTAGTAGACATTTCAGCTTCAAAAGCATAATTAAGTCACTTCACTTTAGTATTATTAGATAAAAGTTGTATTCTGTCATTTTTGTTCGCCATAAACAAGTGCTTACTTCTAT
This sequence comes from Pithys albifrons albifrons, assembly GCF_047495875.1. NCBI lineage: Eukaryota > Metazoa > Chordata > Aves > Passeriformes > Thamnophilidae > Pithys > Pithys albifrons. The sequence goes on from NC_092459.1 coordinate 31,179,729, forward strand.
ATAACGAATTCATAAATCAAATGGATGGAAACCCTGGATAAAGACAGGAATTTTTAGCCCATATTTAGGAAATTATTTGATCTCATTGGTGATGAATGACTTCCTAGATGACAGCAACTGCTTTGAGCTGAAGAATGTACAAGTATTCTCTATCCTTGAGAAGTTACACAAAATCATTACTTGCTTGCAGTTGTGGCATTTGAATCTTACCCATTTTGTACTAAAGTCACTTCACTGAACGACAGTGGAGCTCAACATCCCCACTTTAGTCTGTGCAACAGCTGAACCCCATGAGACAGTATGTCTGTACCCCTAAGTTCAGGTGGCCTTTTGGCTACAGATGTGCCCCAGGCTAAATTCTGTTTGCTGGGATCTCATTTGCACAGCTTGAGGCAGGACATGCTTCTTCACTGGAAAGAGATTGCCTGATAATTCCCAAAATTGCATTAGATTGCAGTTTCTGGGATTTGTAATCAACTGGTCTTGTAGCTGAGCTTCTGTGTATAAGTGTCAATTGGCTAATATAATTTGTATTCTGGAGTAGAACTCCATCAGTTCAATATTCTTGTTATTCAAAACAGTTTACAGTTTTGTTTTAGATTTTGTGTTGTGATCTAAATATGCTTTGCCTGTAGAAACCAGGGAAATTCCTTTCCTGCTGGTTTTGTGGTGGCATCAGTGGATTTCCTCACACTTAGTTAAAACACCCAAGAAACAATCTAGAAATGAGTAATATTTTTAATAGTAAGCAAAGGATTAGGAGGAAATGTGATTTCTACAAAACAGAGTAAAACAATCAAGCCTTATTACTTCTAATAGAAACTTAATCTCAAACTTCCGGGTGTCTTTTTATTCTGAATATTGACTTTAAAGCAAGCATTAGAAACATTTTGCTGGGGTCATCTAGACATAGAAGTGGCACTTGCTCATTGTCAATTTAATGACAGGGTCTATTATTGTAAAATCATGGGTTTGAAACTTAACAATTTATTTTGAGACTTTGAAAAATCATTTTCTTATCTTTTCTTTAAATATTTTTTTTTATCTTAGTCACCACAAAACCCAATACCAAAAAGTTGGATTTAATTGTGTGTTATCTTTTGCCTCGGGTTACTTATTTAATTTGAATGTAATTTGGCCAGAGTGAAATCCCAGTTTTAAATTATAATCTTATAATAAATTAATATGCCAAACAGCAAAAGAGTGTGTGAAGGGAACATGTTAGCACTGTCCATTGGGCATTGCTGGTTTTCGAGTTGGTTTTCTGTTAGGTATGAACCATATCACTAGCTTTGTTTTTAAATTACAGCCCACTGATGAGTGAAATGATCCTTCATCTCTATAGTTATACTCTAGTCAAGCAGCACTAATCTTGTTACTGCTTGTCACCATTCTGCAGAGGGAAAGAATGGTCTGGGCAAACCAGGAGAGGACAGGCAGGAGGAAACTGCAGAGCCTGGAGAGTGAGCACTGTAATTGCGGCTGCTGAAACTGCTGTGTGACTGGAGGTTTGCTTTGTGTAGTATTTCTAGAGGCATCCCTGGAATCGAGACTTCCATGTGTTAATTCTGGGGATGAGATGCAGCTTAGCTGCCAGTGGGTTCTGAATCTGAAGTTAAAAGCACAAAATTATTAGTTCTTACCAGTGAAAAAGACCAGCCTGTGTCTGCCCATGGGACAATTAAGTATCTCTCCTTTAAGGTTCAGCCTGAAGGGCATTTTGACCCTCTAAGATTATTTGGTGTGTGTAACCAATTGCTTTTCAATGCCAGCCCTCACCAGCCTGGAGGGATCTGGAAGCCCATGGACTTCAGAGGCTGGTTTACTTCACAGGATGATCTTCCTGATTATCTTGCCCCTTTGTGAAGACAAGAGTAATAAGCTAGTTTATAAAGTGCCTTCTCTCCAGTGTCAGAAGTTGTACCCGTGAGAAAAGCCCTCTCCACGTTGATGGGGCTCAGCATGACAGCAGTGCTGCCCAGAAAAGGTGACTGCTGTCTCTCAGTATGAGCCAGACCCAGGGCACACCTCTTGGGACTTTCAACTACTCTGCCCCTGCTCTGTATCATAAAGGTAGCTCTGTAAGATTTTTTGTCTTTGGCACAAATTAATTTTCTTCAGGGGACACTATTTTTTAATGTCTTTATTGACAAATACATACAAGCAGCAGGCTGTAGGCAAGGGATTGTGCCTGGCTCTGTGCAAGACTGCAGACCCAATTTTGCAATTTGGCTCCAAAAAACTAACTTATCATTGACTGCTGCTAGCTCCAGGACAGATAGTCTGAATAATCTTCCATTGCAGTCCCACATATTCTTCAAGATCCTAACAATGGAGGATGTTGAAATGTCCTTTTCTTTGCATCTCAGCTGTCACAAATACAAAGATGAATTCTCAAATATGAAACAAATAAACAGAGGATGTCTATAATTAGAATGTACTGTTTTGTTGGTTGTCTTCCCCTTTATGACTGGGATTCACAGCTTGGGACAACATCAAGTTTTCTGTTCAACCTGAGTTTTTCTAGATGACTAGGTAATGAGCACATCTACAGGGAAGTATGTCTCGTGTGTTTTACACATGTTTCCACTTGTTATTTCTTTCCACTGACTGCAAAGGATGGAACTGCTGGCAGTGTCTTACATAACTACTAATTTGAATCTCTAAATTAGGTAAAATGGATTCCACCTGAGATGCTTGTCTTGTTTTTGTAATTTGTAAGGGATTTATGCCTGGGTGGATGGGAGCCCACATCGGGTTCATTTTTCAGTGGATTTCTGGCACATTGCATTGGCCTTGTGATAACTGAACATTCACTTCTCATCAAAATTTGATGTGGAAAGATACACTGTTAGTATCTTGGAACTATAATTCTTGCAAATAAGATTTTTGTGGTAGGTTTGTTCTCGTAGAAATAACTTGTATATATTACTTTTTAATTCTCTAAGAAAAAATGACACATTTTTATCTGAAAACAGTTTTTAGAAGAGCAGTGAAGAAAGATAAGTGGAAAATAGCATGTATTTGCTTCTGAAAGGCAGACGTCAATATTAATCACAATGCTAAACAATCATCTTTTGGTATTGAAGGCTGCCAGAGTTCTTATGTTGCAATTTCTCTAAGTTTGTTTCTCATATAAGTAGAGAAAATCAGAATAGCTCCTTCATCACATAGAATTTTGGTTCTATATCACTGAAAATTTTCAATCCAATACTTTACCTTCTTTAGTGTTCAGGCTCTTCCACCATCCCAAATTTGTCCATACTACTTAACTACCACCTGCCACCTGCCCAGTCCCTGCCCTGCCTGCTGTCATCTGCCATATTAGACCTGAGAATAGCTGAAAAAAGAGTGACAGAGAGCAAAGGAGAGATGCTCTTGTCAATGGGCAGGCTGCGAATGGAGGAAATTAAGCCTTAGATCTGAGACTGAACCTGCACTCCTTCCCTCCCCTTCTTCCCTGTGAATGGTGTTGAGTTTCTGAGAAGAGACAGGAAATTACACATCCTCCATTCTGTAAACTCCTCTCTTGGCTTCTGACATAGGGAGGCTCCTGGGGAACTGGATTCAACCAGGCTGGGCAAAGAAAGAGATCTGTGGCCACATCTGTTGTTGAACAGTGATTATGAAGACTTTTTTTTTTCTACCAATCATTTGAAGGTGCTATAACTAAGAAGGCTGAGAAGAAGGCTCAAAACTCAAATGTTCCTGATCCCTTCTCCTAGTGTGCTTCTACAAAGTGTTTGAAAAGGCAGTAGTTAAGTTTATGTCTAGAGCTAAATACTCACAAAATATCCCAGTGGGGTGATTAAAGTTTGTTAAACCTGTGGGTGACAGCAGCAGGGCTGAGTCCTAGTAAGCATCTGCTAGGCATCTTCATGAACTGAGGTTGTTATTCCTGAATTAGTGAGGTCATAAGACTGGATGGTTTCTCAGGAGAAATGTAAAACAAGATAGGCAATACCCACCAACACTAGAGCTGTGAGGGAAAGGGATATGGTTGGAGAGAAGGAAGGAATATGAGCAGTAAAAGAATGTATACTTATCAAATACATTTACAGCAGGGTGGGGAACTGGAGAGGTGGACTGCTTACTGTCAGCATTTGCAAGAAGAAAGTTTGATTTTGCCATTTAAAGTTTTATTTTCCCCCACTGATGCCAAGTTTTGATATAGCCTCACAGCTTATAGAAATGTAAATGTGAGAACATGGCTTATTGCAGGTACCCAGGGAGAGTATTTAGATTTTCCAGAAATTTAGAGTTGAGATTGCAGCTGGTTTCTTTTCACTTTTTAACATCTTGGTTCTCCTGATAAAAGATATGCATTTATTTTAGGGCTTTCTAGATGGTCTAAAGGTGAGTAGTAGTGTCTTTATCAGGTTGTGGACATTAGCAGATTTGGGGTTTTTAAGGATTTGTAGGAAGCTTAGTTAATAAAAACAATACAAACATAAAAATTAATAAAAGATCTTTCCTCAAGTCTTATTAGTTCCTACAAATAATTTTCTGTAAGAACCCAATCAGTTTTAGATAATCCAAATAAAATGTGTCTGCTGGATCCCCTTTATCTACACACTCATTGATATCCTACTCAAGCAACAGCTTGTTAGTGCAGCAGGTGTAGACACCATACTGACACCTTCCCAGCAGACTGTCTCTACCCATGTCCTTCTTGTTCTTCATTACAGGCTCTGCTGTCTCATCAGAGTCAAAAGTCAGTCTCAAGAGTCTGTGGTACCTTGGCTCCCCTGCAGAGTCCTTTCCATTACTGTGTGAGTGTATCATCAGTCCTCTGGTACAACCTTTGCTTGACAGGTTACCCACAAGTGGCAGTGGGGAGCCCAGGAAACATTGGACTGAATGCTCTGGTGTGCTGAGAAGCTGATGTTGCCTGTGCTCAGAAAAGAAAAAGAGAACTGAGTACTAATTATTAGCACATGCTATGATAAATAATAGCAAAGTGCTTGATTGAAGCTGTCAAAAATTAGAAATGAAGAATCATTCACAAACTACTATCCAAGTGTCTTAGCTATTATATTAACACACATACATGCACAGAGGGCAGGGCATATAAGTCATTCTCACTGAACTCTCCTAAATTGTCACTCCCATGACTTTTACCCATTCTTATTTATGTAGGTAATTCATCCTCTCATGCTCTTTCTAACAATAGGGCTTTTCTTGTAATTTAGCTATACACAGGTTTTGAAATTTTGAAAGCTGAACTTGTCTGAGGCATCTTTAGCAAAAAAAAAGAAAATATTTGAGTTTCTTCATGAAGGCTTTTGCTACACCATCAAAGTTGGCAACTATTGAAATACAAATATAAAAGCTCCTTAATTTTATTTTTATTTATTATTATTTCACTCTTCTGTCCCTGATTTAATCCCTTGACTGATGCCTTCAGAATATTCTGCTTATGAGGGGCTTTTCTCATATTCCATTTGGAATAGTTTTTAATTCTGCACTGTGTTCCTAAGGAGAAATTTGTGTTCTCAGGTAGTTAGGGCATCTCTGGACTGACAAAGCAAGCAGTCTGGAATGGCCCAGGTCAGGAGGGGGAGTTTACCCAACCTATTCCACTGGCCAAAGCAGCTCCTTTCTTTTTTTCTACTGTTACAATGACCCAGAGATGGGGTTGTCTGCTACAATATTTTGTTCTCCTTCACAATTTAAAGATCATACAACTATTTAACTCCAATCATTAGTGCTGCACATTAAGCCATTACTTTTTGTCTGGCCATCATGGACAGAAGGATGAATTGTTCCTTTGTATTTTGTACAACCTTCAAAAACTCTCCTGCCTTGATCATCTTTCCTGTAGTAAAAGAACCTTTGGGTTGTTCCATATATTTTCCTTTCCAGTCCCATTCATGTAGTTGATTTTTTTTGCCTAAATAAATTATTGATGTGGGATTTTACCCATTTTTTCCTGTTCTTTTTGCCAGTTGGTCAAGATAACTTGTTTTGGGTGGTATTTTCTGTTACTTCCTTACAAAAATCAGAACTTGTGACTGTTATTCTGTGGTTTTATATAGACCTCATGGTAACTTAGAGTGGGGAATGAGAAGCCAAGAACAGATCTATGTGGAAAAGGATGAAGAGAATGAGAAGACAGGTTCTTTTACATATTGCATCAAAATAGCTGTTTGTCTGCAACTCTCTTGTAGAACTCTGCAGCACTAACATGGAAACACAACAGAAGTCCAGAAAATTTTGGAACAGTACATTTAATGTACTATCATTAAAGTATAATAATTGCTGTGGCTTATTTTCTCCTCCAAATTATATTATTTAAACAGCCACAGCTGGGCTATTTTAGGGAGAAGGAAGTGTGATAGTTGTGTATTAGTTGATCTTGCAAGACATTTTCATTTCCTGAGCAACAGTTTCAGATGTCCTGCCTGGGCACCACAAAGGCTACAAAAACCTTTGCAACCCCTCCTTCCATTCCATTTCTTTGTAAAAATTTCTTTATCCTGGATGGACCTAGGCCTGGACTGGCTTTGTTATCTCTTTTCTTTCCCCAGAGCTTCATGACTGGCCTCTATATCAGCTCTTGCTTGAAAGGCTCTATAAAAAGCACAGATGTTGGGTGATAGGAGTGGAGCGAGAAGGATACCTTTCCAGGTGCCTTTGCTTTTGTGACATTCACTTTCTGTGTCCTTTCCTGAAGTCACTGGTATGATGTTAGTTATCACTGTGTTGCTCATAATAAATGCCCTCAGATAATCAATTCTCCCCTTCTGGTTTCAAAAGCTCACCCCTGCATACCTTGAAATCCTGTGCTGATTTTGCTACGTTAATAAGAGATAAAACTGTTTTCTGGGAGGCCTATGTATAGTGTTCAGTCAAGTGCTGCATTGCTTGCTCACCTCCTTAAAGTTTATTTAACAAATAATCTATTGATTTGAAACATCAAGCTGAGATAAATTAATAGCTGACACAATCCTTAAATACAGCTTTTAATCAGCCTCCAAACTACTGCTATGTAATAGAACAAATTTTGTTATTTTCTAGCAAGCCATAGAAAGAGAAGAAAAAGTATTGAATGCCCTTTTGTGTGGTGACATCAAAGTGCTCAGGCGACTACAGTGTTCTGAGCTCTCCACTCTGCAACTCAGTTGTTCAATACCTACTATGTTTGTAGCACCCATGTATGACAGACATTCTGACTTGAAAGAAGATTGACCCAAGATCTGTGTAGCCCAGTTTTATATCTGTCCTTTCACAACACTGAACTGAGTGTTGGTTTGGATTTCTCTTCCATCAACCCCATTTGGGCTTCCCTGCCATCAAGCTCATCATCTTCTCTGAGTGACAAGTTATTGTTTTCACAATAGCTGAATTCCTCTTCTGTTTTACAAAAATGTTAAGAACTGACTTAATTAGACTGTGGTGTCATCATCCTGCTTCAAAGGAAAAGGAAATATTACTGGCTGTAAGGGTCAACTTGTGTTACTGGGTAAGTGTCCTTGGCTAGCACAGAACAGAAAGTCTGAGGTTGTTCTTCAGCACCTGATAGCTGCCCCTGCAGTCCCAGTGGTTGAGTGATGTTTTAAGCTGATTTGCTAAGACAGCCTCTTCCCAAGCTTGTCCTCAGAAAGCTTGCATGTGCAGTCTTGCTGGCTTGCACAAGAATAGGAAGGCCTTTTGTTGACCTGCAAGACTTTAGTGTATTTGGAAAATCCCATCAAAAAGCAGAGAATTTCCCCTCAGCTAACAAGAGGTAAAGTCCACCCTAAACTTTCCACAGTCCCCTCAAGAAATTGAACTCTTTATGTGCAATAAGAATTAGAGATGGTTTACATATTAGTTTTTGAGTCATGGCCTATGGCAATGTTAAATTATTCTCTAGATTCTTCCCTTGTATTTAGAAAAGGAAAAAAAAAGCACACACTTAAACACAAAAAAACCCCCAAAAAACATCCAGTACCAGAGCAAAGTCACTGCCGAATTGGACATAGATTCAGTGTCACTTTACAAAATAAGAATGTTTTTTTAACTACATTGCTTGCTATTTTTTTCAGAATTACTGTGTTCTTACTGGAGTAATTTTGTAAATATAATACTGATTAGATTACATACATTCTTAAAAATGTAAGACATAAAGTATGGTCAGGACATACTTCCCACTGCACCTTTGGACTCAGTTGTGGGTATGTAGAGCCAGACCATTTGTTTAAATGTTAGTAACTTTTTGCTGGTATTTGACTTTTTGTATTCCTGCTTTTTTTTTCATTTTTCACCATCATAGGTTGCTTGATCAGTGTAAAGTCCTGGTAGGTGATTAAATCACTTTCCTACAACCTTTGCATTACAATGCATGTTACCAGCCTGTGTCACTGCTGTATGTGTCTAGAGCAAGTCTTACTGTCATTTGTGTCGCACTTTTCTGAACTAGGTTTCCTAAATTTGGTATTTATGACACATGAATGAAAATCAACATATTAAAGATGAGATCCAGATTTCTTCAGTAGGAGGTGATGTTAATCAATACTTAAACTTGTTCTGAATGCATAAATTAATTGTCAGTTAGGAATATTTTCATTCCTACAGTGATAGATTTTTTCCAAGCCTCTGTACCGGATTCTAAAAGCTATTATAACATTCAGTAAAGTCAGGAAAAACTGCAATGAGCGTGACAACAGCACTTTTAGCCAGACAGCTTCTCTTAGTCAAGAGAAGACTACCAGATAGGATGCATCCATGGGTGCTGACAGATCAGCCATCCACAGACCACTTTCTATCATGGCAATCAGAAAGTGTTCCCCAGCATCTCTAAAAAGGCTGATTTTATGTACATCTTCAAAAAAGGGAAGTCAGAGTCTTGGAACCATGAAACACGCAGCCTCACATTACTCCAGGGGAAGATTATGGAGCAAATCTTTCTGAAAGACCTTCCTAGGCAAATGAGAGACCGGGCACCTGGAAATGGATCAGATCTACCAAGAGTAATTTATATGTAACTGACCCTGTTGCCATCAGTGATGAAATGACCAGTACAGTGGATGAAGATAAAGCAGTGAATATTATTTTACTGTATTTTACCAAGACTTTGATGGTATGCCATAGCTTCTTTCCAGCCAAAATGAGGCAATATAGAGTGGACTTGGAGACTGTAAGTTGTGTGAAAAACTTCTTCGACCATTGGTCTCAGAAAGTAGCCATCAAGAGACTGAAACCTAACGTACAGCTGACAGCAATAGTATTTTTTGAGGGTCAGTTTTGAAGGTTGCACTTTAAGCACCTTTATTAGTGACTTGAACAACAGCAAGGAATGCATTCTCATCCATTTGATGCAAGAAGAGTACAAGTCAGAAGAGTACAATGTGCTGAAGGACAGAACCGTGATTCAGAGAGATATAAAAAAGAGGAAGGAACTGGTCAATGAGAACATCATGATGCTCAGCAAAGACAAATGCAAAGTCCTCCTCTTGCAACAGACTACAGGCTGGGAACCCGCTCTGCAAAAAGGGCACAGGGATCCAGACCTTCCTTATTCAGAGGTTCACAAAGAAATGGCATAACGCAGCCAAATTCCAACTAAACATAAGGAAAAAAATTCACAGTGAGGTTGGATAAACACAAGAACATATCTCTTAGGGACATTGTAGTCCCTCCACCCTCAGAAATTTTCCAAACTCAAAAACCCCTTGAACAGGCTAGTCTAACACTGAAGTTAGCTTTCAGCTGGGCGTTACACTAGATGACTCTGAGGGTCCGTTTCAATATGAAGCATTTTATGATGATTTTTATAACTTGCCCAAAAGGAGCTGGCAGGTTTTTGCCTAGCTGTGAAATGTCAGGATTCAAAATATCCTTCCTAACCATTTTTGAGCAGTGCACCTCTGCCACAATTTTTTTCTCCAATGAAACTGTTTGTGACAAGAATTTTCTCTTCTGGACAGCAGTGCAAATGTCCAGACTGCCCTTGGAGATGTAGTGCACAGCATAAATGAAACAATGTAGGAACAAGGGTGACTCTGGGTGTCTGTTGTAGCTGCACTTCAAAACAGAGGAGTTAGACCTTGCAGGTTCCTCTTCGCAAGTGACGCCAGACAGATATGACAGAGAGAACTTAAGTTGAGAGGTCCCATTGACCTCCTGCAAAAAACAAGTAACTGCATAAATCAGTAAGATTTACTTACTCTGTAGGGAAAAAATAGAAACAAACCCAACAACAACAAAGAAACCCCAAACCACCAAAACTTTTAACAGGGGCAGAGATGTGATTTTTAAGTTTTAATATTTCTCAGCAGTGGGAAAAAAAGAACTTTTTGACGTCCATCCATCTGCTCTACTTTCTCATGAAGGTCTTTGTCTTTCCTCACACTCTTTTCCCCATCCTGTGAAGGTACTCAGCAGAACTGGCTGTGTGAGATTTTACAAACAGCTTTTTGAGCCTCAATTCTTACTCCTCCAAGAATTTTCTTGTGGGTGTGGATTGAAATATTTCTGCTAGAGATGGAGCTAATAAAAAATTCTCTAAAATTTCAGCCTTTTGGGAAAAGGGAAAACTTACAGCTACAGTTTTTACAGAATTTTCAATGTCTGAACAGCACACCTGCTCCTGGTCTTTGTCAGCTTTCTAGCAAGGGCATGCCACCCTTTCCACTCCTTTGAAATTTTTTGTACCCTGTTAATTTGGTTGGCAAAGTGTGCCTATTCAACAGCAGTACGCATCTCCAACTCAGCCCCAGTCCTTGCCATGCTGAATAATGTCCACTTGGTCATGCTGTGTTTCCTGATTTCCATAGACTAGTTTCCAATCTGCAGCAAAGCCTCAACTCATTACCACATGGCACCACTCTGTGAAGGTTCCACTATGGAGGTACCACTCTATGGCTCTAGCTCTACCCATAGAGTTAACTTGGGTAAAAACAGGTCGATCTCTGCCCACATGAGAACATCTCAGACCTCAATCAATTTTTCTGCAGTGGGATTAATGGGACAAGCATGACATGAGCTGCAGTTAAGTTCCATCCCTGACCCCTACAGCCTCTGGCTGAAGCCCTGGTTAACTCAGTCCAGAGCTCAGCATGCTGGTGCAGGCTGAGCAAGAAGTGTTTGAATTGTCCCCTGACCTAGTTGTACGAAAAAGACAAGTCATTCTTATTTTCTTGTGTTCAGAAGAAACAGATTTAATCACCTTCACTAAATAATCCTTTCACTTTTTGCATCTGGTTTTAGGTCTTCTACACCAGTCCACCAATCTTGTATTTACTCTTGGTGTATGATTCTGTATTGTTCAGCTGAAGGCAAGGACACTTTCTTGTTACAAATTTGTGTGTCAGCAGTGTCACGAAGCTGCTTTTCTGATAACAGCCCACAGAGCTGTGCCTCCTTATAGCAGAATCTCTGCAAATCTCTGGTACATCTCCAAATTCTGCAAGAAAAGGGTGCAAACCCCCTGCTTTTGGCACATAAAGAAACAGACTGTTCCTCAAATGATGGCTTTGAGGACACTGCTATAAGCAAATCAAGTAGCTGTCCTGTAGTGTCCTTGTCCTCATTCAGCCTTCCAGGGGCAAGAAGTATGGCTTAGGCTGGAAGGTGAGTAGTACTGAGATGAAACGTTTGATAAAAGCTGTAAAGCCAAATTAGGTGTGTAAATACCGAGGATGTGATTAATAATACAGCATCTCCCAAGAAAGTGTCTGCTCTGCCTTTCCTATTGGTAGTTCAGACTTTACCCCAGCTAATCATTCATGACCATCTAATTAGAAACTTATCGTGGTAAAGACATCTTACAGCTCACAGCAGCTGCACACTGCTAATATCACAGTAGCAAAATATTAACAACTGCAGTTGTGGAGACTTATCTTAGACTAAACTTTATTGTGGTTTTGCTGAGTAAGAGCAAAATGAACATCTCTGTAGTTAGTGCTGGTGACAGCAGCAGCTGAGGCAAACCTGAACAGATAGCGGAAGTATGCTAAACAGGCTAGCGAACACCTAGATAAATTCAAAAATAAGCACCTAATTTGATTTTTTTTCTTTCATATCTTCTTTTGAAGGTGCTTGGGTTTGTTAGCACGTATCTTTCTGAACTGTGGTTTATGGCCAATGTTACCACTTTTCTGTACCATGTCAATGCCTTTTAAATGTGACCAAACAGCTAAAGCACAGTTCACATTTTGTTTTTATTGGCAGCATTTATCCTCATTTTCTCAGAGGAGACTATCTTGATTCAATATAGTAACTGCATCCAACAGTCCCTCTTGGCACAATTCAGGGTTTTTTCACACATTGGTTTTGTTCCATTTAAGGCTTTTAAACCCATTTCATTAAACTGTATCTGTCTCTACATTAAAAAGCAAAGATCAAAAAGACTTTTGTTTGAAGAAGGTAAGATAGAACACTACAAGAATACATTTCCCATGAATATAAGAGGCTGTTGGCCTCTAACAGAACAGTATCTGCTTCAACTCTAACTTGGAAGACTTGAATTTAGCTCATCAGATCACAAAATGCAGCGGGAGAATAAAAAATATTTCTATGTCATGAGGGGCACTAAGGTATAATGTTTTGTGCTCTAAGTATATTTTTTAAAAAATAGGAGACAGATAACATGATGACAACTAACAAGTCCACACCTCTTTGGGAACTTTATCTTGCACCCTTATTATTCATATATCCTTAGCTCAACAGTACTGCTGTGTAACTTGACATGCTTGGTCTTTGAAGATTACTGTGAAGACCTACTGAATGTAGAAACAAAACAACCATGCCCAACCCAAATCTGAAAGCTGAGAGATGAAATTTGAATCTATATACTGGTATTTTGCCTCTGCTTAGTTTCTCATAGGTAATTCTTGAAACATGAGTTGCTTGGACTTTGTATCGCTGCTTTACTGTCATCAGCTTGTCAAGGTTAAAGTAGAGCTCTCACTAAACAAGAGTGCTGAAAAATTAATGTTGACCTAATTGCAATCAAATAATATCTATGTCTCTGCCTTATTACCTAATCACAGATTTAAAGAAGGTAGCTAAAAGTGAATGTATTTCTTTTTGAACTGGTAGATATTTTCAATGTTTGTAGAAATGTCTTCCTTCAAAAAGGATTGTGAAATGGGTTTTCATTCATTCCAAGACAAGAAAAGGAAACAATAATATTTCTTATCAGTACTGACCAGGTTTATAGCATCAGTAGTGTATGTAATGTATTTTTTCCAAGTACAGCATCATATCTAATATTGCAAAGATACAGAACTGATTACATAGCACCAAAAGGCACATTACTACCTGACTTCTTTGATCTAAGATAAATTATTGGGTACAAAAATAAGAATTCAAAACACTTGTACTGCCCTTAAGCTGTAGAAAGGCACCATGTATCCTCCAAGTTAAAGCACTATCATATTAAATTTTGAATACTGGCAGCTGCTTTCTTGTAAGAAATTCCTTCAGGAACTTGATAATCCTGGTACTTATTTGGAAAAGCTCCATATTGCAAATGTAGAGGCTAAAAATTACCTCTTAATCTTGCATTTCCATTACAAAAGTCCTTTTTAGTCTTCTCATAAATGGTCCTGGAACAAGTGTAGTGTGATGCCAATATTGTATATAACAAACTAATGGCTGAGGTCTGTTCTATGGAAAAGGTCAGAGTCCATTTGATTTGATATTTTTCTTTCACCGTCAGTATCCTTCTTTCCAATAGCTTGACTTAACACCACAAGCAGCACAAATTCTTGTGTGTGAGCCCCTCTCTTGAAGCTGGGACAATGCTGAAAGCACAATTCACTCTGAGCATGTATGTGGGGGAGAAGCAAGGAGACAGTGGGGTGAATGACTGCAGTGCAGTGATGTAGGTATTCAACAGCAGTGGGGACATTCCCGTGGCTGCAGCTCCCTGAACACTTTCTGGCCTTTAGCCAATGGCTACTGAGAAGTGACTATTCAGAAGCCTTAGTTTCAATATTATGTTATTAAGAATGTAGGCACTGCTTGCTCTTGTCTGTGCAGGTTCAGGATCTTAAAGGCACATCTCCTTGTTTGTGTCTGTGGGTCAATTCTTTTCCTAGAGAAGGCAGAGAAGGTGCAATAGCCTTGCACGTGGTAAAGTTGCTCATGTGCTTTTATGATTCTAAGGTACAGTTAATATCAATTATCCTTCTTCAACTCTTCCATCCAACAAATACTTTCTTAACTATCTGTTCCTCATGATTTTTTTTTTATAAACTGAGAACAAAGGTTGTTTTCCTTCAGCATGTTCTGTACTAGTCCAAGGACAAAAAAAAATAGTGAACTTAAAGTGTTTTCAACTTGCCACACGATGCCAGTATTCCATTGAATTTCTCAGTTGGGATTGCAGGTATAGCAGATGAAAATTAGCTTTATGTATTTATTTAAATGACTGTCACTGTCACGCCACTGCTTGTGTTGCCTTTCTGCAAACCTTGTGTGGGAAGGTTTTTCCAGCAGAACCTCTGCAGAAAGCAAATGTGAAACTTTGCACTGCAGTGCTTGTGAGACATGCATTTTCAATTTGGTTTCTATAAGCACTGACACCTGCACATTAAGCACATCCTTCAACCTAGCCCTCATCAACCAAACACTTAAGGATTTGACTGAGTGCTCTCCTCAACTGGGGCCTTCAACTCCAACTCTAAACTCACTGCAGTTGTTGTAAGCTTTGATGATAGCTGTAAGTTGAGAAGCCCCAGCCTCTCTGAGGATGTGAAGTATCCTGAATTTTTTATTCTAGTTTCCTAACCTTGACTGTTCATATCTCCTCTTACTGCAACTCTCCTTAAAATGCTGCACTTTGTCATGCCTTGCTGGTTTTGCCTCTTCATATATTGAGGGCTAATGCAGTGCTGTGGGACAGCATTTTGTTTGTTTTCTGGGAACAGTATTTGTTTGGTTGCTGATTCCCATTCAGATGGATGCAGAGGCCCTGCAGTCCTCACACCTCATATTTCAGAAAGTGTGTAACTTCAGCAATTTATCCATCACTGCTTTCTATCATACCTCAAACAATGAGGAACAGGAGCTGTTCTTTCTCTTTCCTCCTCCTCCGCTGTCTTACACCAGCTACTGCATATTCTAATCACCCAAAATCTTCAGAGGAAAAGATTAAGTGTTTATACAGGTATAAACTGCTTTCCCTATCTTAAATATGAAATAGTTACTTCTAGAGTTCTTTTATTATTGAAGGCAGAGGGTGAAACAAAGTAAAAACGAAGTAAACACAGACCTAGCCTGAACCAAAGCACTCAACCCTCACTGATTTAAATGAGAATTGAGCACACCCTCAAATGCCTTAATGAATGAAAACCTAAATAATACCCCAGAAAGAGTCAAACTTTTCCTCTGCACCTATGGGCAAGGATCTTTGTAAAATTAGGTTAGGAGGTACCACGGCCTAAAATATTCAAGATAACAGCATTTTCAGCTTGCGTATTTCTAAAAGTGCACTTCAATTTAGTTCTAGGAATGTTCGTTCTTTCAAAAATAAGACTTTCAAAAGCAACTGCTGTTTGAACTAATTGTCTACTGTATATATTTAATATGTGAGTCAGATCAAGTGTAAATTGCCTTTTAGAAGTTACCAGATCAAAAACTTGTTTTATCTAGGGCTGACTTTTCCCTTCAGGTTTAATAACTTTCTACTCATGAAAAGGTGTCAAAGTTCTCCTTTTCCAGAGCAACTATTGCAAGAAAAACCATAATTTTGTCTTTCTTATGTTCATGATTTACATAAAATTTAATAACAATTTAAGAAGATGGCATTTCATGACCATTATTTAATTATTCTCCCACTTTCAAGTTCAATATCACAAGTGAAGTGGGTTTCTTAACATGCAAGTTGCATTCTCAGCAACATATTTCAGTCAATTTATATTGATATTCTGCAGGTACTGTCATTCTACATGTCTCTGCTTTTATTCTAATTTAGAAGCAGCAAGAGGTTAACAAGGATTTAAAGGAAATACAATAGGCAATAATTCATTCCATTGCATGCCTGAACCATTTGCAATTATGAGTGGTATTGAATTTTTGTAAACTGAATTTCTAATTGAACTTCAGGAAATATTTGCCATCACTACATTTTATAAAGGATAAGAAGTGTTGTAGACAGTTCAATTTTTTTAATTAACTGTTAAGCAAGGTAGACAGTGTTGCCTTTCAATTGTCAGTAGAAAAGGCAGCAAGAAAGAGAGATTAGCAAAGTTAATACCAGCAATAAACCCTCTTCCTCAGTTAAAGGTAAATAAGACGCTCAGATAGATAAGATGTTTGTAACTCTTCCAGACCTGATGAACTTCATTCTTTGACAGAAAAAGCACCAGCAACCAGCTCTGGGATTTCAAAAAGGGAACGGATGAAATGTTATAAATTGATATAATCATTGTTGCTTCCCCCTTTTCTTTAGAGGAAACAAGGGGGAGGAGAAGCAAGGCACCTACATACCACTCAGCATAACTTTAACACCCAGAAAAACTCTGGAACAAATAATTCAGCAGTGCATTCATAAGTAATGGGAAAATTATAATGAGGGGCATTGCCACCAACTCTCTTCTTGTCTAATTTATAGCTTATAACGATCCTCACAGATCGACATCACTTTATACAGTTGGATAATGGCATTTGTGGGTAGAATGAAAGCATAAATACTTTATACTTTGGTTCTTAGTAAGGCTTTTCACAATGTTTAATGTGATATTCACAAACCAGCTACAGAACCATAGTTTGGAAGAAAGCACACTAACCTGCAAAAAAATTGTGCTCAAGAAATACTTCTCAGCAGTTTCTTGACAAAAGAGAAAGCTACATTTATACAGCTCTACAGGGTTTTCCCTTCACTCTATTCTAGTTTGTTTTCACCAGTGGTTTGGGCGAAGGGACATGTAGGGTGCTTATACTAATAAAAAGCCCAAAGAAACAGAGGAACTGCAGTTATGCTGCAAGGCACAAAATAGATGAAAATGGAGAAGTAATATGAAAAAATCTGCATGTGCAGTAGGAACTAGAAAGTGCTACACATGATCAGATATAGTAAAGTGAACTAATAGGGAATGGGGGGCACTAGACTCCCAGCTCCAGATTGGAGTCTTGGACAATCATTAATGGCATGATATTTAACAAGTCTAAGTACTGGATTTTGCATCTGTGTTGGAGTAATGCCAGGCACAAGTATAAATTTGGAGAGAAGTGGCTGGAGGGCAGCCCTGCAGAAAGTAAGCTGGGAGTGCTAGTCCGCAGAAGTCTCTGTATGAATTAACTGTGCCCTGGAATCCCAGAGGGTAACCCATGTCCTGGGATACACCAAGCACAGCCTCACCAGCAGGTGAAGAGAGGTGGTTGTCCTCTGTTCAGTGTTGGTGCAGCCTCATCTTGAGCACTGTGTGTAGTTTGGGCCCCACGAGTTTAAGAAGGATGTGAAGGTCTTTGAGTGTGTCCAAAGGAGGACAACAAAGTGGGTGATGGGCCTGGAGTGCATGTTCTATAAGGAGTAGTTGAGGCCATGAGGTTTGTCTAGTTTGAAGAGAGGCAGGCTGAGGGATGACCTCGTGGCTCTCTACAGCTTTCTGAAGAGGTGACCTTGCAAGGGAGATGCAGAGATAGGAGGTGTGGGAGTGGTTCAAAACTGTACCAGAGGAAGTTTAAACTCCATATTAGGAAGCTTTTTTTATAGAGAGAATGGTCAGTCACCAGAACAGGCTTTCTAGGGAGGTGATTATGCCTCAAACCTATCAGTATTTAAGAGACATTTGGACAATGCCATGCTTTACCTTTTGGTTAGACCTGAGCTGGTCAGGCAATTGAACTGGATAATCACTGTAGGTCCCTGCCAACTGAACTATTCTATTCTAAAGAGCAGTTCTCCTGTGAGTTTCTAGACATTATAATGCATTTTGAGCTGCATATGGGACTGAAAGAAGGGAAATACCATTCTGAGGCGATTAAACTACAACTACAACCAGCACATAGAGCAATCCTTTGGTTCTACCTAGTAATGCCCAGACCCCTGCTGCAATCCTCAATCAGGTTTTCTGCAGCATTTCCAGGAAAGTGGAAATGTTTCTGAACAGCTTGGGAAAGCACATCTCCAGAGTAACAATGGAGCAGGCAAATGGGCATTTGAGATCCTACCCAGAAATACCTCTCCAGGCTTTTCTGAACAAGATCAAAGCATATAAGATGATAAAATATATTCATATGTGATTAGTTTTGTTTGTGTTTGTTTTGTGTTGCTGCTGTAAAATTTAACCTGCCATTCAGTTTGACCCATATCTTCATTAAGTTCAGATGTTAATGTAATACAGGGAAGAAAACACTTTTTTTTCTTGTTCTTTCATTTTTGTGGATGAGGCTTTTCCAGAGGGTGTACGTGAAAAGGGAAATCAAATATATATGCATATTGGCTACACTCACTGTTATTTCTGCTTTGGTTTTGTTGTTGTTGCTGTGGTATTTTCTTCAACAAATACAGGTTTATTAGTCATAAAATACTGCCATCAATTTGAGGGGTTAAAACAGAGAATTCTGCATTCTAACAACTTTGAGGATAATCCTCTTTATTGTAGGATGTCTTTTTTGCCACGAGACAGTAAATTACTCTTTTCTTCTATTTACAAAGTTTTGCTGTGAAAATTTGTCCTGTATTTTTTCTACTAATCTATTTTCTTGAAAAAAACCCTCCTATTGCACACATTGAGTACCTCAAAATATTTTGGTTTTATCTGAAGTATTTTCTGGTTCTTATTCTAATTAAATTACATTTAATTTAATTAAATTAGCCCAATTTTAGATAATAGGTAATGTCTGAAGTGAATATGTATTTATTTTGTCCACACATGGAATTTGTTTATAATTTTTTCTCAGGTAAGTGCCAGTAGGCCCCATTTCTGCAGAATGCTGAAATTAAGATCTTTTAGCCTAAAAATATATGCTTCATTTCTATCAAGTTTGAGATCATGCAGAAAATGCTACTCCTTAGGTGTCAAATTTCTCATGTCGCTTAGTCACATATTTTCTTATATCTCTTCTGAAATGAGACATGGTATTTAGAATACTGCAGATGGCAGCAATCTTGATTCAGTTATGCAAACCACTAGCTGTTTTCTAGGACATAGATATAAGACCTTTGCAAATACTCACTCTTTTACATGTTAACAAAGAAATTGGCCTTTAAAAAAGTGATAAGGAAATGAAGTGAGTTCAAAAATATCTGAAAAACATCAGCTGGGTAGTGTCATTTTAACAGGATTCCTGGATCCTTCTATAGTGTGGGACATTTGAAATCCTAACAGACTTATCTGAAATCTTACTCATTCTTCCATCAACATCCATGCTGCTTTAGCAATCACCACCTGGCCTTCTGCAATGAGGGAAGAGTCGGTTGCTCCCCATGATTTGCTAAGTCTTGTGCTAGGAATTAGGGTAGATCCAACAAGACAGGTTGCACTGGGTGTGCAGGACCACCTGAGCCAGATGAACATTTATTTGTGCCATGTTGGGAATAGTCTCACTGACACTATCCCAGAAGAAAATGTGAAGCTGAAGTGGCTCTTACTGTAATGTATTTCAATTTTTTGCATTGAACAATGCACTGGACAACAAATGTTTCTTCAGACTGGAAAGAGGGAAGCCTGCTCCTTAGATCTTCTTCTTTTTCCTTATGCCCATGGTAGCAACTAGCGTGATGTTGCTCTGGGCTCAGCAGATATTTACTCATGCCCAAGATGGACTGCAAACTGAACTGTCAGTGTGGCAGATTGACTCTCACAAGGAGGAAGGGATGAGAGCTCTTCCAAGAGGAGAGAAGAGGACTTGGAGGCCAGGTTTGGAAAGTATTTAGAAATCTGAGGATGTAAGGAGGTATTTGGTGGTTTATCCAGGGCACCTGCAGAATTAGTTCAGTGTCTGATAGCCCATCCTGAGCCCTAGAATTAAATACTGAATGTGGATGGGGTGTTGACATGCTGTATATAGCTCATAGGGGGTGTCTTGGGGACACCCACTACTGCATAGCTATTCTCATTGGATATCCAAGGAACTCAGCTTGATGTGTAGTATTGTCAGTTTGAAGCTTTCTGATGGTTGTCATGAGGTCAGATGGGCCCCACCTGGGACCACATTGCCCAAGCCTTCCCCCTTATCTTAGCTCAAGGCAAGGCATCCCACTTCTCAGGAAAAGGCATATGGGCCAAGGAGAGGCTGGATTGATATGGTGGCTATGCAGCAATGAATAGCATCATATGAAACAGCTGTAGCTGTGCAGCTCACATCAGTCCAGGTGAAAACTCTGATAGAAACTCCTGGGTCTCTTTGTATAGATGTTCGTAGATGGGCTTACATTTTGTAGCTCCTTCTAGCAAAATTACACCTCCTACCCAACCGTCCCTTTCCAAGACCTGTGTTACTGACATCAGTGACTAGAAATATTCATCATCAGAGGAGCAGGACCATGATTCAGATTTTTTACTCACTAAGAGACCTTGTTGCCAACTACTAGGAACCTTTTGAGCTCTCTCCCTCACACATGCAGCCCACTTGTGTCAAAATGAAGGTTTTATTAGGTTGCTTTACATTAAAATGGAAATAAACAGTGTGTTTGCTTGAAGCTGTACAAGAGAGAACAAGCCAGATCTTCAGCTGATACACATTTGTCACAGGTCTATAAAGATAATGAAGCGATACTGATTTGCATTAGTCAAGCAGCAGAGCTGCTCTCTCGTGCAGACTCCTCTGCAGAGCTCCTGGTAAGACACAGGTGATGACAATGTATTGATCCTGGCTGAGATGGAGTTAATTTTCCCTGTTGCAGCCCTCATAGTGCTGTGCACTCTGCGGGTATCTAGAAATGTGTTGATAGCACACCAGTGCTTTGGCGCCTGCTGAACTGTGCTTTCTCAGCATCAAGACTGTCTCCCCAACTCACTTTCATCGTCTGTACACTTATGGTGGGCAAGACTTTGAAAGAGGGCAAAGCCAGGACAGCTGACCCAAACTAAACAAAGGGATATTCTATACCATATGGTATGTGTTCAATAATAAAAGCTAAGGGGAAGGAGAAGGGGGACATTTGTTACTATGACATTTGTTGTCCAGAGCAACTGCTACAGATACTGAAGCCCTGCCTTCTGTGAAGTAGCTGAACATCATCTACTGATGGGAAGTAGAGGATAAATCTTTTGGTTTTCCTTTGCTTCTGCACATGGCCTTTGCTTTTGCTTTAATAAACCTCCTTTGTCTTGACCCATGAGGGGTTTTTCCCATCTTATTTTCTCCACACCCTGTCCTGATGAGGGGGGGAGTCATAGAGCCTCTTGATAGGCACCTGGCATCTAACCAGGTCAACCCACCACAGACATGCAATCCTGACAGCTTCTAGTACATGACTCAGATAAGTCAGAAACAGTGTCAATCATGCCTCTACTGAAGATGGCTGATAGGCAAGAATTACTTGTAAGTAAACAGTGGAATTCTTACTCTTTTTTCTGAACTGGCTTTTGATACTATTAGGAAGAGCTGTTCTATTTTACCTTTGCCTTTAGGGCAAGGGATTTCCATTTTTTCACGAAAGCTTCGAATTTTTCATGTGAAGCTAAGAATCATGTTTCTCCAAATCTAGCTGGGGTCACACTCTCTGTTTTTCCCCTCCTCCCTGTCTCCTCTTTCTTCTCAATTCTTAGATGATAGGGAGGGTTTTTTTATCTTTTCCACCTCTTTTAACAATCTTTCCCTCCCTATCTCACTCACTTGACTCAAATTTTCTTGTAAGACCACTTGCTCAGAAGGAGCCAAATACCATTTACCTTACATACATATATTTCTAGCTGTATAGTTCTGCCTTTAAAGTGACAAAAGAAAATTAATTTCGAGTAAATAATAAAGGTTGAAGGGATTCTATATTATTATCAAAACATAGACATCCTTCAGCCTTCATGAACCTACAAGCTGGATAAGAAATGTGCAAGCCCTAGTTAAATTCTAGCAGAAGCTCTCAAGTCCTTTTGCAGACATCACCGTCTAATTCATGCAAACTGGAAGCAAGTGATGATAACCAAAGAGAAGTTTTCCTCCAGTATCCCTTCACTGGGAAGTTAATACAGTTTTCATGTCTTGTAACATTCTTTAGTGTTCCCACAGATAGCTGCATAACCACAGCATGACAGCCAAGGGCAGTGGGAACAGAGACTCTACAAGCTGTGTAACTGCAAGGCTCTGGGACAAATGACATAAATTCTTTTAAGAAATTAAATATTTTTAAATGGAAATTTTATGTGGATTTGTGTTTGTGAGTGTATGAGCTGGTTTTCTGCCCAAAATTCAGTGTGGAAAATTCCTGTAGCTGCAGGTGCTTTTCTGTCTTGAGTCTGAGTATCCACTGAGATATAATATTCATTTCATTAGGCTCATCAGTGTTAATGCTGTTCAGCTCCATTTAATGAAAACAGTAAATTAATATGTGCGGTAGTTCTTTCACTAACTAATTGACAGATGATGAAAGTTCCCATGTTACCAGCTAGTACATCCTCAAACAGAGTAACTAGAAACAGTGGCTTAAGGGGTTTTAAAAATGCATGGTTTTGATAGCCAGTATATGCCATTTAAGAGATAAATGCAAAAAAATGTATTGCTACCAATAGATAACAAAATCTCATACAAATCATTTTCTTCCCTGGGAATTTGAGTAGCTATTGTTCTTATGCAGGAATGGTCTTTGAATACATATTTCAGTAGCATTATATACTTTAGCATCAGGATTATCATCCTGAAACTTGTTCTCATTGTTGAGTTTTTTAGTGGACTTTTGATCGTGAGCTTGCATCTAATTGAAGTGCTTATATGACTGACTCTGCTTATTACTAGGCAAGAAAGCCTTGAATTACTAGATATTTTCCAGAAAGTTAAAATGGAGAATGGCAGATTCTCATCTGATGTTAACAAGCTGATCTGCTTAAAATTGATCTGTATTGATTTGCACCAAAGGATGGGAAAGAAACCTGTCAAGGAAGCTCTGAAGGACACTGCTGTCAATGACAGAGGCACACAGTGCTCCAGAAGAGTTTATCAAGCCACAGTCAAGCACCTGTTGCCAAAGGAATCTTTGAATGACCAGTAAGGGTCATGAAATTAAAAAGAAAAAAGGGTCAATAAATAAAAAAAATCATAAACTTCATCAGTACTGGCTTGTGGATGGTTTCAGTCTTCCTGAAAAAGGAGCTACTGACTTCTCCTGTTGTAGTTACATATGCTTATAAACCTTCAGAAGGAAAAGTCAGAGACAGATGAGAATTAAAAATGCAAAAAGAACTGAAAATAATCCATTCTGCTTTAGGAAGTATGGATAAAACTCCAAATATGAGCTTGCACATCTCTCAAGTCATTATGTTTTAAAAAGGGAATGCATTGATGTGAAGAGAAAGCAGATTTAGTCACTTTATAGCTGAATGGATTTACTCAAATTGCAAGAAATCTCTGATCAGGTCTTGCCACATGAAAGTTACCCAAACAACATACAAGGCACTGACTTGCTTCAAAGTCATATTCCCCTTGGCTTAGTAGATCTGCAGTGGTGAAGTGCTGGTTTTCTGCAAGTGCTGAAGAACCAGGACTCATCACCATTGTGTTTTCTGAGTTTATGTATCCCAGGAAACACCTTGTTTTCCTGAGACAAATGTGATGCTTGCTTCATCCTGCTGCCCATCAGCAGCAACTCAGATTTGTACAGTGCCAGCCACACAGCACTGGCAAGTGAGGTTTTTCTTGGCAGAAAAACCCAGGGGTGCTCAGTGAGGTAACTTAAGGGCTACTTGCTTGCTGCATTTGGTTTAATTGGGCTGAGCTGCCACAGTGCTGTGCAGAAACAGGACTTGCAGAAGCTGCAGGTACCACACAATGTGGTAGGCAGTTTCTATTTAACTAGAAGTGAACTCTATATATTCAAAATTTTGTTTTCTTATCCCAAACTTGATTTCTGCCTATTAATTTTTGCAAGTATCTCAGTATTTTTATACTCCATATGGGCAAGCCAAAAATCCTGTCCCATAGACAGATGGAACAAATGAAGGAGAAATTATTCTAAATGCAAACAAAATTATTTAAGTGGAGACTTGCTCATGGTATTGTATTCTTGATTTTCTACTCCGTGAATTGTCTTTCTCCTGTATGTGATAGCTCATCATAAGGGAGCGATCTATAATTATTAATATAGTGGAATGTGTCTTACTTCTTTATAATGTATGTTTAATATTTTTATAATGTATTTTTAACTAAAGAGTATGTGTTTTTGAACTAAATTTGAGAGAATTGTGACAAAATAGAGATGATTCTATGGAAGTATCTCTGAACTTCTTGCATAAATCTCAAATCTTATCATTAGGAATATAATCTATAATTTTCCTGCTGAGTTAAAATGTGGGGTGACATAACCTCTGTATCTGCTTTTCAGATATAGTCAATTTCTCTCTTTATTTTCATTCATTCCAGAATTTTTATTATTGAGGATTGTTTTAGAGTACTCCATTTTGTTCTTCAGTATCATTAATATTTGTTGTGTTATAAATTTGGTATCTGAGGGATACTTTCCATTGCTGAAGTTTAAAAGGTCTGTTTCTGAAGATTGATAAGAATGGCAAAGTACAGGACTGCTTCAGGTTGTATATTGGCTTTTCTTCGCAAGCTAAATGTTGAATTACTACTGAGCAAGAAGCCACAGCAATGCTATTGTAGAAGATTCATGTTGTTCTGTATTTTTGGAAGAGATCAATGATGTGGTGGTAAAGGAGATGAAGGAAGACACTTTGTTATCTGTGTTCTCCTTTAAATGTGATGTCAGGTGATAAGTTTACCTTTTGTTTCTGTCATCCTGACTCCACAGTTCATGTAATGGTTTGTATTGTGTTTTTTCACTTGCATTTAAAACCTCTAAACATGTTAGACTGGCATATGTTAGCCACATTTGAGTTTATTGAACTTTTTATGAATTGTTGGGTCAGTTGCCATACAACTGCCAGGCCAAAATGTGATATAGGCTTACCTTCATCTTCCTGGGCATTGTATTCTAAGTTACCAAAGGCTTAACAAATTCCCCAAAGCCTTCGCAGATGAGATGGAAACTCTGTGATCTAGAGCTTCCCTGAAATGATTTTGAGTGTTTCATCCCTACCCTGTGAAGACACCCAGCCCCAGCCTGCACCGCCTAAGCCCCAGTTTGGAACTAAATGGTTCAGTGTTTTGCTGTCACTGTGCGCCCAGGCAGGCAGTGTGAAACCAATGCTGCAGCTCGCTAATGGCCCAGTGGTAAGCACAACTTGCTTTTTACTATTTTTATACTTAGTCCACACATAACATTATAAAACATGATTCCCAATTGTAATTCAACCACAACAAAGTCTGCCAGAAGTAAAAAGGTAGTTCCAAGTGCCTCCCCCCTTTCCTTCTCATCCTGAGAGTCATTCCTGGGTAACACAATATTTTATGTACTCTTATATTATGTTTAACTGTATTAGGTAATTTAATTGCTGAATAAAACAATTGATAGTTGTCTCATGCAGGAAAAAGACTCAACATTTTTCTTCTTCTCTTGCTGTTCATTTTGGCAAGAACACTAGGGAACTAATGTTCTAGCATTATAAAAATGCTGGGAATGCTGCTCTTAGGAAATTCCAATAATCCCCTGGATTTATTATGCTCTTTTCTGTTTGTTGGTTTCTAGGTTTTTATTTAGGGGGAAACACTGATTTTCTTTTTAACCCTAGTTAGAAGCCTATTTCTTATGGCTGTTTCAATCAATTTCTGTGATTTGGGTTTTTTGACTGTGGCCTCACGGCACTTGCATGTTAACAATATTGTACTTTGAGGTGATATGCAGAACAGAAGATTGGGTCATTTTTAGCTACTCATTTTGCTTAATTGCATGGGAGTACTCTGGTATGTAAAGAAGTTACTTTTATGTGTATTCCTACTCTGGTCTTATTTAGTTAAAGTAGGGTTCATTGTTGGGTATTGGATTAGAGGCATCATTGATCTTAGTGCAGTCACTCTTGTGTTATTATTTCTAAGTAGGGGTAAAAGTGTGAGCTCCTAATTCTCTCTCTCTCTCTTTTTTCCTGTTTTTCTAGTTGTTTATCACCAGCTCCTGAAATCACAAAACATTAAACTGAGCATAGGAACCAGGCAAATTACCAGAAGTTATTTGGGATCCATGGGTCTCTTACTTGTTAGCCTGTTCTTTAGATGCTGAAAAAAGGACTCAGACATACTCTGTTCTTCTTCCCGTTTCTATTTGGCTGCATGAACGTGTCTTTTCACTCCTTAGTGCCCGAGCTTACCTCTAATCTCTCAAAAGAAGGAAGCCAGGAGGCTTGCTATTTAGTTCTTCTTAAAGATTTAAAGGAAATGAGAACTGCTTTCCATATCTAAATAACTGAATTCAGAAAAAAACTCCATGGCATTATGCCTACTGCAGGGCTATGATTGCAACTAGAAACTGTATATCACACAGCTGATATAAAACTATCCAATATATAGTACATCAGGCTGAAAGGTGACCTTTTTAATTATACTTCGCAAATCACAAAGAGAAGTTAGTTGGAGCCAGGGAGGGTAGCTATGGTCATCCACCGTCATTCTGACTCCCTCTATCTGTGAAAATCTCTAGCATGGCGCCAGACGGACAGTTAGGGTTTATTTTGTAGGGGTGTGATGGTTTTGGCTGGGGTAGACTTAACTTTCTTCACAGTGGCTGATATGGGGTTGTGTTTTAGATTTGTGCTGAGCACAGGGTTGATAATATAGAGATGTTTTTGATATTACTGAGCAGTGCTTAGACAGACCTGAGGCCTTTTCTGCTTTTCATATTGCCACATTGGCAAGTAAGCTGGGAGTGTTTGGGAGGTTGGGAGGAGACACAGCTAGGACAGGTGACCCAAACTTACCAGAGGGATATTCCATAACATATGGCATCAGGCTCAGTATATAAAGTGGAGGAAGAAGGAGGAAGGAAGGGGGATATTTGGAGTGATGGCGTTTGTCTTCCCAAGTCACCATTACAGGTGATGGTGCCCTGCTCTCCTGGAGATGGCTGAACACCTGCCTGCCTGTCTTGGGTTGAGCTGGCAAAACACCAACTGTCCAGGACTGAGTGAATAGGGTACCTCCTAACCCCAACCAGCTAAGGGAAAAAGAAGAGGGAGAGGGAAAAAAACCCTTCAAACCAGGTTTGTGCTGAAACTAACTACATGTATTTATACAGAAGAGAGAATTAAGAGGAAACTACAATATAACACACACTTACACAAGTTATGTATAACAAGAAATAATTTCCCACTTCCCAGTAAATGCAAATTCTACAATTTTACCTACAAATCATTCTAGAGAAGTCAATTCTTCAGAGACAGACTTAAGCAGAGAGAAAAGCTAAGAACAAACATTTTACTTCCCTAAGATAACATGATGGTAAGCTGGTGCTCTGGGCTTGGGCCTCACCATCCCTCCTGGGACAGCAGAGTGTCTTGCTGGCACCACAGCTGTGAAGCGACTGCCTAAGCCACACCCACACACCAGCTCTTACCCCTTTTGAGATGATGCAATATGGTATGGAATACAATATTATTGGCTAGAAGAAGTCAGCTGTTAGCTAGCTCAGCCCAGCTCAAGTCAACTGACAATTTCAGGCCTAATCTGAACTTTAAAGCCTAACTTCTTGGCCTACTTGGCTAAACCCATAACACTGCCCATGGGAAGCAGTGAGTTAATTCCTTGTTTTGCTTTGCTTTTGTACATGGCTTTTGCTTTTCCAGTTAAACTTTTCCTCAACCCATGAGTTTTCCAGCTTTCACCCTTCTGTTTCTCTCCTTGATCCCACAGGTAGGGGAGTGAGAGAGCAGCTGCATGGGCCTTGGCTGCTGACTGGAGTTAAACCATG
Organism: Pithys albifrons albifrons; assembly: GCF_047495875.1. Lineage (NCBI taxonomy): Eukaryota > Metazoa > Chordata > Aves > Passeriformes > Thamnophilidae > Pithys > Pithys albifrons. The sequence continues at coordinate 31,207,618 of NC_092459.1, forward strand.
ACAGTAGCATGAGAAAAACACATTTACTTCAGTTGCCCAACTTTAGGGAATGAGCAGCCCATCAGGTGCAACTTCCAAAATCTCTGGCCTCTGAGGAGAATGTGACCAGACATCACTCCATCTCCTTTACTGCCTTCTGTGAACTTCCAGGTGCCTTTCTGACAAAGTCTTCTTTGCTTAATATTGAAATTTCTTTCAAACAACCTTTAATAATAAAGCCATGAGGTAAAACTCTCTTACTTTTTTTCCTACATTTTAACTGTCATGTTTATGTATGAACAAATTATCATATCCAATAACTTTGTATTCCTATGAGTTTTTATAAATATTTAAAATGGTTGCACTCTGCTTAAAATTTCCTATGCATTAGAAATGCAAGAGACTGTAAATTAAATTTATACTGCATACTTGAATATTGGATGTCAGCCTACACTAAAGTTATTTGGACTAAAGCAAGTGAAATACCTAATACAAATGCAGTGATTTGCCTTGACATGGTGTCTTGATTCACTGACAGCTTATACAAGTACAGAAAAAAAGATGACACACATTTCAAATTGTTCAGCAAAGCTAGCAGTCAGGTCAAAGTTGTAATTTGCAAAGCTAAATAAACTGATGTAAGCATGGAACAATACCAGATTTTGAGGTTATTTCTTTTTTTTTCTCCTCGCATTGGCTTCTGTTGCTTATTTTCTTGCTTTATGGATCTCCTTTCTCCATATCTTATAATGTTACTCAGTCACACAGGTACTGGGAATACAATACATGTTTATTTCCATACAGACTTTCACACGCATCATATTTCATTTGCTTAAATTTTCTGTCCTTGGAAGCAAAAATGAGAAGATCCCCTGAACAGTCTTCAAGAAGTGTCCTAGCTACTGCTGTCTCACATTATTAATGAAATTGTCATCAATACAAATAACTGAAAAGAGAAACAAAGCAACACAATTTGCAGTGTTCAAACTCTGTCCTTCATTTCCCTTCTGTTTTTGCTTACTTTAATGCTGTCCTCAAAATCATTCTGATAAGTATTTTCAAATACAGTGAGGGGAAAGCATTGCTCAGCCTGCCCAGTTATGCAGATTCTTCAGTTTTCTCTTGCCAGTCACATAAGGAACTGGCAATTTTGTTCCTTTGCTGTTATTTTTACCTATGTCTTTTAAACAAAATGAATTTTTTGTCCAAAAGTTGTGCAGATTGGAGGGCTCATGATTACCAAAAATGTAATCAAGGATTCTGGAAAAAAGGTTAGGAGTGTAGACAATGTGCACAGGTTCAAGATTGTAAAGAGAGAAGGGTTTGCTTCTTCACTGCAGAAGTCAGAGCATTCCATGTGTTTTGCCTCATGTTGATCTAGACACTTTTAGTCCCATTTAAAACTGTCTTTCAGGAGGCATCTAAAGATGGAGAAACCACTTATTCCATGAGTTAAATTTTCTGTTCCAGAAGATACAGAGAACTTCTATTGAAATTTGCCTAGTTTGGTTATCTCTTCTCCTAAGAGATTAGAATCTTTAATATAATATTATTTTATATCTGCAATGGTAATCTCAACCTTCTCTGTTACAGACCGAACTGATTGCCCTCTGAAGCCCAGCCAAAGGGGTGAAATGCAGAGCATAAAGCTGACACAGAGGCATTCCATACCAAAAAGGCAAGTGGAAATAGAGTGACAGGCACGTGATTTTTGGTGCCATGCAGGGGGTAGAGGGAAGAGGTCACTTGACTCAGACTGGTTAATCATGGGCTTTGGGAAACAGGAAATCCACTGAGTATATCCCTATGCGGCACGTGTGCACTGCTTGGTTCACTGCTCTTTCACTGCAGAGGAGGCAAGAAGTGTACCTTGGAGATACTGTCCAGGGTTACAGATTAATTAACCTTGGATGGAAGCACTTACAGTACCCTCCAAGTACCTCAGGTTTGCTATGTTGGTAAGTAATGAGAAACTAGAACAGACAAAATGAAAGTAATTAAGATAAAGTGCTGGGGAATTTAACAGAAAAATAGTGTGTATTTCAGAAGTACAGTCACTGCTACCTAACAGGCAGAATTCTGTGCTTGTGAGAAGCTAAAAATGATCCTTAATCCCTTGTCCTAAAAGAACACTGATGGCCATTAAAAAAAAATGACCCCAGTTAATAAGGGAAACACCATGTCCAAAAATCAACAGAGTCAAAAAAAGAGCTTAAATTTATTCAGCTATCAGTAGCATGACTAGGAAAAGGTTGTTAAGTATGAGTTATGGCTCCATTCCACATACTACAGCCTGTAGCAATGGATATTTTAATAAACTATACTTGGAAGAAAATAAAATCATTTCTGTGAAAATACCTGAGGTGTTTTGAAGATACCGGAATCCAAGGAAATGTATTTCATGGCAAGCATCCCTATAATGCAGAGAATTAGTGGAAACGTAAGCATGTAATGAATATAGAACAGGCTTGAGGAAATAAGTGCTGGCAAATTTAAGTAAACCATGTGCCTTGAAATGTAAAACAACCAAAGTATATTTCTTCAGTACAACAGTGACTAGTAGGGCTAGTAGGATACATTTATTAGCTGCAGAGCAACTGAACTCCCTATCACATCAAATGTAAACGCCCTGAAGGAATAAAATGTTTTGATTGAAAAGAAATGGGACCCTCACACAGTGCAGCCAAGCTCATTAACAACCAGCTTTGCCTTAAATTGCCTCTCAGGTGCTGTGTAAGAGCCCATGCTGCCCCAGCAGACAGCAGCCACTCAGGTGGAGAAGGGGGTGAATGGGGTGGTTGACTGAAGGGAATGTGCCATGAGGGGATGGCAGAGGAAAGGCTGCAATTAGGAGGTTTCACCTCATGTTCCAAAGTCACCAATGGCACCTCTACTTGTTGCTGCTGTGACAAGTACAGTGGCAGCATGGAAAGATAAACTATTTTTAAGCACAGTAACCTTAGAATTGTGATGCATCCAAGGCTGCCTGGCAAGAAATCTTTCTTGGACCTCTTTGCTGCTACTGCACTAGATACCTCCCTGCTTGGCTTAAGTCTCAAACCAGCCCCAAGGCAAGGCCATTTCTACTTACTGATACAAACTTTTGTGTTTTACTCTGCAGATAAAAAGCACAAGAAAGTTGTTTCTGATGAATCAGCCTGAATACCATCATGGTATCTGTCAAATAAATGCACTACATGGAGATAGTTATTTCTTTAGCACCCAAAACTAAGTTAATCAGTTTACGCAGGTTGGGGAGTGCAAAGCAAAAGCAAGTCAAAATGTGACAAGGCTGCAGGCAGTTCTTCTGCTCTTATGCAGTGCAGTAAAGTTCTAGGGACCTTAACTCCTGGAAGTGATGAACATTCTTCTCAGCCAAGTCTGTAACAACATTAACTGGGCTGTGCATGGCTGAAGACTCATTAAGCACTTTTTTCACCAGGATAGCACAACATTTTAAAAGCTGTATATTGTTACTGGGGAGATAATTCCTTTGGTAACCACATAGTGTTTTTACCCATCTCTTTCCCCTGTAAACTGGAGCAGTTTCTGTGACAATGTTCACTGCTGTTGTTTCCATCAGGAAACTCATCTTACTGCTCTGTGGACCTGGAGGATGACCTTGTCTATGCTGTAGAAAATAACACTACCACGCTATTGCTAGAAGCTCCATGTGAACCCTTATGGGAGGAAAATGTAATTTTATTTTAAAAGAAATCTTTCTTCACTCACATTTTCCTCCTCTACTTCTCATAAGCAGCAGGACAGGTATCTCTAGCTGGACACCAACTCCAAGACCTCACCAAGCTACCTGGGCTGGGAAGGGTGGCCAAGCTTTGAAGTGTTCTTTGTGCCCTGTAGGAGCTGCTCATGACTTTTTTCTCTCCAGCCCATGCCACCTATGTGAGTCCACAGGTTTTCCTCACCATTGTTTCTCACTGTCTTTGGGCAGCCTAGGGGTCTAGCCTGTTCTTTATCTTCCCACTTTGATGAAAATCCTTACTGTTTGAATATTTTAGTTTGGATGTAGGCTATCCCTGGATTTTTAGCTGTCCTGGGAAATTGCAAATAGCTGTGCTATACTGGGAAATCCATGATCTGCTCAATTGGGTGCCACCAGCATGCAATGCTCTTACAGTCCTTATGTTCCTTTGGGTACTCCTGCATCCAGCTAACCCATACAGTCTCTGTTCATGCTAATCTTAATGTTTCTGTTACAGTTATATAAAATACTCAGTAAAGCTCTTCATTGACTGTTGACCTCACTTCTCAAGTCAGAATTTTTATGAAGTGAAATGAAGGCAGAAATCTAACCTTACCTGTCCATGTGATTCCTAATAATTCAGAATATATTGTTCGACGTCTGCCTTTGCAAAACAATTCCAGTTGTTAAAAATCTGTAATGAAGAATGCCTCAGAAAAAACATTAAGCTTCAATGAATATATTTAGTAAGACAAAGCAGAAAATGCCTATGTTCAATTAACTACTTCATTTCCATCTTTTCTTCTGTTGCATGTTATAGCAACTCTGCAAGAGAGTTTTGGTTTGATATTTTCCATGATTATTCTTTCTGCAAGCAGATGAATGAGTCTCTGTAGGGTCTTTAGAGCTGTTTCCCTTTGTTGTTGTTAATTTTGAAAGACAGAGTAATGTAGTTTTATCTAAGACCTTTTTTCAGCCAGAAAAGATGCACTGCAATGCATAACTGCTGTTCATGTTTAGCTATTCAAACAGAACTCAAAGACCAGAAGCTGCAGCATGGCTCATTAGGGATTTTTTGAAAATATAATGTTGCTACATAAAAGGAAACTAATGCAAACTTTCAAGGATCCATGAATTAAACAAATCAAGTAGACTCACAGCAATAGTAAAATCTTGTTAGTAAAAAAAAAAAAAATCAGATGGAGTGTTTTAGTTTTAACTGGTGTCATTCTCATACACATTTACATACTTATAGCTACTCTGATAGCATCTCTTTTTTGCTGTGTTCCTGCACTGTAACAGAAAATGATTTCTGAAATGTAATACCATGCAGCCTCTATGGCCAGGGCTGAATCTTCTCTGGATAGTACTCTGGGATGTTTGAAGTTAATTTTGAATGCAGTATCATTTCCCAGGAGTTATGGGTTAATTCTGAAAAAAATTAAATGACCTTCAGATACATGTGGCATAAATGGCTCTCACTCATCCATATTCAAAATGAGACTTTTAAAAGAATCTCCATCTAGCTCATATCTGCAAGTGGGATCTCAGGCAAAAATAATTGCATTCAAAATTGCTGTTACTTGACTAGAGGAAAAATTTTAAAAATTTCTGCCTCTTTAAACAAATCATCTTGCATTTGAAATTTATTTTCAACTTTCCAAGTGGTTATCATGGTCAGAATTTCAGGACAGAAAATAATATATAAGAGCCAATAGTTAGTGTATGATAGAGGCCTCCTATAAAGACAAACTACTGCATATGTAAACATCTCAGCAGTGAAAGTGTGCTGAAAAGCCTTTTTATTTCACACCAGTCAGTTTCAGATAGTTGTTTTGTACGAACTCATAAGGAAAAATGTTATTCCATTTCATGGGATTTAAACATCCACTGTATTTTTCTGTTAAAACCACTTTTAACAATGCTTTAATGCACTTAGAGGTGCTCCTGGATAACAGAATAGCAGTCTTTAAGTTCCTTAAAATATCTGAGCAAGCTCAGTAAACTGCCTGAGTTTAACATATATTCTCATTTTATGAGAGTAAATACACATTTTCCTTATAATCAATGAGTAGAAATTAACAAATTGCTGTTTTCTAGATGAAATTAAATGGATAGAGGTACCTGTTTAGATTCATAGATTCCCTCAGGTGTTTAATATGAAAACCCTTGTTTGGATGGATGAGTTTCCTCTTTTTACTTCTAAAAATTTTGGCCCAGACTCTTTACTCCCAGAAAAATGTGTCTCTGATATATTTTTCTTCCTTCAATGCCTCTTTTTCTCAGGAGGTAGAGTCACACTGTTAAGTCCCATGTGAGATTTATCACACTTCTAAAATAGTTTTCTAGATTGTAGCCCATTCATGCTCCCCAGTTGCTCTGTCTGGCAGACCATGAGTTTGAAGGCACAGAGCAAGCCCTTCACATTTGCATGATGTGGGTAATACAGGGGAAAATAGGTACATAAAGCAGAAAAGGTCTGTATACATTGGACATATGTTCCAGAATGGCATGCCAGTGATGACAGCAGAATAGCAACATGCCTTGTTGCAGGATCTGGAGATGGGATGTGATCATTGTTCCAGTTGTCCCCTCCTGGGGGCAGTGCCGTACCCTGGCCAGGTCTGCAGTCTTTGCCTCTATCTGCTTCTAGATTCACTCTATACAGCAGCAATTCAAGAGCTCTAAGGTTTGTTGTTCTGTGTCATGGGCATTGGCAATGCAGTGCAGGCACCCATGCTGGTCTCACAGTGCTGAAGAGAAGATGGAGCCTCATGACACGATATGTATTCAGGACTATTTTTTTCTCATTCCGTAATTTTGCAAATATTAAAACTATTTTCAAATGTATCCTGATTTTAGCAAACACTTTAAAATGAAAGCACACATGAAAATTGTTTGAGCCTTCTGATTTTCCTTTTAAAGCTTTTCCCTTATGTAAAGCCTATGTATTCTGAGTTATGAAAAAGTCAAGGCTATTCAGGTTCAGATTATCCTAGCATGGAAGTATCAACCCCTGCACCCAAACCAGGATCAAAAAGGATATTAACCACCACTCATTTTCTTGTATATGTTCCTTTTCAGATAATTTTCATGCTTGGAGATGCATATGGCCTGTTATAGAGACAGCAGTGTTATCTACAGAGTGCTCGGGACTGGGAAGAGGTGTCAACACCTTCTGTTGTTTTATTAAATGAAACAGTGACCCCATGCAAAAGAAGAGAGACAGATTCCACATCCTCATGGACAGTGCTAGGAACTGCCCGCTGATTTCAGTGCAATCTGCCTGAATCGGCAGAGGTTCAGCCTTTGCCTTCTAAATGGGGTATGTACCTTAGTCCTAAGAACCATGCCTGTGTGTTGAGGAAGAAATGGAAGCTACAGACAGCTTTCTGGATCTACATTTGGTTGCTGTTTATTGTGAATGCATTTAAAATTAAAGTTCATTCAGATAAAAATCCACCTCCTCCCTTTCTTCCTTTTTCCATTTTGTCCTTTTTGTGGTTTATCTGCCATTTATACTCCTCTCTCCCTACAAAATCCCACACAAAAACATAACAAAACTAAACTCTAGTTACTTGCATCTACTTGTACCCACTTTTCTTTTTTATCTGCAAATATGTAAAACTACACAGTCCTGATCTAATTCTTTATCATTTTGTAGAAGGTGATATGATGGTGGTTGTAGAGACAGACATAGATGCTCTAACAGACCTAAATGGATCTGGATCCATATCTTGTGTTTCCCAAAGTTTCCTGAGTTTCTTACTCAGGTCTCAGTTCTCTTTCTCTAGAGCCAAATGTTTTCTCTCAGTTAAATGTGTGTAGAGGACAAACTGTAAGATCTTACAGTAAGGTCTGGCTTTCCTTTCTAAGTTCAGGATATTAAGTTAAAGACAAAATAATTAATATATCCACTTACACCTGCTGTCTCTAGATATTTATGTTTTTTTCTATTGACTCTAGCTGTCTGTTTTACCATAAGACCCATCACCTGCCTTCCAAATTCCTAACAACGGAAGTAGCTATAGCCATCCATTACCGCTGCAGTACTAGCCATTCTGGGAGGAACAATGCACAAGGGGAAAATAGTGCAAGGAATATTGACTTTCATCTGACCCAAGTCAAGACTTTTTCCATTAAGTGCTTCCATCTGTATTTTTGATGACCTCTTTGTGGCTTCAATATGGCGGTCCTTGGAAACGGGCTATGCTATATTTAGGATCGTAGTTCTAAACCAAATAGACAGCCATGGATATATAACATTATACTTGCTAGTGGCTTTAAGTCTGTGTTGTAAGTTTCATTTTTCAGTCCCTGGTGGGTTTGTACCTTGTACTTTTAGGAGGTATCAATTTTGCAGAGGCTTTACCCTTTCTTCATTATAAATAGTGTTACTTGGATACATATTTTGGAGTGCTGAAGCATCAATTTTTTGCTTCTGCAAAGTAATCATGTGTACAACCATGGACCCTGCTCACTGCTATATTTATTTGATTTATGTGACATTTAGGTTTGCAAAATCTCCATTGTTTTCTAGTCCATGGGATTGTGAGAACTGTCTTTCAAAAGTGGATCAAACATTGATGGTACAGTCTATAAACAATCCAAAGCACTCTGAAGAGTGTGAATATATCTGGAGTTCATTAATCCATATAAAGGGTTGATGTTGCACTATTGTCTCTGAGACACTTTTCTGTTTAGGAGTCCAGGTGAAGTCATCTCAGTACTCCAGGAATTTTGCCTGAGACACAGGTACCAACATTCTGCACAAGATTTACTACACAGTTACATAGCAAAAAAAGTGGTTCTGAACACAACAAGATTATTTAAGATGGTGGATTGACCAAAAATTTTGGAAGAAATGGCAGGAAATTATTCTCTCAATGACAGTACTGGCTTATGTTCCCTTGGGCATCAATGGAAGGAATATTTGGGCAGAAAATGTTTTGATTTGTCCATGAGCAGAAAACATAGGAAATATCCAAACTTTCTGCAGATGCAAGTTAAAAGTTTCTATACCAGTGCATGTAGGACACTCATGGTTTTCCAGGTTCCCAAGGACTGAACACTAGTTTTTCCATAATTGTGGGGAAATAATTTTTTAAAAAATGCCCACACTGAAGATAAAAAGATGTTAAAGTGCTCATTGAGATTGAAGTTTGATATTCAGGAAGGCTTTATGCATTCTGCAGCTTTTCACTGCCAATGCTTGTGACGGGCTAAGGAATTGCTAGCTTCAGAAATGTCATTGCATATGCCATTTCCTTGTTTGCAGAAGATTAAGGGCTTTTCCTTTATCTTTTCTCTTTTACTGCTTTAGGCATGGCAGGAAGCTGACACAAAACATGATCCCAATTTATACAAACCTAACAGGTATAGATTGTGTCAGGACAAAGATGCATCCCATTCATTAGTCTGCCTTTTGGGAGTTGCCCCGGGAGCAAATGTAACCACTCCAGGCTGTCTCAGTGCCCCTAGTAGCAACCCGAAGTAGTAACTTTGCACTTCTGTGCAAGAACATGAAGAGATCACAGAGAATGCAGGGGGAGAGGAAAACACTTGCAAAAAGATGCTGCATTTGTATTTTTGGCATACTTTGGGACAAATTTCCTCTTTCCCTGACACTTCAATTAGGATCACTAGTTTACAGCTACTTCTGACTAATGACAAACACTTGGATTGAAATTTTATCTTCTGAATTCCTGCCTAGCACAGAGGGAAAGAATGACCTCCCTCAACCCATTGGGAACACTTTTCCTAATGCAAGAGAGACTTCTTGAATGAAGGTGGTGACTCCCCCTTAGCTTTCTCTTCTCCAGAATAAAAAACTGCAATTACCTCAGCCTCTCCAAACATATCATGTGCCCCAGTCCCTAATAATTTTGGTAGCCCTTCACTCACCTCACAGTGTTTGACAGTCTCCCCTTTGTTCTGGAGGGCCCTAGCCAGGACACAATATTCCAGATGTGTCTTCACAACAGCTGAATAGAAGAGATTAACCTTTTCCCAGGGTGTCGTGGTTAAAGCAGTTTTGTTCCTGGAGTATTTACTGTCCATTCCTGTAAACACAGTCCCAAGAGTATCAGATGTAAATACAACTCTTAACAACTTTTATCTGGTTGTCTTAAGTCATTGTGGTCTCATTTGCAGAAGTTCTGGTAACTCCTTGTAATAACTGAAACCCACCTGAGTCAGGTGATTTACTTTGAACATAGGAGATTTTTTTTAATGAGGTTTCTGAAAAATGACATTATGATGAGCCCAACTTATTACAATAATATCCACAGCTAGAGGATACATTGTTATTTTTAGAAGTCTTTGTGACTCGTTTGTGGTCTTTCTGCTGGATTCTGCTCATACCAGAGATTGCTGAGAAGCCTTACTACAGTTTGTGAAGTCCTCAGACACTGAAACAAAGACCACAGAAATGCTCATGAAAATATAATAACTCTGCCTTCAGAGAAATGTTTGAATACTGTATGGAATACACAGTGAGAACACACTGCAAAATAATGAACGTTTGTATATGAAGCAAAACCAAATTGTGTCTTGTGCTGAAATGGGAAGGAGTCCCCTGTGAAGAAAATGTAACCCTGAATTTGTTGTCTATATCAGAATACATACCTAAAGGCATCCTTAATCTTGGCATTTTCTATCTATTGTACAGTTCTCAGCTTTTATAATGTTCTTGTAACTTTAAGAGTATGTTTTCCTTCTAATTTAATAATATCTAAAATGTAGTTATTTTTAAAAAGCTTAAATTAAGTTGTATCTAAAGGTCAACTCATACACAATAATAAAACTGTGCAGAATATAAAATATTCCTTTTCTTATATCATCTGTTATTTATGGCATTTCTCAGACCTTGCACTGTGCACAATTAGTCATACTAAAATATCATTACAGGATAGTTATTCAATGGAGAATGAAATATATCATGGTACAAGTGGAGTTAGAAAAATCAACCTGAGGCTAGAGTGACCAAAGTATTCAGCAAATACAATTCTAAGTGTAAAATCTGAGTTGTTGACACTGCCACTTAGCTGTTCTTTTGAGTTCTGAATGTGCCTGAAATCTCATGTGAAAACATAATTGCCTCAGACCTGTCTCAACACACTCAGAACCATCACTGCTTAGTTGGTGTTTATGGCTTGACATCTGGCTTATATAGCCCTTTAAAGGAATACGGAAACCAGGAACTCTTCCAAGCCATGCCTTTTGCTCTTGCTGGTGTTGGTGTTCACTATGACTATGAGACAGCTCCTTACTTCATACCATATCTTTGCAAAGAGATAGGGAACTGATTACTATTGGACTACTTTGGTTTTTTGGTTTTGTTTGGGTTTTCTTGAGCATATTTACTACTTCCTGTGACACTACTCATTAAAGGCTGAGGCAAGAAAAACCCCCAGAGAATATCCTGCTCTATTTGGTGGGTTATATACTTATGTTGTATACATGTGTGTGTGCGTGTATGTGTGTGTGTGTGTGTGTGTGTGTGTGTATTCTAGTAGATGCTTGTGGGTTTTTTTCATAATAGCATTACTAGATTCATTAATATGCAACTTTAAAATCGATCTTTCAAACTCAAGTTCTTTCCTTCACAAGAATAACCCAGCCTTCTGCACATGCAGTCTGGGGATCTACACTAGAACATCTTTCACGTATCTTTATTGGAGAGCTCACTGTGCACTATTTCTTAATTTCACACAACTGTCTTAAATTCTAGCCCTGTTTTCCCCTGTCCTTTCATCCCCTCTCAGTTTAGTGTCATCTGAAAACTTCATAGTCATATTCTACTGTAAAAGTTCTTGAGAAACATTGAGCTGTAGCCATCTCAAGAGAGACCTCTTCAAAATTCTACTGGCATGTCTTCTATTTTGGCAACAAACCATTAATAAATACTTTTAGTGGTTTCCACATACTCTGGATTTACACTCTTTCTTCAAAATCTCTGTCTAACAGGTTTTTCTCCTAACTTGTTTGCAGGAATATCATATAAAAGTGTCAAACTTTTCTAAAGTGAAGATAGGACATATACTGCTCCCCCTTCTTTTCTCTCACAGAGCACTTAAATCAAATTTACAAGTTCTAAACTGGGTAGTTTATATCTTCTTGTCATCATCCAGGTGTCTATAAATTGCAGGTTTTGTTCCTATTTTTTTCCATAAACTCCTTCCTTGCTAGTGTCTAAATTCCCAGCATTTCCTTTATTCTTTCTTTAAAACTTGCAATATCTTTTCTCATTTTGCAGTCTTTTGGACCACACCTGTTCTCCATGAACTCTGAAAATTGTCAGTGTTTTTTGTTTGAGATTGTGTCAGTCAGCTCTCTAAATGCTTTACAATGAAGCTCATCAGTCTTAGACAATTTTGATGTCTATAGCTGAGGTAGAGTCAAAGATGTGCAATAAAAAACAAGAGACAATGTGTACAGGTTGCAGTTAGATAAAGGGAAAAAAAAATTCACAGCTTGAATTTCCACTAAGCACTTGAACAGTTTTCTCAGTAAGGTTGTGGAGTTTCTATCTGGATAACTTGGGAAAATGTTGAAGTTGGCCCTTCTTTGAAGAGGGTTGGGACTTGGTGACCACAGAGGTCTCCTAAGTGTTCACAGTTCTAGTACTCTGCATTGATGTTATCGCTTCTCTTTTTCCTCTGAAGTTCAAGGTTAAACTGATTTTTGTCTCTAATGAGTGGAAAGGATCAAGCCAGATGCAAGCATCTGTTTAGTAACAACTGAACTGCCCTAGTTTCTGCCATCCTTCTTTCTACTCAACAACAGCAGCAGTGCCCAGTCCCTCTGTGTCAATTGTTATTGCTCATCAGCTGGGTTCCCAACTATTCTGGGAATAAAATAGGAAGGTCATGTGTCTTGGGTTGAGTTGGCAAAATGCCAACTGCCCAATACAGTCAAAACAGTCAATCTCCCTCCCTGCCACACTGAGGAAAGGGAGAAAGAGAAAAAAAAAAAACCTCCAAGATTTAAACTTAAACAAATTATATATATTTATGCAGAAAAGAGATAATTAAAAGAAGACTACAATATAACACACGCTTAGACAAGTTAGAAATAACAAAAAATGTCTCCCCACTCCCCATTGAACACAAATCCTACCATTCTAGCTACAAATCACTCAAGAAAACTCAATCCCCTGAGGGACAGACTCAAGCAGAGAGAAAAAACTAAGAACAGACAGTTTACTGTCCGAAGATACCATAGCGATGAGGTGGTTGGACCTGGTCCAGGAAAAAAACACAATACATATTTCCCAGATGAGCAGCCATCACGAACTGAACTAAGCCCCTCCTACACCTGCTTTTGTATTCGAGATGATGTTGGAATATGGTATGGAATACCATTGGCCAGTAGAATTCAGCTGTCATCTAGCTTGACCCAGCTCAAGTCAGCTGATTATCTCAGGCTTACTCTGAAAACTAAAGCCTAACTTTAGGCCTAGCTTAAAACATAATGTCATGTGAGTGACAAATATTTTTAAATTGCATCACCATAGTTCTAAGGTGGTGTTTCATGTTTTTAAGACTTGCTATTATATATTACTTTTATTGCCTTCATATCCATCTCATACTTCTTTTAATTTTTCCAGTATATATATGTTATGATGCATAACTTGTATAGCAAGAAGAAGGCTTTTTGGTGTGCGTGTGTTTAAAGCCTAAATGTGCTATATCATAGGCCTATGCAAACCCTAATTAGCATCACTCAATTAAAAAAATAAACCAAAGCACTCTCCTTCATCTGTATAAGGTCAGCTATCTCAAAGTGCATCTCCCCTTGGAAGAGGCACTGGAGGTCAGCCTATGCTGTGCCATGAAGAGATTCATCACTTACGCTGTAAGTAAAACCAAATTATTACTTCCTTCATCTTTGTCACTTGGTCATGGCACAAGAAGAGCCTGTGAACTGCTGAGTTTCACACCTCCTTGTTAAGAGTCTTGAAGCTTAACTTGGATTACAGCATTTTCTGCCAATTCCTTTTCTGTGATCTTGCTGCAGTAGGTTTCTAGGATAGAACACAAAGTTATGTTTTTGTTTATCCCCCTACCTGAGCCCTTACCTTTCTGTGCACAAAGCCTGCAGCTGGTCTGCCAGCTAGATAACTCTTCCTTATGTGAGGAGCTGCTGTGTGCCTTGCTGTAAAGATAAGTAGCTTGGCCAGCATGATCATTGCTTTATAAACCATTTGTCACAGCCCTCAGTGTGTTGTCTGTGTCCTTTATGATAGTAAGCACACAGAGGAACTTACAAAATAATGTATCTGTTTATTTATTCAGGAAAGTAATTTCTCCTGAATGAAGGAACAGCAATGACTAATATGTCATGCCAGCTCTTGGCAGGCTGACCAGCCCAGCAAGCTGACCAGCCTGCAAAATCCCTTTGTTTGTAATCATCCACCAAGCAGAGATGCCTTTCAAAATCTCTTTTTGGGAACTTTATATGTCCATCTATTTTCATTCTCCCTTTATATTTTGTCCCTTAACATCTTTCTTTATTTGCCAAGAGCAAAACCTTATTTTTTCCCAGCTGCACCTCTAGCAAAATGGGAAGTTAGAGTGTACTATTTTTAGGTGTGGTGTTGACACCACCTTTACTCCTCCAAGTCTTCATATTTATTTTTATTTTGTTAATAAATCCAGAGTGTTTGCATATCTGAGAATTTTACTAACACATATATATGCATATGAAAGGACTTTCTGATTTACACCACTTTTCACTTGCATCTTTACAATCTGGTAATTTAAATTTTGGTAAAAACATTCTGTTTATGATGCTGTATATTGTATTTGCTATGAAGCATATTAGCTAGTAAATACAACAACTAGATTGTGCAATGTTTTATCAGCAGCTCACTCAAGTGACTCATATCAGTTCAAATGTCTAACTTCTTTTTCTTAAATTGTGTTAGGCTTCTTGAATCATTATCATATTTTTTCCGCAGTCCTATACTCTGCCATGCTTGAAGACTGACACTATGCTATATGAACATGAATGATAATTGTTTCAGTGGAAAAAAGTTTAAAAAAAATTAATCCTAAAAAAAGAAGCACTCCTTTTAAAAGTTAACCTAGTATAGGCATTTCTAAGTAAAATTACAGATATATTTCTAACTTATTATCATAGAATCGAATCATAGAGTCGATTGGGTTGGAAAAGACCTCCAAGATCATCAAGTCCAACCCTTGGTCCAACATCAGACCTTTTACTAGATCATGGCATTCAGTGCCACGTCCAATCTCTTATACTAGTTATCTCAAACTCTCTGTACTCTTTTCATAAATAGTATTGTAAGGATTTCCTAGAACTATTAAGCTTTCTATCTGTATTTTGAGGTAGAGGTGTGTATTAACTTATAGATGCTAATTTCACAGAGGCATGAGGAATTAAAATGTTAAAAGAGGTCATTGTCAATGCACTAAAGCAGATGTCCTTGCACCCCCTTACACTGAACTGTATGTCAAACCTGTTGTGGGTTCAAGGTCTTGCCACTCAACTATATGCAAAGAAAAATTCTATTTTTTTATTGCAGTCTTTAGGAAAAATACAAGAAACATGGAGCAGAGGCAAAAGATGCCACTGGTGTATTCTTAAGGAAGCACTGTCTTTGGCTGTCACTAATAGCAGCATAAATACTCTGGGAACTCTGAGCACTGTGTTTTCATGAGATGATGGACCTCTAGAGCCTCCCTGATACACTGTGTCCTCCAAGGTATCATAACAAATGCAATATCAGAAATGCTACTGGAAATAAATACTAAAGAAAAGGTGGTTCACTAGAAAGAGATCGTAAAAGACTTTCAGTGGTGTGCAATCTGGAAAAGCAATTTATTATCCTGTGCATTTGGTAGCCTGGCACATATGCCCTTAAGCTACAGGTTTGGTTGGTTCCTGCAGAAATGAACTCTGATTATTATTGTTTTTATAGCACCTCTTCCAGTGGTTTGTTGAAAGTGCTGTCCACAGGCTATCCATTCTACTAAGATTTCAAATTCATTATGGTCATTTTTCAGAACAAGGAAATCCATTTTCTATTACCCAAAAGATGTTAGCGTCATGTGTTTCTGAAAGAGCACAGTTGTGGTGGTTGCTGCTGGTTGAGTAATTACCTAGAGAAACTTTTTGTATCCACTTTGGCATGATAAAAAGCTAGTGCTGTTCACAGGAGACTTTATAAGATTTTTCTTTGTACAGAGAACTCATTCGTTGTCCAGGTAGTAAGTGCAAATAATTACATGCAATTTAGTTGAATAAAAAGATAGATGACAGAAATAGGAGACTACTATAGCTAAGAGAAGAAAAAAATAATTACTGTATAAAACTTACAAATCATTTTAACCTCCACAGAGTCCTTGAGATAAGAGGTAATAGTCTGCTTAGCTACTTTAAAGGGAATATGATCTTAGAATTACTATCACATCCTTACGAATTAAAAGTAAACAGCTTTTTTACATCCTACTGAGACCTCCCTGGCATGAGCTTTCATGGCTTGAACTCTTTCATTGCCGAGTGGTGGGCTGTGCCACAGAGCAGGGCTGGCATAGCCCTGCTAGTAGTCTACAGGGGAATGGGTATTGGGAGAAAAATCTCAACAAGCAATGAAATCTATGAATGGTCACATTCAACACCTCAATACCTGTATCTGGAGCTCAGTTACCTTTGTTTCATCTCTGGTACTCCTGTCTTTCCACTTCTACTCTCTCCAGTCTAGTAGAGATGGTGGTAGACAGAGGTCACATTTCAAATTAACATACGTCTTCTGAAGTGATTTTTTCAAATTAATCTTGTTATTCTTAAGTTTTGAAAGTCAAAGGAGATGAAAGAGCACAGGGCACCATGATATGAAAAGCATTTCTAGCAATCACAATAAGGCAGGCACAAAATTGTCAAAGAAAGCAAATCCCATAGACTCAAACTGTTCATACAGTGAAATGGTTATTTTGCATTTTATGTTTTGTAACTTGTGACTCAGTTTCCTAAGTTGGAACTACTGTTTTTTTCCTTTACTTAGAAACTGAGTATAACAAAACACAAATGAGCTACTCTAGTGCAACATAAATTTGCTTTCCCTAAATTTTAGCAAAATGAAGTGCTGTAATTTAACATTGAATGAACACTGAAGTCCAAAGACATCATAATCAAATGGTAGAGAATAATATATTTTTGCAAGGCTGAGTATCTCAATGGCTACATAGAAAGAAGCACTGAGGGAATTTAAATACCAATGAGGAAGATTTTGGTAACTTATTAAGTCTGAAGGATGGTACAACACAAAAGAAAACGGCAAATGAAGTTCCCAAGAGTAAGACAAGAAGAAAAGAACAGCTAAACCTCAAAGTGTCACTGAATGTAATACTAAAAGTCTGATTTTAGCCATCCTGTAGATAGGAGAGCTCAAAAATATATAATGTAATGAAATCTAATTGGCATAGATCAATTAAAACTTCAGAAATTAGCTTTAATATTTTTATGTGTACTGCAATGGGTAAAAGCCATAATGGACCTGTGTTTCAGGAAGTATTTTAAACCATACTGTGGAATAGGTTATTCTTTAGAATATGGGGGAAGGTGCCCAGAGCAGCTATCAAATGATTGCAACAACCCTTTACTCAGGGAAGGGTGTTCCCAGCAGCATGGGGCACAGGCACACTTCTCAGTTGAGCAATCCATGTGTATATATCCTGCAGGAGGTAAAGGGAGGTTTTGTTTGCTGTGGCATATCCTGCCATGAGAAAGGATGCAGATAGCCTGGACAGGATGGCCTAGATCACCTTCCTATCAATCAAGACAATCACAGCCCTCCTACCTGTGTCTAGCAATGTGGCATTTCATCAGTCTTTTCATTAAGGTATTATGGGGTAGAGTCAGTGTGCTGAGGCACCTGCCTTAGAGCTGTACATTTGGGTTTCTGCTGAAGCACTCTGCCTTTAGCTGAATGCCGCTTCCTTATCTGTCAGTGAAATGTGACTGTTTTCCTAAAGGGGAACATTTATTGTCCTAGTTCTGGATTCTGGGTCAGAGCTAGGAAGAGGTGAAGCTTCCATTCATGGGTTGTATTTGCAACACTTACTGACTTACTTGAGCCATTTAATTTCTCTTTGCCTCACTTATACCATACAGAAGAAGAGAAAATATGCCTTCGTTCTCTTCTGGGGGATTTTATCCCTTTATATGACAATGACTATATTACTACTAAGCATATTTTTTGTTTTGAAAGGCTTAAAGAAGCTCAGTGCTATGGGTCATGTGCAAGCCAAGCTCTTTACATGTTTGAATAAAGGAAAATGTTTTGGGTTTTTTTGCTGTTAGGATTTCTCTCATTGTCTCATCCTCTGAACAGATTCAAATTGTCTTTGCCAAAATTTTGGGAACATTAAACGTTTACTAGATATCTACCTTCTGTTTTGAAAACTCACATGGTACATATCATTTTATGCTCATTAATCAAGGTCTTGCTTATGCAGATAATAAAAGCTTCCTCTGATAACAGATTTTCTGTTTGAGGGATTTTTCTTACTCAAATTCATGTTAGACATAAGAGCAATTCTCATTTTTCATTTTTAGTTTTCTTCATAATATGTTCAATTTGAAAACCATCTGGGAAGAAGTTTTAAATCAGGCACAGTTTGGTAGTTTATGCTATTGCTAGGAGATGTAAACATTCACGTTACACTCATGATAAATTAACTGTTACCAACTGTTCTGTGTCTTTCCTCTCCAGTGAAAATAGAAAATTCTTGAGGTTTAGCTGTCTGTCACAGTGAGTTGTAAGCACAGAGTACCATGTTTGAGGAGGCTGTCTCTGATCAAAATGGTGGAAGAATTCTATTAACTATTATCCAATAAATAAAAAAAATTGTGCATCATTCAGAAATAAGGGTAAAAGATAGAAAGGTCAAACACTGATATCATGAGAAGTTTCAGTGCTGGACCTACAGCCTTCTCTGTACCCTGTGTAGCAGATTAAGTCTTTACTTTCAGGATAGTGATGGCATTTACCTGTGCAGTTTGTTGCCCTTAGTCCCAAACCTATCTTCGTGTTCAAAGAAAACAGAAATCTTCTTTTGTTGTTCTAATACTGATATCTGATTTTGTTATATATTATAATGGTTCCTTTGCTTCTCTTATAGAGTGGGAAAAGATCATAAGCTGTAAGAGAAAGACCTTGTACAGGATTCAGAGTGAAATAGCAAATTACTCATTCAGTTGTCATACTCATTTAACATATTACAGCTGTCACTGAAAGGTAGTCAGAGTTCATGTTGTATCCTATGTTTGTAAATGGTGATGCTATCTCATTATTTTCCAGCCTGTCTGCAATTAACCTCTTATTTTGAGGGTGCTGAAAATGTGCAATAACAGCATACAACATTTCAAACATATTTCAAAGCGCATCTTTGTCACTTCAGTCACTCGTGAGGGAAACAAATGCTTCCTTACTGATTTTCATGAATGCTAGTCA
The DNA here is from genome assembly GCF_047495875.1 of Pithys albifrons albifrons. NCBI lineage: Eukaryota > Metazoa > Chordata > Aves > Passeriformes > Thamnophilidae > Pithys > Pithys albifrons. Next base: position 31,226,781 of record NC_092459.1, read on the forward strand.
TAAATAATTGTTATCCTTAACATCATGTATTAGAAAAAAGGAATAAACTTTATTAATGGATGGGACGTTTGTCATCATTGTCTAAATTTTGATAACTACTGAACTTGAGCATAAGTAATGCAAGTAGTAGCAAATGGGTTGAGAGCCCTAAGGAAATCATTCTGACTCTGGAGCTGTCTGTGAGGAAGACTGGCCAGATGCTAGTCCTGAAATGAAGTCACTGTGCTGTCACTCACACCCTTGGGAGAACTTGCAGTACCCAATTTAACTAGTGCTTTGAGTGTGTAATATAATACAGAATTGCTACTCATTTTTATTTTTTCCCTCACACATGCTGGGTGTTAACAAACATTTTTAAAAGTTAGCCTTAGGGATCTAAGCTTAGTACCTCACTCTCACTCTGTAGTCAAATACAATATTCCTTCAGAAGGCAATTCCAGTCATTCTTGGATGATAGCAATAATAGGTGAGACAAACTGTTCCTCTGAAGTTGCCTGTTCTCCCTAAGAGCAAAGTTGGGAGTGAGGAGTTTCAACTCTGGCGAGGAACTTTTGACCTCTGGCATTGGTTGGGCTTTGCCTGCTGATTTTTCCCCTTTCTTTTGTGAGACAGCTGTTCTAAGTTAATCATCTGGTTTCCCACCTACAGACAGCAGAGAGCAAAGAGACTCTCTGGAGGATGACTCATCCTCTCCAAAGATAAGTATCTGACACAGGTGGGTGTTAGTTAAAGTAGAAAATATACTGTAAATTCATTTCTGCTGGTATTGTTCACTACTTAAGCAGTGTCTTAGGAGGAAAGCTTCTTATCTGGTTTTTGCTTCTAAGAAAAGAGTAGCCAACCCACTCCACTGCTATAGGATGAGATCTCCTGGATGTTAGTCTGAGCATTGTTTCCCTACATAAGTGATGCAAGTGCATGGAGGAAAGGAAGGCCCTTGGGAAAGGCATGAGCAATGAAAACTAATTTGGGACAAGTTAAGAGGGTCTATGTGAGACTCAGTGATGACTGAAACAAATAAAAATGGATTTTTATGAGAAGATTGGTACAGGAAATCAAATAAAGCAAGTATTAAAAAGCTGTGAGGATAAAAAGATAATGAATACAAATGTCTTCAAAAATGGATGGTAAATACACTATGAAACTGGTGCAGAAAAAGATGCCTCAAAGCAGGAGATTTTGAAGAAATTATTTACAAATTAAAAGTGTAACTGTTGTCAGCTAAATCAGCTGTTTTATTACTTCCATTTCAGGATGAGTTCCTGACAGAAGCAGGTGAAGTGTTTGGGAAATGTGCCTGTTTGATATTCCCAGGCCAGGCCATTAGAAAGAGATGAGTTCTATGGTGCTCAAATATGAAGTTCAATAAGTGCTTGGATACAGCTTTCAGACACATAGTGTGATTTTTGGGTGAGTCCCTTCCAACTCAGAATATTCTTTCATTCTAGGATTTACCTGTGATTACTCTATGAAACCCACCACTGGTCCTAAGTATATGGCTGACTAGGGATTTTTCAGCTTGGTTCTCAAACTAGTATATGTTAGAAGCAAATATAAGGAAGGAACAGCATTAAGTGATAGAAAACACCTAGAGGTAACCCAAAAATCAAATATCTTTGTCAGAAAGATTGAGGTCTCCAGGAAAGCACAAATCAAAATTTGGATGAGTCTCAGGTACTATTTCAAAGATAAGAAATCAATTAAACGAGAAATAGTAAAAATCCAGTTTTTTGAATTATTATTGTTTAAAGAATCCTTTTCCCTTTCTCATGTCCTTCCTGGATTGTGCTACCATCAGAGTGATATGATCTTCTTCTACAAACATGTATGTAATTGAAAATTGTTCAGTGTGTCCTAATATTGGAAAAGCTGTTAGTAAAGCAGTAAATAAGGAAACAGTCCAGTTCTTAGTGTCTAGTTCAAAATAGTAGTTTGCAATTAATCCTAACTGCATCATATGGAATATTTCAGGCACTCAGCAGCATACCAGTGTAGCAGTGCCTAGTTAGATGTGAGAACACAGTGATTTATTTTAACATTTGAAACAGAATTAACAGATAAGATTATATAAAAATATGGCTCCAGAGAAGAGACATTTTGAAACTTAAAATTATTTTAATGTCACACATTTGAACAGTTTTGTCTTTATAGTCCTTTTTCTTTCCCCCTTTCCTTCCCCAGCCACATAACTTGCTGGCTGGAGAGTCTCAATGTCTGATGAAAAATAGTCTTTCCAAGTTAGAAGTGGAAGCAGACTATTGCTCCAGCTAATTACGTCATTTAAGTAAGCACAGGTGTGGATATCCATCACTTTATGTGGTTGAGACACAGAATATGGCCATAATTCTGTTTCTCTCTACATCCTTTGTTTTGTTCATTTTGTAATGGTTTTCCAGTATCTGTAAAGCATTTTCAATTCATGTCACAAATACATGGAAGTAATATAAAAGGACCCATGTCCTTTCCATCTCCAGGAACTGGGAAGCTGCTTCTGTTTTACTCAATGCTTCTAATAGCAGGAAAGTTACTCCTTAAAGGTTCATTCATGAGGGAAAGGAGAATTATCAGTTTCTAAATTTTCTCATCTGTTGATGTGTAGACTGGGGAATGAGATGCCAGAAAGCAGTGTCATGGAAAGGGACTTGACAGTACTCATCAACAGCAAGTTGAATACAAGTCAGAAGTGTCCTGGCAGCCAGGAGGGCTGGGGGGTGCATCAGGCACAGCATCGCCAGCTGGTCGAGGGAGGGGATTGTCCTGCACTGGGGTGGCCTCACCTTGAATATTGTGTGCAGTTTTGGGCACCACAATATAAGAAAGGTCTAAGCTATTAGAGAGCATCCAAAGGAGAGTTATGAATATGGTCAAGGGTCTAGAGGGAAAACCATACAATAGCGGAGGTCACTTGGCTTGTTAACTCCAGAGAAGAGGAGACTGCAGGGAGACCTCATAGCATTCTACAGCTTCCTTGTGAGAGGAAGCAGAGGGACAGGCACTGATCTCTTCTCTATAGTGACCAGTGACAGGACCCGAGGGAACAGCCTGAAGTTGTGCCAGGGAAGGTTTAGATTGGGTATTAGAAAGAGGTTCTTCCCCCAGAGGGTGGTTGGACACTGGAACAGACTCCCCAGGGAAGGGGTCAAATCACCAGGTCTGACAGAGTTCAAGAGCATTTGACCAATAGTCTCAAGCACATGGTGTGATGTGTCCTGTGCAGGGCCAGCAGCTGGACTGTGATCCTTGTGGGTCCCTTCCAACTCAGCATATTCTGTGATTCTGTGATTCTGATTACACAAATATGGCCCTGGAAGTAAAACTGGAAAGCAGAGTAGGTGTGGTTCTCGCAGCAAAGAGAAAGTCAACCACTCCACTTCTAGCAGCGGAATGAAGAAGCAGGGGGAAAATGTTTAAATATTGCGAAGTACTGTACTGATTTTTTTTCCACTAGAATTATAAACCTGGTTTGCAGATTTGCCTGAACATTTTGTCTGTAACATGATGCTTCAGGAGGGATTCAATTCAGGACTACAGCATCTGAACTGAGATGATCACATATTGTGTGTATCTTTTACTGTGACAGTCAGTGGGGATTTGGTCAGTCTAGGGAGAGATTCAGCTGGCCATCCATTTGCTTTGGTGTTAACAGAAATACTCTTCTGCTGTCTGGATCTTCATTCACCAAAGTGGGAGTTCAGCTCCCTAACATGCCTGTAAACGCCTAGATGTGCAATTGGATGTAGTAATTTTGAACTGAATCTTACTCTCCTGGGCTCTGCTATCCTGCTTAAGCAGACAGGAAGCCTAATTATTTTTTCTTTCTTTCATTCTCTTTCTTTGTTTCCATAAGGATTTGGTTTCTTGGGCAGTAGTAAGTACTTGGCCCCTGCAATGTGGATTCACAATGCATTAGTTGTGATGTATTAAACCCACTTTTACAGCAAATTCTACTCAAGTGTAAAGATGGAATGTTTATTAAGACTCCTGAATGCATCACTTTCAAATAAGACACGTCAGAAACATGCACTGGGAGTCACTTCACCTGATTGAAGGTCACCACTAGTCCTAGCTTATCAGATCTAAATAACTCCCTTCTAAAACAGAAATCTGAAATGCTCAGGGAGAGAAGGGACTCCAGTCCTCCAGATAAAGACCCTGCTGTATTTAAGTGCTTCATTTTAGTGCACAGAACTTAACTGCATGGCTACAGTTCACAAAATTCACTTGAGGACTTCGGACAGACAGAAAACTCTGCCTAAGCCATGCCTGCTGTGTAAACTATGGTACAGATCTGTGTTGTAACTTAGACTGAAATAATTAGTCTCAGGCCATTTTTTCCTTACCTGTTGACATTGTTCTTGACACAGCAAGAGCACAGGTGTGATTACCATCCTTCGATGCAATTATAATATAAACAAAACCCAACAGTTTGACAATGAATCAGAGGAGGCTAATGGAGATGGGACTCTGAGATCTTTCATGTCACAAATGAAACTGCATTTTTCACTCAGTATTAAAAGTAAATCCCTTAAAGTTCCTGAATGTCCATAAGCCTCTTTTAAATACACTTTAGCTATTGGTATTTGTAACACTACTCAAAATTCAGAGAAAGAGATGCCTTAAGGTGCATATCAGAAATGCCTAATGGTCACCATAAAACTACATCAGTGTTTAGTCAAAATGCTGAGAAAAGTGGGAAGTTCTTATCTTTTTGTTCCAGACTGACAGCTGAGTTTTATTTTTACTCAGAAAGATTATGAGCACAGTCTGTTTCACAGCACAAATCTGAGCATTAGATGTCTAGCCATGACTCTGTGCTAAAGCTGATCCAGGAACCAACAGAGGCTTCAAGAATAATATTGGTTTCCTTCTTTGAATTAAGTCACAGAATCATAGAATGTTTGTGTTGAAAAGAATCTTAAAGATCTGCTTGTTTCAACCCTACTCCTGTGGACAGTATCTTTCACTAGATCAGTTGCTCAGAGTTCCATCCAGCCTGGGCTTGAACACTTTCAGGGATGGAGCATCCACAGCATCTGTGGGCAACCTGTTCCAGTACCTCTACACAGCTGCACAGCTTGCTGTCATTGGAAAACTTGCTAAGGGCACACTCAGTCTGACTGTCCAAGTCACTGACAAAGGTGTTAAACAGTGCCAGTCCCAATGCCCTGAGGGATGCCACTTGTCACTGCTTTCCATTTGGACATCAAGCTGTTGACTGCAATTCTTTGAGTGCAACCACACAGGCAATTCCTTATCCACTGAACAGTCCATCCACAAAATCCACCTGTCTACAATTTAGGGACAAGGCACTCTTGTAAGAAAATGGCAAATGCTTTGCACAGATCCAGGTACGTGATGTCATTTTCTCTACCCTTATCCACCAATGCTGTAATCCCAACATAGAAAGTCACCAAATTTTTCTGGCAAAATCTGCTCTTAGTGAACTCTTGTTGGCTGTCTTCCATCACTTTATTTTCCATGTGCCTTGGTACAGTTTCCAAAAGGATCTCCTCCATGGTATTACCAGGTATTGAGGTGAGACTGACTGCCCTGGAGCTTCCTAGATCTTCTTTTTTCCATTTTAAAAAATGAGTGTGATGCATGGGGGCAGGTGGTGTTTCCCCTTCTCCAGCCAGCAGGAACTTCACTGAACTGCCACAGCTTCTCAAATAGGATGGGTAGTGGCTTAGCCACTTCCACTGCTAGTTCCCTGAAGACTTGTGGATGCAGCTCATATGATCCCATGTACTTATGCATCTTCAGGTTCCTTAGATGATCTTCTCCTGCTGTGAGTTGTTCTTCATTCTTGCAGTCCCCAACTCTACCTTCTGCCCCATCTTGTTGGTAAAACCTAGGTCAAGCAAACACCTGTCTTTCTTGGTGCCTTTATCACTTGGAGATGGAAATTATAATCAATGCATTCCAGGAACTCCTGGATTTCCTATGCCCTGCTTTGTTGCTCCTCCAAGAGATATTGGGGTGGTTGGAGGCCCAGGGCTTGTGAACATGATGCTGCTCCTGTCTGTCTACAGAGGGGCTCATCCACTCAGTCTTCCTGGTTAGGTGGTCCATAGCAGACCCCCACTACAATGTCACTTGTCTCTGTCCTCCCTTTAATTCTGACCCATAAGCTCTCAGTCAACTCCTCATCCAACTCCAGGCAGAGCTCCATGTACTCGAACTGGACATTGACATAGAGGGCAACACCCTCTCCTTGTCTTCCTCCTCTTTTCATCAGTCTTCATTGGGAACATTTTGTACTACTCATATTACACCTCTAGCATAGCAAATCTATTATTTTAAGATTATAAATCACTTCTACGAGTATGTAACTGAAAGCTGAGGTCCTTTTTCTGCACATCTGAGAGTCTAGCACTTAAATGCAAATGATTCCTTCCCCTATGAAGCAGAGTATTTGACTCCTTTAAGACTCTTGAAAGCTCAAAGACAGAAATAAAAGGTACCTTTCTAGGTAAATTCCATTCAGATACCACATCTAGTCCAACTTACCTCTGCTAATGGCTTCAAAGGCCTTGGGCTGTGTGTATGACAATGAATAGCTAAACATGGCTGGCTATATCAAGGTATGAATGCATATTTTAAGACTCCTCCTCATTTCAAAAGGGACTCTATATGTTGGTATAACTTTTAGAGCAGTATGACAGCAGTGGTCTGCTGATCAGCAATTTTAGGTCCAAAAAAGTGAGATGTTTATATATAAAACTCTCCTGCAACAACATCTGAATCCAGCATCACATAGCTGATACTTGTCAGAATAAATCATGCTCCATACACTTGGTTCATTTCAATGCCATAGCACATGAAGACAATATACTGGAATAGACTCTTGAAATAAGATGCTTGCTTGGAAAGAATAATTTAAACAGTGCAAACAATTTTGAGATAAAGATTTTTTACTCTGATTTGCTCTGATCCTTTTGTACATACATTTTAATTCCTAAGGAAAAAATCTTAGATCAATTACTATCCATTCCTATAGGATGTTTTGGTTCTTTTTAGAACTCCAAATACAACAGAAAATAGGTTTACATTCTGAAAAATACATTGCAGAACCAAATACACACACGGTTTCTGTTCCAAAGGCCTTGTGTCTCACCTTTTTTTGTGCTGTAAATAGCAAAGATGGATGATGGAAATCACAGGAGTACCAAGAAGCTCAGCTGTATTACATATTAAAATAAAATAGAAGCAAAACATAATTTCTAAAGTGAGCTACATATAAACCTCCTAATATACCAACTTTAATGCTCCAAACATATCCCATTGTCTTTTAAAGAAAGACCTGATTTTTTTGTCCACATTTTTTAGTCTACACTGTTCTGTTCTGTCAAACTCATTCATGAGTTTGTTCTTTTCGGTTCTGAACATTGTCAATTAAGATTTTGTTTTTCCTTAGGGAGTTCTTCACTGGGTAAATTTAAAAACATTTTTTCTCCCAAAATCTTTAGTTAAACCCGCTAAAATGATTGTGCTTTCTTTCCTCAATACACTGTTGTGATGAGTTCTTACTGTTTCTAATATGGTCTAACTATAGGCCACATTAAAATTATTGTATTAAATTCCCCTCTTCCAAAATAAATTCAGATCTAGTTCTGGCCTAAGATATTTCCTTCAGTGAATGGAAGGCTATAAAAATAACTTACTGTTATAGTTCAACTGATAGCTATATTTGGTGCAGTCTGAAGGAGGAATACAGTTGCATGTTTCAGTCACAGAATATTAATTTGAAATATATTGATTTTCCCCTTAGATCAATACTTTCATAACATATATATTTTAATCTATATGCAAAGCTGATGGTACCATTTGAAAAGCAATAAAAGCAGAATTTATTTTTAGGTAGGTCTTGAATGCTAAGTATTTTATTATGACTACCAAAATAATTGCCCATAATTTTTTTTTCAAGTTCATCTGTTTGTGTGCTTTCCCACATCTGAAGAGGGAACTTTGAAAATACTGTGTTAAATCCCATTTTAATTAAACTTCAAAGGTGTTTACATATCTTTGTTGCTTTCAGGCAGTGGACCACAGCATAAAAAATTCAACTGAATCATAAGTTGCTCAAAACACTCCCTAATAAGAGAAATGTAATGGAACTAATCAATTTGTCATATATGTGACTGGTTTCCCTGGTTTTTTTCCTTTCTTTTGGACAGTAAAAGGGGTGTCATGATCCTGCTTGTTCATTACAGATACTCAAAACCACATTTCACAAAGGCACATTTACTGCAATGTGTTAGTAATCATCGTAATTGATTTAAATGCTTGAATTGACTGAGAACATTCATGGATTTTTTTCATGCTGCAAGATAGCGCTGATGAAAACTGCAACATTTTGTTACACTGCACAAAAGGCCTTAGAAAAGTTTCTGTGATGAGTAAATTTGTTTTTTCCAAGCTGCTGTTCTGAATAGTTTTCAAGTGAAGGTAAAGGTTCAGGTGCATCAGAATGTGAATGTCTTGTGTTATCCTAGGCATTAACTCTATGCATTTCAAGGGAATGGCAACCTAACAAAGTCCAAGATTTTAATAACCAATGAGAAGCAGTATTTGTCAGCACATTTCTACAGCTTGAACTTTCCTCTGGATGCCACAGAAAGGACCACATCAATGAATGAAAGAATGAATCAATACATGATTTTTTAAAATGCTGAATGTTCTTCTTTGAACTTTAATGAACCCTTGAAAAAATCAAGGGTAAGAGTCTAAAGGTCAAAGCTGAACAGGCTACAACTTGAGTTTTTCTTCTCCTGAATCAAACTACTTGTTGGAGCAGGAAAACCAAGTTGTATAGGAGCAGACATCTGTACTCCCAAACTTTAATGCCTCGTAAAAGGCAAAACTGCTAAGTGAATTCTTCTGCAGCACAGGGAGAAATAATCCTGGTGTCATTAAAATTCAAACTATTAAACTTACTAAACTAAGCTTACTGACTGTTTATAACAAGAAAAGTGAATATAAGCTTAGCTGTGATCCTTGGTGTGCAGCTCATGCCTTGTCCCTTCTTCACTTCATCACTGCCAACACAGAAATCTTAGGAAAGGCTGGTTTCAAATTCAAACCCAGAGGGAAGAACAGAAAAGCTGAGCCTGGCAGCACATAGAAGCCAGAGTGCTGACAAGGTAGAATCAGCCTGATACAGTAAATCACATTGGTTTTATTGTTACTCATTGAGGTCAGTTAGTGATTTCTATTTAGGTAATAGATTGGTTTCCACATGGATTTTTCTCTTTATTTGTGCTGAGCAGCTGTTATATTAAAAGGGTTTTGATTTACGAATATTGACAGGTCATGTTCTGCTTTCAGTTATGGTAATAATAAAACTCAATTTCACCTGTATAAATCTTTTATGCCAATAGTCAACTTATATAGGAATAGGTGAAAGTGATGGTGGCATTTTGATAACTAAATGAAATCTGTAGAAATTATACACACTTTTGCCCTTTTTTGAATCATAAACATTCTAGTCTGATCTACACCTACAACTATATATGCCTCTGATACTTATCTCAGGTATTAGAAAGTACTGGATGCAGAAGGCATTAGTTTTTATTTATTATCATTATATGATTATTCCTGTGTTTTTAAGAATCACTGATGTTAATTTGCACTTGTTCAGATAGGTGTCTTCATAACACCTAGTAAACAAAGTGAGAAATATTCTAATTAGCACATGTAGTGCATAAATTAATTCTTTGCTCATTCAGCAGCAGCATATATTACTTTCTATTTGCAGAACTTTTGATTTATACCTGAGATTCAGCCTTTTCTATCATTTATTGTAAAAATATTTTCATATGGAACAACTTTTAAACACTGATGATGATTTTTAATGTTTTAAATTTTCCAGGATATTTTAACAAAGCCCTCTTATTTTATTCTGACTGTAGAGTTTGTTTAAACTGCCCTAGTGCTAGCAGTTCTAATTAAAAAATGTACTGAATCTCGAACTGTTAGTCAGAGTGATCTCAAAAGGACAATTCTTCTTCTTCTAAGCTTTTATGAAAGAATGATTAGAACAATAATAATATCCATAAAAGTTAAAAGCAGTTAAAAAGTCTCTACAAAGGATTAGGAAAATTCTCAAAATCCCAGTTCTCAAAACTTTAATGCCAGTGCATGGCAATATGGGCTACTTAAGAATATAAAGGCTACATTTATATTTGCAAAATCTTTCCTGCATGAGATTGTTGTAAGGTTAGAATGTTTTTCAGTCATTTTGGACTAGGGGGAGAAGTTTATCAGTTGCACCTCTTTCCCCTGGAAGATTGTCTTCTGGGGTACAGCAGTGATTTGCGTTGGGTAGTCCCTTCTAAAATACATACTCACACTAAACATCTCTTGCTGGTACCTTCAATTAATTCAATCAGAATTTTATACAGTTCAAAGAAAGGGTATCTATAAATTACTTCTTGTCTAGATGTGAAATGGATATCAGTGCAAATACGTACTTTTTCCCGTCACTGGATTTGTTGGCAGTTACTTGAATCCACCAATCAAGTTCTTAAAGAGAAAGTTGTATGAACATCTTCCACTAGTATTAGCTAAGGTGTAGTTAGTTCTGGTTTGGGATGAAAGAGATGAATTTGTAAGAATCTCTAATTCCCTTCCATCTGTGTCTACTCTGCATCTATGATGCATCTTTCTCTGTGAGCTCTATGTATTGCATGATAGTGTTGTTTATTAATCTCTGAGCCTACCTAATTTCTAGACTATGGAGTTCGTATTTCCTAAGGAACTGCTCCATCTGCCAGATACTTACTTACAAGGTAAACTTACCTTAGCTGGCACATAATTGATGCTTATAGTATTGCTTCAAAGTTTGGGGTTTAGAGAGGATTTTGCCAACTCAGCTGCAGGGAGAGCAGAATTGAAACCACATAATCCTCCATGCAGTAATTTCAAAGCTCCTGAGAGTTTCCTGACAGCTGCACTCAATTGGGTACTGACCTGTGATTCAGAGATCCAGTGGTCTCCAAGCACATGCAGGAATAAATTGGTCATTGCTAAGATTTGTGATCTGAGGTAAATAAAACTTCCTCATCATTGGCGGTATCCCAGCTCCAGCAGAAGGAAGTTCAGGTAGTACTATAAATACACAGGAAACTTCTCTTGCAATGAAAGAAAAAAGGAAAGAGCTGTTTTTCCTTACATTGCTTTATTTGGGGAGCATGCTCCCAAATTTGGGGCAGAATGAGGGAGCAGGAACAGTGACAGAGATGGATGTTTCTTGGCAGTGGAGGTGAGGTCATCCCGTAAGCAAGGAATATACAACTTCAGGATCAGTTATGGGATGCAAAACTCTCACTGAGGTTTCAGCTGCACAGGTTCAAAATGCATCAGTCAGCTATGTAATGATTTTTTTTTTAAGAAGTAAGTCACATTTTCAATGGTCAGTACTTACAGCGTAGACAGAGCTGCAGCCATTTGTGGCTTCAAAGTCATATTGAGACATGATCCATATTGATTTGGTGGTTATGTTGTTATTCAGAAAATAGACTGCAGGAGATCCCTTAAATATACATTACTGAGTTTTAAGGATAATTAAGTTGGTTTTAGCACCTTGTGACTTCTTTCCTGACAAACACATCATCATTACTACTCAAAAAGTACAAATTCCAATCTGAAAAAAAAAAAGTCTTTGGGGTACCCCATCACCCTCCTAGCTGAACACCTGAATTTTCATACAATTCACTCACAATTCACTGTATGACTTTTCCTAGCAAAGCTTAGTTTGATATCACTTAACAAAGACCAGACTGTAATACCTGGAGCTCACTTGATGCCATGGCCTCCACAAAGGACAACTTGAAGCTTAGATGGGCTTAAATTTCCAATGCCTAATCTCTCACCTCTGAGGGGAAGCGACTAGTTTCTTAAGTTAGTCTACATCTACCTTAGCAAGTGGGACAGCATAACAGCAGTGAATCAAAATACGAGGCATTTTGTGTGGAGAATCCTTCATCTACTCTATGCCCTCTGTGATACCTTCATTTGTACTAGAGCTGGCATCTGACGCATGCCCATGTGCACAGTTTGAAGGAATTGCGGCCTTACTTCAGCACCCAGACTCCATAGAGGTGCTCTGGAGGAGCAGATACTGCTTCTCCTGGCTTTTTCTTAAGGAAAAGGACCTGGGCCATGAGGTTTTGATAGTCTTCTCTGCTATGGCTGCTTTTATCCTCATTCACATGACACTCTGGATGCACCAGATGAGCTCAGAAAAAGGGAAAGTGAAAATTGCATTGCTTGCGGGATGGACAACAAGAGGTGCAAATTTTGCAAATGTTCACATGAGCCTACTATGAAGGGGTTGTGTTGCTATTCCAATCTCAAAGAATACAACTTTGGGGCCTGTCCCTCCCTGCAAATGAATGGCCATCAAAATATTAAGTCTTGCAGACCTCAGCACTTGCTGCTTGGTGGGTAACAGTTTTTGAGGACAGCAGCTGTTTTGGAGGAGAGCAAAGTGATGAAGGCAGGTTCAGAAGCCATCCTCTAGAAGTGCTCTTTTATGGAAAGTGTAAGTAGGAGATGCCACCAAAATGGCAGAGAGTTGAGTGGACAATCCCTGAGTATGAATGTTCCCAGAGCCCTCCAATATGTGCTCAGCCCTCAGCACTCTCTGTTAGGGCATGAACATTTTCAACCTAATGTTCACTTTCATTTAAACTGTTGGTGGCATTTTATTTCCTGTTGGGCCTAATTAGTTTAGACACTATATTCACTGCAAAAGATCAGTTTACAGAGTTACCTGGGCATGTGTTATTAGGGATGGGAATGTGCAAGGCAGGTTTTGGAAAAAAAAGACACAATTCTTGAGATCTTTGAATAACTGAAATTTTTTTGGAAAAAAAACTGGCAAAAAGAAACCAGTCCTTATGCTTGGGAGATAGTAATGAAAAATACTGTGTTCTTGTCTGTATTTTAACATTTATTTATACTCACAGAAGAAACATCTGGATTCTAAGAGAACTGCCATTGTCATTTTACTTCAGATATTTCCTCTCAAAATACTTAGGAACTTGAAAGGGTCTTTACATTTTATGCACTTGCTGTGCTATTAATATAAGACTATCACGTATGGGGACTTAGAGTTTGAATGGGTAGATGAGGGCCTTCAGCCAAGGGATGAGCTGAGCTAAAATTCTAATTTGTACTTTTCTCATTTGTTTTTTTCTACTGTTTTGTCGCTAGTAATGTTTATTATTATCAACACCATCATCATGACCATCCTCATCCATAATAATCACACTTCTTACTGTATAATCTGAAACTAGTATAAAATAGACTTGATAGCATGCCTGCTCAGCAATTTGTGAGGGAAAGGATAAAGCAATTTGCTGTCTTTGCAGTTACTCTGCAATTAAGTCAACTGTCTTCTCCGCATAATCTGAATCTTTTTATCCTGTGTATCATTGATACCATCATGAAGCTGTGAAGAGGACATACTGCAGAAAGCAAACAGGCTTCCCTGTATTCAGTTCTAATCACAGAATCACACAGAAACACAGAATATTCTGAGTTGATAGGGACCCACAAAGATCATGGAGTCCTTACTCTTAAGAGAATGGCCCATATGGGGATTGAATATGCAACCTTAGTGTTATTAGCACCATGCTAATGTCACTCACCCTTTTCTCTACATACTGCCTTCACATGTTTCTCCATTTATCCAACTCAGTAACGCAAAGGTTTTTTATGCCTATTTCTGTCACAGAAACTCTGACAAAATCCACTTTAGATAGATGAATAGGAAGAGAAAATAGTTTAATAGAATGTTTCAAATGTGTGATGGTGGAAATATCTGTGATTTTCTTTTAATAGTTAATATTTGGGACTTGCATTGTTTGAGTGTTTCTCCTTGTTGTTTTTCTATGCTCTTGTCTCACTGAAACCATCTTAAACATGGCAGGTGCTGTCAGTGCTTCTCTAGTGTAACATGAGAAGCCAATGAGAGAAAGCTGGATACATTCTGGTCCACAGAATGAATGGTCATTGTAAGCACTGCAAAGTCAGAGACTGTCTGTGAGAATCTATTGCTGTATTAGCATTACCGATTTACTTACAAGATCCAAATAATGTTAAACTACTTTTCTGTACAGTGATTTAAAGACAAATAAGTCAACATCCATATCTAATAAGATTTGCAAATCATTAGCCTGGCAGCTAGGAAAGGATGTGAAAACACAGCCCTAAAGAGTAAAAAGTAATAATACCTGCAGGCTTCTTTGCATCACTTTTTTCATTTTCATTTTATCTTGGTTCGCAGGTCAATGATCACTACAGTTTATCCAGTAATATGAATGTCGAGTTGCACCAGAGTCAGGGAGAATTATTTGCCTTTTCTGTGCATAACAAAGCCTTTTTCTTCAGTGTAGAACTTAGATTAAAAAAAATAAGCAGGCACCTGTATCTGTGGATCAGATTGTTTTCTAGCTTTTAAATGCCTGTATCAGTTTTACCTAGGTTCTTATAGAGTTCTCTGTGACTAGTGCAAATCATAACAGAAAAGAAAAAGCATCCTACCTGTTCCTTAAGCATAAATTTCAATTAGACTGCACAGTGTATCGTCACGGGCTTATACAAACTGGAGAAACTGCAATATTTAAAAATAATGGTCTGTAACAGGATTCCCTCATGGACTTTCTTCTACAAATTCAATTTCCCTGCAGAAAGAAATGATAAAATCTTCTTTTACATTCTTCACTTTGTCTATGACTTTCCATTATCCTTATGGAGTTAGAAGAGCATCATTTAATTAACATTGCCTGGTTAAAGCACGGTCTTCCAGCAATGAAAACACATAGGATATTGCTGTGCCTGATGTACAGCAGAACATCTGTAGGCAGTGAGCAGTATGTCTCAGCAGGTTTTGTGCCCTGGAGAGGCCTAGTATACTGTTAAAATAGTTTAGTTATTTCTGCAAATATGTAGTGAGAGTATATAACACACAGAAAAAAATTTAAGGATTTTTCCCATTTGTATTTTGGCCTAAATATAGGTATTGTCTCTGAGCCTTGTCTTTATTTTTTGCCAATTATTCTCAGTATCTAGAAAAATCTTATGCTGTGGCTATTACAGTGGTACCTAAGGAAGGTTTTCTCACACAAAGCTGCTTCAAGAAGTCATGGGAAAACACAGAGAGTAAACTAATTTTGCCTAAAAGAAATGAAGAACATGTTAATTTGTTGTGCAAAGTTACTTAAGAAGTTGAATTGGATCAGTTTGTAACAGTGTCTCAAGTTACTTTGTTCAGAAACACCATGGGAGGGAGTTAATATTAGATAGGAAGTTGCAACTGCAACATCCCTTTGCAGTTCTTACTGAATTCTAACTCTGCTCTTTCCATCTTGCTCTCCTCTAGTAAAAGTAGAAAATCACATTGTAATTCTCCCATCAGAACTATAAAATACAGTTCCTCCTGGCTGCAAAGACATTTCTAAAAGAATATAAAGCATTCCTTCAAACACTGACAGTTAAGAACCAAGAGGTAGAAGGAGTACAACCTTATCTAAATGGAGCTTTATAGCTTTAAAGGGCAGAAAAGAACAATACAGCAAGTTATTACCAACACTCACAATATTTCAAATCATCAGAGTGTGTCAGCGAATTAAGGCATATGTTTTCATTTGAAAATGTTCTTTTTTTTTCTGAGCATCTCATATGTAATCATAAATTTTCATTGGTGGCATAACTTGGAGTAGACAGCACTTGTGCATTAACATTGTGTATGGAATGGTTTGAAAATTTAAGTAACACACAAGTTAAATTCTCCATTTTCAGTGCCAAGACAATGCACATTTCTAGACTGCTTAATGTACTCTGAGACCAAAATGGAAAAGACAGCAGCTGCTTTTGATGATATCCACTGCAACTCTGACAGATGGCAATGAACAATGTGAAATCAGTGTTTCCCAAAAACGTTTTATAATTGAGGATCTTTCCTGCATGATTTGCCACCATCACTCCAGTAAAAACATGTAGATTTATGCCATATTAGTGCAGATGGTTTTCATGAGACGCGTTTCATTGAAATTCTTTCAGTGGTGTGTGTTAGAGGGGCTGACATCTCCAACACAGGTTGCAGACAGGTGATATTGGCATTGTTCTTGAGGGTATGTGCAGGGCATGGAAACAGAGAACAAATTTCTTTTAAAAACCAAAACAGCTGTGCCAGCAGAATTTTGCTGCCTTGCCTAGGGATTTATGAAATTTTACTTGCTTAATTGTTTCTTTCACCTTGGCTGTTTCATTTGCCCTGTGTGACGCCACCTTGTCTTTTTCACTTAGCCTCAGTAAAAATGAATCCTTCAAGGACTTTTCCTATACTCCCTGTCATACAGAGCAGAATAATTTTTCCAGCATTTCTGAAATGTGATCTGAGGTGTCAAAACCAATCACCTGCCCAGAACACAGAATCACACATCCTTACTAAGCATTTTATCTGTGTTTAATATGCTAAACATAGGTTGCTGTTTGATGTTCCTATTACAGTAATTCTATATATGGGGTAATAATTGTATCACTCAAAATAGAAATAAAAAATAAGAACAATAAAAAGTGTTTACTTAGTCTTCTCTTGGAAGAACACCAGATGAGTCTCCTGAAGTGGAATTAAGCCCTTGGAATATGTTCTGCAGGATGATATTTTCTGTTATTGGCATGGATATTACAATAAAGGACAAGATACTTTGAACTAAGAATATTGCAATCTTTTTTCTTTTCACATTCCTGTTTATTAAATTTTGAATTTTGATTTGATACTGGTTATAACAGGGCTGGAATACAAATGTTGGGGGAATTAGGTGAAGGAAATGGAAGATAACATTATGTAGAAGATATTAATATTATTGTGGGCAGTTATTTCTGTTGTGATCACCTTATAAACAGATGTTGGAAATTGAGAACCATTTAAAGAAATTGTTCAAGGCCATGGAATCTTGCACTGCATGAAGACAGACCTTAAATCAGCACAAATCAGAGATATTTAAGAAGAGATTTGAGACTTATCTGTACATAGAGGTTGTGGAGAGATTGCATAGAGGTTTTTAACGGTAACGAGCTCTTTCATCTAGAAGACTATATATAATACAATTCTCTAGTTATGAGTAGATGCTGGATAAATTCAGCTTGAAATTAATGTTCAGGTCTGTAGGCACACAGTTGCAACAACCACTCCATAGGAAGCAAGATGAGCTCAATTGGTCTCAGTAAGTCTCATCTTGAGATGTGTCTTTGAAGTATAAATGATATACCTAATCAAATCTGAGTGAGAAATTATTTGAATTTAATTCTATGGTCTGTATTGTGTGGAACGTGAGACTGAGACCATTATGTGTACCTCCTGGATCTAAAATCTATGGACCTAGAACTAGAATATTTACAGGGCTGATTTTAATATAAATCACAGGTCTTTAACAGAGTTGTGGCAGGATAAAATGTCCTTTAAGTGAGAGTAAATGTAATTTATGCACACTTAAAAGGCACTTTACACTGCCTGGGTAGTGTGAAGAGGACTTATTATAGTGACAATAAATCCATGCTTGTTTGGAAATAAAAGGGAGCCTCACAGTCATCTGGTGTGACTTATGGCAGAACACAAGCTATAGAACTTCATACAGTGTTTCCCACATCCAAGCCAAATGATGTGTGCTTGATCTTTTGGAGGGGTGTTCTGGTTTATGTCTTCATAACAGCTTCTTGATTCCCTTTACTCTAAATCTAGCACAGCTTTCAATTTCTCTTTCAGAGAGAATCCTGTTAGGTGAGGAGTGGAATATTTTTCACTGCCTTTGACATTTACCAACAGACTTTATCTGGTGAATTTGAGGAAAATGGAATTAAAAGTAGGTAAGTGGCTTTTAAGAGAAGGACTGAAAAAAATTACTTTCTTCGCTGCATTAGTTTTTCTCTGAATAAGCCCAATATGTTAGCTTAGGTTATCTTTCTGAAATTTGTAAAGGTGATTAGTTGTACTTTTTAATTCTGATTAATAAGCTTGCTTTTGTTTGACTTAGTTACAAAGCTCTAAATCATAATCAGAGCTAACAGGATAAGGGATTTTGAATAACTGTTAAATGACACTGCACTGCCTTACTCTAGGGCATGCTATAGAGTTGCCTTAAAATATCATCAACTCTAGGATTATATTCAGATCCAGCACAATCTAGGGAATCAGTTCATCTCCTGAATGTAGCTGGTATGTTTTGGGAGATGGATCAAGCTCTGAGGTAAAAATCTGATGGTTTTAGATGAGTCCACCAAGGTTTCTCAAAATGAGTTTGCCAGACTAATCTGGTGCGTGTCAACAAATGTGAACACATGTTCAACAACAGGTCTCTCTGTTCAAAAGTACCTTTTGAATACTATTTTTATTTAATTTATTGTAGTTTGTTTACTTTCATTGCATTTCTTTTGTACTGCTAATGTGTCTTGTCCATTTGCCCTCTGGGTTCTAAGTCATACTTTTTCAGAAGGAACAGTCTTCACCTTGTGTCTAAAGCCAAATACTTGCAAGAGAATTGTGAGATGTAATGGCTGGAAACCATATTATGCTGAAAAGTTATACTCTGAAGTGATGCAATAATAGCTACATCAACAATAACATCTATCAGAAAATTATTAAAAGATCAGATATGTTTAGGGAAACAATTTTTGTTATAAATTTCATTACCTTTCATGTCACCACTGGAAAAGGCTGGAAATTAATGGGGAGGTCATTTGTGGGAGCTGCACCTTTACCTGTCATTTTACTCTGACAGTGACATAGATCTTTATGCACATAGTGACATAGATGTGACATAGTGACATAGTGACAGTGACATAGATGTTTATGGTGAACAAGCGTTCATGTGTGTTTATGGGGTTTGTGAGACCTTCACTGAACATCATCTTAGTGATGATGTTAGCTACTGAAAGATGAGAGGGAAACAATTTTTATGTGCAAATGAAAAGCTCACAGAAGAACACAGTGAAATAAGGTCTCATCTGATATAGAGCTTTAAATTCTTTTTCATTAGTAAATATGAAATGTCAAGTTGTTAGTATCTTTTGTTTTCATTTGCTAACTACAGTAGCTCATCTAGCTCTGTTTTCTATCTACCAGTGTAGTCAATATATTGTTATTAATGTTACATGCCTTGAAACTAGTTTTCCATGCAAGTTGTTAAAAGTTTAGGTAGATCTAAAGATAAAAATTATCATGAAGAATATGTTACATAGAACATGAAAATCTCAAATGATAGGGATTATTGATGAACTTTTGAAGTGTTGCCAAACAACATTACCTCAGTGATGTTTATGGATTTATAGCACATACAGGATGCTTTGCTTGGGAAAATTCAATAAATCTTGATGAAAGTTCCTGAATAACTAATTAGTGGAGTACTTTACAGAGGCTTTTTGGCTTAAGATCTATATAGGAGAGAAAACTACAACATACTTCTTAGCATACCATCATGAACTTTCCTGTAATTGGACTCAGACAGAAGCAGTGTAAGGTCCTGGCAGGGATTGGAACATCTCACACGATGCATCTTCCCAGATTTCTCAAACTTCATTTGGTCTCTGATGAACAGTGTGCTGATAGAAAAGCTTGGAGCATTTTGCAAAAGTTCTTTTACTGTCAGCCCCAGGTTTGTTCTGTAATATCTGTAGATTTTAAATCCAGTCATAGGATGCTTGCTCTCATATTGACTTGATTGATGTGGCTTGATGGATATTACTTAGTATGATATTTAATATTTTTGTATGCCAGATTACTTCTCCATGGACACTCCTTTGTGTCCCCTTGGACACTACTCTTTTATTTGGGTCTGAATCATGGGTCATCTACCGCCACCACCTGCGGCTCCTCAAACGCTTCCAGCAGTGCTGCCTCCATCCAATCCTAAACATCCACTGGTCTGATTACATGACCAATGTGTCTGTTCTTGAACAGGCAGGGGTCAGCAGTATCGAGGTCATGCTGATGAGAATGCAGGTGTGCTGGGCAGGGCATGTCTCCAGGATGAAGGATCACTGCCTTCCGAAGATTGTGCTCTATGGTGAACTCGCCACCGGCTGCTGCAAGAGAGGAGCCCTGAAGAAGAGATACAAGGACTCTCTGAAACAACACCTCAGCCTTGGCCATATTGACTGCCACCCACCAATGGTCCACTCTGGCCTCCAATCAGGATTCATGGAGACACACCATTCACGATGCTGCTGCTTCCTTTGAGAATGCACGTAGAGTCAGTCTTGAGGAAAAGAGACAACACAGAAAGAACCGTTCCTCACCAATATCACCTAAGGAGACTTTCTGCTCTGCCTTTTGCAACCAGACTTGCCTATCCCATATTGACCTTTTTAGCCACCAGCACGCTTTCAGCAAGTGTGGGTAGTACCCTTCTCAAATCTTCATTCACAAAGCCTAGCCATGATGATGATGGTGTCAGATTAGGAACCACCAAAAGTGCAATCCTTAAAGAAACTTAGAAATGTCTTTGAAAGGGAGAAAACACAGAGAAAAATTGCATTAAGGATAAGAAAGACAATGGTTGAGTTGTAAAAGTAAATTATTAAATTGCTTTAACAAGGAAAGCTTCTTCAGAGAGTTAGAGTTTCAGAATCCTTCATGGAATTCCCTTCTACTGACCCAGAAATTTGAGAGT
The DNA here is from genome assembly GCF_047495875.1 of Pithys albifrons albifrons. NCBI lineage: Eukaryota > Metazoa > Chordata > Aves > Passeriformes > Thamnophilidae > Pithys > Pithys albifrons. The sequence goes on from NC_092459.1 coordinate 31,247,456, forward strand.
TAATGTCCAAGTCCCCATGCCACTAGATAAGGAAGTGGGTGCCAACTGTTTGGAATTCCACCCTGATGGCTGGGAGAGGGAGAGAAGTTTTCCCTAGTGCTGAAAGCTCAGTTGTTCCTGGCTGCTAGGAGCCACCGTTTTGCTGAGCTGGTGAAAGCATCTTGGAGGGAGCTCTTTTTCCAGCTTAGCTCTCCCTGTTTCTTGCCCCCCACACTCTCCAGGCATCTTGAGCTTCAGAGAGAGAGAGAGAGAGAGAGAGAGAGAAGGGGTCACGACTGTTTTTCTGGATATGCTGTAAACCTTTTCTTTTCCTGAGGACACCTGCACCAGGATTGCTGAAAACCACCACCACCACCACCACCTAACTCCTAGTGTTTTTCCTTCTTTGAACAAAGGACAAGGAGAAAGAGTCTGCTCTTCCCCATGGAAAGGGTTCCATCCAGCCCCCATATTAGTCATACAGCCCCTTGTCTCTGCCTCACTGGGAAAAGACTGAGGGCTCACCTCACGGCCAGCTGAGGTGCGACACTGCTACCTGCTGTCCATAAATATAATTGCACCAGGAACAAATTCCTGGGTTTGGGGGTTGTGCTGGTATGGTGGGGACGATAGCTTGCTCTGGTCTGTTTATAGTTATATATCTATATCTATAATAGTTAAGAATACTTATCCTTTTTCTATACATTTCTTAATTAAAGTATATTTTATTTTCCTTAAATTTGAAAGGGATGTCATGTTGGTTATTGAGATGAAGTTCCCTTCTCTAGTTTAAATACAGACTTTTGTTTCCTTTAAACTAGGACACAAAGCTAAAGAAAATTGTGTTTTAAAATTATTACTAAAATCAGATGTCAATAGTCAGCCTCTAATGGCCATGTCTAAACTCAGTGCTATGTGCTGGGGAAGTTCAGCAGTAGGTTGCTTTCTGCATATTCACTTGCATAATAGACCTAGTTACACAGGGTGACTGTCATAGTGATTTATGCCTTGTACATTGCATTCATATTTATTATGGCTACAACCTCTTAAATATGTTAGTTCTTTCACACAGATACAGTCCAGAAAATCAAATTCGTGTTTCAAAGCTTTATAATTCACGCTACAGTGAAACTGAGTAAAACACCATTTCATTAAATACTTCCCAAATAACTGATTATTCTTCAAGAGAAGGCTCAATGTATTCTTTTCCATTCATTCACTATTAAAAATCGTTTTAGACCTTTATTGATAACTTCCATCTGCTATCATCTAATTTTTAAGGACTCTTCACACAACATAGATTTGTTTTCTGCATTGAAAAAGAACCCCTCTTCAAACAGCTGAAACTGAGATAAAAAATGGTCTGATAAAACCTGATGGTATGAAAAGAATGCATAGAGAAAGAAGACTGCCTGATGTTTATCCAGAAAATATGTACTCAGAAAAGTGAAATGTCAATGACTTGAAGTAATTTTATTGGATAAGAAATAATCATGCTTATCACTTCTTAACATTTAAATAGGAGAAATATATATTTCTATTTGTCTTCTAAAATGCTCTATCAGACTGCCTGATTGAACATTTCAAAGTGTGGCAGAGACTAACATCCAAAGAAGTATATTCTCACAGTGATTTAGAAATAGAGGGATGAAAAAATCAGTAAATGCATGTTAAGTCACAGAGGTCATCAGATTAAATAAGGCATAGGTTTTTCATCAATGTTGCAGTTCAACATATGACAACAGGTCATCAACCTATTTTATTAAAAAAATTAATTGCAAGATTTCTATTTTAGTCTGTACAATCTCTTTGCAGTTGGAAGATCATGAGCTCATGTTGATTAGGTTTAATGAACATTAATCAAAACACATTTCAGTTCTATCAGTTCCTTGGAGGTCCTTGAAGTATTAATTAAATCTTTCATTCAACAAAACTAGGTGTGAATTTAGGTGCAACTCACCTCATATGATTTTGTAAATCATTATTTGTATGTTCTCCTCCCTCCTTACTTGAAAGTTAACCACATGACACATATTTGACACAGAAACCTTATGCTAGACCTTGGTGTAATATGGAGTACACAGTGCTGCTCAGTCAACTTAGGGCATAGATATCCAGCACAGAGAGGCACAGTGTGGTGCATTACAACATTTATGGAAGTGCAAAAAGTGCCACAACCTTGCAGTTTCTTTTTTTGATTACAGATCCTTACACCATCCTCAAGGAAACAAGAACATGTGATGGACATACAACTACTGTTAACAGGCTTGGTTTTCTTGTTTATTTTACTCCTTAAAAGTAATTCACAGATCCTCATTCACACACACGCATTTTGCAGATCTGAGACAGATCTCTAGAATATATTACAAAAATCTGACTGTATAAAAATGGGAGGAATACAACTTAATGGTCTCCCAGCAAGCCAACAGATGCTGCTTTATGTTGATTTTACAAATATACCCTCATGGATGGAGGCATATCTTCAAGCCCATATGCTTTTTATTTCCCTCCCTTTACACCGTATTTCCTCCTTCTTTCTTCACTGTAGCCACAGTCTCCAAGTGAAGGTCTTCAGCTTCACAAAGTTCTGTACTGCTGGTGGCAGCTGAAAATGCAGTCATGCAGGCAGCAAACTCACAACCTGTGCCATGGTTATAGCACTTCCCGGACCACAGCCAAAACAGATCAGCATAAGTGAGGATTTGCTGGCTAATGCAGGATGTGGCCAGGAATTTCATATGGGACAAACAGTAAGTAACCCATTCCAAGGAGTTCTTTCTGCATGAGAGAAGAGGCAAAGATCTGAGCTCCAAGTTCACCTCCTCTCCCTTCCCAAGGCCTTCTTCAGCTGCAGGTGGAAAACTTCATCTGGCTCTGGCTCTACAACAAGTAAAATAAATGTCAGTACAATTTCAATCAAGACATGTTAAACCAGACTTTTTTTCCTTCGTACCACTTAATTCTGCCCTGTTACTCTCTGTGAAATATGGAAGCATGGTTACCTGACTGATGAAGAGGAAATGCCACACTTCTAAAAATGCTTTGAATGATCATTGTAATACTGTAGTGTTTGTCCAAAATGATCAGTTCCTTTACACTCCCTTGGGTCTCTGGAGTCCTGTTTTAGGCAGGGAAATAAGAGATAGTCTAAGGAATGTTTTAGACTCAGATAAAAGCAGCATTAGATTCTGTGATATCTGCCCCAGACACAGGCAGACATGGACAATTTATCTCTGTTCTGACTCTATTGATTTAATTTGAGCTAGATAGGAGTAGTCATAGACCAATTATTTTTCAAGTCTATTTACACTGACTTTCCTAATTTTATTTTCCAGTGTGTCCTCAGGTAGACAATTCAAAATGAAAGGTGAGCCATATTAAATCTTTTCAGCCATCTTTGTAAATACATTGTCTTTCATTTGGTTTTCCTGTTGGAAAGAGGGACAGCTTGTTTTGACATAAGAGAAATATGGATTTTATACATACAGATTACTATGAAGAACTGGAAGTTTAAATTAAGAGGCTAGTCTTTCCTATTGGATTTAGAAGAAATATATACTATTTAATGATTGCTGTGGAGAAAAAATATGAGCTACATATCTGAATTTTTTCCTTGGACTGTTTTCAGTAATCACATATTGAATTTTGTCTCATATTTTGTGTTGTCTTTATGAAACCAAATTATTTTAATTATATCTGTGGAATTACCATATAATATATATGACAGTGTGAGTGTTCTCAAAGGGAAACTAAACAGAAAAAAACTCCACTGGACTGTTAAAGCAACATAATAAATCTTCTGGAAAACTCAGCAGACTGAAAAGAGTTAATATTTATTGTAATTTTTGGAAGGGCTTGCTTTTAGATTTTTTCTAAATACATTTGCTATTATGCACTTTACATGATTGTCAAATATCTTAGAATTAAATAAGAAATTTTCATTTAACATAAAAGCAAGAGAAATGAGCTCTGGTTTGTGATCATACCTTCCTTGTATATGTGTCAGCACCTATATCCTACTTCCAGAAGGGCAGAATGCCTTTTGAATCCTCAGCCTTATCTCACCAAGAAATGAGTGCATCACACAATGTTTCAATGTTTCTAAGTTACAATATAAATTCCTGGAAAATTATATACATATATATATATATATATATATATATATATATATAAAATGGATGTTTAATGATCCTTTAAACTCATAACATAGTGAATCTGAGAAAAAGTTCAAAACCTAGGGGACATGATGGCATAAAACAACCTTAAAAGCGTTTTGAATTTACATTTTCTTATGCAGGTCTGACTTCTGAGAAGTTGTTGCCTGAATGGTGGTGCCTACTATTTTGTGAGTAAAAATACTGAAAGGCTCATCTCTGTGTGTTTGAATGTACATTTAAAATATTTAGAGAAGGTAAGTAGTTTATTATACTTCTGCTAATCTCTACCCACCAAATATTCTCTGTTAAAGCATTTAGTGAAGCTCTAAAATGCTTAAACACAAATAACTAAGGATAAGTACAAATGGTTTATCTAGTATAGCACATTTAAGGAATCAATAAAGACCATTAGGTGTTTTAATTAAAAACAGACAATATATGGCTTTCGAGTAAAAAATTCAACAACTTCACCTATCTCTCCAGTCTTGTCCTGCCAGAAGAAATAGTGCTTTCAAAATTTGAACATTTGAAACCCCATGATTGAACCCATGAAACACCAATCGATGCCTGTGCATCTTCAGGAGATAATCACAGTTGCTAAATTTGGTTATTTGCTTTCTTTCAGTACTGTATCATATTTGTTGTTTGTTAAAATCGTATTGATCTTCTAGCAAACAATTTTTCAATTACTTAGCATGCTGACAGGGTAACACTGTCACAATGGATATGGGCAATTAAGCACTCAACATTGTGAGAAGGATACAATTTACACCACGTCACTTTTTATAGATAATGTTATTGGTAAGGTGCATGTACCTTGAAGCAGAATTATTAAGTATTGTTTAGAAATTCACAAACTAGCAAAGTCTTATGCTCATTTTGTCACTGTTAGCATCTTGTTAGTTCTTCTCTACTTTAAAGATGCTGTTTATTTTGTTCTTTACAAGTTAAATATGTGTTTATCTACCACTGCCCTAGAAACCTGTGAGGTATGTTGGGTTCTTTTATACCAGAGATATTTATAAGAACAGTCTTCATCTTGCCTAAACTTTGCCAAGAAAATGGAACTGCTAAAATCTTATTATCCCTTTCTTAAAATGTTCAAAGGGTTGGCAGAGTTTGTTAAATGCCATTTCCATACTTCTCAGAAATTTTTGTTATGTAAATAGGAAGTTTCATAAGCATCCACACACATCACCTAACTTTTTTGAAAGCTAATCCAGAGTTACAATTCCAAGTCAGGCAATTTTCTACTTCCAGCAGTTCAGTCACCTCTACCTTCCTTCTCTGAAATGGACCATCTCTATTGCACTCTCTTTATACATCATTAGTTGGGAAAACCACAACAAAAAATGCATGTTCAACAAATTGCACTTCATCCAGTGTAGAAACTATGAACAATACTCCTAGAGTATCTCCAAGAACCATGAAGAGGAAGGAACATGCTGACAAGTCTCAGGAAGTGATAGAGCCAGACACGGTCTCCAATTTAAGTATGTCAACCTGGCTGATTTCCCTTCCCCTTCCAAGCAGAGCCCTAAACTGTCAGTCTGCACTTTTGTTCTCTACAAGGTAGCATCTTGGGGGCAAGTCCTTTTCTGTCTGCCTTGGTTCTAAGTTCTCAAGCTTCAACTGTTCCCTCCTTTCTTGTTGTGTTCAGATATGAACTTGAAGGGGGTGAAGCCAGGTGGAAACTGGCTCTGTGATCCTGTAGGCTGTGATGACTTTGTGCCCAAAAGCAGCTGCAAATTTTGCTGAGCTGGGGACAAGGTGGCGCAGCCACTGTGGTCCTGCAACTATATCTCATGTCTTCACTCTAGACCCACTGTCTGATGTGGGACTGCTCTGAGAGGTGAGGCACGCAACCATCATGGGAAGGAGGATAAAAAACTCATGGTACCCTGTGGGGCCTCAGAAGGAAGTACATGCTCTCCATCATGGCTAGGTCATGAGAGAACTCCTGTTTTTTCCTACTGAATATGTGCAAGCATGGTGAAAGCAATAATGACCTGATGGTGATGGGCAGGAAGAAGCTGCCCGAGGGATGTGGCTGTTGTAGCCTAGAAATTAGGGCACTTTGTTGATAGCAGAAAGTTTGCTATTCCCAAGTTTACTTCTAAGGGGGTCTTTGTATTTCCAAAACCAAGATCATGTCTAAGCTTTATTCAGGTTCTCTTCAAACTTCTAAATTCTGCCTAAGTCCCAGTTTAGAAATCTTATTTCTTCAAAAATATGTGTTGTTTTATTCCTGGGTGTAACCAAACTCTCTTCTAGAGGGAGATTTCAGCTGTGCATTTGCTTGTGTCCAGGAGACAGCCTATGGGTGCTGCTACAAGTGAAGGCAAAAGATGAGAAGCAAGGATATGAAAAAAGATTCCCCTTTTTTCTCTTTACCCAAAGAATTGGAGTGGTAAACATGCTATTTATTCTTTGCTCAGAGAAATTCTATGCAGACTTTTTGTCTGACCTCCTGACTTTTCCATAACTTTTTTCTGATAGACTAGTGGAACCTCTTTTCAGTAGTCCTGTTGATCAGAACATGGATCTATTAACTTAACAATAACCTGTTGTAACTATGAGATGAAAGGAGTATGGGAAGTACTTATCTGAGCTATTTCATATCTCAGAGGTTTTCAGCAGTTTTTCACGTGGTGGTTTTTTACATTTTTGTTGGCATCAGAATCCTATCTAAAATAGCTCTTACCATGTACTTACAGACACAGATTTATGAGATAAGCATTACTATGTTTCAAAATCCACTCCTTTAGGTGCATGGCAAAAGCTTAGGGTGCAGACCAACACAAATTGAATTCTCTACTTTTATACATTAAATCTAAGACATAACTGTGATTGAGTGGTGCAGCACATTGAATAAGAGATTGTTTTGGCACTGACTTCCAGTATCACACTTCTACTTCTGGAATAACCTTTAGTTATCAAAGCAACACACTAAGATGATGCTAGTATTGTTTCAACATCATTCATCATTTGCTGATGTTCTTTTAACAGGACAAAATCTGTTCTCTCCTCAATTCTTATTGCATACAATGCTAAGCAGAACACTTCAGAACTCTGCATTTTAAAAGTGCCTATTGACCTTGCTGAACAGAGCTACACTATTGTAAAAATTATTCCAAATATTTACTACTTCTGTAAGTCAATATATTCTACAACTCCAGAAGCTTTGGCTCGACAAAGGACATAAAGATATTTTAATCCTCCATGATAGGAAAGAACCATCTAGATCCAACCTTGTGCAATGTGGTCTAGGATGATCCTGCTTGAGCAGGGAGGTTGGACTGTGCTGCCTTCTAACCTAACCCATTCTGCGATTTTACATTAAAAAAAATGTGAAGTTATTAGTCCAGTTATGAAGTCAGCCATTAACAAAGCAAGAAGTAGTACTCAGGACTCTAAAACCCAGGCCGCAGTGCCTACAAAAATAATGCCAGGAAAACAAGTGAAAAGAAACATAGCAAAGTAATGGAAGGTTGATGTTTGTCTTCTCTGGCTACAGAAAGGAGGAATGTGTCAAAGTATACAAAGAAAGACATTTCAGTGCCCATCCACTCAATTAGTCTTGGGACCACTTCTTTTAAGTACCTTTGCTGCAACTTGTAGAGAAACAAGGATGAAAATACTTGAAGCTTAGACCTTCACAGACCATATCACTGAAGAATTTTAATGGCTGATGGACAATTTACCAATTTGTTTGCTTATAGTCTCTTTCTTCCATCTAATGGTCAGCAAAACTGCTCATCAAATATGCCATTAAGTTTTGTAATTACTATTTATTGATTACCATGGATTCTTTATTTTCAGACTCTTCCATCTCTTGAGGAACTGGTCTTCAAAATGTGTCTTTTTGGGTTATGTATTGCTCCAATCCATCATAAGGAAGGTGAATTAGCACAACACCTCATAAAGGAGTTTCTGTTCTAATACTAACTAATGTAGCTACCTGACAGCAGCAGACAGAGAACACTCCAGTTTTATACCTGTTTGGCTTCAGCATTCAAATATTTAAAGTTATTTTTTAAAGATTTATTCAATAGTCATAGTGAAAGCAATATATCTGTGGTGGAAAAAACTATTCTCAGAATAGGAATAACATTGACCTTTGGGAGTAGGTTCCAGAGGGGGTCCCTGATAATTAGAGGGATGAAGCACCTCTCCTATAAGGACAGGCTGAGAGAGTTGGAGTTGCTTAGCCTGGAAGCGATGTCTCCAGGGAAACATTTTATTGCAGTTTTCCAGGACCTAAAGGGGTCTTATAAGAAAGATCAAGACAGACTTTTTAGTAGGGTGTGTAGCCATAGGGCAATGGGTGATGATTCTAAACTAAAAGAGGGCAGCTTTAGACTAAAAGTAAGAAAAAAACCTTAATGATGAGGGTGTTGGAGCATTGGAATAGGTTACCCAGGGAGGTGGTAGGTGTCCCATCCTGGAAGCATTCAAGTCTGAGCAATGTGATCTAGTTGAAGATGTCCCTTCTCATTGCAAGGGGACTTGGACTACATGACTTTAAAGGTCCCTTGCAAACAAAATTATTCTATGATCCCATGACTCCAGTGGGAATTTTATGTGAATAAATTAAATTGAAAATTATTTATACAATATGTCTTAGAAAATACAATCACAACATAGGCTTGAAAATGTAAGGAAAATACTTTGCCTTTGCTTTTACAAGTTTGTGCTTTTTGTACATGCCAAGGCACTAAAGCACAGAGATTTCCAAGCCCCTTGTCTCACTATGCACTTCTGTAAAACCCAGCATGGCCAAGCTACAAACAGCCCGCTAAATAGGACAAAGTTATAGAGTTAACAATATGTCCCTGGCATTATTTTGGTCTGGACTGTCTGGCAGTCTCACCAGCCATTTCCAGACCAATCACAGGCTTTGTCATGGTCAAGGAACCGTTTCCAATAAGAAGCTTGGATGACAGATCAAGGGAGTCTCAGTGCCCTGAGCTGGAGGATCATGACTGTGAGAATGGTCAACTCCCAGTCAATGCTGAAATGGTGCAGGATCTTCTGCTCCAGCTGGATCCCTGCAAATCCATAGGGCCTGCTGGGATTCTTCCCAGAATCCTCAAAGAGCCAGCTGATATCATCACAAAACCTCTCTCAATGATTTTTGAGCAGACTTGGGAATCTGTTTACATGAAACTTCCAGTGCAATGTAAATGTGGGCCTGCTTAGAGCTTTGTTTATATCTACAATAGGAAACTACAGAAAAATATATAATGTAAAATGTTAACAGATGATATACACATATAAAAGACTAACTCAGAGCACAGGAACTGATACAAGTTGGACACAACCTGGTTTTGGACAGATTTAACGTTCTTGGAAATCCTCAAGCCCTAAGTTCTTTGTCATATCTAATTTTTCTTTTTAAGTGCTATAGATCAGTCTCCTAAGTTATAAACACCTTGTTTTACAAGTGGTCCTCCAGGAGTGGAGTAATCTCAGACAAAATGTCGAGTATTCTCTTAATAATTTCATGGACCCAAGTATGTCTATGGTGAAATATCAGGATGGATAACATGTATTATTTCCCCTCTGGTTTAATGAAGTTGAGGAACATTTAAATTTCACTTCTATTCCACAAAAAAAGTGAAAAGGGTTACTGTATTTATGCAAAAATAAATAAACTAAAAACTCCCTCAAATCTTAGTTTAGACAAATTCAGTGTGACTTGACATGAAGAAGACACATTCTCACTGCAAAAATGAGGAACTTCATGGTGATGAATTCCATGTTGGCTAGCAAGATAAAGAATTTTTAACTCACTTCTGTGCTCTGCTCTGGCTCAGAAGTACTATATAGTCTCCTCTCTCCTGATACCAATGTTAATCATTTCCCTCTGTTTACTGCCTTGCTTTGGCTAAAATCTTGCACACTTTTTGATTTCCAGGAGTCTTTTACCCGTATGGTAAAAATTCAATGCAAGTTAGAAGTAGACTATTCTATTACTTGTGAAGGACAGAGACTGAATAATAAAGACAAGTTACTTTATTTTTCAGGGTATGCAAACTGGGTTTTTACATCCTTTGACCAAGGTGAAAAACAGCCCTGAATTGCCCAACAAAGCCTGCTCAGAAAACTTGATATGGGAAACGTAGTTGGATACAAAGGCAGAAAACTACCTCTAGGAAAGCAAATATTTAATTATTCTCCCCCTCAACCAGCTACAGATAACAATAAAGATAAGAATTAATGACTTAAATACAAATGTAAATGGTATCAATAGGATGCATAAGTTCCAGTGAGACTGTGAATTAATTCTGTTCATGGGGAAAATACCTAAATAACTTATGCCAAGTTATTAAGTCTTCCTGTCCCTTGTGGGGTAGTTTCTATAACTCACAGAGTTCATTAAAGGGTTTGCATAAATATAAATCATCCATGGAAAGTAATTAATCCTGTTACCTGTTTGGTTAGAACCCGTGTGTTCTATCTTATTAAATATGCCATATAAATATTAATAGTCCTGGAAAAATGCTTATGGGGAAAGTGAAATTTCTGGTTTTGCTTTTATATTTTACTAGAGTATTTAGCTGCATGTTTTTGCCTTTTTTTTTCTTTATATAACTAAGAAACTATGTGCTTAGTGTCAGGGCATAATTATGGTCACAAAATCAGGCATTAATATAGCTCATTACATAGCAAGGCTAGTCATACTCCATTGAACTCTGCAAGAGACTTGCCATTGATTTCAGTGAAAGCAAGGTCAAGCCCACTGAGTTTCAAGATAATTGCTGTAAAGTATCCATTAAATAATAAAGGAGATTATTAATAACTGGACACTAAGAGGCTTTCATTTATCATTTGATTAATATTTAAATTATCGAGTGCAAACGATACTCAAGAAACAAAGCATAGCAGCTTGTCGGCATAAAAGTGTGTTGTTAAATAATTAACCCATCTAAACTTGTATAAATGGTACTTTATACCAGTAATTCTAGAACAAATTAAAGCAATAGCTAATTGTTTTTCAGATTTGTCAGAAATTTTATGTAAATAAAATATGTGCTATATATTTATACAATACATATTTGTGAAGAAAGCAAACTAACATACAGTTTTGGATAAAGAATAATCTCAAACATTTTTACATTTCTCTGAGAAAATTCTGCTTTTATCCAGGAATCATAAATTCATTAGTATTTTGTACTGAATGGATGAAGAAAGACTTCAACTTCATAAGACATAAAGTAAGTAATGTTATGTATTAATAAAATTTATTTTTAAAAAATGCCAAGTAGGGGTGACCACCCTTACTTAAGGGAAAGTTACAAACAAAATGGCTGCTTAAAAGTCTCCCTAAAAACTGGAAAGATTGACCCCACAACCTTCCCATGACAAGGCAGGTGACTCCAGCTGTCTCTCTGTCTGTGCTGTCTCTCCATCCCCAGAGATCTGGCACAGCCTCCTACTGAGCAGCTCCATGAAGGAGAAAAGAAACAGGTTGGCTTGCTCTGGGAGGAGGTGGGAAGCAGAAGGCCTTTTCCATGTGGCTCTCCACACTCATGAGATGGGGACTGGGGTGAGAATTCACCCACTGAAACTTGATTTGGACAAGACTGAGAGAATGGTAGCAGAAGAAACCAAGGAAGACATAGGAAAATATAGGCTTGAACAACATGGTTTCTGACATCCTACTCTCCAAAATGGAACCAACTACTTCAGCACAAGGCAGGACTGGAAGAATTTTAATTTGATTGTTTTTCTCATTTTTTAAGCAAGATATTCATACATCAGAAGATTAAAAAAAACCCAACACAAACCAAAACCAAACAAACAAGCAAACAAACAAAAGCCAAAACCCCCTCAGTCCTATATATTGAATGTTCAAGTCTTTGATTCTTTTTTCCTTGACAATCCCAATAAATTTTATGGAAGTGGAATATAGAAATAAGCTCCTTGACTTACTTTTTTTTTTCTGACACTCAACTACAGCAAGTAGGCTGGATTTTATTCTTTTTTATTTAAAAATAGGTGAGAAGAAATTTCATTTAATTGCTTATTTTTACGCTGTATATTAGTGATTCTAAATATAGTTAGAATTCTTGGGTTTGTTTTTAAATGCATGTGCATTGAAATATCAAACATCTGTTAAAGCACATAGTATTGAAATTTTTCATTACGGAAATTTTTATGGTATCTTCACACTGATGTGTGGATGAATCTGCATTTCATTCTCCCTTTAGACACATGAAAATCATGTCTTTGGGTTATGTCCTCAAAAAATACAGAAAATGATTGTGTATATTTGTGTCCTTGCTTGTATTTAACTGAATGCCATTTTGAATGCAAGTATGTTGAAAATGTATTCTCTTCACAACAGGTCACCTAAAAATTAAACAACTCAAAGTCATTTGAACAATACTATTATTTATTATATTCAAATATTTTTCTCAACAGTAATTCCGTTCCTGACTATTTAGGTACATCATTGCCAAGGATTGGTTCCCATTGATGTCATTCAATTGCTTTATGAAATAGGTATAAGAATTGCATGGATGAGAGGCAAAATGTCCTATGTGGGAAAAAACCCAACATCAAAGGCAAGAAAGAATTTCATATCTCTTTGATGTCACTCAGCTTCAGGTAGAGAGCATTACAGCTTGCAGGAGTGCTAATTAAAACTTATTGTTATTTCATATATTTGACATGCCTTTCAGACAGCTTGTAAAACTTGCCATTCCTGACACGAGTAAGTTCCTGAGTCCATGAACATGTATCATTTACAAGTCTTCCTTCTATTCCCTTCCAGATGTCAATGTAAATGATCTTTGAATGCAAGAACATAAAGATGGAGCTGTACATGCTAATCATAAGGGCATGACAATTTAAACTAGGAAAAAGCCTTTATTTTCCTGTCACTTTTAGGAGATCAAAGAAAGAGAATTGATTAACCTGAGTGTAATATTGACATTATTTTCCTTACAATTGTTTCTAGCAAAAAATATGATTTTTAACATAGGACAAAATGACACTTACTAACATCACCTTGTTGGAGAACGTGACTAGCAGTTCTGACTTGTTAGTCTTTCCCCAAATGACAGCAATCTCAAATACACCTCAAATTTTCCCTATGCTCTGAAGGAGATATTGTTCAGGGAGTGATGTCCTATGGGTATGGTAACAAAAATCAGTAAATTATTTTCTTTTTTTTCTTTCAGTAACATTATTTATTTCATTACTAATAGCCCATATGGCCTAGAAGAGATTAACATGCAAAAATAATGAAGTGCCTATAAAAGATCATTTTGCTCTGAGGAAGATTTTCAAAAATGTGCAAAGTGTAGAAAAGAACATTTATAAAAGTCCTCATCAAAACTATTTGATGACATCTTATTGTTTCAGCTATCATGAGCCAGTTAGATAGAAAACAAATAAACATCCTTCTCACACCATGGCGTATTTCTCTATAGTGAAGGCTTGGGCCATTGAGAGTATTGTCAAAACATTGGATGTTTTTGCATTCAAAGAGAAATAAGTGCAAGACTTTCCTTGACAATTTGGAGGGGAGGGGCTGATTTTACTGCTTTGAGCCTGCTGTTGTATATATTGTCTTTCAGGTAGATAGTTTACTGTTGGGTAATGTTAGAGCAATTCCATTGTTTGTTTGATTTTTATGATGGTAGTCAATACAAAACCAACAATTAACAAACGGGTAATTTTGACCAGTGTGTGTTATTAACCTGATATCCACCATTAGATCATACTGTTATTCTCTGGTTATTCTCTAACCATCTATGGTTAAATACCTTACTCTTCACTTTCATTTCTTCCTTTCACAGAATCATATGATGGTCTAGGTTGGAAAGGACCCTAAAGGTCCCTTAGTTCCAATGGACTTGCCATGGTTAGGAACACCTTGCACTAGACAGGTTTGCTCAGGCTCCCATCCAGCCTGGCCTTGAACACTCCCAGGGATGAGGCATCCACAACTTCTCCAGATAACCTGTTCCAATGTTTCACCACCCTCACTGTAAAGAATTTCTTCCTAATATCTAATCTACATCTGCCCTCATTCCCCCATGTCCTACCAGTGTATGCACTTTTAAAAAGTCCCTTTTCAGCTCTCTTGTAGGCCCCTTTCTTGTATTGAAAGACCTTTTAGAAACACTTAGTTGGCATTTCTCTTCTCTCTGATAAGTATACATTTGATCTGTAAAATTTTGCTGCCATGTAGAAAAATTTCAGACTAAAGGTTTTTAGGACAATACAGCTTATGTAATGTTTTTAATAAGGTATTTTCAGAGATTCATAGCTCCGTAGAACCATACAAGTTGAAAGCTTATGAAGCTGCTCAGCCTGATCAGATAACAGGTTCGACCATGTATTCAAATTAGGTTACTCATGTCTTTTTCTGATCAGGCCTTGAAAATACCCAAACAGTTAAACAGGACACATTCCAAGACAACCCTCAGTGTTGATCTACTTGCCACAGCCATGACCCACTAATTATTCTGTAAGGTCAGTGATCCAATAATTTTGTTTTACTCATCCAGTCATCTACCCATCCAGGCCATAAGGTTCTAACTTGGATACAACAATATCATGGAAGATGGTGTCAAAATCCTTGTTATATCAAAGGTAAATAATATCCACTGTCTTTCTCTTAGCCATAGATCCATTATAGAAGGCAATGACATTTTTAAACTTCTTGGTAAAATCAAAATCCTTCCCCTTTGAACCCTGTTCCTAAACACAAAATTGTGGGAAACCTTGCTGTGGAAGACTGAGGAAAACACTGAATATGGCAAAGCCCTTATCTTCATTTTCTCTCACTAAATTATTTGTCCCATTCAATATCAGGTCCATATGTTTTCTTTTTTTTTTATTCTTTTTCTACTGAGGTAATGGTAGAAGCTCTTGTTGCCCTTGCTAATTTTCCTCATACTGTCTCTGCATGCCTGGACATTGTTATTCCTTTGTAGTCTGTCCCAACTTTCATCTACTTCATACTTCTTCCTTTTCCTTTCTTTCTTTTTTCCCTTTCACTTTTCCTTTTCATCATGATGCATTGAAACAAATTCTTTTTTTAGTGATCAGTACTCCTTCTTCAGCCTCACTGGTCCTCTGATATGTTCACTCAAGTCTCACGAGTATCAGGATGGATCATTCTTGTGCTTTGACAAACAACGCATTTGAAACCTGAGGTCCTTTGAGCTTCAGAGATAGAGTCCATGGGACCCCATATAAGTTACCTGAATAAAAAAAAAGACCTACCATCGTCATAAAAGCAAAGACACTGTCTGCAGCACTAATGATGCTGCCAATTGTTAAACTGCAAGGTACATACACACCTATTTGATTCCTTCCCCTTGACCCAAAGGATTAAGGAGGAAATCAACTGAGTCCCTGCATCTCACTTTCCCCCCCAGACCTCACTGTGGGCACTCTCACTTTGCTCCGTATAGTCCTGGGTATCGTCATTGCTGCCCATCTTTAGCAACATGAGATAAAGGGCTGGAGAAGTCTTAGTAGTCTCTGCAACATGGGAAATCCTGTCCTCTAGAAAGCACCAAACCTCCGGTGACAACATGCCCACTTAAGCTGCTGTTGTCTCCCTGCATTCATCCTCACCAAGCACTTTCTCCTTGGTGCTGACTTTTGGTTTAGTTTTTCTTTATGGACTTGATCCTCTCCACTATCTGTTAGGGCACTTTACAAATATTAAAAATTCAAAACTGGGAGCACACAAGAAAAATTGCTCCTCTGTCGGAAGTCAGAAATCTCCATTTTCCCCCATTTGGGAGTATCCAGCCAGCACTTGTTCAAGCCTTAGCTGTCTCTCTTTCCTAGCATCATGTGGCTCAGGATGTCTGTAAGGTTTCTGCAAAGACTCTGCCTCTTATTCGTGAGGGATCTATTTGAGGTTTATCACTTGGAAATTTCTGAAATATCAAGTTGTTCTGAACCATACTGTGCTGCCTCAAGAAAATTGCTTTTCATATATTAAGTATATCAGACTAAGCAAAAGCATTTTACTTCAAAATCTGTTTACATCCTAATGCCATCTGCTGCTTGGTGGGTTTTTTCATGAAATAAATGTTGATATGCAACAAAGGTCATACTTACTGCTCTATTGATATTTCAGCATGACACACAATTTTGAAAAGGAATCTCATGCAGAAACGATTTGTTTTGCTACAGAGACTGGGTGTAAAGTTTAAATGCTCTGTTATAAAATAAAGGCCCATTTCTGTACCTTGGGCACACTGGAATCATTAGTTTTAGGACAGCTGCATTCTAATGTTACAACACAGGAAGTTATTGATATAGGGAACCTACAGAGAAAAAAGGAAGAACAAAGCAAGTATTTAAATTGCATGGTGGTAGTGATCAGTACTTCTTCTATAGCTAATTTGTATATCTTTATACTTTCAGACAGCCAAGTAGTAGCTAAGAATTCCTATGATTCATCTCCTGTGATGTCTTAGAGTACATCAAAATAACCCTTTGCAATGGAGGTTACATTATTCTTTCTAGTAGCAGAAGATAATATTCTGAGAATGTCCTAATGTGACATGTGAACACTTCAATGTAAACATCTTGGGAAAACACTCAGGACAATATCCCTGTTCCCCATGTTTCTCTCTGATATGGTAAGTTGCCATCTGTTAGAGGATGGTTCTGCCACTCATTACTGGATCTCAGGTAAATGATTAGTAAAAAAAGCTTAACAAAACAACAACAACAAAACCACAACAAAGCAAACATTATACTTATTTTTATCATTCGTAGTATCATTCATAGTCAAAGCCAGGCTCAGATAAATGGCACTTTTGCTGTTGCAGTCCTTGGCTACATCACATTCAAATGCTGGCACCATAACATCCAAGCAGGCTGATTATGCACTCCCTACACCCGACAAGATGCACACAACAGAAAGCACAGCCTTGTTACAAGGCAAGGCAGAATCCCAGCTAACCAGGAGGAAATGCTGAACACAACATTGTGTTAAATCCTGCTCTGCTTCAGCACTTTAATGTGTTATTCAGAGCTTTCAGTGACAGCTTCTGGTAAGAGTTCATAGAACTCCTCTCCTTAGTGGAAGCACTAACTATAACCTTGTCCTATTCTTGGTTCATGTTTCTGGTATGAAATCTGATTTCTTCTGTGCAAAGTTGCTGATAGAAAGGAGAGAGAGAGTGTGAGAGGACAGGGAGGGGTTTGGTGCAGAGAGCACTGGAGTAGGTATGGGCATTTCCCTGAAAGGAAGTAAGCAATGACTATGAAACCCTGCAGTTCAGACATAAGCTTATCCATTGAGCTAGTACATAGAAGGATGACAAAGGTAAGAGGAGGAACACTGTTTCACAAGATAGCATGAGTGCCCCAGTGACTGCAGCAAGGCTTGCTCTGGGAGGTGGACACAAGGAAGCTTGCTGGTCTACTGCTTTCAGGGAAAGATCACTCACCTTCTTGGATCCACAGCCAGATAAAATGTAAGTCTAATTTCAAGTTGTTCAAAATTTATAACAAGTGGTGCATGTACAGGTGTGAAGTGAAGGTACTCATGCATTAAAATGTCAAATACTGAGAAAATTAAAAAGCTTATAAAACTCCATAATATGAATTGCAGAAGAAACTTTTTGAAAAATGCAGTTTTATTAGGCTTCTAAACCATTCTAAAACATTGGCTTCAATCTCTTAGAAACCCTAGTGTAACCTTAGCTACAAATGGACCTGTAAACATCTGTCAGGTAACAGTGGCACAGTCTAGATTCTTTAAGAGGCAATTTTCAGATGCACAGAGCCCAATTTTTTTACTTTAACAAAGTGAAGTCTGTGCGGTAAGAGGGGATTAAGATGAGGAAAATCTGTGTGGTTTTGAGTAGCTAAGGGCAACTTCATAACACAAACATGCCAAATAGTGCTCATCTTATGTTGAATCTTTTTAAGTATATGATCCCACCATACATATATAGTCATCATACTCCTGCATCTCTGTAAGCACTGAGTCATTGTGACAAATGTTAAGGGGTGCAGAATGCATCATGTTCTTCTTTCAATAATAATAAAGTTTTAATAAACTGTTCAACCTGAGGTGTTAATATGATAACAACAATCAGGAAACTCCCAGTTTAATTCTTTATAAGCAGTACTTAATGATTCCTCAAGTTAGAGAATGTGTGATTTTCACTCTCACTTTATTTTAATAATTAAATGGATATTTTCACATGCTTATTGTTCTGAGGGCATACTACTTATATGAATCAGTTGAAAAAAACACAATGTAAAAGTGCTCCTCTCTGTAGCCAGGGAAATATACAGGTATTTCCATGTTAAGGTTGTTAGAAATTTGAATTTTTAAAACTGGACTCTGCTTAGAGAAAGTGTCCATGTAATGAGTAATACAACTGATGCCACATGTTAAAGCAGAGAGATACATCTTGTTCTATCTTAGAGAACTATATTTGTCACTTCTTGTTTTGTGGTTTTCCTTAATCCTAAAAAAAAAAAATAATAATAACACCTGTAGGACTAAGAAAATCAATGGTATTAGTTGAAAGAAGAAGGTTTTGTTCTCAGCCCGGTATCCAGGGCCAAGACATCATCAGCAAAAAAAGGAAACACTGCAAAAACTAGAAGGAACTGTTCATCTTTTAGGTTAACTGATGCTGGATGTACTTTAAAGAGAAAAATGTTATTCTAAGAATTAAATACTTATGAAACATTTAGAATAATATCTTGTAGATTTCATAAAGAAAATTTCAAGTATCTCACCACCACTTCCAAAAAAATCCCTGATTTTAACTTGGAAATCAAACTTGGAGAAAGCAATAACCTAGTGTCTCCTCTTAAGCTTTTAATATTCATTGTTTGTGTTCTCTTGGTTCAAATACAGAGAAGAACACCTAGAGTTGCAAACATAAAAATAAATTATGAAAGAGTGGTAATAACTTTAGATGCCATTTTGCACCATCTTGGTGCTGCACATCTCATAGAATTACTCTATCCCTGAGTCACTTGCTGTTTTTTTCAAGAAAAAAACATTCTGCCTTTGCAACTAAGGCAGAATTTATCTGGTACTTTCATCTTCTCATAACCATACCTGCTTTACAACAGTCTCTGCCTCCAGGTTAGCATTCTGGTAGAATGTGGAGGTGCTCTTGACATTTTCAATGGAATCTCTCTGAGATGCTGTCAAGATCCCAGGTCTCTGCATCACACAACAGCCATCTGAACAGCTTTCCTGTGGGGCTGTAATTATTTCTCAGCATAAAATTGTGGGAAATCCTAAAATAACTAAAATGTTTGTATTGTTATTATTAAGTCTTCTTAATTCCTACTCAGAATACTGTCAATCTCTTTTTATGTCTTTGTATTTGTATTGGGTTTGCATGGTGAGATTTTGGTAATGCGGGTTACAGCGGTGACTTATGTGAGAAGCTGCGCTAAACTTCAGCCATGTCCAACAAATGCAATCCCATTTGGCTGCAAGATAAACCCATCATTGGCCAAGGCCAAGCCCATCAACAACGGTGGTAGCACCACTGGGATAACAGATTTAAGAAGGGAAATTTTACTTTGCAGAAGCAAATTGCTTCCAGAGAAAATAAAAATTTGTGAGAGAAGCAGCTCGGAAGAAACCAAGGTCATTGAATAAGGAGGGGAAGGACATGCTGTAGACACCAGAGCAGAGATTCCCCTGAAGCCAATAGGAAAGACCATGATGAAGCATGCTGTTCCCCTGCAGCCCACGGAGGTCCATGGAGGAGTAAATACTCATCTGCAGCCCTGGGAGGAGCCTACACTGGAGCTGGTAGATGCCAAAAGGAGGCTATGACTATGTGGGAAGCCTGTGTGGAGTAAGCTCCTGGCAGGACCTGTGGCCTCGTGGAAAGAGGAGCCCACACTGGAGGAGGTATGCTGGCAGGACTTGTGACCCCATGATGTGGGACCTATGATGGAGCAGCCTGTTCCTGAAGGATCGCACCCCATGGAAGGGACCCATGCTGGAGGAGTTTGTGGAGAACTGCAGCCTGTGGGAAGGACTCACATTCAATAAGTTAGTAGAGAATTGTCGCACATGGGAGGGACCCAACACTGGGGCAGAGGAAGAGAGTGAGGAGGAAGAAATAGGAGAGACAATGCAACCAGAAACCCCATTCCTGATTCCCCTGTACTACTCAAAGGGAGAAGGGAGAGAAATAGAGAGGAAATTCAGCCCAAAAAGAATTTTTAAGATTTGGTTTTATTTCTCATTACCTTAATCTGATTTGATTTTTAGTAAATTAAACTAATTTCCCCAAGTCAAGGCTGTTTAACCTGTGATGGTAACTGAGTAACCGATGCTGAGTGGTCTCTCCTCATCCTTATCTCAACCCATAAGCCTTTCATTACATTTTCTATCCCCTGTCCAGCTGAGCCAGAAAGCAAGAGTGGTTTTTGAGGGCATCTGGTGGCCAGATAAGGTCAATCTACCCATCAATAAAACAGAATAGTTCTCTACTTAGCTAATGATTCTGATTTTATATTTTGTTGAGAAAATCTCCTTTACCCAAAGTTTGATATGAAACAAAATTCCACACATCTTGAACACTGTGTCAAGTCTACTAAATTGGAAACTTATTCTTCCTGCTTGGGTCCCTTACATTCAACAAGTGGCTTACTACATCTACTCACATGACTTCAAATTTCAGTATATGCTAAAGGTTCACAGATCCTCTCTTGCATCTTATTGCCTTCTACTGTGTAGTTCGATATCTGCCTACAGTTTCTGAAAGCAACATTATTGGAGATGTGGATACTGATGATGAAGGTTTAAGTCTCACTTTCAAGATGCTCATGCCATGTGCTTATCCCAAGGAATTCAAATACCTCTTTGCTTGTGTCATTCTAACCCTCTGGCCTGCAGCTGCCTTCTCCCTGAGCTATTCAACCTTTCTTCAGGGTCTTCTACCGCTCTCATCAACTTGGTGCCACAGTAGAGAGTAAGTCTTATGTCAGCTAGATGATTAGGAAGAAATATCTTCAAAGGAGAGCAATCTGAAAGAAAATGTTGATATTGATTGACCACCTGATAGGACTTGAGCAATTTGAGTTTTCTTCTGTACACAGTGATCCATAAGAAATGGAACAAGTTTCTCTACCTCGCAATTTCTCTGTGATGAAGTGGGTTGCTGTGACTGTTTTCACATATCACTGTCAAGTGTCTGACAGCACTGACAGTCAGAAATCTTCCCTTACCATCTAAATTGGCAGGATAATTTTTTTTTTTAATTTCTTCATTAGGGGATGGATTGCCTTCTTCAGGGTGAATGTAATTTTTCCTCTTGTAGGCAAGTAAAACTACCCTCCAAATCCTTACCCAAATGGAGAGCAGTTTAAACAGAGGTACTAATACCAGCTACCCCATAACTGAAAGAAATGTTAACCTCAGGAACAAATGAGACTGTCTTGTTTAAAAGATGGATGAAGCTCTCTACTTTTGTGCTTGTTGAATTAGACAAAACAAGGACAAAGAATCACATTTCAAACACAATCCTAGACTTGTCTTTTTTCCCTGTTTCATCTTTTGCACATTTTCAGTGCTTTAGTGAGGTAAAGAAAGCTCAACTCATTGCTGAAGTAATGTAAAACATACTTGAGAATTTTTTCTTCTTTCTAGAAAAAAAACCAATTTAAATATTCATTTCCTTTCTGCATATTTGTCTTGAGGGATTTCTTACATAGATTGTACAGAGATGAAAACTGAAAATCTGCATTTAGATGGAGATATCAGGAAAGGCCTTCTCTACAAACTAAGCAATATTGCTTTTTTCTTCCTTCCAGCAGGACGTGAAATATTTTTTCTCTTCCATTCCTTAAATAATGACACTAAATCAGGACTTCATGGTCCCCTAAACACTAACAATGAAGATGTTGTAGTAATTCTCATTTTGTATGATGAACTGACCTTTCTGCATTGAATTCCCCAAAATATATACCTTTTTGTTTGCTATAAACACCTTCTGCTTTACATTTGAGTGTGATAACCACATTAGAGGTCAGCGAAAACAAATGGGAGAGCTAAGGAATAACATTTCTATTAAATTCTTGCACAAGGTCTTGCTGCAGTCCATGTACTTTGAAAAAAGGTTAGAAGTGACTGATGAATTTTTAATAGGTTTTCCTAGATTTCAGTGGCTGTTGTTTGTTTTCAGTCAATAATTCACATGGTTACAGAAGGCAACCCAATTGATTTTTGGCGCAGCAGTATTTGGGCAAAAGGATTGTAAAATGCTTAATAACCTTTTACGCATACTGGGACAAATCCTGCCCCAGGTCACATCCAGGTAGTGTCACTGATTTTGCAAAGGCTGAATGATACCCAGATGAATGATGTTGGAAGCAATGCATGTACAATCTGTATGAGAGGGAAAATGCCTCATTCACTCATGGAATGCCAGGTGCAAGGAGAAGGGAAGAACACGATTTGAGAACCAGTGAAATTCTTACGGTCAAAATGATCCCATGCACTGTATTGGAAAAACACTGACACACATGAAATGAATAGGATTTTCCCATTAAGATAAACAGTGAGTTTATCACGGTGTTCTGTATTTCTCCACAAATAACAATCTTTGCTTAGGGGAAGAATTAATGAAAATCATTGCAGTAGCACCAAGCATATCATAGCCAGGGTGGTTCATACCAAGTCTACCAGCCAGCAAAATAACGGGCAGATTTAATGAGGAGAATTCACAGTCAGGGAGGTTCCAGGAACCACGTATGACTCAATTATTATTATGATTTCCAGAGAAAACAAGTCAGTCATATAATTGTACTTTCAGTTAATAATGGCATGTGAAAATTAGCTTCCTTAGAGCTGTGTTTGCAAGCATTATGCTTATGACAGGGACACATTTACAGCAGATGGTTCCCAAAAGGCCTTTGATATAGAAAATTAAAGTTGGGCATCACAATTTGGGAGGATTTTTTAATGAAAAACATACAGAAAGCTTAATGCCATTTAACATGGTTTTGTGTAAATTAACCTAATGAAACTTATCTAAAAGAAGGAAGATAAGGCAGCTTAAGTGGTCAGAACCTGGAGTCACATATCGTGACAGATAATGGTGTCTGTGAAGAACCCAGTGTTCTGGATGCATCATTGTTAGTTTCAAAATCTTTCATGGATTTGTTTTTCTGTCCCTTACCAACACTGTGGTTTGGGAGTTGGATGCCAGGATGACATGGCTCCTTGAAGGTCAGCCCTCCATTACCTGCTCCCAGAGCCAGATAACAGTCTAAGGCTTAAACAAAGGGATGGCTAATAGCTTTGCATTCCAACGTGATGACTGGGGAGAGAACTGGGGGGAGGAGGGGGGAGAGAAAGGTGTCCTGGGGTTTGCCACATTTCTCCAGTTTCTTGGGTGCCAGCTGTCACTTGCTGGGCTGGTGGAAGCACTGGGAGGGGTTTCCTGGCTCTCCCCTGACTCAGTGTGCCCTGTACCATTCTTCTAGGAGAGCAGTCACCGCTGCCTGGATTTGCTACAGACTCCTCGAGGGTCCAACACCACCTGCAGAGATGTTGCAGGCCCTCCACAATGCTTTCAGATGGAGAATGATGGGAGGGTCCTTGCACTGCCAACAGGAAAGGTTCTGGCCTGGCCCTGTGGCCACCATTCCCATGTGAGCTTTTGGAACCATTGCCTCTCCCTGCCCCATCTTTGCTTTGCCTGAGCCTGTCAGTGAGTCTCCTCCTGATGTGTGGCATCGCCTCCTGCTCTCTGTGAATATAACAGCACCAAAGGGGCAGAGAGGACTTGATCGGTTTGAGTTTTGGTTGTGGTGCTGCTATTCGTTCTGTTCTGGAGGGGTTTTGGGGTTTGCATATATATATATATATATATATATATATATATATAGATATTTGTAGTAAGGAACTGCTACACTTTTTCTCTACATTTTGTGATTAAAGTCTCTTAATTTCAAGGGTTGTGGTGGATTTCGGGGAAAGACCCCCTTCCTAGTCTGGAGGGATTCCTCACGCTCCGTGACAGACAGTTTGGTTTTTTTAAACTGAGACAATCATTAACAACCTGCAGATGTTGAAAGATCCATTGTAGTGCTGCCCTTTGAGCGGAGAAAAACAATTTCATCATCTTAAGATATACAGCCTTACAGAACCAATATGAGTGCCTTGGCCAAAACCTTTAAAAACCTGTTGACATGAACATGTGACCTGAGAAAACATTACAAAAAATGATGGAGTACACAAAATTTGTAATAATCTTTGGTTTTTAATAAGCCTTATTGCAAGTTTAGAGGAAGGGGTGTTGATCATTGTTTTGCTGTCTCTCTCTCCATTTCGGAAACGAAGTAGCCAGGGTTCAATTTATCTACTATATAGGGCCAGGAATGAATGGAATTCCTGCATGGATTTACTATATTAAAAGAATATTTTCTTTGAAATTATTGAATCAAGACTTTCACCATTCACTCAGAAAGTATTGCCACCTGAAAATAAAAACTGCTTTAATGAAATTCAATAAGTTTAAAAGCACTGCAAAGACTAAGACTGCACATTATTGTTACTCCCTATTGCTTATTTATCCTCATCAACATATTGATTGCTGCAGCTTGGTAAAAGCTCTGTGGTACCTGAGCTGAGACACTTAGATGAACAATGAATTAGAAGCATAGCAAGGCTTCAGAACAGATGGATTGTGCTTAAAAATTATAGTTAATCTATTGAATCTGATAGTTTCAGAGGTAAAACAAGTATTTTTCCAATTTCAAGACATTTAAGTGTTCATCTGACTGCATTATAACTTAAGACATTTAGATCCCGAATGTCTGATTATACTAATTACTAAATAATATGCATGATGTTCAGAAGTAATCTAGCAAATTCTTTTTTTTAAGCCTGATGGTTTATAGGCAAGATAGAGTGTTATGAAGGGAGGTCAAGAAATATGTCTGTAATCAAAGTATTGAAGGATTTCTTGATTGTGCTTGTGGCCTATTGCAGCTCTTGTCAGTGTTTTCATATCAGGCTGCGCTGTATCACTGGATATAAGCCATTCTAGCTGGTCTGTATCTCATCTTCCCAATAAGTGTGTTTTTTTTCAACCCTCTCTAAAGCAAATCTCTCACTGATGTTAGAGGAGAAGGCTCTCTAAACACACTCTGGAGTTAATCAAGGGAAACCAGATTTGACTGGCAGTGTAAGTATAGAGTACAGAAACATCAAGAATAAAAGTGACATCTTTATTCATAATAAAAGCATGTCTAAATAGTATTGATATGCTTCTTGTAAATGGAAGGGTCAGAGGAAACCAAATACAAGAGATGTACCTCTCATTAGTCCATCTCCATTTATCTTGAGTTCCCTGCTTCCTTTCCAGTACATACTTCAAGCTGGAATATTTGGCTCTAAATCCTTCTAAATCCTTTAGGAGACTAAAGGTTTTGGGACTTCTAAAAGTAATGTCACTCTGCTGCACTTTCTCATCCTGAAATGTTCTTTGTCTTTTCAAAAGCATGTTGTTTGCAGGACTGTATGTTAAAACTATTTGACAACCTGGCCAAGTCAGGCTATGATAGATAGTTTCCAGTAGGGTACCTTCCAAGCACTAAAGGAAAGGAATGACAAATACTTAAAAAAACAAACCAAACCAACCAAACAAACAAAAATAAAAACACCAAAAACCATGCCAGTAAACGCTTTTAGCCCTTTATGAAAATGAAAGCTGGAGATCACGATTTGCTTTATTTTATGAAAAATGTACAGAAACCTTGATGCAGTCTAACATGTTTTTATGTAAATTAACCTAATGACAGTTTTGATTTTTTTTTTCTGAGCTAATAAGAAAAGACCTATGGCATTTATTTGGACATACATACATTTCTCCTTATTTCTTTCTAAAAAGATACACACACAATAAATTTCTATACAAAAGAAATCTCAGAATCACAGAAACACTGAATTTTTAAGGGACATCTTGAGACCAGCTGGTTCACTGCCTGAGCTCAAGCACACTCAGCTAGAGGAGGTGGCCCAAGGTTCTGTCTAGGGTTTTTAATGTCTCCATGGATCCACAAATTCTCTGAGGAGCTTGATCCAGTATTCAACCATCTTCCTAGTAAAGATATGTTTTGGTGTGTTCAGACAGAACATCCACTGTTTCAAATTGTGCTCATTGTCTTTTGTTCCTTCTGTGAATATCACAGAGAAGACTTTGACTCCTCCTTTACTCCCCGCACCAGGTATTTATACCCATTGATAGGATTCCCCATTAAGCCTTCTGTTCTTCAGAGTGAGCATTCTCAATTTTTTCATTCTCTTCTTATAAGTCAGGTGGTCCAATCCCTTCATTGTCTTGTGGCTCTTTGCTAGACTGACTTGTACAACCATGTCTCCCTTGTTCTAGGAAGTCTAGAACTGGACCTAATATTCCAGGTGCTCCTCTTCAGTGTTGAGTAAAGGTGAAGGATCACCTCCTTTGACCTGCTAGAAATGATTCCCTTTCTGCTGCCCAGGATGCTGCTTGCCACCATCCCCAAGGATGCATTACTATCTCATTGTCAACTTGATGTCCACCAGGATCCCCAAGTCCTTCCCAGAAAAGCTACTTCAACCGCAGCTGTATTATACACTATTTAAGCATTAAGTACCATTAAAGAACCTGTAAACGCTGCCATTTCTTCTGCCTAAGTAGATTATTTTCTGCAATGGGAGGCAGTTGCTTTAATTGTTTCCTATTAAGACAGATAAAGAAGATTTTACTGTCATTTAAAGAAAAAAGAATATTTAATCCTTTAAAATAGCATCATTTGTGATATTATGTCACAGGCTATAGAGTGCTGCTTTTACTTAACCTACTAATAATATACCTCTTGATATAGTTAGAGCCACAATTGCTCACTAGAGAGTGGAGACATCTGAATTGGAAAATGAGCCTTTCAATCACTCAGTTTTGGCTCTAGATGAGAAATTAGACTGAAGTTTGTTCTCTAAGAAGAGTTTTCTCAATCCCCAGAGCTTCATTTATAGGAAACAAAAGCATTAGTTCCCAGTGTGAAACTATCTAGATAGGTTTTTAGCAAGAAATCAAACCACTCTGTGTTCTCAAACCATTCTATTCAGTAAAGGGTGGGGGGGTTAAAATGTTGATTTTGCAGAAAAAATGAATAGAAGGTAACTCTTCAACAGGCTCATGAGGGAAAGTGGAGGGGCAAGCATCAATCTCTTTACTCTTGTGATCAGTGACGGGACTTGAGAAAATGACATGATGAATCAGGGGAGGTTTCATTTGGATGTCAGGAAAAGGTTTTTCACCCAGAGGGTGGTCAGGCACTGGAACAGGCTCCCCAGGGAAGTGGTCACAGCATCAAGCCTGACAGAGTTCAAGAAGTGTTTAAACAACACTCTTGGCCATATGGTGCAATTCTTGGTGTGTCCTGTGCACGGACAGGAGTGGGACTTAGTGATCCTTTTGAGTCCCTTCCAACTCAGCATATTCTGATTCAGTGGTCCTCCTGTTGCCATGTCACAGCAAGAAAACCAGTCCAGTGTAACATTGATTTTCCTCTCTCTTATCTAGCCCATGTACAAGATGTAAGAAGCCAGCTGTGCAAGAACAAGTCACTGTTCTTGCCCTATGACACATCTGAATACGAGTGGGAGGGGATATCTCTAACACCAGTTGTGTAAAAGCCTACAGTCCCTTTCAGGCAGCACTTGCACCTAACCCTGAGCATATGAATACAGTAGCAATCAAGAATATAAAGCACAGTCTAATTTCTACTCCCTGAACAAGCAGTGTGGACTAAGTTCTTCAACAACTAGCTCACTCTAACTTTTAGATTTTTCATCCAGCTTGCTGTGTTTACCATGCCTTGCCTGAATTTACCCAATTCACTCTCTCTTGGCACTGGGGAGGGAGACCAGCAGAGCAGGTAATTCCGTATCCTCCTATACGTGGTCAGAGAGGATACCTTTTGACCAAAACGTTATATTTTCATGCAGAAATGTGTCAGTAAGGGCTCAAAAGCCTTATCAGTAAGCAACAGAAATACTTTCATGATGGCCTTTGGAACTTTGCTCAGTAAGCAGTTCCACTTCTCCTATTCAAAAAAACACTAAATTCTTTAATTGTTCATTCATTATGCTTGCTTTTGGTGGGATTCAGAGAATGGCAGGCCAGTTCTCTGACTTGCACACATCCAAGTAATATATTTGGAGATGGGCATCTCTGCTGTCCTAAGATTCATGGGGTCATGCTTTTAAGCCCTTTCCCATCTCAGGCAATTTTTCAGCAGAGCCCTGCTTCAGAGTTTTCCCCCTTGCAGGATCAGAGTGTGATACTTAATTTCAAACTTGTGTTGGGGCTCTGTCATTGAGTACCAGACAGGCAGGTTTTGACGTATCTGCCCCCTTCAGTGCCAGATCTGCAGAGATGAGCTGGAGGCAGGAGGAACTGGCCTGTCAGCATCAGAAGTTTTGATGCAGCATTTTGGCAATTATAAGCTAGATATTGGCTTTTTCCATTCTGTATCTTAGTGACCATTTTTTTCCTGGGCCATGTGGTATTTGGGTGTTGACAGAAGCAAGAATATTGACTGCACACCCATAATTTCCCTGCAAGAAGGAGTTATAACCACAGTGAAGGTATGAGGTACAAGGTATTGTGTGGACATTGGAAAACAGCATCAAGCTTGTTATGAAGACTAAAATGTACCAATCACAGTCTGATTGCATTTACAGAACATGTGTCTCCCAGTTACACAGGTACAATTTTTACAGTCAGTTTTGTGGAGGTGAACCCAGGTGTCCTGGTTAAAGTAGGTTTTGTATTTTATTTCCTTTTCCCAACATGGTTTCGAAGAAACTGTTCCTTTAAATGCAAACCCCTCATCACAGCCAGGTGAGGGGGAAGAAGCTCATGCTGATGGTCCTGTCTGTTGGGGTGGAAGTGGAACTCTGTCCTGTCTGGGAGCCACCTCTCCTCCCTGGTACAGGAAAAATAAAGAGAGCAGAAACATGAGCCCTGCCAGCCATGCAGCTCCACACACCTGGGCCACTGCCCAGCTGGAATGGAGTTGAGCCCAGCTGAGCAGTGTAGAGAAGCAGCCAGTGACACCTCACAAATCCTGTGTCATGAAATTTCACCATGGAATCCCAGCAAAGCAGAGCCAAGTCAGAGCCCAGGCAAGCCACGAAGAGCTGAGTTGAACACAACATGAGTCTAGCCAGGTGACATGAACTGAGCAGTTTAATAGTACATTTTGTGGAAAAGTGGGTTTTCCAAGGTTTTGCTCTGCTCCTGTTTCCCCCTTTTTTTTTTTCCTAGCTGGGTAGGGCATTAAACCATGGGAACTTGTCTGCCATAGTACTTTCTTTACTCTCCTGGGCAGAAGGCTGGGGGAGAGCTCGTATTGGCCATCATCTTGTCTGGGGGAAGAGACTAGGAGTGATTTCTGTCTGTTATTGGCTTAAATCATTTTGTTTGTATAGTTACAGTTGTTATATTCTTTTCCAGTAAACTGTTAATTTTTTTTCACTTATATCTCCTCACATTTTGTCTCTCTGTATTGGTGAAACAGGGAGAGGTTTTAATAAAAGGGGAGTGGGCTCATTCATTGGAGTCTCCACCCCAGCATTTCTCTTAAACTAAGAGCCCAGCCAATAATTTTTCTAAAGCTGACATAGCTTTCAGTGCAAGGGACCATGATGCTGTACTCAGGGGCTGAACCGAGGGCTCAGCCTTGCCTTCTGATACCACAGTGGCACCTCACATTTACCAGGCTGCCAGTTACACGGCTCAGAGCTACCAGCAGAGGAGGGCAAAGCATTCAGACCCCCCTTGTATGCCTGGAAGGGGAGTCTTTTCAGCTGTCAGACTGAGAACATTAAGTCTGAAAAACACATCAAGCCACTCCATAGCACCTTGGAGAGCTGAGCAGACTGCTTGCTAGCATCTTGCTTGTCTAGTTTATTAGAGCTCCTGATTTAATGAGATCTGTTTAGGTTCCAAGCCCTTAATAATCCAGGGCTTTTCCATGGCCATCCTTTTAAATTTTCACCATGAAGAGTTTATTCACTGACAACTTTAAGCCAACTGATAGGTGAGCATTGCTCTCTGGGTGGTTGTCTGTCTTGTAACCTGACGCATAAATGAGCCCCTCTCTATGTATGTATATATATCAGATTGCACTTGACAGAATAAGTTATTCTGAAGTTCTTTAGTAAATACCGTAAGCACCAGCTGTTCACTATCTTCACTACAACCTTGTTTTAAGAATTAGCTTATTGTTAAATGAGTGTTATAAATAACCACTTCAGAGCTTTGGAGACATTTTATTTGTTCTGTCACATATACCAGCATGGCAGTATTCATGTATGAGACAGATGTTTTCCCATGATAGTTTATATAGACAGAACTCCTGATTTCTGCTGTTTTGAGAAATAAAATGCACTCATAAGAGAAGTTTTGATATCTCCTCTCACCTCCCTAAGCCTTTCAGAAAGATAGTTTCCAATTATTTGAAATGCTCATTGACACCTTCATTTTGAGACACTTAAGGCTATTTCCAAGCCAAGTGCAAAGGATTGCTAAAAGTCATTGACCCAGGCTACTCACAAAGAGAGTAAAATCTTGTGTGAAATCAATGGAGAAAAGAAGTGAGCATTCTTAAGAAAATAGGACATTCTGGTGTGATAGGAAAGAGCTTCCTGTGGTCTCCAGAAGCTGAAGTATCTCAAAGGTGTTGAAAATACTGGTTTTGCAAAAAGTTTGAAAATGGAAAAACTATACTCTTATCCCACATCCTTAGAAAACCTCTTGAATTTTAAGTAAATACATGAGGAGAACACAGACACAACTTACAAGAACAAAGAAAATATATGAAACATGCTACATACATGTTGTTAGATTTCCTTTTCCCAGTTCAAAACTGAAAGAAGAAAAGCTAAAAGGAAAAACAGAAAGAAGAAAACACCACAATTTTCTTATATGTTAGGCTTCAAATAGTAAAAGATATTCAGAGTTTTGGTAGAATATCCTTGAGAAGAATCTTTTGCTTAAACACTTAAGGATTACAGGCAAGCTTTCCCCTGATTCATGTTTCCAGTGCAGGATAGTTGTAAACTAAATTACCTAAATTAATCACCCTTCCTCAACTTCAAGAGTAAAAATGAGACATTAATAGGGTTAGTACTGGAGAAAACCTCTTCTCTCGCTGAACAGTATTCTGAGAAAAACAAGTATAATTCAGTGACAACCCCTGCATAAAACCTTGTCTTCTCTTGTTATATAATGAAATCCCTTGAATTTTCAAATGGTTTAAAAGTGTATTTTTTGTGTGTAGTCTTGAACTGATGGTGTTTTGGACACAGAGTCACTGGTCCTGTGTGTGGCCTTTTTGATTTCATGACATTATCTGTGACTCCGAATCTTTCCATTCAGAAAACTGGAATAAGGAAAACAAACTTTCATGCAAAATGGTTTGGAAGTTAGAAATGGAAATAGATGAACTAACAATTAGCAACACAAAATGGTAATATTAGTAACACAGAATTTAAGAAAAATAAAACAAATGAACATCTACTGTATATTTCTCATTGATAAACTTTTGCCTAACATAGAACTATAGGCACTAATTTCATTTAGGAAAGGAAGATATTCAGATCAATCCATGAATTCCACCTTAATAAAATTGCACATTTTTGAAAAATTAAAATAATATGTTGATTTTCAGTGACTGCACCAAACTGTGTAGTAAGTATCTAGTTAGATACTTTCAGTAAAATCTTAACACTAGTGATGGCAGGTTGATTTTGACACTGGCATAGAAACAAATAGCCTTTATTATTCAGAAGGATCCTTTATGTTGCTTGTACAAGATTATAATCATGTTTGAAGGAGTAACTTTGAGTCGTTTTGACATTTAATAGTTGTATACAAAGAGAAATATAATGAAACTTTAAAAATTGACAGAAAGCGATTGCAATAAATGTAGTAAACTTTTCATCACTATGAAAAATATGAAAATTTTTTGTTAGTGTTTCCTTAAATCCACTTAAAAGATTAAATTTTTCATATAAATCAATTTAATATCATATGTTCCACAGTATCTGGCTCTTCAGAGTGGTAAATCTTTCCAAAATGTGTTTAAAAGGCAGGGAATTATTCATCAGACCAAGCATGAAATCCTAGTTGCTGCACAGAGAAAACCTAAAAATCCAGTTTTGCATTGCCCAATGCTTCCAGTTTTCTGTGGTTTGTTGGGGTTTTTTTAAGTTTTATTGCTCTTTTACAGGTGGGGGTGGGAGGAGATAAATTAATTAGAAGTATTTTTTCTAGACAATTAGACAATACATAAAAACAAAATTAAATAATAATTTCAATGACTACTTCTTCAAAAGGAATGCATTTGTGACTAAGTTACCACACAACAGGATAGTCATCTAATAAGCTTGATTTAATTTCAACCATTGATAACTATTTGTAATTTTTACCAAGGAAGATCAATGACAGAGGGAACTATAGGAATGTGAGATTGACATTTCCCTTTCACTCATTTATGATGGCTTTCTAATTTGGAGGTCTAGCAATTTGAAATGTCTTTGGTCACAGCATAATAGGTATTTGAAAAATGGGAGAAATACAACCCTAAACTTTCTGCAGAAAGATGTCAAGACTAAAGGGCAAAGGCTGTCACCATAAATACTGGATATCTTGTGTTCTTCTTCTACCGTTTCATCTACCTCTGCCACAATTTGGCCCAGATCTGCTAGGAAGCGTTTTCATTTTCCCTTCAAACTTCAACACTGTCAAAAAAATTGTTAATATTGCAATCTAATACTTTTGTTTAACAATGAGAATAACATTCTACAGTTGTAGGGCAAATGAATACATACAAATTGATGAATCGGGAGGGGGTTTGATTTTTGACTTTTCCATTTTTATAGATTTTAGAAGTAATAGTAATTGTAGTGAAAATGCAGATTTTAGT
The DNA here is from genome assembly GCF_047495875.1 of Pithys albifrons albifrons. Taxonomy (NCBI): domain Eukaryota; kingdom Metazoa; phylum Chordata; class Aves; order Passeriformes; family Thamnophilidae; genus Pithys; species Pithys albifrons. The sequence continues at coordinate 31,280,566 of NC_092459.1, forward strand.
GTATTACTACTTCTAGCACTTAAGTTCAGTGTTTATGCATTCTAACTCCTATCCCATATCAATGCCTTCAAATTCCTTCAGCTGTTTAGACTTCATTTCAAGGTAGAAGCCTGAATAACATCTTAAGATCAGAGATATAAACATGGGCACACTGACCTCAAAGCTCAGAACACTGGAAGTCCTCCAAGTATCCCTGTGTGTTATGAGGGGGATGAAGATGATGAAGAGAGGGTCCCACCTCACTCATACTCAATTGCTGATGGGGTGTGCCTGGGGCAGGATGGGGCTGCACCAAGGGGATGGGTGAATAGGAGATTGGATGAATAATATTATTAAAACCATGGAAATCAGTGTTCAGTATGTGCATCGATATGTATTCCCGAGTGCCCTTGCCTGACGTTAAAGGACCTTCACTTTTGATCTTATTTAAATAGTAAGTTGGCTTCGAGTCCTGTTTTCTGTGGTCTTTCAAGGCATCAAATACATTAAATGTAACTTTCAGAAACTTGAAGTAAACTGCCATCTTTGCCTGGAAAATACTCTCTTAACAGGGCAGACTTTTTTCTCTCAGTCAATATTTCCTGAATGATACTGTATCTTATCCTTCATTGCCATCTTTTCCCACTTTGAACTGGCCCTAGTTTTATTTTCCAACTCTTTGTTTGCTAAAGAAATAGAATGGGATGATAGTTTTAGGACGTTCCTTGAGTTGGCTGATATAAATCTTGCTGAGTGTACTTGTGCCAGGTACGCTGCTGCATCAAAATAAAGCACTTCTAACTGGAAAGAGACTCTGGGGACCAGGCAGACACCTACACATGCACCCCTTTCCAGTGCCCTGCAATAGTTTCTGGGCCCCAAGTGACATGGTAGAGATGAAGTCCACACACACAGTCTGTAAAACAAGGTGGAGAAGCCTCAGCCTGCTCTCACCAATCAAACCCTTAAGTATCCTTTAAGAAGGTTGTTTTCTTCACTTGCATTCATCTCCATGAATTCTTGTTAACCAACTTGACCTTCACCCTGCAGTAGGTTAGCATGATGTTTTCTCTGAAAAAAGGGTTAGTTTTTTTGTTACTACAAAACAGCAATTATTTAGTTTTTATGAGGTTGTACACAAAGAAATTCACTTTCTGAGAACCTTAGGGGGAAAAACTAGACTCCCTATGACCCAAAGCTTGGTGTTTTTATGGGATTGCAATGTCTTGCACTTTTCCTGCCTTAGAAAAAACAAGCTAGTGTTGAAGTTGTGATTTCAGAGACATAGTCTTTGAAAGTCAAGTCTGTAAGTTCTGCCATTCCTCTAGCAGTGTTTTGTTTCATTATGCAAAAAGCAGCTTTAATGCTGGAAGAATATGGAAGAAATTATGGGGCCCATAGCTCAAAGGTCAAATAAGGAACCTCTTGAGATGTGCCATTGGTGTGTCTCTTCTTCAGCAGCCCATTAGTTATCCAATTCTTTTCTAGCAAACTGAAGAAGGCACATGATTGGCTGTTTCCAGTAAAACAGTCAACATCAAAAGATCTCAGACCAAAATGCAGTCTCCTGACAGTCTTACGAATTTTAAGTAATAGAAAATCTCTTCATTTCTTTAACCTACACCTAACTTTTAAGTATCTTAGGCTTGACACCACCCCCACACGCCATCCTCACCCTGCCCTCAAGCAGTACCTGTGTGTGCAATAACTCTTCTTACAGCTCCTTAGGATGTTCTGAAGGTTAAGATCTATTTGGCTGTCTGTGTCACACCGTAATTTTCTGGCTGCTTTCAGCTTACCTTTAAGACATGCCAGTTCCCAGTTTTTGTAGAAGGTCCTCCTGGAGACAAACCACTCCTTTTCCATGGCTAATGCTGTCTAAAGCATTTCCAACTTTCTTTCCTTATGGTCTGTGCATTACCATGGCTTCTCAGTTCTCCACAACACACTGTACCAGGAGGGTTTCTGCTCAAAGTCTTCCCCTATCATATTTCGCAGCTGTGGAGAACTTGCTCTTACATACTCAGCATTTTCCCTGTAACCCTTGTTGACATCAGGAAAGATTTTGATTATTTACGCAAAAATATACCTGATGCATGCAACTGTTTGGAGAGTGTTGGGGGTTTTTTACCTTTCTACATGTTCACCTCATATAGATAAGAATTTCCAGTGACCTCTAGATCAGTGGTTAAAGTCCTTTAGGAAATTAATGATATGTTAAAAACACAGGTTCTGGGTTATTTGTGTATTCACTGAATGTGCTGTGAATTCAGAGGTTTTGGAAACCAAAGTAGACCAAAAAAAAACAAAAACAAGATGATCAGGCATCTTCTACAGTGACCACTGTGGCTGAGACATAGTCACAGCTCTCTTGCAGAGTCACTGGGGGTGTAGCAGCATCTCCACTCAAAGCAGACAAGCATACTTCCCTTGAAAGCATCTCTTTGCAATAGAAATTCTGAAGGAGATAGTTTTGAAAGCATGACAGATAAAATAAACGGGATAACCTTATACATTAAAAAAAATGCTCCCTTGGTAAATGAGCTACTCAGATTGTTTGTATACAGATAGGTTTTAGATTGCAGAGTGCCTCACAGCAGCTCCATTTCTTCTTTGGAAAACTATATTACACATTTTGTAGCACTATTAATAGTGAGCAATATTTCGTAAAATCAAACAAGCTGGAAAACAATGTGGTATTGATAGCATGAGATAGTGCAGTATCCAAACATACATTCACAGATTGTTAATTCTTGTCATCTGTCTGCAGAATCAAAAAGCTGAATGGACTTTAAAATCCCTAAACATTTTAGCTAATGATTTCAGAGATTTCTTACAATTTTAATGAAAAACCTAATTTACCACAATTACAGTTTAATTACTTCATCCTCAGTATACTCTCTTGTATGATAGCTATCAGCACTAATTATTTCCTTTCCATTTGAGTTTAATAAAAAAGGAATTGGGCCAATGTAATTACTAGAGTAAATCTAGCTATAGTGGAGTAACACAGCTGAGTGTTTATGAGGCATCTATTGTGGCACCACTAGCTTAAATTGGAGAAATTTTTACTTTGAAAGAAATACAGAAATTTTAGTTGAAATAAGAGCCATTTAAATACCACTACATTCTCTCTTGAATGCTTCAATAAGCAGATCTAAAATCTCCATATAAGCCAATGAAAATGTGTACTGTGATTGGAAAGCAGCACAGCATTTTTGACCTGAAAATGAAGATGACTAAGCTGTTACAACCTTATAACAAAAACTTGAATCACAACTTCTGGAAAACAATGTGATACTCTCAAAGATCTCAGTCATAGTGTCTTCAGTCAGGCCTGCTTTTAGCATTGATGTTCCTCAAATTTTCAGATATTTTCACTACAATAAATAAATTTTAATAATAAAGTTTGAACTACTCTAATCTGCATTTGCTTTGGGTGGTGTATTTTTTCAAAACACTTTGACATTCCCTCTGGCTTCTGGCTTAGAAAACACAGTACAGTCCAATCTCTGATCTGACTTCATATCCTGCAAGTCCTGTGGTTGCACATGCACCAGCAGATGTGCGGTCTCCAACAGCAATCTGAATTCCATCTTTCTGGAGACAAGGAGGAAACAAAGATGCAAATTAATAATGGAATTGCTCAAAAAGAAACATTTTCAAATTAACCCTAGCAAGATGGAAGAAATAGTATTAAGCTCAAAATGACAGCATGAACTGTTCCATTTCATGAAAGTTCTAAGTGTGTTGTTCTGATAAAAAATATCAAACAGAAAGTCTCATCATTTCTTAATCTTCTTTTTCTGCCCTGGAGAAATACTAGCATTTTATATCAAAGATAAAATCTAGTTTTCACCCTGCAGAAGTCATCAGTAAGTTTGGAAAGGGATTTTATTCGCAGCACAGAAGTCTTAACATTGATGAAATAATCCCTAACTTGAAGGACCAAGGGACTTTGGAATTGCTCTTTCTTTCTCTTTTCTTCAGAATGTTAATTTCACATTCTTAAACTCATTTTCTGCTTCTGAAGATTGAGACAGATTGTCTTTACTTTCAAGCACACTTCCATTTTTTCTCTTGTTTACGTTGCCTTCCTAGTTTGATACATTCTATTGGGTTTGCATGGCAAGTTTTTGGTAGCACAAGGGATTATCAGGGTAACTTCTTTCAGAAGCAGCTAGAGGTTTCCCCCATGTCCCACAGAGTCAATACTACCAGCTTCAAGGTGCGCCCACCACTCACTAATGCCAAGACTATCAGCAAAGGTGGTAGCACCTCTGGGATAACAGATTTAGGGAGGCAGAAAAAATTTATTGTACAGTGATAGAGCAACCTTGGTGGGCACTTGTGATCCAGACAATGTCAGGCCACCACACCCATCCCATATCTTCCTTGCAAAGATTTCCCTGTTGTTTAGTGCCGTTTCAAAAGATTTGGAAAGGCCAGGCTCTCTGCCATTTCAGAAGTAATGCCTTTTCCTCTTCATTGTGCAGTAAAATATCTTTACATTCCTCAGTGGTCTTTACAACATTACTTAATCAGTCCATTATCAAGATTACACAGTCACTTCAGTTGTCTTTGCTCTAAGCATGGCTCGACACCAGTAGGATGAAAAAGCTGTACAAATCTTTAATCTCTATATTACAACCCATTTGTCACCCTTTTATTCTGTCTTTTCTTTTGAGTTAAAACCATTCCTGTCTGTACTCTTAATCAAACAACAAACAAGTATGACATACTTGGCATCAGTTTCAGTTGAAAAATTTTCACTTCACATTTTCTACACAGAAATGAGAAGGGTCATCTGGTCTTTAATAAAACTGCCTGCAGATCATCAATCTGTTAAGTTCCAGATTAATCAACACTTATTTACTTCAAACAAGACTAGAAGCTGGATTTTTAAAAACACTCAGCAGTAGTCCCCTCCTTGTCCTCATTGAAGTGTATTGGCTTCTGCTGATGATTTCAATGAGCCGAAAAAGCCATTTAAGAAATCCCCATCTCTGTGCTTTACAGACAAGATTAATGGTCAAAGAACAACTTCATATGATGACCCAGGTCATTTCAATATCCAGAACTTTGAAGCTTTGCTTAATTTCCTTTCTACACAGAAATGTTGATATCCTCTCAAAACCACTTTCAGCATATTTCCCAAATATCTCCATAAACTGTAAAATCCAGTGACATATGACAATATGAATACTTCTGTTCCCCATTTAAACAATATTTTGAGAGTTCTGCAGTTCTGATACCTCAACGACTTCTGTTTCTGTGCTTGCTACTGAGAAAAGCAAAGTATCTGCAGAAGAGAAATTAAAGTATTTCGATATCTCTTTTATCATCACATGAGGTTCAAAACTTTCAATCTTTCATAGCATTAAGACTAAGAATCAGAAGATACGGGAAATGAGCACATTTGCTATATTTAACTGTCTGAGATTGAAATAGTTAATGGCTTAAACACTCCAAGATCGCCAACAGACTTTTGTCCACTGTAGTAAATTTAAAAGAAACAGCTGCTCACCCAGCAAAGCTCACCCTTCCCTGAATATGCTCACTGTGAAAGGACCTTCAGATCAGATAAATGGGTGCCACTGTCCAACTATTCCAGGTGCAAAAGGGTGTGTATACCGAAAGACACAAACTGGATTTCCAGATAAGGAAAGAGGCTGATAAGAGACAAAACCTGTGAGGAGGGATAATCCTTCTTATCATGCTAATATCCTCCCTTACATGATGACTCTGCTGCAAAAATCCCTCTGGGGAACCTCAAAAACATTTCCTATCTGGCCCGCACTATTCAACTCAAATGCTGGACGATGATGGGCCATGATCAATGCTGACATAACAGGCAGCTGTAATGTCTTAGGAGGTGTCAGGGTCATGTCCAATGACACCATCCACTGAAAAACTCCCCACTCCAGGGGAGGTACAAGACCTTCCCATCTGAGCTTGAAGTGTATAATAACTTATGAGACCTTTGAGTTTTCCCCCACCTCCAGTGAAGACCATTACCTTAATCAACAGACATTGAGGACCAAGTTTCATCGCTGGATTCAGTGTGTGGTGATTGCCTATATCTTTCCACCTTCTTTTTTCTTTCTTTATCTTTTCCTTATATATTTCCTTAGTGATATTTTAATGACTTATATTGATGTATTCCTTATACATTTTCTTTTATGTTATTTTTATGCTTTAATATTGCTGTATTACTATAGAGGATAACACCCAAAATGGCAAAACGTCTGTTTACCTTAGAAAAAATTGTGCTAAAATAAACCCTACATATATACGTTTCCAAACACTGATTGATTATTCAATGTCATTTCACTCTAATCCACTCCAAGGGATTTATTGACAAGAATCCCTTTCTCAGGCAGGTCGTAACATTAACAGATTTGACATTTTTAATTTTGTCTCCTAAAGTCATGTCCTTCTTTTTACAATTATGTAGGCCAGTCTCCAGAAACTGAAATCATTTAGATCTGTTAAGGAGTCCTGGGAGTATGTGAAAGATCACAACATTTTTCTGAAATGTTTTTTACCTGTCTTTCTGCATGAGTACCATCTGGATAAACATATCCAAGATTTTGTCTCACAAAATGAAAAGCTGTTTGTTAGAAAAACTCATCATAGAATTATCACAGAACTGCTTGGATTGGAAGAGACCACAAAGATGGTCTAGTTGCTCTTCTCTCTCCCTTGCCATGGCCAGGGATTTCACCCACTAGGCTGAGTTGCTCAAGGCCCCATCCAATGAAAGCTTCCAGAGACAAGGCACCCACAACTTCCCTGGGCAACCTGTTCCAGTGCCTCCCTATCCTCCAAATAAAGAATTTCTTCTTAACATCTAGTCTAAATCTCTTTCAGTTTAAAACTGTCCCCCCTTGTTCTATCACTATCTGCCCATATAAAAAGTCACTCTCTAGAGTGCAACTGGTCTGAGATACAATCCCAGATCTGAGATCTTTATCTTGGTCCAAAATTACAGAGTCCTACATTTTATAACAATAAATATCATTAAAATTTGTGTGAAAATTTTAATTGGACATATGATATCACACAATCTGCAGAACCTCTCTAATCCCTTACATTTTTTTCCATCATTCTTCTATCTTCTAGGTAAGAAAATACGACAACTTGCAGACTATGACTTTTCACAAGACAACAGCATTCTGTTCTAATTTTAGAACCCAGCTCTTCCTTCATTGACAGCCATAAATATTGTAAATGTGATTCTCTCTTAGTGAAGATGCAATGTGACTTCATCACTGCCAACCCTAAGGGTTTTTCCAAGCAACAACAGCATTCCAGCCCAGCTCAGGTTCACTAACAAGGTTGCCAGAGAACATTGTTCAGAAATTGCATTGAACTCCCTGGGGTTAGCTGGGGGAAAAGGTAATCTGGTCCATTGCTGCTGGGTTCTTCATTAACATCCATCTATCTTAACATTTATACCTGCCATTATTCTCCTGCTGATAGAGTCTTGGCAAGGCTGGCACTGCTAGGTCGTTCTTTGACAGCTGGATTTTCCTGGCAGCATTCATTAGCAGGTAATTTGCTGGTTACTTTGAAGGACCCTGTTGTGTTCTGTTGTTTGCAGATCTCTAACATACACCTATTTTGGCTAATGAATTCCAGCAATCCTTGCTATAGTTACTTTCATTAAAAGATGCCTGCAGCCTTCTAAAGGAACAACTAAAACACATCCTTTACCACTTGCAAATTAAAAAACCTACCAGCTTTTTATCCAGCCATGCCCAGTTGCTGGAGTCATAGAGGCCTATCGCTTGCTGTGAGACTTTCTGCAGGCTTTCTTTCTACTTTGTTTTGCTTACTTTGTTTTGCTGCCACTGTTCCTTGTGTAATATTGAGTTTCAGAATTCCAGCTTCTCAGTATGAACACTGAATGTTTATGTCCTCTACGTACAGTGAAAACTTTATTCTAAGCAATGTTTTAGAGCATTTTTATTCAAGAACTACCATACCTGCAGAAAAAAAAATCAAGACATTTTAACAATGTCTTTGGTTTATGTCCATTCATGATATAAATTAGGCTAAACTTTGAATACTGTTTTCATGCCATCTGGTATTTTTTTACATTGGTAGAAATATGCGTATTGGTTTTTTTGCAGTCATTCCACAGCTCACTCCCCAAGACGGCATGGATCCACTGAATACAGATTGTGGAATAGTTTATATAACATGGACCATAAACCAGGCTAATCTACTCTTGCAAATCCAAATGCAGTGCTGGACATGACAATACCAAGCCCTTTTTGATTTTCAAAGCCATTTCAGTGCATCTATGTCACAGTCCCTCCTATTTACAAAAATATTTCAATTTCTATTTATAAAACTACTAATGCCTGATGCAGTTGAAATTCTCTCATTGCCTCTGAGGAGACAATTTCAGTCTTAGTGGACACCTGATGCACCATAATTTCCAATGGCATTTTTCTTTTTTCCCTTCTTTTTTCATCATTCCAAAGGTAAAGAAATGGGTTTGTTTGTACAAGTTGATTTAAATGTAACCATTACCATAAGAGGATTTTTAAAATCTGCTTTCCTATCCCTTTATGTAAGAGTTCCTGTTCCCCATGGCCATAATTTTTGCCTGTGTGAATGATACAGGCAATGCAAAAAAGTTATAATGAGACAGAATTAGTTAAACTTCTATGCTGGTCTCCAGTACTATGATGGTCCCAGTCAGAGCTGTGCCCAAAATGGACAAGTTTGCACTTGTCAACCAAATCTTGAGGGAAGAACTCAGGATTATATAGAAAAGGTGCAGAAACTGATATGGAAATCTGTACTTTGGCATAGAACATGCTGAAGAGGTCTGGAGGGGAGCACCTTATTGCCTCATTTAGTGTTTTAGAACTTCATTGGCTTTTCTTTAAGCATTGGGAGCAGCTGTGTCCAGGTGCATGGCATTATTGCACAACCCTTTACTGTCTGGTGCCTGCTCCAGTAGGAGACTCAAGGTGCAAATGGCTTGGGAAGGGAAAATCAAAAGGCTCCTTGCACTCCAGTCCCTTCTACATGCCTGCAAATAATGCACAGCAAGTGTTTCCCCCCATCTCTCATCTCAAGGCTAGTTTGGATGAGGCTTTGAGCAACCTGATGTAGAGGAAGATGTCACTTCCCATGGCAGACGTGTTGGAACTAGTTGATCATTAACATCCCTTTCAGCCCACACCATTCTATGACTCTATTGATCTTTCCTACTTACCGAGTGAGTTGAGTATCTCACTCCCAGCAAATCCTGGCCAATGTTCTCCAAGGTTCTGGTGAGTAATATTTTAATAAAATTATAGTTCCTAGCAGTGCCATTTATTTTAATGGTTCTACACCAAGCTTCTGTGATTTCCGCTTTCTGAAATTCACTTTCAGTCTTGGAACAGGAATTAATTACAATCCTTCTGTTAGGAGGGCAAAAGCATTTGCCAGATTCTTTCAGATTCTTCTGTTTCCAACCAAAAAACTACCTCCAACAGCCTTAAAAGAACAAAGTGAGAAAGCTCTTTTCTTAGGAACTCCATCAACTGCTCACATACTGCTACAAACAAACATCAAGGCAGATTAGGCTGCCAGAATTAAGAATTGTACCATTCTATCATATCTGAAGAAATTCAGTTTAATAATAGGGAAAGAAGGAGTCAGTAGCGGGGGGGAAGTGTAAGGAAATTTGACTGCAATGGAATAAAAATTAAATCCTGCCTTTGACAAGGAGGTTTGAGCTAAGGTAATCATTGTTCTGACATACCATCTTCACTGTTTCCTGATGTCAAAACTTCAAAAGCAAAAGAATCATTTACCTTCATAAGGAGACAGAGAAATTACATTTTAAGTTTATTTCCATCTCAAAATAATAGGCATGTCAGGCAAAGAGCTGATTCAAGTTCTGTTTTTCTTCCTTTCTTTACTACTTCACTCCTTCCTCTCACCAGTGAGCTTTAACTGCAAAGCCCTTGTGAGGGCATGTGGAGACACACATTTTGGGCAGTTCATTTTGAGTCCTAGGGATGCAATAGTAAATTCAGTACTCAAAGAGGTGAGTATAATACCAATTTCTGTTGCAAAGAGCACCAGAAATTAAGGGACAGCTGCTTCTGAGAAGATGTGGTGATACTGTAAAGATTTCTCAGTGTCCACACAAGAAACTGAACAGTAGTGCTAAGTGACTTGTGAAAGATTCACGATGGTAATGTAATCCTTTACAAACTTCCTTGTTCTTTTCTTTTTTTTTTTTTTTTTTTTTTTTTAGTTTATGAAGTCATTCACAAGACTTTACCTCCCCATTTTAGGTGTTAATGCTGAGGCAACTGCTCTATCTTTCACTTAATCTACCACGCAGCCTCTCTAATATGTTAATCTGTAGACAAATTAAGGACTTCTAAGCTACTGTACTGGCAAACTTTTCTTGCCCAGAAATCAAAGAAAAATCCCATACTGTGTTCTCAGCAAGAGACCAATCCAGACCTACTTACTGGTTACCTACACCCTGTAGGTGTATTTTCCAAATTAAATACCATGACCCATCTATGAGGTAGCCTCCAACAGAGAAAAAAAATGAATCTCAGACCTTCATTAAACAGTGTGTGGCTAAACACTGCTTTTTGTTCCTCAGTGAGACAGTAGTCTGGTGGAGAGGGCAGGAGAAACTAGATGAAAAGATACTAGACTGTTTGCTTTCACTCCAGCCACTTCTAAAGCATAGCTTTAATAGGCAAATGAAACAGCAAGTTTGAACACAAGCCTGATTTTGTCTTTTGTTTGAAATGAATGCATGTAGTGATATGCCAAGGCAGTTAATGAAAGCTTTTATTTTCATTTAAAAAAATAAAATCAACACGGAAACATTCCTAATATTTCTCTTTGCCTGAGCCGTCTTGATGCTATTTCTTCTGTAGTAGTTGTTTTTCATAAGCTCTTGGATTTGACGTTTCCTGATTAGGAAGTTGTCTCAGACCTACATTTGAATCAGATCTGGAAATGTTGTGGGAGTTCTAAATAGTGTGAAAACACCTGTTCAGATCCTGAAAATGGTCCACCTGTTTGTGGACATCAAACATAAAATCCATTATTTCAGGTACTTCGACATTAATTATAAGTTCTTTTAATTATGTTCACTGAACTTGGTTATTCAGCAAGTTTCACAGAATTTTCTTAGGAAAATTGCTGTCATTGTCTTCACTTTTAATGGTAACATGCAAAAGAATAATCTTCAATTAAAGTTGTGTTTACTTTTTCTTATCTAAGACACTGCAGTCCATAACAATCAGTTCATCATTCCACACTGTAGTAATAAAATTATTTGCTCTTTATAGAAATCCCTGGAAGAGTTTTAAGATGCACCCTTCTTTTTTTTTTTTTTTTTTTGAAAGTTGGGACTTATAGGACCCTATTAAAACAAAATTATTTAAAATATATCTTAGCAGTTTTTGTCCTTCCATTTCTTGTGTCTGCATTCTTTCCACTCTCATGCACAGTATGGTAATAATATTTTATTCAGCTTCTCTACCAGGAGTCATATTTGTATCTTCAATATACTTCATTTTCACTCAGAACAAAGTATACTACTCAATAATTTGATGAGCGTCCTGATTGCCACCTTTTTTTCTGAGAACACTAAATTTTCCTGGTGAATATGGGTAGCTGCATGGTTTACTTTGGCAGCTGCTCAACACAAATGGCAGAAAAACATAAATACAAACATATGCATACATTATTTCAAAAAATACTATTTACTTTTCTTAGACATCTTATACCATCACTGCTTTTTCTGTTGTCTATCTGTGTTGACTTTACTAGAAAACAGCATTTTTATAATAGAATCGTAGTGCTAACAGTAAAGCTGCAACTTAACCCATGTAAAATCATGAATTCCTCTCTCATCCATATAATTTTATAGGAAAAAAGCTAAGATGGCACATTAAGGAGCCAAAGAAATGTTGATTCAGATTTTGGAGAACGCAAAGATTAATAGAGATGAGTAAGCACCACAACAGCCAGCTTGCCATTAGCCCTTTGTGAAGAAGAAAGTGAAACATTTTGTGTGCACAGCGTGGATGAGAATGGAGAAGGAGAATAACAGTGAGGACACAAGTCTTATGAAAAAATTAGAAGACTCTGAAAGTCTTCAGAATAGTGGCAACCGAGCTGGACTTGTCCTAGACATCTCAAAAGTGAAAGAGGGATGGAAAATGATTGATCACAGTTACAGAAGAAGGGAAAGGAGAAGCCTCCTTGCCAGCTGAGCTCACAAACTGTGGAGGTTCCTACAGGAAGTTCCTCTAAAAGGAACTAGATGGTTTCATAAAAGAGTTCAGACTCTTAAGTATCCCAAGTGGAGAGCACTTAGAATAGTATTTAGACTAAATTCCAGTGGGAACAAAGAAATCTTGCAATGAGTATTGGATATTCTATCAAGTATGCAGAATTAACACTGCTTAAGAATACATCTTCTGAGCATGCAATTTCCTATCAGAAGGTTGTAGTTGTTAAGTATAGAATACCAGCTGGACATAAGAACTGACAATAGATTGCAATACACTATGGACTTAAAAATTTTTAAAAATTAGTAGGACTTTATGAATGTTTCCTTATGTCCAAGTACCAAGAAACTGGTCATGATGTTGGCAAATTTTATCAAAAACTATTGGAGGTATGTGTAAGACCTTGGAGTCAAATTCAGTTTCAAATTTAAATTCACACTCCTAAATGCAGGCATCATCTTTGAATCCAGGATGACCATTTCCTGAAATGGACATTCAGAATTCAAATGTCTGATTGTGAAATCTTAGATGTTAAAATCAAGTTACAGTAAATGTCATTTAATGTCCTGAGCAAGGACAGAATTTCTTCTATGAAGAATGAAGTCATTTAAAGCCTGTGAAGTCACCAGACAGTGCACATGTACATGACTTGGGAGCCATTACTTGTCGCTGTGAGGTTGTTGTTAAACAGAGGCAGGTATAGAGAAGTGATCTTTATTTTTTTGTTGTTGTTGTTCTATGAACAAATATTTGTCATAAAAATAGGATAACTCCTGACACTGAGTCCTGAAGCTGGACAGAAAGGAGCAAATCAAAGGAAAGAGAGCTCCAGTGGGAACCTCTGAGCACAGCAGTGTCAATGCAGTCTGTGGCATCTCTTGATGATTTGCGTGATTAATGGGAATTTGTGTTCTTTTGAACCAACAGAGTCCAAACTCATATACTTCTTAAAAACTAAATAAATAAATAAAGCCTTTGCTTTCATGAAAATTCTTGCTTTTACTGTGAGAAATTATTTTTGTGGTACATCTTAATAAAAGATTTGCTGTTCTACTAAGTTGATTATATTCAAATTGAAATTATAGTGGCATAAGGAACAAACTAAGGAATTCCCTCAAATGTCAGTTAATCCAGGAGTGAACTTGCAGGCCTCCTTGAAGGAATGTTGCAACTAAGCTGCTATATCTGAGCTTCTTGCTTTTTGGATGATTGTAAGCTCTGTGATCACAGCTTTTATGCTTTGTAGGCTGTTATACTAACACTGTGGCTCAGAGTGTGCTTTTACATGTGAATACATTAAATGCTGGTATTTTTTGAATTCACATACAAAAAATATGGGCTTCTCTGTGTGGAAGAGACTTTCTGCAGGAAATGACACTGAGACATTCACAAAGTGTGATCAGTTTCTCACTACCAAATAGCTTTCTGGTAAAAAGCTTACCTTATCCCAGAACCTAGACAGAGACTATATAAATGTTAATACCTGAATAGATTATGACAACTTTTTGTTATACCTTACAACCTTTGCAGTAATATTTAGTAGTACCTTTTGAGTGCTAAATTCAAAGAACTGGCCTACAAACTGCACTTAAATTCATACTGTTTTCAATGTTTTTTACCCACCAGCTAGTCAGAAGACTAGTGTTGCTAGTGCTATACTTAAGTAGCTTAAAAAGCTGAAGTTTAAGGTGCAAAACAAATACTGAACAAAACATGCTTTCTGGAATCAAATGCTAAACGTTTAGTATGGTGTGGATCTAACATTGCATAGTTCTCAAGGCAGTGGAAAGGATCGGTCCCTTTATGAATGAATCCAACCTTTGGCACTGTCCTTCTTTCAGAAGACACCCACCCACTGCAAGTAACTTAATCACAATGTGAATTTTTGGAAATTCTACCAAGGGCCAGGAAATATCCTGCTCTCCATTGATGGCCATTAAAGGAACTGCTCAGGCCCAGCCATGAGGACCGTCATCTGAACTCACTAATAAGGAGGGAAAACATGGTAATTGTGAGTATTGGGGGATATTTCATGAGAGTCCTGTGAACCATTTGATCAGCTCTTGGAAGGGTCTTCTGGTACTATGCAAAACATATTGTGGAATGTTTAGGAAAATGGCCAAAGGAAGGATCCTGGTGCACCATGGAGCAACAAACAAGAAAAAGAAGGAGAGGGGAAAAGGGCATGTTCACATATCAGCAGCCATACACTCATGGCTGGGTACAGCCACTATAGGGGGGTATGCAGGCTATATATTAGGCAAGGTCTGGGCTATATTCGAGAAATATGTGAATGGTTGCAAATCAGGAAGGAGCGTGGGGACTCTGCATATTTCACTAGTGAATTTCAATCCTGACTCAGTAAAGGGTAAGAAGAGGATGGGAACACAAACAACGGGGGAGAGTTTGTCAGCAAAAGACATCTCATTTCAACTGAGATCCCATTATAAACGGGATAACATGATATGACAGATTTCACAGTGCAGGGTAACCTTGTTGACCCCATGTGGAACCCAACAGCAAAGACCCTCTTCCTGGTCCATGCAAAGAAAAGACACCAATTTCCATTGCTATATATCTGGCATCTTTTGTCAGAAAATTCTCAGAAGGCAGATTACTAAATAAATATCTCACAAAAGAAAACATTTTTTCCCATGTTGTTTCAATGAAAATATTTATTTTGAAGGAATGTTTCTTTAATTTAAAACAAATTAGAGCAGTTAAATCTTCCTGCACAAGTTGTCACAAAACCAGTACAAATCCTTTGTCAACAGTTTTTATTAGCATAGAAAGTCAATACAGCAAGAACCATAACTGTCTATCCATCTGGTATTGGAACAAATATATATACAAAACATATATTCAAAAACATCAGCTGACTTTAGTACTCCCCACAGTCTTAATTTTCAGACTGTTGCTTTGAACACTACGAAGCAGGATGATACAGCCTTCACATAAAAAAAGAAATATCATGCCTTTTGTGTACATTTTTCTGTTCTTTACTTTACTGTGCCTGTAGACAATATGAAATGTAAGAATGAAACTGAGCTTCTGGAGTTAGGGCAAAAACATCATTAGATTTAGGTTGCTAAATCTGAACAATGAAGGACCACCAAAAAACCCTTATGTCCTACTATTGGGGATATCAGGAGGACAACATCAACTTTTGGCATGTGTGGTTATAAAGCACTTTTCTTCATCTCATGCAAATTGCAAAGGATTTGTCAACTCCAGATAGTATTCAGCTTCAGAATGACAGGATCACTGAGACTGGAAAGAACTTCTGGAGATTGTCCAGTCCAATGGCATTGCTAGAGCAGAGAGCCTGCTAGAGCATGTTGTTCAAGGCTTTGTCCAGGCCATTTATAAGTACCTCCAAACATGGAGACTCCACAGCCTCTCAAAGTAACCTGTCCTCTTCTTTGCCAACTGGTAAGGTAAAAGCCTCTTTCTTAAGTTAAAATGGAATTTCCAGTATTTCCAGACAATGCCACTGGCTCCCAGCCTGACTGTAGATATCACTGAGAAGAGCCTGGGTCCATTTCTTTAGTAGTCCCCATTCATGTATTTATGTGCATTGATAAGATCTGCTTGAGCCTTCTCTTCTCCAGACTGAACAGTCACAGACTTCTCAGCCACTCCTCAGACATCAGATACTCCAAGCCCTTGATCATTCAGCCCTTTGCTGGACTCTTTTCAGCATATTCATGTTTCTCTTCTACCAGAAAACCCAAAACTGTACTGAGCATTTTAGATATGTCTCATTGGTTCTGAGTAGGGGGAAAGAATCACCTCCTCTGAGCTGCTGGCATTGCTTCTCCTCACTTTCCACTTATTTATCCCATACTTCACCAGTTTGTTTGTATGGATGCTGTGGAAAAAATGTTGAAAGCCTTGCTTAAGTTCCGATAAACAACATCCACTTCTCTACTCTCATACATCAAGCCAGAAATCTCACTGTAGAATAGAAGGCTGTGAGACTGTTTTTTCCCTTTTGTAAATCCATGCTGACTGTTTTCAGCTACCTGCTTCTCCCTGAGCAACAGGTTCTAGTGGAAGGTCTCCTTGGCTATGGCAGAGGGTTTGTGACAGGATGATCATGAGGGACCCTTTCAACCCAAACCACTCTATAATTCTACCATATGTTTGGAAATGGCTTACAGATGGATTTGGCCAGTACAGACTTGTCAAATGGTGGGTTAGTTCAGAATGCAAGTATACGTGTTTTAGCCAAACAACATAAGAACAGCAGGATGTCTAAGCCCAGCTATTCATATGTTGTCTAGAGGAGTAAATAAGACTCATAGAATGTGGTAGGGTTTGGAGGGTTTGGTGGGGCGGGGGGGGACGGGAGGAGTGAGGGTTGAATGTTTAAGACGTTTCAGTTGTTCTTATACAGATAAGAACAGAATATCCTTTCAATATTTATTTCTTAGAGACTTAGTAAAAAATACTGAAGCTTTTGAAAAGATACAAATATATTCTGAAAAATTCTGGTTGCCTCTAACATAAATGAAGTCCTTTTGTTATAGGCATAAATTTGCATATCACAAAAGTTGATCCTGAAGTTTGGCTGTTTTAATATGCTTGTTGAACACAGCAATGAGAATGAGAATAAGTTTGTCAGAGAAGGACTTTTAAATGCAGGAACTGAAGCAGGGAAGAAAAAAAAATAAAGAAAAAAAAGAAAAGAAAATGAAAAAAGAGCTGTAAGTGTTTTTACACAAAGACTTTTGCCTATGATCCTGTTACTGACAGTGGTGACCTTATTTTGATGGCCCAAATATAGGTGTCTGGTGCTATTTGAGATGCCTTAGACATGCCCATGTACATATATAGATGTAATGGGTTTGATCCATGGCTTCCGCTGTAACCAGTGTAACTAAGGAAGTGGACGTTACAAAGTATTCCACACGTGTTTTCCACATAATGGAGGAGGAGGGGAGATAGGAAGGGGTGGTAGCCTTCCTTCTTCCGGGAGCTGGAAGTAGGAGAAGCCTGGATGGTCTGTTCTGTTTCTGTTGGTCTCCCTAGCCCGGGACCTGAGTGAGAGTGTTCCATGCTTGTTCTCCTTTCCTGAAGTCTTTAATTGTATTTGTCTGTTTCATTTGTTTGGGTTTGAGTTTGTCTCTCCTTATTTCTTGTTAACCAGGTTTTGTCTTTTCCCCCCTTTTCCCTCTTACTCCTGGGGTGGGGCCCTACATGGTGTGTACACATTGCATATGTGGTTGCAAATGTTAGAAAATATAATTTCTTTTTAATTCACTTCAGTTTCTTTTGAGTTCTTTTCTTTTCAGTTTTTTTCCCTTTGCCGGGAAGACTCTGGGGAGGAAGGAGGCAGTCCAGGGTTGGTAAAAAAAATTAGGCCAAACCTGAGACGATAGAAGACATACACTTTTTCAGAGCAACAGACAGAGAACAGGTAGGATACACCAGAACATCTCAAATGGCACTCAGTATCAACTTTGGGTGACTGGACTCCACCCATAATCTCCATTACCCTCAGAGCACACCACAAACACTCTTCAAAGCAGAAATGTGCAATTTTAACTTTTTCTCCCCTGGCACTTTCAAATGTTTCAAAATGTCTCTATTAAATCTCTGAAGGGAGAAAAGTTTGGGGTTCATAATTAATGGGGACAAATGAGTTGTATACAATCATACAATTATGATGGTTGGATAAAACCTCTAAGATCATCAAGTGCAAATGTCAACCATGTCCTCAGGTGCCATATCCACTTCTTTTTTGAACACTTCCAGGGATGGTGACTCCACTGCTTCACTGGGCAATCTGTTCCAATGCTTCATAATCCTTTCCATAAAGAAATTTTTCCTAATATATAATCTAAACCTCCCTTGGTGCATCTTGAGGCCATTTCCCATTTCCTCATATGGTGTCACTTGTTACGTGGGAGAAGAGACTGACACCCACCTCACTATTCCCTCCTTTCAGATAGTTGTAAAGAACAATCAGGTCTCTTTAAAATTAAAAAAAAGTGGAAGCCATGGCTGTAGTGGCTCTTCTTGCAGCAATATTTCAGCTTTAATTTTGTCAGGTTTGCCTGAAATTCTGCCTTTGCTCTCCTTGTTTAGTAGTCAGACAGAATCTAAGGTTTGATCTGTACCTGGTTTAACATCAGTTCTAAAGGGGATAAAATCTAGTTCTCTAGGAAGAGAAAATCTCAGATGAATAATAGACAATCATACATCCATATCAAAATACTGAACTCAGGTGCCTCCATGTGTTCTTTTGCATTTAGAAATTTTTGTGGGAACATTGCATTAAGGGCCAATGTAGATTAACTGTTTGTGTGCTCCACAAGCCCATGAAGACTAAGAAAAAATAATTGAATAAGAGCATGAGTAAAGTGCAGTATCTAAGTCATAGGTACTGATGTCTAACAATTAGGTGCTCACTCAAGTGTTTCTGTTTTCAGACTCAGTATAGAGAATATATTTCTCTCCTTTACTTGCAACTCAACAATAGAATGGAAATTAAACTTTTGTGGAGTGTTAGAGACGTGTCACTGAAAGGTTTAGGAAAACAGAAGATACAGAAACATCCTCATTGTAGATAATTCTTGGATGTGCTGAAAGATGAAAATTATGGAGAGTCAAAAAAGGTTTTAAATTAGCTCTAAGGTTCTTTAATACTAAACACTATATAGTTCTTCTGATGTATCAAACAGTTCAGCAAGGCAATTTATGTGGAGTTTCTGCATCATGTTTACAAGTACCTTGGTCTATTGTACTCTGGGGACCATCTTCTGCCTCAGATCCTATGCAAGGAAAAATACTTTGGTAGGTGGAATATGAGGAGCTTCCACCTGGATTCCACCTAACCACCAAACCATCAGTTTTTTCAAAGGTTTGGTTTTACTTCCAGCCATCTTATTTTCCAAGAACTGTGATACATCATACCTGTATGTCTCATTTGTTCACATTGTTCACGTTTGGTAGCAAGACTGTCATGACAGAGCATCTTTCTCCTTCCCTACTCGAGAAAGGATAGTAGTCCAGAAAGGCCCAACACCAAGAACTGCAGACCAGAAAAGATGCTGTAGCATGATGGAGGTGAGGAAGCGTGAAAAAAGGGACAAGCATCAAAGAGGAAAGCAGGACCTAAGGTACAGAAATAAAATCCATACTGTTTTCTTCTAATTCTTCCTCTATTTTGTCTTCCAGGCCCTTATTTTATTTAACTTCTTTTCAGTTGCAAAACTCTTCATCAGTCCTCTCTAATGTACTGAAACAAGATCTTCTTAGCCAGCTTTTCCATACTTTAAATCTTGATTTCCTTTGTTCTATTCTTCTGTCTTTTCTTCCTTAATATATTTTTCCTGGAACTCTTAAACAGGTATCAGCTCTAGCCAGTCCACTACAGTTTTAGTGTTCAGATAGTCTAAGTGAATCAACTTTTTCATGTAATTCCACTTATACCAAGAAATAGTACTATGTTATGATAGCGTAAAAATACTTGTCTAGAAATAGTTTTGATATTTGTAAAGTGAAATAACTTTTCTTCCCCACTTTGTGCTCCAGGGTGTATTCTGTACTGTTATTTTACATTTTTATCAGTAACATAAGCAAACACTTCTAAAAAGCATAGTCTACAGTGATTAAGCTGACAAGACTGGTTGCCAAAGCATATAAACAAGGAGTCATCTTTTAAAATTTACTTCAAGATAGCAAACTTTTCTTGCTACTTTCATATCACACCAGGTTTTCTATGTGTATGTCACTGTAGTCCAGTTCTGCTCAAGGGAAACAGAGAAAAAGCACTGCCCTGCTGTCTCAGTGAGACAGGACTAAGTTATAAAGACTAAAATGAGCCCATCTGTGTTAGTAACAATTAGGCAATTTTAATATGTTTAAGCTCATAAACTCATTATGATCTCTTTTCCTCCAAGCTAGAGGCACTGAAGTCTTTTTTGATCAGCATGGGATCTTCTCTTCCTGAACAGGTGGAAAAAAATGTTTCCCAATGGGACACAATTTCCTTGTTCCCCTTAACAATCACAGAGGTGTTTAGATGGACAATTTGATCTTTCTGAACCAGGAAAAAGAAATATCTCCTGCAGTGACTGTACTGTCAGCTCAGGAAGAGACATAAGAGTTGGGAAGGAGAGGCTGTTTCCTAAGGGTGGATGCCACTCGCAAGTGTCTGCTTGTTCATTAACACTGTAACAACTCAGAGAAACTTTCTTCTGCTTCATCTAGTAAGCCCAGCAACCAGTGCTCATTCCAGGAGACATCTTGCATTCTGCAGTTTGTATAATGCAATCAGATGGCTATTGGCAGCTGAAATACAATCAAATGCATTGTTTTATATGGTAAAATTATACAGAATTTTTGAAAACTGACTGAATTCTCTGCTTTCTCTATAGAGCATATACCAGGCCAGGCTGTTCCAGCTTATAAACAGCATTGCCCATCTCCTATTAGAGAGCGTGGCTGCCATAGAGGAAAACACTGGCCATTCTGGCTGAAGACTATTAACTGGCTCATGAAATAAATACCTTTAAATGCTTAAAAATCTGCTGTTGACTGGCTTTTGCCACTTACTACTGAAAAACACTTTGGCACAAGCACTAAAGTGTGTTGGTTCACAGCCAGAGATACCTTTAAAAAACAAGGTGTGGGATCAATCTGTCTATCGGCAGTCTCATTCACCACCCTGGGAAGAGTTGGTGTACAGCTAAAGCAACATCACACGTGCCATCCTTCACTAGCTCTTAACCGTGGAAGTCTCCTGGCTAGCCCTCGCCTTCTCTCAAAGTTAAAAAGTTAAAATTAAGCAGCACAGTAGAGGTCTAGAAAGCAATTAATCTGTATGGTTGCTCACCTAAGTAACTTTTTCAGTTGGATCCAACCAAACCATCAGTTCTTTCAAAGGTTTAGTTTGACTTTCAGCCATTTTATTTTCCAAGAACTGTGATACATGATACCTTATGTCTCCTTTGCACACATTTATTTTTGTTCACGCTGTGCTCTTTAAAAGCAGCCCTGGGCTTTGTTCCAGTGCTTTTCTTTTTACATTTCATGAACTGGACACTAAACCATGTGCAACCATATTTGTCCCCATGTTGGTAACTACCTCACCACTTTGACACAGTGATGATTAACATGCATTGTCCATCTATTACCAACTCAGATTTAAGAGATTGATTAGCAGAAATCGGAATTTGTACTTAAAACTAGGTATAACAAGCTGAAAAATTCCAGTCTCTCTTAAATTTTCAGTCCATCTCTCCAAAGGTTCAATGGCTCATTACACCACCTCTGGCTGGGCTAGAGTTAATTTTCTTCATATTAACTAGTGTTTTGGATTTGTGCTGTAAACAGTGTTGATAACACAGGGATGTCTTTGTTTATTACCGAGCAGTGCTTACATAGTGTCTCCTCACCCCATTCCATCAGTGAGTTTTCTGAGACTGTACAAGAAGTTGAGAGGGGACATAACTGGGACAACTGACCCCAGCTGACCAAACAGATGTTCTATATCATATGACATCATTCTCAGCATATAAACTAGGGGGAAAGTTGCTCGGAGGCAGAATCTCAGGGACTGTCTGAGCATTGGTTGCTTGATGGTGAGCAATTATTTTTCATTTGTGCCATTTGCCTTTCATGGGGTTTATTTATCTTGTTATTTTTGCTATTTTCCATTATTATTATTGTTACATTTTATTTTATTTCAAATATTAAACTGTTCTTATCTCAACCCAGAAGTTTTATCACTTCCATCCTTCCAGTTCTCTTTCTCCCATCATGCTGAGGGGGTGGGGAATGAGTGAACAGCTCTGTGATGCTCAGTTGCCTGCTGGAGTTAAATCATGACAACCCCCCCCAAAAAAAAGGGTTGGGGAAAAAAGTAAGTGGAGCAAACAAAGATGTATCTGACCTGAGCTCATTATGTACAAAAATTGCTATGGTATTGCCAACATTTTGGTTTTTTAATTTAGTCAGAGAAAACCAGCATTTTCATCATATTGCTGATCATCGCTTTAAATGTTTTTGTGCTTAACCTAGGAATTTCTTTTTCAAACTGCTTTGCTGGCAAAAAAATGCCAGCAGGAAATGATATGATAGTTTAAAGAAATGTCTTTTCATAGGGTACATTGCTGTTATGTTATTCTGATATGGCAGGACACCAAATCTTTAGAGAAAGGAGTTTTAATTAAGTAGGAGAGATCACTTATTGCCTGCTAGAGACAAACACGACAGAAAGGTTTATTTCAACTGGGGCCACGTTTTCAGTGCAGAGGGATCCTTTTAAGCCAATGCAGTTTCCTTAATAAGCAATTGAGACATGGTCAGATGCAGTGCTGAGAGCAAATGTCATGAAAAAGATTTTCTGGGAAGAAACAAGCAACCCTACTTCTGATTAGTAATTCAGACAGAGTTTACCATACAAATGGAAATATAATCATTGTGCTGCTGAATGGAGGGATGTGCTGGTGCAGAGCTTGGCGACTGATTCAATGATAGAGTACACAGATCTCAGTCAAGGCTCTGGTAAGCACATTACAGGCTCACAGGTACATCCACTCCCTACTACAGTCTGCTTGCTCTTTTTACATCTGCAGGTAGCTTTTCTGAGCATATGTTTTAATGCATTACTATATTTTAATTTTAATTTTAAACTAAAATCACACATTACAGCTTTGGTATGGCTGTTTAAAACACCACAGAAAGTGGAAATTTGCTTGAATGCCTTTCATTTTGTTACTGAGAAGTAGGCAGCTGCCATTCCCTCTTTGCCTGCAATGCAAGGGAAGTTGTAGGAATAGGATGAAGAGCATCTTTCTGCATTATGCATGTGCACGCAGGTGCAGTAGCATCTCTCAAGCAACATTTGCTGCCTAGAAAGCGGTTACTCATTTCTAAAACAATGCTATGACAAAGAGACAGGCCAAAAGGCTAATTGCTTAGTGGCCAGTGCAATTTTGCACATGATTATTATGCAAACATCTACAAACAAGTAATACTATCTCATAACAAGTGTTGCAATGAAGAATAGAATAGCTATGACACTGGTACATCGACTCTTGCATTTTAACTGTGGTATAATCACAATGACCTTGCAATTGATATCACAGATGTTATCATAAAGAAAAGGACACCTAACCATATAACTGCATTGTGATATGATAAAACAGAATGTTTTTTTTCTTACAAGGAAGAAATATAAATATAGATGGCTGTCCTGATGAATTATTCTATTTCAGGGTTCACCAAATTCTACGAGAAAACTTACTGTAAACTGCCAGTCTTCAAATTCTTCACATGCTTTGTTTTAACTCTTTGAATGTACAACAAGCATTAAGATGCAATTTCCAATAAAGTTAAATTCTTCTAACTATGCATTGAGTTCCCGAAACTGGTTCCAGTATGAAGGACATTTCTCTCAATTCCTGGTAAATTTTATTTGTGTTTTACTGGGAAGAAGAAAAGCAGAATGTAATTGGTTTCACAGCATAAACTTTATGCATGCTGAAATTTAACAGTTTGAAGAGAGAATTGAGTGCAAGTTAAGGAATATAATCCAATATCCTCTGTCTGCTGAGCTCACAGCCAAAGACTGAAACAGCATAGCTGTTTCATAAAAAAATTGGTTCTGAAAAAAAAATGCAGTATAGTTCTTTTGTTATAGGTTCATAGAAATCCCACCTGAGTTTTCATTGTTATATATATATGTTTACATTCACTTTTTTTGTCTGGTTATGGGAAACAGCCATCATTACCATAGTACAGAAGTTAAAGGAGGGCCTCATATAATAAATAAAACTTAATGGATAATGAACAATAACATTCCCCAGTAGTCATATTAGCACACAAACCTCTTTGTCTCACCTGTTCAGCTTTCTTTTGGAAAAGCCCAAATCACAGATTCTGATTCAATCACAAAATCATAGAACAGTTGAAGTTGGAAAACACCTTTAATATCATGGAGTCCAATTGCTAACCCAGTGCTGCCAAGTACACCACTAAACCATGTCCCTAGGTGCAGCATCTACATGTCTAAATACCTCCAGGGGTGGTGACTAAAACCTTTCCTAACATCTAACCTAAAATGCCAATACAGCTTCATGCCATTCCCTTGAGTCCTATCACTGGTTGCCACAGAGAAGAGATCAGTGCCTGTCCCTCTGCTTCCCTCCCACAAAGAAGCTGCCGAATGCTATGAGGTCTCTCTTCAGTCTCCTCTTCTCTGGAGTTATCAAGCCAAGTGACCTACACCTCTGTATGGTTTTCCCTCTAGACCCTTGACTGTCTTCATAACTCTCCTTTGGAGACTCTCTAATAGTTTAAATCTTTCTAATATTGTGGCACCCAAAACTGCACACAATATTCAAGGTGAGGCCACCCCAGTGCAGTGCAGAGCAGACCTGGACAATCCCCTCCCTTGCCCAGCTGTCGATGCTTTGCCTGATGCCCCCAGGACATGGTTGGCCCTCCTGGCTGCCAGGGCACTGCTGACTCATATTCAACTTGCCATCAACAAGGACCCCCAGGTCCCTTTCTGTGGCCCTGCATTACAGACTCTCATTCGCCATCACAAATGTACACCCAGTTACCCTGTTCGAGGTACAGAATCCAGCACTTTGCTGAACTTCATGCAGTTGGTGATTGCCCAGCCCTGTGATTTGTCGAGGTCTTTCTGCAGGACCTCCCTGTCTTCAAGGGAGTCAACAGCTCCAAGTCATTTGTGAAGATGTTGAAGAGCACAGGGCCTAAGATAGAGCCCTGAGGAACCCCACTAATGGCAGGTCACCAGTTGGATGTCTCCCCTTCCACCATAACCCTTTGCATGCAATCCATGAGCCAATTGTTCAGCCACCACATAACGTGTTTATCCAGGTGTGTCTGGGACATTTTGTCCAGAAGGATAGTATTGAAAGCTTTACTGAAATCCAAGATAATTACATCATCTGGCTTTCCTTGATCAACTAAGTGGGTTACCCACAAATACCTCTCTGCTATGTAAATTCCAGTTCAGCACAAAAAATGGAAATTTAGGGTGAAACTTAGATTTCACAGAACCTTTGACATCTCTACAGTGCAAAAGCTTTTCTTTTATAAATGGCTCCACATTAAGAAGACAGATGTATCTTGACTAAGTAATGTTTCAGTAATAGGAGTAGAGTAAGCAGTAAGTAGATTTAATGGAATCAAATTAATCAATGGAAAATTTGGTTTGGTTAAAAGAGAGAACTCTTCCTGGGAGATTAATTTATAACTGTCACTCAATAGTACTAATTTCATCTTTTTGTCTCTCCAAATTAAATATAATGACATATTTCTTGAAGAACAAACCAAAGCCATTAAATCACTAGCAAACCTATTCCACTAAACTATGTTGGAATATTGTATGGACACTCCACATTTTTTCATCATACTCTTTATAACGGAACAAAACATGCCAGAAATTTCACTGAAGTTATTGGTAAACTTGATTGCTTTACTGTGACTTACGTAATCCTAATCTTTAAACAAGTGCCGCCAATGAGCACTGAGCTTTACTAGCATAGAAACCCAATAACACCAACCTTTGTGTTGGTCTAATAATTATTTTTTTCCTTACAAAAGAAGTTGAAAAGTCTTCAATTAAATAGGGTAGAAGAACAGAAAATGTCTAAAATAAGAAGTCATAGATATATGAAAATAAAAGGATATCTGAGAGAAAGTATTAGTGCAAACTATTCAGCTTTCATGGTATAATTATGTATTTCAATGTAGTATCTAATTTAGATGCTGCAGTATGCGCTCCTGATGTCAAAACAGAAAAAAAGTAAGTTTACAAATATTCATACAACTGCCTTCAAGTAGGGAAAATGCAATTACACATGTATTTTCAACCTCTGGCTATAAAGAATCACAGTAGTCATTGGATTTTAAATTTTCCCAACCTTGCCTAAGAAGCACAAAGATCCTCTTCTCACGATGTGTGGGCACAGATTGGCTGAAACTCATCCCAAAGAAAACCTCAGCATCCTATTGTGGAAAAGAAGTGGGGGTTCTGACCACTGAAAACCAGAGACAGTCATCATCATCACCATGGCTCGGCTTCGCGAACGAAGATTTGAGAAGGGCACTACCCATGCTTGCTGCAAGCGTCCTGGTGGCTAAAAAGGCCAATACGGGATAGGCAGGTCCGGTCACAAAAGGCACAGCGGAACATCTCCCTAGGTGATACTGGCAAGGAATGGTTCTTTCTGCGTTGTCTTTTCTCCTCAAGACTGACTCTCCGTGCATTCTCAAAGGAAGCAGCAGCGTTGTGAAAAGAAGTGGGGGTTCTGACCACTGAAAACCGGAAACAGTATGTTAAAGAAAATCTCAGAATGAAAGAGGAAATAAAAGTTAATTGAAAGTCTAATATCATTAAGTAAAAAACAATGTGCTTCATAACTGCAACTGAAATGTCCATGCTACACTCTACCTGCTCTGATAAATCTCAGACTCGGTTTATGTCTGCAGGTGCTGGAGAATGCATTTAAACAGGAAGGTCCTCAGAGATTTTTTAAAGTATTATTTTTATTTTATTAGTTTTGAAGTAAATAATTTTTGTTTAATTCAGTTACCCACGGATGAAGCAAAGATTCAGTTTGGGGTCTTTGGGGTTTTTTTAATGGAAAAACCAATATTCTTGGTCTGTCATAAAGAACGTGTAACAGTATTTTGGACATATCGCAAGACCATCCCTTCTCCTGGGCATTAAAGGAGGTAGAAGTCTTTTTAAGGAAAGAGTATGGGGCTGAGGATAGTCTTGTGGTGAAATGTCTAAGCTGATCATTTACCAAGACATGCTGTTGGTATGCAGAAATATACAGACCTATACATGACTATTGATATGGACTGAGGGCAAGGAGTTTCAGGAGTAGAACGTCCAGGACAAATTAACTGGCACTTTTATGTAAAAACACCACTTCTCTGTAGGTCAGCTGAA
Organism: Pithys albifrons albifrons; assembly: GCF_047495875.1. NCBI lineage: Eukaryota > Metazoa > Chordata > Aves > Passeriformes > Thamnophilidae > Pithys > Pithys albifrons. Next base: position 31,307,779 of record NC_092459.1, read on the forward strand.
GCACTACAGGATGTTCCAAGAGAACAGTAGCTCAGGTCCAAACTGGTGAGGAGCCACGCCAAGTGTTTTAGCTGTAACACAAAAGTTCTAGGATATTTCGGAGAGACACAGCTTTCTACAAATGGCTCATTAGTACAGGGCGTTTTGTCCTCCCTGTTCAGAATGTCAAGAAGCAGAATTAATTAACAGAAAGCTTTTAAGTTAGATGACGATTTCTCCAGGAGCTACTGTGGGAAAAGTTATGTCCCTGTTGTCAGTGTATCATGGAGTCTTTGTTGTGTGGGCTTTAGATGGAGGCTTTAACTCCTATGAAGTGTGAGGATTTATGCTAATTAATTTGAAGAAAAGGTCAAGTTCATGTTAATAACCAAATTGAACTGGTGTCTCTGTGTAAAGGTCACTGAAAAGGATTATGATTATACACAGTTTAATGTAGCAACTATCAGCTACATTATGGCTTTGCAGCTCTTCAGCAGTGTTTCTTCTAGAGCTGAATTTTGCACAGCTGCAAGAGTATGGAAAGAGTTTTGCAAATTGAAAAACAGAACAACTGAGAAACACCTCTTCTGGGAAATCATATCAGAAGATTTTTTTATATAGTCACATCACCGCCTCAATATTTATTCCACTACACCCATAAAAATCCTTGTCTTTAAAACATGCAATGTGCCATGTCCTCTGCAGCTATTCTCGTGGGCCAGCACATTCAGGAACCTGCAGCATTCTAAACAGTCTCAATTGTAACTAGATATACACTTTCTTGTCTTGGAAACATGGGGGAATGGAATATCTAGTGTTGTATGAAAAAACAATTTCCTTTACCACTAATCTTTTGAAAGCCCATCCTTATTATTTGTGATGCTTGTCTTTGAAGAAGGTCATCTTTCCTTGTACAGCTCTTACATAGATGGACTTATTTTTCTATTAAAATGCCTATTTCTGCCAACAGTATCTATAATTCACACTGATTTCCTTTGTATGATTACTTTTGCTAAAATCACAGGAAAACAGATACTTCTTCAGGTGTGGAAAAGCAAAACAGAATATTGAAAAAAAATAGCTGGTCCTTTGACAGTAGTAAAATGTTTGTCAACCTTCAATAATGATAAAAGGACCTGGCAGGAAAGGATCCCGCACTTCTCCTGTTTTGGATTAGAATGCTGAGATTAGCTCAGTTGGTTAGAGAACATTGCTAATAACGCTAAGGTCATGGGTTTGATCCCTGTACAGGCCGTTCACTTAAGAGTTGGGCTCAGTGGTCCCGTCCAACTCAGAATATTCCGTGAGTCTGAGCACAGCATCAAGGACATGCAGGTAAGTGGAAACCTTATGGACAAAAGGATTCCCAGACTTCAGAGAGGCAAGCAGAATCAGGATAACCAGAAACTCCTAAATTTTTGGCACTGTTTAGTGTAGTTGCCCCTCTGTGCCTGGCTCCAGAGGCACTGCACCATGGGTGGGTTTTTTCCCATCCATGCCTTCCACCTTTCTTCTGTCCAACAGCTCACTGAGGGTGTCAAACAAGCAAACTCAATGGCCAGAAACCTATTGGTCTGAGGTCTGTGCCAGGCACTTTTCTGGGACAACTGCTCCTGATGAGGCACATCTCCACTTTGCCTTCAATGACACCCTGAAAACCATTTGATCCTTTCTTTTCTGCAGGTTACGGGGAAGAGATGTTCATAATACTTCCCCTAGCCTTCACCTCCGTGCCCTAGAAAAAAGAGAGGATAGGAAGACAAAGAGCTTTATTGCTTATTCTCTTTTAAGGGAGTACAAAAATCCTTTGTAGAGGAGTGAACTCTGTACAGAGAGAAGCGAGAATTAAGCTGGGAGAACTCAATTGTTTGATGCTAATTTAATACAGCCATGAAGACAGAGAGGTGAGAGTATAGGAAAAGGCAGAGGAGGAGAAAATGAAAGAGACTAGGAAGAAGGAAAAGAAACCATATATAAGACAGAAATTTGAAACAAACCAAAACAAAACAAAAAAATCCCAACCAAAACAAAGCAAAAACTATTTTAAAAAGGAGAGTTGATATATGGAAAAAGGAGATACACACAAAAAAATATTAATCTCGCTAAAATAAAACCCACATACTATGGAAAGAAAGAAAAGCTGAGCAGGGCTTTAATTCAACAGCATGCATACCTTAAAAATAGAAGTGTTGAAGTGTTCTGTGTTTGCCATGCCACATGGGTGATGGGTCAAGCACTGATGCACTTTCAGGTACTTCACTGCTATTTGGTTCATTCCCTGAGCAAATTTTACTTGGAAGATAGCACTGTATTGAACATTTCCAGAGAAAGCCAACCCTTTCCTACAGAAAGCAAGTCAGATAATACATCCAAACCTATCTTAGGTTTGATTGCTCTCTCCAAAACATAATTTAAAAACAACTTATTGCCTTTTTCCTATTAAGTTTTGATAGTTATGTTTGCAAATATCCACTGATAGAGGTCAGCTGTAATGTTAGAAACAAGGGTGCAGGGTAATGTTCCCATTAATAAAGGCAGACATTTTTGAGAAAACTTAAAGGCTGGAAATAAGTATAAGAAATAGTTGAACTGTAACTAAATCCTAAATTCAGAGGAAAAAAAAATCCCATCATTCCTTTATAAAAGTTTTTTTGTTTTAAGACAATAGATTTTGAAGGAATAAGGGTTTATGGTTCAGAGAAAAATTTGGTAGTCTTCAATTCCAGTGAATCTTGGTAATGAGCATGAGGGTGAGAGCCAGGATACTGCTACTATACAACTTTCATCCTGAGTGACAGAAAGACTGATTCATTGGCTTAAAGCTGTCAAGAAGGAAGTGATAGATGTACACTTGTGTCAAATACCTCCATAATACCCACAGTGGAGGAAGAAAGCTACATTTGTTGTCACTGAGGAATTTCCCACCTTTATGGGAGACTATTGCCCTGTGAGGAAGACCTACTCTACGCAATGGCAAATAAAGAAAGGTGTAAAAGCCAGTGAAGTATTTATTAGTCTGAGTTTGAAAGAACAGTGGAATGCAAAGAAAAAATCAGGTAGTTCTTACAATGTTTCCCATATGGAAAGGATAGAGAATAAGTAATTATTCTAAATGTGCTGTTGGAGCACAAGCCCCTAGTTTAAGCCCTGCCTAATTGCATATAAGCTCCTCTATTCCAAAACAGATAGGGCCAGAGTGTGTGTGCTCTCTGAAGTCCATTTCTACACTAGATTTTTCTCATCTCAACAAGGTTTGTTCCCTGGGCCAGTCTAGTACATCATTCTTGACACTGGAACTAGATCCAAGAAGGATGGCACACATGTAGGACTGATTTACCAAGTTTGCACACCTGACAACTTTTGGTTGCTCATGTATTTTATAACACTAGAATTTCGTGAGCACCAGAAAGTCCTGCTGTCAAGCGAGCATAGGGATGTCTCAGTCTGAGGACAGATGAGATTGCTCAGGTCCAGAGCTTAGCCAGCACTTGCTTTTGTTGACTTGATTTAGCAGGCAGTTTCAGGGCATGCCTGCAGACCTGGGGTCCCCACAAAAGCCAAGTCCTTAAAATACTTTCTTTTTCTTTTTCTTGGCTAAGAGCTCTAACTACACATTATCTTTCCTAAGTTACCCTGCTCATGCCTGGAAAGAAACCAATAATTAGAAGAGGGATCTGGACTGTAGGAAATGCTGTCTGATGCCTTATCTGAGGGATAACATTGAAGACACATACACAGGGTTTGCACTTTCTGCCAGATAGTGTGTTCGTTGTGCCTGCTTGCAACATCTGAAAATACAGCAAGGCAGTGCCTAACTTGTGACCATGCATGTTCTATTTTCTTTTCTGGCTGAATGTCCCTTATTCTGTTCATTACATAAAGCTGTTCCTCTGGGCTATTAATGGCATGGCAAAATGTGAAACTATGAAAATACTGCATTAAGCACCTAAGTACTGAGAAAGTAAGAAAGGGAAAGATTTGATGGCATATTAAAGAAAGGCTGAAATCTAATTAGACCTTCTTGCATGACAGCAACATATTCCTTTACGACCAGATCACATCTTAGGAGTTATGTTCAACAACTGTGCTAATCTGGTCTCTGGAGAGGAGCCCAGTGGTAGTTCCTCTACAGCAACTCATAGCCAGAGAAAGTACGTGATGCAACTAACTGCTAATCCTTCTCTGGTGTTTGGTGCTCAACACAGGACTCAATATCTGAAGAAATCACTATCGAGCAATCACTTCAAACCTGCTGTTAATGTATAAGACATAGGTCTTGAAGTCCAAATACACATTACTCCCCAAAAATCCCATTTTGTCTTGCTTACTGCCATAAACAGCAATGACTTTATTTTAATAAAAGTGGAAATGTCTTGCTTTTTAATGGTTATTTTTAAATTCTGAAAAGACATCTATTAAGTTCATTTTGGGGAAGAGGCATTAATTTTTGGGTTCTATTCTCAGCCAATAGAAGCTTTAGTGTAAGAGAAGCAACATTATCTGGGAATTTCTGTCTTTCTACAATATTACATAATCACCATCAGTTATATCATTCTGCATTTTTGTTTCCAGACAAGGAAAACTGTTATCAAATTTACACACCCTGTACAGGGAAGGGATTTGGAGACTCAGCAGCTCTGCTCACTGGGACAGGGCATTTGCCTCTCAGGATCTGGACTCAGGCAAATGGATTTGTGTAACAGGCAGAAGTAAGACCCCTGTACTGTTACCTACTGCCTATGGGTTTCATGCCTTGAGACTAGAGAGTAATGAGAAACAGAGAGTTTAGACTAATGAGAGTTCAGCCAGGGGAAAAGAATGTTGATTTTTTGTGTTATTTGAGAGAGTGAATGAAACACCAGAATGTTTTCACAACACCTTTGTCCCTATTAGGCTTTCACTGTGTGTCTTCCTTTAAATAATATGAAGTCCATAATAGTCCACCTGAGGTTTCACTGGACTTTTAACAAAATTCATGTGTGCATATGTGCTGGTTTGAAGGTAAACCAGTGGGGCAAAGTAACCCAGCTCAAGAGGGATTACAAGTCAGAGTTACAATTTACTAAAAAGATTACTCTAAATACAATGATACAGAGAAAAACTGGTTTTAACTCACAGAAACAGATGTCTCAGCACCCTGAGACATGAACAGAATGATGTTTGTTAGCACCTGTGTTGAGCATCACGTGGTCCACCTGAGTGCAAAGCAAAAGGAAAGTGGTTGGTGAGGATGATGGTTGCAGTTCTGTCAAAGTTATGATCGCAATCTTGTTGAGAGTAGCAGTCACAGTCCTCTTGAGGTTCTGGTCCTCGTCTGGATCTGACAAGTGGTACCTGAAGTCCCCAAACCCAAAGATCATATATGCTCAGGTGTGAATGCCCAGTATCTCCCCCAGGGCAGAGAGTTTCACAATGGTGGTTTAACTCTGTGAGCCAAGGGATATTTTTGGAATCTTTGATCATCTAAGTCATTGCAACTGCCTATTATGCCAGTCCCTAATAGCCCATTAGGAGACATGACCTCAGGCTGGGTGTGAAGGTGCTAATGCCTCTCCGGAGGGGAGTTATCATAGCTGTCATTGGTGTGAAGACAGAAAATACAGCCCTGTCTCACAGGGTTCTTTAACACCCAGCCTGCAGTCTGAGGTGTCAGGTGTGACCTGGGCAGCTGCTGCAAATGAGCCATTATTAACAGTTTATCAGAAACTATTAGAGGGTGTAGAAAACACAGTTTTGGCTATACTCACATAGTGATAAACTGATCCCAGCCCCTGTAACTGGGACAGTGTATCACTGTGAAATAAAAAAGAAGACTGAATACCCATAGGTGTGTAAATTCTTAGCTATCCCCTTGAGTCTGAGATACTTCTACATATTTTGTACAAGGTAAACAGAATTGGAGATTATGGAAAACCACCTTTGTTGCACCGAGAACTTCACTGGGGTTGACTGTCTACCCACCGTGCCATGACCAAACATTGCTTTAAGAGCCTGAAGACACAGCAGTTAATGAAAACCAATCTGTGCTTGTTCACTTCAGTGATCACACCAGAATTACTCATGTGGCCCTGGTTGTTTAGATGGAAGATGTAGGGGGTTAGTCTGCTCAGACCTTAGATGACCCCAAAAACCTCATCTCAATAAAGAGGTATTAATGGCTTATATAAATTTAGGCAATTTTAGTGCTTGCATCAGTATTCAAAATTGAGTTGTAATATAGCATTCAACAGAGAAAACAGTTTCATGTGGAGTCATGCAAACAGATTCATGAATAAATCACTCAGAATACTTTTATCCACTGTTAATGCAAATAGTTATTAAGTACCAAGGCCAGAACAGAAGATAATGTCTTGTTTAGCAAATAGATATTTTCATCTCAAGAAAGAGGAAAAATGTTTATTCTGCTTCAGAAGAAACTCCAGATCATCACCTAGTAAAGAAGAAATAAAATTTGCTCCTGGAAAGAAGATGATGTCTGTCCAGAACTGACAAAGGACTTCAAAGGGAACGTTAGCTACCAAATTTAGTTAGTATGGAGCCCTCACTCATTAATGTAATTTGAAACACAAGGCAAATGTAAAAAGAAAAAAAAAAAAGAAAAGAGCTTCTGACAGCCATCTCATCAGAGAAAGCTTGCAACAATCAGCTGGATAGGGAAGGTGAAGAGAAATATCTTTCTAATTTTGTCTAGTTTTAAGTAGATAAAGGGGGATTTTCCTTCTGTTTCTTCATCTGTCATTTTTCAACATTTGTGACGGTTACGTATTTTAAGTGATGTAAAATGTAAAAATATTATTGAACTTGACTCCAGTAAGGAGTGATTTTGAGGTAGCTGGAAAATGGTAAGACACCTTGCTGGTATGAATATTGATGGTGATGCAAATCTATAAAGTTTCATTTCAGTGTTCCCCAGCAAGTGTCCCAACTTCCAGTCATCTCTCCTCACTCAAGGCATAGTAGAGCAACATTCAAGAAAACTGGTTAAGCTGAACAGAGAGCTAAATAGTTGGGCTGGAAGAACTGTTTTCCATTCCCTGAATGGCTCAAGATACGGAAAAGGCAGCATACTTAAATCTCAGGGACAACAGTCTCGGCGTGAAGACATTAACAAGGAAGAGTCACAAACCCTGGCATATAATGACCCAAGCTGCTGCCACTACTTCTGGTACAGCCTGGACCCAGGCCAGGCCTCCAGATGACATCTAGGCACAGTCCAGTTGAAGTCTGAAGCCAGAATGGTGCCCGACATGTTTAGGGGTATTGATAAACTTTCAAGTCAGATCCATGAGCCTTTCATTCTAGACAGGAGTTGATTCTGTCTCTGAGAATTCAAAAAAAGCAATTCTGAATAAAAAGAAATGAACAGTGTCCTAAAATGCAAGCCATGTCAACCATTGTCTATTCTTCTGCCAGGTTTAACTATTGTATTCCTGAGAGCACACTCTGATTCTGTAAGCCTAGAATATTTTAAAACTACTTACAGCATCAGAATTTTAACAAGCAGCTCAGACTCATTTTCGAGTTTCTCTCAGTAGGATTATAAAATGTTTTTAAATACTACCTAAGCTTGAATTGTTTTCACAAATTCCAAACCTGAATTATTCTATAGAACCAGTAATTATCTGCCTGGATTCTTTTCAAACTACAGTCCACATGGGCCCCATTATCTCTGCACACTGGAGTGAGAAAAGCTTCCCTTGAACTTTCACAACATACAGTTTTGCTTCAGAGAAACCAGAACAGTTTGCCCTTTTTTGTGTACTTGTTTAAGTATGTTTTCTGTGATGTCATTGTACAGGTGCCAGATTGGTAGCATCAGGTGACCTGCTGAGTTAATATGAATTTGGATGCATATAACTGTTCTTGGGATCAAACCTAATCTCATGGTTAGGGTTTGCTCTCTCTACTTAGGAAAAATACGTTATTTTGGGTTGATCACTGTAATTTAATTCCACAGGTAATGAAGGATAAGGTTATTATGGATTATTACAGCTCTTTCATAGCCGCTGCAGACCAAATACTTTTTTTCTGTTGTCGAAAATAGTGTTTTACTGACTCCAAAGACAGGCTTAATTTAAATTTGCTGGTATGGGCAACAACAGTAATTTGTATTTGAGGCACATGAATGATGTCCAAAATTGCTTTAAAGCAGTGGCACAGAAGCCTTCTCTATTACTTGCTGTCAAGAAAATCTATATTTCCACTTTCTTTTAACACTCTTATTATCATGTGTCATCTCTAAGTAGTCAAAATTTCTTCACAGAAGGAGTTATTGGGCATTGGAATGGGCTGCCCAGGGAGGTGGTGGAGTCACCATTCCTGGAGGTGTTTAAGGAAAGCCTGGGTGAGGCACTTAGTGCCATGGTCTAGTTGACAAGGTGGTGTTAGGTCATAGGTTGGACTCGATGATCTCAGAGATCTTTTCCAACCTAATTGATTCTGTGATTCTGTGAAAATGGAATTGGCTGCAGCCCATGAGAGTTGATGTAAAATTGTGCTGAAGCTTCTGCAACTGTCAGAAATCTTCTTGCTCTCCCTATTACAATATCACTTCCATTTTTAAAAGCTCTGTTGTCAGCTTTTAGTTCAGCAGATAAGAACTGAACTGTAGACTTCTTCAAGAGTTGTGAACCCTAATTTTGGCTTTGTAAGGAGCAGCTCTTTGGTAAGTTTAAAAAATGCTGTGCAAGTAACAGAGGCACTTGTTCTACAGTCTCAAAAATCTATCAGGCACTTTCTTGTGTTATTGCTCTAAAACTTCCCTGGCTGCTCCTAATATTGCCTGAATGGAGGACAGTGCTGAAGAGAAAACAGCTGAAAATGACAGCAAGGCATGAGGGGGGGGGGGGGGGGGGGGGGGGTCAGCTGAAACAGAAATGCCACTACACCAGCTCATTTATCATAAAGTGTAGTAAAGACTGGCTTTACCAGGAGCAAATAGTGATTCTCACATATTTTCTTCAATTGTACATTGGAGTAGTGAAAGTGTTCTCAAAAGGGACTTCTACTCAAACAACATATGTCCACAAAGGTGGGATGGCTTAACATCTTCTGTTTGTCTGACAAGAAGAGATACTATTGCCTAACGTAAATAATCTGTGTGCTGCTGACAAAGCATTAGGACCAGTGTTGCCTGGTAGGATATTGCAAAAGCAGTATTATGTGATTAAAACAAGCTGAGTTAACCAAAGTTTCACATGACAAGAAGTAACTTTACAAGCAAATTTTTAGGATAGAAGATTACAAAGCTCCATTTATGGCTTTATACCTATGATCTACCCGAAATCATAGGTCTATGAAACAGTAGTTCTGGTGTCCATACTGGCTTAAGAATGTGGGGTTTTTCTTCCCTGGCCTAATTCCTGTCTTTTTCACCAGAGTGTTTCTTGATTTTTAGAAAATTACAGTTTTAGTTGTTTATCCCAATCTTAAAAGCAATAGTGTTTGTAATGGAGAAACAAAGGTGAGCCAACTGGCTGGGAGAAGACATGGACAGAAGTACTCAAATTGACATTGCTATCACAGCCACCCTAACAGCAAAATATATCTGAATTTGGGAAATTAAAAAGATATTGCATCTCAAATAAATTCCCATGTTTTTGTTAGCAAGCCAGAGGACAAGACTTCTCAATGACCGTATTTTGGTTCTGGGGAGTTTGTAATGCCCTGGCAGATAGTTAGACAGTCTTCTATCTGTAAGTCACCAATAAACAAAACTGTAATAATCTGTTTTTAAATATAGTAATGTTTGTGGTGCCTTTGCCAGTTTCTTTAAGGTCTGATAAGTGCTAAGAGTGATTTCAAGAAACACAGCAGAAACACAGGGATTTCCAGGAAACAGTGATCCAGAGAAGAGCAGAAATGTTTACTTGTGTCCCCAATATGATGTCATGGTCCGCTCTTTCCTCAAACCATGTGAGTCTTTCTGCAAGACTGCTCCTCCTGCACAAGTTCTCCAAGTGGCAGGAGCCAGGAGAGACTCCTTTACCCTCATCAGGTCACAGAGAATGCCAAAACTGTCCTCAAAATCATAACAGATGGTTTCCATACAAGTAAAGATTACTGATACATGGATGTCATTGTACTGATCTGCATGTCTCATTTTGCTCTTCAAAATGCATCTAATAAGGATTTCTCTCCTTACCCTAAGACAGATGGTGTGTGTCCTATGCCTGTAGGGCATACAATTTTTTATTTGTTTTCTGTTCTAACATTATTCCTTGGCAAAGTAATAATGAACATCAAATATTTAATAACTTAGTCTTTCACAGTTGGCCAATATCAGCAATAAAAAGGATGGAAGAAAAACAGGGTTTGTAGGTCAGCAACAATTTCTCTGCATAACAGATATTTGTGTGGAAATAGGGATATGGTGACTGGCTTATCTTCTGCTCAAAGCAACAGTCTCCTCCAAAGATACAGGCACTTAATATACAGGCACTCCATTCCCTTTGCTTTTTTAAGACGTCTACTACAGAGTGAACCAAGCCCTAAATGACTTCCCTCCAGCCTTCTGAGAAATAAGCAGAAGGAACAAACAGAGAAGCAGTGAGAGAGCTCCCACAGAAAGCAGTGATGCTTCTGGAAAAGGAATTGGCTGTATTTAATTAGTATTTACTGTAAGGATCACTGTGCAGTGCCCAGGAAAAAGAGCAGTTGAAGTAGAGAGAAAAAGTAAGATTCTAGCATTTCTACTTTCTAAAGGAGTCACAGGACAAAGCACAGTATTGAACCCAAGTAAAAATTCCTAAAAGACCCAGAATTACCTTAGATGTTTATGTCAAATGTGAATAGTGTCTGCCTAACCCTATAAGTGCCAAACCCTCAAGTGTACTCTTTTCCTTTACATATTCTCCAGAGTTCTGCTTTTTGGACCTTCTACTCTGAGTGTTTACTCCACACCTGTAACTGACATGGCTATGGACAGAAGGTGGCTTTCTGTCTCAGCCATGAAGGGTCTTGGGGCAAGCCCTCACAACACATATACAACCACTTCGTTTGGAAACCTGTGAGTTCCAGGAGCTGCACAGACTCTTCCAATAAATGAGAGGCCTCAGTTAAATGATCTCTGAAGCTGAGGAAATTAAAGTCTCATATCCAGGTGCATCCTAACAACCATCTCTGCATACATGAAAAACCTCTGCTTCTTGCTCCTTTTCTATCCAGTGACTGATTGAGGCTCAAGTCTGAAAGAAAGATCTTCAACTAGTTCATTATCAGGGATAAGCTGTAATTCCCCCGATTCCAGCTTCATAATAAAACTGTGAACATTGTCTGTGGATGAGAGGTACTCAGGCACTTTCCCTGATCATGGAAGGCTCTGCATTCTCGACCCCAAGTGCATGTAGGTACCTGCTTCATGTCAAGGCTTGGACTTTTGCACATGTCTCCTGTCTGGCAGGTGCTTTAATCATCATGGTGTTTCCACAGTCAAGCACTGAGCCAGAGAGAAACAGACAAACATATATTTCAGTGTAAATAGACAAGAACAAGTGTCAAGCAACTCTCAGAAGAGTTATAATTCACCAATTATTTAGAGAGTGACACACAAGTTTCAAAGTTGTTGTATTGCTACAAAGGGCAGAGGGAGGAGGCTGTGTGAATATGCAGCAGAAGTATAAACACAGACACCATAATGCAATCCCACGGTAAGGCTGCTGTCTGCAAAAAAATGATAGGGGACACAAGATGGATTTATTATCTTAAAAGGGATTTATCACTTTGATTTTACAGCATGCTAACCTATCTGTCAGTCTTCCATATAAAACCTAGCTTGTATTCTGCCAGCCCAGACCATGGCCATGACTAACATGTGACAGCATTGTTCTGTATTCAACCCTCTTTATACTTGTTTCAGTTTATTAATTTCTGTCATAACCCCTTCATTCAGTGTCTTTTTTTTACAAGCTCAAGAATCCTAAACATATCTGATCTTCTCTCATAAGGAAGTGATTTCACCCATCTGTCCTTCCTGTATTATATGAAGATTTTTCTAGTTCTAAAAATTTCAAAGAATGATGTCAGAGAAATGCAATATTCAAGCAATGGAAGTAGCTATGGCTGTAATGATAGGTTTTTATTTTGTTCTCTAATCTGTTCTATAATTGCATTTATCTTTTGACTGACATTGAGTAACAAGTTCATCCATACAGTTCTCACAATACTGTCTGTAATGGTGAGTTGCTGAGTGAGAACTATTTCATTTGAGCTCACTGCTGCCTGTTGATATAGCTGGGATTATTTTTGCCATTCTCACTAATTTCTGTTTGTCAACACTGAATAGCATCAGATGTCAGTTTACCCCAGCAGCCAGTGCAGAGAGAAGTTCCTGAAGCACCTTTTGGTAACTCTGGCTTTTGACTATACCAGTTTTGTAAGATCAGAAAACATCCCTGTCCAGTCCCTTTCCACATGACTAACAAATGTGCTAAACAACAAATTCATCCTACCTCCATTGTAAAATCTCTAATTGTTCCTGTGTTTTCTTTATTTTCTTCATCAATGTTAAACCATGCATGGAACTTTCTACTTATACTATGTCAGCTTCTTTTCTCTAAGTTTCTTGTAATAGACCTATTCAAACTCTTCTGGGAATTATGTGTCAAACAGTTCACTGTTTGTCTTGGTTTGAGAGGAAAGACCAAAATGTTTACCCACAAGCAGGGGAGGGGGCCTTCCCCACAATAATCACGCCACTATTTATCAAATTTAAGAAAAGGAATTTTATTACAAGAAGGATAACTGTCCCTAAGTGATCATCATGGCTAGGCTTCGCGAACAAAGATTTGAGAAGGGCACTACCCACGCTTGCTGCAAGTGTGCTGGTAGCTAAAAAGGCCGATACAAGATAGGCAGGTCTGGTCACAAACGGCACAGCGAAACGTCTCCCTAAGTGACATTGGCAAGGAACGGTTCTTTCTGCGTTGTCATTTCTCCTCAAGACTGACTTTCCGTGCATTCTCAAAGGAAGCAGCAGCATCATAAATGGTGTGTCTCCATGAATCCCGATTGGAGGCCAGAGTGGATCATTGATGGCAGTCAATATGGCCAAGGCTGAGGTGTTGTTTCAGGGAGTCCTTGTATCTCTTCTTCGGGGCTCCTCTCTTGCGGCAGCCAGTGGCGAGTTCACCATAGAGCACAATCTTCGCAAGGCGGTGATCCTCCATCCTGGAGACGTGCCCTGCCCAGTGCAGCTGCGTTCTCATCAGCATGGCCTCGATACTGCTGACCCCTGCCTGTTCAAGAACAGACACATTGGTAACGTAATCAGATCAGTGGATGTTTAGGATTGAACGGAGGCAGCGCTGATGGAAGCGTTCGAGAAGCCGCAGGTGGTGGCGGTAGATGACCCAGGATTCAGACCCATATAAAAGAGTTTTCTTCAGGTGTTTATTGGACCAGACTCTTATGGAGTTTTCCAAAGGCTTTGTATGTTGCTAGTATGTTGTCTATCGCTTTGTCAATCTTACCATCTGAGGAAATGATACTTCCCAGATAGGTGAACTGCTGGACTGACTCAAGCTCTGAATTGCCTATGGTGATGTGAGGATGATGGAAGACTTCTTGAGGTGCAGGTTGGTAGAGAACTTCCGTCTTCTTCAGGTTGACTTCCAGCCCAAAAAGCTCAGCAGCCTCTGCAAAGCAGGATGTTAAGCGCTGCAGAGCTGCTTCTGTGTGAGCAATGAGGGCAGCATCATCAGCAAAAAGCAGCTCACGGACAAGGTGATTCAGGGTCTTGGTGTGGGCCTTCAGTCACCTTAGGTTGAATAGGCTTCCATCGGTACGATATCAGATGTAGATGCCGTTTTCTTCATCGAGGTCTGCTGTGGCTCTTTGGAGCATCATGCTGAAGAAGATTGTGAATAGAGTTGGTGCAAGAATGCAACCTTGTTTCACACCATTGGTTATTGCAAAGGGCTCAGAGAGTGCATCGCCATATCTGACTTGTCCACCTAAACATTCCAAGATCTGCCACAGGCCTTTTCTGCTCACAGTGTCGAAAGCTTTGGTGAGGTCAACGAAGGTTACATAGAGACCTTTGTTCTGTTCCCTACACTTCTCTTGCAGTTGTCTGAGAACAAACACCATGTCTGTGGTGCTCCTATTGGCTCTGTAACCACACTGGCCTTCAGGTAGAAGATCTTCTGCAATAGTGGGTACTAATCTGTTCAGAAGTATTCTTGCAAGGATTTTACCAGCAATGGAGAGCAAAGTAATACCTCGGTAATTTGAGCAGTCTGATTTTTCTCCTTTCTTCTTCTACAGGGTGATGATGACTGCATCATGGAGACCTGGTGGTAGTTCCCCTTGTTTCCAGCAACGCACAACAAGCTCGTGGAATTTGGCGTGGAGTGCTTGACCTCCATGCTTCCAGATTTCAGGTGGAATTCCATCAACCCCAGCTGCCTTGCTAGTTTTCACCTGTTGTATGGCCTTGAGTATCTCTCCCATAGTAGGGGCTGCATCCAATTCATGTTTCACTGGGTGTTGTGTAATGTGCTGAATTGCTGAGCCTTGGACTACACGGTTGGCACTGAAGAGAGTCTGAAAGTGCTCAGACCATCGGTTCAGGATGGAGGTTTTATCTGTTAGAAGCAGTTGACCATCTGCACTGAGTAGGGGGCTTTGAACCTGGTGAGTGAGTCCGTACACTGCTTTCAGGGCCTCATAGAATCCTCTTTGGTCACCCAAATCTGCGCATAGTTGTGTCTTTTCTGCTAGGTCGAGCCACCATTTGTTCTGGATGTCTCGAAGTTTCTGTTGGAGCTTGCTGCATGCAAGACGAAAGGCGGCTTTTTTTATATGGCAAGATGGCTGAGCAAGATGTGCTTGGTGAGCAGTTCTCTTCTTCTTCAGCAATTCCTGGATCTCTTGATTGTTCTCATCAAACCAGTCTTTGTTTTTCTTGGAGGAGAACCCTAGGGACTCTTCAGAGGACTGCAGGATGCAACTTTTAATATGTTGCCAAAGTGCTTCAGGAGAGGGATCAATGGGATTATCTTTAAGTCTAGTTGGAAGGTTTCCCTGGAAGCTGTCTCTCACTGTGGCTGTTTGAAGATTGCTGACTTGTAGCCTCCTCCTTGGAATGCCGCCTCTCTTACGTTTGGGCTTGAGGTGGAGGTTAAGTTTGCAGCGCACAAGGCAGTGGTCTGTTTGACATTCTGTACTCGGCATCACTCGAGTATGACGGACATCATTGACATTTCTCTGTTGTACTAAGATATTGTACATTGAGGTGCCAGTGCTTGGATCAAGGATGCATCCAGGTTGTCTTCAGGCTGTCTTTCTGTTGAAAAATAGTGTTGGTGATGGTGAGCTGCCGTTCTGTGCAAAACTCTAGCAGGAGGCGTCCGTTGTCGTTGCAGTTTCCAACGCCATGTTTGCCCAGGACTCCTTTCCAGGCTTCAGAATTCTTACCTACTCTGGCATTGAAGTCACCAAGGATTATGATCTTATCATCTGCAGGAACATTTTGGGTGAGGCAGCGCAGGTCTGTGTAGAATTTGTCTTTTTCCTCTGGGTCAGCTTGGAGAGTTGGGGCATACACGCTAAAAAGAAAAATATGTTGCTTGTTGTGTAGAGGGAGGCGTAAGGACATAATGCGATCGGAATGACCTGTCGGCAGATTTTCAAGTTTGGAGGCAATGGAGTTTTTAATCATGAAGCCAACTCCTGAAAGGTGTCTTTCTGTTTTGGGTTTGCCTGACCAGTAGAGTGTGTAGCCAGCACCATGTTCTTTAAGGCTGCCTTCCTCATGAAGACAAACTTCACTGAGAGCAGCAAGGTCAATGTTGAGCTGTGACAGTTCATGGGCAATTAGAGCAGAATGACGCTCAGGACGTCCACTGTCCCCAGTATCAAGCATGGTTCTGATGTTCCAACATGCGAGTGCTAGTTTGAGCACACCTTTGCAGGCAGGTGTATGCCTTTGAAATCTCTTTGTTTTTGTTTGACCACATGGAAATGCCGGTTGGCCGCGGTTATCCAACCGGGTGTGGAGATGAGCTTTGTTTAGGCCACCTTTGCTAGGCCCCTCTCCATGTGGAGCAAGCAGTGCTGTCCCTAGAAAAGGCTGCTTGGTTGTTCAGGATGCTGCTGCAAGAGACTGTCATCTCCGGGGTCAAGTCTCTAATGACCCATATCCTGAACCGCCTGCATGCAGGGTTGGGTCTGCGGCTTCCAGCTGCTTCCTATCACCTGCTGTTTTCGGCCCTCACCTGTCGCTACAGGGCTTTGCAATGTGGGTGAACCCTTCAAGCCTGCGCAATGGATTTTTTAGGTGAGGCACAGCATGCGCAGAACTGGCCCCACCCTTTACTCCTAAGGTTCATCTGCCACGGCCTAGCGAGCTTGGACGGTGACAGCGAATACCTCAGGACGTAGGTTTGGTTAGAGTATCCTTCTCTTAGATGGATGGCCTTACAGGGCTAAACGAGCTCCATCTGCCCGGGTTTGGGATTGGAGTTGTCCTTCTCCTAGGATGGTTGCCAGACGGCTAGCAAGCCCATCCTGCCCGTGGACACACTTTGTCTGACCCTTCAGTTGAGACCTATCTGGCATGGGAGATCCTACCAGCGGCACAAACCACCTCCAGCATAGCTCTCACCCTCATGAGGGCACGCAAGCTTCTCCCCCGCGACAAGGGGGTGTCCCCGGAGAAGCCCTAAGTGATATATATATATATATATATATATATATATATATATATATATATATAGGTATAGGTATAAACAGACCAGAGCAAACCACTTCCCCAACACCACAGAGAAAAAGAAACAAAACACCAACCCCCACAACAACCACCCGAACAACAAGTTTCCTTTGGGAGAAGAGTTATACTTATGGCAGTATCAGTGTCACAGCCCGGCTGGCAGCAGGGGGAGTTCCCAGATGAATTCTGTGTCTCTTGTCCCAAATGAAGAAAGGAAGCTGAAAGTGGGGAACCGCCACGTGTCCTGGAAAGCAACTGCAAACTTCTCTCTCCTGGGTCGCTGCCCCAGCCGAGGCAGGCAGGCCATGACGGTGCAGGCGGCGGTGAGACTGGAGCAGAGGCCGGGACCCCAGAAGCAGGAACCAGGAGAAACAGCCGTGGCGAGGAGAAAAAGTAGCGGCTCAGCAAGAAGCCCCAGCAGTAGCCAGCAGCAGGAGCAGGAGAAAAAAAGAGCAGCTTCCCTCCTCGGCAACACACACACTGCTCCTTTCCCTCCTCAGCAGCACACACACCACTCCTGCGTCTGCCAAGCTAAGAATGGAAAAAATGTCCCCAAAAACAAAAGAGACAACCTGACGCCACCTAAGCGATCAGCAGTTAACTACTTCTTTTTGTTAACTGCTGGCATGGGCAGTTAGTGGCAGGGGAGAGAATTTACATAATAATTCCAAACTACAACATTGTTATAAACACATCCAATGACTCTTTTAAATAACATTACAGACACATGAGGCATGACTATGTCGTGCAAGAAAATGCTTCTTTTATCCATTGTTTCATTTTTACCCATATCTCTCTTAATCCTGTTCTTTATCATAGTTTGCACGAATTTGCATGATATAGTAGTCAATTTGCTGTTGTTTCCCATATCTCAATACAATTTGGGTTTTTTAATGGATGTTACAGTGGCTAATTTACATTTCTTGGCTATAGGTGGTGTACAAGCTTTGAACACCAAAGGAGAGAATATCCTGTGCTTTCCTAAAGTACATAGCCACTCACAGCACTTAAAGTTGTAAGACATTAACTTCTGGGGAGTTATTTTTCGAATCTAATGAGAGGGTGCTTAGGTTGAAAAGCTTGATATTCTGTTTGGTCACCTAGTAATAAATCAAGTTTCACGAATTTTCCTCTCATTAGCTTGTCATATGATGCATCTCCCAGACTCCCCCAGGGTTGTTTGAACCAACAGGCATTCTACCTACTTAAAATATATCATGCAGGCACATACTGGACTGTCATGGTTCTGGTGCTCTCCAGTGTTTCAACAGAAATTTCGCCTAGAGCTTTATCCAAATAACCATAAAAAGTTGCCATTGTTGTCCTGCAGCTTTCCCAGGAAGATACACCTAAGCAACCCTTCAGATTCAGTTTTGCCTGAGACCCACCAGAAGCACAGAACTATTAACAAAATAAAGGAAACAAGGCTAGGGTTCAGCAGAGGAGGTCTCTTTAAGAGGGAAAATGCTACAAATGCCTCAGGTTTTTATGGCCCTTTACAAAAATATCCACTAAATATTTTCCTCTTTAATTGATGCTGGCTGAGTAGAAAATTATCATTTTGTAAAGGTCCAGTAAAATATCACTGGATATATATTATTTACAGTGTATGTAGTATAAAGGTATTTTTGTATCACTGTGTATCTTATGTTCTGTCAAAGAGAGGAACTTTTACCTCTACAAACCAAAAGAACTTAAAATCTCATTTTTACCTTTTGCCCTCTTTGGAATGATAAATAGACTGATGGTATTTGTACCCTAGAAATTAATTTAAAAATTGCTTGGTGAAAGCCTGTACGAGTAATACAAATAAATCTGAAAGAACCACAGTAGTGAAGGGAGGTTATTAGACTGACTTACAGAAGAACTCTGCTCTTATGGCCTCTCTGCTTCATTTTTCTCTGCTCACAGCAGTGGATCTATGTAGACTAAATGCTTTTACTTAATGTAAAAATTTTTTTTACAAATTCATAGTGTCCTAAATGAGGAAGAGTAGGATTTCCAAAGAGTCCTCAGTGTCAGTCAAACCCAAATCCTGCTTTCTTAAAGTTGACTAGATGCCTTAATGACATTCATGAGGCTAAATAGGAGTACCAAAGAGTGTAACAGAATGGGGATATTGGTCACACACTTCTGGGGAATAACCAGGGTATAGGACAAATGGCTGGACCTTCCTTCTGGAATTTTAGTCTAGTGGTTGCATTTATTTTTCCCTATTATGTTCTGAATTGTTTCATATAATGCATAATTTTACATGATATATAGTAGAAGGACAGTATACAAATAATTCAAATATTGCCAGTCTCTAGAGACTCACTTAAAAAGAAGTGATGTTGCTGGAGCTGTTCTAGGTCTGGCAGTTTCACAACTTTGTTGGATGCAGACCCACAGTCAGATTGTACAACAGAATAATGAGACTCTTCACTAAGAGAGGAGGAAGAGGAAAAAAGCTCCCGCAAATTACCTTTCTCAGATCTCTGTTCTTGTGAAATGTAAGTGAAAGTGGCTGCTTTTTCCATATCAGATGCTTCCAGCGAGGAGCAAAGGGCACATCTCAGCAGTATCACAGTTCAAGGTCACAGGAGGAGTAGAGTCTGCATATAGATAGTCCAGAGCTCAGTCTTCCTTCTGGTTCCTGAGTGTTTCCTGTCTTCCAGCCACAAACTCATAGAGATTAAAGCAGTTATATTATATTGGTACTGTGGTATGTCAGAAGTAGAAGAATTGTGAGAGGGCAGAAGATCTTTGTTCCTCCCAGCAGATTAAGAAAGTGTGAGGTGCAACACAGGTTTTGATGGGTTGCATGACTGTAAAGAGATAGATATGTAAATTAATCTCTCACTATGCAAAAGTAAACAGAAGGGTGTTGTGTTGCAAGTTCATCATGCTTTGTCTAATGGGAACAACCACTATTAAGTTTCGCAATACTTTTTTTTAATATAAGGAAAACACAGCAGAGTTAAAGATTTAAAATGTAAAGTATATTTATTTTAACTGCATTTTTACCATCTTTACCCTTTCTAAATAAGGACAAAACCCCCTTGAGTGACAATCCCTTGTAGACTGAAATTATCTTTAGACACTCTCTGTCCAGGGAAGCTTCAGTAATCCAAAGGTGCTGTGGAAATTGCTGCTTCTTTAAAAATCATGTCTGCTTCCAATAAGATGAAACAGACAAAAAGTGAGAAACGAGAAGGAGGGGAGGCAACAGGGAAGAGAGAGAAAGGAGAAGGGAGAGAAAGAAAGAAACAACAGTGTGGGGGTGAGTGTGACTGCTTCCCTTAAGGAAAGCTTTTTTGGAGTTCTACCTTGAAGAGAACAGAGCTACCTGGAGTATGTGTGGTGGCTTGTGACCAATGAGAGGCTGTGGTGTATGCAAGGTGAATTGGTTAACCAATTATGTGGTAGCATGTTGGATATGAGAGTGTTTAAAAGGTGTGGACATTACTGCGTGAGAGAGAGATTTACTAGGATGTGAGAGTGAGTCAGATCTAGATCTACTGATGTATCTACTTCTACTATGAGCTATGAGAACTGTCTGTTAACCTATCTGAATAAACTCTCTAAGTTGTGAGCCTTCTGATCAAGCCTTCTGATGTCTGCTGTGCCTTAGCTCTTCTGACCGTGAGTCCACACCCAGCTCAGTGTAGGAGGCTCCCCCTATACAACAGCACAGAAAATTCTGCTTCTCTACCATTGTGTGGATTAGTCCATTGCTGCAGAAGTCTGATTGCATCATCATCTTTGGAACCTCAGGACCTGACATATAACCTGACATACTCAGGTCACGTTAGGCCAGCATTTTAGTAGTGTCTGTGGTCCTAGGCTCATGATCACATTGAAAAAGATGCAATTTTGACTAAATAAACAATATTTATTACATGGAAATAAAAATATCTGATAAAGTCATATGATGTCAGAGCTTTTGATTTTGTCCCATGATCATGAGAGATGTGAGGATCAGTGATAGTGAAATTTGTTTCTTTCAGGCCAAGATACAATTTTAAATTTTCCATTTTCCTCTTCTCCTTTACCTTCCTTCAGCTTTAGAGATGAAGTGTTGCCCAATTTGTTATACTAAACAGAGGATGCGATTTGGCATCCAGGCTGCTCTTGCTGGACCTGACTACATGAGCTATAAGATTCTAGCAGGCCATGCAGAGTTCTTGTGCTCTGGAGATGCAACCAGTACTACCCAATGCAGTAAAACAGTAATTCAATAGAACAGTCAAATACAGAGTACTGTGATGTAAAATGAACCAGATTTATTAAGCTGATGCATGATGAAGTGGAACTACCACTGTCAGCATCTTTTCATGCCTGGAGACTGATCTTGATTAAAAGGCAGAGCTTTCTACTCACAGTGTTAAAGTCCATCTAGAAACTCCTTCTGAGCACAAGTGAAAGTAAATCTCTCCTCAAACCTGATATAACAAAGAAAATATTTACGGGGATTTGAAGATATAACCACCAGTGAAGTAGCTATTTGTATCCGGGGTCTCAGGCTGCCTTCCTGTGAGTCAACACCTTGGCTGTGCACATAGATGACTTGTGCTGCCACAGGAAAATTCCCCTATGTTCACAAAGCTAAGGCACTGCTCATGTATCTCTAAATCCTTCCCTGAAGTACTTTTATTTGAACAGTGAAACACTATAACCAAATGCTAAAATTGCTAAGTTTCCTCCTGACGTGTTACAAACACAGGAGCTAATAAAGAAGTTCATGCTCTAGAGAGATGGAGAGTAACACCACACTACCTACAAAGGTTTATTTAATGTACTGATTGCCAATCTCTGTGTACTGCCCAGTTTAAACACACAAAATCAATCACAATTATTAAGATATCTCTTCTAGACAGTGCAGAGATGAAAGAGATGACCAAACTGACCTGCTTCAAGTGGTGTATGTAACCTATGAAAGTCCATCCATAAAAGTCTGTCAGGATCCATAATTCCAAGTCTGCCTGTCCACCTCAGTACAAAAAAACAACAACCATTTTCCTGAATGACATCTTTTTAAAGAAGCAAGAAAGAAGGCAAAGGAGATGAAAACAGTCTTATTTACCCTCTTCATCCTTCTGTTGCTAATGAGTTTTATAAATGCTATTGCTGAAGATGAACAAGGACAAAGATACCAGGTAGTCAGACTGGGTCCACAGGATATTCTGCTTCCAGGGTAGATAAAGGCTGGTTGATGAGTGTTGAAACACTGAAGTTGAAACACTGCCAGAATGAATGCAGGCTCAGTTCTAGGTATAATAATGTCTATTTTGTGAGGGTGAATTCCTACACTGCCTGAACTCCTACCTTTGCAAGTAGGTTTCAGCATAGTAACTATGGAATAAAGGAACTGAGATAAGAACCTGCACCCTTTTGCTATGTGCTCTAAAGAATGCTGCTCAGCTCTTTCCACAAGAATGCATCTCTGTACGGTAGGGTGCTTTGCATAAATGCAGTCACTATCAACCATGTCCAAAGAAAGGAGAATAAATATATTACAGCATTTTTTTCTTGCAGTCAACTGAAGAGAGTTAGTAAGGTCAGGAGGAAGCAGTAAATGAGGTTTTAATGAGTAATACATCTCCTACTTCTGAGAGGAAATTTTTGCCTGAGAGAAGTAAAACCAATACCACTACAGAGGGAAGAAAACCACAGCTTTCAGCTCTCTTGAGTGAAAACTCTGCTGTCTCAACAAATGAGTCAGAATAAGACAGTAGACAACACCGGTATGCAGACAGTTTGAGAATGGAAAAGAATTACAAAATTTATCCTACCTCCAACTAATCTAAAGAAAGCATATAACACTCAGGGGGAGAAACTGAAGTCGACCTGAGTCTAATAGAGCTCAAATGATGCAAGACTTAGGAAAATAATCTTTGTTGCATTGATTAGCTTGACAGTACAAAGTCTGAAATAAATTGCTTAGTTAAGAGAAGGAACAGAGAAGATCTGAGAGAGAAGAACTGATTAAATGGAGAAGTAAATCTCTGAACTAGATTTGTGATGGATTCATTCGCTTTACACAGAAAAATCTCTATAGAGTCAAATGGGTCAGCTTAAAAAACAAGATAAGCTTAGAAAAGAGAGTAACTTAGAAAACAGGGTGTTTCCTATACCTAAACGTAAATAAAATAGTAAGACAATTGTAGGGATGACAGTGAGTGCATCCGTTAAGGAAAGCCGTCATAATCTGATGTCAGATATAGGGGGAGCCCCCATACCGAGCTGGGCTGTGGACTGACGGTCAGAAGAGCTCAGGCACAGCAGACATCAGAAGGCTTGATCGGAAGGCTCACAACTTAGGGAGTTTATTCAAGATAGATTAACAGACAGTTCTCATAGCTCATAGAAGAAGTAGTTAGTTCCTAGAAGTTCCTATTACATCATCTCACATCCTAGTAGATCTAATTCTCACGCAGTAATAATCACACCTTTTATGCACTCTGACATCCAACATGCTACCACATAATTGGTTCACCAATTCACCTTGCATACAAAACAGCCTCTCATTGGTCACAAGCCACCACACATACTCCAGGTAGCTCTGTCCTCTTTAAGGTAGAACTCCAAAAAGCTTTTCTTAAGGGATGCACTCACTGTCACCCTTACAAACAATTTTGTATTTCATTTGTAAAAAGATTTTTCAAATCTATAAAAGATCCACAGAAAATCTTAGGAGCAAGAATAGCAGAAGCAAGAGTTTCAAAAAAGTCAGACACAACCAAAATTTTGGTTTGGAAGTTTTTATGTTGACTTTCTTCATCAGCCATAAAGACTGGATTAGCCACTGCAAAGTAACTGCAGATCCACCTGTTGAGTAAGGTCTTGGTTTTCTAAATATGTTTCTTGGTCTTTAACAAGATATATCATCAAGGGACTTTTCTCTGGGGACACCCCCTTGTCGCGGGGGAGAAGCTTGCGTGCCCTCATGAGTTTGAGAGCTATGCTGGAGGTGGTTTGTGCCGCCGGTAGGGTCTCCCATGCCAGACAGGTCTCAACTGAAGGGTCAGACAAAGTGTGTCCATGGGCAGGATGGGCTCGCTAGCCGTCTGGCAACCATCCTAGGAGAAGGACAACTCCAACCGCAAACCCGGGCAGATGGAGCTCATTTAGCCCTGTAAGGCCATCCATCTAAGAGAAGGATACTCTAACCAAACCTACGTCCTGAGGTATTCGCTGTCACCGTCCAAGCTCGCTAGGCCGTGGCAGATGAACCTTAGGAGTAAAGGGTGGGGCCAGTTCTGTGCACGCTGTGCCTCACCTAAAAAATCCATTGCGCAGGCTTGAAGGGTTCACCCACATTGCAAAGCCCTGTAGCGACAGGTGAGGGTCGAAAACGGCAGGTGATAGGAAGCAACTGGAAGCCACAGACCCAACCCTGCATGCAGGTGGTTCAGGATATTGGTCATTCGAGACTTGACCCCGGAGATGACAGTCTCTTGCGGCAGCATCCTGAATGACCAAGCAGCCTTTTCTAGGGACAGCACTGCTTGCTCCACATGGAGAGGGGCCTAGCAAAGGTGGCCTAAACAAAGCTCATCTCCACACCCGGTTGGATAACCGTGGCCAACCGGCATCTTCCAAGCGGTCAAACAAAAACAAAGAGATTTCAAAGGCATACACCTGCCTGCAAAGGTGTGCTCAAACTAACACTCGCATGTTGGAACATCAGAACCATGCTTGATACTGAGGATAGGGGATGTCCTGAGTGTCGTTCTGCTCTAATTGCCAATGAACTGTCACAGCTCAACACTGACATTGCTGCTCTCAGTGAAGTTTGTCTTCGTGAGGAAGGCAGCCTTAAAGAACATGGTGCTGGCTACACACTCTACTGGTCAGGCAAACCCAAAACAGAAAGACACCTTTCAGGAGTTGGCTTCATGATTAAAAAACTCCATTGCCTCCAAACTTGAAAATCTGCCGACAGGTCATTCCGATCGCATTATGTCCTTACGCCTCCCTCTACACAACAAGCAACATGTTGTTCTTTTTAGCGTATATGCCCCAACTCTCCAAGCTGACCCAGCGGAAAAAGACAAATTCTACACAGACCTGCGCCGCCTCACCCAAAATGTTCCTGCAGATGATAAGATCATAATCCTTGGTGACTTCAGTGCCAGAGTAGGTAAGAATTCTGAAGCCTGGAAAGGAGTCCTGGGCAAGCATGGCGTTGGAAACTGCAACGACAATGGACGCCTCCTGCTAGAGTTTTGCACAGAATGGCAGTTCACCATCACCAACACTATCTTTCAACAGAAAGACAGCCTGAAGACAACCTGGATGCATCCTCGATCCAAGCACCTGCGCCTCATTGACTATATCTTAGTACAACAGAGAAATGTCAGTGATGTCCATCATACTCGACTGATGCCGAGTGCAGAATGTCAAACAGACCACTGCCTTGTGCGCTGCAAACTTAACCTCCACTTCAAGCCCAAACGTAAGAGAGGCGGCATTCCAAGGAGGAGGCTACAAGTCAGCAATCTTCAAACAGCCACAGTGAGAGACAGCTTCCAGGGAAACCTTCAAACTAGACTTAATCCCATTGATCCCTCTCCTGAAGCACTTTGGCAACATATTAAAAGTTGCATCCTGCAGTCCTCTGAAGAGTCCCTAGGGTTCTCCTCCAAGAAAAACAAAGACTGGTTTGATGAGAACAATCAAGAGATCCAGGAATTGCTGAAGAAGAAGAGAACTGCTCACCAAGCACACCTTGCTCAGCCATCTTGCCATATAAAAAAAGCCGCCTTTCGTCTTGCAAGCAGCAAGCTCCAACAGAAACTTCGAGACATCCAGAACAAATGGTGGCTCGACCTAGCAGAAAAGACACAACTATGCGCAGATTTGGGTGACCAAAGAGGATTCTATGAGGCCCTGAAAGCAGTGTACGGACCCACTCACCAGGTTCAAAGCCCCCTACTCAGTGCAGATGGTCAACGGCTTCTAACAGATAAAACCTCCATCCTGAACTGATGGTCTGAGCACTTTCAGACTCTCTTCAGTGCCAACCGTGTAGTCCAAGGCTCAGCAATTCAGCACATTACACAACAACCGGTGAAACATGAATTGGATACAGCCCCTACTATGGGAGAGATACTCAAGGCCATACAACAGGTGAAAACTGGCAAGGCAGCTGGGGTTGATGGAATTCCACCTGAAATCTGGAAGCATGGAGGTCAAGCACTCCATGCCAAATTCCATGAGCTTGTTGTGCGTTGCTGGGAACAAGGGGAACTACCACCAGATCTCCGTGATGCAGTCATCATCACCCTGTAGAAGAAGAAAGGAGAAAAATCAGACTGCTCAAATTACCGAGATATTACTTTGCTCTCCATTGCTGGTAAAATCCTTGCAAGAATACTTCTGAACAGATTAGTACCCACTATTGCAGAAGATCTTCTACCTGAAGGCCAGTGTGGTTACAGAGCCAATAGGAGCACCACAGACATGGTGTTTGTTCTCAGACAACTGCAAGAGAAGTGTAGGGAACAGAACAAAGGTCTCTATGTAACCTTCGTTGACCTCACCAAAGCTTTCGACACTGTGAGCAGAAAAGGCCTGTGGCAGATCTTGGAATGTTTAGGTGGACAAGTCAGATACGGCGATACACTCTCTGAGCCCTTTGCAATAACCAATGGTGTGAAACAAGGTTGCGTTCTTGCACCAACTCTATTCACAATCTTCTTCAGCATGATGCTCGAAAGAGCCACGGCAGACCTCAATGAAGAAAACGGCATCTACATCTGATATCGTACCGATGGAAGCCTATTCAACCTAAGGCGACTGAAGGCCCACACCAAGACCCTGAATCACCTTGTCCGTGAGCTGCTTTTTGCTGATGGTGCCGCCCTCGTTGCTCACACAGAAGCAGCTCTGCAGCGCTTAACATCCTGCTTTGCAGAGGCTGCTGAGCTTTTTGGGCTGGAAGTCAACCTGAAGAAGACGGAAGTTCTCTACCAACCTGCACCTCAAGAAGTCTTCCATCATCCTCACATCACCATAGGCAATTCAGAGCTTGAGTCAGTCCAGCAGTTCACCTATCTGGGAAGTATCATTTCCTCAGACGGTAAGATTGACAAAGAGATAGACACCATACTAGCAAAGGCATACAAAGCCTTCGGAAAACTCCATAAAAGAGTCTGGTCCAATAAACACCTGAAAAAAAGCACAAAGATTAGTGTCTACAGAGCCATTGTACTGTCTACTCTTTCATATGGGTCTGAATCCTGGGTCATCTACCGCCACCACCTGCAGCTTCTCGAACGCTTCCATCAGCGCTGCCTCCGTTCAATCCTAAACATCCACTGGTCTGATTACGTGACCAATGTGTCTGTTCTTGAACAGGCAGGGGTCAGCAGTATCGAGGCCATGCTGATGAGAACACAGCTGCGCTGGGCAGGGCACGTCTCCAGGATGGAGGATCACCGCCTTGCGAAGATTGTGCTCTATGGTGAACTCGCCACTGGCTGCCGCAAGAGAGGAGCCCCGAAGAAGAGATACAAGGACTCCCTGAAACAACACCTCAGCCTTGGCCTTATTGATTGCCACCAATGGTCCACTCTGGCCTCCAATCAGGATTCATGGAGACACATCATTCACGACGCTGCTGCTTCCTTTGAGAATGCACGGAAAGTCAGTCTTGAGGAGAAATGACAACGCAGAAAGAACCGTTCCTTGCCAATATCACCTAGGGAGACGTTTCGCTGTGCCTTTTGTGACCGGACCTGCCTATCCCGTATCGGCCTTTTTAGCCACCAGGACGCTTGCAGCAAGCGTGGGTAGTGCCCTTCTCAAATCTTCATTCGAGAAGCCTAGCCATGATGATCAAGGGACAATGTTTCAACAGGTTTCAGGTCACTTCCAACTCTGATTTTTCTTTCCTTGGAAGGAAAAAAAAAAAAAGACAAGGGAAAAAGTTTAGCTTCTGTATCAAAGATGATCTAAGTTCTGTAAATTGCATTTTCTGCCAAGAAGCCAGTAGGTAAATTGCAATCTCTTTTCACTACATGCTGTAACAAGCATCAAGAATTTGAAAACCTGGATTTGAACTGAAAAAAATATAGTTGCTAATATTACACTTATAAGAAAATTGCTGTATATCTTTTGTTGGGCTGATCAAAACCAAACCACTGCATTTGATGAGTCATATTTATATCTACTGGTTTTTTCACCTAAAGTCCGCTAGCGCTCATGACCCCCAGCTTTTGAGGACAGTTCCTTGCTTTAGTGGGTAACTGAAGGGATTTTTTAATAAATGGATTGTATCTAGTGAACCATTTAAGTCAAATCTGCAGCTTCGAAACTTCAGCAGGCTTGAGGCTGATATAAATTTAACCCACCAAATTTATCTCAGCCTGCATTGTCATCTCTGTTGCTTTCTGCCACTACCTTAGCATTAAAAAACTTATTCTCATGGATCGCTGGACTAGGAAAGCTTCCTTGACTTTCTAATCAGTTTCTAAATTCTTTTTGATGCTTTATAATTCTGTTTTTCAGAGGCCATTCTGATTTTTCATGTATTTTTGGCTTGGTCCTTTAGCTCAAATATAATTCCACTATTTAAAACCAGTGCAAATGGCTTTATACATTTCTACTGCACAGGACTTCACTTGTTCTACTCTGTATGGAGGCAAAGATTGTGTCCTATTTTGCCTAGAGTAGTCTGTGTCTATGGCTGACATTCAAGTCTCAGGAACCGGATTATGCAGAAAGTGACTCATACCAGCAAGGCTGCACATCTGTCCAGGACAGCTGGATGTCAAGTGACCTGATCAGAGCACCACCTTCACCTGCCTTTAGGACACCCAGAAGTCCTCAACAAATGGTGATGGCCCAAGTGCCCCACTCTGTCCAGGAGGCCAGGGTGTGACGATTATCCATACACTGTGCTCACAGCATGTTTGACCTGTTTCCTGTGCCACGAAAGCAGAACTACAGAAGACCTGTGTACCTGCTCCAAAGTCACAGCAAACAGTTGCATAGCTGGGGTCTTTCAGTTCTTCTACATAAGTTTCAGCTTCTCACTTTTGGGAAAACAAGAAAGGAAGATGGAAGGGAGAAAGCAGAGAGGAATGGGAAAAACAGTATTTTTTATACTTTTTTACTTGCTACTTAAAGGAGAATAAAAGAATAGATACATCTAAAATACACTTAAGGACATTTCCATCAATTTATGTCAGCTGGCATATTTCACACTGTATTTGTTAGCTCAAGTTCAAAAAAAAATGCCAGACTTGGATCTTTTCTTAAAGTTCAGTCACATGCTGCATTTCCCTTGCCGCATGTGTTACACCTTCCAAGATCACCTGAAGTCATTAGCTCCTGCCATTTAAGTCTCAAGGCTCTGGTCTTACTTTTTCTGTAGTACATACTAGTCTGATGAGGACTGAAATGCTTTAATTCAAGCCAATGAAGCCGGTATAGAATATCCGGGGGAAATTTAGTTGCCTGTAAAATACAGGTCAGTTTAGATGATTTAATGGTCCCTTTTGGCCTTAAACTACACAGTATCTGTTAAACAAACCATTCAAATGTTGCAGTGTCTCGTAATCACAAAGATAACTACAGCTTTTGTAAATGCCCTCTAATTTAAAAGGTATCCTTTATAGTCTGTGTATAAGCTCTTATTAGCTATTTTAATAACTCGCCTAAATGTGACAAGTGGTTTATACAATGTGGAGTTTATCGGTTACTGGTATAGCCGAGTTCAGGTCTATACAACCAACCTTTCCATTCCTCCAAAGCTGAGGCTACATCTCTAAGAGCAGCACGGTTTCCAGTGTTCAAGAACTCAGATGTTCTCCCAGGCATTATCTTGGTGAGCAGCAGCTGTCCCACACCAGATTTGCAGTGAGAACTATATTAAGAAAACTAACAGTAGAAATGATGGAACAGGCTTGTGCCCACTGCTCTGTTTACTTCTGAAAACATATTTTTTGAAACTTAGATGTAATTTGGATTAAGGTATTGGGAGCTTGGTAGGTGCCTAGACAAGCAGAGAGAAAGATGGACTTGGTTTTAACTGCTCTATGTTTTTACAGAACACTTTGCTTCAGCTGCTAAATTAGCATATATCAAGAACTATTTTTGATTGATGTGCAGCTCTGGTCAAAAGGTTCTTGTAGGAAAGAAATGGAAATTCCTGAACTCTGCCAACCTAAAAGTTCCCTTGTGTGCCAAAGAGTATACAACTTTGGATCAGGGCTTTACTTTCACAAGTCAGTGCCTGCTCTGGGTGATGCTGACATACTCATAACTGTTGTCCTGGAAAAAAAGCACTCTGCCTTTTTCAGTTTCTGCCTTGTTCAACCACTTGTGACACCGTTCAACCACTTGTGACACAGTTTGGTCTGGCAGCAATATTTAGTTATTAAGATACTTTCCTTACTGAGGTAAGTCTAAAAGTAAATTAAGCAGAATCAAGGTATAGACCCAGGCATTTTGACTCCCACCTGGCAACATATTTAGGTCATTAAAACAGTCCCTAATATCTCCTATTGTGCAATTACAAAAATTTATTTCTAATATCTTACTGGATCTACTTTTTTTTGTTCACAATGTATTTGAAAAAAACATGCAAGATATAATAATTTAGGTTATAATTAATTGCACTTAGGTCTAAGCATCAAAAGTGAATTTTTAGCTCCTCTAAGTTTCCTGAGCAGTTTTATGGTCAGCCTAGATGGCAATTCTAGACTAGAAGTTTCAAATAGCTAAAGTCAGGTGAGATGACTTATCCTCCCCCTCCCCTGAATTATTTGAGTCATTTCTTGCCATTGTAAGATTTCATTACTTGCCATATAGAGCTCTATATATGTGATGGGTTGTCCAATGTGCCAAAACAGTTTCCCATCCTTTTAAGGAAAGGGAAATGGAAAAGTATTCAGTGCAATTTTCACCTTCCAATATTTTTGGAGGTTTTACATTAGAAACTAAATTTCACTACAGTGAAATCTTTCTTTCTTATTTTGGAATAGCTGTCTTCCTTCATAACCATGGGATGAATATGACCAAAACCGTGTTTGTCGGGTATTCAGCAGAAGTTGCACGCAGTTTTCTATCGTCACACTAATGCTGTCTGGGTGGAGGGACCCTTGTGCACCAGCTGTTTCCAAAACTTATAGCCAGACCTTAGGTGGTACCTTCCCGCTGAAATAGTGTATGAAGGAAGTTGTATTTATGTCTTCAACATCATGTGAACCCCTCTGAAACCCCAAGGGAAAAGATGTCTTTGCAAGCACAGTGGGTTGCAACTTTGCCAGATTTTTCTGCACACCAACTCTTCTGGGATTGCAGATTTCATTACCCAGGTCTTCAGAGGGTGCCAGAGAGATTGGTGACTTTAGTGTCAGTTCATGGGTGCTGAGGAAAATGTTGCAGTCAATCTAAACATGCAAATATGTCACCTTATTCATAATAGATTTTCCTTCTTTTATCAGCCTAAGCATTTCTGACATAACTTCTTTGTGCTGATTAAGTTATTTGTCTTCTTGTTCCAGGACCTTAGAAAGGCTTGCAAATAGCCACCAGACAAGTTCCATTATTCATTTAAATTTAAATATTTTTTGTGTAAAAATCTGTGATACCAACTGGTAGAAACAAGCAGTCATTTCAGATACAAATACTCTGTAAGATATTTTTGAAATACTTTTTTTTGTATCTGGACTAATAATCGCCTTGGCTCATTAAATGGAGATCATGCTCTATTCATGTGCTGCTTAGTATTCAGAACAAGATTTACAACCTATCACCATTAGCAGGTATCTTTTCAAATTATGGCAAAAAAAGAGCATTTTTATTATTAATTTTCATGATTAATTATTTCCATGAAGGACAGTCCTTGAAAAACATAAATTCCTTGCCCTTTGAAATGACTACACTGCAGCTGATTCACTAATTGTTTCCACGTGTTAATGAAATTAATCCTTCTGCCTATAGCCATGCTTCATATTTATTTTATCCAAAACTTTAATCCAGTTTTCATTATATGCAAACTCGTGGCTACTCTTCTTTGGGAAAATGAACTATTCCCATCACTAGAGCCTCATATTTTTAAAAGAAGAAACTTTTATTATGCTTTAAAATCTGTAAATAACAGCCTCCTGCTAGCAAACCTAGCTCTTATTTCAGTTTTAAACTTTTCTGTTTAAAGGCAAGGCTTAAACTGACTGAAATGAAAAGAAAATTTAAAACACCCAGGAATATCTAGCTGTATGATGAATTTTATTATAATATTTTAAAAGCATATTAATTTCTGAGGAATTGAGAATTTATTATTTTTTGAATAGATGATATATGGGGCTACATAATACAAAAACTAAACTTTTTTTCACTTTTTAAAAATTTATCTTAGCATCTTAAAGCACTTTTTAACCTTGGTTTGTTGCAGAAATCCTTCACAAAACAGCAGAAATTGGAAACCACTGAGTGTGAGCTAAAACACACAATGAGAAATTTGTGTTCCTGCAAGTGTTTGTATTCATATATTTGGTATAAGTTTGGGATGCTGTTTTAGTGGCAGTGTTGGGAAACATGAGGGGGTTTTAAAGTCAAGAGGGAAAAGGTTGCAAACATTTTCTTGCAGCAAGCATGGAACTTCTTTTAAATTCCAGATGTGGTTTTTCATTAGTGTCTCTTGAGAAAGCAACCTTTCAAAATCAGCCTTGAAAACATAGTTACAGTTGTCATATCCCAAGGTAAATAACAGGCTTGTTGGTTGTGTCATCTTGGAAAGCAAGTTTTATTTGCTTGTGCAGCTAGAACTCCCAGTTCTTACATTATTTAGAGAATTCTTCCAAATGAAGATAACTCCTATAACAACCTTGTGGTTGCAAGGAGGTGGATAAAGCATGAAGAGAAGTGGGAGCAAAGGCTTCCAAACAAAGTAGTAGTGAATGAATTGGCAAGGAGAGAAATAATGATATTATGAAAGTCAAGAAAAGGCCAAGTAATTAAAAGAATGATAATATGGTGCAAAAGTTCTGTTTTTTCTACTCAATCTCAAGTAGGTAAAAGTACTGTAATTTTTATCTGAAGCAGGAAATTTCAAATTAGGAAAAAAATATATGTAAGTTATGGAAACAAAATATTACTTATCTAAGAAATGCCTTAAACACTCAAGGGAGAAATAGATGTTGCCTGGACAAGTAAATGATTCATAAATCCTTTATCATGCACTAAAGCCAAAAAGCACAGGAAAATAACATGGAAAGGTGTTTCTTACTTTTGAGTCAGAAGAGAACAAATTTCCTCCTGTAGGAAAAATATGGCATCGTCTTACCCCACTGGAGTACTCTAATTGCTTTCAGGGAGTGAGATACCAGACATATTCTCTCCCATGGTACTCACTGTCTTAGAAAAACAATGTCAGAAACTGGTTTCTCACTCCCAGAGTCTACATTTGCTCAAATACCTTCCCTGGATGTGCAAATTCTTTTGAAAAGAAAGTGCTTCCCAAATGTTACATCCCTGACACAAATAAAACAAAACAAAACAAAACAATTCCTTTTTGAAAAGGATTAAAAATCTAAAAATCGATTTCTTTTTAAAAACAGTGTCTAGCTCTACCCTGTGTCTCAGCCACTGTCTTTTGCTGATGGTGGGAAATAATGAGTAAGTACAAAATCCCTTGGGGAAAAAATAAATTGGAAAACTAAGGAAAGGCGACAGATCTTGCCCCTAGGCTCTTCACCATGGTCTGAAGCCTAAGATTTAACATCTCCTTACCCTCAAGCTCAGGGAAACCAGACACGTTCAAAACTTCAGATCATGAGTGGCATTGAAATGATTTGCCTTGTATCTCCTACACAGGTGGTTGGGAGTTTACAACCAACTATTGTTCTGCCATACAGAAACATCTCACTGGACCTCAGCCACCGTCTTTGTGCAGTTACCTCATAAGCCATAAAGTCTAACCAGGTGAAAAAGTGGTCACACATTTCAAACTAAGCTTTTCATTTTAAAAATGGGCCTTTGAGCAAGTAACTGATGAATGATAATGGTGCAGTAACTCAACATTGACCATGCTGCACAGCTCTGTATGAATTCTGCTCCCAAAGGGCAGACATCCTTCTAGAAATTCAGATTTTCAGAGCAGGTAGACATAATTTTTAAAGTCATGTCCTCTGCCCTCTGCTGACATTCCACTCAAACCAATACATGGCCTTTTACCTAAAGTCACCATTCCACATGTATTTTAGATTTTAGCAACCATGTGATTTGCTTTGACAAGCATATTGATGCCTTTGTGTTATGGGTTTAGCCAGGTGGGCCTAAACTTAGGTTTTAAAGTTCAGCTAGGCCTAGGATTGTCAGTTGATTTAAACTGGGCTGGGCTAGCTAACTTCTGACTTCTTCCAGCCAATAATATTGTATTCCATACCATACTACATCATCTCAAAGGGTGTAAAATCCAGTGTGTGGGAGTGGCATGGTTAGTTCCATCATGGCTGCACTAAGAGGAGGACATCTAGCAGCTCCTCTACTATGCTAGGCCCTGCTCCTGTTGCCTCTGCTTGCATTTTGTTTGCGTTCAGGGAAGTAGAAATATTTTGTTGTTATACTTTCTCTTTCTTGCTGAGTGTCTTTTAGAGTGCTTATGAATTTAAAGTAACAGACTTTGCTTTGTATTAATTGGGGAGTGAGAAATTATTCCTTGTTATATATACATAACTTGTGTGTGTACTATATTGTGATTTTCTCTTATTTTTCTCTTTTCTGTATAAATACATGTAGTTAGTTTCAGCATAAACCTGGTTCTGAGGGGTTTTTTTCCTCTCCCTCTTCTTTTTCCCTTAGCTGGTTAGGGGGAGGAGGAACCCTTTTCACCCTGTCCTGGACAGCTGGCATTTTGCCAGCTCAACCCAAGACACTTTGCCATTAGGTAAGGCAGAACACTGACTTCCCAAAACCACATGAAAATCAGCTCAGAAGAGAAGACATTACCCCACCTATAATCCATAAGCAATTTAAGTGTACATTACAGAAAAAGTCTTCTCTGAAGCCTTTATGAAAGAGCAGCTGCTACAGGGCACTATATTTTGTATGTTCAAAGAAAGATGTAATGCTTTGGAGAAGAGACCATCAGAGCTCACTGGAGAGCAGGCAGACCCTCAGCTGGATATCATAGTTGTTGCTAAGGCAAACTATTGCAAAACATCCTATTGAAAGTGTTGACCTAATATTGTAGGCAGTTCAATGGCTATTTTCAAGAAATTGATTACCTCAAGCCAATATGTTACACTAAAGGTCATCCTGCAAGTCCCAGAGCCCATAGCAGGCCAGCAAAAGGCAATTTTGCCTGCTTTCTGATAGGAGCTTTTTGTGTCTAATTTCATCCTAAGTAAAGACCACAGACATCATGAATTGGTTTAATAAGGGAATACTTTATCAAAAACATTGGAATGATGGCTGAAAATGGAGGGGGATACAAAGCAGCTTCCCACAAAACCTCCCAGAAATAAGGTGCAGGCAATAAAAATCAAAAAACTAGGTTCTAGGTTCTTCCCCTAAAAGTTTGGAAGTGAAAAGGAGATCCCTAAGAAAATCTAAAAAGGGACAGGAGAAAGATAAACAGAAAACAAGAGGGAAATTATAACAAAATCAAACATATGATCAGCTCAAGTGAAATCTTTGCATAGCACTGTCTAGTTTGTGAAGATTTCTTGACTTTACTTTCTCACTAACAACTGATGTGAAAGATATGTCAATAATCAATGCTGACAGCTGCTTTGCACTAAGAAGCTGAATGGAGTTCAGCTTGCTTGATGAATTTATTATCAGTGAGTTGCACCAAACTTCAGTGTTGCCTTTTTTATTTGTCACTTATGATCAACATTAAATACCAGTTCAGTGCTGCCTCAATCAGCTGCTTGGTCAGTCACCTGAACCTCTTGTTCTATGATAAAGAATCTGCCAAGCACAAAGGAAACAGTTTGCTTTGGTCCTATTCTAATTTTAAGCACACCACCAAAACCTTGATAAACAAGCTTATTAGGACCCTGCCTGCCCACCAGGGAAAGTTTTCACCTGGATTTAATAAACACATGCAATGCAGTTCAGATTTTTCTGTTTTCTATTTTAGAGCACAAAGTGATGGGTATTTTTCTTTCCCTTTGAAACGATGCACCCCAATTTATTACCATAAAACAGAAGTGGCTGAACAAATTTGAATAGTTTTCTAAGCACAATAAAGCATTTTGTTGCTAGAAGTGTTGTGGTAAAAATGAAGAAATGTGGATGCTGATGTTAAAAAAAAAAATAGTAAGGCTTAAATTGCACAGATCTTGAATATGGGCTTTATAAAATAAAAATACATTTCGTTTGAGTGAGTGTGAATTTGTCTTCCAAATAATAGCATTCTCAGGGCTAATGGCTTTACCATAATGTAGTTTTCATTTTCAATAATATCAGACAATGGTCACTCATAAGGCAACTGTTTTATTGAGATAAGTCAAACATTAACAGAGGAAGTAAAAAAGGAAAGCCTCACATAATGTGTTTTCATACCAAAGCCTGCTAGGGGAGACCTTATTGTTCTCTACAACTACCTGGAAGGAGGGTGTAGTGAGGTAAGGATCAGTCTCTTCCCAAGTAACAAGAAACAAAACAAGAGGAAGTGGCCTCAAGTTGCACCAGGAGACATTTACATTGGATATTAGGAAAAATTTCTTCATGGAAATTGTTACCAAGGTCTGGGACAGATTTCCCAGGGACGTGGTGGAATCACCACCCCTGGAGATATTTAAAAAACCTGTAGATGTGGCACTTAGGAACACGACTTAGTGGTGGACTTGACAGTGCTGACTAATGGCTGCACTAGATCTCAGAGGTCTTTTCCAACTGTAATGATTCTGATTTTAGGTATCAAGTATGAACAAGAGTTCAAAGCTTCCTGTGTTGTGCTATCAGTCTGGCAAACAGTGCACACACTCATAAAATTCTCCAGTATCTGAGAATCTTCCTGAGGAACTTAAAATTGACAAATATGCTTCCAACTCTTATGTGCAGAAATGCAACAGATTTCAAAGCAATATAAACACTTAACAAAATTGCTTGATTTTTTTAAAAAAGCTGAGCAGAAGGGGGTTTTTCAGTTCCCTCTACATAACCATGATAATTTCTGTGTTTCTGCAGATTAAGGTCAGAGATTACAGGAACATTAATGTCTGACCTTCTGTATCTCAAAAGACATTACTTTTCATGCAGATACCAGCAAACCAAACCCAAGAACATTTAACCATTTAAACCCTATACTCTGGTTTCTTTGAGCCTTTAGAGACAGAAAGGTACCCAAACAACTCAGTACTTCTCTTCTGAGGAGCTTGCTCTCACTGTCAGATTGTGTTACAGCTGTTCTTTATTTCTAATTCAATTGTCTCATTGATGCTTCAGTGGTAACCACCGCTTACCACTGGAAATTGCTTTTACCAGTCAGCTAAAGAGGCCATTAACATCCAGATGTTCTTTTTCAGTGATATTGCTGAGAATGAGAGAAAGCTCTTGAAGATACAGATTACACTTGTGGCCCCTTTCCAGAAGACATCCAGTCCTACAATGCCAAAATCCTCAGTACATCTGTCCACTGCACACATCTACTCACAAAGTCCCACCAGCTTGCTCACAACTAAAAGTCTGCTGAAGAGTTTATTTATCTCTTAATGGTCAAGGGAAATCTGAGTTGTTAGAGGTGCTGACTAATGTCAAAAACAAATGTCTGAGAGTGTTCCCCACCCCTGTTTTCGAACATGCAGAGAAGCCCATGACTTCTGCAGCACCAAGTTAAAGAACAGCAAAATTGTTGTTGGGTCACATAATTTAAGAAAGCTGATTAACATGTTGCTTCATTTTGTATTGTGGTAATTTTAATCGAGTTAAATATGCCAATAAAATATCTTGGTATAGATTTTTCCATGCCACTTATTTTCCTATGAAATTCTATAAATTTTAGGTTTATTTATTTAAATTTCAGCTTGCTTCAGAAATATTGTATTACAAGATCATTTTATCTGGCAATAATTGAAGGATGGTTAGATATTTGAGCTAGAAAATCAATAAATATATTTCATGGAAATGCAGTTACAAATATGGTCAGTGAGAGGACCAAATTTTGCAATATACTTCCCATGACAATATTCAGTGGAGCAACTTAAGTTTTAGAGCAATTTTATCAGGCTATTTTGCAAACAAACCAAGGTAACTCTGCTTCAGCAATCTCTTGAGTCCATGTTAGTTCTGTTTTGCACTGTGAAAGGAGTGTAATGCAATTTTTAAAAAAATGAACATATAGCTTTGACAGCACAGTTTTGCTTGAGGATGTGAATTTGACAGCAAATCCCTTGGCTTGCTTGTAGTAAGTCATCTTCTGACAACCCCTAAATCACAAGCTGAAATGAATAAATTATATTGAATGCTTCTGTCCTAAAGCTAGGTGCATTTTCCCTTTTATTTCTTCAGTTTCACGTCTTTCTTTTAGTTTGTTTCTCTTTTGCCATTTTCCACTTTTCTTAAGTCTTTTACTTTGTTTCTTTGGAGAAAAACCTACAGTTCTTAGAATAGAAAGGCTTTTGCAGCTTTATTTTTTTTTCCTTTTTACCATTTGAATGATTGTATGTCTCCAGAAAGATTTCAGACATGACTGAGAACTTTGACTAATTGAGTTCTAATTTCTTTTATTTTACTTCACCTCTGGTCACCCCCATCTCTCTTGTCTGCCTCCTTTTAATCACACTCTTTCTAATGTTTCTGGTTATAATAATGTCTCCTATCTATACCTTTCCCTGAATGAGTCTTTACTTTTATTGTGATTGTTAGCTATCTATTCTTATTTTCTAGAGTGTATTAGAATTTACTCTCTCCTTTTTTCTTAACCCCCACCCCACCCCCCGCCCCCTCCACCAGAGATTGTGTTCCCTGGCAAGACTTCAATCATGGCCCCGAGTGTTTGGCTCTGAAAAAATCCTCAGGGATGGGATGCCTCCTGTCTGGAAGATCATTTAGGAAGTCTCAAAACTCTGCTCACTTGAACTCAATCAGTAGAATCAGTGTGAAGGATGAAGTCACAGTCAAGGCATTTTTGCCTAGGTTTCGGGAGACGGAAAGGACATACCACCATCACTGCCCCAGCACCCCCTTCCTTCTCAACACCCTCTTTGGTCCCCAAAACTGGTATAGTCAATTTTCTATAGTGCAGGCAGAGAGTTATTTACTGCTCTATATCCTAACTCCCATAAAATACTGATTTTTTCCTATTTCTTACCAATTTGGCATTTAAATCCGATGCAATTATTGTTGATGGGTCTCAAAAGGTTCATGCCAATGACTACTTTGTACCTTCTCATCCTTAGCTTTTAGTCAAGAGGGAGCAGCAGCCTAATTCAGGCTAGTAGGCTGGACCAGTGGGAAAGGTCGCAAATGCAGCCATTTCTCAGTACTCTTAAGACCATACCTCTTTGCTTTGAGTAAAGTTTTAAACAGCTCTGTTCAGGATTTTTTCAGATACTATAATTCCACTGAAGGACACTTCATTTAAATGAATTTATGGTTAAAAAAATTATTCTGTCATTTAAAGCATGTTAATTCACCACAATTTAGCTGAAAAGCATCTTTCTATTCAAAAGAACTTCCTTCTGACATTACTTTAAAGTAAAAAAAATTTAAAAATAAAATATCGAAAGAACATTCTTTCTGAAATTATTTGAAATAAAAAACTGGATTATTGTGTTGAGACTTTTATTCTGGTTTGTTGCAGGAAAATTTTTTAAATCTCAAAAATGCCCTCACTGGCAGATGCAATTTCTGCCCTTTTGATGAGTTGTTATATATAGTATTACAGTGAAAATTTTGGGTTTGCTACTACACAGCTGCATTTGTATCCATTTGATTCTACACCATGACAATGAATACTAATTTGCTTTCCCTACCTGTCATTCTCATCATCATTTACCTTACATTTATCCTGCTTTATTGCACAAAAGTAATTTAATACTTTAATAATGGAATAAATTATACACTGCAACTCCAGTTTTACATGCCTATTTCATTAACATTTTATAATTTTATTTTCTGCATAAGATCTACCATATAACTCCTGTTGTTCCAATAAATTATTTTGCAACTTTATTCAGTATTTAGTGATTATATTAAATTTATTCCACAGCTCATTCACTACATCATATTAAATATACCTCAGCCAGGTGTTGCAGATTTCATTTGCTGAACCATTAAAAGCTCAAAAATGAACGTATATGAGAAAATTACCTTCTGAAAGAGATTTATTAATATTTTAGGTCTATAACTAAAACAACCTGCCATAAATTGAAAAGGGCATGGATGAATAGGTAGTATCAGCATTCCTATTCCTCATACACAAATTTTACTACTGACTACTTAAACCATAGAAGGGTTCTCACAATTACGGTATACTTGATTTATTTTGTTGGGTTTGAATAGCCAGGTTTTGGTAGGGAGATCAGTGGGAACTACGGAGCTGGCTTCTGTGAGAAGCTGCCAGAAGCTTCCTCCATGTCCAGCAGAGACAATGCCAGCTGGCTCCAAGATGGACATGCCACTGGCCAAGGCAAAGCACATCAGAAATGATGGCAGCTCTGTGATAATATACTTAAGAAGGGAATAAAGTTATTGCGCAGAAGTAACTGTGCTCAGAGAAGTGCAGAGTGAGAATATGTGAGCAGAACGACTATGCAGACAACAATGTCGTGGAGAAGAAGGCGGAGGAGGTGCTCCAGACATGGGAGTTGATATTTCCCGCAGCCTGTGGTGCAGTCCATAGTGAGGCAGCTGAGCCCCTACAGCCCGTGGAGGACCACAGGAGTGCAGGGATCCACCTGCAGCCCATGAAGGAGACCCACACTGGAATAGATGAATGCACAAAAGAAGAATGTGACCCCATGGGAAGCCCACGGTGGAGCGAGGTCCTGGAAAGACCTGTGGCTCTGTAGAGAGTGGTCTGTGAACCAGATGTCCCACCTGGGGGGAGTGGTCACAGTAACCAAAATCTATAAAAGAGACACATAGAGTGTGCCTTAGTTCGGCCTTCTCTCTCTGGATCAGCCAATGTGTGACCTCTTAGCAGTAACTATGTTTTTGTCTCCTCTCTTTCTCTCTTTATTCTTTCTTCTCTTAATCTCTCTTCCTTTACTCTTTGCTTCCTCTTGTGGGTAACTTAAAACCGATTGTAGTATTTCACTTCAGTTGTAGTATTTAACTTAAGTATGTGTCACATGAAAGGGAGGAGAGACAGAAATGCAAAGACTTCTAGTCCCACTTGTATTAATATAAAGTTATTAGCTATAAGCATCCTCAGGATAATCAAAGCTTTATGAACCCAGCACTGTCTACCAAACTCTGGACAGAACACAGGCTGGAAAGATTTTTGACTCACCTATGAGGACCACACTTAAGCCAAGGAAACTTATTAGCGATAAGCGCCTCCGGAAAATGAGATCCTTATGTTTCCCTACACTGCCTACCGAACTAGGATAGCACACAGGTTGGAAGGTTTTCTAACCTCTTGCTATGAGACCACACTTAAGCCAAGGAAGAACTTATAGCTATATAAGCGTCTCCAAAAAATTAGAACCTTATGTTTCCAAACACTGCCCATCGACTGCGAACAGCACATAGGTTGGAAGGATTTCTAACCTCTGCTATGAGACCACACTTAACAGCAAGAAAAGAACTTTCTCCACAACAGCTCCCGAAATAACATTTATTAATACAAGTATGTGACAGTTATTGTGGGTTTCATGTTGCCAGTGATAACATTTAGCTGCAAGACTGTATTTAATTGATAATAAAAGACCCCAAAAGAAACCAGCACAAAATACATTTTACAGAGACAAGCACACCAAACAATACAGCAGTGTATTCCATTCTCACGACAGACAGAAACTAGCAACAAAAAAACTACTAACTAGAAACACAGCCCCCTAAAACACTTATCTAGACACCCTTTCAATAACATAGGGCAATAAAATAGCTTGCACACCCCTCTCTCTGTAACACAAAACAAAAGGAAAGAACATAGCTGCTTCTTATCAACACACATGTTGAAAAAGAAACTGCACACTGAAAGTAGCAAACTGTAAAGCAAGTCACTGCTATTAGTATTAAAGTAGCAAAACACAGTTAGTAAAGAAGATGCTTATAGAGTAAGAATCAAAGTAGCTTGTTAGCATAAGATGTAAGATAGAATATATAAAGAAATAAGCTTTGTAAGAAAGTAAAGTATAAGATATAAAGTATAGAGTAGAGAAAACACGTGGTTTCCTTACCCCTACATTGTTCCAGGAGGTGGGAGGAGGCAGGACAAGCTGCTAGAAGTTACCCCAGCAGAGATGGTGGCATTTCTCCCCCAGATTAATTTAAACTACACTTTTTTATACTTTTTTTCTTCAGATGTTTTCATGTGACTAAAATAAATGCTGAGGGGGTGATATAGATGCCTGAGGGGGTGGCTCCTTGAGTCTGCAGCATGCCACAGGGTGCGGCAAAGAAAGGGCATGCTAATTCAATAACATTCCATTCTTTGGTAACACCCATCACTTATCAGCATCCCTCAGGGGGGTGGGGGGGAGTGGAGGGGAGCTGAGGCATTTCCCTCAACTCATCAAGGGCCATCACCCCACAGTATGGGTTAGTATCTGCTAAGTGCATTAAAGGTTCCCTACTCCACAGCAATGCCTACTGGCTAGTAAAACCCTTGGAAGGGTGTCAAAGCAGACCTCAGAATGCTGTTTGGAACGAGGCAGGGAAGTCTTTTTGTTCCTAGTAGCCTGCTATAAGTGATGTTTTGTGGAATATTTTCCTTGGTTCTACATTGCCCTTGTAAACCCTTTTTGCCAAAAACCCTATTTTCTCACTAAATTAAAAGAAATCTCTTAGAGAAACTGTGTAGCTTTTTCTCCAAATATGAACTCAAGGTGTTAAAGAATGCTGTATTTTAAAGAAAAACTCCTGGCTGAGCCTGTGAGCCTGCAGCTCCAGGACCAGGGTATTATGGGAACCCACGCAGGATCAGGCTGTTGTTGAAGGATTGCACCCTGTCAAAATGGACCCATGTTGGAGCACTTTGTGAAGAACTGCATTCTGTGGGAAGGATTCATATTGGACGAGTTTGTGGAGGACTGTCTTTCATGGGAGGGACCCCATGCTGGAGCACAGGAAGGACTCCTCTCAGACCAGCAACAGAAATAAGATGTGACAAACTTACCATAACCCTCATTCCCCACCTCCCTGTGCTGCTGGAGGGGAAGAGATAGAGCCTGGGAAGAAAGTAGGGATGGGGGGGAAGGTGTTTGTCAAGAATTGTTTTAGTTCTCATTATCGTGCTTTGAATTTAATTGACAATAAATTCAATTAATTTCTCAAAGTGAAGTCTGTTTTACCCACGATGATAATAAGTGAGTGATCTCTCCCTGCACTTATCTCAACTCATGAGACTATCATTATATTTGCTCTGCCTGGAACAGCTGCAGAGAGGAGTGATAGAGTGGCTTTGGTGGGTACCTGTAATCCATCCAGGCTTAAATCACCACATTTACTTAACCACATACTGTGCTTCAAGATTTTTCTAAGTGCACTCATGTTCTGTATGGGGTCTATTGATGTATCTCCCTTTTCCATTTTTTCTTTTCTTGGATCCCAGCCAACATCTCTGAAACCACAGAAACTCCCTCCTGAAATATCTAGCCTTTCTTTCTTGAACTGTGCTGTTTACCTGCCTTTGTTTTCCTGTCTCCATGGTCAATAATCCATTGGAGGCCAGAAAAGCACATAGGCTACAAGTAATGCAGGCATCTACATTCCAGCACGATCACTCACAAGAAATCTGGAGATTGCTTTGGTACGCACAACAGCTGGACACTGGCTTGGATGAGGTGATGGAGCTGTCTGGGAAATGCCACATTAGCACAGCTTGGATCACTGACTTGGTTACCAGTGGAGCAAGAAGAACTATGGCCTGTGGATATCACTAAGGCTGCTGACATGGAATCATGCAGTGTTAGAATCATAGAATCACCAAGGTTGGAAGAGACCTTTAAGATCTCCCAGTCCAGCTGTCAATTTAGCACTGCCACTGTAACTCCTAAACACCACATCACCTAGAGCCAGAGCCAGATGCTTCTTATACACCTTCAGGGATGGTAACTTCACTACCTCCCTGGGCAACATACTCCAATCCTTTATCTAACTCTTTCAGTGAAAAGATTTTTTTCTAACATCTGATCTGACCCTCTCCTGGCACAGCTCAAGCCATTTCCTCTTATCCTTTTGACTTGAGACATGGCAAAAGGGACCAACCCCCACCTCACTGCAACCTCCTTTTGAGTAGTTGTAGAGAACAATAAGGTACCTCCTGAGCCTCCACTTCTCCAGACTAAACACCCCCAGCTCCCTCAGCTGCTCCTCATAAGACTTGAGCTCCAGACCCATTGTTGCCCTTCTCTGAACACACCCCAGCACCTCAATGTCCTTTTTGAAATGAGAGAGAGGCCCAAAACTGAACATGGTACTCATCAGTGCCGAGTACAGAGAGACAATCACTTCCCTAGTCCTCCTGGCCACACTATTTCTGATACAAGCCAGGATGCCAATGGCCTTCTTGGTCATCTGGCTAATGTTCAGCCAGCTCTTAAACAGCACTCCCAGGTCCTTTTCCACAGGCCAGTTTTTCAGCCACTCTTCACTAAACTGTAGAACTTGCAGACGTTCTTGCCACACAAAAGCAGGACCCAGCAATTTGTCTTATTGAACCTCACAGAACTGCCCTCAGCCCATTGAGCCAGCCTGTCAAGCAGATCAACACTCCCACCTAACTTGGTGTCATCTGTGAACTTACTGAGGATGCACTCAATCCTCTCATCCAGATCATCAGTAGAAATGTTAAACAGAATTGGTCACAGTAATAAGCCCTGGGAAACACCACTTGCGACTCTCCACAGACTGGATTGAGTTCATTTCACCATGACTGTCTGGGAC
This sequence comes from Pithys albifrons albifrons, assembly GCF_047495875.1. NCBI lineage: Eukaryota > Metazoa > Chordata > Aves > Passeriformes > Thamnophilidae > Pithys > Pithys albifrons. The sequence goes on from NC_092459.1 coordinate 31,352,468, forward strand.
CAGCCATCCAGCCAGTTTTTCACCCGGGGAAGAGTGCACACATCCACACTATGGGAAGTCAGCTTCTCCTGGAGAAATGCTGTGGAATACAGAGTTAAACGCTTTACTGAAGTCTGGATAGACAGCACCCACTGCCTTTCCCTCATCTACTAATAACTAACTTCAGAGTTTAAAATATTTTATTAAGTAAGTAAGCTGAAACATGGACTCTCTATGTACTTTTCTTGCCAGAACTGCCAAGGCAAAGTAGCTTCAAGTGACTGTACATACTCTACCCTAGAAGGTGATAGAACATGTTATAGCAGAATGCATTACTAAGAGAAAAATCAGTTTCACAGTATGAAATTCCAAGTAAGAATTCACAACTATTAACCTGCATTCTAAAGTAATCTAATCAATCTTTCATATACATCAGAGGAAACACAGTATGAACTGAAAGTGACTGAAATAGAGGTATTTACTTATTTGAAAAGACAGTAAGATGAGCCCCTGAACAAATGCATAGATAGTTGAAAGAAAGGACACAGGCTATATTCTGGACATAAAGGTACTATTCTCTAAATGGCATTTCTCCATTGCAAAGTTTTCACTGCTCTTGTAAAATATAATACTTTATTCTCAAAAGTGTTAGGACAGCTGGGAGAAAATAAGAGCTGAGAAATAGCTACTTCTATGCTTGAAGGGTATTTTAGCTCATCAAATGTAACCTTTGAGATAAAGGTAAAGACATCCTTTATGCTTATCAAGGAAAAAGCTTACATGACATTTCCCAAATCTCCTACTTACCTACCTGTCCAGTCAGCTGCTGCAGCAAGTGCCCAGGAGCAGCAGAGAGCCAGGATGGCTGCTATGTCTTGTCTCCCAGAATGTCACATTTTCAACTCTCCCCATTCCATTTGACAGAGGTGGGATAGATTAATTTGCTGTTCGATCTGAAGAGAAGTCCATATCTGTATTTTTTGCATTTCATCAGAGATTTAAAGGCATGATGAATAGTTACATAGTGTCTCAGATTTGGACTAGTTTTTTACCAACCCTGGACTGCCCTCTCCCTCCCTCCAGAGTCTTCCCGGCAAAGAGGGAAAAGGGAAAAAAGGAAAAAAAACTTGTTAACCAGAAAATAGGAAGAAACAAAACCAAACCAAAACAAATGAAACAGACAAATGCAATGAAAGGAGAACAAGCATGAAATGATCTCACCCACGTCCCGGGCCAGGAACACCACAAAAACAGAACAGACTGTCCAGGCTTCTCCTACACCCAGCTCCTAGGAAGAAAGAAAAAAACTAAACTACTCCTGTTACGTGGAAAACACGTGTGGAATACTTGTGATGTCTGCTTCCTTAGTTACACCTAGTTACGGAGGAAGCCATGGATCAAAACCATTACACATAGGTGACAGAAAATCTGGTGCCTTTTTCTAAAGAATGAAAACCTTCAAGGACTAGGCTAGCAAGGTTATCCTGGAAAGAGTATGGAGAAGAAAGAAAGAGAGGGGCTGCTCTGGATCTTTCTCCTCTGTGTAGACCTGTGTAGGCCACTCCAATGAAGCACATCAAGTCAGGTGAAGAAAGTCTGTGGGTGAAGTTCCTGAAATGAGGGTTTGTCACCAGGGTTCTTATGCCTCTGTCCTTATTTTCAAGTGGATGTCAAATGCAATAATTTTTGCTCATAATTCCTATAGAAAACAAGAGCCTCTACAGTTCTGGGAAAGAAATGTTTTATGGGTGCATTCATATGCAAATAATTGATAATTTAAAAAATACTATTAGTCTTAATCAGCAAATCCCACATCTTGCACAATCCACAATTAGAAAATATGGTTTCTAGCAGCCTATTATCTTGCTATCATTATTTCTCATTTCCTACTTAACAAACTGGACCTGACATGCTTCCTCTTGCCATTTATAATCTCAAAATCCATGTACCTCTTATGTTTCAAAATCAACTATTGATGGGGTTTTTACCTGTTTTTTCCTGCTCTTATTACCTTACCCCAGGAAAATGTTACCCCATTGCCTGTTTTATCTAATTTAAAACTCAAATGTTCATATTCATTTGATGCTGCCATCTCTAGAGCACTATGTCAGTTTTTGCACGCTATTACTGGCCATAATTTTTGCTTTGTTTTCCATCCTATAAATATAGTTCTGATTTTTGGCTTCTGGTCGTTCAAATGTAATAATTATCAACTTAAAAATAAAGGTTTATCTGCCAATGCGGATGGCAGCAGCCAAATGTCAGCAGTTCTGAGTACAGCTGTGAATATATATTGCTGCTGTCCTGTGCTAGTGAAAGCAGGAGCACTTGACTTTGTAGAATAAATATTTCCTAAATAGGGCCATACTCTGTACATCCAGTAATAGTATATGATTTGTCTTTCTATTTTTTTTCATTACAATGAGAACATACTACTTTGTTATAGCTCTGCAATGAACTATTTGGACACTACTAGAAATTACTACCTATGTTTCTTTGAGTACAAAAAAGATTTCATTATAAGGAAGCTGATTATTTCTGGGAGATACTTTGTCTGAAAAGCAGTTGTTAGTACAGATTCCTCAACCTCCCTGGGATCCTGTTTCATATACACTTGAAACGACTAACAGTAATAAGTAGAAATAGAAGTAGAGATATGAAGCAGAGGAGAAAAGTGTCTTATCCATATATACAAGTATGCCTAAGTATTCAGTTCCGATTTACATTTAGCATATATTCCATGTTCTAACAATGAGAGATAGCGTGGTTGATCAGAAACACCTTTTCTAAATGTACCTTATACTGTAAATAACAGATGCCTAAAAGTTTATGTTTCACATGAAATAAACAGCAGAAAATTTGTTCTTCATCACTCAAGTTTACCATTTCTGGCTATACAATTTCTTTTCTGTTTTTCCAAGTATCTCTTGATGTTTGAAGGTCAGACAATGCTTGAGTTATGTAGTTAGACCTCAGTATACTTTCTTCTGACCTTTAGGTAACTGATGAATATTTTAAGTAGCTGCATAGTTTTTAAGCCATTCCCAGAGCATTTATTAAGGAAAGAATTACTTTTGATGTTCAGCATCTCTGTATCTCAGACTGCCAGCACTTTAGCTATCGTCATTGCACCAGTTCACTGCTCAGACAAACGGAATTGGATGAAGTCTGGAGCAGCAGCTGGTCTTGACTGTTTCAGTTTATGAATTCTTGTGATCATAGTTTTTAACCTTTTTTTCAGCCATATTCTCAATTTCCCAGTGTCTGTTCTTTAACTTAAGCCTTGGTACCCTGCCTCAGTGACAAATGTCTCCATTAGAACAGATTCATTTTATTTTCTCAGTCTCACTCCACATGTTTAAAAAGGTCTTAGAGATTTAGGAACTAATAGAGCTAAGCAAATACAGTAAGAAATGTCAGTGAATTATTGTTTCAATATTTTTTTAATGAATACTCTTCATCTGTGTCCAGCAATAGCCCAATGCACAGCTTTCACAGTTGGTAGAGCTAAAGAATCAGCAATTTTTAAATGAGTGTTGGACGCTAACATCAAGACTCACTTTCCATAAAATTCTTACACCAGAAATCAGATTTTAAGAGCTCTAAGAATTTAATAGCAAGTAGAAGCACAGTAGTGTGAATAAGCTAAAGCAGCATTGCAGCTGTATTTTAGTCAGGTACAAGTCACCACTCTTAAGATAAAAATAATTGCCTAAAATTCAATAATATATGCTGAGCTAATGGTCTGTTTTGGTCTTACAAATGCAGCTATCACTCTGTCACTGACTGTGGCAGAGTTTATTTATTTTCCTGCCAGTCCCCCAGGAACAGCCAGCTCAGCCTGATAAGAAGACTCAGTGCTGACTGGTACCATGCCCTCTGCATGCCTGGCAGTGTCCAGCATGGTGGCACTCACTTCTTTCCAAACCTTCTTGTAAAAGATGCTTTGTGGGTTGACTGTGGATCATGGGACCATGGAACTTGTGAAAAGGAGTGTTAGTGGTGGATGGGTCTCTCCCTTATCCTTCAGAGATGCCAGAAGCATCCTGGTTCTGCATAGCAGTTGGTTACACAAACACACCTATTTCTTATTTCCATTTCAGCTCAAGCCACTTCAAGCAGTACTACAGAATGCACATTTTTTTTAATAGCAAACATTTACCTTATTTTAAACTCTGTAAGTTACTAGAATGCCCTGTGGTAGCTTGAGAGGTCTGTCAGTTCACTGCAAACAAGATTTATCACCAAATCAGAAGCAGCAGCACCTCTGTAAGCCCTGTAGTCATCAGATCTGCAATGCCATGTTGTTTAAAGATTTCATCATTAGTTCATTATCTATGAATGGGCTGTGGGCTATTTTCCAATTAATCTATCCATTTTATTCAGGCCTGCATACTAACAATAATAGATCAAAAGAAAATGTATTCCTCTTGCTTCAAGAACTTCTGTATTGTGCTGGTAATTTCCTCTCCTCTAAAGTGGTTTATTTCTTTCCTCTTTCTTTACTTCTGGCCTGCCCTGAAACATCAGTCTGATTAGGGTGTCTGAAGACTCAAGTTCCCTTTGGCAGAGCAACGCTAGAAGGTCTTTTCTTCTCCAAACCAGAAACATTCTCTGTGGCTAAAGATAGATTAAAGGAAATCTGTGGAGTAGAGGAAGATGGGGAGACACTCATTCTAAAAGCAAGGAAATAAAGCACTTCTTTATTGGCAACTTTGATCAATATTAGAAGGGAAAAGAAATTAGCATTCACTGCTTTTGCCAATAGTTTTTCCACGAGTAGATCTTTTCTTCCTCACAAGGTAGTATATCATATGTGAATCCAAACCCCAAGAAAATATTCACTTTAGATGCCAAAGCCTGTCACTGTCCAAATGAAATATAAGCAACAGTATAGTTAATTTCTGGTTAAAAAAAATGTGTCCAGGGCACTAAATACCATACTTATCTGCTTTAAAAGTTACCAAATTTAAATAGGAGTAATTCTCCACTAGTTTGCTAACGCTGAATATGTAAATGTCACCGTCATTTATTCTCCTTATGACTAGATTTCCAGTTTTTCATCACATTTTAAACACATTTCCTCTAGTCAGTTTCAATCAGTTAAAGGAATAAGTCACAGTGCTTTGACATAAATTCTTTTCTGGGGCTGCACCTGTTAAAAAAAGTTCTTGAATTATTCTGACACTAAGTAGTAACAAACAAAGAAAGGGAAATCAATGATAGTGGAATACTGGTTTTATCCAATTGAGAAAATTTCCTCAGAACACTCATTATTGGTTTGGTTTGGGGTGGGTTTTTTGCCCACTTAGCTGTCTGATGGGTAATCTGCCCTGTGCTAGAAACAAAGGAGGTTTTTAGCTACAATTGCAAAACATGGAAGTATAGTTTTCGTACTAAAAATTGGATATTCAAACTTTGAATGATTTTGCTATGTCTGGGTGAAAGGCTGAAACACCAAAATACAAAATTAAATATAACATCTTGCAGTTGCTATGTGTTGTCTGAATGGACTAGAGGAGCTTTTTTCCTTCAACTTTTCTTCTCATCCTTATTCATATATGCAAAGAGGGTTTGTTCGGAAACATCTTCAGTGAAATAATGTTGTATGACCACAGCCAGAATCACAGAATATGCTGAGTTGGAAGGGACCCCCAAGGATCATTGAGGCATTCATGTAAGCATGAATATTTGCTGGTTTTGAACTAATTATCATTTACTGCTCATTCCAGCTAGGTGCACAAAATAAGAACTGAGTCTCACATGGCACCCTGTGTAAGTGCCAAAGTCTGATATTGCAATATTTAGGACCAGAAGTGCACAGAGTCGCTGCCAAATATGTGCATACCTAGAGATGCGACAATGGGATGATTTCTCAGTTTATCAGCAGAGCTACCATATATATATAAAGTATTCACATTAAACAACACTTGATTTTTCTCAAAAATAAGCATCTTGTTGTGTGTTTGATTTGACAGATAGAACAGGGATTTGAATTGAGAGTAAGACATCTACATCTATATATCTATGTAAAGCGATTCAAATATGTCCATGTGAGATCCTACTGACGTTTGTGCCATCAACCATATATTGAGATTATAAAATTATTTAACTGACTAACTGCTACAGTAAGATTCAGTAGTCTAAATATAGGTGTCCAGTGTAATTTTAGATGCTGTGAATTATCTTTTATGTCCTCACTTGCTGCCACAAGAGGGTGAAGGTCTGCTGTGCCTGCACTATCTGCCTGCCCTGGGGAGATCCGTGCATCTCAAGCACCACAAGAAACCTTTGTTCAGGAAACTGAGTCCCACCCTGAGCAGCTGCTCTGGGGTCAGATAAGTGCTCTACAGGTGTAAATTACTGCATTGACTGTGACAGAGGCTTAAACTCCTGGCAAATGGCTGCTTGTGGAAATAGTTTGGATATCTTGTTTTTGAACTGAATCCCAGCAACAAGTGTCCCTTTCTCCTGAAACAAAACATTTCATTCCAAGAAACCCTAGGGGAAATACAAAGCTGTATCCCTACCAATGTCAGAAAAAGAAAATATTATCTTTTTTATATTGCTTTTGGACTTAGAGCATTACAGATTTGTTTGCTGCTTCTGCTTTTGAGGATTAGACTCCATATTTCCCATTTGCAGATGCAATGTGTTGGGAGTACACTCTTTTCAACCAACAGTTTCAATCCATCATCATCATCATCATCATCCAGGGAGTTTCCAAAACAGTAGATGAGAGTGTCCTTTTTATATGCTTTTACACTGTTCGTCAATCTATACATAGTTTATGCCCAGGAGAGTAACTTTAATAGGAATTACTTAAGCTGAGGTTTCACAAGAAGTGTCCAAGAGGTTTAAGATATTCATGCCCTACAGCTCACTCCTACCTGGTGCTGTGTGTCATTGCTCTTCTGCAGGACTGGAACAGCTGCTTGTGTGACTTGTGACTCAGGTAACTGCCCAGCTGAAAAAAAAAAAAAAGCCAGTCATTAAAGAAAGTCGTTAAAGGAAAGAGGGGGTTATTTCAAATCAAAATCAATGGATCCAGTTTGCAGCATAGCCATAGGAAGCACAGCTGGAAAGTGAGTGCCTAACAATGAGGATGGGGAGATCTGGGAGAAGGATGAGAGATGGAAGAATAGGGCAAGATATTTTAAAAAAGTGTCACAATACATTGCTTTGTCACGAGAAACTGCAGTCTGAAATAACCTTATTTCTAAAAAGGTTGTAGCCTGGTGGTTGGAACATGCACCTGACAGCTAAGATACCCTCACTGAACTCTATTCTGCAATTTCCATCAGGAAAGGTTCTGCCCTCTCAGATAAACCCTTTAATGGAGTGAAATTAGATGGAGAATGTACCACATTTGCAGAGATTTCTGTTTCTGAGACATCTCAAGGATGCTGGACTCACTGAGTTCCTCTGTTAAGGCAGTAAATAGCCTTCCTTCTCTGCAGGTGATAAAAAACCAAAACACTCAAAACTTGGGTACACTGACTGAGTTTAAAACTCTGGCAGAAGGCCATGCTGGGCAAGCTCACACCTCGCAGCATGTCAGCCTGGCCACATGCCTTGCCAGAGCTGATTCAGCTTTAGTACAAATGTGATGGTGCAAGCTGATGTAGGGGCGCCTTGCCCTACATAAAGGCTCTGTCCAGGGCACAGTGCACCCAGGCTATATTGCTGGTCTCTGTGTGCACACAGACAACTGCTGGGACCAGCTGCCAGCAGCCTAATTACCCAGGCATGTGGTCAAATCCTACTTTCTCAATCTGGAGAACACATCCAGCCATTCTTAATGGAATTTAAAACGTGTGTGTGTGTGTGTGTGTGTGTGTGTGTGTGTATATATACATATATATATATATACAGAACTTTTGGGTTTGCTTAGCCTTCATGTGACCCAGGGGGTCACTTCTGGGTCATGTCATCACACCTCAAGCAGAAATCCTTTGTTTACCTGTGCTCTCTTTTGCCATGCTGACGTTGTTGCATGAGATAAATTTAACATTTCCAGAGGAAAAGCAGATTTGTCTCCAAAATCATCATCTGTTCCTAATTTCCTAGTCAATTAGAGAACAGCACACAGGCTCAGAAGGGAACAATAGTCTCTCTCGGAGGCAATAACTTTATGACGTGCTGCACCCGTTCAACCACTTGCTTTACTATCATGGTGTACATTTTATCTTGCCATTAGCTGGAAGCCTTAATTACAATCTTGTGTCTTCCATTGTTTGAGATAAATTACTAAACGACATATAAAGACAATTACATTTGAATATGTTCTAACTAATCTCTTTCCAAGCATAGTATCACAGAATCACAGAGTATGCCACATTGGAAGGGATGCAGAAGGATTTTTGAGTTCAACTCCTGGCCCTGCACAGGACCATCTCCAAGAGTCACACCATGTCTCTGAGTGCATTGACCAAATGCTTCTTGAACTCTGGCAGGCTTGCTGCTGTGACCACTTCCCTGGGGAGCCTGTTCAAGTGCCCAACCATCCTCTGGGTGAAGAACCTTTTCCTAGTATCCAACTCAAACCTCCCCTGAGACAACATCAGGCCATTCTGTTGGGTTCCTATTAGACAAACCAGGTCTGTTCCTGAGGGGGATAAGGGAAGTTAGAGAGGGGAGAGTTGCCTTTGAAATACTGTTTGAGGGACTGAAAAGCTGAGTAATCACTTGTCATTGTGCAATCTTCTTTGGTTTTCACCTGCTACCTTGTCTTGTCTACTCCTGCTGCGCTTAAACACACCTAGTTAAAACTAGAGCTCCAAGAATCACTGAAAGTGGACAAGAAGGATAATTCCAAGGCATTGTTTTGTGAAAATGCATGTATTAGCTGCCTCGTAGGTGCTAGAAATAGAATTCTGTGGTGGTTTGCTCTGATTTTTCTAGTATTTGGGGAGAGGGGGTGCCCCGCTTTCCATTCCTTTGGAGCTTGCCTGATTGGTTTTAGGATCTCATGTCCTATTGGTACAGCGGGACATTTACATACTTCAATATCACATCACCCTTGCTCTGAAGAGATCATTAACCAACCCATTACACCAAAATGTGACTACCTTAAAAACAGAAAACCACTTCTAATTTTTCTTTTTCAGTGATTCCTACAAATTCATATTTATCTTTCTTAACTGATAGCTTAGTGCTGTATTTCTTGACCCTTTGGTTATCTTTGTGGACAATTAGATTTTTGTTAAAGCCCATGAAATTAACCTCAAATACATGAAAATTATGACAATTGAGACCATAACAATTAAGCGTAAAAATTAATACCATATACAACACAAAGCATCCGTATCCATCCACACTTTCTAAAACAGTTTCTGTGGTTTAACAAAACAAAAGGACTTTATAAAATGATAACATTTGTGGATAACAATGGACCCAGCTGTTTTAACTTGTCCTTTCAATTTCTATTCATACCTAGCACAAAGGGCATTTTAGATGTGATCAGAAGTTAGTATAAGAAATTCTGGATGTATGTTTTGGGGAGCTATGTTTTTATGTATGAGGATTGTTAGGTACTAATACATTGCTTCTAGTTCAGTACTGAAACTTCTAAGCATGAGGGATATGCAACACAACCATAAGGACATCTGTCAGTGATGCAACAAACCTGAATTATCTGTCACCCTAAATCAAATTGAGTGTTTCAGTCTCAATTGCCTAAACCCAAAAGAGAAACACAATAACAGTCTTCAAAACAGTTCAAAACTTCCTCTAAAAGGAAGAAAATAAATTCTTCTCCAGGTCAACTGGTTAAAGGATTAAGCATAATAGGTGTACACTGGAAATTCAGAAGGGAGGACAAGACTAGTTTTCTACCAGCACAAGTGACCCACCCCGGAATAGGTCACACTGGGGAGATGATGTCTTTTCTGACTCGTGTATTTTCAGAAGTGTTTGAGCAAATTTCTGTCAGAACTGGTTCAGACAGAATATTTTCTTCTGGGAAATGCCAGTGGACAAGTGGGGAGACATCCCACGTGGGCAGAACTGGAGCCTTCTGCTCCTCCCAGTGTTGCTGGAGAAGTTGCCGTGCCCAAGCAACATAAGAAGCGTCCCCTGTCTGTAAACTACTTGGCAGGGCTCTGTGTTTGACAAATGTTACTGAAATAGATTTAGCAGCTGGAATTTGAAATAACTCCCCTACACCCAAAACTAATATATACTTAATGAATTATGAAAATAAGTAAAAATCAATTTTCCTTGCCAGCTACTGATGCACTAAGATATTGCTTTCCTTTTTTAAATTGTTTATAATTAGTCTTACTTATTTATGTTGTCTATTTATCTAACAACGTCACATCTGGTTACCCTAATGTTATTAAATCACAATAAGATCTGAAAGACAGATAGCCTACCTCTTTTAAAGAATCATCTCAAGATGGAGGTACATAGAATTTTCCTAAAGTTAGAAAAGGAATTTCACCTCAGATTAGAACTCATTTTAATTCCCGTATGTTAGCTAACATGGGCCAGCACCCAGCAAAGAGACAAAGTATTTCTGATACATGTCTTTAGAATATAGAGTTTTCAAATACACCTTATAGCCAATGAATTTTACATATCTTAAGCAAATAGTTTAAGTGCTTTCCTGAATTTCACTAAACAACAGTGTAGATCTTACATTATGTTTGCAAATTTTGGTAATATTCTTAAGGGGCCCACAGTATCTGTTTCCCACAATCAAATAATTTAACTATGATGTATTTTATATTTTACGTATATCAACAAACTTTGTAATATGTAAATGTTTCCTAGATTTAAGAGGTTTGTTTACATATTAAAACTGATAGAAAACTTAGATTGGTTTTAAATGTAACATAACATAATGTCACATAGAACAACATAACATAGTGTCTGGAAATCTGTGACCTACATAAAAGATATTTTATGAATCTTAATGTACAAATGAAAATATTTACTAGAGCCAATTTTAATTTCTAGTTGAGTAACCAAAAAGGTTCTTTAATCTTGGGAAAATAGCCATTTGCTTTATACTACTTTGATCCCATATTTTTATAAATTTCTTTTATAGATGCAGGTGAACATCTTCAGAATGAGGAGCCCTGGGAATTTTCAATTAACTTCATGAAAGACCTTCCGTTGCAACAAGAAGAGTTTAAGTTTCTAGGCTGGATCTCTTGCTCTGTCAAACATTCCAGCAATTTAGAAAGACATTTCAAGCATGGAAAGAATGAAAAGTGTTCTCCTAAATATAGACTTTGAGTGATTTTATAGAACAAGGAATTTGGATTTTCTTACTATCTGGAACTACTTGAAGGCATCTCACATACCTTATTATGCTTTGCAAGACTTTAAGATGAATTTGAAACTATTTTGAAACTGTGTTGAGTTACCTTGGCTGGACACAAAGTCCCTTCCAAGCCAGTCTTATACTTCCACTTCTCAGATGGATAGTGGAAAAATAAGATAAAAATTCTGTGTGCCAAGATAAAGACAGTTTAATAAAAGAAAAGCAAAGGCCACACATAGAAAGGGGGAAAAAGATTTATTCTCTACCTCCAAAAAGCAGGTGATGTCCAGGAAGTAGTTGAGTGCATATAGCAGTTGAGTCAGTACATATAGCAGCTGAGTCAGAAGACAAATGTCATAATACTGTGTTGTCCTCCTCTTCCTTTTATTGCCAAGCATGACATCATAAGGTAAGGGATATTGCTTTCATTAGTCTGGGTCAGCTGTCTCAGCTGTGTCCCCTCCCAACCTCTGGCCTGCTCCCAGCCCACTGGCCTTTGTGTGGGATTGGAGAGGCAGCCTTGATGTTGTGTGAGTGCTGTTCAGCAATGGCAAAAACATTGCTGTCTTATCATTGCTGTTATAGCTACAAATGCAAAGCACAGCACAAGGAGGGCTGCAATAAGAAAGGTTACCTCCACCCCAGCTAGATCCAATACACATATTCAAAATATTCCCAGGAATTCTCACTTTAAAGTGGCTGGAATTTTGTTTATATCTAGAGCATGACTACTGAAATATTACTACCTTAGCTCCTCAAAGATAGCAAGTATCTACTCCAAATTAGGAACTTAATATTTCATTAATTCTTCTGTTGTTGTTGGGTTTTGATCCAGTATTTATATAAATTCTTTATTTATATTTTAGTCTTTTTCCTTATAAGTTTATAGACAGAGAGCAAACTGAAGCTTTGGGATATCTAGAAGGAATTGCACATGCCTATGGCTGCCAACACTCTTCTGCTCTAGTGCAGCACTTGTAAATTCCCCAAATGAACAGTTAATCCTATGCAGAAATAATGTTTTCCTTTCTCAGGGATTTGCCTTAGCTGAAGTTCTACATGGGTGATCAAACTAAATAAAAATACCCCAAGAACACAGAGCACCAGCATCTCTAAAGTACAGCCTAAGAATGTGCAGTAAAATGCTACAAAGCTGTATCTAAACACAGGTATAGGGTAAATAATTTTCACCCCACAAGTCACTACTAAGCAGTAAGAGAACTTATCTCAACAAACACAAACTTTTTTGGCCTAAAAAAAAAAAAAAAGAAAGAAAATCCTTGGAGGAGCTTTAGAAGGTTACTTGGGGTCTGATTATTTAGTGAAATATGGGCTGGTATAAATTTACTTCTTTTCTTCTCAAAAAGAATGTTCCCAGGCTGGCAGAGGTATGACCAGACCTCTTTGATTTAAGGGTCTTTAACCCTCAGAGAATAGAACTGCTGTAATTCACGTTCTTTTCTTCAGTGATTTTTAGCTGATCTGAGACCTGTCTTTCTTTGCTGCAACTTCCATGTTTCTTTCCAGAAACATGAGTTGCACATTAACTGTGACCTATGAAGTTTTCTGTTCAATAAAAGCAGGAAAGCATACTTTTGGGAGCCTCTGTGCTCTGTGCAGACTTGAATGTGGTGCTGGCATCTGAACTGTCTAAACACAGTGAATAGCTGAAGATTTTGTGTGCGACTAGTTACTACCCAAACCCGTTAACTCCACAAAACTAGTTTGTCAGTCCTCAACAGGATGTACATGCCATAAAGCAAAATCAAGGCTGCTGGATCTACACTTGCCACTTCCTTAGTCCAGAAATGAAAAATGCTCTTCTTCCTGAGCAACTGTGAGCATTCAACATATCAAGAGACTACAGAAATGCAAGTTATAAGGAGCTACATTGGCATCTCTGACAAGCTTTGTTCCTGGCATCATGTGTCAGCAGCAGCTGAAGAGGAAGACAGAGCATTGCAGTTTTACATGAATTTGCTCTGAGTAAGGAGCCCGAAAAGTTCACAGGACTTTAATTTCCAAGTTTTTTTCTGAAAAGCTTTCCTTCTCTGTGCAAAAGTGGATGATTGAAAACATCAGGTGATATTATAAATAGTGTGGTCAAATTGATCATAATTTCTGCAAGCTGAAGCATACCAGCATGGCATTATATAAAATAGGCTGACTGCAGTTTTTCCTGGCAATTTGTGCAAATACAAGCCTTGACACTTTTATTTCCCCTGATATTTCAGGGCACAGAGCAGGCCAGTCGGTAGTTTCTGAATTTAAAATCATCTCACCCAGAAAGCAGGGTCAGCCCTGGGCAGGCCATTCCCACCACACCATCAGGGAGCCTGGATTCAGGTTCACCAAAAGAAGGGGCTGTCCTTGGCCATACTACCTCCAAGCTGGCATCTGAACCTCCAGGAGGGAGCCCTGCTTCTGTGCTTCACATACAGCATCTGGTAGCACTGGGAAGAGACTGAACACAGACAGACTGACAGGTCTTCCCATACAAAATCCATAAGCCAAAACTGAACTTGTGCTGATCAACACTTTTCTATCTGTTGACTGTTGTATTTCATGGGTACTCATCTATTAACTAACTGCTGTATTCCACCTGTACTTTCTCTTGACAACTGTCATCCCGATGAGCAATATCTATATTTGATGAGGGGAGAGTAACATCATTTTAATTGCTGCCTTAGGTCCTGCTTCTGAAAGGAACCTTACACAAGCCAAGGGTCCATATTTCCTGAGAGGACAGGCAGCAGCCATAGTACAACACAACCTACAGACCAAAGTGAAGTAGTCCAAGTATGTTAAGGATGGTGGGCAGCATTTTCAGAAGTGCCTGTGAAAGGGTCTTCATAAAAGAGTGGCAGGGAAAGGAACCATAGCAGGATTCCTGATTACAGCGACTTCTTCACACCAGCTTCTCACATGCAAGATTTACTCCATGCTTAGAACGCTGTTCCATAACAAGTAGTCTAGCTTTCAATAACCTAGGATTCCAGAGGCTCATCAATCTCATTAATCTTCAGATGTTAAAGCATAAGAAAATTTTGTTAACATGTGACTGAGGAAAATATTGTACCCAGAAAACAGCAACTGTTCAGCAAAACATTGAGTTTTGACACAATCAAAGCAACTTCAGTCACAGAGCAACTTCTCAGTCGATCTGATTCAATTGCAAATGTCCTGGCAAAGAGCAGTATGCTAAATGCAGAGAGCTATGAGCCATTCAGTTCCTTGTAAATGGTTCATTTACTGCAATAAAGAAATAAGGGTCAATAGGGGAATGCTGTCCCTATTTATTTATTTATTTATTTATTACTAAAGCAAATTCATTCAGGACTATTGGCTTACATATCCAACCAACCCTAGAATAATATCAACTTCTTAGCATGTCCTCCATTTTCGTACCATTTTTAATGAATTTTTCTATCTTGGTTTACATATAAATGAAATACCCTCACAAGAGAATTTCTTCCTTTAAGTTCAGATGTTACCCATTGTAATGAATATCCAGTCCTTTCTCAGGTGCTATTAAAGAACAAATAACTATAATAATAAGCCAAATTTCTTGCTTCTGTAACTCCATTGATTTAAAAGTGTTCAGCTGCAGATAATCTGGGATAATAATTCCCTTCAAGTGTGAGCAGATAAGAGTACTAAACAAAAAACTGCCACAATAACAGCAGATTCACTATTACAATACATAGGACTAAAACTGTTCTTATTTATATCAGCACAAAGTGATCCACCTTGAATCATTAGGTGAGCTGTTGTTTGGAAACTAGCCATAGATTTTTGATAACGTGGTACTTTTGGAGCTAACCTAAATAGAAGATGGTCAGTAGAACTCTCACGAAAAGTAAACAGAGACTGCCAGAGAAAGGTCACTGATGTTTACCTCAGGTGTGTTTGTGTTGGGTGTGGGGTTGCTTTTATTTGAGCTTTGGAAACCAGTGTAATAAGCATCAGGAGTGAAGGGGATTTAAATATGCTTTATATCTTATCAAATTTTATCTCTGGATGCAGTCTATCCAGTTTTATTAAAATCAGTGAAATTTAACCAAAAATATATGGCATGATCAGCCTCACCACAGGTCATTTCATCTTACACTTAAGTTGAATTTGGCATATGATTTTGCTGGTGTTGCCTTTCGATTCTACTTACTTTTCTGTTTGCTTGGATACTCGCTGTGGGTTGCCCTTACTAACCATATGCATACCAGTCCAGGCTCAGGAGCATTTTGTGGACATGCTTTACTTTGCAGGTGATAACTCAATGTAAAGATGCAGGCTGCTCCTGGAGAAGCTGTCAAAAATTATTTTGCTAACATAGATACCAGTAAGCTGAGAGTTTGTCAGATTCTTCTGATGGAAAATCATTATTTCTAGGCCATTTTTCTGGCAAATTTGAAGGGATTTTCTTCCCAGCTTCACACAACTACAGTCATTCACATTTTTGTATTGGTATTAGGAGTATTTTAATTAATATTTTTATGGGAAAGCAGAGTAATGAGAAGGTCTCTTTGTGGGGTTAATTTCACCCTGCCACAAACCCACTGACTGAAGTGTGTTTATGCCAAAGACGATTATTTACGGTTTTTTGTTCTAAATTAAATACAGATGATAATTACAATGAATCACTACAAAATGGCTGTATAATTTGAAAATGTAATTAAGTGTATTAGACTTCAAAAAACAATTAGCTCAAAGTGGGCTGCCATGGCTTAGCTTATTTCATTCCTGTGACCATGACCAATACCAAGGACCATGTTTTAATGACATTCTAATGATTCATCATTGAGAACATTATGATGACTCGATATTCTGGCAGATGAACTGGACCTACAGAAAGTGTCATTTGGAGGAAAAGAAGCCTTCAATAAACCTGAATAAAACTGCAAAAACTTCAGAACAATAGATGACTGTCATAATTTTTATATGTGTTGTGCAATGTAATTCGTTTTTCATTAGTGTTACAAATTTACATCTCAACAACAGGATTCTCTTTTGTACAGGGAATTAAAGCTTAGAGAGTGAAATGCCCTGTACTCAATCATGCTGACTGAGTGGATCCTGATAGGGGATTACAAAGAGGCAGCCCATGTCCTTTCTCAAAGCCACAAGTCTGTGGTCTCAACCACCCCACCCCAGTCAGAGGGCTGAAGAGCACCTAGAAGGTGAGAAAGCCATGAGGAGAGAAGCAGAATTGTGCCCCCAGGCAGGAAGAGAGGGAGCAGAGCTATTGGGAGAAGAACTCATACTCAGTGACACTGGGACAAGGATGTGATATGACTTAGTCCCCCCCATACTGCCTGTGGGCATCTGGGTTGATCAGCCACTGTTCTGCCCCTTCCTGCCACTCCTGTGGGTTTCACTGGCTGAGAGTGTGCAACTGCAAACAAGCTGGGAAGCAGAGAACCCAGTTTTGAGAACAGTCTGCACACCAAGAGGGTGAACAGGAAAAGCCACATTGTTTCTCATCATCCTCAGCTTTGGACAGATGTGTGCAGTTATTAACTGCACTGCTTAGACACATTACCAGAAGTTCCTCTCAGACTAAATGAGGAAAATACCAAAGTAAAGGTGGATGTCTGTAGTTGTAGAGAAAATTCTCATCTAAAGACCTGTGCTAAAATAATCATATTATCATAGAGTTCCTTAGGTTGGAAAACACATTTAAGATCTTTGGGTCCAACTGTTAGCCCATTTTTGCCAAGTCCACCACCAAACTATGTTCCTAAGTGTCATATCCACATGTCTTTTATATACTTCCAGGGACAGTGACTCTACTACTTCCTTGGGCAGCCTGTTCCAATGCCTGACAATCCTTTCTGTGAATACTTTTCCCTCATATCCAACCTAAATCTCCCCTGGAATAAGTTCAGGCCATTTTCTCTTGTTCTATCACTTGTTACCTGTGAGAAGAGGCCAATCCCCATTTGCTACACCCTCCTTTTGGGTAGTTGCAGAGAGTGATAAGGTACTTCCTGAGCCTTCTTTTCTCCAGGCTAAACAACCCCAGCTGTCTCAACAACTCTTCATTAGACATGTGCTATAAATCCTTCCCCAGCTTTGCTGCCCTTCTCTGGACACACTCCAGGACCTCAACGTCCTTTTTGAAGTGAGAGGCCCAAAACTGAACATGGTATTTAAGATACAGCCTTACCAGCGCTGAGTACAGGGACAAAGTGTGGTACAACAGAGGAGCTAGGCAGGAGGTATTTATGTAGCTTCACAGAGCAATGGACCACATTAAATGGATCATTAAATGGAATGGACCACATTAAACACAATTAATATTCCTACTGCTTGCTCTACTCATACATTCAATAATGCAAACATGTGCCTTATATATGCTTCAAGAAATGCATTCCCCAAAGCTCAGTATGCTATCACTCCACAGATGTGTCTATGCTTTGCCCATTTCTCCTTGGTTTTGTAAAGGTGCTGGGAGCTCCTACCTCCTGGGGTTCAGCTGCCAGGGCTCAGGGCCAGAAGCCCACCAACACAGACAGGGAAAGCCCCATCCCTCAGGGGGTACACTGGGCTGTCAGGCAGCCTGTAGGGTTACCACTTCCATGGGCCCATTGCTTCCAATCCACACCCACATACTGGAACTCCTAGCTTCACCATGGCAGGGCCAGCCTCGGGGAGCCATGGGGGCTGGGCTGACCCCAGTACTGATTTCATCCAGTTCCACTGTCACTCTGAGCCCCAACAAGGCAGTCAGGATACTGATGGCTATAGTACAATAGCCTGTGAAATGTGCTGTTATTTCTCTATTACTATACTACAGATTAAAAAGAAAGAAAAGAAAATGCTGAGAATGTTAGCATCAAACTGCAATAATTTCCCTTGAAATGGATAGTAAATCTTCCTATCTTTTAACTTGACATAGTAGGCATGACATTAAATAAAATTAATACTGCTACTGCTTGCCCTACTCATATATTCAATAATGCAAACTTGTGCTTTATTTGAGGCTATGTATAAATTTAATATACATACTATTACAACAAGGTCACTTTGGAATAATCTGTTTGATGGATTCCAAGGAGGTGGTGTGCAAAGGGAAAAAGTAATCTTGTATGGAAAACACACAGCATCAGCCTACTTGGAAATGGCACAGCAGCCTGTTTTCAAGTCAGAGTATATAAATGGCAACTATTATAGTTTTACTTATACCACACAGCCAAGCATGGTTGCAGCTTTGTCAGTTGTTTTCCATAACAAATTAAATTCTCTTCAGTGTTGGCCATTTTGCCATGTTTGTCACTCTAGTATCACATTACTTTACACACACAAAATAACCTCTTGGTTTTTGCCTTCAGATGAATTCTCTGTACCAGCTCCTCCACTTTGTGCTATAAAGATAATAAGCTATCAATCAGGATGAGAACATCTTATAAAAAGAAGAAAGGACAAAGCAATATTCTCTAGAATGTTTCTCTTCAGCACAATATTGCAAACAAACACCGTGAGGCAACGGACAGCACAGGAAGAGGAATCTCCATTACAGTGTGTCTGTGGACAGAAGAGATCCAAGCAGGAAGCACAGGCTCCTTTGCTCTGGGCATAGTACCAGGTCAATATTGAGTTGCTGCTGGTCATCAATATTTGGGCACCTGTGCCACTGGCCAGAATAGGCTGATGTTTAAATATTAGTATACATGTATTATATCCTTTGCATTTTTAAAATCTGAAATGGCCATGAAACTTTAGCATATTCCAAGGCAGCACCATAGTTCTCTCTTGTGACTTACAAAAAAAGACCACTGGATGCTGGTTCAAACCTGGCAGCTGTGGATCATCTCCTTAGACAACTACCTTGTTTCAGAAGCATTCCAGTTGAAAAGGAAGTTATTCCAAGAGAAAGGGAACTTATTACAGCATTTCACAAATTGCTCCAGCAGATATTTGACCTAACTATGGAAAAAAAAAACCCTGCTTACTGCCCTGACTTTTTATTTGGTCAACTGTCAGCTAGTAGATGTCAGTGCAAACTGAGACACTTTCTGCCTTTTTACTCCTTATTTTAGTCCAAAACAGAAGTGCAGGTCAAGTGATAGTTCCTCAGCATCCTGATGAGCCTCTGAGCTGGACAGTGAGAGAACAGTGGCTAAGGACTGAGAAAGCTGAACAAGGATTTATTCCCTTCATTGTTTATCATTGATCTGTTGTACAGCGTGTTCATATATTCTGTCTTATCTTAGCACTGAAAGGAGAAACAAAAGTGCTTAAAATATGGGAAAATCCTTTTTCATCACTAATCAAAAACTAAAGCCATATTTTCTACAGAAGATGAGTACCATGAGTACCATATGTAGAAGATGAAACAGAAGAGACATACTTGGTGGTTTTTTTCTCTACCATTTAAGTGCAACAAGCTGTTCTGAGTAAGTAAACTTTCTGCTGAGCAGGTGGCAGATCATCTTGGGCTGCTTTAAAACTTGCACCTAGGTCTACTTTTTATAATTTCAAGTTTTCACACTGGATACCTCTGTGAGGAACTCTCACAGGTTTCCTCACTCATTGTTTTTTTTCTGAACACCTTTCATAAAGAAGAGAACCACTCCCTTTTAATCTGTTGTATGCATAAAAGATATCATTTGTGTTCATCCTTCATCCACCCTGACTTTCTCTTTTTTCCCTACTCAAGATACATTAGATTCAAAATCCCAAATTGTTTAGGGCTCCGCCCTCCATCAACTATTGCCATGATATTGATTTTCCTGTACAAGCTGTAATGTGTGAAGGCTTTGTGGATGAATGATGCTGCCAGAAGTGTCTTCTCATACTGTTGTTATCAACATTTTAAAATTTATTTCATTTGGTTTCCCAAGTCACTGGTTTGCTAACAGAAATTCTCCATCCCTAAGAGTGTTTTTCTGAAGACCCTTGATTGAGCTCGTCTGGTGTGAACAGTTTTTTACTCCTTTAAAAAGCTTTTAGACTCTTCAGGAAAGTCATAAAGCACTCAATACAACCCCCCTTCTCCTTTTAAAAAGCATTTGTGGTGGACTAATATATTGCCTCAAACATGCTAATTACATCTGATAATGGCCAAGTATTGCATTACAGGAGAGGTGCAGCAAACTGAACGGCAGCAGCTCTCTACTTGTTGTGTTCCATCATGTTAATGAAAACAATAAATCAATGACATGTTCCAAACCTTGACTTACCCTAGGAAAGAGGAACACTAACAAAATTTAGCACATCCACCTCAGAATCCCTCACAGATGGATAGCTCTCTTTTCACTCTGGAAAGGTTTAAATTCTCCCTTCAGCATAAGTGCAGTCTTCCAAGATGCTGAGCATGCAATGGATCTGAATGTACCCTTTTTTGGAAGACTGTATTAACTTTGAAACAGGTACACTATTCAGATCAATGATAGGAAGAGCAGAGAGATAAGATGAATGATATGAGGAGCAGAGTGCTATGGAAGATGATTTTATGGAGATTATAGAAAACAAGGAAACTTCAATTCAGAAAGCCACGTAAGTCTGTTTTCCCTTTTAAGGTAGTCTCCAGAGCCAAAAAAGTAACATGAAAGGACTTAATACATTGCCATCTCATAGTCTGGAGAATGAAGGTAAAATTAAGGCTAGGTTTAAAAACCTCAAAAACCTAAATGTCGAGTTTTGGAGCTGTACTTCATTTGTCTAACAGTATTGTGCCATTAAAGTCATTGATGATACATAACCCTGTTATCTATGGGGTGTGTACATCTCAGTCTGCAAGCACTGAACAGATATTTCTCCTCTGAAGTTTTGGTATTATGCCTTAAGGGCTGTAGCATATATAGACATTCATTTTATAAAGCAAGAGGTAATCAGAAATAGCTACTAGTGATACTCAAACATGGTTTAAAAACTAAATTTGTCACTCTGACCCACCTAATTTTTTAGTGTCAAATCTGGTCAGTAAGCTAGGAGATAATGTCTTTAAGACAGTGATACATAGGTACTAAAGGACTGCACGTATTAGCCTACCATAGGCTGTCATGAAAAGCAATGAGAGTAATTAATGATGCCCATTTCATTTGTGCAAGGATCTGAGCATCCCTTATAGTCAGCAGAGGACAAAAGATGTTCCAGTTCTCTGGTCAGGGACATTTTCATTTCAATGCACCCTCTGCATCCACCTACAAGGAACCTCTTTATGCAGAATTTCGGGAGATGAAGCGGATTCTTTGTTAACAGATAAAGAAAAGCCTTCAGTTGGCTCTGTTAAACTTTTACACCAGCTGATAAGGGTATCCCTAACTACTTGTCAGCAATTTTGTTCTGACACCCTGACATCTGGTCCTACACACCTGTAACTCTGAAGCAGAAGAGCTCTGAACCAGGTCACCTTGCAGCATCAAAGGACAACATTTGAAGGTCATTCAGTCTCTGCGAGGACTTTGATGAATATATAGCAGACACTGCCAGTAGCAATACCTGAATTTCAGTTCCTGTTACCACAACACTACAATATTTTATAGTATTTATGATCCCTCTCTATTGTTTTATGTTATTTAGGTGCTCAAAAAGTGTGGGATACCAAGAAACAAAGACAGATTTTTCTTAGAGAACTCGATGTGACTGCACTGTAAATTTTCTTCATAGCTCACACAGAGAAGTTCCTACAACATGGTTTTCCCTCTATGGTTATTTTAATAACCTCTGATAAGTGATATCCTTTAACGTTGAGGAAATCTGTCTAAACATTTATTGAGGTACCTTTCTGTCTGTCCTCAGATTGATGAATGTGTACTCAGCAACAGGTGGGCCAAATCTTACCAAATGAGTAAATTTCAGCAAAGTATTAAACAGACTCTTTTAGAAGATTTAAATAGAATTGCAAGAATTTTCTTTAAAATATTTTGTTTAGATTAGTCACTGTGTTTTGTTGATACCTGAATATCTGAGTTTAAGGAAATTTAAGGAAAACTCCTCTGACTTACCCTGATAAGTAATAGCAATAACAATTACCAGGTACTGCAATTCAGTCTTTGCTATTTTGAAATGAAAAGTGACTGGAATTTTTACTTTTCAATTTGTTTTTTCAAAGGGTTCCTAAGATGCAGAGGTAAAACCTGTCATCTCTGATATTATTATGCAGCTCGGAGAAGTAAATCAGGTGTTTTATTAAACCTTATCCAACACAAATGCATCATCACTAGGGAATTCTATGAACATGCATGTTAAAATTTCTATAAATTGTGACATTTTCAGAACTTGCTGGCAAGGTTTTGAAAAAGAAATAAACGTATTGAGATGGCCTAGAGATAAAACTGTGACCTGATTCTTCTTTCTTGAAGACAAACAAATGAAGCATATACAACAGAGGAAAAGAAACAGCAGCAAATCCAGGAAAAATGACTTTGGTTTGGGAGGTTTACTTGTAGTTTCATTATTAGAGAAATGTAGGCACAGCACTTGCCTCTGTCAACCACCTTAAAAACTGCCAATCTGAAGGCAGTAGTAATCTGTGTAATATACTGCTTTTGGCTGTAATTTTGGAGGTGTTCAAAAGACTCAAACTCAACTAGCTAAACCAAAGACTGCTTAAACAGAGGCCAGAAGGAAAGACGGAAATCAGAAGAAACATGGTAGGAAAAGTTGGTAAAAAAAGCAGTGGATGAGAGCAGTAGTAGAACTCCTAACTTTCAAAGGCATCTGGCAAAGAAAACAAACCTGACAGTGACCCTGGTATTGTCTGCTCTCTCCATTTAGGACTGTCAGATCATGGCATCTCTCAGAGTCAGGATGATAATGTTGCAGTGGTATTAATACAGTGGGCTCTGGAATGTTGGGCAGGGAAACTCAGTTGTCTTAGCTTCACATCTTACCAGTATCCAAATCAAAATGTGATCATTCAGAATAGCCATCTGCTCATTATTTTGTCCACTAATTGACCCTCATTTTAAGTTGGGCAAAGAAGGTTATCAGTTTCTGTGTTCCTACATCTCCTACTTACCCAACACTCAGTCTCAGTATTGCCATTCATGTGATATATCCAGAAGTCTTTGATTTATTAGATTAATTAATTTTTTCTGCCTTTGGCCCATTTCTAAAAACATTTTTCTGGAAGGAGGTGAACTGGATTTCTGTTACTATAACTGCTTTTCTGAGCTATGTGCTAAATGCCTCTCCTTTTGCTGTGTTTGATATGCAAGAGAAGTGATTGGCTGAGACACAGTCCCAGGATGTTTGTCTGTGAAGCTGAAGAATTAGACACATTTCTCTGAGGCACACAGCCTATGCTACATTTCCACATTACCTTTTCCTTATGACTATCTTCAAGAGGGCATCGTGACAATTGAGATTCATTTTCCAAGACAACACTCTCCTTGGGATGGGAGGTTTCCCATCACCCAGACTGGGAAAGGGACTTAACTGGTTAGCAAGATAATTCAGGTGCATTTCCACACTGAGCCTCTCTATCTCCCAAACCTATAAACTTATCTCCAAAGTGATTTGTAGGTTCTGACACATAACAGTAAAATCAACTTGGTGAAGATAACTTGATTTGTGAACTGCATTAACCAAGAGTTTTAAATTATTGTATCCCCTGTCAGTGCATTGCCATTTTAGAAGTCTTAATGTGTCAATCATGTTCCAAGTAATAATATACAGGCATATATGAGCTGCCTTAGGAACATATGTGGCAATTTTAACACATTTGTAGTAAAGGCCTTCACTGCACAAAAAGCCTCCTTACCTAGGGGGTTGAAGCAGAGACATTAAAAACCAGAAAGGAAACCAATTTTCTGAGATGACAACTCTAGTGCTTCCAGACAAATAAAGACAATCCTGGAGATCAAGCATGAGATGAGCTCAAAAAGGGCAGACATTTGGTCTGCATCATACCTCAGGCCAATCTGTTTTCTTGAACAGTTCAGAGTGCTGACCATTTATCCCAGGCATGGGTTGGGTAGTGTTGTGCAACAGCAGTAGACAAGTCCATTCAGTCAAGCTACTGTGCTCGTAGGAGACCTTGCAGGGTTTCAGAGTTTATCTTCAGAATAGTTTCTCTAGGAACAGTAGCAGTACAGAAGCTTTTCCTTGGTCTTTCTGCTTCAGTTAACTTTCAGATTACACAAAGCAAATTTTGTTCCTACCAACTCATCGAATCCTAGCAGGTAGCAGTCTTCCATCAATACCAGACCATCTTCCTCCCTTTATACTGCTTACCAATTTCTTTTCATACCCTTTCTAATGTTTTTTAAATATATACATGTATCTCTTGGTTTTTAAACCAACCAGAGATATCCTGTACTTGATCATGCTCCCAGTGCTGTCTCTGCAAACCTGGTGAATTTTTCATATTATCGTATCTAGTTAAGCACTCAAACATGCCACTGATGTCCTGCTGAGCTGCTATTGCTACTCACCCTACACATCTGATCCCTAGGTGCCCAAGTATGGAGCTCCACTTAATAACCTGGGTGTTGCAAGAAATTATAAAGGACAATGGAGGTATTTTTAAGGGTGTTTTGGCAGGAAGACTGAGTGCTATGCAGTGTTTTATGTATTAGGCCTTCAGGAATACTCAGTGACTTGAAGATCCTAAGGAAGGAGACAAACAGCCAGAAAGTTGGCTGAGTGTTTCACATTGAGGGTATTTTGGAAACAACGGAAGTTTACACAAGACATCAGTGATATTGAGGAAAGGAGAAGAAGGTTGGGATGAAGGAAGAGATAGAGGAAAGAAGGAGATAGGAGAGGGAGGAAGGGAAGAAGAAATGTCGGCCTTTTCAGTGCTTGGTCTTGCTTCTCTTGGACTGAGAATTTTGTGATTGTCTTAAGAAGTAACAAGAGAAAAACACTCACTTGCAGTTAATAAGATCCCTCTCCTTAAAATAAAAATAAATAAAAAAAAACAGCCCAGATATCTCCAAGATGCCAGAACTCAGGGGTTTTTCCTATGCAAATAAGGCTTCCTCAAGTACTGCCTATCTCTTGTCTCCTGTCTGTAGCAGAAAGCACTGGCTAGACTGCAGAGTCATTAATTCACAATGAGACCCATAATCACAGCTCTGTCTTTCCTCTCAAGGTGCTCCATGTCCAGTGCCAGGTTTCACATGTCTCTAGTGCATGTCACCACAGTCTTTGGGCCCATGCCCTTGTTTGGAAGCCTGGAGGGCTGGAGCCATGCCCAGAGAAGCAGCAAAGTGCCTGAGGCATTGAAAGGTGGGTCACTAACCAAAGCACTGCAGTCAAGAAGGACTTAAAAGGTGGCACTCTTCACATCAAGTCACAGCTTTTTGTATTACCCATCATTTCCTACATGGTCCAATGCTCCAGTACCTCCTTTCCATATGCCTACTCTCAGGAGGATGGTTTACATAGCTTCATTTTGGAATCAAGACATACTTGTCACTTTGCTGGCTATCTAAATAAATGATTCTGCTCCTCTTCATCTTATTCAGCTTTTTCTTCTTATTAGAGATATTATATAGTAGGCAAAAGTAAAGACTTGAGCCAGTGTACCCCAGGAGTTCAGCTATAGCAGTCTTAGCCATAAAACTTGGACTGTGTTCAGAATCATCCAATGAATTAGCACTCCAACTTGTCGCACTTCAAACACACTTTAGTTTCTGAATTTTTCCAGCTGTATGTAAGGCCACTGTAATTTATTTTAGTCTCTCCATGCTGCAGTACACTCTATTTTGCTGTGTGTCACACTACTGCTCCCTGCTGCCCAAGTCTATTTCAGATGCATAGATCAATTTTACACCACCTATGCATGAGGCAGATCGTACACTGACTGTGGATAACTGGCTCCTCAGAAGCAGGGGGGCTGTCAATGAGATGTTTATCTCACTGTGATTAATTACTGTGAAATGCCCAAAGAGATTTAAAATCATGATTAATTACCAGAAAATGCACAGAGATCTTAAAGACTAAATTCTACCACTCACTAAGTTTACCCAAGAGCTCCTGTACATCCAGCATCTGGGGACACTCCTGCTACATTCAATCAGCTGATAAAACTCCCACAGAACATATGGCTGATTTTCAGGAAAAGGCTAAATAAAAATAGCTAGTAGTAAGCTCCATGTCAATACACACAGATATTCAATGACTGAGGTGTTAAGAGTCTATTTTTTTAACTGCTGTTTTATTTTACCTAGAAGATACTAATTTGTTTGCAAAAGGAAATACCTTTAAAATAAGCAATTACACATGTGTTTGTTGATGCTTTTCTTGGTTAATTTGGTATGCTCAAAGATAAACAGTTATCAAAAGGTTAATGTTCCTTCAGAGTAAAAAATGCTAGATCCCATCTGTAGAATGCATTTCTTTTCTATTTTATTCAACACAGAGGCTAAAAAGATTAATAAGCTCCAGTATTTTACGTTAAGCTTATTAGGGATCAAAATTTTAATAGGTTTGAAATCATCTTCTGAAATTCCACATTAAAAGAAAAGCTAAGAACAACTTACTCCCTTTTCTGGGAACCTTCCTAAGACTTTTATCATTCATATGAAATTCAGAATCCAGATCACTATGTATCATGTGGCAGGGAGAGAGATTAATTAGTCCGTCCTGACTTCTGCCACATTTGGTTCTTGCTGGATTCATGATGGCCTCCTCCCTTCTGGCAATGAGTGCTCATAAGAACACTCACTCATGCTTTTCTGGGTAGAAGCAATCTAGTGTAATGCTGAGAGAGATAACATGGGGAAGAAGACATAGCAGTGAAGGTGCCTGTTACCTGCACAAACAAGTAACCAGAAAGCACCATGGACTGTGTTGTCTCATCCAATTGGTAAAACTGCATCAAAAGCACAGTCTCTTTGAATGAGAAAAATGTATTATGTCAATCACTTCAATCCTTCTTCAGTTACACATGCAGAGCTTCATCACATATTCAATATATTTCAGTTGAATGCAGTGAATTAGGCCCTTTTAAAAAGTTTTGTTTCTGTAACTCTTGAAATTCTTACTGAATTTTATATTGAGCTTTCGGGGAAAGTATTCCTTTCACCATTTCCTCATTTCTTTCTGCTAACTGCAATATATTTGACAGAGCTTTGCAATGTTGCTGTCCAGCATGTTGTAGTTAAAACCACAGGGAAAAATGAGTGCTCTGAGCAGTGGGCTTCCTTATCAAGAAAATTTACCCAAATTTACACTAATATATAAAACCAAGAACTGTACATATCTTTAAACACACAAACATTACTTATAAGGTCTAGGTACAGAGTAACACTACCCTTCAGTAACAGATATTTTATGCATGGGGATTTCATTCCACAAAGAAAGAAGTTTGACAGACACAATTTTCTTCTTTTAACAGACCTGTAAGAGAAACATCAAAGAATCTAAAGCTGAAATAAACTCCCTCTTTCCCTAGCCTCCTTAGAGCTTTCCACTTCTTACAGTTTTACAAGACTGGCTGAAGACATGCTGCTGTGAGAATACTGTGAGCATTAAATCTTTATTTCTTTGGGATTATTACTATTTTAATTAAAAAAAACAAGGTGTATTCAAGTGTGGAAAAGCACCATCAAAATTTGACCTGGGAACATTTCACCCTCTGCTGTTTGGACACTTTCACTCATACAAAGTTTTTCTTTCAGGAACAGGTATCAAAAATGTTCTGACCTAAGCCTATGGATGAGATGACTCACAGAGGTGAAGCTGTACACAATGTTGTAGGAGATTAACTCTATCTAAGAAGTGGGTCAAAGACCAGGTATCCTCTCTCAAAAAAGTAACTACAAGATGACAGCACAGAGCTGAGCTCAGAGTAGAGAATTACTGAGGATACTGCAATTTTCTAAGACAAATAGAAAAATCTGGAAATAAATTCTATAAATGCAAAGAACTTACACACTGACACATTCATTGGGTAGGAGTTAGATATCCTTCTGATAAATGCTCCAAACTGTGCTAGCCTGGGAAACTCAGACTTAATATATCATAGTACCTGGAAACCTGGCCTTAGTTCTGTACACCTAGTATAAGCCAGGGTTTAAGTTGCAGACGCCAATTTAAAATGCTCAGGCTGTTACAAAAGGCAAAACCAAAAAAAAAAAAAGCCCCACCACACTGGCATAATGAAGTGCTACTACGAGGAACAGCTTTTTGATGGGAGAGCACAGATGTTCTATGCGAAATGACTACAGTTTAAATTGAAAAGTGCCATTGTTTGGCCATCATTTTAAATCACAATACCCTAAAGGAGAGCTTTCAGGACATGTACACTTGAGGAACACAAAGTTAAGGTAGAACTAAATTGTTCTATCTGCTCTGCTCTAACTGAGTGAAAAGAAAATGGTTTTCATGTGCAAGAAAAGCAAAAAATGGAAAATCATATTTGGGCTACAAGGGGAGAGCAGGAATGAAAGGCAAAGAGAATAGACAGCAGCAGCTTCCCATTAGCTGATGGAAGGGAAAAATAATTGTTTTTTTTCCCCAAAGCTGGCATTATTTCAATGGGTGGGAAGGTGGTGCCACTGCCCTAGAGCCGGCAGGCTAGCTGTGCACTGGCACTGGGACAGGAGGAAGAGGGAAAGGGATACGAACCACCAGAGCTTGTTTTACTAGGCAGAGGAGCTCAGGTCAACCATGCTGTACCACTCCAGATCCCCTCCAGCAAGTTCTCCTCTGCCACATCACCACAAGGATCTTGATCAACATTTAGGCTGCTGCTGTAAGAGAGCAGAGCCTGCCTTGCTGACAGCAAGGTCAGCAGCAGCCATTCACGGTGAGCACTCCCACTCTCTTTATTTGTCTGTACCTCAGAGCAACTGCTTTACATGCTCTGAGTTAGGAGTGTTAGATTGGATCTCTCAGGTATGGTGGTAATAGAAATAATACCTTGTATTTCATCGGTTAGTAAACAAAACAGACCAGCTGGATGCCCACAGCTCTTTTCCTATTACCTACTTTAACCTGAGCATTTCAGATCAGCTGTAGATAGCAGACCTTCCCTCCACCTCACCTTGGAGAAACAACCCTAGAATTGTAGAATGTTAAAGAGTTGGAAAAAAACTTAAAGGTCATCTAATTCCAACCCCTACTGCCATGGGAAGGGACATCTCCCACTAGACCAGGTTGTTCAAGGCCTTATCCAACCTGACTTTGAACACTAAGAGTGTTGGGACATCCACAACATCCCTGGGCAACCTGTTCTAGTGTCTAATCACCTTCATAGTGAAAAATTACTTCCTAATATCTAGCCTAAACTTCCCCTCTTTCAATTTGTATTCTTTGTCCTATCACACAGTTTCTGGTGAAGACTTCCCCTCTGACTTCCTTGTAGACTCCCATTAGATACTGCAAGGTTGCTATCAGGTCTTGACACAACCTTTCCTTCTCCAGGCTGAACAGCCCCAACTTTCTCAGTGTCTTCATAGAAGAGATACTCCAGTCTTCTTACCAATATTGTCGCCCTCCTCTGGATTGCTCAAACAGTAAGATGTCCTTCTTATGTGGGGAACACCAGAACTATACACAGTACTCCAGATGGGTTCTCACAATAACAGAGTAAAGAGAGAGAATTGCCTTTTATGACCCGTTGGCCACACTACTTTTGATGCAGCCCACACACATTTGGATTTCTGGGCTGTGAGTGCACACTGTCAGCTTATGTTGAGTTTTTCATCAACCAACACCCCCAGGTCTTTCTCTGCGGGGTTGCTCTCAATCACTTCTCTGCCCAAAGTGTAGATGTATCTGGGAATACTGCAAATGTCACCCTCTGGGTACTATATTTATAATGAGAGGCTAGCACCAGTCAGACACTGCTGCTTAAAGCAGAAGACTTCAAAAGCCTCTATAAAATAATGATGCTGGGGATTTTATCTTCCAAGTCAGCACTGGCCACTAATTCTGAATTTACAGGTCAGTGACACAGAAGATAGTTATGTCCAGAAATGCAAGGAGCCCCATAGGCTCCCCAGATCGGTTTCACCAGGACTTGGCCATACTAATTGCCCAATAGAAACAATGAATTCCATTTAATGAGCAATAAATCTAATTCCTCCATACTCTTCACCACTACAGAAAAAACCCGTAACATAAAATTCTAAAGAGTCAGGATAAGACGACAAGTCAACTACAGTGAAAAAAAATCCAGGCATATTCTGATTGCATAAAAAACTGTCAGATTTATCCCATGGCAAATCATGGGAAAAGAATTGCCAATCAGAGCCACTTTCTTTTCAGGGCAGCAGGGAAGAGGAGGATAATGTGTAGAACCAATAAGAATTTTCACTGGTCAGGAAAAATACAGAAAGCAGAAAAGCCCATTTAATTCATATGCTTCAAGATATTTCAGGTCTCCTTTAAACCCTTTCTTTTCCTTATCTGTCTTTCTACTCTTTCCTTTTTGCTACCTTACACAGCTGTCAATTTGAGAGTGAAAAAGTCAAGATGCTCTTCAAAAATTTGATCACACTGAAGATATGGAAAGTGGTAAAATATCCTAGGCTAAAGAAAAGAATCCATGGCTCCCGCTTACTTTCACCAAGAGACATTGTGGAAAATGTATGCTGTTGGAGACAGAAGTATCTACACAACTCGGGGAAATTAATCCTCAAAGCCTAACATAAAATACAGTTACAGAATTTTGTTGGTTTGTAAAGTTAGTTCATAAAACTGTGTTTTATAACATGCAGTAAGTGAAGCAGAAAATGAATCATGGGTTCTTGTGGTAAAAAGAATGTTATCATCTGCTTATAACAGAATTTCACTTCTAAAATATTTTTCTGTGACCATAACAGAAATCTGTTTTCACCTCTACTGCAATTCATACAGATACATTGCTGGGAAAGCCATTCTCCTTGTTGAACAGTAGTTAAGGGCTGGGAGAAGAGTAATTTTATGAGATTCATTAGGTGAGAGGGACTGGGCAGAACACCAGTGAATATTATTTTTGGTTTGGAGTGTGCATAAGCCATCACATGTGTCCAGCTAAATTGTTCTTAGAAAGAAGTAGATGTGACACAATAAATAACACCATTCTGTTCTGTCCAAAACTATCTGCACCTAAATGGACTGAGAAGCACAAAACGAAGGTACAGAGATGACTAACTTCTGTCATTAAAGTCAACATGCTACTATCCTCAGTATTTCCAACATTTCAGCTTTGTCAACTGCAAACTACACGGCTATGCAGAATTTTGCATTTCTATTAACATTCCTCTGTCAGACAGAGAACTTGCTAAGGTTCATTAATCTTTAATTATGTTTTTAAAACCCTGTAGCCGCAGTAAATACTAGCAGTTTATAGTTGGCTGTGAGTAGTAATATGAACCTCCAATCTGCACACATCAGTCTGTTCCTGTACGTTAAGCACCAAGCACTGTTCACCTCCTCTACCGTTTAGACTTGCACTCAACTTACATCATCTGACTACTGTAAATCAGTATTTATACATATGATTCACAGCTTGGACATGCACACAAAGTCAGGGCAGAGGGTAGTAAGGTAAGGAACAATAAAGACTGGAATAAGAAATGGAGGCAAATGAGTGGAAGGATGGTCCATGGTAGAGAGCAGGTGTGGGAGGGCTAAAGGGAAAAGAGATGATGCTTCAGTCAATGCTTCTGTAGTCGATTCCCTTTGTATAACCCACTCTCATTTATAACTTGAATGGATGAATAAATGGGTATTTTTCCTCCCCGATATCCTGCTAGCTGTAAGTGTAAAAATATGGTAAATACCATCTCCAAAATGCATTCCCTATTTCTCATCTCCTACTGTGTGCAGAAACTAGTTGCATTCATTTTAAAATACTTCTTGGCTGAGTTCTTTAGCCTCTTCAGATGTGGATGCAGACAGTTAATCACCGTTTAACTTCCAAGCTGTTTTTGTCACTTGATTTAAACAACAACTCAGAAAGCTTTGTCATTGTCAGATCCAAATTTGTGAGACATCGAGCACCAAAATCAAGGCTTAATGCCCTCAGCTGTCTTTGTCTTCTGAAGGGGCTTAGGATAAGGTCATTAAAAGCAATCACTAAGAAGTTATGCATAAATACTCTCAATTAGGGCTTGATCTCACAGGCAGTTATGTGCTGTAAGTGCAGAAACCAAAGCCTGATGCTGAATACTTAGTGTTTGTTTAGTGCCTGGTCAGTGAAGCTCAATAACAGAGTGAGCAAAGGCAGAAAGAGGATGCAAAATTTGTCCAGCCAGCCTCCCTGCTGAGCACTGCAGGGGAGGGGGTTATGAGCATGCCTACCATGAACTGCTCAGGATGAAAGACAGTCATGCCACTGAACTCACGGGAGGAATTTCAGGTGGTCCCCGTGTGACAGAACTAGCAGATCACTCAAATGTGACTATAACAGAGATTAATCCAGAATAACGTGAAACCAGATGTGAGGGGCCATTTTTTTCTTGTATTCAACAGTCAGTTGACCAGATTCTTGCACAAGGCAGCTTTTATGCTGTTCCAGGAGACCTGTGCTGAGCTGCAGCAGCAAAGTCTGCTTGGCAGCTCTGCAAGCAACTCAGTGCTGCTCTCCCACCCTTCTAGATTCTGTCTTGGTTCCTCATTAATTGACCTAGAAGGGTGAAATAAATACAAACACCATATGAAAAAATAGTTCTTATCCTCTTCTAGTATTTTCACACTTATTTTAACTTCATTTTCTCTGTTAATTTAGCCTGCAGGTTTATGTAGGAGCATTTGCTGAAACAGCAAATTCTCAATAAGATATAGACTTGTAGAAATTATGCAATGCACAAGGAATAAATTAAAAGAAATCAAATATTTAGCAAATAGAAAACAGAAACCATTTGTCATCAGCTTTCCCTAGCAGTTCTGACCTCAGAATGACCTGGTGTCTGTTTCACACATAGTAACTGAGTCTCCCACTATTCTCCAGAGACCTTGTCACAGTTACTGTGATGACCCTTGGGAGCTTTTAACAACCATCAGACCCCAATAGTTACCATGGACAGGCAATGCAGGCCAGTTGTTCTGCAGGGAATGGCAGTGACAGCAGGACCACCAGGGCTTTGCCGAAAAGGCCTATCCCCAGAACCCCTATGAAGGCACAAGGACCAAGCTGGTGTGGCAATGAGGCTATCCCAAACCCCACGGCCACCACATCAGTCAACATACATGGGCTACTAACTGTCCTCCTTGGAGTCACATGAGAAGAGCTGTCAATGCTCAATATAGTGTCAATGGTGAATGAAGCAAAGCATCTCCTTTACTTTGTCTCAAAGTTAGTCATCAGTTAACTTCTTTCGGTGTCCCTATAAAGTTGATTATAACCATACCACTTTATGTCTCTGACAAGGGAGTTCAGTTTACCTTCAAACTCCAGTACCTCCTCTCAGAGTTAATGACTAATATGCTCATCATCCTCTTTCTCAGCTGAATGATTACTCTTTTTTCCATGCTTCACATCTCCTTTGCTTTGGGAGGCAACTTTTACTCTCAGAGCTGCCCTGGCTGGAACTCACCATATGCCAGATGCCCAATCTGTAACCTGCCACCTTGCCCTTCTCTGCCTCTGAGATTCTCTCCTGGGAGTTAAATTTGCAAAACACAAAAAGAGGGAGAAGTGGCCACTATGGTTCCAATAGGAGAGACTTTATCTCTGGAGGATTTTGGCACCTGAGGATATCCAGGTATCGGTGGATAATGATGCCACCAAATGTTGGTGAATGGTCTTTGGCTCTGAGGGGCTCAGTGATAAGCAACTCAAGTGATACTAGCTCTTTTAGGCTCAGCCCCTCAAAGCTCAGGATGGCTCCCTCTGCACCGATCCCATGCAGAACCCCAAAGGAAGGTCCACACTCCAGGCTCAGTAGCAACAAATGAAGCAACTTTATTGGGAGTACAGGGTTTATAAAAGGTTCGGTGGGAAGATTCTGGAATAAAGGGCAGTACCAAGCTTCCCATTGGCCCAGGGGTATGCAAACGAGGGATCAGAAATGGACCAATGGGGAACAGGGGTGGAACTTCATAATAACCAATAATTGAACAGGGAAAACCACTGCAATGCAGCAAAAGGGAACCAATGGGAAAGAGTGGCGGGAAAGGAACCCTAAGGGATTATGGGAAGAAGAAACTAGGATAGGGGTGACTAAGGGAAAAACAATAGGGAAGACATATTTGTGATGCACTTTTAATTCAACATTAGGGGCAATAGAAATCATCCATGGTATTGTCCCACATCCAGGTACCCTGAGGACACTCTTCAGAGAGGGTATCCATGGGCTTAACATGAGTCTTTAAACATCAAGTATGGGGAAAAAAAGTATGTGGGTTTCAACTGGGATTTATTTTTTCCTCAGGGGATTGCTCTAATCCATACAAACAAGGATGGGAACCAGTAGGAATCTCCTAGTGGCCATTTTTATCCCCCATTGACTCCTAACACTTTCATTCTTTATGTCATACCATATGGAAGCAAATATTCTCCTCCAGTAGAGCTGACATCTTTACTCCAGCTGTCTTGGGAATCTCTTTAGCCCACTGAAAATTGAATGGAAAATGTAATGGCATCACCCATCAAGACGGAGAACAGCATTCTGAAAATATTTACTGGTCTGGGGGGGTACCAGTATCATGCAGAAGATTCTAAGCCTGGCTTTCAGGGCAGACATTTAGAGTTTCACATGAAGTGAAACTGGAGAGAGAACCATCAATTTTCAGAAAGCTGTCCTTTTGGTGACCAGCTCTGTTAGGAGATTCAGGCTGCAAACCACAGTGAGGTGCAGATCTTTCCCAACCCCTGCACTCAGGACTTCTTATTGATAACCAAGGAGACTCTCAACTCAGTGTGATCGTCCTTCTGAATCATGTTTTCAGGTACTCAGCTTCATCATGTGTTATGGCAAGGTGCCCAGGCACCTCATGTGGTAAAGAGAAGGTGTAGAGGACCAGATCTAAGCATGTTTTGTCTCAAATATTATAAGGATTGCTACAAGAAAGGTGATCGGAGGTGGGGCAATGCCGTTCTGAGCCAACTCCTTGCTCTGCCTTGAGACTCGTGCTCCGTCCCCCCTCTCCCAGCTCACTTCCTGGAGAAGGGCTGGCTGTGCATGCGCAAACAAATGCAAAAATTCTAATTGACATAAGAGGCTGCACCAGGTTAACTAAAAGGGAGCAGATTGGACCCCCTCATTCTCTTTTCCCCCCACCCTCTTCTCTTTCTCCTTTACTTTCCTCTTTCTCTTTTGCTTTCCATTTCCTCACAGCTCCAGCTCCAGGCCATCCACATGGCAGGACTAACATGAGATCAGTCAGTCTAAGAACTGCTGTATTCTTTGTGTTCTTCCCTTGCTTTTCCTGAGCAAGCATGACTAACGTATTCTACCCCACACTCTGTACTGAACTTTGTTGTAGGAGTGGGGAGCTTGTGTAATGGTGGGCTGTGGCTTGTTAGTCAGTGCCTTTGAGGAGTTCGTTTTGGGAATTGAGAATTTTTGAAGTGCACTGTACAAAATTAAGGGCTTGTTCACCTTCACCTTTGTGGAAGTCTATTGTATAAATTTAAAAGCCAACACAATTGAGCATAAATAGTGGGCTGGTTGCCAGAGTTAAGATGACTGTAGAATAAAAACATGAGTTCCCTGACATGTGTCCAGTGTCTTTGTTCAGCCTGATGAGAATTTATAATCAATACCACACCTATCAGAGGGTCATGACAGAAGGCATCCCAGTAGGTGTTAGCACATCTAAAAATCAGAAATTGCCCTGCTCAGCCCATCCTGGGGATATTCCATAACACAGAACATCATGCCCAGTATATAAACTGGGGTTAGTTGGCTTTAGGGGCCAGTTGCTGCTCAGAGAAGGGCTGGGCATCAGGCAATGAGTTAGTAAGTTGATTGTATTGTGCATCACTAGTCTTTCTTGAGTTTTGTTCCTCTCTGTGTGTTATCTCCTTTTTCATTATTGTTAATTAGTATTATATTTTAAATTATTTCAATTATTAAACTTGTTAACCAACAGATTTTATGTTTTTTCCAATTCTCCTTCCCCTCCCACTGGGGCTGGGGGGACAGTGCGTGAGTGTCTGTGTGGCACTTAGTTGCTGGATGTTATTAAACCGTGACAGTAGCCTGCATGCCCACTATGCCCTGGCACCCAGCCTCAAAATGCCTGTGTTCAGGAGCTAGCATCAAGGTGTTGTTTTCCCTCTGTCTGAGCAGCACATATACACTGGCGCTGCATTAGCTGTATGGTGATAAAAATCATGATGAATTATCCAGTTCATTTTGGCTCTGTGCAGAGCTATCAAGACTCTCAGTATGCAAATGAGTCTTGTTTATCATATGATAGATACTGTGTAACACAGCACCTAAATTACACTGAGTTTGTAATACCATCTGGTTCCATCTTTCATTACATTAGGGGATCACTATGTTATATTTGACCTGAAAATTGATGCAGAAATAAAGCAGGACTGTGGATGCAGTCTGAAGTGGTAAAAAGCTCTCTGCTCACTCACAAGAGGCAAGCAAGTCTCAGACACAATTCTCTTTTCTCATATTTTGGTCTGGAAAATAGCAAATACCAAGAAGGCCACAGCAAAAATTTAGTATTACGCACAGATTTACCTGGAAGTAAAATCAGGTAACACTGCCATAGAGGGGGACTTCCATTCAAATTTTCACATGTGACGGAAGAAGACTGATATATTGTGGAAGGAAAATATATGAAGACGTAGAAGGATGGCCCACAGGAATTAAGTTTCTTTTCATTTGATAGGATCTTAAGACAAAGTAAAAAAAGTATTTCCATTACTTTTAGCAAGCTCCAAATCTTCCTGTGATTTCAAGGAAATGATGGGCTAATGTATTTATTTTATTGGTAAGGCAAAGAGGCTCAAGTAAGTTGACCATTTCTCCTTCTTGTATACATTTCACTCAATCAGACAAAGTACTT
This sequence comes from Pithys albifrons albifrons, assembly GCF_047495875.1. Lineage (NCBI taxonomy): Eukaryota > Metazoa > Chordata > Aves > Passeriformes > Thamnophilidae > Pithys > Pithys albifrons. Next base: position 31,389,579 of record NC_092459.1, read on the forward strand.
TCTTGAGGTCCTCTTGTAGACCAGCTCTCTGACTGTCTGATTAAACCACAGAATAATGATTCATCATTGTCTGTCCATTCCCACTTTACTGACTGTCTAATTAAAATGATTTTTATGCCCAAAGATAATTGCTTGCTTCTATTATTACTCTGAAATGTTAATATAATCTAGCTCACTTGTCTCTGTGTCTACCACTAGAGACAATAAATAAATTAAATACAGAAAAATGATGTTTTAATAATATTATGATTGAGTCATAAAACTGTAACAGCACAGTAAATTCCAGTTAAGGCCACACAGTGTTGCCAAAGACATTTGCTGTACATATGGCTGGTTGTTTCTCCGAGCCCCAGAAAAGGCAATGAATGCTGTGCACCCTGCTTGCTCCATTAGCAACACATTACTGGCCTTATAGAGTCATGTGAAACAGTAAATAATTTTACAGTGGTCATTATTTTCATAAGACAGTGCTTACTGACAGTTCTGATCCTACATCTGAAATACGTGGAAGATGTTGGCAAATGTTGGTTTTACAGAGGAATTTTCTTGCCTTAATTATCTTATTAATTTATGAATTGTTTAAGAATGTTTTTTCTATGGTCTGTCTTTGTTTAATTACCCTTTGATAAAGGTAGTTGCATCAAATTACTACCCTCAGAAGATAGAACTAGTGATGAAAAATAGAATTGCTGCAAAGGAGCTATTTCTGTAAAGAGCAACCAAGTCCATATCAATATTGGATGTTTCAATTTTAAAAACTCAGAATATTTTTTTCTTCCTAAATGGTTTTTTGCTACCATCACCACCAGCCCATACTCAATATGTCACTATTTCCTAGGTTTCAGCACTTTTCCTTCATCTGTGGTATTTGCTTATTCCTCACCTCTTTCCAGTCCTGATCCATGTTTTTAGGGCTTGCTGTAAATTTCCACAACATCAAAAAAAACTTCAGGCTTTGCTTTACATCTCATCCAAGCTGGTCCCAAAATTAGAAATTTTACTTTCTTAAGATCTCCTGAGATATCAGACTAAAACATTAAATTTTAGGTCTATAAGAGTTGACATTATTGCCAGATATTTTTGTTTAACTTTCAACACCCTATGGTTAAATTCATACCAACTATAAGCAACTTGGTTTAAAAGAAAAGGGCATTGAAAAGTAATGGCAGATTTACAGGAGATGTTCATATCTTGATAAGAAGGTAATTTGTTTGTCTGACAAACACTTTGGAACACAAATGGGGAATGGCCACGCTGCTGTCTTCCCTTCCCAACCACTTCTACTGTAGATGAAACCAGTACTGAAATGGCCCTCATCCAATGCTGCTCATCTCATTCCCACTGGTTTTTCATCACACATGCAGCATGAGAAGCTTCAAAAATAATATTGCCCCCTGAGAGACCTGGATATCCCATCTTTTTCTCTTGACTTCTTGCCCCTCATATGGCCATTGCAAGTTGTGGACTCAGTCAACTCAAAATCATTTGATACTTTTGCCAAAATATTTTTCAGGGAGTCCTTAGCAAGCATCAGGCCCTCAGTGAAAATGTAGGAAGCAGCAATTGTAACTATCTTTTACAATACAGACTTTTTTTCTAAGTAGGGCAACACTCAGCTTGCATGAGGAGAGAGATCTCTAGAGAAAATTGTACCATATTCGTGTTTCAACCGAGCATTATCAGCCTATAAAATTTAAATGCTTAGGGAAAAATCTGACCTTAAAAAAAAAAAAAAAAGGAAAAGTCCCCTTAAGACTTTCCTTACGTTTTTCTTCTCACATAGATGTATATGTGTACTTTCCAGGGACTCCATCTCATTTCCCATTGCTGGAATCATCTATGTGGTCATAGCACTTAGCCCAGCTGCTCCCTAAATTAAGTCTGTGCTGTTTCGTGAATGCACTATCTAAAGTAACCTTTAATTAGTATAGATTACAGCTTGGTGTTACTGATATCCCATATAGATTAAACTGTATGGACTAGTTTAAGCTCTCCCTTAGAGCTAAGAATCTGATGTAGAACAGCAAAACAAACAATATAAACAAAAGAACTCAGGCAAAGCAGTTTGTGTGAGAATTCAGATTCAAGTTTTCAACTCCCTGTCCCAGATCTCCAGTAGCAATAACTGAAGAACAAAAAAATAGGTTGCATAGAAATTAATCCCTGCCTTCCTCAGCAAATGGATAGCAAGCCAATGCCTTATTCTCATTTAACAAAACAAAACAAAACAAAACAAAAAGTTGGAAAAGTTCTACCTATCTGCTCAGTGTTTTGCTGTCCAAGACTGGATTTTTATAGTAGACCAACTGCTAGCTGGGAGAGAGTTATTATTCAAATGGTAATTGAGAAACAAGGAAAGCAAGTGGCTTGCAAAGTTTTACACAGAAAGTATATCAGGTTACAATCTCTGAACTACAACTCAAACCACAGTTCCATACCCTCTTTCCTGATTTGCTTGAATACCTGATTAAGACAACCTTGGAAACTGCCTTGAAAAATCATGTAGGACATGAAGCCTCGTATTGAATTGGGAGCTTAGTTTTCAGTTGCTTCAATTCTAAAATCTGCAGTTTCTTTATTTACAGTTTAAGCCTCTCTACTTTATAAGATTATCCTTAACAGTCATTGTCTGTAGAAGGAACTCTGGATAGGAGATATATGGACATACATCCGGGAAATGTGGGATGATATTTCTTCTTGAATACTGTTTCTGAAAATCAGGTCAAAATATTCCATCACAACAACACAGTAGCAATGTGAAGTTTACACAAACCAATGCTGGACTGTTGGCAGAAAAGAAAATTCAGCTCTATTGCTTCAATTCTATGGAATTACTTCCAGCTTTAGTGTGTAAAATACTGCTGCTTTGAGGATATAGCAACTTCTTCATGTGTTTCTCAAAAAAAAAAAAAAACACCTCTGTAAAATTTCATTATCAAAACACAGGGCCATAAACATGCAGAAAAGTTTAGGAAATGTTTTATTTAATCATATTTCTTTTGAATTCTAGAGGACCTGACTAATGAAAGCAGAATAAAAGCAATCAGTTTAACTCCCTGACTTTTCTTGTAACAATTTTTTATTCCCTTCTCTTAAAATATCAATTTTCTCCTAAATTGGACATATTAAAACAAAATGTTCTGAGTGAGGTTTTCAGAGTTTCCTAAGTATTCTGCTGTTGTCTTTAACAAAAATAGAAATAGTGGACCAAATGGAGTGCAGAACTACCTTCTGCAGAGCATAGGCTCACTATGTGGATAGTTTGGGTTGTATTGGACTGGGCCGAATTATAGGCTTCATAAACAGGTGAACGTGCTTTAGATTTTCTGAATGTTTGTTTTTCATTGGTTTTATTTGTTTTTCCATTTTTATGCTTTTTCTCAGAATCACACAAATACCATGTAAGCTATCTTCTGTGACAGCAATTAATAGTACCATCTGACTATTGAATTAATTAGCTGGGAAAGACTGAATTCATTTGTTTTGATCACAGTCTGAATTCTTTTCATTGGTCAAAAACACTTGATTTATTCCCTTGGGGAGCAAGGGAGAACTGCTGGACACCTCTCCTTCATGCAGAATTGGGTAGAAGTTGCAATTTCCCTTGCAGCAGGAGATAGAAGTCCAAAACAAGCCTGCATACAGCTGCTCAGAAATTGAGCTGGATGAGCTGGGTCCTGTTAGACAGCTATGTGTGCATCTGCAAACAGACACAGCAACAGGAAAGATCTCAGGGGAAGAAAAAAAAAGAAAGGAAATAAAAGAAAAAAGAAAAAGAAGAAAAAGAAACAAATAACAAGAAAAGGAAATGTGCCCTGAAACAAAAGAAGCATTTTGATACAGTGTTTCTTCCACAGAAGCTTGATGTTGAGAACCAATAAATTATTTGACTTTAATTTCTTCCCTGTTCAGGTGAGACTTTGTGAATACATGTCCCAGTTCAGCAAGTCAGGACCAGTTTATCACTGTGTGGGTGTGACCAAAGGTGTGTATTCTGTATCCTCTACCTCATTTCCCATGAACTGTTAACAATGGGACCATTTGCAGCTGATGGCCAGGGCACACCTGAACCCTCAGGATGTAAGGTGGGTGTTAAAGAAGCCTGTGAGATATGAGCTGTGGTAACTCCCCTCCAGGAAGTCGTTAGCACCTTCACACCCAGCCTGAGGGGGCATGTCTGCTAATGGGCCATCAATGATTCAAAAAATACCCCATGACTCACAGATTCAGATCACCCATTGTGGAACTCCTCACCCATGGGGAGGTACTGGGTGAACCCATCTGAACCAGACGGTATATAATCTTGGGCTTTGGGGACTTCTGGGACCATACATCAGGTCCAGAGGAGAACCACAACCTCAACAGGACTGTGACCACCACCCTTGACCAGACTACAACCATAATCTGCACCAAGAGGATTTTCTTTCCCTTCTTTTTACTTTGGACTCAGGGGAACCATGTGGGGCTCAGCACAGGGGCTAACAAACACAAATTGTGTTTGTGCCCCAGGGGGCTGGGTTATACTTCTGGGGTTTGTGGGTTAAAACCAATTTCTCTTTGTATCATTGCATTTATAGTAATAATTTTTATTAAATTGTAACTCTGACTTATGATCTCTTTTGTGTTGGGTTTATTTCTCCTGCTGGTTTACTTTTAAACAAGTACAATACACTTTTTCAAAAGTGGGGCTGAGCATTCCCTCCTTCCAGGGGGAGCTGCCCACAAGCCTTGGACACTGGCTACCTGCAGGAGCTGCAGGATGTACCAGTGTAACAGAACTTAAAAAACACTAATGTTGCTGGCAGGACAAACCAAAGCAATACATTTTGCAACCAGTCAACAAGCAAGGGTATAGATTGGCAATTTTGTGAGCCCTCCTTCTGGAATTGCTTGTATGGATCTCATGAGAAGCAGAGAAACAGAGAAAGTTCCATTCAGTTCACTAAGTCAATTGTATATCCACAGCTGCAGCATCACTCTCAGGCCTCCCAGGTCTAGCCACAGATCCCAGGCAGATAAATAGAATTAAAATTATGATTGAACTGTGTAGAATAACAAATAAAGAGAAAGAAATTAGGATATGTTCAAAATTATATTCCATGCACATAGAGGAAGAACATGTATTGCATATGTTATTTTTTGCAGATAAGCCATTTTATTCCAGCTTTAAATTAATCATGTTTTATCTGAATGATTCTGCATATCAGTAAAGTGCTGGATTGCTTAGGAATTGAGGTATTTCATAAGAAAGTGCAAATTTCTAGGATATAGATGTCCACATCAGAACAGGCTCTTACAGTTACACAAGGTAAAATTAAAATTATAATTGCAAGTTGCAATCACTGTACTGAAAAGAATGTCAAGCTGAAAGCTTACCTGCCCTGTAATATTGCATGAAGGATTTCTTAGCCTGGAGCCGAAGTGATTGATCTGTCATTTAAATGCCAGGGAGAGCTTTTAGGACTGGAGAGAGAAGAACAATAATACAGGTTGGTATTTCTTTGAAATGAGGCTGCTCAACAGAGATAATTCAAAATGCTCATCCTTTTGCAACTTTAGTTACATCTCAGTTTAAACATTTTTTTTTCCTGCTGCAGTGCAGCCTCAGGGAAAAAAAAAAGAAAAAAGAAAGACTCAAAGTGTTTCAGGGAATGCTCATGACTTTTTTTATTGCATGGGGCTTGCCTTACTGCATTAATGCAAATGTGAAATATTAAGGTCACAAATGAACAACCCCAGGCAGAACATGGTAGTCACAATACATCCCAATGCAAGGGTAGATCACATAGGAAAAGCTGACCAACAATTACATCACCTTGCTGCATCTCATGTAACAAAACCACTGAGCTGTCCCAGCTTCCTTCCCAGAAGCCCCACTCTACTTTGCAGATTTCAGTCCCAGCAGGTTTTGGGAGTACAGTGAGCTCAGACCAGGCATATCTTTATTTCTCTCCACTTCACTTTTTTTTTTTTGAGGAGCTGTTTTCCCTCCCAAAAGAGAGTTACATTGTGAAGTGAGGAAAATGTCAAGCGTAATAATGCATTGACCTCCTAAGGCATGTTAATGGTGTCTGAAGAGCCCTAACATTTGTAGGCCTGGTAATCTGAAGCAAAAGGTCCCAAAATGGGGACACACAGGTTACAAGCTGAGACACGGGAGAATGGTAGGAATGCTGGCTGTAATCGTATATTGTGCAGAACGTAAAGGATGGATATTGAAGCTATGGGAGAAACTGTCAGACAGTGTAGAGCATGTGGTGGTATGAACATGGCCACTGGGAGCAACTGGAAGAGAGAAGCAAAGAGAAGGCTCAGAGACCAGAAGAGACAAAAGGCAAAGGGAGTCACAGCAGGAGAGCCCATAGCAGGAGGAGCAGATATCAGCACCACCATGCTTTGAATGAAGTCTTCCTGTGCAGCAAGTCTTAAAACTGTAGACTGCAGCTCAAATTGTAGACTGCAGATGGGGAAGATCACCGGCTGGACAACGTCATGAAGGAAGGACTGCAAATGTCTGTTAATGTAACACTGTGATACTTTATGTCATCCTATTTTACTATAAATCAGATTAAAGTTTTCCATCCAGTAATAAAAATATTAGTTACTAAAGTGTTTAACTTGTATTTGCAAGGGAATACAATTATTTCATTCATCGCTAGAGTATTAGTGTAATCTTCCTGGACTTCTGGTAAGCACTTGTTGCCTAAAATTAAGGAGAAAAACTTTTGAGACAATAATAGTATACGGAAAGTAGAAAACAGTTCTTTAATGAAAGGTTCCTGGTGCACAAAGTATATAGATGTGCATGCAGTGTAGGGTTCTTACAAATTTATAACACTATTTAATTATTATATCTAATGGATACATCCAACCCAAGAACATTTTGCCCTTGGTACCGCCCTGGTAGCAGAACTGCCTCATTGGAGCACCTCCAAGGGTTCTGGGCCTTCTACCTTGTTTTGCCTTGTTATTCCAGTCCAGGTGCGTGTGTTCAAACATAGTGTCCTTGCTGCTATTTTGTCTGTTGAAAAGACAGATAAACAAAATTCAGGAATGTGGCACAAACTGTGAGAAACTGTAAGAAACTGTTAGCTGCTACCTTGAGTGTGAGATATTATATAGCTATAAAAAAATCTACAAATATATAAAATGTTAAAATCTACAGATATATATAAAAATCCTAAGGCATCACACTGAGATTCTATTTTTGTGTTGAAAGTCTTCAGCTGGAATTTATCCCTTCCTGCTGACAAGCATGTACTGAGGAAAAGCTTGCACATGCATTCTGTCCCCCCAGTCAGTGTGTCAGGCAGAGCACCAGTAATTTTTGGAGGGTCACTACAAATTGTCAGCTCTTCTCGACCAGCAGCCAACAGCGGCCAATAAGGAACAGGGAAATGTGGCACATTCTAGTGAGAACACAGAAGAGCCAGAGGAGGAAAAGGGAGAGCCCCTCTAGGTGGGGAATGGGTAGGACCACAGGGTAGACTGGGCTCTCATAGGATGAATGAGAAATAATAGAGGATAAAAAAGTGATTTTCCTGCAAGTTATAAGAGGGAACTGCAGCATTGAAAGCATAGTGGTGGCAACAGGCTACATGGAGAGAACAAAAAGCAGAGAAATGGAAAAATATTGAGGGGCAAAGAGAAAACCCTGAGGCGGAGCACAGGGAACACAGGGCAGAAGAAAAGAGGAAGATACATTAGGATACATTCTCTTGCATTCATTTACATTTGAACCCCAAACTGCTCTTCAATTAAGTTATTACTTAATCAGTAAAGTATAAACGCCAGTCTCAACTAAAATAAGCAACGCTGCTGGTCACAGTGACATTCCTCACACCAACTATAGATAGTGTTTCCAAGCTAGTAAGCTCTACCAAAAGAGAAGCTGTTTGTTTATGCCTGTAGCATCATCTGTTTCTGCAAAGCAACAAAAGAAGTGCCTAATTAATTACGTTTGTTACCTATTCTTAGAAAAGCAAAACAGTAGAGGAGAAATAGTGCTTATTTGAATGACCACCTCCTGTTTAGTTCAGCAAGAGGGACTTGTTTGTACTTAACCAGATCAACATGAAGTTCATAAAGTGACCTAAATGTGTATCTCAGTAGCTGTTGTTTTGTTGCCCTGTAGCCTATGGGCTAAGCAAGGCTCTCACATTAGACTCAGGGTACAAAGCTCGACTCAATCCTCTGTGGAGAAACTGGATGGGGAAAGAAAGTCTATCCTAAACCCAACTTGCAAAATACATCTCTCACAAATAGGAAGAAGTTCATCAAGAGTTGCATTCAAAATTAACCACATAAGGGACATAACACAAGCAATCCAGAAAATAACCATGTAAAATTAAAAAAGTCTGTGTCTAGTGCTACCTAATAACAAATTAATACACAAATGCCACTAGAAAATTAATAATGAAGGATTAAACTGAAATCTCAGTCAAATATGACCACAATTTGAATCTGGTGTCAAAAACTATCCAAAAGCTGCTGAACTTTCTGTAATGCCAATTTGTTTAATCATTCTAAAAGTACAATTAATATTTAGATTACTTTAGGTACCACATTTCCCCCTAACAAATTCAAGTAAAATTTTGTTACCATTATGTTTACAGAAAAGTAATATAAATTGATTTATATAACAATCAGAGACAAGCTAAAGTCCCCTGTGAAGCAGGCACATCTAAATTAGTGCCTCCTGTGCAGTGAATGATGAAAGTATTCATGAAAGCTGGGACTGCAGAAACGAAAAGGAAGAGGTCGTTTACTGCCCATTACAGAAAGGGTACTGAACAGTTTCAAGCCTATAGACTTTAGTTAAAACCTTGCAAAAGAGAATGCAACATTACATCTAGATAAAAATGTTCAGATGTTTATTACACAGCCCATGTAGACTTTTTTGATATGCATTCAGATTATAAAGCCTCAGAGAATAGATTTTGTTGCAAAATCCCAGCCATTTGTGCTTTCAGTGCAGATTGCTCTGGCAATACACAGCAAGCTGGGATTAGTTTTCCAGTGCCCTCAAGTCTGAATGAAACCATCATCCTGCATCACATCTTGCCCACAGGCAGTTTACTGACTCTCCACTGACATTGTCTTATATACTAATTTAACAAAAACTCAAAATAATTGCTTTTTCGTCAATAAAATCATAATCAAGATACAGCCTTGGCACCATATATATTTTTCTATACTGCAAATTGAAAAGTTTTCCTTGCCTTCCTATTTCCTTTTTTCTCTTTTTTTTTCTTTTTGCCTTTTTTTCTTTTTCTTGCCTTTTCCTTCCTTTTCTTTTCTGTGTCTGTTTCATTGTAGTGCAAACAATACACAGTGTTTCACTTCTACAGAGAAGATACTTAACAGATTGAGTCTGCTGTACCCTTCTTATTGTTAAAACCAAAGCAGAAAATTCACTGGTGCCACAGGAGATGAGAGCCAATAACAATAATGAAGAGAAGGGCAAGTATTTACTAACAGATCATTTACCACTGTCTGGAGAGAAGATAATTGAACAATTTGTTTTTGAGTGTAAAAAAACATGGGAGACTGGTATTTTGAAGGCAATTTCAATTTCTTTCCTAGTCTCAAAGTACAAACAGAACAGAGGAAATGCACTGAGAATTGTCATTCTTGTCTAAAATGTATTTTAAAAGGCTGAACAATATTACAAAGGGCAACATGCACTTTTTACTACTTAGCACACTTAAGGCTTGGAGGATCTAGCCATTTTTGCATCTCCCTAAATACAGTGAGTTTGGCGACAACAAAGAGATGCTGTGAAGGGAAGCTCTGCCTCCAACATTTGGTCTCACTCTTCTGTCAATCTGGCCCAGCAGGGCTTTTTTTTTTTCATTCAAAATTCTTTTCTTAGTCATGGCTTCAGATTATAGGTGTTACTGTTCCTGACCAGCTTCCTGGCTTTGGTGGCATTGTTGATAGATACAAAGCAAAGTAGTGCCATGGCGACAGTCAAATACTAAATTATTAAAGAAAATTAATAACTAGACTGGACACAAAAAACCCCTAAAACTGTAAATGCTATTTGACATGAGTAGAACTAATATCATTACCTTTGTAATAATCTCAGAGACCTTGAAGCTCACTTCTGCTTTGCTTGTTTGGGAAAGTTATCATTACTAATGAAACAGTCCAGAAACATTTTGAGAAACAGTTTTTTTTATTGAATAACTCCACTTAACAACCATGTAGAAATGGAAAATACTTACAGAACAATTCCAGCTGTCACAAACCTGGAGGTACTAATGACCTGAGAAGATGTGACATGCCAGTTCACTCAGATTCAGCAGATTTGCTTTATTTTCAAGGCCTCAGTGGATAAAGCTGCAAAAACCCATCCAACCCAGAAACTGCCAAAAACAAACCCACCCTTCTGCAGCTGACAGTTTTGCTGCCTGTTTAGCACTCTGCAAGACAAAGTTGCAAAGCACTAATGGTAAACATTTACATTTATTCTCTAAAATCTGCCAGTTTTGTGTCTTCCCCAAGTGTTCCTGGAACAAACCCCAATCCCCACCCTTCCCCCCCACCAAAAAAGAAAAATACACAAAAGAAAACCCTGAATAGAAATCACTGAAACTCCTTTAGATCTCCTCTGGTCCCTACAGCTGTCACAGACACCAGTGGTCAGCAGCTGCTTTCCAATTCCAGTGTGGACTCACCCATGATCTTGGTAACCGGCACTTCTCCCTGGGTCCAGGATTCTCAGCATGGAGTGTACACAGAGCAAATTCATCCTGCTCTCTTTCCATTTGCTGAGGCCATTTTAATCCCTCAGCTCTTGCCCAAGGCCAGAGGACATCCTGTGGATGCACAAGTACTGGACTCTAAATGGGATATCTTCTACTAACTCACCTCTGTCCATCACTGAACATTTGCTAGTTCCTAATAATTCGACTACTAAATAAAGTTCTGAGTAGAACATGAACTCCATCTCCACTGTAGGAGAGCTGGTGTAAATGGCCTATTTTGGGAGAGTAGCTGTGGACACAAACTCCAAGCAGAGGACCATCGCCTTGCAGTCCCCAGTGACAATCACAGTAACAGGGTTAAACACAGCCTGTTCTATTTCTCACAGGTGAGATGATCTGGCTCTTCTAGAGCTTACTCCATCAAAAAATCAAAAAAGAATAGTGAGAGATACTAATCCTCTGTTCTTAATGTCTAAAAAGAAGATACTAATGATGGGATAATTAATACCTCATAGGAGCACCAGGGTCTCAGAGTTGCAAGGGATAAGCTTGGGAATGGAGGCTGTGAGCCTGGGAAAGGGCTGCCATGCCTGCAGAGCTCTGGCACAGTAGGACTTGCATGAGATGGGCTGCTCCCTGATGAGGCAGTAGGTAAAATCCAGTGTCCATATGTCAACCTTGCTCAAATCTGGTGAAAAAAAATGAGACGCACATTGGCAATGCATTAATCCAACCACAGCACCATCCCTGAAGGGAAGTACCATTTTCTTCCAAAATCATGCCACAGAAGGGGCACTGGAAATGCAAGACCAAAGTCCTTTAAGTGGGAAACAGCTCTGCAAGGAAAAACCTCATCCCTGCTCACCTCTGCTCACCTCCAAGAGGAAAAAACCTCTTGTCCCTGGAGTTTTTTCCAACTTTCTTTAGAACTTTGAGCATCCATCATTTGGAGTAACTAACATGCCCTGCAAGTAACAACTTGTTTCCTGAGCTGAGGCCAAGCAGAGTGTTATATAAAGATTTTCTACAACATGAAGAGTTGTGTCCAGAGGGAGAGTTATGCTCACAGCAGAGTATGAACTGTACAGTGGTGAAGGAGAGGACACTGATAATGGAAACTGAAGTAGTTATGGTTGCAGTTTTCCCAACTTTGACCACACTCTTTAGTATTTCAATATTATTTTTTAATGTATGAATAAACACTGCTTTAATAAAGGGAGTAGTATGTCTGTAACCACAGATATTTTTTGTTTGTTTGTACAGCTCCTTTCATGCAATATTCATAAACCTGTTCCTATTTCTTTTCTGATAATTTCACTAGCACATTGAAAGAGTGCCTGGCAAGTCATAAAATGCAATTGCTGTTTTCACAGCATATTGTGCACTTGCTAAAGAAACTTTTAGCCTCAAATGGATGCTACTCATTGTTTTGTAGCAAATTACAACATGCTGGGAACAGACTGAGAAACCAAGTGTCAGCCTCCAAGGTATCACTCTTCCATTTAGAGGTCACTGAATAACAGGAATGTCTGCTATGATTTCATATCCCTAAAATTACTCTTCTTTGCTCCTGCAGATGTTCCTATCTGACACCCCCTTTTCAGCAATACACACATAGACACAAATGTACATGGTGGTGCTGGGCAAGTAAATTGGACAACTACATTGATTTGAAGAAACTGACTGCTTCTTTCTGTTTGGGTTTTTTTTTCATTGTAGGGAGAAAATAATACCACAGTATAAGGAAGAATACCTTATCTGTGATATTTTGTGGCCCAATATTGTATTAGTATAGCACAGCACATTGTAATGCAGGTAGTGTATTGTAATGTACTTTATGATGGCTACAACATAGGTATAAAATCTATATTGGCACAATATAAACTCTGATCATCTCCTCAAACCTTTTAACAAGTCTCAGTAATTTAAAAATACAGAAGAAACAATTCAGATTAAAGTGTAGCTGGGCTTTTGCAGGTTATATGGGGAGAATTGTCATAATTTGGTTTTCCTCTATTGGAAGAAATGGAGTTTCTCCCATCCTGCCCATTTCTGTCCAATCAATATAGTCAATGTGTTTTGCAATATGATCTACTATTTGGCTTGCTGCTTACTACTTAGGGTTTTTTTAATTTGTAGTTGTGATAGCATGCCATTTAATCTGGCTTTTCAACAGAATTTATAATGTCATAAAAATATTTTCTATATAATATTCAAAACATGTATACCTGAGGTCTCACTCCTGTACGAGTAAATCACCAGCAGTTTTGCTCCTAACTTAATGGCAATAGAACATGGTTCCAGATAGTCTGTGCACACTACAGAGTTCATACACTGCCTCTGTGCGTGGGATCTCTAAAAGCATTGTAAAGTGGGCCATAGAAGCGGTTTGCAACAGAACTTGGATCCAGCCTCAGGTTTTGTTTCATAGTAGCACTGTCAATAATATGTAAAATCACAAGAGGAAGAATGTATTTGGTTGCATTATAGTCCTGCTAGCTGATACAGTGCTTTAGTTTTACATGTCAAAGTCACCACTAGTTATGGTAGATTTTGGCTCCACTTCAGTATTTCATCTATGGCCTTGGGTAAAGATATGGGTGTTGGCTCTATTGTTCTCTGACAACTCTGAAAAATAACACTTCTCAGTGGATAATTACATATTGACAGCAGAAGACAGGCCAAGGTAAGGGAGGATGTATTGAAGATAGATGGCTCTACAGATGGAAGAAGTTCAGAGCACTCTTTGTTAAAATCAGGGAGATGTCTTCATTACATTACGGAAACAAAAGAGGTTTGCCTGTGTCTGTGGAGGCGGGGGTGGGGGGGGGGGGGGAGGAGAGGGGAGGATAAAGTGGAAGGGTGCACATCATACAGGAGTTACATGCCAATGCTTGATATAAAAGGTTTTGCTGATAAAAGAATAACCAGTGCAAGCTGGTAGATAATCAATCCCGAAAAATCTCCCAGGTCATCATCAGACAACTAAGCTCTAATTTTGACATAGATATTCAGCTAAGTGCTGAATTGCTCTTCACTAAATCCATATTTCTTGAACCTGGGGTTTAATTTTCATTTTCAGGATTAATGCAATTTAATTGCTGAGTACCTATTCCAAATTCACCAGAATGCATAGGAAGCCTCTCATCTCCAAGGAACAGTCACAAAAATTCCAGGGTCCCAATGCCTTCCTGACTGTACACATGGTAAATAATACTTTTGATAACTCTCTCTCAAGTGCCATCCCAAAGAGAGGGAGTCAGTTCCAGTGTTGGAGCCACTATTACTTGCAGACTCTTATATGGCGTTAAGGGGTAGGAGAATGGTTCTTGCTGGTCCTCCGGAGACGGGGAGCACGAGAGATGTCTGTTCTCTCTGGGAGATGCGTGGCTGTAGTGGTTTTAGCTAGGCCTCAAATTGGCAGGCTCAGAGAATCTATGTGGATTGGGAGACAGCTATCACCTGGCTGGGTATCCAAGAAGAATTTCATACCAAATGATGCAAACTTAAGATATGGGGCAGCAGTGGGAGGTGTTGGTCAGTTCCATCATGGCTGCACTAAGAGGAGGACGTCTGGCAGCTCCTCTACTATGCTAGGACCTGCTCCGGCTGCTGCTGCTTACATTTTGTTTGAGTTCAGGGAAGTATATTTTGTTGTTATACTTTCTCTTTCTTGCAGGGTGTCTTTTAGACTACTCATAGATTTAAAGTAATACACTTTGTATTTACTGGGGAGTGGGAAGTTATTTCTTGTTATATATGTATAATGTGCGTGTGTGTTATATTGTAGTTTCCTCTTAATTTTCTCTTTTCTGTATAAATACATGTAGTTAGTTTCAGCATAAACCTGCTTTGAGGGTTTTTTTTTCCCTCTCCCTCTTCTTTTCCCCTTAGCTGGTTGGGGGGAGGAGGAACCCTTTTCACTCTGTCCTGGACAGTTGGCGTTTTGCCAGCTCAACCCAGGACAGTGGCAAAAAACCCCAACCTTAATTGCGGAATCACAAGGGTTTAAAAGGCTTCTGAGGGGAAGGTGCTGGAACTGGGACAGGATTGGGCAAGGCCTCTGGAAGGGGAAGTGGCTTAGGGGCTCGGCTAGCGAATAGAGAAATGGAGGGACCAAATCAAATAGAAACCCAAGGGTTGGGGATAGATGGGTGAGGTAACCAATGTGGTTAGGACAGGGGTGGAAACTGACAGGAGCAGCGGCCGCGCTGTCACACACTGCATCAGCCCACGAGGCTGAGTGATGCCACGAACGGTGCCGCCTTGGCTTGTCCCGCCAGGAACAGCCCCGGCCTGGACCGGGAGGGGTTACCCCCGGCTAGTTCCACCTGGTGCCGCGTGTGCCATTTGGAAGGGGAGTAGGAGGGGGAAGGGGAACGCCCTTTGGGCCCAGGGAGAGACAATACCCGTGCCCAATCAGCGCGATGAGCCATCTGTGACGATGCCTCCAGGGAAGACACGGGAGGGGGTGACAACAACACAAAAAGAGAGGGTACAGAAAACTTTCTGAACTAAAACCCTTACAGAGAGAACGCCTATGTTTTAAACTCCCACAACCAAGTGTCTCATGTGTGTGGCTGGTCTGGACCGCACTGCTTGCCAGTGCTGTACTCCTCCAAGGTCCATTTCAGCATTTTCCCACAGACTCTGAAACTAACATTTTCTGAATGTGGACAGCTAACATTTTAGAGCTTCCTGACTTTATGAAGCATAGCTCTAGATTAATTACTAGCACCACTAGTCCAGTCCTGTGCTGAGTGGGATAAAGAACAGAAGCTTATCCATTAATGCAATGCAGAAACATTTCCAAACTTTTCAGTTTGTTACTGATGCTGTGAGCTGGAAAGAGCAATCTTTGAACTAACATACAGATGTGCACAGCAAGCAATTTATTTTTTTGTAGTGCTTTTGTACTAAGAGAGAGGAGATTTGTAGGAAGAAATTAGTTTTAAACTGGAGGAGAGATTAAATAGATTGAGCAGATTAAACAGATCATTCCCCAAGGGGTACCTGGGTGAAAGGAATAAGTACCCTACCTCTGGCCTAGCCATAAGCATGTAAACTATACTGCCTGAGAAGGTCTTAATATTTTTATCTTGCAGCTCTACTTGCAGGTGTTTCTGGGTGAAGACCAAGATCAAACAATATCACTGGATTTTGTCTTTCAACTTCTCAGTTGGAGAAATTGCTCTTTTTCTTGTTGTTAAGGCAGCCCAAGAAACCACTATTGGGAAATGACTTTATTATGAAAGACAACATAGAACAGCCCATAAGATTTGCTTGATTTCAGCAGCTGAGAATATTGATTTGTATTCACTCTCCAAACTAGCTGCAATATGAATGGTAACGGGGGAAGGAAAAGAAATTCTGTCACATCACCTGGAAGGAGTTCCAGTGACTCAACTTATCCGGGTGGGTGGCCGGACTAACCCAGGAAATACAAGGCAGGAGGTGGGAAAAAACATTGTTCAGAGAAAGCATCAGTTACACAGATGGGACTGTAACTCAGCCTCGGGAGATTAATGAACAAGTATGAATGATAAATGTTTGTTTTTTAAGATTCTCTTAAAGATTCATTTCTTCTTTGAGAGTGATTCATTGTTCTCCTCCTTGATTCTCAGGTTGTCTTAATAAGCATTTAAAAAACTTTTATACAGTAATAAAAGGAATTAAGCCCTGAAGTCTCATTGCACAAATCGTATCTGACATTCAAAATATGCTGATGTTTCAGGCTTGTTTTTAAAGTAGATATGGGAAGAAAGTGTGTCCTGTGGATCACGCAAATTCTGCTTGCATTCTCTTGGAGCTCATCTCAACAAAATATCTGAGGGTCTCAGAAGGGAGTGAGGTGGCTTTCACAGACCTTATGGCATTGTCCACTCTTTGTCCCCTTCATTCTCTTCTGCTGCTCTGTTCTGCCTTGTGACAGAAAAAGGAAGTGAATTCTTTCTTCAACATTACTTATTTGGCCACAAGTGTAAGAATCACAGACCACAGATGGATTAAGCATATTTGATCTACTTTCTATCCAAATTAAATTCTGAAAAATTTAAATTTAATTACAAAAATAATTTAAATTATGTAGAATTTAAATTCATTTTTAATTAAATCTAGGCCAGAACTACAACATGATTCCATATAGGCAAATGGAAAGGGAGCTACTCTAATGTATCCATGTTCCAGCCCAGTCCAGCATATCATTTCCTTTTGCAGGACACTCTTTTTAAAATAACCATATAATCTGGTAAAATTACATAAGTAGGTAGAGCCTGTACCAACCCCACTCTTGTTGTCTAGCTGAGCCGTAGAAGAACTCAGGGAAAGATAAAGTACCTTGGTAGCTGTTGCTTTCCCATTGAACCCAGTCACCCCACAACACCAGCAGTAGTTCCAGATTCATTTGCTTTGATGTCAATTTCTGAGGTGAAAAGGAAATTTTAAAGGATTAGGAAGATAGTTGTTATGATTCATCTGCATAAATATAACTTGCTTGTTAAGAGTGAAATACCTACATAGAAGCTACTGTTTATGCAAGGGCTGTGAGAACATTTCCAGCTGCGAAAAGTCTTGCACAACCTCCCCTTGTCCAAAACATTTTATACCTCAGAAAACCCATATATAATACAGTTTTATTGACAATAATGTCATTATGTCATAGCAGATGTTTGGGCTGTTCTACTCATGTCCCCTGTACTTCCCTGGATGCTTTGGTGCCTTGAGGCATTCCTGCAGCCCCTTCTCCTCATGACACTACATAGTTAGCACTTTTATCACCCAAGATTAAGCATATGATCACAAAAAATGCTCAGCAGCAAGACAGGTAAGTGTGGGAGTTTGATAAGGGCATAATTTGTGATGAATCCATTTACCCAGATGGAGCTACCGTAGTTATAACCAAGGTCAGGAATTCTTACAGTATTTTCTGCCAGTGGTTTTGGTGTTTTGTTTCTTTTTTTTTATTTTTAATCTCTTAAGAGATATCTTGAAAGGAAAGAAGCTGCTAATGAAATGAAAAATTATAAATGTTGACTTTCTTTAAATGAAAGCCTGGTTACCTGTAAAACAAAACATTTTTCTTTTTCCCTTTCAAGAGTCAGAGTTTGATAATGTGTCCATATTTGTCCCACCAAGGCCAAAGTAAACAATGAGCATTAGTATCTCAGTTATATGAAAAGGGAGCTGTGCAGTTTCAAAAGATATTAGGGATTTCGTTTCCACTGTGATAACCCAATAGTGATGCTAAGATCAGGGACCAGAAGAGGAAAGCCTTGAGCTTCTGAGCACCAAGCTAGCACTGCCTGAGGCTGGCAATGCTCATCACAGCACAATGGCAGAAGGCCCATGATCACTCCAGCACCCGCACTTTGTCCTCTCAGGGACCATAATAGGGCTGAAAAACATCAATTCAGTTCCACACAGCAAACTACTGCTTATTCATAGCATTTCCAGGTAAGTAGCCATCTTCTACAGAGAGATGGGTGTGCACAAACTTGTGCATCTCCCATTTCCCCCTCTGTATCACAGCCCAATCCAGTCATTTTGCACAGGTTAAGGTCTGGTAACTCCAGTTTTGGACCAAGTAGAATTAATCTGAACAAGAACTTGTTATCAACATTCTTTCAAATGGAGCTATGTATTAAGGAGTAAAAATTGTCTTTTAGATCAATTTCCTTGAGAGCACAGCCCTACCAAGCCTATAAAAATGATAGCATTTATAATGTTACTTCAACAATGCCTTCATGTTCTGTCATTTCACATGTGCTTCTGCCAGTGGGCAAAATTCAGGAAAGGTTTCCATGTCATTAGACAGAGATGCAAAAATAACCCACAGAAAATATAATTTCAGATCTCTTAAGTGTACAACTGTACATATTTCTTCTGAGATTCCAGCTGGCTGTGTTTTTCTCAGATAAAGATATGGATGCCCCCATCCTTTTTTAATAATTTTCCAAGAATGTCCAGAGCCAGCGAAACCTTTGTAAATTTATCTTTTGAGATGAAATTCCAGGTAAAACACTAAGGTGGAACAGACTCTCCAAACTCTTGTGGAAACTGTCTTATCACTATAAAAAGCTCTCAAAATCAAACTGATTTATCACAGCAAAAGCTCAGCAGCATTAAAAATATGCATTGGTGTTTGGTTTTGCAGTGACATTTTTTTAAATGTTAGAGGATTTCAGAGTACTATAAACATAGAATATTAAACACAAAAATTCCCTGTGATGCTGCTTACTCTTTAAAAAGTAGAAGGTTGAAATTTACTTATTTTAGAAGAAGAATTGCATGGGGTTTTGGTTTTTAATAAATATCTGAAATTATTACCTTCCACAGGCACTATAAATATTTTTCTTCATGGATTTGTGGTAGGAATTTAAAATGCATCCTGTACTGAAGGAGCCAGAAAAACGACCATGAAGCCATAGATAGGAGTAACTCTTCACCAGCAAAGCCAGTTTCCACAGTGACTTTGCAAATCCATAGGATTTGATATTCTTTCCATTAGTTCATACTTGCATCACATTAATGATGCTGCTGAAAGTCAAGGAAATTAAAGTCTTTAATAGCTTGTTAATATGTTGTGGTGGTAAGTTGCATTTTCCTTCTCCTGTTCTTAATAGACATGCTCTCAGACATCTGAGACGCAGACCACGTCCTGAAAGCAATGCCAGGCTCCTCTCACCACAGACTCAGGATGAGCAGGGCTGAACTCTTAATGTTGAGGTATTTTAACTAAAAATACTTAGCAAGGAATGGAGTTCGATCATCTTGTTATTTCTCAAAGTTCACCCATGACTTCTCATGACAAAATTATTTGGGGCAGAGCAACAAAGCAGCAGAACAGGACTGCGTTGGAGGAGAGGGCTCAGTACATTTTGGGGGTAAGACAGGTAGAGGGCAGAAAATTTTCTGCTCTTATCAGCTGGAAAATCTTATCTGGAGTGCAGACTCCTTTTTCCCAGCAGGAGCTTTTGCCTCCTTAAACCTCATGTCTCCTTCAAGAGCAAGCCTGATTCTTCAAGGCACCAGATCAGAGTCAGGATCCTGGCTTTCCCTTTGCCATTACAATTTTAGCAGTGCTTTCAGTCTGTTACCACAGATGGTCACCTCTCTGCCTATACTTAAATTGGACCCACTATTCCCATTTACTGTGTATATTGGGACTAGCAAACATCAGCGTGGTAACGGGTGTCCAGGGAATAAGAAAATAACAATTAGTTATTGGTAGCATGAATAACCAGTAAAAATAGTTCAGCATGGTGTTATCTGTGTTTATAAAAAGAAAATCCAGTCCCAAAGGTATGCACCTGTGTGTGAGTCTAAGCCAGGTTTGGCATCTAGTCAGTTTTCTAATTAGGAATTAATTTCTCTGAAGTAATCACAGTGTACCAAAAATGAGTACATCTATGCAGGTTGCCAGGTAGCACAGAGACTATAGACCAACACTTAGACATGAACCGGCCTGATTTCTGCAACCTGGAGCTCTGTGGGAATTGGTTCACCCTTTGCAAGGTGAAAGTGACCATGGTGACATGTGCCCTCTCACCATCTACCTGCTTCAGGTATTCAGGTTCCTCAGGGAAAGCTATGCAGGCTAACTCCACACCAGGTTGCAAAGGGCCACAGTAGCATAAATAGGGACTACTCACAGTAAAGCAGCAGTGAGCATTTGCCTCCATGTCAACATGAGTAGCCAGAAAGCAAAAGCACTCAAGTTGTAAATTTAGCTTCTGCCTTCTGCTCCATCTGGTTCACAACAAACACTGGGGTACAGCTCTGCGACCTCCCAAAGAGTATCATCAAGCAATGAGATTCTCTTCTCTCTGTACTACTGCCTATCAAGTGAAGCATAAAGTCCTTATAAGTACTAATTTGAACAGGCATCTGGCCCCCTGTGTAGTCTCAGCCATAATAAAATTGGCATTGTGTTTCTTCATTCTAGCAGTAACAGGAAGGAAGCTTTCACTGAATCAGAGCAAAGGGCCAGCAATGACACATGGCTTTACTAGTCTCTGGGACTTGTGTTCTAAATACCGCTTGTTCTCCTTAATCCGTTCAAGAAAAGAGAACAACCAAGAGAGTTCCTTTTCTTTTTCTACTTGTAAACAGACTTTTGTATTTATCCCTTGGCAGGAATGAACTCGCATCTTTTATCACATCTTGGATTGAGAGAAGGCATTGAATAGATTGAGATCAGCCTGAAGAGAAGGACTTAGGAGTGTTTGCAAATTAGAAGCTCAGCATGACCCAGCAACGTGCACTTGAAGCCCAAAAAGCCAACTGTATCCTGGGCTGCATCAAAAGCACCACGATCAGCAGGTCAAGGAAGGTGATTCTGTCCCTCTACTCTGCTCTGGTGAGACCTCACCTGCAGTACTGCATCCAGCTCTAGGGCCCAAACATAAGAAATACATGGACCTGCTGGAGCGAGTCCAGATGAGGATCTTGAAGATAATCAGTGAGCTGGAGCATCTCTTCTATGAAGACAGGCTGAGAGAGCTTGGGTTGTTCCATCTGGAGAGGAGAAGGCTCTGGGCAGACCTTGTAGTACTTTCCATTGCCTAAAGGGGGTCTACAAGAAATATAATCTCCAGCTTTTTATAAAGGCCTGTAGTCATAGAACAAGGGAGAATGGCTTTAAACTCAAAGTTTTAGCTTAGATATAAGGAAAAAATTATTTACTCAGAGGGTAATGAAGCACTGGCACAGATTTTCCAAAGAAATTCTGGATGCCCCAAAAGTTCTGGAAGTGTTCAAGACCACATTGAATGGGGGTCTGAGCAACCTGGTCTAGTGTCTCTGCCCATGGCAGGGAGGTTGTTACAAGATTTTCTTTATGGTCCCTTGAAACACAGACCATTCTATGATTTTATGATCTTGAATCACCCAGACAAAAACAGCCAGGCAACATCCACTAGAAAGCTTGAGATACAGAGACAAGCAATGTGAACAAGTCTTCACACTGGTCGTGCTGAAGTAACAGCTGGCAGAACTTATTATCTTTTTGGTGAAAGAAAAGTCACAAACATGAAATAGCCAATGCTTGGAAAGTTGCAGAAAAAGTTATATTCATCAGCGGGCCTGCACCCAAAATCATAAAATGGATTGGGACACAAAATATCACTGTCAGTATATAAAAACTGCAGAGCAAAACCATGAGCTCTGCCCACCTCCAGCTCAAACAAGCTCTGTGTGAAGCCAGCCAAGCCCAAGTGTTTTCTGGCACTTTCAAATAGGTCAGATGTCTTGGCTGCTGCTTCTGCAACCAGTCTTAGGTGCATCTGAACTATAAACACCAGCTGGGCTGCCACTGTTATCCTGGCCATTTGCTGTTGAGACAGGAGTGCCAAGTCAGTTGGTTGTGTGGTTTGGGAACTCAGTGAGTTCTCAATCACAGAAATACTCTCTGTGTTGTTGTTTATCCCAGTTTTCAGACCAAAAGCCTTTCACATAGGTCATAGTCAGTCTCTTCCCATTCTATTATGCCATGAGACTTGGCAGTAAACTCTGTTTGTTAAACAAAGTTGACTGACATTTCTGAAAACCTTTCTTAATGGACCAGCCTCATCATCATAACCTCAGTAGCTGAATGTACAAAGCTCAGAGGGATTTGGGAGCAGCGATCAGCCACTCATTCTCTTCTGCAGAAATCCCTGCAGCTTTATCATTCACAGAATGTCAATATCCCTTCTGCCACTGCATTATGCAACACACTGTTTGGAGGTTGTTCACTCTCCCTCCAGACAAAAGGCAAAACTGTGTGCCTAATGCAATAATTAACTGTGCATATAGGGCATGTAATGGACCTCCACAGACACTGTAGTGCTAAAGGGACTATGTTCCCAACCACGTTTCATCTTTTGTGTTCACACAATATTTGAGATGGGCTGAAGTTCAGGCTTCTAAGGAGAATTTTAAAGATAAGGCCCAAGATTTTTACCAAGATTTGATATATGAAAGAAGTCATTGTGCAGATACTGGACCTCCCCACTGTCTTTGTGTTAAGCCGGCATGTTTGTTAAATCAATACAGCAAGATGTCTTGAGTCTACAGTCTGCAGGAATGTTTTTCTCCTGTCAGGTCATTGTTCAAATTTAGTTTCTGAAATGGGACAGATGCCAGTATGATTTAGACTGAGATTAGACACCAAGGATATGTTTCAGACACTATCTAGCCTTCCTGTTACTCTTCTAGTTCCACTCCAAGAGATAAATAATGCAGGCGTTCTGGGTTGGTCATTTAATTTTTTTTCTTTTTTTGATAACTTTATGTTATAGCCATTTATGTTTCTTCAGGGCCTGAATCTGCAGCCATAAGATACATGTCAGCACCAAGCACTTGAGACTATTGTCACCACATTGACAGTTATGCCAAAGCCCTGATTGCTGGAATACCTGGGAGTTTTAGCATTCTTATTCAATGGGAAAAGTTTTAGATATCATTGTTGCCTAAAAGGTATCATCATAACACAGAAAATTCTTAGCAGAACCAATATAAGTGCATCATTTTAAAACCTCAGTAGACAAAAAACAAGTGAGATGGGTAAACAATCATTAGAAGAAGAAAAAATACAAATTATTCATTAAGAGAAATTAGGTTAAATGATGGGATTTTTAAATTTTTTTTTAATTAGTCATTCATTATATGAAAGCCAAAGAAGTAAATAGCATGCTTGCTAAACTACTTCAGCATTGATTTTTAAACAGTCCCAGGTCATGGCCTTCTTCATCTTTGAATCTGTTGAAAAAACCTGGTATGCCAAGTATGGGGACTTATCAGTCCAAACTCAGAATTATGCCTGACTTTCCATTTAAATTATTTATTTAGCTGGTTTTGAAGTGCCGGATTTTACTCTGTGCTTCACTTTGGACAGATGATACTGAATTTGCCTAGAGTGGCTGTATTCAAAGAAGTGAAAGATGGCATCACACAGATACATCTCTATTACCATCCTTATGAATTACATCAAAATACTAAGCGCAAGATTGAATAGAATACCAGTGGGACACGAACTATAGAGCCCTGCTGCCTTATTTTTGATTGCACTTAATACTTCAGGGCTGACTCTGCCAGAGACAACTGTCTGCATGTAACTGCATCAGTTGCTGTCTCTACAGAATTGAGCCAGCCTCAGATCGGGGCTGCAGAGCAGAAAGACCCTTTTCCTTAGTGCGCCTCCCCAAGGCTTTCAGTTTTTCATTGTCCATCAATCTCAAAGCCAACTGATGGCACTCTGGGAGCACTGAACCATTCTGGTGGCAAATGCTTACTTTGTCCTAATTGAGGAGAAAAGAATTTAAAATAGCAGAGTGCCAATGTGGAGGGAGAGAAGATGGTTGAAGGGTTAAGAGTGACTGTGCTCTCTGTCTGCAAGAAGAGCTCCCAGTAGGCTTCCAGGCAATCTCAAGTTTTAAACACTGCTCAGGAGTAAAAGGAAGCTGAGCTGAAGTTGTGAGTGATTTTTATCAGGGAATTTTGATGTGTATATGTCATAGATGTGGAAAAGACAACAGGATGATCACACTTATTTAACATTTAGTGAAAGGCTACAGGAGCTTATTCTTCAGCTACCTTGTGATTTTCAAAGGATGGGAGAATCAGGCAGAAAATTTTCTGTTAAATCTTTCTGATTCTCAAATCTTTTATCCTCCCAACTTTGACAAGATGGGTGTGAGGCTGCGCATGCTGCATTGTTTGTGATACCCAACCTGGTGATTCACACTGAAGCCTGTGAGAAAGAGTTTGCTCATCCCATACAGAGATAGTTGTCACCAGCTACCAACTGACTCAGTAGGTGACAGCACCTTGTTTCTATTTTAGTCAGGTACTGATTTTACTAAATATTTGTAGTTAGATTTAACACCAAAGAAGGTTCCCTTGCCACTACTCAGGCAATTCACCTGGTCTGGAATATTCATCACATTTTACTAAAGTTACAGAAAAGTTTCTATTTTGTTAGGAACATACAGGTCATAATTGGGGTTCAAAATGGTATTACTCATTTCAGGACACAGCGTGATGAGGCAGGTAGCTGCCATCTAAAAGAACCTGAAAGTACCTCTGAAAGATATGTACCAAATACCATTTCTGTACATTTACTGCAGCGGTGTGCATACAAAAGAATCCAGCTATCCAACCAGTATCTTGTGCTCCCTCTTTTGACCAGTAAACCTTCCTTTCTATCTATTAGCAGCTATTTATTCCAAGGGGAAAAAAAATCTGGGTGACGTTGTTTTGAATGAGTCATTATGAATAAATATGACACATTTAACCATTAACCTCTTTGCAAACAATTCTGTCTTACATGAAAGTGTCAGTTTTTCCTGTGAAAAAGAGGAGAAATTTAATACGTAAGGAAATATCCATTTCAGGTAATCCATAAATAGGCAGTTAATCTCTACTTGGCCTGTCACTGGCTACATTTCACATGATACTCCTTCTCCTCCCCAGACAAATCTTTTTTAGACATTTAAGCACAATGACACTGGACAAATAGCAATTGTGTAAAACCAGCCAGCGACTTTTTTGACATGAATATAAGTATTCAGACATGAAAAAAACAATGTCAAGCACCTTTTCACTGAAATTCCTGGTAACAAAACACTTTGCATGAGCAAGCACTCAAAACTCTAAGAGATGTTCACAGATTTTTTTCCCCTATGCTTCTAGTACAGAGCATTTTAAATTGCTATCTTATTAGCCTGTGCATTTTCTTTTCTGTTCTTGTGCAATAACATAGGAAAGGCTGGTAGGTATAGTCAGGCCTATTAGAGGTTAATAGGCTGCTAGTGCTGTCGAGTGACAAGGGTGCAAATGTGCAATGTCTGAGGAGAATGCTGCATTTCCTAAATCCTCACACTCTTATCCTGTGAAGGAAATTAATGCCGATAGAAACATACACTTAAGATGCACAAAACACTGACATGTGGAGCTTTCATTGCTAAGCCTTCTCAGTTAGTCCAGGTTTCAAAACACCACAGAAAACACACCTTGACTTCAAGAATTTAAGAGATGACTTAGCTTTTTCTAAGCTTAAATATAAGCTACTAAAATTTTTGGATGTTTAATTCAGGGTGCTATAAAAAAACATGCTGAACTGAATACTATCAGCCACTTACCAGTTTGAGAAATGTCAAATGTCCTTTATTATGTTCTACTGCCCTCTATGTTCAAGCACCATGTTCTTTTATAGCCCTTCTATCACACTATAAAGTAGAGGAAGGCAACATGTTTGCAGAACTTTTTTCAAAACAAAAGAGTCAGGCACTTCTAATACAGCACTACTTTTTTAAAATCTACTGATTTTAGAAAGTATGAGCAATTCTCCATTTTCTTTCTAGGGTGATTGACACGTTCATTTTCACTCACATGCACAGGATTATGATTTAAGAATACTTTCCCACATTACAGCATCATTTTCACCCAGGAATAAATGCAGTACTTTGTCTAAAGTATCAGTAATTACACTGTAGCTTAAAGGTAAGCAGCATTAGTATCTGATAGAGCATTGCTCCTGCATGGTATTGAACAGGCACTTAATCGCTGTTGTTTGACAAATGTACAGTCTTATTATATGTTACTAGAAAATGCTCCTTTTTGCAAAATACCACTACAAAAAGTCTTTATTTTAAAAATACTCAAACAGTTCAAAAACCCTCCAAACCCAACAAATACAAACAAACAAAATCCAAAACAAAGAAAAAACTAATAAGGTGAATTCTGCATTAAAATCAAAAGTAAATCTGTCAGTTAACTGAATGAATACACAGGGATTGAACCTGGAGAAGAGACCTAATATCTTCACCATTCTCCAAGTGGATGTGGTAGGACAAAGAAATCAGGAAATTAAGAAGAAAGCAGTATACTCTGTGGGTCTGAGCTCAGGCAGAAGAAACAGGTTGTAATTCAAACCCCCTCACTAAATCTTCTTGCACTGTTGGAGAAAGTGCAATTTCAGTGCTGCAATTTCACCAGCTCTGGAATGAAAAGGAGCGTCTTCTTCAGCAGGGTTTTAGGAAGAAGAGCGAGCTAATCCCGTGCCTGTGCAAACATCCATTTCCCCAGTTTCAGTCCCAAGTGGTAATTTGTGAATCATTTGAGGCAGGACTGCCTGCAGATTTTACTCATAGCTTTGAAAACCAGCTTATTTGCATGAGCTTTTGCCCAAGGCCAAGCTTGCTCTGCCTCCCTTCCCCATGATGGAGAGGGAGGCCAGCTGTGCCCAAAGGCGCTGTGCTGTCCTTCCTCTTAGCCTGAACACAGCACTCTAGAGACTGAGCTCCTTTGCATTCAGAATTTGTTAATGGGGAACATGAGCAGAAACAGAGAAAACTTTTCAGATGCAACATAAAACAACTAGTAAAGGTCAGGAAAAAAAGTCCGAATATGGTTATTGTGAGTTTTCTTGGTGTTTCGCTCCAGATCCCTTGCTGCAGGGCTATTTGCAGCTTTTTTGTTCACCATCTGGTACTAACCGTTGTGTCCACTGGTTTCCAGAATCTCAGGCTCTCACTGATCCCGAGCCTAGATGATGCCTATGACAGAATGTTGGACCAAGTGCACTGGTCTGATCCAGAAAGAGAATTCTTATGGTCCATCCCAGAAGTAAAATTATGTCAATATCTAAATTCTAAAGTGAAAGCACTGAAGTACCAGCTTGCTTACAGACATATTTAGACTGGAGACCAGGAACTACACTACCCTTAAACAAAGATTACCAGAATCTCATGTTTATTTGATTGGAAAGCCCTCTCCAAGAATTCAAGACAATAAACTTTGTGTCTTAGAAATCAGATTACTCTGTGACAGCACTCTCTCTTATTGTATATCCTAATTGAATTTAACATCACACCACATCTCTATCGAGAAAGACAATGATAAATTTTATTTTGCTACAGAATCCTCAGAAACATATCTGCAAGATTGCAACCAGATTACTGTCTTGACAGCAGTGATAAATGGTTGTCATTTTCATGTTTTAAAGATCTTTTAAAGTAATAACCTAGTGATCCTAGTGCTTCAGTAAGTGAGTGCACATTTTGTTAGTCCTCTTTCAAAACTAAAAAAATAGCCACACTGTGGTTGCCTTTACCACCAGCAGAACCAAGTGGGAAACAAATCTGCATTGGTTGTCCCTTTAGATCCTTTGATAGGACATATCTACCCTAGGAAATTTAATTACTTATATGTTTTCTGGACTCTGACACTGAGTAGAACTGGTACAGAATGGCTTGTTAACATGCTATAAAATTCTCTTTCCTTTATTAACAAGGTGGCACCATCTATACTGCATTGGGAGGGCTTAGGTTAATTCCCAAGCGATGCCTGGGGATGTTTCACGACACTGATACTAGTCTCAGGCCAAACTCATTCAAAGGACAATTCTGACAGTTTAAGAACATGCACAATCACAAAACCATAGAAATACCATTTGCAGACAGTTTATTTCAACTTTCTTCTTGAAATGGGACTGTCACCATCACTTGTTCAGGTCTGCCATGCCTTCATCCAGCCATATCTTGAAAAGACGCAATGTTGAGATCTGACAGCCCCTATGAGTTGGTTCACTATGCTACTGTTGAAGTAATTTTTCTCTACAGTTCAACCAGAACCTCTGAACCACAATCTATAGCTATTAACCCATGCTGCACTGTCTGGAACTACTGAGAACAGTTTTTTGGCAACACAGTTTCACTGACCAA
Organism: Pithys albifrons albifrons; assembly: GCF_047495875.1. Taxonomy (NCBI): domain Eukaryota; kingdom Metazoa; phylum Chordata; class Aves; order Passeriformes; family Thamnophilidae; genus Pithys; species Pithys albifrons. The sequence continues at coordinate 31,417,993 of NC_092459.1, forward strand.
TCTATTTATTGTAAGAGCTGAGCAGAAGCTCTGGGCCTGGGCTCCAGAAGATGGATGGAGAAGAAATGAAGCCATGGCAGAAATAAACTGCGAAACCTGGAGAGGCAGGTGCTTTGAAAAGGAACTCAGAATACCTTCAAAACCTCTCTCTGAAAACACCACCTAGAGTGATTTCAACTATAATAGATTTGAACAGACATATCTCTTGGCCTGTCTTATGGTCTTCTCACAGTAGACCACCCAGCCTGGGAACATACTCCTTGCCTTCTCCCCTCCTTGGTGGAGAAGGTCTTGTTGTCAAGAGAGAAAAGTTTGGGGAAAATTTTAACAGCCAGTGATTGCAACAACTCCAGAACAAATTACAAGCCACTGTTCAGAATCTCAAAGATGTGCAGTTAAAGTTGTCCAATGAGTTTGATTGACAGATTACTGAACATTGACAGAGCACAACTGAGACTATGCAAACCACTGGTGGTGAAACTATTGCAAAATAGGGTGTAGTTTGTGGCAGTTAGACATGATGTCTGGAGAACACCGACCCCTGTCAAGAAAAATATCAATGTCCATGTGAAGACACAAATCAGTATGTGTAGTATTGCCAGGATCAGGGCATAGACAGTGTTCATAGTTCTTCCATCAGTCACAGACTTTGGCAGTAAGCCTCTTGCTCAGGGATTTTTTAATGCACATGAGCTATCACACCAGATCAACGGGATGAAGAGAAGAGAGGCTGGATGGAGCAAGCAGCATGTAGCTGTGGGTGCACAGCACTGCACAGTGTGCCAGCACTGCTGAGAGGAAGAAATAAATCTTGGTGCTGTGTGGCATGAAGCCTGCCGTGGAAGAAGGGCTCCTTCCCTGTTGTGCTGAGAGGTGACTACTAAGAGCTGTGAGACATGTGGTCATTTCCTGGCCTTCACATTCAGCATTCTAGCTTGAAGCCATTGCAGACTGCATCTTCAGGCTCAGGAGTCTCACATGTGCCTGCATTCCTCCTTCCCTCACTGGCCTCAGACTCTGCAGGCACCAGGTGTGCCATCTGCTCTCCTCTCTACAGTTATGTTATTCAAACCTAATACACTTCAAACCACACCAGTCCCCTTTGAGCCTATCCAGGAACCACGCATCATCTCAAAGAAGATTTTGACATCTCAGAATGGAAAGCAGAAGTGGGGTTGGAAATCTTGTAGAAAATAAGGAGTCAGCAAATCAATATTTTAAAGAACATTGGTGAAATGCGCTGTTGATGGTCTTTTCTGTGGGATGTTTGCACTACAAAATACCTGTCACTGTTGCCGGTTCTCAGGGAAACATCTCAAATTTCCCCATACATATACACTCACTTACTATATGAATGCACTTTAATTTTATGCAAATCTTTCCAAATTTATATAACCCTGGATAATTTTAAAAACCCCCAATGTTTACCCTCATATCAATCTAAGTTACAAAAAAAAACCCTTGTATCTGTACTTTGACATCAGAGCTCTCACTGCAAGTTAGTTTTACATGTCAGTTAGTTGGTCATCAGAAATAATGCCACATGATCTAAAGAATTAAACACAACAGTACATTTCATTTTGACAATACCTTTAAGCACTCATCAAATATTTCAGGCCCAGTTGAGACATAAAAATAATCTTTGGCAAATACAGTGGAAAGGTTCATAGGGAGTTTTTTTTTCCCAGCCCTTTGGGAACATGAAGAAGAGACAGTCATTAGCTGTTAACCTGAAATAATTTGTCCCATTCCGCCTGGCCCCATCAATGAGCTGTTTGATTTCAACCCACTGCTAGTATGAGTGATACAAGCCTCAAATCTTGGAATAATCCTATTCACCCATAGAAAGCTGAGCTCAGATGAAAAATACTCACAGCCATATGGATTTCATTCCATATAACTTAAAAAAAAAGCTATTAGTTTGGGTTCCTGTCCTCTTATTTGTGAGAAATCTGTCCATCAAATTTCAGCTGCTACTCAGTGCTATCTTCACCATGAGATGAACAGCACAACATGGGAGCTGACACTTGTTTTTAATTTCTAGACTGCATTATAGGTGGGGGATTAGAGGAGATCCAAGTGGCTGAACTCCTGCTTCATTTCCCTGGAGGCTGTAGATTGTGCTTACATAAGTTGTCATGGCTTCCAAGTGCTTCTCCTAATACTGGCTTTCATCCAGTGCTGTAAATGGACCTTCCTTGCCCCCAGGATGAGACTGCTTGGGGGTACCCTGTGCAAGCACACTGTGCTGGCACATGTTGCCTGCAGCCAGAAAGCACAGGGAGAATTCCTGGTTTGTTCTCCAGATTCAGATTTTAGTCATCTTGCACAGAGGTTCCAACATCTCACACATTCAATGAGATTCTGGCACTCCGCAGGTGTGCCAGTCTTTATTAAGCTTATTCAAAAAACACATGTGAGCATAATAAATCTGAGCCAAGGGAAGGCAAAAGTCAAACAGAAAAACTGCTTCTCCCTTTGTAATCTCCTGTGGGGAGGAGCAGTCTCAGGTGTTCATAAAGCTCTCTCACTAGGAAGACAGAGAAAAACAAGCTTTGGAGACTGGTCCAGCTCATCACCAGGAATCCAGATATGGCCAGTGTCTGTGACCACTTGCCCAGCTTTTGGCCCTGCTCCTCAGCTCACTTTCTTCTTCCAGTTTCATAGTGCAAACCAATGGGCAATTTAAATCAAGGTAGATGCAGATAACAGATGGCATCTTCCCACAACACACTCATACAAGTGCCACCTCATAAAACTAACCTGTCCTACAGCAAATAGCTGGGCTGTGGCCCTACTTTTGGGACAGGTCTTTCATGAATGGGTGGTTTGGGCTGCTTAAAGATCACCATCAAAGGTATTGGCAAAAAGCAGGGTTGAAAATAAATTCGTGTAAGTGCAACTTCAAAGAGTTCAATGGCAAGGTTCACTCTATTATTTACTACACAGATGAAGCATACAAAGGGAAATCAATTTAGAATGATTTACAGGGAGACCAGGGAGGGGTGAAAAGGATATGGATGCAAAAATATTAGAGTACAAAAGGGTTTACCAGAACTTAGTCATTGACTAATTTGACATTTATAAAGTGATGCAATACGATTTGCTACAATTATAACAGTGACTTAATTATAGATTCAAGATAACATTCACATCATAATCAATTCACACACTTGTACACAGGCAGAGATGGATACATCTATATCTGTGTGTGCAAAGGTACCTCTTGCTGTACCTGCCCTGAGCCCAGGTCACCAGGACCTTTTGAGTCATTCCACCTGGGTGTAAGTCACAGCCACCTAATGACATCTGCCCAGCTTGAACTAACCAAATGCAATTACACCAGTGCAAAAACAGAACCAAGGAAAGAAATAACAGCCTTTCCACAAAACAATAACTTCGAACTTGATCAAAGATCTATTACTATGAAATCATTTCCACAGGAGTTACCTGAATTTGGATCTGAAAGGACAGCAGGGCCAACCTGCCAGACACACACACATTTATGAATAATGACTCTTTTACTTTTATATACACATATAAAAATGTATATTTAATAATTAGTGTAGCACTGCAGAGGCAGTCTCAAGTAGAAACTCATCATTATTTAACTAATTCCTTGAAAAATTCCTTTCTGAGGAATATGAAGAAAACTAGGATGGTGATGATGATGACGATGATGATGACTATAAGAAAACTAGGAAAATGAGCTCTCCATATTCCTTCACCAACATCAATTACAGGGTAATACTGCCCATTCCCTTCAATACCTGTTCATGGACCTTTAACTGCATTCCTTTTTGTCTAGTCCCTTTATGAAGCTGCTGATACCTTCCACCTCCATTAATTTCCATGGAGATGAGTTCCAGGTCACTGCCCACTACTTAAAGACATAATTTCTCTTACATGCTTTAAAATAGTTTGTCACCAGTTTCAATGACTCCCCTGAATTCTTGCATTGAACAAGAATAACAGTTCTGCATTCACCATAGCCATTACCTCCACAACTTTGTACATGTCAGTCATACACCCCAAAGCCTTCCCTAACTGAAGTCTTCAGCTAGTCTGCAGCTCCTTCATCACCTTACTCATTTTAGTGATCTTCCCTGTATTTTGTTAAGTCCACTATGGGTTTTTTGAGGTGCAAACATGAAAACTCACCACAGTATTTAAGTTATGGGTGCTCTGAAGTTCTGTATAGCTGCAAAACTGTTTTTGGTTTTGCGGTCAATACCTGATGTTATCAAATGCTTTAGGCTAAGACAGGAAGGATCCTTGTCCTGTCTTCAGACCTACAGTGAAATGCTTGAAAACAGCTATGTAAGTCTACATTATTCATTCTGTAGTATTTTCTCTGGGTGTGTGTAAGTATGTAGGGCACACTGCCTTTTAGCAGAACCTGTTTTTTACCTCTTTACAGGAATCTATTCTGCTTTTGAGTTTCTGAGGAGTTTCTGAGCCCCCATGGTCCTGAATTAAACACCAAGCTAAAATTTGAAAATTAAGACTGTCTTCTTGTCCTATATTTTCACTATGTTTGTAGTCATTCAGGCTAATATGCTTGACTTTGCAAATTAGATAAGCTAAGAGACATGTCTTAGCAGACAGGTGGTAGCTCAGCATGCCTCTATAATAAGCCAGTCCCTTGGCTTCAAGCCTGTCCAAGTTTGGAGAGCTAGTCAGTGACAGAGAAAAGAATTAGCCTCTTGCTATGCTCTACACACAGTCCATTTCTCCCAGAAGCAGTCACCTTCTGTATTTTTGGCTTCAAAATGTTCAGATTCCCTTGAGCTCAACCTAAGACCTACTGAAAAAGTATTCATAGCAGATGCCTTTAGAATGTTTGTTGCACAGGAAGAAAAATTCTAGAAGAAAATCAAATGCATGTCAAAAAGGATTTAGGGGTTTGCATGGATGCTTATATGCACGCATATGCAAATCCAAGGGGGTGAAAACCTTTGAAAATTGGGATTTTAAAGATGCAGCTTATCGTGGCAGCAGAAATATTTGTGTTTACCCATCTTAAAGAACACACATTGCTGAAAGCCACCATCATAATAAAAAACCTAGGACCAACAAAGGATCACCCTTGAAGGAAAATAAAATTATTTTCAAGTAAAGGAAACAGTTAGGCAGGCATTGGATGTAAAAGTCTTGGAAGGTGTTTTTTTTTCCTTAAGATTTCAGCATAATTGGAGAACTAGACACTAAAGTTCATTGCATGCATTTCTATTCCTACCTAAATTTTTGAGCAATTAGTTAAGTCATGATGACTTTTCATTAGAGATGAATTTCATAGTGTTACAGTAATTACTGACTATAAAAAGTCAGTAAAAGTTAACTATAAAAAGGCATTGAGCATTCCTCCCCATCCCAGTCAATACTGATATTGAATTTAGGTTTTAAAAAGGTGTCAGTTTGTGCGATGTGTTTCATAAGCAAATTCCATGACACCTCCTTCAGGATTCAAGTTTTGCACTCTGTGGCTGAAGGCCAGGTATAAGTAAATTAATCGGGTTATTAACTTGGCCTGCAGTACGAATTACAACTCTGCACATGGGGAGCAGAACATCAGAAATTTGCCCTTTTGACCTGCAGAACAGCCAGAGAATTGGCACGGAACTCGGAGGCATGGGCACATTTTTCAAGAGCTTTGAAAGTCAGCCAGCACAGCAGCTCAGAGCACATGCCTGAATCCAGTCAAGTTGAAATATTTTATCAGAAAACCATCAGCAAAGGTCTTTTGACATTTATCCCTTAGACAAGAACTCTCTCCAATGTCTGATCAATCCATTAAAAAAGCATAACTGACTGTGAATATCATCATACAAATAATGAAAGTATCACCTGGTGTGTCAGATGCTTTTGATTGAAAGTAAAGTTAAGGGGAGACATTTGACATTATACATTGTCAAAATTATACATTGTCATGATGACCATGTTTGAAAAGCACATCTTAAAGTAAACAATTTGAAACAAACCTGCCAAGAGACTCAAAGGCTTCTCATGAATTAATAATATTTGGCATTCCAACAGCAAGACCAGTACGTGGACTTCACACAACCTGTTGCTCTGGTCTTGGTAGTAGTTCCTGGTTAAAAGCTGGAGGAGGATGTAGTTTGGTGTTGGGAGCAACTTCTCTGTCAACAGTAGAGAAAATACAACATGTGAGCTGAATAATACAGCAAAATGGTCATGATAAAATACCACCCATTCATCACGGGGAGAAAATATATAATGTAGAAGATCTGGGAAGGGCAGAGCATTTCTTTTTGGCACTTGGTCACTGACCAGCACAAAAGGGGACTTAGCTGTAGGGTCTTCTGCATCCCCTCTCCTCTTTTCTTGCTGCAGGGTGAGTGCTTGAAAGCAGGCACAGCACAGCAAGTCCTCAGAGCAAAACTCACCATTTCGTTTGGAAATGAAAGCTACAGTTCAGTCCCCACAAAAAGGGGCAAGACCTGAAACTGGAGTCTAGCAGCAGTCATGGAGTCCAGAGAGCATTGAAGTGTAAGGGGAGACAAAAACGTTGTGATGGAAAATGGAACATTACTACAGAAAATTTTTGCTTATTTTTGCTTTTCTTTCTGTGTGCAAGTTCTGAAAGACTCCACAATCTATGCTAATCAAAATCACAGGGCCTTGAAACTGTGATTTACTATGGGGCCAAAATACAAGTTCAGTTTTAAACTGCAGTAGGTTAGACTCCAACTTTAAATAAGTTGCCACATACAAGCAAATATATGTGATTTACTGTTTATTGTTTTTATGATTTAGTGCAATAGTTGCACATAGCATTTTGATATATTAAGTGAATGGTTCCTGACTTGTAATTTCATGCTGTAAAATGAAATATGTGTGTATGTAAATAAATATATGTATGCATATACTTTTAAACACATGGACTCCAGTGCTGACTGCATAGGAGCAATAAGTTTGTTTCCCACCTGCTTAGAACAGCTGTCAGCTTTGGCTGGTTTAAAAAAAATCCAGAAGAATGCTGAAAAAATGAGTAGCAAATTGATGAAAAATCGAAATCTACATTGTGGGAAGCAAATATGCCAGCTGAAAAAAAGCAGTTTCTGAATTCTTTTGAATGAGTTGTTAAATACAACTCTAGTCAATTAACGAGCCATTCTTCAGTTGCACACAGAGAGCTCAGCATGGTCACAGCTTGCCTTGGCCCTCACACTATGGTGCAGTCTGTTTCCCAAGACAGTGCATGTGCAAACACACATGCATTCTACCAGCTGCCTTCACTAAATGAATACAAATAGAGAGAAACACAGAAACACTGAGAAGTCCAGGGGAATCCAATGAGAAATCATTTTAGCTTAAGTCAGGTTGCCTTCTAGATCTCCTTACAGCATGCAATACAGGAAATTTATGTATTCACTCTCAGAAGAAACTTGCCTTTTATGGGTGATATACACTCCATATTTTCTGATTCAGCATCAATTACCATGTGTTTCAGGTTTTGTTGATTACCCCCTGGCTGGACTCTTACTAAGCTGCTGGGAAGAACACGCCAGTCTTGTCCTGGCTCCTTCTGCACAACCCTTTGCACCAGAGGTGTGATGTTGGCTGTTTGCTCCATCTTCAAAGGAGGACTTCATCTCTCATCTGGCCTACCATTAATTGTACTTCTCTAATGAGGTTATAGTACATAGACGCATCAGGAAGGAGTTCTACATTGCACAATGGAAAATAAATGTAAGTTCTGTAAGATTCCCTTAAGGCATGCAAAAAGTAAATATTCTTGTAAAGACCAGAAAACTTCTCTGTCCTTTGGATACAGAAGACTTTGGTTAATCAGTAATGTTGCCCTTTTCTACTCAGCTGCATAATGATTCCTATGATTAGCAGTACAAATGGAGTATTAGTACTGCCTGCAACAACAGGAGCAGCAGGCTCAGGAGCAATATAGGATTGATCCTGACTTCTAGATCCCTATCATTATATAAGAAAAAGTTGCTGAGGCAACTCTGCACAGTGATATTATTTCTTTGCCATTGTTTCTTATTCAGGAGCTATTGTGAAGTGCATTAAATTAGTTCCAGCAACTCAGTCCCCTCTGATTCCTGAGTTTTTCAAACCAGATTTTTCAACAGGTTTTTCTCTGCAGAAAAACTGGATTTAGGATGAGAAAATTAATTTAGTACCTGAATTATGAAGGTCAAGGCCAAGAATCACTGCATTAACAGTAGATCTAGAAGACAGTCTACATATGGAGAACATATGTTGGCATAAAAGGGAGAAGGAAAATAGGCTCAGCTCCCCACTAAGGCTGAAGGCTAGCCAAGGTAATTTGAGATAATTCTCTTCTACAGGTACTTCTGGGTGGGGATTGAGGAATCTAAATTAGGCTTCAGCTCTGAATTGCCTGCAGAGGATGCCCACCTCTCCATCAACCATAGCTGGAGTACTGGGAGACTATTCTCCTAAATGTCACACCTAAGCATGACTTCTAAGTTTGGAAGTTGTAAGCTACTTCAGTAGTTTCAGCCAGTCTTCACACAGGCTGTCCTTGGGTCTGTGGCCAACTTATAGATTCCTGTCCTTAATACAGGGAAGGAATCTACTCTCTGTCTCAGTGATTGGGACCCACTTATTTCAGTGCTGTTCAACATCTCTCTTGTTATGCAGGAAAAAGTGGAATTTCAAAGAAAGCGAACTTCATAATTAAGCCAGAATATTTTTTTTTCCAGAACTATTACTGCAGTGTATTCAATAGGAATTGCAAGTTATCTGTTACTTGTCAGGAGATCTTGCCAAAATATTTTCAAAAACAATCATTTCATGATGCCTGATTAAGTAACACAGTTTGAACATCCCTTTCCAAACACATGCTGTGCCTTTTAAAATATATTTTCTCAGCCAAATAACTGCTTCTCTGTCACAAGCTCCTCAGTTCCTCTAAGAAACTTCTCTTCATTAAATCATCCAACCTTTCTTCAGCACATGTGTTTATTAGGCATATATTAATTTAACCAATATGTCTGCATGACACAATGCAGTGCTGTACAGTGAAACTCAAACCAGTTCCAAAGAGAGATACCTGGAGCTGCATCTGCTTGCTCTCTACACAAGACTGAGGTATCCAGCCTTGCAAGTGTCACCACTCTGCACTAGGGCTGCCACTCTGGCTCCCAAAGTAGATCATTATCTCCCACTTGATTTCAAAGAAAATTTTTCTTGCATGGAGACAGAATAGGTGGGAGTTACCATAGTTCTGAAAACAAAAGTATTAATGTGATAATCATTTAGAGAATGTGGTGAGTATGAGACACAAAATGCCATAGAAACAGCCTCCAGCCAAAATGTGGCATCTGGTGTTTCTGTGCCCTAAGGTGGTAAAGGCTTCTTCTTCCTCTTTCTTGTTTAGAGGCTGGGATGAGGCAGCCAGGCAGTGACAGGATACTTGGAGCTGTGCTGCAAGAGAAATGTGACAGTGAGGCATAAATTAACACTAGAGTGAATAACATTAAAATATATTGAGAAACACTAACTTTAGCAAGCTGAAAGTTCAAGGCTGACATTTAGTCTAAGTTGTTAGGAAGCTTCCTCCTCCATGGGGACAGTTGGGTTCCTTAGAGTCTAATACTCATCTAAAATAAGTTTCTAAAGTAAATGGAATGAATCACTAATCCCTTACTCTTCCCTGGTAAGGATTGCCACATCTTTCAGATCTTTATCACATGGGTTTTCCTCTAAGACCCAAAAGAGAAAAAAGTCTGCCCACACGTTCCCTTCCACATTAGGAGGCATCACACCCAAACAAAGTCACTTCTTATTTAAAAGCCTTTTGCTGAAGTTTCTTAGTCTTTTCTCAAGATGTTAACTGAACAAAGATTGCCTTTTTTGTTTCCATTTACTTCCACCTGATTTCCATTTGTCTCGGGTAAAATTTTAAAACAAGGAAATTAATCAAAACTAAATTTAAATAAAAATGATATTGCATTATCTTTTATTGTTGGTACTATTGCTCTCGTAATGCTGAATACTGTTAATGATGTGATTGTATGCCACCAAAGGATAAATTAAAAAACATCTCATGAGTGGAACTTCTTGTTTCACATTGAGCCTAGGACAGATTGTGCTAGATTAGGTATGGTATGGTCGATTTTATTGAAAAATACATCAAATTTTCTTTTTTATTTGCTAGAAAGCCTACTGGCAAGGAATTATTTTATGCAGAATACCAAAAACCCGTAGCCATATACATATCTATATAACCCAGTTATTAATATATTCATGAGGCAGGTAGAACACTTATGCATATCAATCCTTTTGCAAGTAATTTTTACATTTTGAACTGCAGTGTTGCATTTTTCAATGCAAGGTCTAATTCTAAGGATTGTCATTCTTTTGTATCAGTCCAGGTACCATATTGCCAGTCTGGTTGTTTTACCTTTTTGCTTTTATCCACTTCTACATACCTTTAGTATTTCTGTTTGATTCTATTAGCACTGCGATCAGTCACGAAATTCCTGCTGGGAGCAAAAAAGGAGGCTGTCTTTGTGATGTCTAAATCCAATATTTGGCACAATTCTTCTCTACACACCAGCTGCAATCAGGTGTCTGCTCTTCTAATTCTTCATTTTAAGTCTTTCTCTGTTAGGTCTTTTTATCATGGCAAACAAATAAGAATTAAAACATGCAAACCTTTTTTAATATTGCTACCTTTCCTTAACATCCTAGAATTTTTGTACTATTGCTTTCCTAATCCCAAATCATACATACACAATCACACTATTGCTTTATTTAAAGAAAGTCCACTGGGCAGAAGATCAATTTCTCAATAGTTTTCATGGAAGCTGAGCAAGTTACATTCATGTCCACTGGATGTCTGTGGGTTTTCAGACTGCATACAATATATCCACTTAGAAAAATGCATCATTATGGATATAAAAAGATACTCAAATTCAGCCCTTCAGATGAGGAAAAAATACTTGAAGATTTGCAGATTGTAAATGGATGCATCTTGAAATTTTCTTCTTGACAAACAGCTCCCTTTTTACAATAATAATAATAATAATAATAATAATAATAATAATAATAATAATAATAATAATAATAATAATAATACAATAATAACAACAACAACAACAACAACAACAACAACAACAACCACCACCCTGTGATTATTCCTCTTGAGAAATGGACTTTCATTCTTCACACAGGGCAGAAAACAACAGTTTTTCCTTTTAATACCAGCTTACTAGCAAAAGGAAAGTAATTTATAATTATGTGTATTCTCATATGATTTTTACAGTCAAAGAAGGCACAGTGCACATGCAGTTGCTCATCTCATTAAACATACTAGGAAAGTAATTTTAATAATGAATACTTGCCACTGGGTATTGTTTTTAATCCAGTTAAGATTGATAGTGGGTGAAAGAGCAGCAAGGTAAATGTCATTTTAATGGAAACAACTGTTATAACTGATTTCTGCTATTCCTCCTGCAATCCCCTTCAGCAACATGGAAAATGAAAACTATTTCTCTGGTATTGTCACATCCAGATTTCAAGACCACCACTATTATAAAACAAAAAAGAAATACTTTCAGTTGCTGTTTTCTCCATCAGCATTAACCTTTGTTGTAAAACAGATGCCATGGGAAATTTTAAGCTGCCTTTTCTGATACCACACAATTCACTGAAGTTTTAAGTCTCTGTTATCACAGAGTCTAAGATACTTCTGACCATGGCAAACTGTTTGTGTGCATACAAACAGCCCCAGTTTTCAGGTATTCCATCTTGCTTTTCCAGAGTTAAACCCAGGATTTCTACAGATTTCATTAGGTTAGCTTAAACCCAGACTGCCACATCCAAACAAATGTTAGAAAACAAGCCATGAAGCTTATCTGAGGATATGGATTTTATATAATTTGGATCATTTGAGGACTTTCCAGAAGATTGGAAAATCACTAATTGTACACCATTATCCCAAAGTGTAACCAGAAATACAGGAATAACATGATGTTCAGCAAAGGAGAGTATCATTTAGGAAGGTATTAAACAATCTAAGATCAGATGCAGAAGTTATGTGCATCAAAATGGTTTTATGAAAAGCAGCTTGTTATAAAAATCAGTCTTACATCTCTGATGACATACATGATTAGTCAAAAGAAATTAGATAGATGCAATATATAAAAATCTTATTGTTGTCTGTGATTTAATATTATCTTCAGAGAGGGAAAAAACCCAGATTCATAGGGTCACTCACAACTCATTTACAAAGTTCCAGAGCAGAAAATAAAGAGAGAACTGAAAAAAATATTAAGATATCATTTGGTCCATTCTTGTCCAAATGCTTTGCTGTCTCAATGTCATTCCAGCAAGGGGTTTATAAAATTTATTTTTAAAATCTTTCATAACGCAAATTTCTTCAGCTCTTCCGTGTCATTTTTATCCAAGTTTTTGGAATCTTCTCTGCAAAAGAAAATATCACTATTATTTTTCCTCACGAATCTTTTTGCTCTATACATTTCTTTTTCTTGAATCTCGAGCTTTTGCACTGTTAAATGAAACCACAAGGCTACCTCAGACACAGTGTGCTTCCCTTGGAGGGACAGACAGATGAGGGGGTTCAAACAAAGCCCTCAGTCCACAATGAGTGTGTGGCTCTGTGTAGCACTATGATATCAAATCAGCTTTATCAAATACTTAAGTTCACAGACTATAAGGCAGACAAAAGACCTGTTATAAAAAGTTCTCTTAGAATTTGGGCTTTAAAAAAATAAATTCTGGATAATTTTTACTTACATTCTAATTTGCCATTGGAGAAATCTGAGTCATGACTTTGAGTTTTGCACTGCAACCACTAAAACTAATAACTGTTAGTGGATTGGGGTTTGTTTTTTTTCCTTTCTGAAATAAGGGAATCATCTCTTGTAAAGACTTGAGTCCAGGAGCAACAGCTTTGACTGAAAAACAAACCACTGCATAATTTGAAAACTGTTGTTCCTCATAAAAGAGCAAGGAATTTTGAAATGCAGCACAGCTTTCCAGAAATAAGTGGGAACTGCACAGGTATTTTATCAGACAACATAGAAGAGAACAAAAACCTTATGCTTGTTAGCAGGTGCAGAGAAGAGCAGGTGTCACTTGGCAGCTGAGGCGCTGGAGCAGTTTCCCATGTCTCAGAGCTGTCCAGCCTCTGGAGCAGCTCCAAATATCAGGGTTAGTCACCAGGAGTGCTGGACCTGAGGATTTCTAATATATCATGACCCTTTGGTAACAACGATGTGTACAGAGAGATTCAGCATCTAGGAAACAAGAGCATATCTAAAGCTCTCCTCTCTATGCTTAGGGATCATAGAAAGGGTTGGATTAAAAACAAATGGGAAGATGTCAGGAGCTCTGTAGCACTGAGTTTAATACCAAGTCACCACCTGGGATGACTAGGAAGACAGCAGTCACTGAGCTATCACATTGTGTCCTTGCATGGTTTAATCCAGTCTGACTGCCACATCAAAAATACAGCTCGTGTGAGATGTTAATGACAGATTTCTGCAATGCAGTGCTTTCAACAACAATTTATTAACTTGGATAGAATCTGGAAGGGAATAACACCTTATATTCATGAGAATAATTGAAATAAAGTATAAATACTGTCAAAATGTAACCATGTTGTTCATGATAAATCTGTGGGGCTTCCACCTATTTAAAATTGTATTACTTTTTTAAAGCTCTCAGCAGTCCTTGTAACCGAAATGTTGGAAAATGGCTCCTGGGAGAGCAAGGTGGACTGGTTTATGTATTATTCCAGTGCTGCGAGCATTTAGCAACCTCCTGAAGTAATCAATTATGATGGGGAACTACTTCAGTGCTTCTGTGCTGTAAGACTGAAGTAAAAAATCTTACACATGTAAATGATTAACCAGGTCTCATCAAATCTCCTTGGAGTGCCATGTTTCTCCCAGGTTTTCCTATGGAGCTCTGCTCTCCCAGTAGGCAAATGCACACACACAGCATTACATGGTTGTCACAGAATTTATTCTAAAAAGCAACATGCAACACAGCCCATTAGAAAATACTAGGAGATGGTGGGTGAAAAAATCAACCCTGATTCAATTCCACTAATGTGAGTTCTTGATGCAACGTGTTTGCTGAAATCACCCATAATCAATTACTGAGACAGAAACAGGAGCACAGAAAGCAACTGCCTTTAAAAATAGACTGTTGGTGCACTTAAAATTGTTCCTTACTTTTCTTTCCATAGGGCACAGCCTCTTCAACTATTTTGTACACCTATTTCCTCTGGAGTCCTCAGAGCTTCTTAAAGAACCAGCATTGAACTCTTTTCACACTATGGCAGAGTCCTGGTTAAATCAAAGGCCTTTGAGGTGTAGGGAGGTTGTTATGAAATATGCCTAACATGGGAAAGCTTGTGTAACTGAAATCTGCTAGTGAGAGTAATGAAATGCACTCAGACAATACCAGGTTACTGAGGCACTAACTCATGTTTGCTGCAGTTCCAGCCTCTCAGATCCTTAAGATAGGAATGTCACTGAGACTTTTTGGAAATGCTATATTAGCATTTCCTGTCAGCTTATTTCCCCAAGTCCCACATTGTCTAGATAAAGCAGAAGAGGTCGTGGAAGAGCAGGTCTATCCCAGCCATTCATGATGCTACCTGCTTCCCAGTTCTGCCTCCTTGCAGGGGTGGAACCTGCACCAGCCCCACATTTCAGCCACTGACCAGAGCCTTGCCTTGGGACTACATGAAGGCTGTACAAACTAGACTAACACAGCTCATTTTTCTTCCCATCACACAGATTCTGTCACACATCAGTTGAAACCAATGTGCAAAACAAAGATCAATTATTATGCAACTGAAAGAAAAAAACTTACAGCTTAAATTTAAATCTGTAAACAATTACTAAGAAATCAGGCTGACTATACAGTATGAATAACCTTAAAAATAATGAAGGCTTTGTTCACTTCTTTGAGTTACATATTGCTGTAATAAACTGGTAAACAAAAAGATGAAATAGATACTGGCAAATTAACAGGTTACTGAATATTAGATTAACTGAACATTAATATGATTACTACTTGTTTTCAGGCAGTACTTCTTTTAATAAGTGAGGTTTTTGAATTTTCAGAGTGCATGACATTTCCAATCCTGAACAGTTCTCTTTCATCATTTAACAGAAAGGCAAAGTGCCTTGAAGCACAAGAGCAGGAAACCAGCACTACAGAATTCTCTCTCAGAAGGCATTTAAATTTTATGTAATAAGCAAGGCCTATGACAAAAGTATGTGTAATGTAATGTAATTGTATCATTTCTCAAAGTTTTACATAATGACTTTCTGTTTCTAAATAATACTTCATTATTGGGAGCAGGAGAATGTAATTGTTCTCTGGGTGCTGCTGTTAGCTCCTAAGGGCACGATCAATCCTGCCGAGACACATAATTCATGCACTGTTTGCTTCTGATACAGCTACATTTACGAAAGCAGTGCAGTGATTAGATTCCTCCAGAATAAATTTGTCTATAAATCCCTGCGTTGTAAATATTATTAACAGCTAAATCCAATAAAGGACTTGAGCCACTGACATGAGGCTGACGCAGAACTAAGAGACCTCCAACCAAATCTTAATTTTTTAAATAAAAAAAATCCCCTTCCAGCTATGGCTTAAACATGGACACAGTTACAATCACAGGACACTCTCCCATGTAACTGTAGTCTATTCATTGCCTCAGGTGCTGCTGTAGCTCCTGCTCACCAGGAGCTTCTCAAACCCTTTTTCCACATTCAGGAAACCTGAGTCATGACACTGATCATCCTTCTGCCACATTTTTTGAAAGATTGAATCTGATGCATGTTTTACACAGCATGAGCAGAATTAGATGTCTTCACAAAAGCAACCAAAGACACTCATAAAAAACAGTGGCTATTTTATCAGCAAGGGGGTGGTCATGAAGGGAGATCAGTCTCTGCAGCACCTCATGCCACAGGAGAATAGTGCCTTCAGCTGCCCCAGGCTAAACAGATCCAGATATATACAGAAATTACACAAACTGAAAAAGGGTAAGATTCATGTCTCCAAATTAAGACATCTGCAACAGATCTAGCTGGAGGAAAATGAGTGCTTTGGGGTACAATTCATCTCATTTAAGGAATGCACCTAAAACTCATGATGTGCATCATTCCTTGGGATTGCTTTTCCCACACTGATTGTAAAGGGAGCCCTAAAAAGCTAAATCAGATATAAATGTATGCATTCCAGACTGCTAAATTTAGCTGAAATCGGTTTTGCACCGTTTATTAATAATTTTATGAAACAGAAACATGGATGAAAGTGAGTCAGTGCATTGTTTTAATATTATTTATGTTAGCTTTGAACTGTGCAGAGAGCAGAAAGATGAAACACAGTCTGAGAAGCCATAGATCTTTCCTAATCATGGAGAAAGTCATATATATGTATGTCGTCATGCCTAGTAATACTGTATTGATTTTCCATCATTTCCACATTTTCCATTAATATACAGAAATTAAATTCAGAAGGCAATAATTTGGAAGGAGAGAGTAAAAACAGGACTGTGATAAGCCTATAGGATGCCTGTAGTAGTCCAAAGAGATTTTCACACTCAACTTTGTAACAGCTATACTTTTTATTGGTTTCCATGGACGCTGTAATGGAATCTTCCCAGGACATGAGCATAATTCATTTCAGAAAACGCCACCTGTATGAAGGCATATTTCCAGTGTTGAAGTAACATCTAGTAGCATGGAACCTCAATCCCATACTTACAGAATCGAAACCTAAATTTCCTGTGAGATTACATAGGAGTTATTATACATAAAAAGCAAATGATAACTACACAACTACTTTTAAAAAACCCAAACAAAACAATATAATTGAACCATACATCAGCTCTTGTTGACACTAGTCTCTAATTTGGAGTACATCCTCACCCACCCCATGAATCTCACTAGTATATTTTTCTCTTTTTTTGACGCATAGTCTGCCTTTCAGGAGAGCATCACTGACTGCCTTCTGGGTGCTCAATTCACTGGTACCTCAAACAGGCACATATTGCAATTTTCCTGCAAATGACCCACTTAAGGAGAGGCAAAGACAGTAACTATTACAATGTCATGGAGAAAAAAAAAGACAAGAGAAACAATACAAATCATGGGAAATGGCTGGTAAATCCCCATCTGAGATTTTCAGTGCTCATTAGAAAAAATAAAGATAAGAAGTAATCCTTAATTGAATGGCACCAGGACTCAGAAACTAGCACTCGCAGTTCACCTGTTTCACCTCTGCTTTCTCCCTGAGCAAAATCAGCTGCGACATAACTAACATAATTAATTACATCTATTTTAATTTCCAGATTGCTACTTTTTTCTTTTTACTTTCATCTGCTAGCTCCTCTAAAATTTCATTTTGTTGGTGTTTTCTTTTTCTTGTTTCAGCTAAGTACCTCCTCATTTTGCTGTGATCTCTCACCCAAGCCCTCAGCCCAAGTGGTCTCTCCAGCATGAGCAGAATTCAGCTTCGCAGCAGAGGTACATCACTGAGTGAGCAAGGCAACAGCTTGGCTTCTCTTAAAAAGCAGGAGTAGATGACTGTCCAAGCAGGAGATGAGAATAAGGTAACAGACCTAGATCTACCTAGAAAGCCATAGATGGAGCAGGTATCTTGGCTACCCACCACCAGACAAGATCTCTCTCTGCCTGTTCTGCCTTTGCCTTTCCAGCCCCCTGAGCGTGCATCTCCAACTGGATCTCTTCAGTAGGGTTACCAAAGACATCACTCTCTCCCTCATCACAGCTGTCCAGTGCCACACTGAGCTTTGCTCTCCACTTTCCACACTCTTGGCCCTGCAGGGCAGGACCTTGGGCCCCAAACCAGCCCACCCCAGGGTAAGTAGGGTGTCGGAGGTGTTGACAGGAGGGAATATACAGGCACATGAGGAGGCAGCACCACTGGGTGGGCTGGCCATTATTTCACAGGAGAGTGGAATGTTCCTGTGCCGCCCTCAGTGCAGCACTCAGGCTCACTATGGCCCTCAGGCACATCAAGAGGTTTCCCTCTTCTCTTTTTGATATCTCACAGCTGCTTCATCTCTAAGTCATACTCTTATACACCCAACCATAACCTTTTCCCAGCTTCAAACATTGTCAGTGGCACATTCTCAAAAAATTACCCAGGGCAAGGAGGAGGCCTTATATATTTGATTCCCAATTTGACAGATGGAGCCCACTCAAGGCTCTGAGCAGTTTGCAGTAGTTATGCAGACAGGAACCACTCACTAGCATAAATATACATAAACACACTCACATGGTACTCATTAATCAAATGCAGATAATAATTTACCTCACTCAGCAGACAATCAACCTCGGGAGAGGACATGTGTTCCCCCAAATCATATTCAACAACGCACTCTCAATTCCCTCACAAACCCAGCCACAGAAAGGCTAATTGTCCTTTGCTTGTCCAGATTAATGTGCTGTAACCCCAGGTACCACTCTGAAGATTTAGCCTCTGAGATCTCTGGCAATAATTCTCCTGAAGGAAAGTGAACAGTCAAGCCAGTTTCTGCAATCCTTCCACTATCAGCAATACACAGGAGCTCCAGTACTACAACATACTCAGTCAGGGTCTTAAATATAAATAGGAACCACAAGGGGACATAAAACTTTGTCAGCCTTCCCTGTCCCTCTGGAATTGTGGAACAGCAGCCTGAAGGAAGATGAGGAGTGATGCAGTTCAACTAGAGCTAGCCTGGCCTTGAAGGAAACGAAATGGAAGTTCTCCCAAGGTCCCTTCCACTCCTGTTCCCTACGATTGCTGACTGGCCAAATTAGAGCAATTCCTAAATGCATGACTCCTTCAGACTCTAACCTCTAACCAATTTAAAATGTATAAGAATATAGTCTTAGCCTTCCCTCTAACTGAAGGATATCTCCCACTTAAAAAAAGATTAGTCACATAGCACTTAGATGACACTCCTAAGTCAAGTTCAGACACTGCATGGATTGCACTGTTTCCTTTAAAAAGTTTTCCCTTTTCACTAAGAATTGGTATTACTTTTAATTTTCACAGGTATTTTTTATTTCTGAATCTTAAGGTCCTTGGAAAAGGTAAATAACTGCAAAATAAACCTTTGAAGGAGTGCAGTTCTACCATCTATGTGTTGTATGAGAAATTGATTATGCATGTATAATTTAGGGCTTCAAGGAAAATTTTAAAGCTAGTTTTAAATTAAGGACCTAATACTGTACTCGTTGAACTCTGTTAGAACATGACTGGACTCTCAATGACCACTGGAGGTTACTGTTTCCCCACAGAAATTCAATGAGTCAAGCACTATGCTAATTCTTTTCAATTATTAAACACAGGCATCCTTAATATCAATGGCTGCAAATTGCTCCCATATACAGCAAGCTTTGTTAAGTGTGTTTCATGGTGGCAGAAATTGGGAGGCACAGAAATCATTTTTGAGCATACAAGCACAGAGATGCAGTTGAAGAAAGATTTCTTGATGCATGATGTTATTATTATTATTTATTAATGTATGTATTACTCCAAGACCTAGACAACCAACATTTACTGTTTCTGCTGTGTGAAGTGCTCTACAGGTTGGAAATGCTCCCCGAGCCACCCACAGCCTCAGGGAAGAGAAAACAGGCAGGTAAGAACCCACCAGATAGTATTGATTAGTCTGATAGACAACAGTATCCACACACCAGTCGCCTCATTGTCACCATGTCTTGGCAGAGACTACAGATACAGAGGGCTATTTGAAGGGATGATCCAAGGGGGAACAATAAAGCTGTTCTGCACACCCTTACAGAAGTTCCCTTGCAGTGCATTGGGCAGAAGGAGCTTTATTGGTGTACTCCTGAAAACAGGTGAACAGGCAATCTTCATTTTCCAGGATGACTAGGGACAGCGACCAACTTCTTAAGTATGAATGAGAGATGCTAGACTGGTTCATATGACTGATTAACTGTTTTCAGGTGTTAGCCACTGTGGGTATCTGTATCACTGCTTAAACACATCACCTTAGAGGTTGTAAGAAGGTGGTTATTTTAGGGTAGATGTAGTATCATTCTTCTTTGCCCATATTAAT
This sequence comes from Pithys albifrons albifrons, assembly GCF_047495875.1. Classification (NCBI taxonomy): domain Eukaryota; kingdom Metazoa; phylum Chordata; class Aves; order Passeriformes; family Thamnophilidae; genus Pithys; species Pithys albifrons. Next base: position 31,438,091 of record NC_092459.1, read on the forward strand.
TCTGTTCAGACTTTGTAGCACCTTTTTTTTCTGTGTAGCCATAGAAAATTTTCAGTACCTGATGCAAATTGGGGATAATAATTGACTTTTTAATGTTAGACCAAGGTTACCATTTAATTTCCATTTGTACAACACCTATATGATAGACGTGGACAAACTCCTTCGGTACAGGTACTAAAAACAATAATAAGGTAATCCTACCTCTCAAAATATTTTCAAAGTGTTGACACTGACTGTAATGTTGTAAGTCACGTCAGGAAGAGCCTAATGGCAGTTTACACACAAAAACCTGACCTTCCTCACTATTGGCAGCCAGAGGTTCCTCACACCATGTTAGAGGCAGCACAACAAGAGAAGATCAATGTGACACGAAAAGAAACAAAAAAACCCAGCCCAGTGATGTGTGGAGAAAGCACTGTCAGGCTCAAGGGAAGCAGCTGCTTTGTCATCTGTAAGGCTCTGTAAAATACCACAACCAGAAAAGAATAAAAGAATTTTTTAAATAGCACTGCATTTTCCCTTCTTTAAAGATTTGTCACCCCCATCATTTTCTCTTCTGCAAAGTTCTCCTCACCATCAAAGCCTTTTAACTTTAATATTAAAGTGACGTGTCACTTTTTTACACTTTCCTTTTATTTGGAGGGCATGGGGGAGGATTTTAATATTTTCCTTCATTGTTGGATTTATTTTTTCAGCCTAAAACTGGTTTTGAAATTCTAAGGAGGTTTAGAAGCTTTGTTTAATAAAAAATAAAATCTGTGATTTAAATCTCTGTCATATTGGTGAAAGGTTTTTAACATACTCTTTTCACGTGTTTCATTGAAAGTCTTTCTGCAGGTAAAGCAGATCTACGCACAAGAGAAAGCTGATCTTTGAAGATGTTGGGTCCCAAACACCTTCCTTCAGCATGAACCACCATCCTCAGTATGCCAGAAGGATACAGTCTTTCTCCTTCCAGGTGTCACTTTGAGTCTGCATAAATCTGGCAGTCAATAGTAATCATCACCTCTTAAACAGGTATTGGTTAAACACCAAAGGCCAGACTGTGGTTGATATGACCCATTTCACTACCTTTCTACTAGGACCTCAGTGGAAACAGTGAGAGGTGGGTTTACATTTAAGGGTAAATCACTGTTATAGCAGCATGCAAATCCTCAGCCAGATACCAAGGAAGATTATCCCAATGCAACAAGCAGTGCAAATGACTCAGTGAGCAAACTGTCCCCATTGGCAAAAAGGAAACAAATGGCTTACCAAGAAATATTTTTATTAAATGCAGAAAAATAAAATTCCTCTAACAGACAGATAAACAGGACAACAGTAAGTCATTCTCAAAGCATAACCATAATTTCTAGTCTTTTCTTCTGCAGAGAGACCAGACATGACAGCTGGATGCCTTTCCCCTTCTCTGCCAGCATTCACCAACCATGCAGGATTTTACAGCCTTTCAAGGCCTGCCTCAGCTGAACAGGCTGTGTGTGGGTGGCCCTCAGCTCTGCTCCCACTGCTCCATTATCCACCACCTCCCATTAGTCCTTCCTCCTGTGTGGCCCTGCATCTGTTACCTACGTAGCACAGGAACACCTCTCCTCTGACCTTTCTGGGGGGTGCGGAGGACTCAGCTGAAGGTGCCAGTTCTGCCTGCTGCTTTCTGACAAGCCCAGGAAAGAAAGCAGATGTCACCCACCTCTGAGAGCAAAGACAGATTGCAAATGGCCCTGGGAGCATCAGGACAGGCTGATGGCTTTCCCATTTCTTTACTAAAGTGAATTCTGGAAAGGGGGGGTGAAAAGGAAGGTGGCAGGAGCGAGGGGAGGCAGAGCATGTGCAAGTTGCTCCCCTGACAGAAGTAAGAACAAACAGTCACATCCAGATGCTCAAGCAGAGTCATGATGCTGAAACTTGAAAGAAAACAAGAAAAGTCAATTAGTGCCATACTTCTTTTTTTGCAGGACTGGGTGCTCCCAAAGGATGAAAATGTAGCCTACACAAAGCCTAAACAACATTGTGTTTTATCAAGGGGGAAAAAAATTTAAACTTCATTGTTTCCAATGGGAAAATCATCCCTGTCGTGTAGTGCAAGTACATCCTGACAAAAACTGCTGCTGATGATAAAAGCTCATGCAAAATTTTGAGGGAATGGTTCCCAAGATCCTTAAATATTAACTTTATGGCACTCGGTTAATGTCTTTGCTGCAGAGAAATGTAAGGTTGATGGAGAGAGGACTGGCAAGTTCTGAGCCATCTCTCAAAACAGTGAAGAGTTCTCTAAATCAAATGGCGTTATTATCAATAAAAATGACATTCCATTTACTGCAGGTTTTGTAAGAATGCCTACTCTAGTCACAGAAATCTGCTGTTGATTGGAAAAACCAGCAGTTTTCAAAGCAATGACAAAAATTACCTGCCAATCTCTGTGTCTAGCATTTACTTTTCCCCCTTCATTTAGCTGCCTTGATAGCAACACTAATTTAACTAAATTACTGCAGTCTGCCCAGACAGAGACAGTTATATCAATAAAAAGGTGTTAATATATTTATAGGTGGTATCAACTAATACTCATATCAACATGGTGGTTATATAGATTTAATATATTTATATTTCTCCCACAGTCACTGAGTAGAGGGAAGCCTTCTGAATAAACAACACATGCTGTGGTAAGCATGTGCAATAGTCGGTAAACCTTTATATCAGCTTGATATGATTGCTAAAATTGAGATAAAAAATCTCTTCTGGGCTACTAACAGCTAGAAGTTTTTAAGGTAAAAAACTGTATATTAGTGGTGGATTTATTTTAATTTCAAAGGTAGACACATTTCAGACAGAACACACTGAAAAAATGACACATTCAGTGGTTCTTCTTTGACTGCGACTATTACAATATTGCTTCATCCTGTCACTCTTGTTCTAGAGATAATTTCTTTTTCTTATTCCAAGCAGAACAAAAACAAGTGTGAGCCTGCCTTTTTGTTCCACCTTTGGGCAGTACTAGGGCAGGGGAAGTTGTCTTTTGATGGTGTGAAATAACAAAGAAATAGATGGACATATAACAGAGCTGGCAATTATCCTTTGATAATCACGTGAATTGTTAAGGGGTATGCAAGAGGGGAACATGTCTGGCCATGCAGAGTCCCAAGTAATCCTTATTTTTTTATTACTGTGTCTCCAAATAGCTTAACTTGTATTCAATATCATATAAAACTTATTTCATAATAGGCCGTGAGTCAAAGCAGTCTTCAAAAATTTGGTCCTGAAATTTTTATAACATCTTGATAAATTATGCAGTTAATTTGGTCATATTTTCTTTAAAGTGACAGCAGTGGCTGTTTGAAGCTCTGAGTGTGCAGTAGCCGTTCTCGTGAAGATGAAAGGAGAAGTAGAGAGTAAAACTCACCCATTTCAGAGAATGCTCTTCATAGATGCAATCAAAGCCATCTAAAGACTTCTTTGTAGAGCAAGTGAGAAATTTTTTCAATTTATGATTCCAGCCTACCCAGTGGCTAATATTGACTTGCTAAAAATTTCTGTATGCTTTCATTTGAGAAGGGGGAAAAGTTAAAATTTGTGTATTCAAAATATCTTCTTTTGAAATTTAAGCCAAACCACAATATACTTTTACCTGAGCTATGTGCTCTAAAGATTTTTAATCACAAACATTTTTGAGATTTTACTTTTGCATTGGAAGCAAAAGAAACGTGTTTAAAACTTGAATATACTCCCATTTACCTCTCTTTTTTTTTTTTCCCCAGGGACAATTGAGTTTGGAATAGTTTGTTTCAATGGACATGGAAGTCACAGGTGGAGAAAACTGGCAATGTGATGCTTTGACATGGTCCCATCTTCCTTCTCCCAAAGGAGTTTTCTGTAAAATAAATAAAATTCCAAAATACAGGGAAACTATTGCACCTATTTTTTCTTATCAACGTTGACCTTGTTATTCACCTTTTCTTCCACTAACATGCTGCTTGTTCCTACCTCTATTTTGATCTCTTGAAGTGTGATAAAAATGCTTGGCTACAAAATTACTACATGAGAGAAGCCAAACATCTGAGGAAGAGATAAATTCAGTTCATTAATCAGTTGCTTTGCAGGAGGAGTCACTGTGCTCCTCTTGCAGAATTATTTCCATGTGCAAAGTATTGTAGACTTACCATTAATGTCTTGAGACAGAAGAAAGCAATTACTGTAGCATTTTAAAGCCTCAAAACTTTATGAAAATTGTAGATATTAGATGTTATTGGTTCTGAGTCTGAGACCATGAAGGTTGAAAAGTTTGCCTACTGAGAACTATAGAGATACGTCCCCATAACTCTGACATAGTACAGCTTTACTGCCACCTCTTGCCAAAGCACAAGTTGGAGACCTTATTAAAGGAAGAGTGTAAATTCATAGCTTACTTCACTTACTTACAACGGAATAAAAGAAGTCTTACTTTATAACATGTTCTGCTATTTGGAGGACACTGGCAGCCAGTAGATTTTAATCTGAGTTTTCCAGAAAGATGATCTGTTTTGATCCAGCTCTCAGAGGAAATAGATGTTATGCCAACAAAATCACTTATTTTTATCTTTGAATGATGTCTTGAAAAATATGTGATATTAAAGGTTTATTTCTTAACTGAGAGAGAGAAAAAGTAAAAAAATAATGGGACTATTATTCCACAGTCAATCTGAGACTATCTACCTTTTACCTTCCTCTCTTGGTTATGACTTTCATTTCTACTGCCAGTAAATTTCAGAAGGTTTATTGTGGTTAGTGTTGCATACCTCAGCCCTGGTATGGTTGATTATCTCATTCTCTCCATCCACTTGATACAACCTAATCCATTAGCAGTGATTTTCCTACTGAGGACCACAGCCATTATTTCCCCTCTGATACATGAACAGACATAAAAACAGATAGCAAAGAAAACTCAGATGACAGGCTCCAAATTATAGAGGTCATAGTCAGAAGTCTTTTATGCAAAAAGCAGCAACAACAAAACCTAAATTAATAACTGACAGTGAAATAAATAAATGAATTAGAGATTCCAATACAGCAATGACACTCTGGGAGTAAAGAAGAACAGATTAATGTTTCTCTCAGGAGAGAGAAATTAAATGCCTAGCACTATGAGCAGCAGAGATGATGAAACTTGGTTTCCTGCAGATCTGTATCTCAAGTCTGTACTGTCCTCTGGACTCTCTGATGTTTAAGCAACATGACTCCACATCAGCTTTCCCCCTGATGGGGTATGAACCTTCTGCCTCCTCTACCTGACCAACTATTTTCACAAAGCTTGTAGGGGTTTATTATTTTTCTTATCTTTACATTTCTGGCAAGCTTCAATGAAATCAACTCACATGTCAAAATATTTGGACTCAGGGTGGTGGAACAACAGATCACCAGACAGAAAAAATTGCAGCATGTTTTCATAATTCATAATTACTCAGAAAAAAACAAGCTAAAATAAAACCTATTTGAACCAAAAGTTAGACACACCTGTTATTTTCAGGGATAAATGGGGCAGGGGGGAAGAGATGAACACAGAATTGGGATGACACATGAAATTATCAAGAAAGGATTCAAAGGCAGAGATTGAGTTTTGATAGAAATTAGAAAAAAAAGTGGGCAAAGCCCTACATCTAATGGGAAAAAACTCCCAAACCTGCTGCCATGGGAAAACCAGCTCTTTGGAAATGACAGGACAACTCTGCTTTCCAGCAGCCTAAAAGAAAAACTCTGCAGCCTCCACCCCAAAAATGGTCTGAATCACATTTTCTGAGAGTGAGAAAACCAGTCACAGGCACATTAGGTGCTGCTTATGCCCAAGCTCTTCTGTCACTCATCTGTTGGCACAATTTTTATCTAAATGATTCTCAGAAAACTTCTGAAACTCACTAAGGTGAAAAAAAATGGAAAAGAGGCAATGGCATGTGCAATTTAACTAACATCTCTTTCCTTGAGCTATTCCATGAAAGAAGAGACAGAGAGAGCTGTCTGCTTTTACTTACCAATAAAATAATATGAGTAAAGAAGGTAACAAGCAGATTTCATTAACATGCATTCATTTGGGGTAATGGATTTTCTATACAGGATATGCACCAACACCAGAAGTGTTCAATGCCAGGTTGGATGGGGCTTTGAGCAACCCAGTCTAGTGGAAGGTGTCGCTGCCCATGGCTGGGGGATTGGAAGCAGATGATCTTTAAGGTTCCTTCCAACCCAAGCCATTCTATGATTCTGGGATTTAAGTGTGTTTGAATGCTATCACTGCTATCACTGTGCAGGTTAGAAGCATTGCTGCCTCCCTGGGCTCTTGTGGTCCAGAGTTTGTCTCTGGCTATTGCACTGTGTTTAACTCTGTTTGTTGGACTTGAATCAGAACAAAAGGGAAGATTGTGCAGGACTGGGAAGTGACTGACTCAAATCTAGCTTCTGTTAGTGCCAGACTGTTGGCCTGCATGAAATTAATCTATCCACATACCATTATCTCTTTAATAATTAAGATCAATCTCATATAGCTGGATGTTTGAATAACATGTAAAGCAGAGTACCACCCTAGCCAGAAAAGGGCCAAACTAGTGCAAAGTTTGTATCACCTTAAGCTTTTGGGCAGGTTAAATTTCAAGGCACAAATCTAGACTAGTCTCAGTGATATTTTGCAGCGGATGAGTAATTCTCTTCTGCAGTGAGTCCTAGTAGGCCACACCCAAATGTAGGAGCTCCATTTCTGCTCATGCAGAAATGTTGAACTCGGTGTTTCCTCCCATGGAGGGGGTTGTAAGAAAAGGCCCCCACTTTCACTGTAATTGCTGTGGTGACAATAAAGGTGTTCATCAATCCTTCCTTCAACAGCATGAGCAAACACAGGTGAAGATAAATGGTGAGACATGAACCCAAGTGGATCTCCTGCCCTCACCCACAGAAAGGAAAGAATGCAGTATCTACAATCTGTGTCCTCAATGGTAGGCACCTGCATTATACGCACCTCGGCAACTATGCAGATATTTACCTGCACGACTCCATCTCTAAAACTGCACTGGCAAGACTCTGTAAATTAGATAAAACCACAAATCCTATTTAAAACAAACAAACCAACTCCTACCTGTTCCATCCATCTCTAACTAAAATTTACTACCTTGACATTAAAGTAAAAGTTTTAACAGTATCTCGAAAGCTGAACTAAATCAGCTTCTTGAGATAACCATGAAGAACAGTGCCATTTGGTTCAGTGCAGTATACATGTACACTGAAAGGGGTTTTTACAGACAAAGGAAATCGGGCTTAGCCTGATTTCCCTCCTAAATTAATGCAAAAGCTTTGGCTGGACCGAGGCTTGGTGACCTGCTACAGGACTTGCAATATCTCAATCCTCTGCTTGCCAGGACTGGCAGGACCAACCTCCTCAGCTCACTCCTACAACTGCAACCTGCCTCATGGAATCCTGAAAAACACTCCCAGGACATGCTGAGCATGGAAATTATACTGCATGGCCTTGACTCATTTACACACAACAGCTCTCCAGAAAACATGAGGCAACTATTGGAAGAGTGAGCCCTTGTGGGGTTGAGTATATGGCAAATCTCTCAAGCTTTACTTTCATCCTCCTCGTGATGCTGTGGGGCTCTGAACTTCATCAGAAAAAATGCTTATTAGTGATTCAGCTCTGGGAACGCCAACTGATTTAAAGCAGAAAATGTACCCTTTGAAAAAGATCTGATGGGAATCTTCTCTTTCAAATCTCTCCTCAAGACCTGCCTCTGCTGCAACATCTATCACCCAAATAATGATCCTTACATGTTAACAGCAGTCAGGGACAACCCACACCTCTTATTAAAGCTGTTTTGCAATGATTCATAAACACCATGCTGGGCCCACAGATAATTTATATCATCTTGTGGTATCATCCTCACCTTCTTTCCTTTCTTACTGCCTCCTTCATCTTTAAACTTATTTGATATATTTTTTACAGAAGCCTATCCTTCTCTGGCATTGGGGCAACTCAACATGCTAGCCAGATGGCACTTATCCTGCAACTGCAGTTCTGCACTGATGTCTGGGGGGGTGTCTATCTATGTGTACATCCTTATATGCACGTATAGATGTTCACAGGCATGCATGGGGTGTGTGTGTGTACATATATATATATATATATATATTCACGTGTGTATATACATACATGCATTTATGTATAGGCACTTGCCTGGGAGTGTGTATACATATATGTGTGTGTGTGTACACATCCCTCCACACATATGCCTTTCATTCTCAGAAAAAATTACCTGGAGCTTCCTACAACAAAGCTTTGACACACAAATTGATTCATACTTTTTACATTTTTAAGTCTTGGAAATCAAAAGTAAACAAGCCAAAATTCTCTTAAGTAAGTTTTTAGTATCTGATGAGGAGAATATTTTGGTTTTAAGTAACATGAATTAGTTCCCTTAAATATACATAATTACATTATTTGAGAAATTAAATAGCAGGATCAAATAAGAGTTTACATCTGACAGACAAACCCTCTTTAAGCAAAATGTTAAAACACAAAACTTTTAATACTTTTCCTTCCCCTGGTAGTCATACAAAATAAAACCAAATTTGTCATCATTCTAAGTGAATTTTAAGAGTTAGAAAATCACTGCTTGTTTTACTACCTCTATATACATTGTAGAATTTCTTGCGATACGAAAGGTGTTTGCAATAAAATGGTAGGTAAAGCAGTACAGGATAAGCTGAAAATGGGTTTAGTCTATTAGTGGTAGGGACATTCATTGCTATGAATGACAGCCAGTCTTCTTTGAAATCAGTTTGAGCTTTGCCACCATGGCTTCATCCAGGCCACTGTGCTAGGACAGAGACCAGGGTCTCAGTATGATTATCTGGCTTGATTACTTCAACCAGTAACACCAGTGCATGGAAAAATTAAACATTAGCAATAGTGAAATATCAGTTCATTATCACATGTGGGATAGAAATCTTTTCAGTATTCTGGCAAGTTCAAATGAGCAGGTACCAATGGATTCTGGCCCCATTTATACAGGTGTCTCCGATAAAGACTATAAAGCTGTCTTTGAGCACAGCTTTGCCTATTACATAGCAAACTCCTAGTGCAATCACCACTGCAATGCACTATTCCACAGGCTGCTCCCTATACAGAGCCTATTGCAGTCTAGACTACAACCTTCTCCATTTGGACATCCAACTTCCCATGCTTCCTGAAGAGACTGTCAGTGACTTTTCTCCAGTGCATGAACATAACAGAGCAGCACAGCCTCAGTCCCATTAAGACTCAGGTGGCTGCTTGGTAGGCTCCTGGTCACAGTTTTGAACACAGCACTGCTTTTTCTCCCCACCTGAAAGCTCTTTAAAAGTTTCACATCCAGCTGAATGCTACATCAGTGGCAGATTATTTAATAAAAGCACCCAAGCAGACCTGAAAAGATTACGTTCTGAGGGTTCCAATAGGGGTTTCGAAAGTCTTTGGAACTGCCCACTCACAACCCCATACTTGTCAGAGCAGAATTACTGCTCATCTCTTCCAAAGCCATCCTGGAACCCAGGGACTTCACCCACCTGTATGACTTCAGGCCTTAAACCAGCAGCCAGGAGATGGATGCAGTACTTTGATCCTGTATGGAAGTTTCCTCAACAAAGCTGAATTCCATAGTGGCTGAAAAAAAACCACATCTGAGTTTCACACTGTCTGGACAGCATGAAGCTCTCTCCTAGAGGACAGGCTTTTGTTCACTGCTGCCCTTCAGATTCCCAAATAGCATTTCCCTTATCAGGTAACAAGGAACACTCTCAAAATTTACCATTATCACAGTCCAGATGAGAGAATATCAAGGTCAGAGAGCCAATTTGTAAAGCCAAGTTATGCTAAACAGAACACTATGCTAGAAGTTAGAATATTATACTAAAAACTTTGCTGCTGGAAAGCCTCCCAACATCTTCCTGTGCCTCAGAACCAAACTGAAGGTGAGGAGTACTCATCACCTTTGGTAAACCAGGCAAACAAATTGCATGTACACAGTAAAATGGCTCTTTTATTAGAAGCCCTCAGTTGTCACTTAGACTGAGCAGCTGTTTAAAGGATGGTAGTAGCTGCTGTGGCCGAGACCCTGTCATCCTCAGCTCCTGTTTCAAGCCATTCATGGTATTCTGGAAACCAGTATCAAAACTACATGTCAGAAAGCATTGAAATATCATCAAAGATAAACAGAAAATGAAACAGCTGCACCAAGTTGACTTAAAATATATAAAAGCTATAGAAATCAGGTATTAGAAAGTAAAAGTCTGGGGAGAAGATTGCAAATCTGCATAGTGAAAGGTCAAAGCTCATTTCTTTTAACCTATCTTTATTCTACTTGTCTACTTGCTTCTTCGGCCATACGTGTGTTTGCATCCAAATCTCCTGGTTAAGTTGTGGATTTTCTCTAAGGAGTGTCTCATCTCCCTGACTAAAATCTGAGCTGGCACCTTGGACACCTGAGCCATATGCCACTCAGATGCCCCTTTCTGTTTCTAGTGACACAGGAACAAGATTTAAACCAGATTAAAACTTACTTCTTTTGTTGAACTGCAGACCAAGTTTTCACAGAGATACTGAACATTTTGCATAATAGGAGAATTCAAATACTCTGTTACAATACAGCAGTAAAGCTCCTGACCATATTTTAAACAACCTTATTAAACCAGACTTGACATGCCTCCAGAACAACATAAATCAAGTGACATTTCAAAATATGTCCTGAAAAATCACTACAACAGAAATTACTTCAAAATGACATTTCAAAATATGTCCTGAAAAATCACTACAACAGAAATTACTTCAAAATAACATTACCTGGGCATTTAGGTAGTAACTCTATCCAGGTTGAATTAAGTCCTATTGAATATAATGCCATAGACTCACAACCATCATCCTTGCTTTGCTGTCTCCTAAAGTTTGGCTTTTTTTTTTTAATATTCTACAGTGTCCTTCTAACTTGCAGGTTTTCCATTGATCCTTATGCCCATAATTCATCACCAGCACACCTAAGTATTGCCTTTACTGTAAAAAAACTCCAAACAAATAAACTGCCCCTATTCTATGAACAAAGTCCCCTGAGTGTGTCAGCTTCCACCTCTTTACACCATCAGAAAGGAAGAAGAACCACCTCTTGGTCACTCTAAAGAAAAACAAACCCCACAGATTATCCTTCACTAGACAGGAATTTGAGAGGGGTTAGGCATTCATGAATCATACAAACTCCTACACAAGTCTCTCTCTATTATCTTGCAGTCAAGTCCATGTCCACAGAATGCATCTGCCTGCCAAAGGAGTAAGGCATAGGAAAAGAATCTCTTATCCTCATTTAAATACTCATGTACAATTTAAAAAAATATATGCAATGCTCTGCTGCAACCAAGGACATAGGAAGAGGAGCGCAGAGCCCCTGGGCACATCTTGCCACAGAGGTGGTGAATGGCAAGCCAGGGTGGAGTTCACCAAAGCCCCTGAAACTGGGACAGGGATGAGTTCCCCAAAGTGTCCTGAGCAAGACCCTGGGGTTTACCAGTCACCATGTGGCTATTCTTTGTGTAGGTTATTTCACAAGGTATTCGAGAAGGAAAAAGGAATCTATCAACTTGCAAAAACTGATTAAAGAAATCTAAAGGAAACTGAAGCTTGCATGTAGAGTCCCTGAGGAAAAAAAAAAAGGCAATAAATTCCTACAATTTGGTGCAATGCAGTGTATTCTAAGGGCAAGAACTTTTGTTCTTCAGAATTATTTTTATAATGTCACCTCTACCAGGAATGATTTAAGAGCTTTCAGATAAGGGAATGAATTTCATCAGAGGCAGAGAGATCACCTCAAGTCTCCCTTTAGCTTCTTGATGAATAAAATACCTTCCTCAGCCCACTTCAGCATCTCTCTATTACATTCAGGTGGGACTCTGTGTCTCAGTGTAAAAAAATCTTTTAAAAATGAGTATAGTAAACATAAGTGTATTGAATAGAGATGAGTTTTTTGACTAAGTTTTAAGCAGCTTTAAAACTATCTTAAACCAAGTATATCCAATCTAGTCCTCTGAACAGCTGTTACTACATGGTGCCACTGTGCCTGCTGCAAGTAAGAACAAATAGTATCTCCCATTTTCAGAAAGTGAAGACTGTTGTAGCATTTCAGGGGCTTTACATGTAGGAATTTATACTTGCCATTGTCAATGGCTAAATGCCATTCCTACTTGCATGTAGGAAACCTCTCCCTTAAACTAATTACACTTCTTCCAATGCTAGATACAGCAGAGTATTATCAAAAACATAAATAAAGACCCCATACAAATTCCCCTCTCTGTATAGGGGAGATTCCTGCTGAGTCTCACCTACCAGGCACTTCCTTCGCCAGCATCTATCAGTTCTTAGAAAATGTAAATGAAAAAGCAAAGGAGTTTTGGAGCTGGGAAACCATTTGCAATTCACTCCTTCAGCCAGCACAAGCAGCTGCTAAAAAAGGGTGTCAGTGGGATCTTCACCCATTGTAATTCTTCTGCATATCTCCAGTAAGGAAAAAGAATTTTAAATATTGCACACTCAAGTCATGAACCACCGAAAACAGCACTATGCTGGGTGGCCAGAGTCTGAGCTTGCATAAATCCCTTGAACAGGAACAAGGATGAACCTGAAATGTCCTATGTAAGTTCCTTCAGTTCATCTCTAGATACTATAGATTATTTTGAATATTGAGGTATTCTATTCTACCAGGATCTTTTCACTCAGAGATACTTGATCTGGAAAAAATATTTTGTACAAATTTCCACCATCTCCACATAGTATTCATAGTCATCCTACTTCTTATATACAGACAGTGGAGGAGCAGCGTTGTTGGGTTAAACCTGATAACAAAGATCCCACCTCGCACAGCACTTAGGTTTCCTAAAAGCTTATGTTAAGGAAAGAAACTCAGACTGCTCCATGTTCCGAGAATACTGGTTAGTACACTGGAGAAATGAAGATATTTATAAGTGGGATATGATTACAAAATTACATCCAGACAGAGGGTACAACTGTGCTACAAATACTTTGAGGAGAAAACACAAGAGAACTTTCCAAATTCACAGGTAGTATTGGCATATGAAGAAAATGGTTACTAAGAAATTATATTTCCAGCCATCTGGAGACTGACATTGTGGAACAGATTTCCAGAAAAAAATTTCTAGGAACAAAAACAAAACCCCCCAGTCAGTTTTCAAGATAGGACTGGATGTGTTTGCAAAAGAGGACTATTCGGCATGGTTTTGTACAGGGAAATCCACCTCATACTCTACCTCTTGTTCCCAAGGTAGGGATAACCTACAGACATTTCTAGGGCACCAGGGCACCCAAAGGCTGTTCAAGCAAACTGTTGGTCACATCAGCTTTCTGTGAGGTGCAACAAAACATTATATGCGAACAGTGCAATGTACTTAGGAAACCATGTATCTGAAATATTTAATCATGAAGAAGCAGACAAAATGAAAGCTTTAAATGCTCATTTAGGGGAAAGAGCTATCTACAGCCCACAGCATATTGAAGGGCAATGAATGCAATTACTGCTCACTGCTGTATTTCAGGAGTGCTTGATCATTTCTTCTTAGCATGAAATTTACATATTAATACTGGAAATGCCAATTGTTTGTTCCTTGCATTATCACTCTGTGATAAGCATGTGTCATGAATGCATACAAATAAGGAGCTTCCTCCTGTCTGACAGGAAACACAGCCAGAAGTTATTTACAAAGGAGTCCAAGTCAGTCTGTTTCATACCATAATGAATCACCTGCCACATTAGTGGACACCTTTCTTTCCTCCACACCAAGCAGGCATAGAAAGATCCTGACAGCAGAGCTTGTACTGCTCACTGCATGCCAATTAGTAACACAAGCCTTTTTGCTATGAGACCAACCTACAGATGTGCTGGAATTGTGCCTATGTGCCTCCTCAAGGCACCACCTTGTACTTATGTTCCTTACAAAACACATAAGTTAAAACCCATCTTTGAAGAAAATCAAGGCTTGTGAGGGAAAAAGAAAGTCCGAGAGAGGGACAGAGCAGAAGTGCTGGGGAAACCTGAAAGCAGGGCTGATTAACAGCTCGGTGGAGCCACAGTTTCCTGCTGGCAGGTGGTCTGAGTCACAACAGTCACCTGAGTCCTCTGACACAGACCAGCCTTTGGTCACTCAGTCAGCAGTGAAGAACAGTGTTAACTCCATGTATCCAACAGAATGGATATAAGCAAAAATATCTCAAGACACTTCAGTCAGACTAAAGGTCCATTGATTCCTGTAACCAGACTCTGGCTGTGGCTATCAGCAGATGCTCCTGTCAGGAAACATGGCACACAGAGGGTCCTGCTGACCACAGTCAATCTTCCCAGTAAGCAGGTGTTTGGGCCTGCTCTGTGCCAGAGCTTGTTCTCAATGGCCTTGCTTCTCCAAATCTATTCGATTTGCATTTCTACTTTTACATCTGACATAGACAACAACGAGTTCCTGAGCTGTATTATAGGCTGTGTGGAAAAGTACTTCTTTGTTTTCAGCCAGATGTCTAATAGCACCATTACACTGCCCATACTGCACAGGCTGTGAGAGACAGGGAATGATCATCCCCAACCAACCTGCACCACATACATCTCAGTAGTCTCTTTCTCAGGCTAAAAGTCTGTCTTGGGTTGAGCTGGCAAAACACTAACTGTCCAGGACAGAGGCCTAGCTGAACTTTTAAAACCTAAATTTAGGCCCATCTGGCCAAACCTGTAACAAAGCCTTAACTCATTTAATCTGTCCATGTGCAGAAGCCATTTCAAATTTCTGGTTAACCTTATTGTCCTTCTCTGTATCTTTTCTAGTTCTACGATATCATTTTGAGACAAAAGGATCAGCAATTAGTTCCCTATTCAACACTCCAGATAAGTAACAGTGACAAAGATGGTTTTTATCCTCTATTCCTTTACTTATAAGTTCTAACATTCTATTTGCCTTTCAGTTATCAATAATAATTATTTATAATTGTTATAGTGTATAAGATTATTATTAGTTTTATTACAGTATTATAAATTATTATTATATTACTATTTGTTTTCAGAAAATTATGTAAAATAACTTCAAATTGTTACAGCTAATAGGGCAATTATCATTTCATACATATATTTGTGACTGTGTTTCCCGTTACTTAAAATATCTGGTTCCCAGAGTTCATCTGCTATTTCTATTTTACAGCCAATTAATGTCAAGAAGTCCTTCTAATGTTCTTTGCAGTTAGTCTGAGCTTTGGTTATTCCAGAAAATTTTGTCTGATCAAGCAGCAGTTGTCACCACATCACTCACCCTGTTTCTCAGATCATTTATGAATACACTAAACAGAACAAAGGCTGGAGCTGTGCACACTCCTCTCTGTTGTGAAATAGAGATCATTTACTCCTACCCTGTGGCTTCTTTCATGTAACCAATTATTAATCCAGGACATCTTAATCTCCTCAAGAGTCTTCAGTTAAAAGTGTTGCTGAAAGTTTTTTTTTGATTTGTTAGTAACTGCATCACCACTACTCATAATCTTTGGAGAACTAGAATAGATCTGTGAGGAATTACTTCAGCCTATGAAATCTCCTTTGACTCTTCTCCATTCTGTTGTATTTCACCTCTCTACTGTTTTCTGTCATTTTTTACAGCTTCTACTGATTTGTCCAACACAAAAGTCAGAGGTATTATTCCATGGTTCTTTGAATTCTTTCTGCAACCCTTTGATAAAAACTTTGCTGCTTCCTAACCATCAAAAAGAAAAAAAAACATTTTAAACAGTAGGTTGGAAGCTACAACTAATTGTTCAGCAAACTCAACCCTGGATTCCACAGGTACATACTCAGCTCATACTGCCTGATGTAATGAGTTTGATTCTTCTCTTTCCACTGACTTTTCTAGAAGTCTTCTGGTGTAATCTCATACTGAGACAGTTCCTCAGACTTGCCTCCTATAAAGGAAGATTTTAGAGTAGGGCATCTTGCACGATGAATGTCAAATGAAAATAACTAATTTTAAGCTTAGTTCCTTGCTTTCTCTGGGTTCCCTATAAGTCTCTCCTGCTGAATTTGAGATGTCAGTATCTTCATACAAAATGAGTTGCTCTAGTTCATATCTCTTCATTTTTAGACTTTTATTACTGGTAGAAAAGTATTCATATCCATATGAGTTTTTTCAGTAGATATGAACTTGATCGAGTTTTCTGTGTTTCATGCTTTAATGGATTCTGATTTTTTAATATTGAGCAGTGAAAAAAGAGTCCTTATTTGCCCACACACAATCAGTTACACAGCCTCATGTTTTATAGCATCCTATGCCTAAGCATAAGAAATACTCCATCCCAGAAGGTCTAACCACCTCAATGGTGAAAGATAACATAACAAAGAAAAAAATTCAAGACAGCTAGCACTTTCATTCTTCTGTAAATTAGAGATTCCCTCCTAAAAAAACCCACTGTATTTAAATTAGAAGAGTAGACTATATTATTTAGACATAGTCTTAAATGAAGAAGGAAGATTTATATTTCTGTTCTGGGTTTATCATAGGTCTCTGTACAAACAGCAAATCTTCAATGTCATATTTATACTGCCACATGCTGTGATTTTTCCCGCCTGAGAAACTCCAGGGAATATGCCCTCTGCTCATCTGCAGTCGTGACAGTATTTAAGCTTCCATTTGTACAGTGAGCCAGTAGAAAGGAATGAAAGCACTAAACCGTCCTTTTAAATACACAAAATAGTCTGGCTGAATTTGCCACCAGCATTTCAGTGCTCACTCACAAAAAAGAAACACAGCATTATCTCTCTCCAATTACACTTTTTGTTTCATAAGATATCAACACTGGGTATTGCTTTGATGATGAAGCTGACAAATGACTTCTGTTCACAATTCAGCATCCCCAAATATTCATCACCAACATTTGCTTCCATTTACTTTTAAGTAAATAGTTTCTAGCAGCATTATGTCTAGACCTATTACCTCTAATGGCAGTTTTATCCAGGCCTCTTAAAAATAAGTTGGTGATCTTTTCAGCCATATTTATGATGATTTATTGAGAAACTTCTGGCTTTAAACAGGCCTATGGGGATATAGTGTTGTACAAGACGAAGCGTTTTTAATCCCCCATGCCCCACCCTCAAGAAATCCACATGGGATTGTGCTGATCCTCAGCTGCCTGACTGCTCCTTGCACACAAGCTCTGTTGCTCCAGGCACACAACCACTAAGATGATTAACCACCTGGGTCACCACCCAGGCACCAACAACTCAGAATTGCTGTTCTGCTCATCTCTTACCCTGTACACCCCCAAGTATCTGACAGTAAGAGGGGGACAGGGTGGGGGGGAAGTGTATATAAACACACAAATATATACACATATATGTATACGTGGGGATATTGAAAAAGAAAGTTCAGCAAGGAGTGCATGCATTGGTTGTTGCTCACCAGGGCCAAACTGCATATCTTAGGAACGAGAACACTGAGGAAGCCTGGTGTGTTGCTCTAAGGGAGACCTGAAACAAAGGATGGAGTGGCACAAAGGGTGCTGCAGTCATAATATGCCTAAATCAGTGCACATATGTTACAAAGTGTGGAGCAACACAAGGTTGTTGTGGTTATGCTCCGTTGAAAACAATGCAGCTAATGGAAACTAAGCCAAAGGAATGAGCCAGATAGAAATCAAATGCTGAACTTTACTTCATTAACTCAAAAATACATATTACTCTTCACACTCTACATATGCTAATGATTAAAGTCGATCAAACTCCACTTAAACATGAAATAACATCAACTGTAACTTTACCTTTTCCCCATCCCTCAAAGAAAATAATATAAATATAGCTAGAAGTGGGGGGAGATCAGAGAAGACTCCATCATAATTACTGAGGTTGGCCAATGGGCTGAACCTCTCTTCTTCTCCATAGGGATGCCAGTTGGGTAAAAATGTTCTTTTATGTGTGCTAAGTGATTACGTCAAGCTATATTTCATTGGTGATTAGAGCTTGTCTGTACATCACTTCAATACTGAGAGGCTACTGAGAGGCTACCTCTGCTACCCAGCTGCTGGTACTTGGGAAAGGAACCTCATTTTCTTTATGAAGAATATTGGTTGAAATAAACCTACAGGAGAAAGGCCGAAGGTGGGGAAGAGTATCAGTATCTCCCTCAGCAGCTTGGACAGACAGCAACAGGACCTGGAAAGTTCTGAGAGTTCACAAAGCTACCACATTGACCAGCACTATGTTGAAGCAACACTATATACTGAGATGTCTCACCTAAGTAAATGCTCCTGCAGATGTGGGCACTTGTTTGTGACTCCTGTCAGCACAAAAGCCCCTAGCTGCCAAAATTTATGATCCTATCTCACTGCTAACCTAAAAGGGCTACTCACACATCTAAGGACTAATTGCATGAGAAAGAATTGCTTCTTGAGGTTCTTAGACTTGCATGTTTCTGGCATCATCAATTAATGCAATTTAGCACAGCTTCAAAGAAATCAGTTAAGTGATGTGCAAGTTCTGGCTCCTACTATTGGTGTGTTTCAGAGGGAAGGTAATAGAGACAGAGATTTTGCATGAGAAACTTATGTCTCTACTAACATACTACAATAGATAAAGTAGGCTGGTAAGGTATCTTTATTTGGATTTTCATTACATTCTTCTTAAGGCTATTAAGCAAACTAATTAATAATGGGTTAAATGTCAAACCTATGTCCTGGGATTTGAAACTGATTGAAAGATGCAAAGGTAGAGAATTTAGGCATGCAAATGGTGAGAATTTACAGGTAGCTGTAGAGGGGCAATACTATTTAGCATGTTTAAGTTATTAGTAAACATTTATGAGATGATAGTCTGGAATTCTTTGGGTGACAGAAAAATGTTGAGATACATCAAACCTGAAGAAGGTTTGAGGAACTAAAATGGATGTAAGTACATAAGTAGATGTCATCATCTCTAAGACAAAATGACACTGGAATATTCTGCTCTTAATAAGAGCAAGTGTTGTCACCAGTTGTCCTGTCCTAAAGAGAAGCTCGAGCGATTTAAAACAAACCTCATCTACTAAGTTGGAGAAGCCTATATTCTTTCACAAAAAAGCATCAGTTTACCTGGTAATTACTGAAGCACAAGTCAACAGTGGAACATCTCTCCTATGAGGAAAGACTAACAGAGTTCAGTCCAGAGAAGAAAAGTCTCCAGAGAAACCTTATTATGGCCTTTTAGTACTTTAAGGGGACTAACAAAAAAGACAGAGAAAGACTTCAGTAGGTCTAGTAATGATAGGACAAGGGATGATGGTTTTAAACTGAAAAAGGGTAGGTTTAGATTAGATGTTAGGAAGAAATTCTTTACTGTGAGGGTGGTGAGGCACTGTCAAAGGTGCAGCTGTCCAATTCCTGGAAGTGTTCAAGGCCCTAACCCTAATGTCCCATGGCAGCGGAGTTGGAATGAGATGATCTGTATGGTTCATTCCAACCCAAGCTATTCTATGATTCCCTTTCCTTCCTCTCTCTACTTCCCCCTGCTATAATATTTCTGCGGACTGGACCACAACCATTGCACATCTGTTCACAGAAACCCTTTGCAGCTGCAAATGTTGATCTGGGAGAAGTAGCTGAGTGTACAGGCAAACAACAGTTCTTTTATCAAATTTTCTCATGGCTATTTCACACTCCAGGCACAACAGTGTCAGGAAATGGAGTCTTGCATATCAGCATTTATACAAAAACTTTTCTTGCCCACTGCCCTTGATTCTTGTATATCTGTGGGGGATGTATGTAATAACATATGTAATAATAAATAATAATAAACATATGTAATAACAGCAGTGCTGGGGGAAGTTCAGTTCAGTCAGTCACAGCTTACACACACAGGTAAATGCATTTTATTAACTGTAAGCTTTTATTTTCTGTTTTGGGCTCACAGGAGCCTTGTATGACATTTTTCTAAGGAAAATGGAATTGAATGATCTTTCAAGAAAAAAAAAAAACACATAAAACTCCCAATTATTTCAGCTCTATAAAATGCAGGACACAGGTCCAAAAGCCAATTTAAAATCTTCAACATAAGATCAAAAAATACTACAAAAGGATTTAAGTATTTTTAAACAGAAGAGTTCTCTTCAGGAGTCAAACTACTTCACAAGCTGACAACTTTCTGTGTTAATAACGAGCAGCTTCCCTTTGAAGCAACTTTTCACGTTGAGATCCGATGGAATAACTCAAAACTGTTACAAAACAGAAAAGCACTATAAATTCTATTTAGTGTTTTGACAGCTACAAAAATATAGTCACAGATAAAGATCTCAAGATGTGCCTAAAAACATTACTAATCCCTGCCTTACAGGGATTCTAGCTGATATATAAGTGGACAAAAGTATACAGGAAAGAAATGCAATAATAAGGAAAGAGAAATCCACTAATTAGTATCCTGTTTTGTGAGATCATATATAAAGAAATAGCAGGTCAACCAGGTATTTGAAAATGTTCCGCTTAAACCAAAGTGTGTTTACATTTGGGCAGAAATATTTGAAACAGGATATGTGCAGTCAGTATCTGCCAAATGCAGTCTCATTGTCTGAGAACAACATAAAGCAGAGAAGTAAGTAAAATTTCAAATTGAATCAATGGAGGGGGGGGTATTTTTAAAAAGAGTATTGGTAAGTAAATCAGTCAAATGGCAGAATCATGTGAGTATAAACATGCATTCAGACACTGAGGGATATCAGCAGAAGAAATTCCTGGCATTTTATCATTCCTGTGACATAGCACACAGTCGGTATATTAACTTAGCTAAACTTAAAATTCTGAACACAAAGCAAACCCAAAGCTCAAGCTCTCCATAAAATCAGTCAAGAAGTGGTATTTAGACTTCTCATTGGGTTTCTACAGAGAAGTGAATTTCATACAAAGTTTATATCATATCCATATACCCATTTCTCTTGCAAGTTTGTACCCACTGCAGAGAACTTTGTGAATGATAGTGTCTCAGTTAGAAAAAAACAAAAAAAAAAAAAAACAACAAAAAAACCCAAAAAGAAACTAAAAAAACCCCAAAGCAAACAAACAAAACCCGCCAAACATACAAACAAAACGTCTCTTAAGGACAGTGAGGAATCTTCCTGGACTAAAAAGAGGACCACCACAACCTATGAAATTAAAATACTTTAGGCAGGAAATGTAGAAAAGAGGATAACAGTCCTTTACTACAAATGTACAGAAAAAAGGAGACAGAACAAGCAACAACAACACAACCAAAACTTCCTTACGTTGAAGTCCCACTTTGTCCTTTGGTGCAGTTACAGCCACAAGCAGCAGGAATGCTGTTGGGGTGGACAAAGCCAAAGCCAAAGGAAGAGGCACAACTCCAGGAGTAGAACCCGATGTGGTCCCCAAGCCAGAGAGGGTGTGAGAAAAACACCTCTCAAGTTAAAAAAAAAAAGCAAACCAGAACTGGCCAGCCCTTTTTTTTTTTCCTCCCCTCCTCCTTCTCTGGTCTATCAGCCAAATTTGCCCAGGGAAAGAATGAGGCTCCCCTTTGTCTCAGGGCATAGGCAAAAGGAAACAAAGGCAAGTTCCATCTTTGCCAAGAAGGTTATCAGCTTTTAAATTACATAGTCAATAGAATTTGAGCTAGAAAACAATGAAACCTAACAGAGACTTTCTCCCCCACCCCCAGCTATGTGTCAGTGTGGAAAATTCGCCAGGTTAGCAGTGATAACATAATGCTTCCCAAGGACATAGGTGCTTTGCAGATAACTCACAAAACACATTCCTGGGTTTGTGCAGAATGTGTGGCAAAATCACAGTGTCATTTCTTTGGCATTAGTTAAAAGCTCTCTGGAGCAAAACTCATAGTTATGGTTGCTCATGATACCCATCATACCAGTAAGCCCTGATTTGTGTATATGTCAAAGGCATGAAGTTATCAGAAGACCCATAGCAACTATTTAAACATCAAGTAAGAAAATTTTCTTATTAGTTAGTTAAAAATATAAAGACGAGAGTGTAAAGGAATAAAAAAATTTAAAACTTCTGTCTTTAGTACCTCTTCCTTTATTTTCACACTGAACTTGAGAAAATTGTTTTTTTATAAAAGGGTGTTGGCACTTCAGAAAAAAAGGAAGTGATCTGTGGCTGTTTCCATGACTCTTGGAACTCACCTTATAGGATTAGCTGCCTGGACATGACACTGGAAATATGAGTCCTGCAAAAGAGAGTATACCTTTATTCAGGTCCAACAGCATGATATATTTGCTGCTTGGAAGGAAGGATTTGTCCAGTGACACTATTGCAATCTGATTATGTGACACTGCATGGTACCAGGAATAAACCGACATCAAAGACATCAAAGATAGAACCATGTATGGAAGAACATCTAAAAGCTTCAGCAGAGACACTCTGAAAATAGGGGGAGAAAGGATATGGAAAAGACCTAACCAGCATGCATCTCCAAGTAATGTGCCAGGAAAATGGAAGGATTGTCAATGAAGAGGTTTAATTCTGACAATCTTTTAATGGTGAAGAACTGGATGCATTTCACAAGGTTTTGGTTAATTTGGGCAGATTAAACTGCAGCGTGAAGGAACTTTACCTTTCATGCAAAACTGCCACTTCTGGCTGGCTGGCCCCAGGATAGGTACCCCTGTCCTACAGAAATGTCCTAACAACTAAGTCAGTCCCATTCAATTTTAGGTAACCTTTACAAAATACATAAATAGGAGCCCTTTTCCTTCCATCCTTCTTCCTTCTCTTCCCTTTAACATCTACCAGAGCATCTACACCTTACAAACTGGTTGGAATCCTTTCAGGTGGAGAAGGGAATTGAATTGTACACCCTGTGGCATGTTCTGCCTGCCCAGAATTACACTATGAAGATTATATGTAAGGAACTAACTGCTACTTTATCTGGTTATGTCTTATAGGAGATGACTACTGCTCCATACTGCTCCACTTCTGAGGAAAATTTCTGGTGCAAACAACTTAGTCTAGTGTGTGTGGAGAGAAGTACCCTCATGGAGGCACAAGTTGGATGACTACAAGTCCAAGCAAGGATGAGGATGAGATATGGAAGTTTATTTCCCACTGATCCTCATAGTGATTTGAGGCAACTTTCTCCTCCAAGTGCTGACTGTGAATTCCTTGTGAAGCAACCAGCCCTTGTAGGGCAGAGGACAGGCACTGTAAGGTTCTCTGCTGTGGAGTCCTATGTAGCAGTGGGAACTTTAAAACTGGACTACACACAGACACACTCAGTTCTCCAGCACCCAAATCTGTTGGTGGAATCAGAACAATGCTCATGTCACTGTGTTGTCTCCTGGAGAACCCCTGAGATCAGTATTGATGCACTATAAGTAGAGCGTACAGAGACCTACATTACTGCTGCTGGGGCCACGTGGGAATTGAAAGGATTTCCATCACCACTGGGACCTGGCAGTCTAACATTCTTTGTGAGCTCTGTGTTTTCTTTCTTAAACAATATTAGAATAATGATGTTTAATGCTCCCTGATTTGCATATAACTAAACTATATTGTGTGGTAATTTTTGCTTTGTTTTCTTACATATTATTTCTATTGTTACTGTAGTCTTTTGAGATTTGCCATCTATGCCCTGAGCATTAAAGAACTCACTAAGATGCCACTTATCTTAATCTTTTTTTGACATTTTACATATACAAAGTTCCCTGCATAGTGACAGGTTCAGTATTGTTTAAAAACAGCAGGAGAAAAACCCAATTAAACTTGCAATTTTCAACCAAGCAAGGCACATACGCAATTTGCTCGCCAGTTGACTTGCTCTGTCCTTGCCTCTACAGGACATATCTACAAGAATATTTTCCCCTAGGGCCACAGCATGTCCTAACCTAAAACTCTGCTACCTTTCTGCAGAAGAGAAATATAAATAAAACATATCCATAATGGCTTTCTTCACCTGAAATTTATATACTAAATTTACATTAAAAGGTAACATTTCAAAAGGCTCTCTAGATCTTGAAAGCCACCTTGACTTTCGGTTGCAGCTACCTTACACACACCAAGAGTTACAGTTTACCATGTTGTTCAGATGTGTAACTCCTACATACATAGGTAATAATTTAATTTTCACACATGCAGGAGGAAGACTGGACAGATTTATGTTCATAGAACTGGACTGCTCCTTTGACATCCCATCTGCTCTTCAAAATCAATCACATTAAGAAACTCTCAGTGTAATTCACAGGGAACCCAAACTCTGATTTATAGCAGACCTAGGATGCAATTTGTCTCCCACCACTCCAGCTGTCCAGAAGCTCAACACTTTAGGTAAGCAAATCTTCTTTATTTCCTCCATACTCAAGAGGATATTTTTTGATATAGATATCTTTCTGCTCAGTGATTCACAAGCATCTCCTGTTTCAGAATGTGCTGAGTAATTTTCTGTCTTTCTCTCAGTCCACCAATTAAGAGCCTAGATCACTTTCTTATTCAACACTTAATTTCAAAGCAATTAACATTAGAGCAAATGACTCTTATCCCTCGTTTAGTTATTGCTCATCAATTCAGGTACTATTTTTGTGCCAGGAATGACACTGTGACAGAAATCCCAGAGAACTGGGATAAAGTACCACTCCTCTGAGAATCTGTTCTGGTTTTGTCCGGGATAGAGTTCATTTTCTTCTTGGTAGCTGGTACTGTGTTGTGCTTTTGGGTTTAGTATGAGAATAATGTCAATAATGCACTGATGTTTGGTTTTTCCTTAGTGTTTACCCTAACTCAAGGACTTTTTACAGAACAGATTCTCTGCATTGACAAACAGTCGAACTACTGCTGATGGCTATAAAGATGAAGCGGAGAGACTTCTTGAATGTGTAGTGAAAGACATGGAATTTGGGAATCTTCAGGACAATGGATAGTTTCATCTTATTCATCAGTGAAAGAAAAGCTGAATGTCTCAGGCTTTTCAGATTTCTCACCAGAACAGTTCCATCTGAAGTCATAAATGCAGAGCAAGCAATAACATTCAGAACTATATAAATTCTGTCCAACAGGATGGACAATGGAAAAATCAGCTGCCTCAGTTGAAAGTTTTGCTATCTGAATTAAGGAACACAATCATTAGACCCTTGCCTTCCTTTGGATTTGAAGGATAGCAAACATCAAGCTTTGAGCTGCCAAGCTTGTCTCTGAACAGCAGTAGCAACAGTGCCACCAGTCTCTCTTTCACAATAAGTTCCAGTCTTGCCAGTGCACCACTGTATGGAATAACTCCAGCTTTTGAGAGCATTTATGCTGGTTGTACCTCGTGCATTTGGAGTGATGCCCTCACCTAGCAATTCTTCTGCGGTGAACTCTTCAAGCAACACTGCACTTCCAGCCTTTGGGGCTTTTAATGCATCCATAGTGACTTCTGCCTTACATTCAAGCAGTACTTTATTTGGACAGACTCCCAGCACCTCAGGACATAACTTCACATCAGTGTCTTCTGCGGTCACAAACAATACTATATCAGAAAAATTATTTACACCAAAGAGTATCTGAAGAATTGAAACAATCTGAAACCAAAACGTTTACAATGGGAAAGATGCCTCTGAAGCCACCACCACTAGAACTTTTAAAGGTTTAGACTTCTAGAGTTTATTTTGAAATAATATGGGTTTGTAACTTCTCTGATAGCTCAACTACACAATTTTGTGGTTAAGTAATGAAATAAAATGCATTCATTTCAGTTCAATTTTGTTTTCATCTCTAAGTCTTCCACAAGAATAAACTCTCGGGCAAAAAAAAAAAAATTAACAAGGCCAGGTTGGATGAGGTTTTGAACAACCTGGTCTCATGGAATGTGTACCTGCAAGGGGCAGTTGGAACTAGATGACCTTTAAGGTCCCTTCTAACCCAAAACATTCTATGTTTCTAGGACTTTTCAGTTTCCCATGCTCTGCCAGTGAGCAGGTGCACAAGAAGCCAGGAGGCAGCAAGGCCAGGACAGCTGACCCAAACTGGCCCAAGCGATATTCCATACCACAGAATGTCATGCCCAATATATAAACTGGGGAGAGTTAGCTGGGAGGGGGAGGTTGCTGCTTGGGGATGGGATGGGATGGGATGGGATGGGATGGGATGGGATGGGATGGGATGGGATGGGATGGGATGGGATGGGATGGGATGGGATGGGGTGGGATGGGATGGGGTGGGATGGGATGGGATGGGATGGGATGGGATGGGATGGGATGGGATGGGATGGGATGGGATGGGATGGGATGGGATGGGATGGGATGGGATGGGATGGGATGGGATGGGATGGGATGGGATGGGATGGGGTGGGATGGGATGGGATGGGATGGGGTGAGATGGGATGGGATAAGCAGCAGTCAGTGTGTGGTAAGCAAGTCTGTTGTGCATCACTTGTTTCACTTGGGTTTTATTTCTCTCTCTCATTTTCAATAAAATTGTTATTGTTGTTGTAATTAAATTTATTTGAATTCTTAAACTGTTCTTATCTCAGCCCATAGGTTTTACCTTTTTTGATTCTCCTCCCCATCACACCAGGAGGGCATGGGGGAGTGAGAGAGCAGTTTTGTTGTTGATGTCTGGGGTTGAACCATGACAGAGTCAAGAGTGCAAGAGTCCAAGATGTTAATCTCTATTCCACCAATATGTATGCACATATAACTAGAAAGCAATTAGATAAAATGCATGAGTCGTTATAGAAGTGACACCTTTCTCCCCAGATGTGGCTCTTACCACTACCCATTAGTGTCAGCTCCTGTGTCCCTGAAAGCGTACACTCCTGGATAACAGTGGCTGCAATGGAAGAACTGCAGAGAGCATTTGCTTAGAGTGGTTACTGACCCAGCAGAAGGACACTTTGCATTTTGCCTGGCTGAAAGCTGAATTATGACGAAAAGGAAAAGCATCTCTATTACTCCCCAATAAGCACATATGTTTCCTATCCAACAGCTCATCACCTGAGCTGAGAAAACAGTTTTAGGATGCAAATCCTACTCTCACCTTAGCATCAAAAGGATGGAGAGGTAGTGAGAGCATTCTATTTCCAGAAGCTGTTTCAATGTATCCCCATGGAGTGTCTATTGCTAACATCAATCCTAGATACTCAAAGGTCCCTACTAAATTCAGAAGGAAATTAAGTACATAACATGAATTTACAAATTGTTTTTCCAGAACAGATACTTAATGTTGGGTCCAGTGCAAAACATGATACAGGATTTGGGTGTCTGTCCTGTTCATGAATTGCTGAATATCACTTCCCTAGGAGTCTGGAGACACCTTGTGTGGAAATCACAGATAGGTACTGTGTTTTACAGACAGTAAGTCCAAAACTCATGAAAGAAGCCATAGCAACCATGCTTGCAACTGATTGACTTTCTTAGTTAAGATCCATTATCATGCAGGCAACTTACTGATCTTAGGATTTTTAAACAGGAATTTCCTTCATCCATTCTAAAAAAACAAAAAAGCATAAACATACAAATTAAGATAGATTTGCTCAGTGCCTTGCAATAGACTCATACCATATATGTGAATTTGTTTGGGTTTTAGCTTAGCTTCATTATTTGAATAGGAATTCAAAGAGCCTGTGGACCAGAGGTCTATTTGCATAGGAAGGCAAAATAATTTTGATCACTCTTTCAGACAGCTTCCAGGCAAAGATTCATGAGAGAGACCTACAAAGCAGTGGTAATAAACCCTTCCAATAACGGGATGTTAGACAGCTCACTGCAGTACAGTCTAAGGGAGATTAAGGCAAAAAATGGCCTTTAACATGGGCAATGCTTTTGAGGATCCTACTGCACCAGACAAAAGCTTTTCTTTCATCCTGCCTGGTGGCTATGCCTACAGCACTGTGCAGCACAGTGATACCCAAACTCTCAGCCTAGCTGATTCACTGGGAACAGTGAGGTCATATTGGCATTACCACAGTCTGGATATTCTGCTTCTCAGCAAGAATGGCTCCTGCATCATCCCTGCTATCCTGCTCAGGAAACTGCAGCTGTTCACCTGGGCTATCTGGCTTTGTGCATAAATCCTAAGTGTTGTGGGAAGTCCAGTCATAAGGAAAGGGGAAAAGATGCCATGCCAGACCAAGCTGTTAGCCCACCACAAACTCTCTTACCAAATATCAGAGAACAAAAGGACCTAAAAAAAATGTACACTCCAGAGAAAATCTTCCTAGAGGTATCTCCTAGATGGGCAAGGACAGAATCAGCCAGGGTTGCTTGATGTAAATAACTCAGTCCCTTAATAAGTTCTTCTTAATTGAACTTTCTCTTGCGCCTAGAAACTTGATAAAACATCACTTTTATTGACGCAGGGCACAACAAAGGAATAGCTGAAATTGGGAACCTACATTGCCCTCAAGAAATGCCCACAGAGCAGCATTGCTCAATCTGCAGTCTAAATGTAAAATACATTTTAGAAAGAAAAAGGGACACTTTTCCTGTTATGCATTCAGAATATGAGAATTGCACTTCAAAGGGCTGAATGTGCTCCAAGCAGAAGGGAACACAGCTCCTTTCACCTTCAAGAAGTGAAGCAGTCATTTACACTGAAACCTTCCAGCTGGGAAGCCACTGTTGGGGTTATATCAACAATTTGGCTGAGGTTACAAAAGCACATTGAATATTTGGGTAACAATGTTTGCTCATGTAAATTGTATTTAGAAAACTCACTCCCAGATTTTGTAAATATCAAGAAAATGTTGTATTTTGTGGCATTTGTAACTTTAGTATTCAGATACCTTGTTTTGTGACTTTTACTCCAAACCCTGATGAACAGGGTTGTTTGTATCACTGTGAAATCCAAAACCAAGCTGGCAGAGTCAGTCTAATACCCTCCTCACCAGAACATCCCACCTGCATTAAAATAATGGCTTAGCATAAAAGAGGGCCTAAAATACTGAAGAGATCAAAATTACAAGAATAATAGTTTTTCTTTTTACTTATATATTCCTGTTTAATAAATTTGTTTGTCTACTGAGACTAATGAACATACACTATCTGATTTGTTTGCTGAGTTACTGGAGTTTGCAAAACCATCTGGAATTTCTTTCTCTGAGCAGGGGATATGTGTCAGGTTTATGTTTGAATCACACGTTTGTATTTGTGGTCCAAATCCATCAAGAGACAGATACAAAGACGACCAACCACAGTCACTCTCCAGTAAACTCTTTAAATCCCTTCACTGGGCATGACATCAACCACAGGCTGTAGCTGTACCTGAGGTAAAGTGTGGCAAATCAGCATGGGAATGGATATAACTGTTTTACATAATAAAATATTTCCAGCTCTCAGTTTAAACTAAGGAGGAAACTGTGTATGTAATTTACAGAGTTAAATTTGTGAAATATGCTCTTCTTTCCTTTGTATTTCTCCATCTCAGAAACTTCTGGATTACAGGGAAGAGTGTGCTCACTGGAGAGAATTGTTAGCACATTTTCAAGCTCTAGTCTCAAAATTGACTTCAGAGAGAAGGCAAAATACTATTTCTTCTTGATAAAACATGAAAAAGAATTTTAATTTTCCTCTGGGTTTCTTGCTTTTGGCTGATTAATTGTACACAGATATGTTTATAAGCAATGAAGTACAATGTTAAGTTTATTCAAAACTGTTTATTACTCAAGCTAATCCTAAAGCTTTGGAGGAATCAGTGCAGGGATGCAGAAAGGATATTAAAGACTGTTTTGATGATTACCAGTCAAAATATTTCTGAAGACCAGAAATCTAGGCATTTTCTTAAGACAATGGAAGAGATAAAGAAAAATTTACCTTCAAATATTTTAACACTGTCACATTTCCACATGCACTTAAAATTCCAGCTAGCCCAACTGAGAATTGCACTGAGAAGAAACTAACTTATTTTCATGCATAGCAAATATTTTTACTAGTAAGTATTTTATTATTATAATATTTTACAATGCAGAGTGGATTGTTTCATTTTTTATATATTTTGCTTTCACCTTCTGCTGAGAGCTCATATTAGCTGCAGTAAGAAGCATGTCTGCAAAATCGTACTGAACATCTTACTCTGTTTTTGATGTGCCCATAAGGTCAGAATCAAACATTAAACACGTAACTAAAATAAAAGTAATATTTCTATTTGTTCCAGACCTTTTCTTAAGATATAATATAGGTAGGATACAACTCCACTTGCTACAACAACATTGACTTTAAGTTACACATCTGCTTCTGGAGAGGATTCATATATGTTTAAACAATTGTCAAATTCAAACTAGTTTATGTCCCACCAGAATATTCACAGTATTGCATGAGCAGATCATTTTTTTGCAGTTATTTCTTCTCCTTTTTTGCCTTGCTTTAGCAAACACTGTTCTCTCTCAGTGATTAGAAAGAGGAAAAAAAAGAAAAAGAAAAAAAGGTAGAGAAACCAAAGTCTATACCTCAAGTGATAATTATTTCCCAAACAGCTCATGAGTGTCTTATGAGAGATGCCTTCATTTCCACTACCAATTTCCTCAAGATTTTTGTTTGCAATGAACCAAAATGTAACACTTGAATGAAGAGCTATGGTCCACTAGCATTTCTAATCAAATAACTTTATTTCAAAACAGAGCACAAATCACAAATTGATTCAATATACATCTCAATTTTCAAAAGCATCTAAATATTAACTACCTTAATAGCCCAAATACATTTTTAATTAAGTTTAGAAACTTCACTGTCATTGACTATCAATGACCAAAGATTCTGGTCCTTAAAAAGGCAGTGTGTTAGGTTAGGATGCCAAAATGCCAACTGCCCAATACAGAGTCAGAGTCCCCCACAACCCTGAGGGAAAGGGAGGGGAAAAGACCTAGAACTAACACTTAAAATGACAAGCTTTTTATATTTACATAGAAGAGAGAAAACTAACAACAGAATATGATATAAAACATATATATATACAAATGTGAAAAGAAATAACAACTCCACTGAGTTGCTCACTTCAGCCGAGAAACACTCAACAAGAGAGGAGGGAAAACAAAGAAAACAAACTACAAAAAAATGTTTATTTCCTGAACCAAACAGCTGTGAAGTAGTGGCAAGGTCTAACACTTCCAGCACGGTGATAGAAGGTCTGCTCAGCACCTGGCCATGAAGGGGAAAGAGGGCCAGGCACCTCCTACACTTCCTTTTATATTTGAGATGACACTGGAATATGGTATGGAATGCCACTGGCCAGTAGAGTCAATGTCAGCTGCCTGACCCAGCTTGAGTCAGCTGATAATCCAAAGCCTGCTCTGAAACTAAAACCTAATTCTATGCCTAAAACTAAACCAAGGTCAGGCAGTAAGACGGAAATCCCCATTATGGAATGACACATATTTTTAGGAACCAAATACCCTTAAGAATCAAGCTACTAGCAGAAAAATCTTCTTTGGAAATGTGAGAAAAGCTAACTCAAACAAACCCAGTAGCCAAGCAGTCAAACGAAATTAGGTGCCAGGTTTTCTCCTCTCTGGCATTAAACAGAGCATATCTTTTATTTTTAAATGATTTTATCCTCCATGAGGGACACAAATATGCTCTGTTCTACATAATATTATGAGGAACTAAATGAAATTATTTCTGTATGCATTGTCCTGAATAAATGTTGGGCCAGATTTCTAAAGATACACACTATATACAAGTCAACTTGGTCAGTCTTTGATTTTAACAAGGATTTGTTACCTCTGGACCCTGCCTTTA
Organism: Pithys albifrons albifrons; assembly: GCF_047495875.1. NCBI lineage: Eukaryota > Metazoa > Chordata > Aves > Passeriformes > Thamnophilidae > Pithys > Pithys albifrons. The sequence continues at coordinate 31,469,789 of NC_092459.1, forward strand.
GTCCAGTATTAAGAGCAGCAGCTGGAATATAGAAAAACTTTATTTGAATTCATGCTAACCTACTGTTAGAAGGGGTAGGAGGAATAGTAGGGCATATTTATCCTGTTCAGGAGGAAAACAGAAGTGCAATTGAAGCTTCGACTGCATCCTCACTGTAAGTAATCTAAGAATGTTATTCTACTTAAGTTATTACTCTTGTCTCAGGAAAATCATGATTTTTCAGGGAAAGGAGAACTTATTTCAGGTCAAACAATTAGATGTCTGTTTCCTAGCTTAGATTTTTCTAGAGGAAAGCATAATCTCTAGACATACAAGAGAATTACAGGGGTGCCTTTTCAAGCCAGCAGACCTAACTGCAGTACTGCCTTAATGACTAGGAGGAGGGAAAGGGAGAGAGCAAAAGAGAGCTACTCCCACAGATTCCTTTGACAGGGATTTTCTAACTTTATAACCTGAAAGTCGGCTCCCTAAATGTCAGCTGGTCCCCTGGGCTCCTTTATAGGTAAAGGAGAGAAAAAGGCACCTCCAGAAGGCAGTTCATCTCAACCTAAAGTAGATATCTAAGACAGGTTCAACAAATCACTCTCTCATCTCCTTCTTATCCTATGGCTATGAAGGAAATGTGACAAGTAATTGTTAGATGTCTGACTGGGTCAAGATGAATTCTTCCTTAATGTCATTTTTCACTCCCTTCTGAAATGTCACTTGTGGATCTTCTTTACCTTTGTGGTCTTTGTGAGCTGGTTCTCTTTCTTACCAAGCTTTGTGATGCCTGACCTGACCTCACTCACTGACCCGAGCCAAAGCCCACTGGAAGATTCTCTTTTCTGTGGATGATCTTTGAGTCAGACCTTAACAGAAAGCAGTATGAGGGCAAAGGCATTCATGAAGATTATTACAGAACAGCAAGTTGGTTTAGTTCAGTCTCCGCAGGAAAAGTGCTCCCTTGAATCTTTAAGACAGGGCCAATGTATCGATTATCCTACTCCAGTCCAGAAAGGTGGCAGTTTTTCGACCTCATATCTTGTTTTGTCAAATATAACTTGATGAATTGCCTCAGAATTGTTCCACAAGATTGTCATTCACTTGTGACTAGTAGAAAGGCCAAAGAGAAGTACAAGACTGTCTCTGAAACCTGTATTGCAAGAGTCTTTCTGCAACAATCTGCATAAAAAGTGGACTTTCAGCCTGAATTCTAGAATTCCTTCAATTCTGAAATTCATCAGAAGTTTGTTAGATTTGGGCAATACATAAAAATGTTGTTAAAGTATGTCCATGCTTGTCATTGAGGTGAAATCACCTGACTAAGTGATAATTTCCCCTCTCCTGACAAGAGGATCAGTTCAGCACATAATCAGTCAACTATTTCCAGTATCATAAAGCAGTACATAAGAAAACAATTATAGTGAGGTTGCCTTTAGTGACAATGTATGAAAACTTTCTCAGATTTTCCACTGTAAGATTAATGGCAAAGATTTCTTACTGAAATCAGAAATAATTTGTATTGTACTTCAAAACAGTGTGTATCATTCAGAATTACAGGGAAGAGTAGCCAGAAGATAAAACAATCTGGAAAACATGTTATTACCAAACAGAAGTTGTCAATCAAAGTACTTTATTGAACAGGACAAAAATGGGAAAAAAATTGAACCTTGATCTGAGAGCATCCATTCTCTCTGCACATATGAGAAAACCAAGTTGTCATATATATAACTTACTTATTTCTTTATATTAATGGATTTCTCCTTGGAAGGCAGCTTTTGTCAGAGCACAAACCTGAAACATGGAAACTTTGTAAGTTATGGTCAAAAGTGGCCCATACCTGAAGTAAATGGGTAAAGATGGATAAATAATTAAACCCTGAAAAGGTATGGAAGTCTACCTGAGAGCTTCCAACTCTGCAGGTTCAAAAGGCTAAGGATGGGAATTTGCAAAAACCTACCATATGAAAAATACCAATTTTGTGTAGAAAACCTGTCCACAATTCAAAACAATTTCTAAGCAGATTAAAGGAAAACAATTCACACTTTTAGTTCAGGTATATTTACAAACACATATCGCTCCTATCCATCCACCTATAAGAATCTATGAGAGTTAAACACAAAAATGGGAATTTCATTAAACCAAACTTTGATGTTCTTTACACAATTGAATCAAAACTCAGAGATCTTTATAATTTTCCCATTAGAATTAACAGGGTAAAAATACAGTAAAATGTATCATTATTATGATTTCATTATTTTCCATTTACTATTATAATGTAAAATACCATAAATACTCAATTACCTTAGTCCAACTGGGAATTTAACACCAAAAAATAATTGAGAAAAAAGGAAAGAAAGAACTAAGTTAGGTTTAAAGCTACTTTATCTTTCCCTCAAATGTGCAGTAAATAGATGATTTAAATCTCAAAATGGACTTCATTTTTCTTACTAGTTCTCTTTTAATGAACTTTTATGTTTTGAACCTAGTCACATAACTGTGAAGTACTTCCTATGGTTATGGGGATTTTTTTCTGCTTTCACCTAGTCACTTTATTTTATTAAAAAAAAACCAAAACAACAACAACAAAAAAACCAACACCTACTTTATTTTCCAAAAAACCAAATCTTCTTTAGTTTAAAAGCTTTTTTTTAGCTTTCATGGAAGCTCACTACAGAGAAAAATGCTCAGCAGATCCATTCCATAGCTCTGGTCAGCTTCAGATCCCATTAGAAAAAATTCTAAAGGGACTTTTAAATAATGGATCATACAGTCTAATACTGATAATATTTATGACTGCAATCCTAAGCATCTAGGAGCTGAAGCCTTCCTTTTATCAGTGAAATACAAGTATAATCCATGTTTACACTTTGTCTCTGGATTGTGGATAGTGTTTCCACAGTTTACCAGGATGACACTTACTATGGACACAGCATGAGTGGCCTTACTGATAGTACTTACAAATGGTGCATCATATTCTACAATGCAGAGACCTGTCTGTGCCACATGTGATCAAATGCTCTACTGAAAAGATATGTGATAAAATGACCACTTGACCTTCCCAGATACATCATTATTTTTAAAAATGTTGGAGAAAATCAATTGATTTTTGCTTTTTATTTCCTGAAATGTTAAAATCTTGATTGGAATCAATCAAGTACATGTGAACCACAATGAAACAAGGTCTAATACTTCAACGGTGGAAATATTCCTATCAGTAATCCATCTCCTGGCTTACAGACCAAGGCTTTCAGGGAGCAAGACAAATCCACATCATCTTTCTAAATGTTAATTTTGTTCTTTGACATCTGGCTTGGATATCAGAAAAAAGTCACACATAACCAGATAAGTCCCTAGCGACTACAATTAACACAGATGGTGAAAATAATAATTTTGTTGAGAGAAAATCATCATGAACTTAGACAAACATAAAACTTTCTTCCACATGTACTTTTCCATGCTAAAACAGAGCTTAGGCAATACATTGCCAGTCACTTTAGAATGTGTTTATTGCTTGTTGCTTTATGTTAATTTTACTTTGTTTGATCACAAAAAGCCTTCTAATAAGTGATATGTGCATTTATAAGTAATTTTCAGATCTAAGATGAAAAGCACTAGCTAAAAATGCTGTCATCATTTCCAGTGCAAAGGATTCAGAAAATGTGAATCTTATTGTTTGAGAGGAATTTAAAGTATATACTGGGGCTACAGAACACAGCTTTATATACTGATGTAAAGTCGATACTGAAAATTTCAATACCAGTCTAATGAAATCATTATCACTGAGAAATTACGCACCCATATTTTGCAAATAACATATACATCCTCTTTTTTAGCAATTCTTAAATTGGAGAAATCTTGGAGGAATTAGACTCCAGAAATATAGCCCTCCCATTTTCCCTGGCTCTTTTTCATATATTTATCACAAGCAGTAATGACTTAAATATTCGAACCCCATTTCTGTAGCCAAGAGAAGGTAATTGTGTGTCTCCAGGTCATAACTCTGGGCTGGAAGGTTATGAGAAGACCCTAAAGCCTTGGTGTCATGAGAGCACCTAAGGAAACCTTCCACAGGGCTCACCATTTCTACCCTCCAGGGGTTTGACTAGGGGTGCCAACACAGGTCTGAGCCCAAAGCAACCTGTCCTCCCCTGGAGTTCAGCAGCAGATAAACCAAATAGCTTCACTAGGAAGGCTGTAAGGCTGCATGTGCATTACTGACATGGTTGTTTTGACCTCCTGTGTTCCTACCAGCACATGATACCGTATTTAATATGACACTAAGTTTGGAGTGATTTTCATACAGCACAGATAAAAAAGTATGAGCAGTGAATTTCAAGCACTTCCACACAGATGGCAATGCAGTATGAAAAGCTATTCCATATTCTCGCGCTCAGATAAGAAAGTATAAATATCAAATATCAATTTTCCTCTGAGGAAGAGAAAAATGCACAAAAAAAAAGTTAGAAACCAATGTCCTGATGGAGCTCAGCAACCCCCATTTGTTACTTGTTATACAATCATCCTTCTCGCAGGACAGTGGGTTGATTCACTGGAACGTGCCACTCCAAACCATTATATTTTGCAATCTCTTACTGCCATCTTATGCCACTTTTTGTCACTGCACAACCCATGACATACTAAAAATTGGTAAAAATGCCTCCTTAGCATTGTCTTTCACAAGTGTTTGTCATCCTATCTGCTCATTATCATCTAGTCCTCATTTCTGCACCCAAAATTCTGCAAGAAAATATTGAACATTAAATTCTCTTTGAAGTTAATGAGAACCAAGAACCTCCAGTATCTTTAAGGATGGTGTTAGAAAGGTTAATAATAAGCTTTCCCCTTCAAAACTATTTCTTCAGCTGCTCGTTGCTTCTCAGACATGTGGTCTGATTCTCATTTGCATTGACTAATGCACAGGGACTACAAAGTAAATGAAGAGGGGACTGTAGTTTTCCTTTTGTAAAAAAAAATAGTGAAAACAGATTTTCACTGAAAAAATAATTACAAAAGCTGATGATTTAAACAGCATTAAATGACAGAATACCAAAATGAGGGAGCTACAAGAAAATATAGTGGTCTTGATGAATCACAGAATATGTTGAGTTGGAAGAGACCCACAAGGATCAACTCCTGGCCCTGCACAGGACACATCACACCATGTACCTGAAAGTATTGGTCAAATGCTCTTGAACTCTATCAGGTTTGGTGCTGTGACCACTGCCCTGGGGAGCCTGTTCCGTGCTCAACCACCTTCTGGGTGAAGAACCTTTTTCTAATATTCAACCTCAACCTCCCCTGACACAACTTCAGGCCATTCCTTCAGGTCCTGTCACTGGTCACCACAGAGAAGAGATCAGTGCCTGCCCCTCCTCTTCCCTCACAAGGAAGTTGTATCTGCAATGAGGTCTCCCTTCATTTTCCTCTTCTCCAGGCGGAACAAACCAAGTGTCCTAAGCTGTTCCTCATAAGTCTTCCCCTCTAGAACCTTCAACATCCTTGTGGCTTTCCTTTAGATGCTTTGTAATAGCTTAATGGCTTTTTTATATTGTGGTGCCCAAAACTGCACACAATATTCAAGGTGAGGCTGCCCCAATGCAGAGGAGAGCAGGACAATCCTCTCCCTCAACCAGCTGGTGATGCTGTGCCTGATGCCCCCCAGGACACGGTTGGCCCTCCTGGCTGCCAGGGCACTGCTGACTCAGATTCAACTTGCCATCCACCAGGACACCACGGTCCCTTTCGTGGCACTGCCTTCCAGCATCTCACTCCCCAGCCTGTATGAACATCCAGGGTTGCCCCATCCCAGGTACAGAATTCAGCACTTTCCCTTCTTGACCTCCATATGATGGGTGATTTCCCAGTCCTATAATTTGTTGAGGTCTTTCTGCTGGGCCTCTCTGCCTTCAAGGGAGTCAACAATTTTGTGTCATCTGTGAACTTGCTCAGTATCCCTTCCAGTCCTGTGTCCAAGTCATTTATGAAGATGTTGAAGAGCACAGGGCCTAAGATGGAGCCCTGTGGGACCCCACTGGTGACAGGTCACCAGTCTGATTTTGCCCCATTCAGTACTACCCTCTGTGCTTGACCTGTGAGCCAATTGCTCACTCACTGCATGATGTCTTTATCCAGCTGTGGGCTGGACTTCTTTTTGATACTGTGAGAGACAGCACCAAAAGATTTACCAAGGTCCAAAAACTACATCAACTGGCTTCCCCTGATCAACTAGGTGGGCTACTTTGTCATAAAAGGAAATCACGTTGGATAAGCAGGACTTTCCTCTCATGAAGCCGTGCTGGCTGTGACCAAGGACTGTCTTTCATCTGTTTTTCAATACTTCCCAGAATAATCTTCTTCATAACTGGTTTTACCAGACACGGAATTGAGACTGACAGGCCTGCAGTTTCTGGGGTCCTGCTTCATGTTGTTTGTTTGGGTTTTTTTCCTCAAAAACTACTCTAAAAGACATTTTGGACTTCTATGGGTATTATTTTTCTTCCATTCCACATCAGGTGGAGGTACACTGATAGGCACTTTATTAGGAAAATATAACAATTCAGCTTAAGCTCTAAAAGTTAAAATGGGTTTTCTCCTTTTCTGGCCCCATCAACTCTAACAAATTTTCCATTAGCCAAGATATTTCCCCAGCAATCTCTAAAAATTACTCCATTTTAGTTCTGCTCTTGTCATTGATGATTAGGCTTTAGCAAAGAAAGTATTATGTCACTGAGGTATTACAGCAAATAGACTCATTCCTCTGCTGTTCCCTTCTCCCACTCAGTTGTAATTTTGCTCTTGTTTCTGCACTAACAAAAATTAAAAGAGAGCTCATCTTCTCAATATAGCCAATGTAAACAAACCTTCCAATTCACAGCAATTTCTACAACAACATTTTATGCCACTTAAACTCCATTTTCATCACATGCGTTGACTTCAATCATTCCCACCTACTGTACCCCCATAGCAACATGTTGCAAGACAACTAACATTTGTATGTATTTTTGATATGTGGTACAGTAACTCCTTTTTAACGCACTACAGTGATCACTCTCAAGGACAGTCAATCAAATGAGAGAGTAAGTACTTCATTGTTTAGCTTTCCCTAGCACTGTAGCAATTACTATATTTCATTTAAAAATACATCCACAGGAGAGTCACTTAATTCAGTAGGACCCTACCATCTAAAAGCAAAATTATCTTCTGTCCTCAGTTTCCTGAGAGAAAGTTATTACCCCCCAAAAGAATGAGTTGATGTCATGGAGTACTGCATCCAGCTCTGGGGTCCCTAGCACAGGAGGACATAGACCTGTTAAAGCAATTCCAGAGGAGGGCCAGCAAGATGATCAGAGGGATAGAACATCTCCCCTATGAGGAGAGATTAAGAGAACTGGCATTGCTCAGCCTGGAAAAGACAAGGCTCTGGGGAGACCTTATAGCAGCCTTCCAGTACCTAAATGAGGTCTATTGGAAGGCTGGAAAAAAATTTTTAACAAGGGCCTGTAGTGGTAGGACAAGGGGTAGTGGCTTTAAACTGAGATTTAGGTTAGATATTAGGAAGAAATGTTTTACTATTAGGGTGGTGAGAAACTGGAACAGGTTGCCCAGAGAAGCTGGGGATGCCCCATCCTTGGAAGGGTTCAAGGCCAGGTTGGATGGAGCCCTGAGCAAACTGGTCTAGTGGAAGGTGTCCCTTTCCATGGTAATGATGTTGGACTATATGATCTTTCAGATCCCTTCAAACCCAGGCCATTCTATGATTCTATCATTTGGCCCCTGTTGCAACCCTCTGCTCTGTTCTATGGCACACTACAGTGTGGTGAAATCTTACCAGTTACAAGTTGTCGTATTCTGCTTAGTTGCAGGAGAAAGAGTGGAGAATTTAACCTTGACAACTCCCAAAACGTGCCAGATTGGTATAAATAGAACCATATGGCTGATCTTGCAATTATCTATTTTCCTTAGTATTTGTATAACTCTCCGTGGTCTGTATTTTTAAACATAAAAGTTCTAATTCACCATTTCAGGTGCAAAACAGGATCTGTTCTGTAAAACGGGTGTTAGTCATACTCAAGGTCATTTCAAATATTGGCACTTTTCTCCACACACCAAACTTAGTTAATTAAAGACCTTATACATAATACAAAAAGAGGAAGAGTGAATATAGAGGAAAAGTGCCATGGATTATCAAGGCCAAACTATTTCTCACTGACAACACTGGTCTCCTGAAAACTGCAGGGAAGCACAGTTAGGAGATATGAAGCCCAGTTACTATTAAAATATAATAAAAAATACTCAACTTTTTAAACAAAACGTAGTATCATAAAATCATAGAATAGTTTGTGATGGAAGGGACCTTTAAAGGCCATCTAGTCCAACACTCTTTCAGGGACACCTTTCACTAGACCAGGTTGCTCAAAGCCAAATCCACCCGGGCCTTAAACGTTTCCAGGGACTGGGGCATCAGCCACCTCCCTGGGAAACCTGTCCATTGTTTCACTACCTTCATCATAAAAAATGTTTTCCTTATATCTACTCAGAATCCACCCTCCTTTAGTTTACAACCATCCTCCCTTGTCCTATCACTACAGGCCCTGCTAAAAAGAGTGTCCCCATCTTTCCAGCAGGCCCTCTCTAAGTACTGGAAGGCTGCTACCAGAGCCTGCTGTTCTCCAGGCTGAAAAACTCCACCTGGTTCAGCCTGATATGATATTTAAGATACATATTTTTGTGTTATGGCGACACAGACTATTAAGAGGAGAATCCAACTTCAAGCTTGGTCCATAAACATTGTAGTACAGAGACCTGGAATAAAATAACTTGCCAGCTTAACTCCAATAGCAAACAAACACATATTCTAAAAGAATGCTGATGCATTTCTAAGTCTCAAGAGTGTTTCACGTGTCCCTAGGTGCACGTAAAGTGACCATGGAAATTTTAGGTAAAAAAAAGTTTCATAGCACAGAGGAAAATCAAATTGTCTCTCTATTGCCATTTAAAAAGCCAAACTTATTGTGTGGGGGGAAGAAAAGGAAGTAACCCCTTTTTCTGTATATCTTGCAAGGCTTTGGAACTGATTATTTGTTATTTTATATAATTGCTTAAAAATATTAGTTCCTTAGGGTTACTAATGACAATGCCAGTCTACTCCATTTTACAGCTACTTCACAGCTGCTCAAAAGTTTCTTTAGAAATCAGACGCCTTTACTTCAGAATTAATTTTACACCTAAGAACAGCATTGCAGATCTCCAGATTCATAGTCCAAACATCCTCATAAATGTCCTCTTGAGCTTTCAGACTATAGATCTGTCTCCCTTGTTAGAACTATCAACCTGGCATTATCTGCTCTGACAGCTCTTCTTCTGCCATCCCTTTTTCTGGCATTTTTCATGCATTGTCCTACTGTCTCTTCAAGTCTTACCTGTTCCATTTTCTCTCTCTGGTGCTTCAACAATTTTTACTAATAAAAAGCCTCCAGAGCTCTTCAAAAGCATATTTATAGGCAACTTTTCCTGTGAACATATTCTCTTGGCTAATCTTTGAATTGTGATTTGGCTTTTCTCCTGCTGTATCACTTAGATTTTCACTAACCCAGTTGCTGTTGCAATCGCAGTGGCCGTTCTAAAACTATCTCAGACATTCCTGCAAAATTGTTGAGATATCCTTTCTTTAAACTCCAGTTACTAAAGAATCTACTTTGTGTGTTTAGTTATTCACTCCCAAGTTACACTGCACTACTTCTTCTAATTCAAACCCTTGGGACATCTCCACTAACCAAAAATAATATCAGGAGTCATAGTTCCAGTTCTTCCACCCATCAGCAGACGCAGTTTGAGGACTGGTCAGTAGGTTGCCTGACCCAGGTGTCCCAGTGACCGGTAACTGCGCTAACAAGCGTTTGTACTTGGGAGCAACCATGCTGCTGTGCCAAGAGTATACCAGAGAAATTGCCTCTGAAAACATATAGAAAAAACCTTCAGGAAAATTATTATTAGGCAGTTGAGACTAGTATTATCACTCTTCAGGTTTGCACTCCAACCTGCACCATTGAGTATAGTCTGAGCACTATTCCGAGTCCTAGTACTTAACTTTTCATAGGGAGCAGGGTTAGATTTTCTAAGGTAACTTTTTCTGATGAAAGACATGAAGAAGAAAGTGGTAACACACACAGTGAATTTAGTCCTCCAAAGAATTCCAGAAATTCAGACCTAACCTTCTTAATTTTGAATCTCTTATATGGTTCTGAAAAGGTAATAAATATGGCCTACCAGAATATTTATTCATCCCTACAGAGCAATTGTCAGTATTGTGTAAAAAGTGAGTTATCAAATTTCTTTGCACAAAAATATTGTAAGGAATTACTAGGTATGGCATAGGGTCTCCATTCACTAAATGTTTAGCAGTACACTGAGTCAGCATCCAACAGACATGACAACCAAAAGACACTAGTCAACATAAATTCTCCAAATTGTCCTTTCACAACAACAACAAAAAAAGCATTTGGCAGCAGCTTTAACAGAGATTTCCTCATCACACTCACTCCAAACCTCAAAAATCTTACCTCATTAAACAAATCCAGCTCCATTTCTAAAAGTCATAGGCAATATACCACTTCACTGTTACCATACAGAAAGTTAAAGATCACACAGCACTGAATTATGAAGTGCAAGACACCTATGAGATTTCATTGCATATTTACGTATATGAGTGTAAATACTTCAACAGACTTTGTTTGATACAAACTGTCTTTCATAAGAAGGCAAGTCACTTCTGATCAAATGTTATATCAGAATAGTCATGAACATGAAAACAAACGAGAGTGAATAATTTGGCTACATTACATTGTCCAACAATTCTTTAAAAGCTTTATTGATGATTTGGTGATAAGAACCATTCAATACTTAGAGAGTGTCTATTGACACTGTTACATATTTAAGTAAATCCTCTACAAACATCTGGGCTAAACAATCAAGAAAAAATTAACTTCCCCATGACAGACTACTTTCAAAAACATTTAACACTGTTTAATGATACAATTTATTTCAGAGGAGTATACATTATAATTTCCTCTGTACTCATTTTCCATTTTGTATTTTATTTCTGAAAGTCAGCAGTGCCCAGAATTTATTCATGTAAGCTCTTGCTTTATGTTAAATGACTAGGCACCGATATTACTGGATTCTGTTACAAGCTTCTTCCTTGTCTTGTCATATAACTTTGATCAAAGTCAGTTACACTCACAATTTTTTCTACTTCTGATTGTTCCTGCTGAGAAACATGGAGTGTCATCTCCAGAGGTAATGAATACCTAACAGGTTCAATTCATTTCATTTGAAGCTTTAAATGTTCAGCAAATCTGGAGACTAAATTCAAAGGCAGAAAACTCCAAAAGTCATGAAGTGTGCAGAAGTCACTAATACCTCTTAAGACAGATATGATACTAATGACAGTAAAGGAAGTTTGTACAGAAGTTCCCTAATGATGGTACACGAAGCACACACTGAATCAAGTGGATAATGAAGGGGAAAAAAGACAGGGCTTCAATTCCCACAATAGGAATCTTCATCTGACTTCTAAAATCAGGTCTTGATGTGTTTACATGTCATGTTTTTTATCTAGGAGAGTATAACAATATTTATCATGTAACACAGACTTTCCAACACTTGCGATGTGAATTCCGAAGGCTGCGAGACCTTGTACAAACATACAGTATCACCGCAGCCTCTGTGCAACACTGCAGATTTCAGGTGATCAAAACACAATGTACCACAACTGTAATGTCATATTCAGAGTCCTTCCTAAAAATCCTCGTACAAATGAGACCGCACATACAGAGCTAGTCACTGAGTCGCTCAGACCGCTGGGGAGCTGAGCGGAGATACATCTCATGAAGTTCAGCGAGGGGAAGTGCCAAAACCTGCATCTGTGCAGGGATAATTGTGACTGCCAGGGAAGCAGAAAAGGAATTGGAAGGACGAGGGGATCGTGCAGCCCCGCGGCGAGCGGCAGAGGGACCGCTCAGGCAACGAAGGGCAGGGCGAGAGGACGTGCTCTTGAGCTGCACCACGGGAGGTTTAGCCTGGACATTTCTTCACAGAAAGGGTGATTAGACTTTGGAATGGGCTGCCCAGGGAGGTGGTGGAGCCACCGCCCCTGGAGGTGCATAAGGAGAGACGGGACGTGGCACTCAGTGCCGCGGTCTAGTTAACATGCTGGTGTTCGGTCGTAGGTTGGCCTCGGTGACCACAGAGGTCTTTCCCAGACTAACCGATCCGGCGATCCCGTGCGCTCCCGCTCTGTGCAGACCCCGGGAAGCGCTGGCGGCTGAGGCGGGCGCTGTGACGCCACCGCGGCGTTGCCGTGGTGCCGGGAGGAGCTGCCGCCATGGCCATGGCGCTGCCGGCGCCGCCCCCCGTCCGCGTCTTCGCCGAGCTCGACCCGGCGCCGGCACTGGTGCCGGCGGGACGCGGCGGGTCCGCGGCGCTGTCCGGGCGGGAGGTGCAGGTGTGCGGCAGCGCCGAGCTGAGTGTCCGCCCGGACCGGGCGCGGGTGTCGCTGCGGCTCAGCAGCCGCAAGGACGCGGCGGGCGCGGCGCGGAGCAGCGTGTCCCGCCGGCTGCGCTACATCGCGCACAGCGCCCGCCAGCGCGGCGTCCCGGTGAGCAGCGCCGCGGGCCCGGGGAACGCGGACGGGCAGCGGGTGGGCGGTTCCGGCCCCCGGGGCCTCCCCGGCGTTCTCGGCAGCCCGCGGGGTGCGGTGCTTTCCTGCCGAGACGGGCCCGCGGGGAAAGGCGCCGCTGCGGGCCCCGAGGGCGGCGGAAGGCGGGGAGTGATGGGGTTTGGAGCTCTCGGCCCTCCGCCTCGGGAGCTGCGGGGACACTGCTGGGAAAGGCTGCCTGTAGCTGGAAAGACGCAGCTTTGCCAGCCTCGGCGGGAAAAGTGGAATGTCGCTACCCGAGCTCTCCAACAGGCTGCATGTTTTGCACGTGAAAACCGTCTTGCTTCAGTTGTTTCATGCTGTTGGAGTCATCCCTGGAGATGTTTAAGGAAAGGCTGGACGTGGCTCTCAGTGCCACGGTCTAGTTGACATGGTGTTCGGTCATAGGTGGGACTCCATGATCTCAGAGGTCTTTTCCAACCGAATTGGTCCTGTGATCTGTTCACGTATTACAGCATCCTCCTGTGGCTGAAACTGATAAAGGGGTACACAGAAACGTTACTTGAACTGTACCTTTGTGTAAGTGTCGGGGTGACTCTGTGATTACCTTAGCTTAGCCGCAAATACCCACAGAGCTCTTTCCTCTCTTTTTGTCCTTTTCCACGTAAGTAGAGAGGTTTTGAAAAAAAACATGTGACCAAGATAGCCCCTTGTGGACTCAAAAGGTTACTTTACCATAATAAGTTTTTTGGCCTGAGGAAAGAATTTTACAACAATGAAAAATGCATAGTCTTGACTTTAAAACTGTCCACACAGTAAATGCTCCATAAGGGTGATATTTGGCCTAACAATGGTGCTGATTATGTTTTTGGATTTCATAAAACAGTCTTGAACAGTGCTCCACACCTACGGCTCTTAAAAACAGAGCAAAGCTGATCTGTGATGGAATAAATGGTTGTTTTTGAAAGTTATTTACTGTTGAAGTTCCCCAGGAAATCTGTGCCTTTTTAGTGTATTCACAAATGAGCTGGGGGGAAAAGGAGATGACAGAGTTTGCTATCGACTCTTAGTCACCTGATTAGTCCATGGAGTAAAAAAGAATTGCACGAGACTTTCCTGATATGGCATGATGTTACAGTGCTATTCAGTGTTAGTAAGTGTAAAGTAAGAGAGTAAGTTACTCAGTCTGAACGGTGATGCGACCACAGTGAAATTGCATGCCCAGTTCTCAGATGCTGCATGTGTTTGAAGATGAGTGCTTACTCCAACTTCTTTTTCCCCAGCAAAATAGGATTTACTATTTTCCTTTAAAACTGTGATGCTGTTACTGTAGTACCTAAATAAAGTGTCTGTTCAGGAATAAAGAAGGCAGTAAGGAAGACCACTTGACCCCTGATTTAGGAAATGCTCATATTGCAGCTCTGGGACTAGGTGGCAGGAAGACCTGGAGGCTGCTCTGAGATAGATACATGATCCTCCTCCCTGTGTTTTTCCCGGGTGCATGGCTTGGGTGCGTGTCTGTCAGGGAGAACAGGTTAAATGCTTTCAGTTTCTGTTAAGTGAGTTAAGAGGAGTGTAAAGTCTGATGGATTTTAAGAACAGTAGAGGACAAAACAACCCAACATGCATTCTTTTTTATTAGTATAGAAAATTATAAGTTTTGTACCCACTCCCACAGTGAGCTATCACATCATGGGGTATTTTCATCCTGGCCCTTAAATAGTGTGGCTAGATTAGAACAGATAGTGGCAGGTATTTACCCTACAGTGAGCCTGAACAACTGACTTCCAGTTTTGCCATGAGCCTTACTGAATTGGGATAGCATGGAGCATTCAGCATACGGTGAGTGGCCCACAACAAGAGCAGGCGGGATGTTAAATAGGTGAGCATGCTTTAGAGGGGCTGCACACACCACTTCAGGCTGGGAAAAATAATTGCAAAGTGAAGTATGTCCTGGACAAACAAATGGTTTCATTTGGGCAAGCAGTGCTGGTGTAACCTGTGTGGAGAGTGGGCTGTTTTTACAATGTGAGAATATTCTGTGGCTTAATTTAGTTTTAATAATTTCATGCTAATCTTTTTCTGTTTCAGAGATGCCATGTGTTGCAGAATGGAAATGTTCTTTCCACTTAGTTGAGAGACTGTGAAATGCTGCTTACGTTGTGGGTTTGTCAGTGTTAGCAAAGTGTTAGCTCTAGGGAACTCTGAGAAAAACAACATGAAGTTTGTTTTTTTTTTTCAGAGTAGTTCCCTGCGGTATAATTTTTAGTGCTTTGTTCCATCCAATTTTAAATCACTCCACTGCTGGAGCTTTTATTTGCCTTGCAGCTTTTCTGCTAACAACTCTCACTGCTGGCAATTTGTTCTTAACTGCATTTGCTAACTTCACTTGTAGCTAATACCATTCTAGACAACTGTAAAATTAATCTCTCTTCACAATCTCCATATGGTTCTAGTTGTTGCAAGCTTATCTAAGGCCTCTTTGGAAATCAGCTGGCTATGCTATATATTTATTTTTAATTAATCCACAGAACAATTTTCTTAACCCTTGTTGTTGCTATCATAGGAAGTCTGAGATCAGAAGTGAATAACCTTTGCAGCAGCAGGAGCTTGCACTCACAGCTTGTCAGGATGCCTGGGGGGCAGCACCTGATTTCCATATAAATTTACACAGGATTTTAATTGGAAATAGATGCACATAGTGGCATTTATTTATAGTGTGCTGTAAGTATATGCAGCAGTTCAGAGCACAGAGTCTGCTTCAAAGGCTGCAGGGCAGGTAAAATCAATGGGGAAACCAATCTCCCTTACTCAGCCCAGCTGCTCAAAAGGAACATTTTTTTTCTCTTTCCCTAGAAGCAAACTGATTTTATGTTTACCACCTATGATTTGCTTGGGAAGTGGTGTCACAATGAGACTTGTTTTCTTTAGTCACTGTGTCTAACAATTGACATTGGCCATCTTGCTTAAAAATAACATTGATAATATCTGTTGTATCTGTCATAGTGTTATTTAACAAAACAAACAAACCAGCTCACAGACTGGTTAGAGTTTGTCTGTACTGGGATATAGCCTTGAATAGATGTGCGATATTCTCCTAAATTTTAAAACTGTGCTTCAGGAGTCACAGTTATAGATGCATATCCATACTGTCAGTTAAACAAATATTTTGAAGTTTTGCTCGCTGAGTTACAAAACTTCCAGTGTCAATATATCCTTGAATGCAAAACCTTTTGCTTTTGATGTAGTCCAAGTTTTGATTCCAGTTTAAAATTTGGTGGTCTCCTACCTGTCTTTTCCGTATCTTTGTTTGAAGGCAGTACCAAACAGGAACAAAGTATCTCACAGAAGATGTATCACAGAAGGCCAACTTGTTATGAATTCCACAATTATTTCATCCATTTATCTTCAGTAACACATACAGTTACTGTCAAATCTGGTGGGATAAAAATGAGCTGTGAGGGAAATACTGCAGCAGATGTTGCAAAATGATCTGTCAGTCCATAGCACTGGTCTTGCAATAGCGCCTGGAGCCACAGGATGGCACTGCCCTTAAATACACGGGAACCTTGGGAGGGCACAGCCAAATTCCAGGACTTGATTCTGCTCAGCAGGAAAGAGAACTTTTGTTTAGAAAGGATTAAGAAGAGGGGACAGGGGGAAACAAATGCATTTTTTTCTATATTTACTCTTCAGTTGTATTACAGCATAGTTACTTCTGTAAAATAAGTTGCAGAACTGTGTGGTTATTTCTATAAGATATGTGAGAGCTCCTGGGAAAAAAAAATCTTTCTTGTCAGTTGTAATTTGATTCTATCATAAATAGTAAGATTTCCCCAATTTGTAAATTAAATGAGCTGTTGGTGCTGGACTGCCTGGACCACTCTTCAGAAAACTACAGCCAGCCACTTAAAAGAAGAAATACAGTTTTTAGAGTCTAACTGGCTGTGATCCTTGTCCTTGCTAGAAGAGATTATCCAAAAATAGGACAGTTGTGCTTTAATTTGATCCCTGCCAATCAATCACAAAACTGACATTTCGAAATTTGTTTTTTGTAGGGGGCTGTGTAATGGTAATTATGGATGTAATTTCCATACATTTTAAAAGGAAAATTCCTGTGGTTAATGTCATTTACATAAAGTTATGCTTGCATGCTACATGATAAACTCTAAGATTTGAGCCTCTATGGGAAATACACTGACACAAAGCATCTTTTGAAATGTATCAAAGCTGAAAGCAAATATTTCCTATGCAAATAAATTTTAAAAACCCCAAATCCTTTTTCAGAAATTGGAAGGCTTAGTGTCTGCTTCCCTAGTTCCTGGATAATAAGTGCAAAGTTACATTTACAATTAAATTGTAAGCTGTGCTTTTTGTTGTGTTATAGTAATTTTAAATAAATTGTTCATCTAAACTGTTTCCTGCAGAGTGAATTGGGTGCAAGAAGTGTGATCATTAGACTAGCAAGATGGTCAAATATTCAGGTGTAACTGGAGTTATTCTGTATCCTAGTGAGTTTTGTATCTTGTTTGTAAGTCTTACAGGATTTGCTAGTGCTTTGGGCAGACATTATGTTGACTACAGCTGCTGTTGATGCAAAAGTATCACTGGTGGAACACCCTTTTTTGAGGGTTACCATTCTGCCAAAACAACTGGTGTTCAGTCATTATTCACACTAGTTTGCTACAAGCTGCTGCTGTTAAAAGATCTTAAAATAGGGGCCTGAAAAGCATTTCTCACTTCTTAAAAACCATTGAAGCTGCTAGTTTTTTGCCCCAGGTGTGAATTTACAGTTACACACTAATACCTGCAGTTTCTACCTAGCAACCACTTTTAAGTTCTCTTCAAGAGAATAGCAGCAAAATTACATTATAGAGCTACTGTATAATTTACTTTAAATAATGTCAAGAAGTGTTTAACATCCAGCTAGTTTGTAACTGAACATATTTGAATGAAAAAATCCAAATTCCTGTTGCAAAGTCCTAATATGCCAAAACAATTCCGCTCTTACAGGAGTCCATGTACATATAGTTCCAACAGGTGCTTACTTTCTGTCTTTTAAGACCATATCTCTCTACTTTGTTTCAGGAAGAAAATATGACTGTAACAGAGGATTTCAGCAGAGTAGAAAATACTTACCAAATGGAAGCAGAGGTATGTATTCAACCTAACCAAAAATAAAAATGAAATAAAAGAATAAGAAATGTATCAAGGACCAATGAAAATTTACAGAATGTTTTTCCTCAGACCAAGGCACATAAGGGCAGCATAGTCCAAAGAAACTATTGAAGGACTGCAGTTTATAGCAGAGTTCAGCTGCAGCCTTCTGTTGCGGGCAGAATTTGTTTTCTGCTACTGTAATAAAAAAGAATTGTTTTCTTCTTAGCTGAATGTGTGCCTTTTAAATGTTACCTGATGCTGCAGATGGGCATATTTGATTCTGGGGCTCAGCAGTTGTTCTGTGGCAGTGTAAGCAAACCAACAATTCTGCACCCTCCTTCACCCATAGCTCTTCTTGCCCTCTGCTTCTTGCAAGGAGTTGGTCAATTCAGAAACCTGCCCCAGTTAATGACTCTTTTTTTACCCCAGATGAGCTTTTAATTTTTTCATTATTTTAGCTCTTTGAACTATGGGCAGTGCAAAGCAGAAGACAAGACTAGATGGGGACAACAGTGGTGTGGCAGCCCCAATCTGGATCTGTGTAAGCCACAGTTGAACAGCACCTGAATTTTGATCTATTCTATAGGACTCTGCCATCAGCTTGCTTCAAGTAAAGCAAAGCTATTTGTTTTCTGGGTAATTGGCTTGGAATTCTGTAGGTAAAAAGTGCTCTATGAAAGCCAGATATTATGGAAATAATGCCATTTACCTCAGTATCTGCTAAAGGGAGTGTATTTTTGCACATTCTTGACATAGTAAGAAATAAATGCTGTGCTTGAAACATTCACTGAGGGAAATTATGTGTCTTCAGCCAATGTATTTCTTTAGAGCATAAAACTTTAATCACTACCCAGCAATTTTACTGATTCTAACTAAGTAAACCTGGAAGCCTGCAATAAAATGACAGCTGTTTTATAGAGCTGTGGTTTACAGTCCCCTTACACACATTCAGCCTCCTTAGTTTGCTTGCTTAAAGGCATATTCTCATCTAAATAACACCAATAAATATGGAAGTAATTGAGAACTTGGAGAACAAAATTTGGATTTTAAAATGAGTCTTAAGATACTTTAATGCTGCGCATCAGTGTCATCTCCTTAATGATTTTAACTTCATTATGTAGACACCTACTATCTTGAGAGCTTAAATCATCATGTTTTTTAGATGACCTGTACTTAAAAATACAGAACTATATTGAATTACTATTTAGGCTACAGACAAGCTTAGGCTTACAACTTCAGTCTTAAATTGTAACTTAACCATCTTCTGCTATTAGTTTTTATACCACAAAAAAAAGTTTCTACATGGAAAGCTAATTACTTGGATTTCATGCTCATTTGCAAGCAGCTCGGACCAGCTGTAATTGCTGTTCAAAAGTTGTGTGGTTGCCTAGGGTCCAGCTGTTGGAACTTGAAGAATCCAGCTGCAGTGCTACTGTTCTGCCTGCCCTGCACACTTTGGTAGCAGTGTGCTCACTCTTTATGCAGAGATTAGTTTCTCCTTGCTTCTCCCTTTATGTATGTACTTGTTTCATTAGTGCAGCTTCAGGAACCAATGAAGTTCCATTGACCAGGATATGTTCATCCTTTAGCAGCATAAATGGACCTAAAACTGACCTCACTCACTTCTCTACTAAGAATTTGCCATTATATTTGTGTTATATGTAAAATCATGGAAATTGTGTGTTACTTCATTCTGTGAACTCTTTCTCTCATTTGTCTACTGTAAGAGTTTTTAGAAGGCCAAAGAAATTACCAGGCAAATAGCTATTTTAAAGTATAATGAAGAATTCAAGATGGACTTTTAACTGTAAGGAGATAAATTTTATGCTATAACATAGCATGCTATAACAAAGGAAAATATGCAGAAGAGTGAAATTGTGAGATCACAAAGCTCTATAATATCTTAATCATAATAGTTCATTTATTGAATGGTGTTCTCATGGGAGAAATATTATGTTGGTTTTGTTCATTTCTTAATACACTTGCTTCCTTTTAAACTTTAACTTCTTGTCCTTTACAGCTGTATCCAAACCTTGGAATGTCTTTAATAGTTTTGCATACCCTCATATTACTTTTTCACAGTTTTTAACCATAATAACAGATGAAGTTGAAACACTTCTTTGCATTTTAATGGTTAAGTATCCTCTGTAAATGCAAAAACTTATTGGATCTACCTCTAAATGAAAATCGTGATTTTTTTAGGGGGTAGAACAGCAAAATTCAGCTATTGCTCAGTTGTCTTGTGCCCCCCAAGCGTACCTGATAAATGCTTCTTTTTTAATAATAAAGATTCTAATGCCCCAGAACTGCCCCAGTCTGAACAGTTTATCTCCTGCTTAAGACCCATAATTCTTTCATTTGATCATTCTTTTGTTTCATCCCCTTGAGGGAACTAATCTTGTAAATGCTGATGGCAATCTGGAAAACACTATGACAGTCCTCATAGTGAGACTTTCAGTTTTCCACAAAACACATCTATGACAGTTTTCTAGCAAAACATTACAGTGGGATGTATGCTTTTTATATGTATGGCAAGAGCGCCTACTGAAGACAGAAATCTAGGTGTAGCCTCATCTTCAGTCTCTGTTCAAATTGATACTGCACCTTCCAGAAAGCGATCGAACCCTCAGGTTACAGGTAAAGGATGTGCAGCTGAGGTGAAGATGCAGATTTGGTGCAACTGTGCACAACAGGCGTGAGCCTTTGTCCACACTGAAGATGGAGCTGCCCTGCCACTCCATCTGGGTCAGTTTCTAAGGCCCTAAGTTCAGCTTTGACTCAGTTGTGTGAAGAGCCACTGAGCCAGTGCAAGGATCCAAGCCAGGGTGAGACGCAGGTACTACACAGAGAGGTTATCAAGGGTAACAAGATGTCTCGGTTTGAGGGGAAAAACCAAAATGTTTTACCCACAAGCAGGGGAGGGGCCTCCTCCACAATAATCACACCACTCTTTATCAAATTTAAGAAAAGGAATTTTAATACAAGAAGGATAACTGCTATATATATATATATATGTAAACAGACTAGTGCAACCCACTTCCCCAACACCATAAGAGAAAAAAAAAACAAGAACAAAACCCAGCAGGTTTTCCTCCGGGAGAAAAGGTTATACTTAAGTGTCCTTGTCACAGCCCGGCTGGCTGCAGAGTGAGTTTCAGTCCCTCTCCAGCGAAACAGACGAGCAGTGGGCTTTCAGATGGACTCAGTCTCTTCCCCCTGTGTTCCCCGTCCAAGAAGCAGAAAGGTACGAGCAACCAGCAGCAAATCCAAGGCAGGCAGCAGCACGGCAGGAAAAAAAAAAGTAGTCCGAAGTAGGCAGCGGCAAGACAGCCAGGGAAAACCCCAGCAGTAACCAGCAGGGCAGCCTGCCTCCTTGGAGCCCCCACTCCCCCGTTCCGCCGAGCCAAGACTGAGGAGAATATCCAAAAAAAAAAACCAGAAGAGACAAACCTGCCCCCACCCCAGCGATCACAGTTAACTGCTTCTTTTGTTAACCGCTGGCCTGGGCAGTTAAGTGGCAGGGGAGAGAATTTACATAATAATCCCAAACTACAACACAAGATGTCTGCAATAATTACTTTGTTATAATTGTCAATAACCACTTTTTATTTTACCCTGTATATGAAGTAGCTCCCTTTTCTCTCACTGAAAGTCAGCTTCTTTGAATTGTCTCATTTTCCACAAGATAAATCTATGGTGTGCAAACAGGAAACTGCTGCAGTGCAGCTGACGTGCTATAACTTTTATTTCTGTACCATATTCCTTCACCAGACTGCAGCAATCACAAGGGCAACTGCATGTCGCAGGGGTTGGCAGTAGAATTTTCTTTACTGCAGGTTTTTCTTCCCCTCATGTTGAAGCTGTATTACTACGCAAAAAGAAAGGAGTTGGGCATAAGAGAGAAGTTGAGCCTGACTTGGGGTGAGAGCACTGTACTGGGAAGTGAAGATGAGGTTTGAGTTCTTCTAAAAAAGGTTTATGAACCAGGATTTCTGATTCCCGAGTGCTGTATCAGCTCCACATCATTGCTTTGCACCTGGTGACTGTGCTCTGTCCCAGAGAAAGGCTGGCTCATGCCTCAAAGTCACTGTCTGGCTAACACTTCCCACCAGGAATGCTGTAGGGCTCTAGACCCAGGACTGATAGTGATATCTGCTCCGCAGCATTTGGGAAATCACCTGAATTCCTGGTATATCTTCATTTAATGCTTCTTACTGCAAAAGCCAGAGGCAACTAAACGTTTAAATTGTTTTTAATCCAAGTCCCTGAAGTGAAGTGCCCAGTTCTCTGTATGCACTGCAGTGAGTCTCTTTAGACAAAACAGGATTTGGAGCCCACTGCAAGATGAACTGGGCTAGGCTTAGTTTAGTCTCATATCTTAGGTTACTTGAATACTTGGAATTAAAATGCAATTTTCCTTCCTGCACACTGTTTTCCACATCATTTTGCTTGCACTTCTGCATAATTAACATCTAGTAATCTAAAAACAGAAGAACCATGACGCATCTAGTCGTGTGTCCCAAAAAGCACATTCATTCTTCAGATTGTCTACATACCAAGAATCCTACAGAAAAGGATTTATTAATCCTCAGTTTTAAACCATTTAATGAAGTTCTTTCTGTTGCAAACCTAATAATAGTCTCTAGGGCTATATAAAAGTCTTCTAAGGAAATAAACATTGGAGTTATATACAGAACTAGTGTGTTTCATTACCTTGTACATGTCTGGCTTTATACTGATTTAGATACAATTGTTGAGTCAGAGTGGAAAATGAAAAAATTACTCATGTAACATCTGTGTTCACTCCCAGGTCTGTATTATATTCAGTGATTTTGGAAAAATGCAGAATGTTTGCAATCTACTCATTGAAAAGTTAGGAACCTCTGTTACCATCAGTCCACCTCATTTCTACCATACACCAGAAGCCATAGACACCCTTCGGTAAGTTCTCTCACATGCCGTAGATTTTAGAGCCTCAGTTAATGTGAGTACATAATTTATGCTGTTAGCAATGGGAGCAAATAGTTTCCTTCACACCTATGGAAATTTATGTTCAAAGATTTCAGTATTTAAGTATAACTTAGAAAATGCTGCTCAGCCCAGAAGATGGAGCTTTTTGCAAAACCGGAATTTAATAAAAAGTATTTTCCCACTAATTTCCACTGGAGGTATAATCTTCTGTGAATATCAGGTCAACAAAATTTGGCTTTAGTTCCACCAGAATATGTAAATTTAATTTGGTTTATTCATAAAGGTGCATGTGTGTTACCAGATGTTGGTAATTCTAAGTACCCTTGCAAATTCCCATTACTCTTAGCTGCTGACATGAACTAGAAAGAACTAGGTCCAGCATTTCCTCAGCACTGAAGCACACTGCCCTGAAGCTCATGATCTTGACATGTTTTAGGCATTGACCATTTAAAGTCCGTCTACTCCCACTGATGTAAGGAGGGCAGAAGGAAGTTTAATCTTGCTTGGGGTTTCTTCTTTAAAGAAAAGGACTATGCCTGGTCCAAGAAGCAAATTCAATTAGCTGCTGTTAATGGTTCTGGAGATGTCGAAAGTATATGTCAGAGATATCTAAACAGGAGATCAGTAAATCAGGCCAGTGAGGTTAAACAGATGCTAGTATGCCTTGCAGCTGGGCCACCACACTGCCAGAAGCAAGGGTTGAACTCTTGCTCTGCATGACACAGCACAGATGCCTGCAGCATACAGGTGTCAGAAATGCTCGATTGGAGCTGCTGAGGATGCTGACATTTTCTGCACACTCTTCCCTCAAATGCCCAAGCTGTGGCCCAGAAGCCGGGGAATGGGATGTGCCTTCCCATCTCTGCAGTTACAAAAGCAGAGACATTAAAAAAAACCCCAAAGCTTGGAAGGAACACTTGTACATCAGTTGGCCCTGCTTGTTATTGTGCTGCTGCTTCTACCTCTCAGCCGTCAAGTCTGTGTTGCTGCTGTTGGAAACACACGTCAGAAGGCTCAAGAAGTCTGTCGATTGTTTGGCCTGTCATTGGGAAAACCTTTACTGATAAAAGAAGAAGAAACAAAAGAATGGGGAGGCCACACAGACAGTCACCTGCCATGCTCTCCTGATTCACTGACTTTGCAGGAAAGAATCCAGAGCGCTACTGCTTATGTTTCTTCTAGAGTGTTTGCTGTGTTTGAGATAAAGGGAAAAGAAAACAGAAGAAGCAAGTTGCTCTAGAAACTTTCAAATCCTACACATTTTCGTAATAAATTTTTTATGCTTTCTTGAGTTTTTTGTTGGTTTTTACTTTATTCTTATGACAACTGTATCCCCTAAGATTAAGGTTAGTTATAATTCTGTAAGTACAGTTCACAACTGCTTATCTTATTCCTCTGGCCCCTTTCCTCCCAAATCTCTAAGGAAATTAATCCCCCTCCTGAGTCAAGGTAAACTGAACATGCAGTGTGTTCACTTCTAACAAAATTGAGTATTCAACATAAAACATGCTTATAAATGTTTTATTTTGTCATAGAAAAAAATGCATTTTATCCTGGTGTCTGTTTGCTCAAGTTTAAAAAGGTCATCTGTTGTCTGGATGTACATTACATGTATAGACACTGAAGTACTCAGTCATGAGGATAGAGTTTTTTCAACCATGGCTGCATAATGTAGTTTGATCCATCATATCCACTGAAGTAGGTTTCCATATCAGGGTGATGCACCTGAGAAAAAGTATTTCAAATTGAAGAAGAAACAGAATTGGCAATAAATGCAATCTGATGGTTAAATGAATCATCGAAGTTGCTAGGAAACTTTTTGAAAATGCCTGATGAGTTTTACATGTACATAGAGATACTTTAAGTGGGATTTTCATTTAACCTAATTTCTGTCATCAGAACAGCAGCTTTCTCCAAGTACTCTGCAAATGTTAAACATACCAGATGAGATGTTACATGCTAGATTTACACCAGCATCCGTGTTTAAAATCTGCACTGTTTCTTACTGAAGCCATTTCCACTCATGTTGCTGTTAGAGCTATTTGTTATTTATTTAGCTGGATTGGGTACCTAATCCAATAAGGCAGCAGGAACAATAAAGGAGCAGTGGGGGAAATAAATGGTGAAAACACACCAAGGTGATGACCTTAGGCACTGCAATGTCCAACATGAAGATGCAAACCCACAAAGGGCAATACAAGTCACAAGCCTTGTTACGATGCAGGAAGCCCCCAGTGATTGTCTGAGAACTGTCAACTGGGAAAAGGTTAGGACAAGTCTAAGCATCTTCTGATCACACAACTCTTCAGGAAATTACTGTGCCTATTAGGCTGTAGGAAAGGCAGACTGAGGGCAATCCACAGATCTGAACTTGAGGTATAGGCGTGACTCACGATCTATAACAGTCTCAGCTAGAAAATAGTCTCAACTTGAAATACCTGATTCTGTGAGCTTGTTACCTTCAGTTCCCCTAATAATCTGTATGAAGAATTAACCTGTTGTGCAGGTGAATAAAGCAATCAGGTATCTTAAATAAGGCTGGTTTTCACAAGGCAAATATTTAAGATGCAGTATTTGTTTCTCCCCATGGAATATAAAGGAAACTGAAGGTAGCCAGCTGTCTGACATAATGAAAGGTTCATTTTTTAGACACAGGGTGGGTAGAATCCAATTTTCAATACTTAGGACATTCATCTAGGATGATATTGTTTCTGCTTGTAAGTTCAGGCATGTTAACACATTTTGTATTACAGTTGGTGGCTAAAATAGAAGGTCTGAACTAAGGCTTCTCCCAAATAAAAGAAGAAATTGAATCACACTGTGATCGAGGGGAGTCCTTTTTGTGCAGCACTTTCAAGAGAGAGCATGGAGGATCTTTAGGCCAGCCTGACTTACACAATTCCTTTGGGAGGGTTCTCCCAAAAGGCAGAAGATGCCATTTTGAGTCTCCTCTGTTCAACTAGACACTCGGCATCTCCTGTTAGATGAATGGTTCACCAAGTTGCTGTTATTTCTGAACAGGCACTGCCACTATCTACAATTTAAAAGAATGCACCCACAACAGCACAGAAGTTCCTTGCAAAAAGCCACTTGTATGTAGCATGCATTCCTGGAAGCTGTTTTCTGGATCAGATTCTCAAGACAAGTTTAAAAATAAGTTGTGCCTTGCATGAACTGGAAATAAAAAGCTACTTCAACCCTGATACACAAAGCAGATTTTTTGGCTTCCAAAAAGAGTTTTGCAGCCAAGAAAGGAGACATTCTTCAGTCTGGGCAGCAGCTGAGCAGGAGCTGTTTGAAATGTGGCGTTTTCAGAGTAGAATTGAGAAAACAACATACTTTACTAGATCCAGCAAAAATCCTAAAACAAAAGTCTGTATCTGCAACAGCCCGTACATAACAGAAATCAAATTGCTAAAACACTTACAAAACTCAGCAGTTGGATACTTCAAAGTATCTAAGTGTGCTTACGTACTTGAGTTTGGTCATTTTTCAGCTTCCAAAAACCCATGCTTGAAAGTACAGCAGTAGTTCTTTTATCTGTCTGCTCTATTAGTTTTCACTAACTTTACAGCCTAGGTAGTATCTATTAGGCCAAAGGTCAGTCAACTTTAAAACATACAGGAAAATAATCAAGTTGCAACTGAATAAAAAAATAAATACTACCTCTAATCCCATAATAATTGTTATCTCTTCCTCAGGAACATAAGCTGTAGATTTGCCAAATCTATTTGCATTGTTAATTAGAATTCGATAGTGAGGAGTAGGTTTTAGATCCTGCAAAAATAGAAAGAAAATAAATAGCCTCAAAGAGAGATGATGACTAAAGATTACATATTATTATCAGTTAACTGTCAGTAGGCTTACAGAACCTGAATCCACTTGAAACATACATACAGCCAGTTCATTTTTGTGATTTTACCAGGGTCAATTTGAAAATTAAATATAAAGCAATCAGAACAGCAATACACAAAGTTCTTGGGATACCTGAAACATTTTTTAATAGTCAAGATTTTCATTAACCTTTTCTCCTCCAGACCTTGCAGTATCCCTGCTTTTTGTATGTAGGCCCCATGACAATCTTTTACAACTCTTCTTCCTTCACAAGTGGCAAAAGAACTCCAGAGAGGAAGAGACAAATCCAGAACATAATGCCACCTCCAACAACCACGGTCCCAATCCTGGAAAGAGCTAAGGCAACTTCTAGGTGTGTGTGTGTGTATATATGTGTTATATATATTATATATCTTTCACCAAAGAAGTACCTATGAAAAGAAATCCTGGGCCAGGGTCCCACCATGTTGGTTGCTACCCATAAACATTCCTGCCCAAACTAACCCAGAATCTAAACACCAAAAAGTGATGGATGAATACAGACAGCTGGAGTTTATGAATCAGTCAGTATTGATCAGTGTGACAGGCAGGGGCCTCTGCTCATCAATTTAGTGAAGATCTGGAAGTTGGAGGAAGGCAGGGAAAGCTGGGCTGAAATCTTGGCTGATGCTTCAAGGATATTTGCAAGGACCAAGCTAAGTAATTGCCACCCAGAGGTCAGAAGGCATTTGGCATAGCTGATGCGTGTGAGGATTGGCAAAGGCAGTTGAAAAATACCAAAGCCAACAAAAGACACTCTTACACCACATGTCATTGCTATTGAAATTCAAACAACAAAGATGAACACAAGGTCACTAGGAGAGCAGAACAATATAAGGTACATAGAAAGCAGTGTCTGCTGGGAAATTCTTGGGAGTTCAGCTGGCAACAATGCTACTGAGAGGAACAAAGAAAGCAAGGATGCAGGTGTTTTAGGAGCCAAAGATGAGCAACAGTTGGCTAAAATTACAGCAGGGAAGGAACCAAATGCACAAAATAGGACTGAATATCTCTTCCCGGCGGAACATGAATTCTCTGCTACTGACAATATTTTTCATTTTTTCTGCATTTTCAGTCCTCTTTGACTTAATGATTACTGTCTTCCTGCCACTTTAGCAGCATGCCAGTGGCATACAGAGTACGCAGGACTGTATTAACAGATCAACACTGTCAACAAAGATTTAGCATCTGATTTTCAAGTACAACAAGGACTTAGTCTAGAGAAAGTCAAAAGCTTCAAGAATTCTAAAAAAATGTGTCCTTAAATAGATTTTCACTCCAAGTATTCAGCTAACTGAAACTGATTAAACACAGAAGATTATTTGCGTTTAGGTGCAATGAAGATGTCACCAGTTATGGATGATCATATAAAAGATTTAACAGCCTCTGAACTTTAGCAGCACAGCACCAGAAATCCATTCAGACATAATAGGTTGCCACTGCTGCTTTACATACAACACTGTGTATTAAAAGTGAGTAATTTTACTTTGAGATATGCCCAGTAAAATCTGAGCAGCAAAGCTTAACCAATCAGTGGTGCAAAAGCCAAGTACTGCTGGCACCACAGCACAGAAGCAGTGGAGGTGCCACTCAGCTGCACAGCGGATGTGGGACTCTGGAGTAATTTTACTAGGATAGCAGGAAGGAGGTCTGTAACAGTGTTTCTGAGGGGTTTTTAATCTGAGTTATTCTATGTATGTATTAATAAAGCAAGAATTTAGTATATTCAAACCTGTTTCCCTGGAGGATATTTGGGTTGTAGCCATTCTTCTGGAGTGTGAGCTTTTACATCCCATCCAACAATGACTCCTGAATAGCCAAATCTTTTGTGAATTATTACCTGTCCCACACGGAACTGAACATATTCAGGCTTTGGACTGTGAACGTGAGTTGATTCTAATTTAACAAAGAAAGAGACTTAGCAAGGATAAAGGTTTGATCAAGTTAAACATTTAAACAGAGATTTTTCTGACTTCTACCAGAAGAGAACTGACAATTAGATTAACAAGTGAAGTAAAGAACAGGTACTTTTTCTCCTCCAGAATATTCCTATGACCTGTGAGAAAGCAGCATCCACTAAGGAAGGCATTTTTCTATTTGTATGCCTTTGATATTACATAGGGGATTCAACAGAGTTTTGGAAAGCATTAACAGTGCATTTGACAACTACTTAAGCCTTATGCACAGTATTTTACAGTGCTTACGCATGGGAACTGATTGTGACATGAGTTTTGTCCAGTTTAGCTTACAGAATTCTTCTGTTCAGTCTGATTACAGGAACAGTTTTCCAGGAACAGACCAGTCAACTGTTTGTTTTTCCTTTTACAAAGTTGATAAAATTCAGTTCATTTGAATCAGGTGAAAGCTGTACTGCTGTTCATATGTCACTACAAAATAGGCACAGTCAGATGTATTCAATAAATAGATCCAGATACCATATTGATACTGTAACACAACATAGAGGGAAAAGGCCTTGGATTTCACAGCTTCTGTTTTGCTTATTCGTGATTAGAGATAGGGAAAAAGAAAAAAAAAACACTACTATTTACAAACTAGGTACAGAAGTCTACTATAGAAAACCTTATAGACAACAATTATGACAAGCAAGATCCAAAAGAATGGCAGACTCCCATACCTCCAAAATAAGAAGGGGGGTTTGCTTCACTTTTAATTTGCTTTTCTCCATAGTACCAGTTCCTAAAATGTAAAATTAATAACACAACATTCAAACAAGTTCTTTAGAAACTGAGTTTCAGTAGTAATCAAAAGGCCAATTGTCCTATCTTAAGAATTTTTCTGAAGAGGGGAATACTGCAAAGACTTTGACACAAACTTTTTCACAATTTGAAGCCTGTATGAGAGTTTTATATTTAAACTGCTTTTAAGGAATACATATGAAAAAGGAATTTGTTCCAACAGGAAAAAAGTATTAATCTAATAACTCTACAAGTGCATTAGAACTTCTATGTTAGAGGAAACCCATTCACTTTATACAGATGAGCAAATAACTATTCTGAACTCTAACAGAGTATCTTTTGTAAAATCTTTAAAAATTGGTTAACATTGGTGTGGACAAGGTGCCTGGCTATGCATCTCAGCTTAAGGCTGCAGTAAGTAGAGCTTTTCCTTCTGCACTAGACTAAATTTCATCTGAATTTAAAGGGTGGAGGCTAGGGGAGGGATGTCTTTAGAAAGGGAAAATGGTTTATGTTTTCCTTTGCTATTGTGAAAAACGGAGAGTGTAAAGAAACAAGGAGCAAACTGAACATTTGGGAAGCTTTCAAACACTCCTTCTGCTGGCAATGTAACAGCAGCAGTCTATGAACAGAGGTATTAGGGCCAACATTCTCCACCCATACTAGCCAGCAATCTCTTGGTGCCAAAGAACTACAGGTTGCCCGAGTCTCCTTCCTCTTGGATGGTGTCCAGCACTGTCCCTCTTTCAGTCTTACTCCCTTTACCCTGCCTGGAAGAAAGTGCACACAGGTTCCACAGCTGTACAAACAATGTTCTTTTAAAAAGTTTTGGTTTAGCTCAAATGTGTAAGAAGACTTAGGGTTGACAAATACCTTTTAACAGAAAGAGGAACAGGCAAATAGCTTCACTTGTCTGACTGTATAGTAGGTTTGCAAGGTCTCAAATGCCATTGTTTTTTGGATAACCAATTATTTATAAGATATTCAGAAGACACGAGGAGCTCCAATTATATACAAATAATCAACGGATCATGTGGTCTTTAAATATACATGGAGCTTTCCACGAAGTTGCAAATCAATTTGTGGTGAACCTAAGAGGAGCAGTTTCTGTTTCCATTCACAGACCATTCCCCTCGGTTTTGCTTGGAGCAAAACTAAGTCTGGATCCTTCACAGGTCGGAGGACTTGACTCCCTTGATTACTGTACAGGGATCAATAATAAAGGATCTTTGAAGGTCCTGACAAGGTAAAACCTGTGGAGTATTTCTACTCTACAAGAATTAAATCTCACAAATAAGCACTTCAACCTCTCCAAAGAAGTCCATGAACAGTCTTCTAAAATTAAAATGGCATGTATATATAAAATTGATATAATTTTCTTCTCTCTAGACCAATTCACTGTCACATGGCCAATAATCAAGATTCCCCTTCCTCTTAAACCCACGGATTTTTCCAGTCCATGTTTCCTAATTCAATTTCAAGTTTCTTGAACTACTGTATAGAGCATAAGACATCCATCCAATGTTGTAGGATCTGATCCTACAAACATGTAGCTGCTTACAAACATTAATATGTTACTTCACAATTAGATAAATTTAGAGGAAAACATACATAGAATTACTGCTATGGTTTACGTTTAGTTTTGCATGGAATTCAATTTTGATGTTTGTGTAGAATATAGACACAAGGTTTCCAAGCTCCAAATCAGTCTCAACAAGAAAATAAGAGATGATTCCTTTTGGTCATTTTTATCTCCACACCACACCCTCCTGTTAAGAAGAAACCACATCTGAAATCTATCCTTAAGCACAGACATTGTGTAACATCCTACCTTGTCTTTGATAGCCACAGTTTCAAATGATTTGCCCACGCATCCAGACTCAAGTAAGATCTTGTAGAGCTGCTCCAAGAGGCAATTATCCTTAAGTAGCAAAAATTATCATCATACTAGTTTTAAAACCTTCTCTGGCACTTTTATACAGCTTTTAAGTCTTTAATGGTTCGCTTCTGTAGCAAACAGGGAAAACAGTCAGTGTCCAGGAACAGAGTCTCCTCAAGATTAATATCAAGACTGTAAATGAATAGTCTCCTTATCA
The DNA here is from genome assembly GCF_047495875.1 of Pithys albifrons albifrons. NCBI lineage: Eukaryota > Metazoa > Chordata > Aves > Passeriformes > Thamnophilidae > Pithys > Pithys albifrons. The sequence continues at coordinate 31,501,225 of NC_092459.1, forward strand.
TCACTTGTACCAGTGAACCACACGTGAATTTTGGAAAATGCCATTTTTCATTACAAGGTGTCTTTCTTCCCCTACTTAGACCATAGGAATTGCTAAATTGTATCAGGTTGTGCAGTTTCAACTGTTACCTGAGAACAATGAGCACATGAAACATTCAGAAAATGGTGCACATAATCAAAACACCATTAAAAAAAGCCTAAACATTTTTGCATAAGTCTAAATAGTAAGTAGTTGACTCCTTTGATGAGGCCTGCAAATACTCTGGGTCTTTATACACAAAGCCAGGCTTAGTTCTTTTTTCATCAGGCCAGTCTTTTGCTCTTATTACTTCATGCATTCCACAAACTACACGAACTACACAGCCAGTGCACTGCACAGGCCACACTGTTAAACCTAAGTCTCTCTTTGCATGGTTCATTTTCAAGGTAGAAACATTTGACACTGTCAAACATTTTGATCTGATGTCATATTCTCCAATTCACATTTGAAGATAGATGCATGAGATTCTGAAAATACATAACTTCTGAATTCATATACAAAATGGCATTCCTTACTTGCCTCTATCATTGTGACTGCCCTAAGTAATTTACTATGAATTAATTTTGTTGATTAAGAGTCCGTACCAAGTCAAACTAAGCACAAAAATCCGTTTTAACAGTAAGTGTCAAAAGGTGATGGAAAATTAGAAATAGTATTGGCTCATCAAATGCTTCATTTCCCCCCTTTGAAAGGGACATAACCCACAGTAATGCATATTGGAATATGCAAAAGCAGAATGAGATTAAAGCAGTCATGCACTCATTTAGATTTTTATGGGAAGAAAATAATGGTTGCTATTCAAATCTCAGAACCCTTGTTAAACAACTAAATACAGTTCCATTAAGCCACAAAAATGTTACTTTGGTAAAGGAATAGCCAATGTGTCCCACCCACACTCCAACTTTCCAGGACAAAGGGTCACTGGGAATGAGAAAGAGAACTCTCACATAAATACAGTAGTGAAGGAGTCTTACAACCTTTCTGATATTTGGATGCTCTCATCAGAGTCCATTCCGTACCACTGGGATATGAAATATTGTGCAGGAAAAGCAAAGAGCAGCATGGAAACCTGCAAAGCTGCAGCTGCATTGATGTGAGGCATTCCAACAGGAAGTTTCTTCTAAGAGATTTCCCTGCTCCCTACTCTGAAAAGAAGAGAAAAAAAAAAGAAACCAAATATGTAGCTGTGAGCTTTAGTAGCTGTGTAGTCCTTGAAAGTTTCCTTCAGGTTGCTTTGCTGGTTCACAACATGATATATAATCTCTACTCAATCACTTCAGTTACAGCCAGAGCACACCTAAATTAGGCCAATTTAACTGCATTAAATTGGAGGATACTTACAAAGATTGTAAGAAGACTAAATCAGACAGCTTCACAAGACAAAGTGAAAACCCACTTTTGAGAGGTGCACAGACATTTTTCATCTTTAAACAGAAAGAAAAAAAAGACAAAATAACTGGGAAGTTGCATGCTTGTCTAATTTGCAGTAAAAAGCTGCTCTCTGTGACCAAAATTTATTGTCCTGCTTTGCCATCTAATTAGGTGCATTAAACATGTCTGACATATCAGATTGATGGCCTTAAGAATAATCTATTTAGATTCAGTGGTTATTGCATATCTCACAGATCTAAGGGATTTTTCTTTTAGACTGAAGGCACACACAGCATCATACCAAGTTGATAACAACATGTGCTACAGTCCCACCACTAGATTAGAAAAGGATTTGATATTGCCATTCATTCCACAGCCACATACCACACTATACCACTGTATTAAGATATTCATGACTCTTTCCTCCTTCCCCATCAAATTAAGATACTCACCTTCACCTCGGGAGCACATTTACTGTCTTTTTAGGTCTGTGAAGCTTTTTCAAATCACAGCTGACTTGCTGAAATTGGAGACTTGTATCTTTTACAGAGCTGTTCTCAGAGTGCACAGGTTTGCTGCAAGGTTCAGAGTCCTCTACACCCACTCTGTTCTGCAGGAGTGGCTGTTACAGCTCCTACTCTCTAGTCTAGTGCAGTACTCAGCCTGCAAGCACCAGCAATTCATTTCAGTTGTGCCTGAGCTGTTTCTAGTTCCTGCTAACCTAATTTATGCAATTTACACAAGTTTGGGTTACTGTAATATACACAGCACAAGTGCACATAAAAAATCAGATTTATGAAAACTGCCCAGCAAGAGTAGTCAAGATCACAAAATAGTGTCAAAGGAAGCCTACAGGAATATGAAAACATCTGTGCATCAGATCAAGCATTACCACAAACTATCTTTCACTTCTGCATCACCTGCTTTAGAGCCAGCAACAAACAACTAATTTTAGACATTACAGTAGTTTTACAAGTAGAGTGAGGACTCATTTACCCATGCACCTTGCAGAGGGAGGAGGAAGAGGCACAGGTCAGTTCAACCAAATAACCCTGCTAGGCCAGAGGGCTGCACAACACCCCGGGGCATCGCTACCAGTTTGCCCACGGCACTTACACATCGTGATCGTACAACTTCTGCTACTGCAGATCTTCCTATTTCTAAAATCAGTTTTGTGAGCAGCCTGATCTAACAGAGAGAAAGAATGCAGTAGCAGATGGAGAGTTAGCCCAGACCAAGAACCTCACTGAATCAGAATACTTTTGTGCATGTCCCAAAGCAGCCACACAGCCGTCCGAAGCACGCTGAGCTGTACCCTGTGCCCCAACCGGGGCCAAGCCACAGTTCCCCCGTGCCGGCAGCGCCCAGCGCAGACGGGGGAGCCGCAGCCCCCTGTACTGGCGCTGCACGGCGGCTGCGGCCGCCGCGGACCCTCCCTCCGGGACCCTCACCCGACGCCGTCGGCAGCGCGTCCCGTCCCGTCCCGTCCCGTCCCGTCCCGCAGCGCAGCTCCGTCCCAGGTGGTGCCGCTGGGGGCCCGCGAGCATCGTGAGCGGCGGAGGGGCACGGCGGGACGGCCTTCGAGCCCTCCCTTGCAGAAAGGTGTGAACACCCAAAATGAACCTGCAGTGGCGAATGAACTTGAGGCCGGCCCAGGCTCTCAGCCCGGGGATTATCCCCTGCTCTCGTCTTCCCATCACACGCACAAGCTCCCAGGGCGGGTGGGATTAGAATTTCTTATTCTCGAAATGCAACAAACACCCGGGTGGACTTTACACCCTGACAGTTTTAAACAGACTACAAAGAAAGAAATAAAACCTTCTAATTTATTTCTGCAGACTCACTTCAAGTAAATGCCATTTCCAACTCCCTTATGAGTATTTTTTCTGTGAAAGTGGACAAGCACCTTGAACCTGCTACAAAGAGAAGTCCAGAGAAGTTCTCTCACGTCAGTGTATGCAAAAGGTGTCCTAATGCAAAGCTGTAAACCAGCCTCATGGCATGCCTCTCACCACCCTGTCAGTACTCCAGAGAACACTTGGTCGTGGTCTCAGCCTAGCTTTGTCACAGATGGATGAAGGCACAGTTTGAAACACACACCTCCCACGTGGTTTTAATAGTGCTCATGTCAGCACCCGACAGAAACTGGGCCTGCCAGTGCTGGGCTGCTGTAGGGAGGTCAAAGCCCATCACTGAGTCTCTGTGTCACAGATTTCTTTGGTGTAAATTCAACAGCAAACTTGGTGACACCAAATCAGAGTGGGAGGAAACAGAAGAGGTAGACTCAAACTGCAAATGATCCAGGTAGATCAGAGCAACAGGAACATTACAGACAAGAAGGGAAATTCAGCAGTAGCAAATGTCAAGCCTTACCAAGGGAGAGGAAATGCTCCAGCCATCGCTTCTCGCTTAATGAGCACAGCTTCAGTGAAAGGCAATACTGTGAAAAAAATCCAAAATGTTATTAAGCTGTACCTAGCAATCATGTGGGAACAAAGTGGCTGGGCTTAAAGTTTCATTGTTGATAGCCTTAAACCTGTGCAACATGGCAGGTATGCCCAGTTGAAAAAGCACATAAATACTGGCCTAGACTAGAAATACAAGTTTTACCTAAGAAAAATAGTTTTTAAATCATAAAACCATAGAATAGTTTGAGTTGGAAGGGACTTCTTCTCTTGAAGTTCATCTAGTCCAACTCCCCTGCAATGAGTAGGGACATCTCCAGCTAGATCAGGTTGCTTAGAGCAACCTATTTGTCCCACACAGTCCACCCCAAGGAGAACAGACTCTTGGGGGCCATCGTGTATTTGCATCACACCAGCCCAGGCTGCAGTAAACAGAGGGACTTAACTGCTCCCTTGGGCAAAATCCCAGAAGCCACATAAACACCTGATCCTGTGTCAGGGAGACTGAAGATTTTACATATGACTCAAGAAACTTACTACTACCCAAACATTAAGACACCTTCCAAAAATACAAAGTAAATCAAATTGCAAGATGAAGATGCTTCTGTTACTCCCCATGTGCTTGAGCAGAGGTTTTCAGTGCAAGAGCCAGAAAGAAACCTTTGTGCTTTGTTGTTACTCAGAGGTGGGCACAGGCCAGAGTCAGATCAAAATTACAACTTCATAAATTAGCTTGCAAGAAAAAGAATGCTGACCATAAGACAATTTCAGATGACCCTTTCACAAGTCAAAGCTTATGTGAATTTTCTAAAAATTTCATAAATCATTTAACCTCTCATTTCTGCTGTAACTTTATCTAACAGAAGACTTTAATGTTAACACACACTTTACAACATCAAACCTTTTAAAAGCATTAAACAGCATAAAAGTTGAGCTCTAGATATTTAATCTTTCCCCATGTACTTGTGCATTCAGAGTAACTGATGTCAGTGAAGGACGACAATGATGCAAATGGCACATACACTCAGCTCCTCGTGTTGGGTAAAAATAGGCAGTGTATTGAAAGGCAATCACTAATTAATGACTTTTGAGTAACTCTTTTTTTAAGTTTTTGACAGCTGCATTCCATTTCTTAGCAGTTCATGGAAGCTTACACCACCTTCCTTACTAATAAAGAGAATTCAAATTTTGAATGAGGTGCTCCAATTTCTAGATTTCTCTGCTATAGAATACAAATTCAGCAATTCTTTCTAGCATTGTAACCATATTCTAACTAGGTTTGCATTTTAGGTTACAGTCTTTATTATTTTTTATATCCTTGTTCAAAGTCAAATTCAGAGATCTGAGACAAAACACAAATTAACAGATGAGGCTGCCTGGCCCTTGAATGCTAACATTGTTTGAAGTCAGTACCTTCAGGAATATGCCTCTGCAGAAATTTGATGGTGGATGAATTGATTACCTGCCTCTGCTCTTGCTTCCTCCATCTCTTGGTTTTTGTTTTGTTTTGTTTTGTTTTTTTTTCACTGATGCACCTGCAAGCTAAAGTAAAATGACAGATCAACAGGACTGAGTTTATGTAAAACCTCCCTGTTTCATAGACAAAAAGGAATCACAAAGGAAATTTGTATGGTTGTCACCAGATTAGAAACAACATTCTCGAATTCTCTACTCTGTCCCCCATTCAGTGCTCACACAGATTTTGAAGTACAAGACAGAATTCATAAATTCTCACCAGACTCCTGTAAAAGAGTCAATTAAGCCTGTTCCAAAGATTTCTTAACAGTATTTCTCTGAGTGAAGAAAACAACTTGACATTTTGGGCTTTGAGTTTCCTGTTAACATTAGTAAAACCCACAAAAGCCCTGTATTTTGCATGCTAATTTTGTGTACAATAGCTCAATTTTATGCTATTTAAATTCCTGTCACATTGTATGTTGCTTGCTGGCATTTGCTTTATTGTCACATTTGCTTCAAATAGAAACACTGATTAATTTTTAAAGCCACTACACTTTGCTCATTTGTCTTTGTGAAAAATGACAAACACTCTTTTGCAAAGCTCATATTGATTGCTAGAGCAGGAAATAACACAGGTTTTGGCATAAAAACTTTCCACTTTGAAAACAAAACAGTCAATGATCACACATAATTTCCTTAATTTAATGAGCATTATGATCCAACAGGAGCAAATAGTATTAACAAGGTAATGAAGCGTTAGTACCAGCACAGTCAGCATCTCCCTGTCAGATACCTACATTTCATATCATCTGTTAAACGTAAGCAAAGTCTTGATTTCCACACTAGGTTTCAAAAAGATACCTGTCCCAGGAATGACACAATTGTATTTTAAGTGTTCTGTACAGTTACACAGAAAAAGATTTTTCCAACACAAAGAAAAAATGAACTGCTTAAGACTATTCTCAATAACAAAACTAAAACCTTGGACCTGGGGTGGCTTGCACTTGGATGAGCACACAACTATTATTATAATGCTGCAATATTGAAAATGCACATACAACTACCACCTTCAGTACCTAATAGAAGCAAGAAGAAAGTGTGTTATGCTTTCAGTGTCCTAACAGGATTTTCTCCAAGCAGAACGGGCCAATTACTAAAACTCACGTGGTTGCTTAAGACTCCACCGTGGAGTCTGGAAAGCAATAGGGAACGCAGTTCATTCTGCTGTGACTATTCCCCATTCCCCGTCACCCAGCAGCACACATCTCACCTCACAGATGCAAGTAAGGGTCTCCTGCATCACTTCCTTGTACATACAGAGAAAAAAAATCATCTGATATAGCAAATAACACATGAAATTAAAAAGAATCCACATGGTGCAGTCCTTGAAATACCAAGCATTTCTTTTGTCTTGCATCTGATGGTCAAAAACATGTAGATATAAACCAACCAACCCTGCAGCTTTGTGAAAACACATCCTGCATTGACTTTTCCTTGCATCACCCACTCAGGGCAACTAGACTGAAGACCAAACTCTACAGGCAGGGAGGACGGAACTTCTCCCTGCTTAGGTGTTTTACGCTTCTTCTAGTTATTGGGAAGCACAGATATCCACAGATTGGCCATAGGCGTGGGTGCCCTGCTGCACATGAAGACTGGCAATGTGGTGTTGGCAGTGCCAGATGCTACTGCTTTTATAGTGCCTCCAGAACTGCGGGTTTTCGTGAAACCCTCTACAAAACAGCAAATTTTGATCAGAGAGCACTCCGGGTGTAATTTCGTCTGTTCTCACACACACTATACCATACTGCCATATACTGCTATACCATACTCTGTAAGGAAGCAAAATGAGTTCAGGCAGTTTTGAAAAACACACAAGCAATTGTCTGATAACACAGTAAATTACTAGATAGAAACAAACACTGTTGGACAGCTTAGAAAAACATGTTTTCTATTTATTTAAAAATAAGTTTGTAGTTACTACATTGCAGTGACAGTAATTCTTACACATACATTCTAGTTTGTATAAAAGGATTCAAAGTATTATGCATCAAAACTAACATAGAAAGTGTCCACGTAACAGTAAAGAAATTTCCAATCCATATGTACAAAAAGAAAGGGCACTGTTATCCTGGTGAGATACTTCAGGTTATAACATGATAATCTAGATTTCTGGAAGGAAAAGAAAGCCTTGATAAAGCTAAAGAATTTTAGTTTTCAAAACTGTTACTCATTACATACAACAGATTTGTGTTTTACATAATTCTGTACAAAATAAGTGTAATATTTAATCTGAAAATGTGTCAGTTTTAAAATTAACCTTTCCAGGTAATTTATTGAAGTTTACCTCCATTCTATACATATTGAAACATTATGACAGAATTTAGTTCACGCAACATAATTATCCAGTTATCCACCACACTTCTGCAGTTTTAGTATGGTCCAAAAATGTAACTTCTGTATGGTCTCAATGCATTAGCAAACCAACACATGCAGCTGTAAGCACAAAACAGTGCATGTACATCTGACAGTACGTGACAGGTACTTTTATCTCTTTCTACCCCTAATTTGTGTGACTTCACTCTTTGTTCTTTCAGTGTAGGAATTCACAGTATAGTGATACTTTCCCTCCCTAAAATGGATTGTTTGCATTATTTGAAGTGAATTTCCTGATGTATTTATCTGCATTAAAAAGGATCCAAATGACTACTTGTCTCACTACGTACCTCCTAAAGCTAAATTTATTCACCCTTACTCTATTGCAGCATATAAAGTTTCTCTTCTGGAGTGACTTGAGGCTGTTACAACCTTGGGGAAAGTCGGTGGGGAGGCGCGAAGCAGCTAATCACCTTTTTCTGCAATTTAAGATGTCTTTTAATCTCGCTTCCTGGCGTGTTTCCTCATCCAACACACTGTAAAAATGGCATGGTGAATTCCCGCATTAAAATTAGTAGAAACACAAGAGCACCAAGAGGTTAGCTCTGGTTTAAAAGCCACCTGCTATTTTTCCCCAGAGACAGTAAAAAGGGAACAAGCTCTACTCATGATTCAAAACCAGGAAGCTACGTAAGCTGTCAATGCCAGATTGTTATTGGAAACACATTGTCAAGTCTTGGCCAATTTTATGAAATGTAATACGCTTTCCTCTGCATACGAACAAACATGTATATACAATAATGTACAGCAGAAAACTAACAGCCCTTTTATCAGCTGAATATCTAGGTTCCCTTGGAAACCCGTCTATTACAAGAGCTTCAGGGATAAAAGAAAATAATATACTAGCTTTACACAGTTAATTTGTCTTCATTTAGGTAGTAAACATAAAATGAGCTTTTGCTGTCTGTAGGTGAGGTTTTAATACCCTCTACCTTCTGTATCACAGCACTGTAGCAGAGTTAAATTACTTTTAAACACTCTGTTAAAAAAAGGCAAAAAGAAAAACCTTTGAAAAACTACTGTGGACAAAACATACTACTTTAGAATGAGGTAAGGACTCAGGACACAAGGTAAATATTGTGGTATGGCTGCATCTTGATTGACCAGCAATGTTAAAATTACCTCAGCAAGATTCACACACTACAAATTAAATGTGAATGTTGATGAGAGTAAGCCTAAAAATCTCTGACCTCCAACCTGCTATGAAAGTACAGGGTGAAAGGGTCCCATCCAGTGAAGCCTATTGCTTTTATAGAACCAGTCAATCATTTAACATGTGCCTAAATTCAAATTACACACTAAAGCATTTACTTATAGTCCTCAATTCAACAAATGTGAGCAAAATATTTAACAACGTGGTGTAAAAATGGTAACAAGCTTAAAGTTACTGAATGGACAGAGTACTTTTTGTGTTGCATGTAGTCCTTCTTTGGTAAGACAAAAGCCTCTGGCACAGAATTGGTGCTTAAAAATATTTGTACAGCAATACAGTGAATAAGCTGCCTCTACACTACAATTTATTTTTAATAGATATTAATATATCCTACATGCTGCATCAGGGTCCTTTATCAATTAATAGTATTACAATTATTAAGCCATAGTAATATTTAACTCAACCAACCCAATCTTACAAGTCTATCAACAAACTGATCACAGCTACAAACCAGACACTGTACAAATAAACATCTGTAAATCTTTATCACAGCAGTCTAATCACTGGAGGAAGACATTTCTCTGTAAAGTTGCATCACGGGTCATTGCCGAGTGACGAAGAGCTCTAGTTCAATATTGACAATAATAATGAACACTACAGTGGCAAAATCTCAGTTCATTTCCCAGAGAACACACTAACAACAGAAACAAAGTGGATAAACAGTTGTTAGGTATGCAGGCACAGGTACAATGATTCCTGTTAAACATTTAGAGCCCACTGTTGGGACAGGAGCAAAGTTATCTTCTCATTAGTAGTTAGAGAACACAATGTCATTAAGATACTACTCAGCAGTAAATACCAATTTTCATGTTCCCCAGTATAGCGTAGAAATACCAGAATAATATCCTCATATTCATGTCAAATATAAACAAATTTAATTAATGAAGCTGAGTTAACTGCTGCCAGATTGCTTGCATGTGACCATGAAGCTCTATGTTATTTACAAGCAAATGTGAAACAAGCATATGACATTTTGATATTCCATCTTCTGAACCAGTTGTTAAGTACTTGAGATGGCATTACAGAACATGCATAGAACTATAGTTCTTAAATTATTTCAACACTGACCAATAGTTTATTGCTCACATTCTAAAAACTTAAGAGTCTGTAATCAAAAGCTCTTTTTCTGTGTTGATAAAATATCTCACAACCACCTCAAATAATAACTTTTTCCTTGACCAAAATACAATCTGATGGTGACTAAAGTCTCATAAATAAAGTTTGCAACCTAGTGAAATTAAATTATAAAAATATAACATTTAAATAAATCTGGTATTAATTTCTAATAAATTTCTAGTGTTGCTTTAAAAAAAAAAAGACTCAAATTATCCACAATTTATTTTAAAAGGAAAAGCATTGATGTGTCTAATATGAATTAAAACTTACTGGCTAAAGTCACCAATATTACTGGGTGGGAAGCAGTTCCCATGTTCTGCAGGTAATGCCTTCTGTCCTTGCAAAATTAAGATGTACAATCTTCTACCTACTATTAAGGGAACGCATATTATTTCAGTCTCCAAAACTTACATATAAGGTATTTTCAATATATAAATATATACATAAACATGCTATATAAAACATTATTACAAACAGAGTAAATACAGAAGATGAAATTTAGATATAATCTGTTTTATATATTACAATGCAGATAACATCAGGAAATTACACATTTTCAAATGATTGCCTTCATCAGTGAGATGACAAAATTAACAAGTAGAATCAATCAGTTTTGAATTGTGAAGCTGTACTGCAACTGTACAACTGTAGCTTGTTATCTTACCACGTGTTTAGCTAAACTCCATTTTACTAGAATGATACAGAAATACTTGTTAGAAAAAATAAATATATCAACAAATGAAATACAAACTAATCCCTGCTCCCCAAATTCAAATCCATAACAATTCAAAGAGGATCTTGGAAAATAGCTTAGCCACTTTTTGTAGCAAAATGCACTACCTAAAACTAGGTATGGTGGATATTAATTTGCTATCCACAGTAGCATTATTTCTGTTCCACTTGGTGGCAAATACCAATAGTAGTTGTTCAAACTCAGAAGCTTTTTTTTTTTTAAGAAAATGAAGAATCCAGGCCTCAAATGCAAATAGAGAATCTGTGCAAATTTAAGGTCTTAATTCTGTATGCCTTCCCTTCCAAACACTGCAGATGATATTTGCATTTAAAAAAAAAAGAAGCATAACAAGAAAATTTTGGTTACATTTTTGTACCATACCAGTTCTCAGTAAATACGACTACTTATGTATTTTTTCATTGAAACTGGACAATGCTTTTTTGTAAGTGATAGAAAATGGTATTAAGGTTTGTTTGTAAAGGTATAAAGTAAATGTACCATAAACAAATAAATAACTGCTTTTCTTTTCCAGAGCAGTACATATAACAATACATTCCCCTAAGTCATATAGTTATCATTTACAATAGACAACTTAATTTTAGTAAGGATGCAAGAAATAATAGAATACAAGGCACAATCATTAAATGGAATTTTTCTTTAGGGTGTATATTGACTTATGTCAGCGTGATATACCATAAAAAGTGCAGAAAAACACAATGTGCAATGAGACCACTGTATAAAACATGATTGCATAAAAAGTGATTTGGCCTTTTAACCCTAATAATTGAAAATAACCAATCTTCCCCTTAAAATTAAACTATAAAGTATGACATTTTAAAATTTTCAATTCTAGTGCTATCTAAAAAATCCTGAAAAAAATTTATACCTGGGTAATATTTTAGATGTATGTGTTTATGTATGTATTAGTATATACACATACACTCTTCTTTGTATGTCCTTTCAGCCTCTTAAGCATGTCTAAAGTTGTAGAAACAACAATCAATCTGGAACAGAAAGTAAACATTGTGATTCCATACTTGTCCTGTAATTTCCTTGAATCCTTTAACCAGTTATACATTTAAACTAAAACATCTCTGTCAAAGGACCCCACCAGTGCATTATTTTCTACCAGAAGTACCAAAAAGAATACATTTCAGAACAATGTTAACAATTTACTATTTAAAACAAGACACAGCTTTTATTACTGCAAATGGTTTGCTGTACTGACACTCAAAAAGAAAAAAAGGCTTTCCACTGCACTGATTCTCAGTCTTTGGCACAATAAACAGAGATTTAGTGATTGATACAAGAATCAAGGTCTGAAAAATTAGACATTAGTCAAACTTTTTCCAATGTGGATATATATATATTTGTGATTACATTTTTGCTATGTTTGGCAGAACTTGGATACACCAATGGCCTGTGCTAGGCTTCTTTTGCAGCTGAACCTTCCATCACAACTGAAATTAAACATTTTCAGATTAGCAAAGTTTGGTATTTTTGTATTTAATAGAAATGTAAGTGAATTTACTGCCACTTTTTGGCAATCTGCCTTCCTAGGCAACTTGACTTTACAATCAAAGCGTACCTTGCTTGGTCAAAAATAGACTTCTGTTTTCAGTTTGTGGCAATTAAAAGTACCATCACCTTTTTCCAATTGTGTAGAGATATTATGTACTACTCCAGCAGAGCAGTTCTCAACTCTGTACAGTAGTCAGAAATTGCTTCAATTATTCTCAACTGTGAACAAAATGATTGTTGAAATGTATAACCTATTTGGAGGGCAATAAATAGCAAAAGTTTAAAATATATATTTCTTTCAAAGAATGTTCTTTCAGTTTATCTTTTTGCTAAATTTTTCTCCCCAAATCAGAACATACTCTTCTAACCCATAATAGCAGCAGGGAAGCAGAAGTCTGTTCTGCTGTTCCTTAACTGTACCTGCTTCATAGCATTCTAAAGTAAAACCCTTGGTAAAAATTACCAACCAATTAAATTAGCTTTTGCTTTTTCAGTCAGCTTTCGGACTCTGCCTCTGCTTGATGTTCCGAAAGTTAAGGAGGTGTCTTCAAACAATAGCTGCCTTTGCTCTTCCTCAGAGTCATCTTCATTGTAAAAGGCTGTCCTCCTACCCTGGTTTCTAGTTCTCATGTGAGGCTCAGAATCTTTAAGCTCTTCAGACCCTTCCTCCATAGGCTCATGTGTCTTTTTCCTCCTGCTTCTTGTTTGCATTTTAACATTTGCAGGAACTAAGAGGTCCGAGCCTGGCTGACGGGTCTTTATCTTCCTTTTTGGCTTTCTACCCCCACGGCCTTTTTTTTGTATCAAGTCTTCCTTCACATTATTTTCAGAAAGAGAATTGCATGCAGTAGAAACAGAGGCTTCTTCTGGTATATCCCTTGCAGTCTGGATTGTATTCTGCTCTGCAACCTTTTGCTGTTCAATGATTTGTAGCTTTTTTGGTTTCCTGCCTCTTTTCTTGTGCACCACCACCTCACAGCTACTGTTATTAGTCTCCACCTTCGGTTTCCGTCCAGGGCCTCTTTTAACTGGAGGTTTCAAAGGCTGTCCTCCGTGTCCATTTACCTGAATGCTTCCTGATGCCAAAGCATTATTTTTGCACTCTGCTGTAAAGAAATGCAAGCTCGTGTCACATAACAGATTTGCATTTACATGCATTTTCCCACTCTCTTAATAAAACTCCTACTAAAATATCTGAATGGATTCACAGTGATTGCCAATCTGTCAAAATCTGAGAAACCCAAAGTAGGACTCAATGAGCTTCATTCCCATATGCAATGAGGACTAATTTCTAGTTGAATTTTGCACACGGTAGTTGTGGGGAAAGAACACAACAAACAACACCCCAGGGAAAACCCAGGATAAAAAGTCTCAAAAAAGGAAATAGCTACAGGATTTTTCTTGGCTAATAAACCACCAGTGGACAAAACTGCTATTTGTATCCACAACAGAAAAAAGTTGCTCAAGAAGCATTACGGTGAGGATCGGGAATGCTTCATAGCAGGTCATGTCTCAAGAAATGAAACAGTTTCTTTCAGCCTGAAGTAGCATCTTTTATATGCAATTTGCACAGATTTCTCTCATTAACAGATAAACAGTAGAACATACTTGCTTGGAGACTTTTACAGGGTACGAGTTTTCATTAGGTGTGAGGTACTAAACTTCCTTAGAAGGGCAGACCTCTTAGGTTTAAACTGTCTAAAACTGCCAAGAACAGGTTCATACTCAGCATGATAGTTCCTCCAGTCCTCTGATGGAACCCATGCACAGCTCCTGCTGTGTTCAAATGTGCACCATCATGCACTAAATGCACAGGCCTCCTCTGTCATACGAGTGGATGTGCAGGAGAGACGGGACCATGTCAACAACATTCAGATACCTCTGACCTGTACTACAGCCCTGCCACCCTGCCATGTGATCCCATCAGATCTCAGAAGCTGAGCAGGGTCAGCCCCGATTAGTACTTGGATGGGAGCCCTCCTGGGAATACCAGGGGCTGTAGGTTCCAGTCCTGAGGACTTCACTGTCACAGTCCAAGCTCGCTCGGGCGTGGCAGATGAACCTTAGGAGTTAAAGGGTGGGACCAGTTCTGCACACGCCGTGCCTCACCTAAAAAATCCACTGGACAGGCTGGAAGGGCACACCCATGTGGGGAGAGCCCTGCCCAAATCTGCGTTCGCGAAGCCTGCCCATGATGATGACCTCTGACCTAACCTAACATCTAGTCCTATAACAGATGAATACTTAGCCATGCAATGGGGTTAACAGCTGGGGCCTTTGTGAGAAAGCTTACAAGGAATGGACAGATGATTTAACTTATCAGACCACAAGCTACACTTTTTCAGAAGCATGGAAGAGTAAGAAAGAACAGATAATCCTTGGGGAGAGAAGGACTACAAGGAGTAAGCAAATTAATTAGGCAGGGCCCAATATGCAGACTACTGTGTCTCCATCTTCAGAGAAAAGATGTTTTGTGGATCTAGCTGCTTTCAAGCATCTTCGTAACAGTTCGAAGTTCTTTCATAAACAGAAAAGCTTTTTGACTAGATGATCTTATTTCAGTCTCCACAGAAGCTTAGAGTTTTAAGGTATTCAGACATCAAAAGATCAAGAAAGCTCACTTGGGAAATTTCATGAAACTAGTTCTGAGCTGTCCACTCAAATATACTACATAGAAGGAGTAAACACTGCATAGTTCTATTTTACTGTGGCAAAAAATGAAAGAACTGATTTGCAGCTGGGATGCTCTGACCTTTATGTCTGTAGCTGCACAGCATGTCATCACACTCAGTGTTACTGAACCAAATATAACCCATGTAAGTGTTATGAGGTTAAACGCACAGGGTTTATAGTGTGACCCTGCAGAAGTCAGCTTTGGAATTTAAGAACCCCTAACATGACCTTTGTAATATTTTAAATGTTAACATACCAAAATCAACTAGACAACAGTTATCACACTATGAAAATGGTGTTAAGAGTAATGTGCTAATTGATCAAGAAGGAAACTAACTGTCACTGAGTTGTTCCATTAGACTTCCCCTTCTGCTAAACTGTAATGCATTCTAATTTCCCCACTGCCAAATTACTACAACAAAAGCACAACACTACAGTCACTACAGCAATAACTGGGGTGGGGCAGGGGGACATTCCAGAGGCATTTGGTACCTTGTTGATTAACAGCGGAAGATTTCACTTTGCGCTTGATTTGCTTCTCTTTCTCAGGATTTTCTTTTGTGGAGTTATTCCTAGTGCTATGACTGTAATCAGATGGGGTAGGGTTTGATACAATATTCTGGTTCTTGGAATGTTTGGTTGAATTCTCCAGTACTAGAAGGATAAAAAGAAAAAAAATATGCAAGTCAAGTAGTTTATACCACATTCAATCTTGCTGGCCTAAAATGGAACTCATGTTCTACTATAAACAAACAATTTGAATTAATGATCCAGAAGGGAGAAAACTTCCTAGATAAAACAACATAGCCTAACTTGTTCAGTTTTCCTCTGAAGAGCCTCAAAGGCCCATCAGCTTGAAAAGAGAACCAGTCTTAATTGAGAGATGTATAACAGATTTCCAAAAAGAGAGTGTTATCTTTAAAAACATTCACTGCTTAATTAAAAAAAAGCCAACTTGCCTGACTTTGCTGACCCTGCAGTAGTATTAAGCTTTGCAATTAAAGGCTTTATAGTTAAAGGCTTTGCTCCTGAAGAAGTAGATGGTTGTTCCGTAACAGCCACATCTGGTGTCCCCCTGTTGCTCCTGGTCCGCACAAGGGAAGAGGCATCAGCAGCTCTTCCATTCATCTGAGGCGGAACGTGTCTCAGCACTGTTGACCGTGTGGGTGCAGACGATGACAAACTGGTGGAAGTTTCTGCCTTCAGCTGAGGTTTTATTAATCTCCTCTTCCTTTCAGGGCTGCAAAAGGAGTAACAGGAGTAATTTATATCCTGGGTGACCACCTTTTCATTTTACAGGAATAAATAAAATTAAATGCTAGTGTCTTGAGATCATGGAAGTAAACCAATCATTTCTGTATGAAGTAGGTTAAAAACATGACATTTACTGTGGAAATTCATGTAAATTGTGAGCTTCTGAAAAGTCAATCTTTACAATAAATATATGACAAAGTATGTGCCATCACAATCCTAACGATGCTGTTTTACTGTGTGTTTAGCTGTTATTTTGAATTTTAAGCACTTACACTAGGATAGGCCTAAGTGAAGTTTAGAACTCTTTCCTGTCATAGGTACTGGCATGTCTAAGCTATCGTTCTGCAATTTAAGGAATAGTAATGGAACAATTAAGAAAAAAACCACACTATGTTCTATTGTTCAGGTATGTCAAACTTGCACAACATTTCACGAATATTGTAAAGGAATTAATGTACCTGGATGCAACACTACTGGAAACAGAGCTACTTCTACTTCTTTTTTTCCTTCGTTTCTTTATTGTATTTCTTTTATGAAAGCGTAGAGCAGATTTATAATCTGATAAAATCGAACTTATGTGCTCTTCAAAGAAAGCAGAAAGGCGCAAGCTCATGCTGTAGATCTAAAAAAAAAAAGCCAGTAAACAAGTTTTATTCTATTCCAAAGCATCATTTTACTTATTTATCATTGAACAATAGCTAGAAAAGTGACTAACATGGCAATGTTTTAGTGATATTTACAGTCTGTCTCAACGAATATACATTAACCCATGTGTAGGTTTGCTTTAACTATTTTCATGGTTTTGAAAAGTGTATTACAACTGAAGGTAACACACAAAAGGAAAAATTAGAAAAGCCACTTTTTCAACTGCCTTTCCAGAATTTATCCCTTTCAAATTTCAACAGAAATCATAAAGAGAGATCCTTAATGTAATTTTACTGTATCATACCTAGGGTCAAGAAATCTTATTTTCTGCTGCATTAAATTGCATCCTTATATCCTATATTTGAACATCAGTCTATTCCTTTTATAGATGAATTGATTCTACTGCACGTTGGTTGCAACAGGTACAATAAATGTATTGGAATTATGTAGGTGCCCTTTTTTACCCCTGTCTCTAGCCTTGAATGATTTACAGAGACTGCCAAACTCAGTTTAGATCACAACTAATTATTTGAGCACAGTTGCTATTAATTCTGGAAACACAAAAAACCCACAAAAGTGACCTATCCAGGTACTTTGAGACACATCACTGTCTTAGAATATGAAACACAATTTTGAGCACTTGCTTACCTAATGACACACCAAATTATCTGAGCACCACACTCAATAAGTTTCACATACTTTGCATGTGTTACTGGAGATGCAAAGATGTGTGTCTAATGTGCCAAGGAAAAAAAAATCTGTCAGGTTTAGATTTACTGTCCAAGTAAGTATAAGTGATGTAAAATAAGTGATATTTTTAGCATCTGCATGACAAAACAGAGTGAAAATATCATCATTCAACAACTATGTGTTGCATGCACTGAAATCATGTAATATTGACATTCTTAACATCTGAGCCTTCTACTTCTAGCTGTAAGTAAAATAAAAAAAGACTTAAAAGTTCATTACTATACCAGTCTGTATGGAAGAAACATGAAAAAATATAAAAATGTCAGAGGGATCTGTGAAATCACACAGACCTAAAATAATGCCAGGTGTGATGAGGTCAAGGAAAGAAAGAAAAACCACAAAAGAATCCAGACCTGCCCCAAAAGTCATGCCATTTGATGCAATTGAAAGACTGATTTTTAGGCAGTGAGTGGGATTGCCTGCTACTGACTAAAGAGAGAGTAATTGCTGATCAGTCCTTCTTGCTAGTCACCTATTAAGAAATTTGTCCTCTAGTTTTAAAACAACTAAGCCCAAATGGTTAATTTGCTATTTAGAACAGCCAGACAAAAGCTGTTAATAATTCTAGCCTGAACACCTAACACACATACCAGCAGAAGAAAAGCTACACAAAAGCCTTGAACATGTGTAAGTATGAATTTATAAATTAACTGCTAACAGATACTGCACCTGCTACTAGCAGGGCATCTCAGTAAGAATAGCTTTGCAGGCTCACATTTGCAAACACTCCTGTTTCCCAGAAATCCTAAGGGCTTCATTACAATCTCACTGCATAGTTTCAACATCCTCTACTGTCTATACCTGGATATTTCAGTTTGGGGCAGCCCCCACAGTGGAAGGGCTCTGTGTGCATTAGTTTTGAAAAGCTCGTTTCTTCTCCAAAGTACCAGTTAAATTCCACTATTGTACCCATAATCATGTTTCTACAAATCTTTTCTTCAGTGTGGGTCCCCCCACCTTTAGATCCACTTTCTAATATTTACTTTGGAAACACCCATGCAGAACATCAGAACTTTTTGCCTTTAAATAGCACACATTCCTTTCCTTTACAACACAAAGCTATAATAGTTTCTCAGAAATATTCATGTTTGAAGATCAGAAATAATTAAACTTGTTTTCGAAAGTAATCAAATTACACTTGCTTTGTCTGTTCTATATTTTTCAGATGTAAGTATTCTTTCTAACAGCAACAACAACAGAAAATCATAAAGTCTTACCCTTGATCTTTTACTTGGTGTATAAGCCTTGGAATTGCTGAAAATAAGTCTCACATCTTTGCATAACTCCATTGGTGACTCATAGTTGCCAGCTTCCAGTGTTTCTTTAACAGTAGCAAAATCCATAGGAGTGTCAATAATATCTCTGTAGTCCTGTTAAGAAATAGCAAATCAATTTATTACAACTGTTTTCCAAGCCTGAATGTAATTTACAAGAGGCATTTGATAACCCTGTTTAACACAAACATCCTCTTGAAAGAGATATGGAAGACTGCTAAAGATGTTCTGCCCCTTTCCACAACATAACTCCTTACAAGCACACTCAACAGGATCAGGGTTAGAAGTCAAACATTTTATAAACAGATTTATTGAAATGCAGAGCTCAGAATTTTGTATCCAAAGTTGCATTACTGACACACTGACCTGAAGATAATAGTGACATGAAAGTGTGACTACAAGCTTTCTGATGGCTTAACAGCTCCAACTAGGGTCTACTAATGTTGTTCTACGTATTAGCTTTAAAATATAAAGTTTAAACATCTGAATCAGATCAGAGACTTATCATATTGGCAGTTTCCCAAATGGAGACCTGACATTTCAGAAAAGTAATATTACAATACTGTAAACTCCACAGGCTTAAGTAAGACTCACATCAAGCCAATGACAGGATCATTTTTCTAGGCTACAGAGAAAACAGAGCAACATCCATACAACTAAAAGCTTAAATACCAAAATTAAACAAAAAGTTAACTTAATCCACTAGAGCAAATAGAACCTGCAGGAGTGCCTATGAATGTTAAACATTTTGTGACACCAGGGAGCAGTGTGTTTCATGCCTAAGCCTAGGATGGTGGTACCCCTTACAGAGGGGCACTTGTAGTTGGCCACAGCATAAAGTTTAGGTTACTTCAAAAATAATGATGCCCAATGGCTGCAGAAGCATTAACACAGACATAGTAGTGACTTCCAAAAGAGAAGCATTTTTTCTCTAATTGAGACAATTTTGCACAAGTTAATTCACTTTGGACTGGTATTTTAAAGAAAATCTTTACATATGTTAGAAAGAAAGCAAGCAAAACTTTTGCTTTGTTAAAACTGTCATATAAAATTACCTTTAGTTTTTATACTTCTGAATAGATAATGATGATCCCTGACAACACGTCACATGCAGCAACCAAACATATGCATTTCATATATGATCATTTTTCACTCAGAAAAGGAAAGACACATCTTAAATACAAAAACTGTAATTTACTTAAAAAGCTGCAATTTACATAACAGCATAGACATCCCTGAACATAAAATATTTTGCAAGTAAAGTATCTGAGAGAGCAGACAATTATAATTTATTTTGAAAGTACTTTAAAAAGATGATAAACATTATTATCAAGTGACAACAAAGCATGGAAAAAAAGTTCTGTCACTGAAGCAGACTGAAGTTTCAATATAAAGACATGGAAATGTAGTCAAAGCTGGAAAAACACAACCAACCACCTAAGAACTGAACCACAATTGGCCTTCTTGCTCTAAAATACTCACTGGATATTCAAGAAGATCCACTGGTTGTCGAAATGGTTCAGAGTCTTCACACTGAAAAATGAGGTTCAGCAGCTCCTGGCACTGCTTCTTCCATGACTGAATGTCATATGACTGAGCTCTATTACGTAGACGCCGCTTTGGCTGATGATCCTGAAATGACAATATTGCCTGGTATATATTAAATAAACCAGTGGCTTTTACAAAATCTAATGAAAAAGGTTTCCCACAGGATATGTATTAATTCACAACATGCAGCAGCACAGACAAAAATGCTTTTACATTGAACAGCCCAGAGGAACAACAAATCAGTAAGTTCGAAATTTTGTAAAAGCTGCTATTACACAATAATAAAAACACTTTCCATTTTATATTTCATTGCTTACATATACATTAATCATTATTTATAGGACTACAAAATAGAAATTAAAAAACCATAAGAATATTTACCTTTCTTTTTCTAGTGGAAGTTCCTGGCACATTTGTATCTTTCTCTTCTTCCTTTGAGCAAGATAATGAGTCGCATAAAAAGGTTAAAAAATATAAGCATGTATGAGTAGGTGAGTTCTTTTATACTTTGTAATTTAAATCTTTACAGTGCTACCTCTGTCCCTCTGAGAAGCATTTCCTGTGACTGTCAGTTTTGAGAACCTCTCAGAAACCTAAACAGCTAAATTCTCCAGCAAACTGTTAAAGCTCTCTGCACTAAAGGAGGAGAGGAGGCTGGATTGTCACCCAGTTTCCCATCTGACAAAAAGAAACACTTCATTGACAGAAAAGTGCACCCCACTCACTGCCTTACAGTGACTGAAACCAGTACTTTGGTCTTCCATGGGACAGAAACAATGGTCCCGTTTCTCCAGTGTATCAATGCCAATGTCCAAGGCACAAGCACTTACCTCATCAGAGTCAGACAACACTTTCTTCTTCATTGCATTGTACAACGGAATTATGTCATAGCAACTCTGGTCTCTGTGTAAAAAGAAATACAAGCTAACATTTATTTTCCATCTTCACCTATGGAACCAATAGTCAAATCAATAATTTGCCTAGGATAAGGAAAGTATTTATGCAGCCATTCTCAAATAAAACAGAAGTATGTTTACTGTTACAGGAATGCTAAGAGGACTGCAGTACTAAATCAAGCTAATCATCTGCTCAAAAGTTTTCATATTATCTGCACTCTGTAAAATAAAGACCAGGGAACAATGTCAATGTTTTAAAATTGAAAACAATAATCCTTTACCATGAATTTATCAGCATTAGAAAAATCTAATAATATACCACATAAAGGGTTTTGGGGCCCATCTAACCTTTAAAGAAGTATTACAGTGAATTTTATTGTACAAAAGTGCAATTTAATACATTAGCACCCACAATGTACAGCATGTGAAACACAATGTTCATTTGTGTAAGGCCTAACACTTATTGCATAGACTTGCATAATTAAATCGGCAAAACACACACTAATTCTCAATTCTTGTTTAACATCAGAAGCTCCTACAAAAAGGAAAGCCCCAAAGTGTTCTACTATGTAGCAATCCAAACCACTGGGGAAAAAGTGGTTTGTGACACTTCTACAACTCGTAACTGTAAACACTCAGCAACTCTAAGACCAGAATCAGGGTACTGCAATTACCACTAGAACAGCTGGGAGAGAAGGTGAAAAAAGATCAAGCAAAATCAACACCCTCCTCTCCCCTCTCTTCAGCTTTTTAGAAGACTTGGGCAACTTAAGAGACTAAGCCTTAGATTCTCAGAGGCATCACTCTCATCAGAACCATGGGCTTTGCTTGCCTTGGTCTATGCCTCCTACCTTACAGTTAGAACCATAAAGAAAAGCATGGGCTTCATATAAATCGCTAGTTCACTTAAATTACTATCTTAACAGACTCAAGCTATAGACCATTATTAAATAAGAATAACTATGTGTTGCACTAATTTAGCTAAGCCAAATAAAAACATACACTTTGAAAAACCCTGAGCTGTTTAATTAATCAGAAAAAATCATGTTGGACAAAAATCTTAAAGAAGAAAATTAGTAATAGGCAAGCCCTTTTATCTTTTCCTAACGGTGTTTATTTCACTACAACTATTAACACCTGAAGTAGTTCAGTATTTTTCATTCTCCACACTATCAGGAATCACAAGCACTGAAGATATTGAAGATTTATGTATGGAGTCACAGTACTAGATTTCCAAATACTTAATGCAGGTCTAATGTTTTTTGAGAACACATAAAACAGAAAAGAACAAGATTCAATTTAACACTGAAAAAGTAAATCTCTGAAAATTGTCATGATTTTTTGTTAAGCTAATGAAATATCTTACTGTTTCTACAAGGTGGGAATAGCAGCATTCACTGTGTACAAGCCAATCATGGCAGTGGACACAGTAAGCTCTGCTTACAAACTTTAGGTCTGTAGATGTGTCAACTGAAAAAAAAATCTTAAAAATTTCTGAGTTTTTCTATAGACAGTAATGAAAAAGAACACGTGAAAAACAACTACTATTTCTGTCAGCTACAAAGCCTCCAGTTTTTACTTTGCATACATACTAAACATCATTGTCAATCACATTATCAATCATAATCTAGACTTCAGAATTAAATGCCCACAATAAAGTAGGCAGAATTCAAATGCAAAATTAGAACTCATAGATACACTCACTGCTAAGTTATAACTCCATGAAGATACTCAGATCCATTTTTATCACTCACAAGAAAGTCTCTCAAAATAAAATGCCATGCCAATCTATGCCCATCAGTGTATTATAGAACTTCATCTCATTTTGAAAACTTGTGAGTTCTTTGTCATGATAAGCTTTATTCTTTTCTGCCCCAACAGCAGACAAGAGGTTTTTTCAAGCTGCAGAACCATCTCACTTTAAGATTCAGACCTGAAAAGGCTAAATGCCTTGGTAAGAGATAGGAATAACAACAGACCTACTAAGCAACTCACTTTATGAAGTGTAGTAGAAGATCTGTGACAAATTTGGCAGATTTGACAATAGGACTTCCAGGTTCATTAAACGTGCGCGTGTTGTGTTCAATGTACCGCACTTCCCACATTAATGAAGAGAGGCGCCTGTGTATGAACAGTTGGGGGAAAAATAAAGTATTTCTAGCAATGTATAATAACAGGGAAAAAACATGTCACACCCTTCTTCCCATTCATCAATGTTTTCCATTACATCAGAAAATGTGGACACTGCAAAATGCTGTCCTGTGTGGCCAGCAGAAGGCACCTGTCTCAGGCCTCCCCTTCTCCTGTTTTAATTCTGTGGTAATCTACACAAATGGCTTCAGGAATACACAGCTGACACCCCCCAGGAAAATTCAGCTGTGATGCCTCACTTTTTATTATTCCTTTAAGATATTCGTAACCCATCCTGTCTCACCTCCGAACTCACTGCTAAGGATTAACAGAAGTACTAATCAAAATGTTTTTAAAGTACACATTTTTCTGATGGATAGACAACAATCACATTTCCTTACATTGCTGATTTAATGACCAAACTATAAAATAGCCATGTTATAAAAAATTATGCACAAAAGCAAAATAACTGAAAAAAATAAATTCGAATCTAAGTAAAAAAAAAAACAACAAAAAATGCTGACAGCATAGAAGTTAAAAATACATACAGTCTTCTATTTTCATACTAAAAAAAGGTAATGAAAAGAAATGCTGCGCAAGTGTTTTGTAGAGTGAAGTGGGGTATAATTTAACATGTTTAGTGTAGCATAAGGATTTAGATGCAATTTAATAATGATTTTGTGTCCAGCATGTAGTTATATACCATGCCAGTAGTACCAGGAAAGATAGTATTTTTTTCTGTTTGGTTTAGCAATTTTTAGAAACATACAGGCATGCTAAGACTCCTGGTTTGGGAGAGAAAACAAGTACTAAGGTAAGTCTCATGAAAAGCTACCAAAATCACAAATGACCTGAACAATCCACAGAAGGCGAAAGAAAAAAATTCTTGGGGAAGCACAACAGGGTGGCTGCTTATTATCTAACCAGGCCTTGGCAATACTACAAACTAATAAAACCCAATTTATTGATGGTGTGTTGATTATGAAAAATAACTGCTTACTCTTTTGACAAGAGAAACAAAATTCAGCAAAAAGTCCTCTATACCTGATGGCAAAGCAGTGCATTATAAAAGCAAAAGCTGGATTACCTCATATCACACAATAAACATGAAACAATGTAAGCTCAATGTTCATTATAATAATAAAAGCCAGGGATGATTTTTTGAAAATGAAAAAGCAAATTTAGTTTATAATTCAATTTTCATTTAAACAAAACCACCACAAAAAAACCCACACAAACAAACAGACAACACACCAGCAATTGCAATCACAGACTGATTTTTGTTGCTGTGCAACAATTCAGAGGTTCAACACTAATAATGTAAGAACTCAGCTTCTGTGTAGCTGCTTAAGTGATAATGCAAGATTTATATTTTTTAAAGCAAATTAGGACAAAAAGCCCCACCTGAGATATTTTTAAGGATTCTCTTTTTTTTTATTATTAAGTGGAAATTCAATCCTTTGGACTAAAAGTCATATAACTAACCCTGCAATTTGAATCTCACATGGAACAAGTAATGTGCACAAGCATGAGTTTCAATGCCATATAATTCTAAAATGCATTTTGGAGAAGAGATATTCAATTCTTTTTAGATTTTTAGAAAATGGAAAACTAGATCAAGGATAGAAGATGGAAGAAATTAGAAGTGCACAACTGCACCCATCTCCTAGTTTGCTCTTACAAGACAAAAAGCTACCAAAAATACAGCCAGCAATATAACACAACAGGAACTGAGGACTTAGATCTAACCTGTAAAATTTGCTTTCCAGTCTTTGCTTAATAGTACTGAGGTCTGTGGGATATGCCACAACAGTGCAATACATTGGGTAAGCTTGAAGATCCACAGGTGCCACAAACGCAGAAGCAATATCTAGATGAAATGAAAAAACAAACACAATAAACCCCCCAAAGTTATATACCATAAAAGTCCCACAGATAGCAGTTGCAAGATTCCCCCCACTGCAACATACGCTATTTCCTCGTGTTTGAAGTACATAGCAGTTTCCCCAAAATAACAGTAACTACTCTAGACATTGCAAACGATTTCTGATAACTCTGCTGAAGGAGTGCTTGTTGAGGTGTGTGCTCTAAGTACAGTCACTGCAGTGACTGCCCATTCTGTTGTGTGTGAAACAACACACTCCTCAGAGACAGGGCAAGTGCATGTATAATATACACATCTGAAAACCAGATTTGAATGTATAAATTCAGTAATGTTATTTACAACACAGGCTCATTTCATTTGATTTTATATTGCCACTCTTGCACCTTCAAATAAAGCAACACATTCCATTCTTACCATAAAAGCTGCAGAGCTATTTCAACCTCTCTAAGAGGCAGGTAAAATCCATGCTCCAAATAAAACAGAAAGACAATACCCTGTCCTTACCTAACAGCAAAGAAGCCTTCTAAAATCAATCCACCATAATGCTAGAGGACTGCTGAGCAATTTAAGTCTGTGCACCTAAACAATCTTGTTTTTTCCCTCCTGTGCTTATAAGCATCATGAGCACTGAGATACATCATCCTAACGTTTTACACCTCAAGGAAAAATACTGTAATACAAAACATAAACCCACCTTTAAAGTCACTTTTAAAAGTCTTTAGAACAGAAAATATGTTGTTGCTAAACAGACTGCTCTTCTTCTTGAGGCTGTTTACTTACTCTTTTGAATGTTCTAGCAACTGCTGCTTTGTACCAATATGTACCACACATGCTATAGCTAAATCCCAAACTAAGCGGTATGTCACACACCATAATGCAAAAAGAAAACCATTACTCTTAGCGCAGTGAAAACAACTCACATTTCCTCACAATGTTTTTTAACATACATCTCTAATTTGTTTTACTATACTGTACGGATAATTTCTTTCTTTCGGAAGCAAAGGGAGGCTTCTTAAGCAGTTTGTCATCAAACAAACCATGTGGGATTTATGCAGAATTATTTCAAGAGTTGAGTTTTCTGGCTTTTTGGAAATGTCGCATACCTTGCATCAGTATTTCAAAGATCAATTAAAAAAAAAATCTGTGACTACTTAGATATTTAATTTATGACCACTGTTAGCTCAGAAGGTAAGACAGCAGACTCAACATCATTCGCTCACCACAAAGACACATAGAGAAGACTTAATTTCTAGCCTGTATTTCACTGATGTATCTCCATCTGCGACACCCATCTTTGATTAGGTCAATGTTGCAGTGATGTGTTACATATTTTAACCATTACCTTCTCAGAAACTGCCTGTAAATAGTAATTGCTCTACAACCAAATAGCAAGTGGCTTTTCTTAAGTTAACCGGTTACAATTTCCTCAACATTTTGCATAACTAAAGAAATGACAAAGTTTTGTTCCAGTTAATTGAGAGGTTCAAGTTGTATTTTATCATACTCATTTTGGTAATTTTAGAAGTGCACATAAGCCTAGTAAACATATAAACCAAAGTTTGCCATATTATTCAGAATTTACCTAGAGTCATAAGCTGGTTTATCCCTGCAATAATTCTGTCGCACTCCTCATCTCGGGTCCTGGAACCCCACTCTCCTTCCAGAGGTTTGTAGAGCAGCGTTCTACGTTCATCATCTGTTAAAGGAACACTAGTTCCCAGTTCTTCTGGAAATACAGCTGGAATATAATATGAAAACTAAATAAACCATAAATCTTTGTATCTTGTATAATGCATATACCTGTAAATCAAAGATACCATAGAATAATTTCTACTAACTAAAACAAATGCAGAGTTCTTGATTTGCTCAAAGACATTCTGGATGCATCCAGTATCATTTCCATATATTATTGTGTGTTAAATTTAAATCCTTACAAGGCAGTTTGGTGTACAAGTCCTCTTTAAAACAAGACTTACTCTCTTCTGAATTGTACAATTTAGTTTTCAATCCTGCCTAACTGTACAGTTAGCTTTAACTGTACATTATTATAATTTCTGTAATATTTCTGATTATTTTCAACACACACTTAGCTTGTCTAAGTTTGGATGTGTTTTTTTGCAGTTCTTTTATCTTGATCCACTTTTGGTTTAATAACAGGTTATTCAAAGAGTCTTTAAACACAACTGGTTTGTGGCCCTTCATCTAACTTCCCAAGAGAAACAGGATTATTTATGTGAAACTATGAAACACTTTTTTTCTTCTTTAAATATACTTGCAAAGCAAATTGTATGAAGGTACCATACCATTACTTGGTATCAGCTCCATGTCCCAAGGGCTCATCTTCTCAGTATCACCATTGTCCCAGCTTAAAAATAACCACACAAATTATCTATTAATATTGCTTCAACAATATAATTATTTGATGTTTATAACATAACTTATCTATGCACCACAGAATACTTTAATAAATTGGTACAGTAAGATGCATGACTGAATTGAATGAAAGCAAGTTACTCAGTCAGTACTTCAACTGAAGTAACTAATTAAAAGATAGAAGATAAATTTGCTAACCAGACATTGTAGCACTGAAATAAGCTGTCAGGATAATCAGGCTGCAGAGGCTCCTGGCTTTCAATTGTTCCAAACCACCAAGCATCATCTATCACCGACCTGAAACGATCACCTAGGTAAGAGCATAAAATAATTTCATCAATGCAAGGCGCCTTACCCTCACAAGAAAAACAATTTTTAGGCATCTCTGGCTTGATCTTGAATGCAGAAATCCTTTTGAATACTTACAGCATCAGCAGGCAAACATGAGTCATAGCTCAGTTTAAAAAAATATTATTGTTTCTGAAGATTATTTTTAACCAAAATGAAAGTTAATATAGCATTTCAGAAAAATAACTATTTACAGATCTATCAACATATTCTTTAAATACGAATTTATTTTTTAATTTCATAAAAAAGGTAAGACATTTTAACATTGTAACTTTAAGAATCAAATCTCCTTACGTTAAACACTACATGCTATCTTGAAATAACTGAGCACTATGACATTTCTGTATGGGGAATATTTTACATGCTGCTGAGCTCCTCCTCCTTCATTTCTGAAGTGTTTTTCCAGCGACCCAAATGTAATTCAAGAGGGTTTTTTCCCTTTACTATGCAGGCAATCTAACTGATAATAGAATAAAATACATTAAAGCTTGCTCGAAAGGTTAGCAAAGTAATTTACTATGACTTGAAATGGTTTCACTACTGCAAAGCATTCATCCAGCTGAAAACAAAAGGTCAGAAGCATTAGTAAAAAAATTACACATGAGAATGCATGTATTACACACATTCATACATGCTAACATTTTCTGTAACGTGCCACAGAGTTTGAAAACAATTTTTAGCATAGTCTTCAGTCTGTTCAGTAGAAGAACAAATGTAATTTAAGTCTGTGATTCCCAGAACTGCACATTTTGTGTTCACGGGATCTGAATATCCACACGCTTTCTTTACTGTTGCAGTATTTGTTCCATTTTAATACATCCATCCTCTGCCCAAATGTTTGCTGCAGTTGTCTGAATTAATAGGAAGTAAATACAGTCTCAAAAATGTTTTGCTTTCTTCATTGCACTTTTTTAAAAATTCTAAATTTAATGGATTAATTAATGAAGTAATTCCAGGACAATTATAAAACTTCTATTAATAGTCCCAATTATGCTGAATAGAACCAAGTATACCAGAAATATCTGAAATTCAAGATCAAAAATGTAAATAAGGGCTCATGTTTTATTTTAAAGGAATAAATTATTCTGAAGAGCTCTTAAAATACAGTCTTCCAATACAGCATTTCTTAGTGATCAGTTTCACAAGGAAACGTGTGTAGGTCCAACTGTGAGTGCCTTCACTGAGCTGAACATTAAGGAGATCAAAACCACTTAAAGGAGCAGTAACAGCTTTATCAGCAACATCTGCTGCAGCATTTCATACAGTTACAAAGGAGGAGACAATTTTACCACAATTTTTACCACCCAAAAGAGGAACTTGAGAATGAACTCTAACATGCACTTGTCAGAATTACAAGCTGGTACAGGACACTACTGGCCTGAAACTCACATTATTCACATTGAAGGCTTTATAAAAGGTTTTGGCACTTTCAGTACTTATTGTGTAGCTCAAATTTTTTCCACAAGTTTCTTGAAACACTATTGCCAGCCCAGGAAGGACATGCAACCACTCCTCTACTCCTGGATTTCTATCACAAAACAGCTGACAGATAACTGCTGACTAGACTGTTCATAAAGTATGGCAATAATTCTTCTTAGGCTGCTGTGATGATGTGGGATGAAAACATGTATGGCATGGCAAAGGAGGACAAGACCACAGATCAGGAAAGAACAAAGCATGGTGACATGTTAGTAGATGTTGATCAACTTTGTCTCTTAAGAGCTCTTTAACTTTAAATGATCTTCAAATATGAAATCAAGGTTTACATTTCCTAACGGATCAGGAGCCCAGCGTCTTTACCAAATTCCCTACAGAACTGTAGACTAGCTGTCTTTTCAGACAAGATAGTGTAAATTATGAGATGATGAGATGAACTTATTCCTATGTCATCATGTAATTTACACAATTCCTGCTAAGGCACACAACCTAAGCAAGGATATCAAAGAACTAGAGACCATTTCCTCTTTCCTGATGGAAAAGTCAGGTACGAAACAAACACACACCCGCAAAAACAAACAAAACCCACAACAAACAAAAAAGAGCTTTAAGCATCCACCTATGCCACTTCTTCAGGTTACTTAGCTACAATGAACCAATGAACTTAGGAGAGGACTGCACTTCAAAAACATCACTAAGACTTACTTCAAATAAAAAAAGGAAGGCTAACAACGTTTTACTTTTACGAGAATGTCACTTCATAGAATATACTGAGATATTGGAAAGGACTTAACAGTGCTAATAATTTTGAAAACATTGTATCATATACAAATTGCTCATGGGGGAACAGATTTAATCCAGAACTCTGCAGAATCAGTAATACTGGCTTAATCTTTTAAGTTTCAGGGACAATCTAAAGGCTGTTTGTATGAATCAGAACTTATGTATTTCCTGATCTCCTGAAAAAAGACCCTACCATTTTGTCATAATGCAGCTTTCTCTCCCTCTAGTTAGATTTCATTGCCGAAATTTTTGTCATCACATGAAAAAGATGACTAGGAAATAGATCTGACTGAAGGACCTAAAAATCACGGACATTCTTCCAGTACCCAATACGTTGAAATAACTATGCACAGGCAAAGTAAAAAGAATCAAAGTCATTCCCACATCACATGGGAACTTTAACTATACACATTCTTCAAGGAAGCTAAACCATAAGGTTTAAACAGAACTCAAGAAGTATAAAGAGATGGAAAGAGCATTTTCTTTGTACAATCTAGAGATCAGCTTCAAATTTTGGAGAAGATGTTCCCATATTTCCAGCAGAAACTCCAGAAACTGGAAAAAAAATAATTCTAGTACCAATGCAGTTTTAAGAGGGCCTTCATTTTTTAAAAAAAGACACAACATACAGGCTACAAGAAGTTATCAGTTAGCAATAAACAGCATATTCCTGAAAAGTATCCCTAATTCCTCTCTGCAAACATACAACTGACATCTTCTTTGCACTTTCTTTCACAGATCACCTTTGGGGTTTTTTTTGCTTGCTGTCACTTCAGTCAAGGACAAAGTAGGGCTCCCCATCTAAATGCAGGCAGAGCTTATTATTTGACTTCAGTATTAGTATTTATTTAGCATAACTTACTTTTAAAAAGTTATCATGAAAATAGGTAGACACTTAGAAAAACAACCAAAATCACAACACGAAATGGCCCCCACAACTCACCTATATTCCATCGCCTGTGCTTTGCATCATCAAACTGTTGCCTCAAAACTAGGAAATCTATGACATCTGGCATGTCATGGTACCTAATTACAAGAGAACACACAACTATTAAGTGATAAAACAGCAAAAGCAGAACACAAACCACTTACATAAAAAAATCAGCACTTAAAATTCAGTGTTTCAAAAGCAGAAAGTCAACATTAATGTTATCTTTTAACCTCACACCTGTTTCCCTCCACCACAAGAAAACACCCAATCTGAATATAATACTGCTTTCCTTACTTCATGGTGAACGCTCCTCCAGTCAGTTTACCCGTGTCAGGGTCAAGGAAAGCGAGTTTAAGACAGCAGAGAGTGGGCAATCCCACTTCATACTTAATCCCAACTATTTTCATCAGCTCTTGCTCCTGGAATAAACAAAATATTATGTATCACCACCAAAGTTAAGATAATAGTAATATCTTTCTGAAACATGAAAATATAGTGAATATACTGTATTTCTGCAGATCACATAAAAATTAAGAATGTGAAATTTAATCTTCCAAAACAAACTATTATTTCACAATGCAATATGTCTGAAAAATATTTTGCTATGAAGTGTAACCATCTCGTCTGCTCAAGCAGGGAACAAAGTAAGACAGTTTAACGTCTGATTTTATTTGACTATTAAGTTAACTTTTCTCCATTGTCTTACAATATTAAGAGCAGAACAGAATTATGTGTACCAAGAACTTACTTCTGGTTAGTTTCTAAAATATTTTTTTAATATTAAGATACAAACAAAAAAGAAAATAAAGCCATACTCGCAATTCCATTTTATGCCACGGTTGTTTCTTGGGATTAATGTTATATATTTTGTTCTTCTTGGCCATTACAACGTAGGCTTCATGACCTTGTCGGAAATAGTAGACCTAGAAGTGAAGTGTGACAGTTATCCTAGGAAGATTTTTGAGGTGCTTAAAAGCTAACATATTACTGCCATACAGCCTGAGTACCTTCTCTTTTATCAACTTCTTTTCACTCTGTTTTCCTGCAAAAGTCAGATTCTCAAAAAATTAGAGGGAAGAAAATTTAAAAAGTTATTGTAGAAAAAACAGGAAAGACTTAGAATGCTGTTTTCCCTGTAAGCAAAATATCCTCAATTACACGTGAGACCAAAACAGAATTGGTAACTAAACTGTCCATTTATCACTGCAGTACAGAACAATTCAATGACAGCAACAAGAATTCCACTAATCCACCTGGTTATTCATCATGGCAGGACAGCCCTAAGTTAACAATCAAGCATCACTAAATTCACTATCTGGCTAACCATATATTTTTGAACAAGAAATATATTCTAAAAGGAAAAATCTGCAGTATGTTACTGTTCTGGTAAGTTTATATGTTTGCTTCCATACCACTGAAAAAACAGCCTAATAAGGAGATGAACAAACTAAAAATGGACATTTCAAGTGCTTATTAATTTTTTTTAATCTTTCCAGAATAAATTTCTATGGTTCTGACCCAGAGTCTAACAGTTTTACTTTGATCTTGTTGGGTATCATACCACACGGATGAATGTTTTTGCTATAAACCATCACTGTAATGAGGTAGTAAGCTGAAAACCATAAATATATATTCCAGGAATGTATTTGAAATGTGAAACAGAGGTTCTCGAAACTAACTAGAACAAAGATCTGATAAATGGCTGTATTCCTGGTACAATAAAGGATAATAAATATATAAATTTTAATAGTGTCTCTTAGGGTGTCCTGACATGGGATTTTCTTCAAATAGCGTAACAGAAAAATAGAAAAAATGTAAAGATCCAATACCCACCCCACCCCCCCAAAAAGCAGCAGAGAGAAAAACCCTCTGTAAGATTTAAAATACATTTCTACAAAGAAATATGCTAATACTTGCATTTCTATATGTTTTCCAAAACTCTTGTATCATAAAACATTATAAAGGAAATTTCTACATTAACAGGTACTGAACTCTTCTAAATGCCATATGACAATTTTTAACTTTTTAAAATGAAGACGGACTCAGCACCCCAAATTTTTTAACCTGTGTCTTTAGAATATTCAATGGGCACAATATCATCATAAGGACAAAACACACAGCAAATACAAAAGGCACGAAAGCAGTGAGGGTCTCTCAGGCACTGCCAGAATCTATCCATCTGTCAGACAAAGGAACAGAGGCTACCGAGACACAGATTTGATGTAAGGCCAATTTACATTACACTTTCATCCTTATGACAACTTTTTCCCATTCCTTCCAGTGAATCAAAAGAATCAAAACAAAAAGGTGCACAGGCTACAAACAATTCCTGCTACAGTTGGTGTTTCTGTTAAACCCATACATGAACTCAACCTGTTCTTTCCAGAAGACATTGATATTTTGTAAATGCCTCTAAGCATTGCATCTTCTGTCATAAGAACAAATTAGGAAGATAGCCGTGCAAAAAATAAAATTCATGCCTTTTTCCCAGAAAATAATTTTATTCTTGATGAATTCCTGATTCTGCATATTTGTTATAGTACCCAGACAAAACTGTTCTCTATCGTGTTAATGGCAGAACACTCCAACAAACATGCTTTGTATTTCAATATTCAGACAGGGAAGTTGAAGTCCCATCTCTCTGGTGTGTTTCTACCATTCCTCGAGACACATGACAGAAAAGTCTGTAAATGGCAGTATTTGAAAGGGAGATGGAATGGTATATGCCATTCTTATGCACTAAATAAAGCATTACTGTTTTTTCTTACTCGTTTGTACAGTTTAATAGAACAAATTTGAAGTATCTCCCCTTCCAAATCTTACAAAACATACCAACCAACCACCACAATGCTGGAAGGCCATACAAGACCTCTCCTCACCACATTTCTCTAATTAAATCAACCTTTTATTTTCTGTGAATCTCAAAAGTAACCTTCTAGATGATTAATTTCTTTTCACATCTTACGTAAATCTGGGGAAGGCAAGTACTAGAGGTGGGATTTAAGACTGAGCAGCTTGTTTATAAACATACTCTCTATTGGTGCAACTATTCCTACTTTCATTTTAGGAAAGATATTGAGGTGCTGGAGCAGGTCCAGAGAAGAGCGAAGAGCAACAAGGCTGGTGAAGGGACTGGAGCACAAGCCCTATGGGGAGAGGCTGAGGGAGCTGGGGGTGTTTAGCCTGGAGAAGAGGAGGCTCAGAGGTGACCTCAGCACTGTCTAGAACTACCTGAAGGGAAGTTCTGGCCAGGTGGGGGTTGGTTTCTTCTCCCAGGCACTCAGCAATGGGACAAGGGGGCACAGGCTCAAGCTCTGCCAGGGGAAATTTAAGTTGGAGATCAGAAAAAAATTCTTTCCAGAGAGAGTAATCAGGAATTGGAATGGCCTGCCCAGAGAGGGGGTGGATTCACCATCCCTGGAAGTTTTTAAACTGAGATTGGACGTGGCACTGAGTGCCATGATCTAGTAAATGGACTGGAGTTGGACCAAGGGTTGGACTTGATGATCTTGGAGGTCTTTTCCAACCCAATCCATTCTATGATTCTAGGTACAGGACAGAAAATCTCTTGTTCACCAATATAAAGTGTTTTCAGCAAAAGGATGCACTCTACTTAGAGATAACTCACCAGTTTATCTTACTAAGCCCATAGGATGTTAAGTCTCCTGAGTAGTGAGGTACAGAGAAATCTTTGTCTGCTTCATAGTATCCATATAGGATCGGACACCAAACACATTTATTTGGACTTGATCTTTTGAACAGCAGTCTCAGCTTGCTGGAGGGTATAAAATCCACATTTTCTCTAGTTGCAACTCTCAACTTGAAATGCCCCTTCCCTCCCTCACTAGCAATGCTGATAAAATTTTTGCATAGCTGTGCTCTGAACTGCATTAGTGAAGTGATCCAGTCAAAATAAAACTACTTGCACATGCAACCTCTGCTCTTGATTCAGTTTCTCAGCTGGTGCCTTCAAAAAGCTCTAGCTCAGGACTAAAGTTAAGTAACTTTCTCCAGCAGCACTCTGAAGGTGCGAGCTATACAACTCTATTTAGTATCTCAGAAAACACGCTGCTCCCTGAAGAGACTTCAGGCTACTCATTACAGCATAAACCAGATGTTTCCTCTTACTTTAACCTGAGGGGATTTTAAGAAACATGCACAGACTCTGGCTTTCAAGATTGCATTCTATCTGATACTACTTATTCATACAATTCTATGTAATGTTCACTTGGTACACACTCCAAAGGAGCAACTGGTGGGTGTTCTTTTCCTGCTGTATTTTGAGACAATCTGGGTCATGTTTACTGAGTGTTTACAGCCTGGTTTGTATAAAATACATATATTCAAAACTCCTTATTTTCTGTTGCAGGAGACCAGTAGTTTTCTGATACCAGGAACACAAGTGAAAAAGGATAACAGAGTTTTTCTTCAGAATAAATGAATTTAAAAAAACCCAAATGACAGTTGTCCCCCCACCAAAACAGTCAAACCAAACAAGAAACCCCAGAACCTCCCTGTGGAGGTTTAATTCCTGTTTTTTAATTCAAGTCCCAAACTGAAGTTAACTTTTCCAAACTTATATTTGATTTCTTACCTATTCTTCAGCGTACAAGATGCTCTACAATTAAGGAATATTTCACTAATTAAAGCATCTGACACAGCTTACATACAAATATCATAAGAAAACTAACACACTTAAGACTGTACAGGAAGGAATATTACTGCAACAGCATGGAATAATAATTTAAAAAAGTCAAAGTAACACATGCAAGAATATTTTTTAAGAATGGGAAGCAAAAGGAAATTTTAACAAGATTGAAGAATAATTTTAAGAAAAAAACCAAAATATTTTGATTTTAAGTCTCTGGAAAAAATTCACAGCTGAAAGAAGTAAGGACACAGAAGGGAAAACCACAATACCTCATCCCCCATCTGTGGCACAAACGGGCACCGCCGAGGAACAGTGTCTGTAATCCAGGCTGAAGGCAGCCATTCCTCCAGCGTCAAACCATTTTCTGCCAGAACTCCCACAGCCAGCCTCTGAAGAAAGGGGACACAGAAAATTAGTATGAACAAACAAACATTTGGAGAAGCCTTGTATTTTGGTAAGTATCTATTAAAATCAAGTGCACTTCTTAAGTATATTTTATGTAAGAGGAAGTTATTGCCATCGTAAGGATAAATTTTAATGGCCCTTTGATTTTTTTTTTGAAGGGGTGGGTATGAGCTCGTCCAGCAAAAACTGAATTTAATAACAATCCAGTAATTATAACTCATGCCCAGTAAGATAAAACAGAAACATGTCATTCTCTTTAACCAAATTCACATGGTTGCCTTGGCCAAAAAGACAGTTAAACTCTGTGGCTGCCTCCAATTAAGTAACCTTTCACAAAATGAGGAAGAGATTAATGAATATAAACAGAGGTAAAACATGTGAAAATGACCTGGATTTGGTACACTCACATTACCTACTGGTATATTTACTATAAAGGGCTGTAGAACTGAATTTTCAGAACATATTTCCACATAACATCCTTGTAAGCAATGAAGCTCACTGCAGTTGCTGTTCCTCTGTGAATGCTGCATAACTGTATCTAACAGGCCAGACAAAGGAGGGGCTTGTACAACCATCCAAGCAAAACTGCTTTGAAATCACTAACAGAATGTTATGTGTGTACAATAAGCAACCTAGGACAATGATATAGAATATCACTCCATATAGCCACTGATGGAAGACTCTGCATCCCCAGACTGCAAATAGGATACTTCAAATATAATTCCATTGTGCAAATTCAAATGTGGTTTCACATGACAGGAACTGCTCTGACTCCATCAGTCAGTATCACAGAAAAAAAGCACACATATAGATTAAAAAAATACAGAGCAAAACCACACAAAACTCCCTAAAACAGAATATCTCCATTATAATAAATTAATAATACAGAAGCATCTTATGAATTCTGAGGTTTAAGCAGGTCTATCTTCTGAAAAACTGATACACTGTCAGAGAAAAGTGTCTAGCTCATTGGTGGATTATGCCAAGTTAATAAGAAATAGCCTTTAACCAGAAAATCTTTCCTTGTTATAACTTTACACATTAATCAGCACTTTAAAACCTTTTGGAAGTCAAGCCTGATCTCAATTAATTATCAGGAAGAGACTATTCCCAGTAACTTTATCTAATAAATTCTAAAACTCTACTAAATCCTTTGGTAATTAGTTCCACAGCCTGGCTACATGCTCAGGTAGGTTTGGGGGTTTTGTCTGCTTTCAGGGGGTGGGGGCGAAACAGGGAAATGGCTCTTTTTTTCAGCTTCATGCCTGTGTCATTGGGTGCTACATCTCACTGTAACAAAATAAGGACAGAAATCATTCTGCAATTATTAATTTCTAAACCAGGGTGCTCCTTCCCTGCCCTTCTCCACTGCTGTGTCAATTTTTCGATTGCTTTTTGGTGGAGGGGGATTAGAAATGTAAGCACCATTCAAGATCATGAAGCCCATGCGTTAGTAGAGATGAATGTCAATCTTTCTCTACTCTTTTCTAAATTCCTGTGATTCTGTGTCTGGCTACAAAGACAGCCAAAACTTCTTTTCTCAAAGAAAAGCCCAAATTTTGAATCAGGATCAGGAATGAGGATGAACTTTCTACCAGAAAGGACTGTGAGCTCTCTGCCCAGTAAGGAGGTCAGATGTCCACCACAGGAAATTTCAAAGACAAACATCTGTCAGAAATGACAGGTATAATTAATCCAGCCTAGGGGCAGAAGAAAGAGATGATTTGCTGCAATTCCTTCCAGCCTAATGCTTTCTTGTGACTCAAGAAAGGAGTAGCTTATCCTTAAAAATTTGAAATATCTAAGCCTGATACTTCTTGAATTAAAGATCTCCTGCATCTCAATAACTGGCAATAAAATGGTGCAACATTCCCAAAACATTCAGTTCAGCTTTAATCTAAGTGGAAATACCAGGCTGACAACCAGTTCTTTATTTCACAATAGAGAGCTAAAGTGGAGATTTCAATCACTAAAAAAGCCCCCTCATCTATTTCTCTGATCTTCCTTGGGTTCCTTCTGTTTTTTTGATACCTTCTTTTGGTTTCAGACTGTGTAAATGCCAATATGCTATTAGTATTGACAGTACAACCAACAACTGTACGATAAACAAAAAGTAGCCTAAAAAAAGACCGAAGACTACCACCTAACATCCCACATGCTGTACCAAAGAGTCACGTCAATCTGACACTGCCAACCTGCATGTTAGAACATTGTTTGGTCAGGCTACCTACTAATGAGGGGCAACAGACTGAAATAATGATCTTAAGGAATGCTCAGGACTCCTAATCTTACAAATAAACAAAATGCAGATATTTAGTTTCCTAGATGATACAGTTAGTTTCCTTGGGTACTACAAAAACAGAAGTTTACAAAAGCAATTGGCATCTACCACAGAGATCTCTTCTGGTCTCTGCTGTAAAGAAAGAATGAAGAATGAAGTTTTCAGATCTCACAATTAAAAACAACCGCTCAAAAAACACACTGAAAATAACCAAACCCTAACCCTAACCCAAAGTCAATGAAAATTTCCCTGTACCGATCAAAACTGAAATGACAGGATTAAATTAAAAAGCAAACAAAACAAAACCAGACCAAAGCCCTGATCAAGTGATATTTCCCTTGATGGGGGTATAGTAGCAAGCATAATGCAAATACCATATATCGTGGAATTGACAGAGAAAAATGACATGGTTGTGCAGTTATACAAGAAATTCCAATTATACAGGAAGACAAGTCAGCATAGCTGAAGAAATACCAGCATGTTATACTGATACTCAATATATTCACAGAAAGGAAGTTCCTGGTGTGAGAAAGGATGGTGATAAGGACATTAGAAGTGTTCCTGAAGTGAAATGCATCATATTTAGAAAGCATATCATTACAGCCATCTATCATTTGACTTAGAAGAGTCAATTATTATCATTTGAAACAAGCAAATGCTGTGATGTGTTTTAAAATTAGACAATATAGTTACATATGTAACTGAATCATTCATCCAGTTATTTCCAAGTCAGCAGGAATGAGCAATCTGTAATACACAAAGAACACCTAACCTTTTGTTTTCTCTCTTTGGGTTTCCTCTTCTTTGGTGATGTTGATGGTCCATCTTTCTCATCAATACCCTTTTTCCTTTCCTTTTTAATTTGCTTCCTTTGTTTTTCAGGTCCTTCTTCATCCTCTGAACTACTTTCAGCTTTCTTTGTTTTAATTTTAGGAATTTTCTTTGGTGGTTGTAAATTGATTCCTGCATCTGCTGTCCAGTCTGAATAATCACTGGAATAGTCACTATGTATGGCACATCAAACAAAAAAAAAGAAAAAATACCAAAAAAACAATACCCAAAAGTTAAAAACCAATTCAGAGTGCATTGGATTACATAACATAACCCAACATAAGATTACAGTTAACAGTCAAGCTAACTACAGTATTCTAATAGCTAAATCCCTATATTCTATCTACAATTTAAATGGTAGTAAACCAAAAGCCTTAACATCATTCAGTTTTGCAAAAAGTTTAACTTAAAGATTCCTTGAAAGTAAATCCACTGTTTATTTGGTCAATTCAAGAGGATACACACTGAAGTCTGGCTATTGTTTTAAGGAATTCTGGTTCTGAATATCTTTGAACCAAAAAAACCAAAGGATTGGTGAAGCTACCTCAATCTTTGCTCTCTAATTTCAAACCGAGGGTCACACAGCTCAGCCTGACAGTCACAGAAAACTCCTACCCCATGCATGAAGTGTGTGTGTCCCTGGAAAGAATTACCATCCTGCAAAACCTACTGAAAACAATTTTGATTCCAGCAAACAAAGACAAAGCCTTCCTTAAATTTTAGTTACTAACATGACTGAAAAGCAAACCCTGAAAGTTTTAAGTTCTTGTTCACCTTCTCTTCTAAATCTGCACTCATTAACCATTTGCAGAGAAAATGATTTAATATTTATTGGCAGGATTTTCTCTGTGAGGCATTCTCTCACTTACCTAGAACTGCCATCACTGTGCCATGCTCTTTCATCTTCTTCTGATGTTCCACCACTGGCGACAACTACTTCCCCTTCCTAACAAGGAGCATGGAGGGTGTTGGGGAGGGGTAGAGGGGGGAGGCGGAGAAAAAGAAATAATTTTCTTTCGAACTCCAGTAAGTTATAATACATGACAACACAACTATAAACATACAGCATTACAGAAGTTTTATGTTGTTAAAAGGGATTTCGTTTGCAGATACTTCCTTTACTTTAGTGGACTTAATGAAATGAAAAGTATGAAAATATCTTTGCCTGGAGAGAGACAATGTAGAGCAATGCTTTTTTAACACAGAGATCTGAGTGTTCCCAGTCTCCATTTTAAAAGGCTAACTTACCTTTCTGAAAATAATTTCAAGTCTTTTTAATGTAGTATTTCCATAGTTTTTCAATATCAAACAACAGCCCAGTATGAACTTTATGTTATGTTCATTCTCCACTGTAGCTACAGAAACAGAATGGTTGATGCTGGAAGGATATTCTGGAGGTCGTATTGTCCAACCTCCCTGTTGAAGGT
This sequence comes from Pithys albifrons albifrons, assembly GCF_047495875.1. Classification (NCBI taxonomy): domain Eukaryota; kingdom Metazoa; phylum Chordata; class Aves; order Passeriformes; family Thamnophilidae; genus Pithys; species Pithys albifrons. Next base: position 31,542,039 of record NC_092459.1, read on the forward strand.
GGGTCACCCACAGCCAGTGACCACCCTGCTGGGCTATATGGTCTGTACTGACGGGGCTTACAAATATAAGGTAGGCTTAAAACTGCACACTTCGCAAAATGCCTTTACGAATGAGCATTTCTCTCCTTTGTCAATGACTTTTAGCCAAAACTAAACAAGTAAAACAGCATGTGAAAAACTAGATCAGTATTTTTCAAAGGGGTGAAACACACAAACAAAAATGTAACTTGAGTTTCCACTAGAAACAGTGTTTAATTAGCTGAAGCAGGAGCTTAATGAGTAGAAATGGAATATGTAAGATTGCCTCATGACTAAGAATCTTACATCTGAAGAACTGTGTCCATTTTCCAACTCTTCAGCAGGCCTTGCAGTTTCTTCTACTGCGTATCTCGTACGGTAGTTGTGCTGATTAGCTGCTTGTTTTCTTGAGTCACTGGTGTCAAGCAAGTTCTCATGAGAATGGTTCTGTGAAGACACAGAAGTCAAAATACATCATTTTTGAGTATACAGTTTATTAACACACAGCATCTTCTTTAATAACATTGTTCCAGGAAGCAATTTTTGCTGTAACAAAAGATAGAAGTTCAAAAATAAAGAGCTGCTAAAGAAAACACTCTAAATGCATAGTTGGCTGTGAGCACCAAGCAATTCAGGGTATTCTGGAAATAGTTAAAATTTTTTCCCAGAAACAATACAATTTTTTAATCTTTAATTATTAAAAATCTTCATTCTCCTCAAGGTATATATAACATATATATAACTACTGATAGGCTGCTAAGACTTGGTAATGGCTCAGAATTACACTAAAAATGGCTGAGGAAAAAAGACTCTTACAGAGAAGTCCAGAGTGTTATTTTGCAATCAAGGGATCAGATCTGTTAGAAGAGAGACCCATACAGGAATACATCCCTTAACATAGAGAGATGACGGTTTGCAAGTAAAGACCTTTAAATGGTATCATGATACATGGAAGAGTTTAGATGAATGAGTCAGTTGGAAAAAATACAAGTTCTTATGAAGCTTAAAAGAATGAAATAAGGCTGTAATTTAGAAACACTTCCTGGCCCAGCATTAAGAGATTTTGTTCCTTTTGTAGAATATATATAATGCAAATACTTCATCTCAACACCAAATGTGCAATCCTGTGTTAGTCCCCAGCCACTGGAAAAAAACAAGATCTCAATTTCAAGAGTTTTGTGCTAAGTTTTTTTTTGGCATGCATATTAGATCCTCATCCTACCTCAGATCTAATGAAACAGTTCCTGGGCAAATTCCTAGATGCCACAAAGGAGGTACACCTCCCCAGTGCTGCCTTTCTGCCACAAAGGAAACTTTAAATACCTATTAGGGGCTGATACAGCTGAAGAAAGCAGAACCAGAGCAATATGCACAAAGGCACTAATATTATCAGAGACTTATAAGCAGGGCAGACTATTTGTACCTATTCCTCTTGGATTTTTTTTCATAGGTAGGAAAGAGAAGATATTTTCTGTCACGTATGATGAAAGTTGGTTCACAAGGTTGAGTTTTCTTGTTGAGGAAAATAACCCCCACTTTTTACAGTGAAAGCCGTACTGAAACTTGCCTAATCAACAGTAGCTAAGATTTGGTTTACCTTAGCCACAACAATTCTCAGTAAAATGCAGAACCCAAGTAATTAGTCTATTTTTCTCCTACCCTCCCTGTTAGAAGATAAACACCTTCTGCAAGCATGACTGCAACAGTTCAGTGGGGTGGGCCAGTGCCCCACTGCACTCCAGTTTACAGCAAAGCACAGAGGACCAACACAAACTGCTCTGTGCTCTTTCAGTGAGCACTGTGCTTCTGTTGTTCTGTCTGGCTGGGGAGGCTATCACTAACAGCACAGCTACACTTCTACTGGGACTGCTCAGCAATGAGCATTTTAACATTGCCCAAGACTTTTGAGACCTGGGGCACTCCTCTTTCTGGATTCAAACTGGCAGCACATACCAGATCTCCTCAAGCTGCTCTGGCCTGAACCAAAATGGCTCTGATGCAGCCCTAAGCCCAGTAGCTGAGCCCATCACACAGCATTCTGTCTCTCAGCCTTCTGGGGCTGCTCACTTCTCATCAAGCTCTCAAGATTCATTACTGAAGCAGAGAGGTCACAAAAGTCAGTGTTATGGTAACTTGTTTCTGCTACTGAATTGTGACCTTCTCATAAAATCCACCTGCCTCTTAGCACCAAGAAACACAGTAGAGGAAGTATGGAGAGAAACATGAAATCACATAACCCCCAGTGAAACAAATTAGTCAAGTAGCTGTTGCCTTTACAATAATGAGGACAAGATTTTGCAGAAACTACATTACAGCTCACCTGCAACATTCTTGTCTTCTGTCTAGAAACAAGTCCTAAAAATTTATCTCCCCATTTAGTCTTTCCAGAGGTGAGGTTTCTCCAACAGTTATAACAAATACAGCTTTTCCCTACTTAAAAAGAACTATGGATTCTGAAACACTTTGCATTACTCTTTTGCTTTGAAAAGTGGTTCTTTTGGCAGTTCAAAGCTTGAGGAAAAAAACCAATGCCACAGGCCCACAACCTCTCCCCAATCTTTCCTTCATCGATGAAAGTAAAATATCACTGTATAAATATTTGGTCTTAGTGGTGCTCAAGGGAAACAAACTGCTTGGGGACAGATGCGATGGCAAAACAAAAATCCAGAAAAAAACAGGAAAACCAAACTACAAGTACTTCTCTGTAAGTAACAGAATGATAAAATAACTGAAGTTGGAGGGCATCTCTAGATGACACTTTCTCTAATGTATTTTAGTATCACTCCTAATCAACACAGCTTTGCAAAATCTGATGAGAAGCTGCAGGTCAGGCAGAACTTTATTTGGGGGAGTGGTAGGGTCATATGTGAAGGTTTGACTATAACATAGTCCATTTTTTTTTTTTGACAAAATGCAATCTGTCATCAGCATGTTCAACAATGACTGAGGAAACACAGCTAGTGTTCCCCTTCCCCAATATATAAACTAAAGAAAGAGCTTGAAATTGGACTCTCAACTCTAAGGGTAGGCTGGGAAATAAAGCCAAGATAACCTATGATTTGAGATTCAATCATCGCTTTTCATCTCTCTCAACAGACTTTGATGAACAGTCATACATGCTGACAAGTACCTCGTATCTTATCCAAGGCTTTCAGTCAATATCTGAGCACATCTATTGATACTTTAGAAATTACAGCTGCTGTAAAAATAAGTGTTTTGCAAAATACAAAATGACGGCAGTTCTGTATTTGAGATGGACACTGGACACTTGCTGAGGGTCTGAATTCTACTGCTTTTTCTGAGGAACACAACTAAGCCACTTTCAGCAAAACGAAGTACAAATTTCTCCTCCCTCAGTTCTGTTAGTTTACAATACAGTTATTTGCATCCATCACAACAGAGGCCTATACTTACTTTTGTTCATCCACATCAATCTCCCATCTTAATTCCTTGAAATTTCAGCATAAGATTTCCACTTAATTAGACATATTTCCATTTTTGTCACATTTTGCTAGGACAGACATCACATCAATTATCTAGCATATAGGAATTTCACACCCTTAAATATTTATTAAAATGCTCTAATCCCAGTAGTTTAGTAAACCAATACTTTTAATTACTTGGACTGGGAACATTTACCTAAGCATGTTATTTATCTCACTTCTCATCTGCTCCTGAAAAGAAATAATTTGAAATACAGTTCCACTGTGAAAATGCAAAAATGAGATTCTACTCACTTTCATTCATGTTTTGAGGTTCAAGTTTTTTCTGTTTCTTTTTTACAGTGTTTTTGTTTAATAATAATCAGAGAAAATCCTATTCCTCACCAAAGACTTTTAAAGTCAAACTGAGTTTTTCACTCAGCCTGCAGGTCAGGGATACCATATTCAGGTCAAAATACCCAAGCTTTTAGGTTCTGCCTCCCAACTCCATTAGTCCCTTAAGCAATCACATACAAACACTTCTCGGTATGACCTGTGTCAGAGAAATGCAGGCTTTCAATAGCAGAAAGCTGACGTGACTTCCATCCAAATTGCTGATATTGTTAAAGAAGGACTGAACTATAATTCTGTACTACTTTTAACACACCCTACAATGACCCTGGACTAAAAGTGAGCAACAGGACTTTGAAATCCCCTCAAAATGTAATTATAGCTGCTCTGTGTACTTTCTTAATTGACCTACACTTTAATATGTAATCCAAAATTTGTTCCTGCCCTCCATTGCATTTTACTTCTGTATTTTTGCCTTATTTGTTAGAAGGAAACGGAAGAAAACATTTTATCATTATTATATGAACACACCTGATACATTTCAAAAGTTAATATAAAAAACAGTACTTCCTACTGATATGAACATAACCAAATTGCATATGAGGACAATGTTTTATTACAAGCCTTGTTTATTATGTTCCCAGAGCAGCTGAATGAAACACTTTCTACAATGCTTGATGCTGTAATTCTTAGGCCTAGACATTACTAAGTAGACGACATTTTGCCCTGTATTTTGTTGGTGGTGTTCCCCATCTCCTTTAGATCATAAACTCTCATTAAACCCTTTAAAATTCACTATGCAATACAAAGGGACTGTAGTTTGCAACAGTACTGCAATATAAATTACAAGGTATCAGTATCAAAATCTACTGGATGTTGTCGAGGAAAAGGAAGTTTACACCGTACTTTCCGGTTCTACCTTCAGCCTAACACAGCTTGTATTTAAAGTCACACAGTCACTAGAAAGAATAGCAACAGAAGAACATCTGTAATCAAGTCACTAATTTCTATTTAAAACCCTAAAAATACCATAACAATTTTTGGACTGCAATCTGGATTTCCCAGATGTTAATTTGCTTTTACAGAACATGACAATTCCAATTCATAATTCCTAGCGTACATACACTATTGAGCAGAAGTGTTGTTCATGCTAATCATAAGCAACAACAAAAAAATCTCTAAAATCTGAGCAGTTTATTTAATTGAGACACTTAATCACTTGAGATCAAACATCTTTTTCTTCCTGCAAACTTGCTTACTCAAAGCCCATGTGATACCTACTAATTTCTGAATCCCTCTCAGTTTTTTCTTAAGGAATTTGAATTAGTGTACTTCTCAACAGAGTCCCCCAAAAAGAGACATATTTAATGAAGAATCAGCTATGGCAGAACACAATTTTTTTATCCTGAGATGCCGTAAAAAAGTATCCAGTAGGGTTTAAGAAGGATTTATTTAAATGTTCTGAAAGCGTTACTGATTTGAGCGGTAATTTCTATACAGAAAATTTATTGACATAGTCAAATGAAAATCCCATGATTGCCTTTTTTTCCTTGTATTTTCTCAGAACAAAGACGGGAAGTGACTAAAGGATTTACAAGTTATCGCTTGCTCACATTCTGAGCATCCAGAATCCAGATCACAGATCCCTGGGAGAAATATATGAAACCCAAGAAAGGTATTCTTAAGGATTTTAAGGGCATGAATATCTGCAATGAAAATATGGAACTCAAAAGACCCAGTGCTACCTTTATAGTCTGAAGATTAAAAAGTCTTCCTGAAAGAAGACTTAAAAAAAGATTTGTATTAAGTTTCTTCATTTCAGAGATAAAATAAAAGTAATTGTTGAAACCTGAATGCTGGACCAGTTAGCCAAGTCTCTTATCTTTTATGTCATCATGGTATTTTAGGAAAAACTGTAACCCAGTTAGAAATGTAAAGGTAAATTGGAAGGAACTTACATTATCAGGAAGGATCTTTTGGCTAGGCTGGAGCTGAAGACAAGGGGAAATAAAAGAAACCCTTAAGAAGTGCAATTGTTTAATTAAACTAAAATAAAGTCTATAATTCAGCACAAAAATACATTCCCTCAAGACAAGAAACAATTTTGTTAAAACCTGAATTTGTGAGGCTCATTTTCTATTATTCCCAAGAGAAAAATAACATTTAGAAAGATTTCTGATGTCCTGGTATTTCATTAAAGAGTTTCTTCCTTCTATGTACAAAAGCTGGAGGTAAAAGTCAACAAATTTTTTTTTTCAGTGTATCTTGGGCACACAATGTCACTGACTTCAGCACTGAAAATGGCACATTGGTACCATTTTTTAAGACAGCAATGTACTCAAACTTTGCAATGCACTCATGTACAGCAATGTACTCATACAAGAAAGAAACTGAAGAAAAAAATTTAAAAATCTAATAAAGAAATTTAAAATTATTAAGGGACTGTGGGCGAGTGGGGGATTGTTCACAATACTTTTTTGAAATCTTTACTTTGGTTGAGTATGAAAAAAGTCGCAAACAGAACAGCCAAATTTAGTATCAGCTTGCTCATCCCACATTTACTCTTTCTACTCCACATAAAATTAATTCATCATTATTAAAAAATAAAGAATCACTACAAAGCATCTAAAATTTACTTATTTTCAGACTGCTTTCAATCTCAGTTCCTTCCCTCACAAGAAAGTGAACAATAAACAGCACAGGCAGTAAGTACTGTACAAAGTTAAGAGCTGCATAGTCTTTTGAGTACTTGTTCTTTTTATTTTATTTCTTCATTTTTCCACCCTACATCCTGTAAGCCATTCTTACTATTCAATGGACAATTTGCAGGGGTCCTTGAAGGCCCGTATTTTTCTAAGCTTTTGATTAGGGTGAAAACTGTCTCCTGTATATTAAGTGTACTACAAAACACAAAGCATGGATTCTCCTCTACTGTTGCTTAAAATTTACTTCCTTTATTTCAAAAGTGTAGTTGGTTATTTTGCTAGAAAGGCACAGATAAGCATGAGTGATGCACAGATAAAATTTATTTCAAAGGAAGAAGACAAAAAATTCTTTCTGTAAATATATCCTTTTTTATGAGCAAAAAGATGTAAGATAAAATCTTTTTTCAAGTTATATTACAAAAATCAAGGCACTTATGACAATTTCATTTTTAATACAATTTATTTCCTTTACTTCACCTATCCTGTTTTCCTCTTTGCTAAAAAATGTACTCTGGCTCTAGCCAAAAGCATGACTTAGAAATACTCCACCCAGAACCACAATATGATTATTAGGGTATCATGAGAGAAAATACCTAATTCTGTATTTGGAGATGTATTTAATGTGCTAAGGTTAAGAACTGTGACTTGAGTTTTAATAGAACCTTTCCACACAACAGTATGTCAAACAGTAGACAACAGCAGCAGAATGTATTGATTAATAGTGACAGAATCCCTGCAGCAAATCCTGTCCCTAACACCAGATTCTCCCCCTTCTCAGGGGGTTCTAAAAGCAATCCCTGTTTGTTATTCAGAAGAGTGAAACACCAGTACTGACACACTTCCTCATTCTGGAGAGGTAAACAAACTCCTGTACCCCGCTTTTTAGATTTAGCACTGAGGAGAAGAATGTAAATCTATGTGACCTAACACATTGAATTAAATCTTATGATACTTTCTGTGATAAGTTACAGGTGACTACTCACCTTAGGGAAAGTAGGTATTTTGTTTTCTCTTTGAATGTGACTCATTATGTGTTTTCTTTTCTCTTCTGATCGATATACCCTTATTTCTTCTTCTCCCTTGGCTGTTCTCCATTCTTCCTGCCTACTGAAAAAAGAAAACTGAGATGTTAACTTTGAAGACGATTACTACAACTGAGAGGACCTATCCCAAACCAAGGAATAAACTTTCAACATTTGTAACTTCCTTTGAGCAGTAGTTCTTCTCTTTGCAGTCAGCACATGCCTTCAAAATTAGCCTTTATGAACAAAGTAAGATTTCCATCTTATTTTGTTGAACTAGAGCACTTTATGTCTGCGGCAAGTGGGGTTTTTGACTTACTCATTTAAATATTCATCACAACAGTTAATTACTGAACGAATTAAAGTTCCAGTTTAGAAATCAAAATTCACCTCAAGCACCTAATGGATTAGGTCAATATTCCAGTCACAAAACACCATATAATTACAGGAACAAAGGGAGTGAAAACATGTAATCTTATGCTACAAGTCAGAAAACATTGACGCAACTACATTCCATTGCCTATGTCATTTATTAAATGGCCAATTTTTATTCCCAATCCTCCCAGAATTCCAAGATTTTTCAAATGATATACAAACAAGTGATTTCAAACTGCAACTGCTTTGATAACAAATTTGAGACAACAAAATAAAAAACAAAACCATTCACAAATAGTTCTATGACATTGTGAATTCCCAAACTGATCAATTTAATTAAGCTCATCAAACCAAAATTCTCTGCGACCATGGCCTATGTTTACCTGGCAACACCAGAAGACAGTTCAGGCACCACAACCCTGCGACTCCAAGCCACAAGGTCCCGCTCAGTGGCTATTTCACTCCTTGGGGCATTGCTGTGCATCTGGCGCACACCTTCAATCTGTCCACTGCGTCTTAATCCTATATTTGGTGGTGAATGTACTTCTGAGGTAGAACTTACAGACCCTAAAAAGTCAAAAAGCAATAGTTGTACTTGATCTGAAATTCTTAGGGAAGCACTTAAAAAGAAAATCTCAGAATAAAAGAGAAAAAATAATTTTACTTGATCTACTACTTCAAAAGAAATCACATTAACTGAACATAACTCCTTCAGCAGTTTCTATAGTCACCACTACACACACCCCCCAACATCTACCGGGCTCCAGCCCTCTGTTAAAAAATTCACATTGAAAAGGAGCAGATGTATCAACAATCTGAAGTGAGGCAAATGTTTGCTTCTCTTTAAAAATGCTTCTGAAAACATTTATGCAAAGCTGATTATTGCTACTGCACTCCAGATCTGTATAATAAAACAACGAGCTATCTCACTGAATCTAGTATGTTCCTTAAACAGTCTTCTACCTTCAAAAAAAAAAATGAAGTCACAACACTGGAAATCAGGAATCAAGCTGCAATATTTACTGACAGAAAACTGAAATGGCCAAGAGGTTAAAAATAACCAAATCAAGTAAACCCAAAACAAAACCATTCAGAGCCTTTGAACACCTACACATCAGCAAAATTTCAACACTTTCCATATCACACACGCTATTCTTGCTTACTCTACTTGATTGCTAACTATGATTTTTTAAGTATTGAAAACTATCATTTACTCTATTGTAAGACGCTGAAACATGGAACAGCTTTATAGAGAAACAAGCAGCTCCTTCCACTTTTATTTCTCCTCTGTCTTTATTTGAGAGAACAAACAAGTAGATGGCCAATTCGAGATTAAACAGACTAGTTGCTTCTAAGGGAGCACAGCTGCTGCAATTCCCCGAGTGAGCAGACAATAACAAAGATAAATCTGTAATGTTAATATCACCAAGATTTTGCAGAAAGGTAAAAAAATAGGAAAGTTTGTATTATTTACTATGGCTCCATACCTCCCTTCCAGTAGTTCAACAAAATCCACACATCATGCACAATAATAATGGGATTTATGTTTTCCCACTCCCAGCCTAAACACCCATCCCACAAGGATCTACCTCTGCTCATCCGGCTGGCATTGCTGGTTCCGGCCTCCCCAGAGCGCCGCTGGTCCTGCTCTTGCTGAAGCCTTTGAATCATACTGTCCAACGGGCTCACTTCTTGATTTGCCTGCTGACTTAGAACTTGATTCAGTCCTGTGAGTAAAATATAGAGGAGACCAAATGTTACAGACAGCTCTTCTAAGGCTTAGCTTTGAAACTAACAAGCAGAGTAAATGATCACATTTGTCAGTATAGGCTAATGCTTATTTTTCTAACAGTAATTTTTTAAAACAGAACAACTTTTTTTCACCATATATTTGAGAGCATTGTATTTCCTGGAGCAGGGTCAAGATGATCACACGTCATTCCTAAAAACAGTTTAAATTTGATCAGGTGCCAGCAAGCTGCAGAAGCTCAATACAACTGTTGTCAAACCAGTCAATGTAAATTGTTCGAATCCAAGACCAGACGGCCTGAAATGCATTATAAAACACTTTCCAAGCTCCAATGAAAGAACTGCATCAAGAAGGTCTAACTGAATTAGAAAACTATTATCTGTACTGTATACCTAAGCAGTAAAAATGCTTGATTGAGCTCCACATATGCATAATGACCACACAGAATAAGTAATGGTGTGTAAAACAGCCAAGAAACATCCTTTTGGGTGGATCTCTTGAATAGAACATGGGAAACAGTTCTCACAAAAGTGATTACGAGGTGCTAATATTGTTCCTGTAGAGCAAGCAAAATCCAAAACATGTAAGAATAAACCACACAAAACATGTTTTCATACTTACAATGGTCACAAAAAACAGAGAGGAATGAAGAAAAAGACAAGGGTTAAAGTAGTTATTTGAAAAGGAAGTCAAGACACTTCCACACATAACAGTGAGATGGTGGAGTGAAACTGGGGGAAGGTCCAGCCAAGAGAAGCAGAACTGGCAAAACTTTGTAATGAGGGATAACAATACTTAAAGAAACAAGCTACAGAAATTATTTTTCCAGCATGATTCCAAGGAAGTATCACAGTATAAACTGCAGTTTGCAAGAGCAAAGACTAGACTAGATGTTACAGTAATTGCGCTATAAAACTAAGAGCTTTGATTATGTGGCTGCACAGAAGTAGCTATTTCTTGTATAGAGAAAAAAACCCCTAAATATTTAAGATACTGCTCTCAGGCTTTCAAGGTCATCAAGGTTAACTTCCCTAAAGCAGTAGAACCTTGGAATCATGGAATGAGCTCTGAAATAACCACAGCTGGATATTTTCTGCCTCATGTACTGAGACAGATCAATTTGTTGATCTCGTGACCAGACATAATGTCTACTGAGAACAACGGGAAATAGTACTAATAACCCAAGAATGATCTTGAATGAGGAAACTACTACCTAAACAAAAGGAATGTTTTCATTCATTTAGCTATGAGACTGCCTTAGCAAGGAAGAGCAAGTTGGTTTTTTTTAAATGAAATAATAAAGATACTGGTACACATTTGATATTTTCAAAATGTCTGGTTTAGAGGAGTTTCACATACATTTAAGCAGTAAATCAAGCATGAATATCTGAATTCCCCTACTCTTAAAAGCCCTTTACAGAAAACTTGACAAGAAATAAATGATCAGTGCTCTGAGTGAGATTCATCAAATCCCACAACAAATCTTCAGAAAGAAAAGGAGTTTCCTCAGTGGAAGGGAGCATAGTAAGTATATAAATAGTTTAAGCTCTACATAAGACTGCATGTATTGTTTCTGAATTGCAAAGAGGTAGAAAACAAGTCTTGTGCCTATAATCTCTCTGTCAGAATGGTTGATGGCTTACTGCTATTAAACAAAATGCTATGGACATCATTTTCCTATAGGCATTCCCATATCATGCAGACACACCATTAAATTTAGTTATGCTGGGTCTATGTGCAGAGTCTTGACTTGTTTCATGGTATTATGTTGGAGAATGCACCCAGGACATTTTCAAATTTGAAGAATTTCACACAGCAACGAATCCATGCTGTAACTGTAAAGTCACATCCTTCCCTAGAAATCAAATTGAGTTTCAGTGACCAGCTAAAAAGTTTAAGAGATAGAACATGGCATACATTCACCAGAAAGGAGTTTTTCCTTCTTACAGTTGCTTCTCAGGTAGCATTTCTTCCTGTAATTTTGGAGGAAATATGGAAATCCTCCTTAAAATTATTTCATATTCAGTGGTTTATAATCCTGAGGTCTACAAATAAGGATGAAGAGATATTTTGGTAAAAACACCGTCAGTTACCCTTCCTAGATTCTCTGACACACCAAAAAATCACATACATGTAAACCACTGTTTACAGGCACAGGCAGTTTTCACATATTTTCAAGAATATCCAAACACTTGACAATGCTTATCTTGAAAACATTTAAAGCCACTTTCACCAGTCACTGTTTGCTCATTCACACTAATAGCAAACCAGTGACATGTAGTGAGTAGGCGCTGTTTTTCCATCCCCACTCCTGTGAAGCACATTTAGGTAGTTTCAAACAGCCAGCCACTCGCCCTATATATCCATGTTCCACCCAGTATCTCCCATGTTGGAGAATAAAACTTCCAAGGAACTTCCTAGATTTTGCATCCTTATCAAGTCTTCCGAGTTCTCTACCCAAACCACCAAAGCTTAATTTGAATAACTGTCTTCAAATAAAGAGGAAGAGCATTTTGTTTGTTTCAGGTGTGTTCTCATTTTTCTCTTCTTGCAGGTGTTAGCTTTTCCAACTGATCTGTGGAAGATCAGTCTGCTTCCTAAGTTTTCCAAAGTAGGAAATCTCATCACAAAGAGGTAACCAAAGGCTCATTCAGCATCACAGGAATGAAATGAGCTCCACTCTAACTGGTCTTGTAGCATCAACTAGTGCCACCTTGATCTGTAAGTAAACACTAAAATTGTCGCAAGCCATCAGTCCCAAGGACATCACAATTCTGCACTACATGAACTACTATGCCCAGAAATTAAGAAAAGGGACAAAGTGAAAGTGTAGAACTGGAGGTAAGTACATAGACTGCTGCTTAGTGAAGAGAAATTTTCCATACCTGAAGATGTCACTCCCATCTGAGGAATAAGCTGTTCCTCCCTGCAGTTCTCACGACCAGGAACTAGTCTTTGATACCTTGCAGGATGAGGGTTGCCATCCACATCAACCAAAAATGGGGGAGGCATAAGGTGTGGAGCCTGCTGTGTCTGTTCATCCAGGACAAAGTTGTTGGCATCACGGATAAGGGGTCGATAATCACTATGAAAGAACATCTGATCTGCTATCTGTAAACAAAGTCATTTTGTAATTTTTTTTAAAGAACCTATTGAAAAAACATACAGAACATAACTGCCAGAAGTATTTTTAATAATTATATTTGTGGACACTTTTGCAAAAACAGGCTTACAAGCTGATCTGTTTATCTCAGTTTAAAGGGGAAAATATAATGACTCCATTGTTATTTTGTTTCCCAGTACTCCTTTTCTGTATTATACTGTAAAGAGAACAATCCACATATTTGAGGGTGGGAAACATTTAACGAATAGGCGAATGGGGCAATATTTAACTACTTGCAGACATCTGTACCAAACATAGTATGGATGTATTAGTATATAAATTTTCTTCTGTAGTCTGAATATATATTCTGATAATAAAATATTGTGTCACAGACTTATGAGCTTTGGTGCAGGAAGAAGAAAAATAGGAAAAATATTTATTAGATCAGGGCATTGCCAAATATTTTAATATCAGCAAAGCATATATATCCCTATTATAATGCTAGATATCTGAAAAATTTTCAGCAGATAAAATAAAGCTGAGATAAAATTGAATTTTTAAGGCCCAAAGTTTTCTTTTTTTTTATTTCAGTCTGCCTGCTTATAATTTATTATAGATGACTTTTCACAGACCCTCAGGACTGAGGAATTCTTTTGTTCAAATAGTATGTAAAAAGGTTTATGCTCTATCCCTTGCTGGCACATGTATCTCAGTACTGTGTACTCAGAAAGAGATTGAACCACAAGGAGAAAAGAAAAAGTGAACTGAAGAGAAGCTGATGTGTTTACTACACATCCCAACACTACCTACTGGCAAGCAAACCCCATGGCAGCTGAAGTACTCAGTTTAACTTTGAACAAGGGAAAATAAAACCATAAAATCATCATTCACACATATTAAGATCCCCAGTGCAGTATAAAAACAATTAAACGATTGATTCAATGCATAGAGATCTCAAAAAGATCTTGTGTTCTGAGCATGGACAGAGGAATGCCTAAGTTGTCACAGAACATACTCTGATTTCTGAAGAGCATGCTCTATCATGACCAATCCATAACAGAGCTTCCAGTGACTTGTTACGTAGAAATCAGTAAGGCAGAGGTTATAACAGCTACTCAGAGGTCTGGTCTCTCAGTGACAAAGGTCTCCTGTCCTGGGTGTGAGAAGATGACAGACATTTGTCAATTACAACATCAGAAAGTGCCCACATGCATCCACATGAGGCGGATTTAAAAAAAAAGAAGAAAGAAACTAAAAATCATGGGTTCTAGACTTCAGAAAAATAACAACAGGCAAAAATTGGAAAGATAGAGAGCAGCAGTGGAAAAGAATTTACTTCAGGGATTCAAAAGGTTACCCTTACAAGATACAAAATGATATCCCACTGCAGTAAGAAGCCCTGACTGGATGAAATCTTGTTGCCCTGACTGGATGAAATCTTGTTGCCAGATTTTTTGGTAACAGAAGCTGAATGAGAAAGATACAAGTGCTTCCCTGTGTCTGACTGATAGGACCAAGGCCTGCTTAACCCCTTGGTTCCTCCACCTCACATTAGCTCAATATGATAAGAGACATGGATCCTCCAGAAGGACTTAACATTTCTTCTAAAATCATAGAGTATCCAGTACTCAACTAGTATAAATTTTCCTATTAAGTATGTCCCACACTGAGAAAGAAGACACTCCAAAAGCAAGTTCCTACAAACTGAGTTTTAGTATGTTGTGATTTGGCTGCACAGTGTTGTCTGCATCTCAGGTTTTGCAAGCAAAGGGAAGATCTGGTGCAAGATCATGAAGGACTTTTTGCAATTGCCCTTCTGTGTACTCTGCACTGCAGTCAGCTATAGCAGAGAAAGTAAACAACAATTTTCTACTCCATGAAATAACAATGGCATTTCTTGGAGAAGCTGGGCTCAGGCCAGCTCTCAGGTAGAAAGTCCCTACTAAATTCAGGACAATAACCTTATCCTTAGAAAAATCAGCAAACTGTTAAAAGCATTAACAATCAGACTTATTTCTTTATACACTACTAGAGATCAAACGTGTGACAATAAGATGATATAACATCGTCATCTGCATCTGCAGGAGTTCTCTGTACAAGTGATTTCACAAACCCAGCATGGCTATGAGGACAAAAGTTTTCTTTCCACAAAGTCAGAGCTTTACAGATAGACTCTCCTCCAGTAACTACACTACACTCAGAACGCTCAGTTTCTCCAAGTGGGCACAGCTACACAACGAGGTTTTCCCCATTACTACACCAATCCCCCATACACAAACTGTCAACTTGCAACAAAGTGCTGTGATTTGGGAGGTCTACAGGAACAAAAGCCTTAGAAAGCTCAGAGATCAGGCTCACAAGAAAAGTGAACATGGTCCAAACCCACCGAGTTCAAGAAGCATTTGGACAACACTCTTGGGCACATGATGTGATTCTTTGGGCTGTCCCGTGCAGGGCCAGGAGCTGGACTCAATGATCACCATGGATCCCTCCCAACTCAGAATATTCTGTGATTTGAAATCAACAGAATAGTACCTTACACTTTAGGACTGCTAGGCATTCTTGGACAAGTTTCCACCTAAGCAAGAACTTCTGAAGTTCACATGCCCTGTTGACAGTGAACTCAGCTCAACTCTGGTCATCTTCACACACTCAAGAAATTTCAGTTCAAATTCGCCAAAAATTGGTTCAAGGAACCCAAACAAACAGCCATTTTATTAATTTTCTCTTCCCCACCATAGAATTACTCCACCAAAATATCTATCATGAAAAAAACCGAACAAAACCCACTCCATTCACCTTCATCATGGCCAGGATCACACTGGGGGCGGAGGGGGGGAAGCCTGGACATGGGTTCCAGTCAACTAGGAAACACAAATACTATCTGAATATATAATGAAAAAAAACACACGTAGAAAACCAAGAGTTTGTTGTCTTATCAGAGCTAACACTATCTCGGCTATAATCACTGTCTTGAGCACAATTTGCAAACGCAGGAATACAGGACAGGCTACCCTATTCCTTTCTTCTGTAAAATTCATTTCCCTTGACAGATGAAACACATTTTGAGGCTAAAAAGCCACATGTCCTACCAGATCATATTCTGACAAGATGTCTCAAAATCCCCCAAGTATCTGAGGGGAGCAAGACAGAAATAAGAACACTATCTCCAGCACCGACCTACCTATAGTTACACTTTCCCATAAATGGCGTCAGACAAATACGAAAGAGGTGATGGAACCACACAAGTAAGAAATCATCAACTTCTGAGCTGAGTTTTCTGTGAGTGGAAGACTAAGATAAGGAAGTAACAAATTAAGTCCTATTTCCTCATATTTTTCCTATGATCAAGAATGCCAAGATTACCATGGGCAGAGTAACAGCTGTTGAGGATCATTTTAAATCATCCAGTAAGTGAAAAATTTTAAACATAATCTTTTCTCAGAGGCTGCAGCGAAAACTCCAAGAGAACAAAGGGTCTGTAGAACTCAAGCAGGAAAAAGCATTTGTATTCATTCTTCAAACAGATTTAATGTCTCACAGGTAAATTCTCAAATGGCAGTGTAAAGGAAAATCCTGATCTATTATAGCAAAGACAAAAGGACTCTCAGTTTCAATTTCATTTCCAGCATTTCTGAGTAGCAAAGGACTATATAATTCCAAAACGATTGGAGAGAAAAAGAAACCTGGAACAATCCACCGACATAGTGAGAAAAATGATTCTATTACAACAGGCTTTAAAGTTTGGAACAATAAGAACTCCAAAAGACCAAGAAAATTATCTGATAATCCTGGATTTCCTTGCTTGTGGTGTCTCTACTCATTTGTTTCATTTCAAACTTAGGGATAACAACAGCACAGTCCAGAGATGAGGAGAAAATATAAATCCCCAATATGCAAACAGTTCTGTAAGACTACAGAAAGAAATGCAGTAGCTTGCAAGACAAAGACTAAAATTCCTTTTACTCTCCCCCTCCTTCAGGCTCCCCTGCATTGCTGTTTGCCAAAATTCTTTCAAAGCCTGCCTGAGTCCAAAGATCCAAAGCAGGAGCCAAGATCCATAAAACAACATTCAAGTATCAGCTAGCAGAAGAAGAGATGAGAATCCTGGAGCATAGATCTGCCTAAGTCTTGGAAAGAGAGAGAAGTGACACACCTCAGTTCTTTCCTGGTGGTAAAAGAAGAACTAGGACCTTGTGGGTGCTCCAAACCAGGCAACCTGTATGGTTCACAGGGCATGTTCATCCAGAGAGAGAAAAAAACCACCACACATGTTTACAGTCATGAGGGTCTGTGGCAAGACACCCACATTTCAAATACGCAATGCAGACTATGATATTGGAAAAAATATATAATATTTTAATCACACTAACAATGCAAAGTTGCTGTTTCAGCATGAAGGTATCCATGAAAGCATTTCATTAGCGGACATAAAATTGCTTAAGTAGAACATACAATACATTTTTGGCAAATAAATCTCTCCCAGGTTATGCTATGTTTAAATACAGATAGTAGGAATTAGTTCTATTACACATCCAGATGCTTTTTTTTTGTCTTAAGTTAGAAACCACAAAAATACTTGAAGCCACGTTTAACTATTATCAGTTCTAATGCAGCTTATTCATATTATTCATGTGGACTCATTAGGGGACTCTTGTAACCTTGTCACTTAAAACAATGACTAGTTAATTTTAAATTGTCTTTTTAAATTTTTATTTTAAATTTCCCATGTAAAGAGTAGTTTAACAGCATGCTTCCACAATTTAAAGGAAGAGACAGTGAAAGAAAGCTCGATGTCAACTACAAGAATCCAAAACATCCCGTATTAATGGCTCAAAATTGTGTTAAGATATACCCTCTTGTAATGAAGCTCTGAAGAAAAGTTTGCATAAATGCATTCAACACAGAAACATTTTCGTTTTCATTTTGCACTGTACCTTGTCATATTTGCTACTGGAACCAAAGCCAAAAATCAGAAGGTGACCGTGAGAATCAGTACATGCAAAATGCTGTCCATCAGGAGAGCACTTGCAGTCAAAAACTGCACCATGTCCTTGTCCTTCAATCTGAAATACATCAACATACAAAATAATTAACAGAAATAAATAATTTTCAATTATGATTCTCAAAACTGCGGTGCTGATGTTGAAATTTATTACAAAATCTGTACAACAGTATAATGCTACTTTAAAACAAAGCTTACTTTTTTTAGCTATTCACTTCTCAGTGAATTTTGTAATAATGCTCACGAAAGATGCCAAATTGATAGCAGTAGAAACTGACAGACTTTATCCACAAAGCAGGCATAGTGTAGGAAGTGAAAATAAAAGCTTCCCCTTGAACAACCTGCTAATTGAGCCTAACCAGAGAGCTGGGTCCAGTTCAGGGCTTACTCACTACACCCTTTGCATCCTCTGCCTTTTGCTAAGCTAGCCCAGAAGCGTTGGCTGCTGTGGTGTTTCAGAACACCTGACCCCTAGGAAACGCACTGACATAGACAACCCACATTACACAACTTAGCAACTGCCTGTTTCTGTAATTCCTACTCCTAATTTACTGGAGTGGGGAAGGAGATTTGTTTAAAAACTCCGCTTTCTATAGGAGAACTGCAAAGATTTTAAAAAAGGAATTTTTACCTGATACTCATTTTCTGTTTTCCAGTTCCATTAAGCCAGAACAAATGGATTTTTGTTTTTCCCTGCAACCTGTCAATCAAGCAGAGGTGACCAATCACCACTCTGAATTTTCATGTCTTCAGCACCTCTTCAGAAAGCCCCTTTCTATTCTCCCCAGCAAAGCACTTTTGCAGTTTCTTTAAAGACACCAAACAAAGTTCTTTCCCTAACTATACACTATGCTATATACTGCCAGGAAAAAACAAAAACAAAACAAATAAAAATCAAAACAAAACAAAAAAACCAGCAAAACAATGGTATTCAGCCTGCAGACAGTAACACTATGATGCACTTTGGCATCTGCAGCACCTTCCTGAGGCCATCAGCATTATTTTGAAAAGTTAACAAACTAAGCCTCAAAAAACCTCTGAGGGAGGTACCATTTTCTCTTACAGGCTGAGACAAAGGCAAGAATTCCGAATCTTTTCCCCATGGTCTTACAACACCCCCACACCCCTGCACATCCCCCCCTGACAGAGGCTGCTGCACCTATTACCAGCGCTTGCAGGCATTTGATAAAGGTCTTTTTCACTACAAGTAACTTCTCTAGATTAGCAAAAGATTTCTGGATTAGCAGTAAAAGAGGAACATAAACCAGTGCAAGTTTTATGTTCTCTTTTGCCCATTATTCCAGAAGAAATGAACAGAAGCATCTTATAGAAAGACATGGAAAATAAAAACAGAGCTTCAAGCAAGAGACACTACCATCACAACAGCCAGGTATGCAGAATTAATTTAGTCTAAGCAATATCCAACTACCACTGCAAAGTTACAACTTCGTCCTGCTTTTTGCATACAGAAAGCTCACTGTATTAAAGGGAAACAGTTTGGGAAGGCAGGTGGAAAGCAGAAGGAATTTCAGCACAAGATTAGGCTTTGGGGAAATAGAGTAAAAAATTGGAAAAGAGTATTTTATACATAGAGATTTCTGTTTGCTTTTCCTTCCTCCAACAAAGGAAACATCAAAGTGTCAAGCTTCCTTACATTCAAGTCTTTCAGATACAGAATTTCAGGGTTCTGCAGCCTAAGTTTTGAAGACATTTTGTTTTCCAAGGAAAACAAGGCATCCTGTGGGAAGAACTATTTGCTAACCTACGATGAGGGGAAAATGAGGAACAGAAGGAAATAATCCCGCTATTAAGATGAGGGGTTTTTTTTAATCCTTTCCATCAAGAAATAGTTTGGATGGACCATTTTCAAGAAACCCCTGGGGATCAGAGTATTAGTTGGAAAACATTCTCTCCTTGTGTAAAGGAATAGTGTTCTGCTATTTGGGGACAAGTACAGTGCAAACAGTTTTACTCTAAACGTGTTCAGAATCTGGTTTTAAAAAGTCCTTTTGGAAAGGGTAACTCTAAGACCTTTTAGTACAACCCTTCAAGTCTGAAGAACAAATATTTGAAAATAAAGATCCTTATAAGAACAAAAATTATTGTTGAGGATAACCATCCAAGATATAATTAATATTATAAATTACAAAGCAAAGCCTACCAGAGTGTGCTACCCAGTAGAATTCTTGTTTTAAACAAAACTATTTTTAGATTAATAAATGACATTTTCCAATGGAATTTCTTCAAGAATAAAGCTAGCACAGAGGAGTTAGTCATTTGGAACAGAAACCAAATGTGAAGTTGCAAAAAGGGAAGCTGTAGTAAATCAGTGAAGCTGTTAATTCAGCAAGCTAGATAAAGAACTTGAGCAAGAAGGAAGTTGCCCTCCCCACTCCATCCCTTTAAAATCAAAGATAGAAGAACTACATGAAGACTATATCCAAAAGAAGATACAAAGCACATATTGTGTCTGGAACCTTTCCCTGCTGAATACAAGGATATCAATGGGAAGACACTGCCCACAAGAACAGAAAGCGCAAGGATTAATTAAGAGCTTCCATAGAATCACAGAATGGTTTGGGTTGGAAGAGACCTTAAAGATCGCCTAGTTCCAAATCTCTGCCATGGGCAAAGGGCACCTTCCACTAGACCAGGTTGCTCAGAGCCCCATCCCACCTGGCCTTGAACACTTCCAGGGATGGAGAGTCTACAACTTCTCTGGGCAACCTGTTCCAGTGCCTCAGCAAAGGCTGAGTCCCAGCAAAGGGCTGGAAAGCGTGATGGTGTTCAGACACTGCAGGTAGCAAAGCAAGTAGCAAGGATTCTTCAGCCACAAACAGGAAAGACCCAGGAATGCTACACAATGACGACTAAGGTAAGATTATTTTTGATCTCGGTTCCAAGAATTAAGAGTTCAATTTGCCCATATTTTCACTAGCAAAGAAACAAGTGGACACTGGTACATCCTGAAGGGAGGAATGTTGATGAAATAAGAGAATGAAAAAAGGAAGATTCTTTTCCTCTAAGTTTTGAGAACTTATTGTTTGACCCAAGCCAGAGAGAAAAGAGCTGTCAAACTTGTACACAAAGAAATGTCCTAAATACATAAAAATTATCTGTTGGATGAAAACAGAATAATACCACCTACAGTGCACCGTACGGAGCAAATCCAATAATAAGCCTTTCTGAACTGTTATTAACAGATAGCATGAAACAACTAAAACTGAGTTTTCAGGGAAAGTAAAAGAAATGGGAGGAAAAAGAACAAATAAAATCAAGTAAAATGAAAATTAATCAAGAGTACCAGAGAAACTTTACAGACTTTCTTCAGTAAAGTAAGTTTTTAATGCCAAGAAAATATAATTCATTCAGCCTAGCTAAATTTCAGAGCCATAATATGATACAGAAAACTTCACTTCAATGGAGCAGATTGTGATTAGTGTGAGAAATGCAGAGTAGGGTAAACTTCCTAGGAAAGGATAACAGTATTGATTTTGGAAAGACTTAAAGAGCTAAAAGGATATTAACGCTGAAGTTTCTCAAGCCAGGCCTTTCTGTTATTGACTCCAGAAAAAAATAAGAGTCCTTAGATGAAATAAACATTAGGATATAATCCACTGAGAAGAGATTTGGGAAAGAATAAATTATATCTACTGAAGCAATTAAAAGCCAACAGGACAAAATGTAAAAGGCCATGAACTTAGTAAGATTATTAGAAATAACTTACTAACACACTTTAGTGAAACTCAGTTTACATTCTATAACACTACACATTTCTATCATGTCTTCCAACACAAGTCATCAGCACTATCTAAAAAAAAAACAGTGAACTCAGTCTCTACTAGCCTGAGGTAGACTCGCCCCCTGACATTCAGGGACTGAGCTAATTAGTTGGAAACACACAGAAAAAGATCACTGTCTATTCACTGCAATGCAGCGACAAAAAAGAAAACTCTGCTTCTAAGCTAGACCAGAAGAGGAAGGGAAAGTGCATATGTGCTAGACAAACAGACAACGATAACAAGAAAATCTTCCAAAGCAATACACAGATTTTTGCTTCCCACATTTGAGGTAAGTAAATTCTAAGAGCAACAGCTAGAGAGAAATATTTCCACTCATCATGATAATGGAAAACCTATGAACATAGATACTAAGGAAAGAGGACTATTTTGTATGACTACACTAGAACACCTTTAACATGAAGAGAACTACTCTACTGAAATGCATAGAAACAAATGAATATTAGTTACAAGAAACATTCAAAGGTGAAAAGTGAAATTTAGATGTCAATGATCACAAGAATGGTATGCCAGAACAATTTCCTAAAACTGGCAAAAAAGCAATGCTAGTTGTTTTTAAAACACAGAACCTCTTTCATAAGTGATGAAACTACAGCACAGCTGCTCAAGTCAGATCAGTCTCCAAGTATCTGGAAGTTCCTTTGCAGGTTTGTGCCCTCCTTTGCTTTAAGGAACAATCTGCAATCACAGCACGCTTCCATGACAAGCCAAAAAATACCTACAGAATTCTGTAACTGCTAAGTTAGAATATCTTGCTATTCATTTAGAGGAGTGGAAAGAAGACTTCATTTTTAGAATGTTTAAAAAATCGTTAAAAAAAACCCCAAAGCACAACAAAATATAGCAGATCTTCTACATTGCTTCCAGAGCAGTAATAAGGGATCAAAATGGTAGGAAGAGGACTGGATGTAATTAAATTAAGATCAACAGGATTACTAAAAATGTTTCTATCTTCCTACCAGACAAGTCAGTCACCACTGGGGAACACTGCACTTGTCTTGAAAGATAAATTCCTTCAACGAAAGGTCTGACAGATCACCCACTCAATGGATGCCTGAAGTTATACAAAGCCTATATATGAATTATTTACAGATGTTTTTTTAAGGAAGATTTTTCTTAATACACATCCTGCAAACTCAGTACTAGATTCTGTTTGAACTATTAGAGCATTATGCTGATTTTGCTCTTCAGAACCCACTGCTCCTCAGGATGTGCTCTCACATACTATTCAAAGTTGGAACCTCTCAAAAGTTTCAAAACCAGTTCAGTAGGACTATACACAAACTGATTGAAAATGATGCATTCCATAACCTTACTCAAGCCATTGTGTATTTCACATGACTACAAAACCTGACCTAAAAATACAATCTCAAATAATTCCACCAAAAGTGGAAGACTTTATGAAGGTCGTAACATAAGAAACAGCTGTTCTTACATCTCTAGTTCACACTGGAAATTACAATACCTTGTCCATATGAACAAGCAGTGTGCCTTTTGGACATAGTCCAAAGAGGTGCCAGAAAATCAATGCACAGAGCATTCTGCTGAGCTGTCCTGGATGGAACCTGATCTTTCATGTTCTTCTGACTGGGACTCCTATTTTTTTATATGCGTTTCAGCTTACTAATCAAGTCGTTGCTACATAAAGAGGGAGTTGGGCCAGGCAGGTTTACTGTTTAAAGGAAAGGAAACAATGTTGTAAGCAATATGAGAATGCTGTTAGGGCTTCAGAGTTTGCCATGTGGCATTGAAAGTAGAAGAGTAATTAGAAAGTGAGAAACCACATCACACAGATCAGTGGAAGATTAGACTTCAGAAGCTGGGGCAGGAAAACACATTAAGATACACAGACATAAGTAGGTATAGCAGAGGAACTGCCTGGAATGAAGCGTCCACTCAAAGCTATAAATAACGGACAGTCAACAACCAGCTCTCTGAAGGAGCAGGAACACACAGAAAAACCACCTGACTGCAACTTAGTAGTCTCTGCTTGATTGACAATTTGCAGGAAGAAACCCTTTTGACCTGAATCAATTAATGCCATAACATTGACAGTAAACTCTAAACAAAACAAGGAGTAAACTGTACTAAAACATTCAAACAGTCATTAACAGGGAAAGTACGTGTTCAAATTCACAAAAACTAGACATCATTGCCAATATGAAATACATTCCTACTGTGACCACCATATTCCAATATTTCTGACTGATTTATATAAAAACAGACGTGTGAAGAGGGCAGGGGGACAATCAACACATCACTGCATCCAGATAGACTGATTCTCCAACCACACTGCAGACTCTCCATTAACTTCAAGTAGGGTCAAAATTACACTCTGCAATTCCCATTGTAGGAATCAGGAAAATTCTTACAGGCTGCTTCAACTTGACCTTTTTATGGTCAAGTCCTGTACATGACAATTTCAGTCACTTTTTATGCTAGTAACTTCAAATAAAAATACAGCATATCCAAAGCTCTCATAGCTAAGAGTTTGTATTAAACATTTTCAAAAGACACATTGTTAAAAACATTGGGGAAAATGTATAAGCTTATAAAAGGCTCTTGCAATTCAACTATGGTACATCCTACAAAAGAAATTAAGGGCCCACTTGGAAAGAAACGCATGGAACCAAGAACAGCAGACAACTTTACATTAACTAGACAATCAGCTAGCTACAGACTTGGGGACAAAACATGCAGACATGATCTTCAGCAATTTCATCCTTATTTCTTAATGGCTGTAACTTTTAACCTTAAAATCAACACGTGGGTTGGTTTGCGTTTTTGTTTGGTTTTAATACATCATATAAAAAATTTATCTGCATTTTCACAGTTAACTTGTACTGGTTATGAAAAGGCACATATTCACCATGGTGATTTCACACAGTAAACGTAAAACAAAATCAGTATGAATGTACCCACTTGCTTGCAAGCTCTCACTGGATGCACGGCAGCACACGTTGCTTCGTTCAATTACCTACCACCCCATTTCCTGATTTTGTGCCAGCATTTCTAAGTATAATCTGTTTCACTAAGACACATTTCAAACAAAAGCAGCAGTTCAGAGATACACAATTATAGTCGCCATATAACCAGAAGAGAATGACCTTACAAGTTAGGTTAGTATTTGCTTGCTGATGCTACTGCTCCAATTGTTTTCAAAGGCAATCAAATGAAATAAAGGAATTTCAGAGATCACCTTCAAAACAACCTCATCAAATCCATTATTTGTTTCTTCAGTCCAAGGCTTCTCAAAGAAAGAAGCAACCTGAAAAAGAAAACTAAGGACCAATGAGAGTCTTTTTTTTTTAATTTACTATAGCACTGTCATAAGAGCTGGGGTTTAAACTTTACGGCTGACCAGGAAGAAATCAAGAGATCCAAAAGTAAGTTTGTGATGTCTTGATCATATGAAAGCATTACATACTTTACAGCATCAAAAGTTAAAACATAGCCAAATAAAAGCTATTACAACAGACTAATAAATAAATAAATAGGGTTTTAATGAGCAGTCGTGCACCATTCCAAGATCCTTCCAACACATCTTTTCTTCTACTTAACTTTTGTAGAGGTAACTGTTAGAAATAACATCACGTTGTAATCCTTTAAGAAAGGAAAGTAGATGCTGGAGTCTAATTTTCTCAAGTGCAGACACAGATATCTCCCAGTGAAATAAAACTTTTGTTCTCCACAAACAGTACTTCAGGAATATCCAAACATAAGCGCTACAACTTTTCAAAAATGTCTATCAAGCTTTATTTGCACAACTGCCTCACTTCATGTACCTGACATTGGTGTACAGAGATTAAAAATCAAATTTAAAATTAATTGAATTTTTGGGTTATGATATATAATCCTTTCTCTAAAAATTAAACTTTGCGGAGAGGAATTATGCATGTTTGCTTGAAAACTACATACGCTGTGGCAACTTTTCCCCTTTAAAGTATTTTCTCTTTAATTTGTGGTATAACAAATACATTAAGTCAGTCATGCTAACAGCTGGTCTTAAATATTGCTAAGCAATCCTACCAGCTTTCTCAACCACAGCTCTGTATTTTCATATTTGTGATAACAAGCACTGTCCCATCAAATCTGAGACTTCATTGAAGAAGCCAGCCCAAGTTTCTGGTCAACTTGGTACAACAGGGTAAGACATTCAATTTTTACAAGTCAATAGCTGAAAGTAGGAGACATTTCAATTGACAGTTTTACAGCTAAAATGTTTGCACACTCAAAGGTTTTTATCCTGCTGCAAGGCTACAAGCTTTTCTGAATTTGCTTTGGTTTGTTTGTTGGGTTGGGGTTTTTTTCCCCCAAGGATTACGGACTTCTGCAGCACTTTTCACATTCCAGCCAACAACATAAGTAAAATGTCAGTCTCCAAGTTTGTTACATCCACTGATAAAGTAGGTTTTGCTTGTTGTGCTCCATATTCAACAAGAGTTTATCTTTAAGTACTTTAATAAGTTTTTCAGTACCAAGACCTTCAGAGCTGCTGTTCTCTATTAACGTACCTGTTAAGGAGAATGACTATGTTTAAATTTTGATGAGAGAATATAATGTCAAGCCACGTAACTTTATCTTGCTGAAACAACCCATAACTATTTACATGAGGTTCCAGCAAGACGCCCTTTTACCCTTTCAGGAAAAAAAGTTTTGTCCCCATTTCTCTTTTAGCTGTCACAATTTTTCTTTAGAAGAAAAAAGAAAAAATATAACTTTGTTTATGCAATTAAATCTAGATTTTATTTTAAAATTTTAACTAACTTTCTTCTGACCTGACAATTTTAAATAAAGTTGGACAAAATAACGTTACTCAATTTATATGAAAATTGCACCTGCAAAATTTGATCTTATTAGAAAAGTGACACCCTCAATTCAGCTGCTTACACAGTACCTGTTTTAATGCATGATTTTAATACAGGTGGAAGAAACTATGCCCATCACACCAGTCAAATCATTGAATAAGCTATTAAGACATTTTGTGAAATAAACACAAAAGTCCTCACTTTGTTTAAAAAATGTTCATATTTAAGTTCAAAGTTTCATAATTGTTGTTAATTAATAAACATATTGGAAAGAACATAACAAGCCACATGGTTTTCAGTTCTGGATAACACGTTTACTTACATAAAATTTAACTAATGCATTTTACATGAAAGTGTGGGACTATTCATCATGAGCTTCCAACGGAAGGGTGTCTAGAATCAAACCAAACAGTCAGGATTCTGGGACAGAGATCTAGATGAAAATAGGCCCCAGTTTAAAAAACTCAACACACAAACAAACAAAAACTCCAAAAATAAAAAATAAAACCCTCCTTTTTTTTTCTAGGCACATGAAAATCTGTAAGAAGCCACATTCTACCATACATCCTCACTGTCCCTTCAGTTTTCAATGAAAGAGCATGTCTTAGCTCCAGGATCAGAGTTTTTCAAAAACAGCCAAGAAATGCAACTGTGACCTGCATCTTCTCCAATACTGAGGCAATAGACAGGTCAGCCTCTCCCTCAGTCTTTTCAGTTTTAAAGGTTTGTTTTATTTCTTTTTTCTGACCATTTCCATAAAAGTGGGACAAAGGGCCTAAGAACAACAAACACAACTTCAAGCACTGAGAGTTATGCTGCCGTAAGAAACCACCCACTATTCTCGAGCTACCAATATGGTTTCCAGGGCAAGCAACATTCACTCAGTGACACAGAGGAGAACAGTGGTTTAGTGGGAGATTCCAGCTTTTCTTTCACAAACTTAGCTGAGTTACTTGCCATTTCAAAGGAAGCTGAAAGTGTGAAAAGAGGAGAGCAGGTTCGGTTAGAATTTTTTCTTTTTCTTCCTCCTCCACAAGAATCGGAAGGTTGTTTCAAATCACTAGTTTACATATTACAAATTGTAATGCATTTCTGAAACACACTCCTGGTATTTCTATATGCTCTGATGAAATGTGCTTTGGCATTTACAAAAAGACACATCATTGAATTCACAACAGTTAGAGATTTAGTGTGACCTTTAACTGTCAAGGGCAAAGGGGGCTTAGCCTTCCACCAAGTCAGACAGTCACAAAGGTAGGAAGGTTTGAACTACTCAGATCCATGAATTTAATACAAGATCGTAAAAACATTCTCTTTGTATCAGTATTTCAAAGTATTCTTCAGAGTACAATGAAAGGACTAAGGCCACCTTTGCACTGAGTTCAAAGCTGGCTCCAGAACTCCCAGAGAGCACACTGCACAGGAACCACAATACATGACAGTGCTCAGAAAGACTGTCTTAAAGCTACAGTAATGTAATAAAAATCAGTCCAAATGATCATTTCACAATCAGGAGCACATTAAGATTGCATATAAGCAAAAGGCTGACCTTGACAGGCTTTCATCAGGCACAAGGAGACAGACCTCCGAGGCATTTGAATAATGTCAGACACAAGGTGGCCCATTGCTGGCTACAGCAAGCCTGACTCCTCAAAGAAGCAACTCATAGTGAGTCATTCCAGCAAGACAAAGTAGCAACACCCAGCCATAAAGGGTCTTTGGTTGTTCATTTTGTCTGGGATTCTTTTGGAAATCTGTTGACCAGGAGAATCATTTTTTTTCTTGAAAGACTTCAATATTCCTACTTGATTAATTTCTACATTACACGAGGATTTTGTTGTAAGGCCAGTCTTTAACAACTAAAGCACAAGCTTTTTTGTTCAGCAATCCCAATGCCTACCTACAGAATCTACCAAGTCAGGTATCAGATTCAGGCAAAACAATGACATTCAAAGATACAGTAAAAATTCCAAAATTCTACATTGAGAAAGATGGTAAAAATGCCTGCTCTCCCCTAATCTTTCATTCTTGCTACTGTTGTACAGTCTTCATACTTTCCACAGTATACTTTAAGTAACAAGAGTCACCATATGTTCCTGCAACTGTTCACAAAGCTATGCTGTAAACCAGATTATTAAAAAAAATAAAAACTACCCAAAGAGAAATAATAGAACTACAGGGCTGTACATAACAAAAAATCTTTCAGTAAACTTCTTTTAATATTCTTCTACAGGGCACCCCACATTTGGGACAAGAACTATTAGCTTTAACACAAGAGAAACCTGCATTCAAAGGCCCCAGACAATGCTTTTTGCAAGCAGTCTGAATCCGCAGAGCTCAGCCCCAAGAGGTACTGCTTGAAGGAAGGTGTGCTTAAAGCAAACTGCCTGCATCCAAAAAATAACAATCAAGGGCACCACTGTAACACCACAAACCTCTTTAGGGTTAGACTCAAGAAATTCCAGTACTCAATGTCCAAATTGCAACACCAACCAAAATCCAATCATCAAACCAAACAAATAAGCTGTGCATCTGCCTAACATTACTAGGTATCTCCCTTTTGATCTGGAAGATTCTGAAGTCCCAGTAGTTTTCTTTATTCCCCTCAGACATTCTCAGAATTGAGAAACTTCTGCCTAAAGCCTAAGGGAACTAAAAATGTTAAGGCTAAGCTGCAGCATATACCAACCAACCAAGTGAGAACCCTGGCATTTCTAACAAACCAACAGTGTTAGATCTACTAAGAAGTAACTTAGTGAAAAAAAAACTGAAAGAAAACAGATGCTATGACAAGAACTGAATGGTGTAGAGCTTCTATTTATGCCCTAACAGAACACTAATCCTGCAAATTGAGGAGTCTGCCTGAAGCCAAAGATAATTTCTACCACCTTCTAATTTGCCTAAAATATGATTTGCATACCCAAGAAAACAACTCAATGCCTAAACTCCCAGGCTACAGATTCACATCTCTTCACAGTGGCACAACTGTGGGGGAAAATTGGGAAGAAATCCTGTCTACACACTTAAAAGAGCCGACATGCTCTCCTAGGTAAGTGGCAGATGCTGAACTGAGCCCCTTACCACTGAGAACTGAATCCAGGTCTTCCATTTCCCAGCTCCACAGCTAAGGTTATCCCAAAAGGCGAGTGCCACCTGCTCCTGTGCCCTCCTTTAGGAAAGCAGGAACCTCCTTCATTTGTTGGAAAGGTGCCTTCCCACACAAGGGATACAGGTGCCCCATTGCACGTCTGAGTAAGGAGCTGCATTTCAAATCCATCTCTATGTACATAATCACACCGATGCTTTCACTAGACAGCCCACCCATTCAGTGCATTTTTCACCCAGATCATCCACTAAGACACCTACATCTTATACACTGTTCAGCAAAATAAGCCACGATTTAAACATTTACAAAGGTCTGTACTGTTCTCTGCTGTAGCAATAACACTGTTTTTGTGAAATATGTAAGGTCTGAAACAGCTGCAGCAACCACTTAAGGTTTATTAACCTGTTTCTTTGGAATGCTCTGTCGTATCTGGGAAATACAGCACATGAAACTGCCCTGATATTACAGCACTAAAGCCACAACCTCATATGATTCCTTGGAAACACAAATGACAAATGCACCAGGAACACATTTTTCATTAGCAGCCGTATAAAGTCAAGACAGGCACGAATATTACACAGACCAAAACACAAAGACCTGCATTCACATATGCAATTTGGAGTCATCTCAAGACTTACTTGCTGCATCTCAAAATTGCCTAGAAAGCTTTAACCATCTCACAGTTTTGATATTTCTACAGCAAATTTCACTCTCTGGTGTAGTGAATATATTCTGTGAGTTTAGGTGACTCAAGTCACTGAATTAAACCAGTTTTGAATGTCCATGGACTTCAACACCCCTTTATGCAACGCTTATACAACCAGGCCAAATAAAGTGAAGACTACAGGTCAAAATGTGACATATATAAAATATATAATTACTGACAGTAAACCCACGTGACATTTATGGGACTGAGATTACTATTAATCATAAAGACCAAAATTTGGCCGACAGACCAAATACACTTCAAATTAACCGTGACTGTGGCAATTGATTTAATAGCAAATCTTAAGTTTAAAAACCTGGGAGGGAATGTTGTATTATCACCAGAGTCATCAAGTGAGACTAATTTGTAACCAGCAAGGCACAGAATAAATGGGGGAATCAAAGTTCAAGGTAAATGCAAAACAAAAATTATGTTTGGTTACTATGGCTTTCTTTGCAATTTCACATTCACTGACTAGATAAAAGAATTAAGTTTCAAACTGATTGACACTGCTTGCATCCCTCAAATGTTGATTTGGTGTTGTTTTGGTTTTTTTATGCTGACAATGAAGGCCTTTGAAGCAGAGTGGAAAGCAACTTAAAAATAAGTGACTCCAGGAAATTGCCACAAGGATGCATAAAGTAATCCATCTAGGACAGGAACACCTGACTGGACTAACTTTAAGCCAACAGTCATCCAGGCATTTGCTAATTCAACCAACATCCCCACAGTCTGAACTTTTTTTAAGGAGCTTTTGTTAGGATAAAGTCACTCAGTGCTAATTCTGGTATCACAGACCAGGCAATGGCAATGAGAAGTTCTTAAATGGTAAGGCAGATATCTCATGTCATTCAATTCTTAGGTTTGGTTGCTCCAGATGATGTTCCTGTTTGATCCAAATGAACCCAATCTGTAAAATTTCTCATCCTCTAAACAGAAATACAAATACTGTTTATGGGAAGTATGAGATGACACATTGGGCACATCAGTGAAGGCAACAATGCTTATCAGAATAATGTAATAGTGGCTAATCTACTTATATTCCCAGCTGATATGTCAGTTAGGAAATGGAGAAGACTGGCAGCTCTGTGTATTCATGCCCTCCTGTAGCAAATCAGAACAGCTCCACAGAGGTGACTGTGCCGTGTCCTCTCCCTACTCCCCATCACCTGAGAAAACCCACCCATGTCTTTTGAAGCATCAAACACAGAAGACTTGGCTGGTGAAATACTCAGACCAAAGAGAGATGCCCCTCTTTCATACCTGGCTCATACAACTTAATTCACTAGTTTGAGACCAACTGATTGCCATATTTGTAACTCCCCTTAGCTCACACAGCAGGCAGACTTTCCCATATTAATTTCTAGCATGAAGGACAGATTACCAGCTGCTGACATCTGATGATCTACAAATTTCTCTGATTCTGAAGATCTTAAAACATATGTGACTTCTACCTTTTTAGGTGTTTATGTTGCACTGCACTCTCAAATACTTCAGTCTTTCAGGGGTTACCTAACACCACAGGCACCTGAATTTAGATCCTGATAGCTCTTAAATGGACTTGTCTTACAAAGAACAGATGAGCTCAACCTCTTCTAACATTAACCTGCAGGAAAACTATCACAGATCCATTGTAAGTGGTAGTAGAAAAGCAAACTAACCATGCAGTGAGAACTTACACCGCAACTGGTAACAGTGAATAGCACTGAGTAATGAAGATCTGTGCTCATCACTCCCAGATGATTGTCTTAGATCCTTCATAAGCTGAGTTACAGAAATCAATGCAGAGGGAACACGACTGGACCTAGGTCAGTGCTGAAACAGTCCAGCTTGCTCTCCCTCCAATTAAGGTTGGCTGAATTTCCTCAGAGACTTTATGAACTGTACAGCACACCTCAAAATTTTTCTTTAAGTTCAGAGTAACCTTCCTGGCTTGACTTAATTTCTAAATGCCCCTTTGTTTGAGACTACACCTATGGTAGGTGTCTTCTTCAGATGATCTTCTTCACAAGACTGCCATTGCACTATGGCTGAAGCCTATTTGCCTACTCTCAGCATTCCAAATGGTTCTGCATATTCTACAAGGCCTTTGTAATTTTCTTCAAATTGCATAACATATCATTACCCATTTAACGAAAAATACATATACAAAGACCCACATAATATCAAGGAACAGATGAAAATACCAACTGCATCCATCATGCAGAAGAATTTGCTTAGTGCAGAACAGACCAAATTTGAAACCTGCATGTGAAAGAGCTCTACACAGAAAGGCTGACAGTATTCAGTTCAACGGGCCCAGGCATCAGACAACACTGTATGAAATCAGTTAACTCCTGAAGAGCTTTATCCAGATCAAAAATTAGGAATGCAAGAATAAACCATGTTCCACCTCGGCTTCCCAGGCAGGAAACAGAGCACTAAAGGAGGGTCTGTCACCCTGTCTCTAAGTCATGATCTCTGACAATGTAACTAACACTCCAGCTTTCGTGGATCAAGCAAGAAAGGCAACATTGTGAGATACAGCCAAAGAAACAACTTCTTACACTTTACAGATTTATTCTTTGCCCCACTAAACTGAACAGGAATTTCTCTCAATATCACCATATGCAGGATCTTGCCCTACACACATGCTTCAAGATGGCATATATAAGAATGTGCTAAAAAACTTCAGAATGGTTCATTCGGCATATCTGCATAAAACACAGTAATTACCATGTTGAAGTAAGACCGGATTTTGACTCCTCTTGCCAAATCCCAAACTATGACATTTCCATCATGTCCAGCAGAGAAGAGAACTCTTGGATCAAACGGATGAGGTTCAAGCACAAACACTTCATCTTCATGTCCCTGAAAATAAAGATACACCAAGAAGAACAAGACTATTGTTTCAAATATTTACCCAAGTATTCAATATGGTAACACTACCAGCTGCCACATTAAACTATGAAAATGTCCAGCAAAGAACTACTTTGAGGACACCTTTTTTTCTGTAGCAATGCATCACACTCTTGTCTTCTTCCCAGTTGCAATTTTAGATTCCTAAGTAGCATGTGAAGTATGTCACCTTCACAACAAGTATGTCCCAATACTTCCACCAGGATTTTAAAAGGATTACAGCCCACAACAATTGGTATTTTGGGGTCTTGGTGTTCCACAGATTTTCATTTTTTAAGGCAGAATATTAGTCAGAAATTTAATTTAAAACCATAAAGAATCAAACATATAACTAAAAGTTAGACAAACATCTCCAAAATTAATACTGTATTTTAAAACTTTGCACTAAGTATTTCAATCTCTAAGCAGAGCATCTAGTTACCTAGTTACCCACTCAGTTACAAAATAGTATCAGCTTTAGTAAAATGGTTGATTAATTTTAGTTAGAACACTAATTTTTTGTACTCATGAAATTATTAAGTTGCATAAGTGTCTCTGCTTAAACCAGCCAAATTCATCCATTAAGAGCATTTCAAAACATTTATTGCATTAAATAAAGGTAAAAAGAAACAAGTGTTTCCTTTCCTGCTTCAAGATAGCACTTCAGTAAAAAAAAAAATCCAAAACCAAAGAGTCCAAAGTTACTTTCAGACCCCTTGACCAGCAATAGTTATTTGCAACTTTAAAGCTTTATTTTCTAATCCACAGACATCTCTATCGCACTTCAATTATCTGGAAACATTTGTCAAGGCAGTTTTCAGATAGGAAAATACATATAAGGAAGAATGCTGATGATGTACACATAAATTTTGCTTTCAAGATTGATAAATCAAGGTGATACACTTTACCATGAGAATGTGGATGAGTTGGCCAGTAAAAGAATTCCAAACTTTCAGAGTCATGTTATTTACAGCAGTTATAACAGAGTTGTCGTGGCGGTCCCAAGCCACCATGGTCACTTTCAGCTTTGTGATTTTATCTTCAACTCCTTGCAAACTTTGTCTAAAACAAAAAAAACAAGAAATCTCAAAGCAATCCTAGTATGCCAAAATAGTTTAATGCTACTAACAAGTAAAAATACTTCTGTATTTTGCTGTATTATTAAGAACAGATGCATTACTTCTTCCAGAAACTGGAGAAATGGAAGATGTTTTTCATTACGTAGCACATACAATCACAAAGATACTTAAACAATGATTACAGCCTCTCCTTAGTATGTTACAGAA
This sequence comes from Pithys albifrons albifrons, assembly GCF_047495875.1. Lineage (NCBI taxonomy): Eukaryota > Metazoa > Chordata > Aves > Passeriformes > Thamnophilidae > Pithys > Pithys albifrons. The sequence continues at coordinate 31,576,373 of NC_092459.1, forward strand.
TATGCTCATCTGTTTTTTCAGAAAATGTCCTCTGATACACGACAGAACTCAATTAAACTTGATACCTACAGTATCTGTGACATCTAAAGAATGAAAATCCAAACTAGTCAACCTGTGAACATTATTTTGTACTGGAGAATATTTGTAGTAAGTAGGTTTAAATATGCAGCAGAGTAATCTATTATACATTTAAATGAGTTCAGTTCTCAGGCTACATTTAGTACGACACCACTACCCCTGTATGACTTTGCTATTGGTAATTATGGCACTTAATCTTGCATGAAATCCAAACAACAGTCATATGTAATATGATCTACCAGAATACTCCAGAATCACATTTTGTCAGTGTGGTTTAAAGACTAATCACCCTTGAATTTTCAAGCACACTTATTTCTGGGAAATCACAAACCAAATGCAACAATAGCACGTTAACATCGAGTAGACAAACAAAATACAGAATCTTCCATACAATAAGCACTACAACACATTACACAACAGTATCTACTGTACAATTCAATAATAGAAAATGTAGTTTCAGCCAGATTCCTTTCTAGATTCAATTTAGAACCCAGGAGGCTTTATAAGCTGAATTCACTCTTCCCTTTCAGTGCAGCGGTTTCATTTTCTTTGATACAACTGTGCTTGTGCAGAAAAGATCAAATTTGGAACTGCACTTATCCCTCTAGTCACAAGGATGAAACAGAATTCTGCCAAAGGTGATTTATCAAAATGAGCAGCTCAGGTTCTCAGACAAGTTAAGCATTTATGACCACAATGAAGAAGAAACCATTCCTATTTTTCCCAGAATCAGTTAAAATTAATATTTTTTTAATGAGAGTAACTTAGTCTGTTATCAAAGTACCAGTGTTTTATACACTCTTGTCCTACAGTTTGATATTCATGTTTTGTTGCATCTGTACCTAACCAACAAGATTCTGTCTGATCTAAACATGTAACAAAACAACAGCTTATTTAGTCTTCTCTTCCATCCCTCTCTTAGTCTTTCAAATATCTTGCTACAGGATTACTCCTGAAAACATTTTTTTTCTACTAAAAATTATCCTTCAAACCACTCCATATGAACAGTAAGGGGAAGAAGATTTATCCCTTAAACCTGTTGTACATCTTTTTAATGTATGTCAGCTGGAAAACAACTTCATGCCAAAATAAAACGGTGTAAGCCACAATTCCTACTAAGTTATTCTCCATCTTCAAGTTTCTTCTAGTCTGCAGAAGTTTCTCATACCTACAAACTCCTGCAAATTCTCAGATTGTTTTAACAAATGAAAACCCATTAAAGAGCAAGCCATTTATTTGCTCTGGTGTGACAAGAACCCAGCACTGCTTTTCTGGGCCTGCAGGTTCCACAATATCTGGAAATATTGCTAAAATGCAAACAGTCTCAAGAACAAATCTGACTTGGTTTTCATGCTCCAGAAATAAATGTCTATGTAAAAAGCCATATAAATCGGACCTTTAATGATTTTTGAGTATATTTTATTCTTTTAATCTAATGAAAATACTAGTGGAAATAGTATCAGGACAAGCTGGCTTCCACAGCCATATATGTAGTCAAATATTTATTTTCACTGGATTTCAAGAGCTATACAAGTCTATTGTACCTTTAAGCAATAAAAACTTAAGTCCCCACTTTTTCTTTTCTCTTGCAGCCTTTTTTTATTTTAATGTTTTTTAATAAGTCAGCAAATTACACCAATGGCCCTCAAGAATCTATCTGATAGCAGAACATTTCACATCACTTACCCTGCTGGGCGAGTAGCCATATCTAACAAAATGCTTTTCCATTCCCTTCGCTTAAATTGCCAGATTCGTGCTGTCCCATCACGGCTTCCACTCACAAATCTAACAAAAGGGGAAAAAAGTTACTCAGAGATCAAAGGCAGATCTGTACAGAAAAGACATCTGAAAACTAAAGTTCCAGAATTTAGAACTCGCAAGCGGAGGCCATGAATAAGAAGTCTAAAGAGTGTTAGAATGTTGCACAAATGGTACATCCCTTAACAGCAAAAAAAAACCTGAAGGGCTGCAGAAAGTCAAACCTGCTTCCCTATCCTGAACCCCTTCCAAACTAACTTTGGCCCTTTGGTGCACCTTGCTGAGCTACAACATTGCTCTGGCAAAGGACACTATAAATCCAGTGAGCATTCTGAGAGACTGACCCAGGTAAAGCTGAGGAAGAAACTGAAGGCATAAAAATAGTTGAAGGGCCGGAGCCCTTCCAGCAGAAGTACAGACATGATTTAAACCAAAACCTATTCCCATACTGTATTTACAGTATGAAACTCCAACTTTGACATCTTCTCTGGTTGATCTGATCCAAAGAAATAAATCCTAATGGTGTGATCTGTGCTCCCAGCGGTGACAAATAAGCTGGCACTGTATAAGTACTACGATATTTATCTGAAGATATTATTTCCCAGCCTGTGTTTCTCCCTCATCTTTTTTATTCCTGAAGTTCAGGGGTAGGAGGAGAAAGAGGTGGGTGGAGCACAATGGATCACAAAAAAAGTGTACATTAGAACATCAAATAAATGAAAGTGTCAGATACTTCATAATAAACTGAATTTTTTTTGTTTAGCATCCTTCACATCCAACATCCAGAACTTAAAGTGAAACACTGACAAAACATTAGGCTGGCTAAACAAAATATTGTTAGATATAGTTTGATATTTTTTTCTGTATCCAGCAGTCACTTACCTGAAAAAATGTTTACATATTAAAATATATCTAAAAATTTGATATGTTAATATATACAAACATACATTTCTTAGGAAGACATTTCAAGTATTTCTATACTCCTTAAATTTTGGCAAATTCAAAATTCTTTAACCATTACGATGAAAATAACTGCAAAACTGAAGAAGTCCTATTAAAATTAAGCAGTGAGACTCCCATAGCTATACATGATTTTACTGGATGAAGCTCAAAACAGAAAGCTTTTTTTTAATAACTACTTCTAGAAATTGGTATTTACAAATGTTAAAAGACTAGCTCAGAATAAATAGTGTGCTTACCTGCTACTGCTATTAGAAAACTGAATGCTGTCAACTTTGTCCTGTATAAAAAAAAGAGCAGAAAAAGAGAAGTCAAATTCCTCTGAATTATCCCATTTTATCCAAATTATTAATTAATCAAATACATATGTAATTTTAAAAGTATTTACAGTATGAAACTCCAACTCTGATATCTTCTCTGGCTGACCTGATCCAAAGAAATAAACTCTAATGATGTGATCTGTACTCCCAGTGGCCAAAAACATTCCACCTGAGAAAAACAAACAGGTAAGACTTAAGAAAAGAGGGAAATCTCCTGTTATTACAACATCTTCAAAGGGATGTAACATCAAGTATTTCAACTCATTCTCTGAAATCTATAGCTGTATCTCACTTCAGCTATGCCTATAACTTACCTTTAAGTAAAAAGAAGATTTAGAAACTCGAAAGTCTAACTGGAATGAATTATCTCATTTACTGTCAGACAAATATGCAATAGCAGATGTGTCTGAAAGATAAGCTAACTAAAGCAACTTGCTGGCAACTAAGCTCTTAGAAGCCTCAATCTTAATAAAAATTAAATGGAACTAGAACTCCAGTAGGTTCTGATATTTTATCCAATTATTTATGCTGCGTTCTTCTGTTGCCAGCTCTGGAATCAATGAAATTCAGACCGTGAGAACTCAGTAATCAACACCTTCTTGTACAAATCCTTATAAATTACACCTCAGATAAAGCTTCCTCTCAGAACCACTCTGAGAAAAAGGTTTTATATTGTGTTTAAAGGTTTGCAGTCACAAAAGACTTACTTTCAACCTTTCATGTTTAATTGTTTCCAAGAATTTCCACAGCACCAAGCATTAATGCATACATTCTAAATTGCTATTTTAAATATTTGGGTTTTTAATAGTCACTTTAACTCAAATCCATCTTTTTAACAAGAAACATGCTAGAGTAACTGTACTGCACTTTATTTTACTGTTCAAATGACTTCTTATATCAATACAAAGTGGGGGGGGTGGGGAAAAGTCTTTTACCAGCACTAAAAGAAGAACAGATCATTTGCACTCCAGGTCGAGGACGTTCTGTAAACTTCGTTGGCCTCGGACTACAAACAAAGAAACAGTTGAATAATTTCCGAATAGGGTTTCAAACAACAAGTCAGTATCTTAGAAATAATGCACAGAAGGATAAAATTAAATATGAAAGAACAGATGGCTGCCCATCCATAAACAATTTCGTGTGACTATGCTTCATGATCCGATCTTTAGGAAACTAAGGCATCCAGATGGACTAAGTAATTCATGTATCAAAGACAGTCGTACCACAACTTAAATCCCATTCCTCTCTTCCCTCTGATATTTCTATACCAAATACTCTCCTAAAGTCATCAGCAAAACAGAACAGAGCCAGTTGCCCCTGAAGTTCAGTGTTAAACTGCTGGGTGTACTGGACCTCTGGTTTTCTCCTGCAGCACCATGGCTGCTTTTACAAGAATAAAACAGAGTCTAGCACTTTTGATAAACAAGCATAATGAAAAAATTTAAATAAATTTGGAGTTTTCCACAGTCTTATATTCTAAGTTTCAAATACCACCCAAAATGACAGGACAAGGGTTAGAAGTGTGTAAGGGATTTTACTTTATGGCTCGTGCTTCTAACCAGGCATTTCATACCCTGATGTGGAAGCAGAGCTAATGCCTCAGTGGATCTGGCACTTCAAGACTGTGTAAAACCAAACCAAAATAGATCAGGTTCTTCAATCATTCCTTCGATTCTGTTCATCCACTGCAGCAACCTCCAACCAGTAGGTGGTCTTGCATAGTACACCATCTGCAATCTTCCCTCAAAGAATTAACTTACTAGAGAACAGCAGCACTACACCCACAAGTGTCATCACTAAAGATTTCTTCTAACCTAAAAGAATGCATATTCATAACTTATCCAAAATGGTCTCTCTCAAAAACAAAACTGTCTATATAATTCATTTCATCTGGAGGCAGATGCATAAGAAGATCCTTCTCCACTAATCAGTTATAGCTATCTCAAAATAATAAGCATTAAACCTCAGTGATTCTAATGCATAAAATAAGGTAATAAACATCAGCAATATGAGGTAAGAAATCTTTCTCAAAACTGTCCATTCAGTACAGGCTGTTTCTGTGACCTTTCCTTTAGGAATTTAAGATAACTCCCTGCAGATTTGCAAAAGGAAACTTCACAGCAAGATACACTAAACAAGACAAAGATCTATTCTACAAAACAGTTGAAATCCTCCTTAACTGAGATACTACTATAAAATGAACTACCAGACAATTCAATACAAATCTTACATAACTTTGAACAAGTGTAAATAGATACACAGGCTGCTGTTTTATTCTACTCTTTGGGAACTCCACCTTTGAAGTTAGGACAGCTGCAAAACAGAGCAAGTATGCACTTACACTCTAGTTTGGATAAAGAATTTAAATTCTTAAACTTATGGCTCTCTAATGTTTAGGCGTTAGGAGATAAAGGATTATGTCATTCTTCCACAACAGAGCAGGGCTGTGGTCAAATGAGTTGGGCAATCAGTATTTTTGGGAAGCAAGAAAAGGGGACAAAGGCATAATTTCTTGCAACAAAGGGAAACCAAGATAATTGTTTGTCCTTGTTCCAGCCCACTGTTTTCACTTTACAAAGATCCTCAATGCATTTATCAGGTTTTTTTGTTTATTACAATAAGTCGTGCAGACTGAGCTAATTCTGGTCACGCAGTAGCTCAAGAAAGATTTGATTTCTTCACAGGAAACAGATGCGTACATAACATCTGCAAATTAAGTATTTATTCACAAGTTAATTGAAAAGGGTCAACATATCTTGATTCTGATGTATACATCAAGTGCTGCCTTCTGCACAAGAAAGCAGATGGGAAGTACCACATCACACTGATGACAATTGAGAAATCAATGTCTTGTCCAAAACAGCAATGTCAAAATCATCAGCACATGTTTTTCCCGAGTTTTTATTTTTCCTCTTTTTAAAATTATGGGAGAAAAAATAGAGTAAGAAAAGCAGTACAGCAAACTCCTCTATCCAAATCTGTGAGACAGTTCTGCTGCCTTGTTCATATGGTCTGTCAGTAATGGGCTAACACTGGAAACTTGTGATCCAAACAGGTGGCAGAAGAAAAACAATATCTCTCTTGTCTCAGAAAAGATACATATGCAAATATTTTGTAGTGCAACTATTTTAATTTTCATGCACTGACCAGTTGCAATAATTCTATTTTCAACTTTAAGTACATTGTTTTTTGATTTCTGATGATCTGAGGCAGATTTTCTCTCTCCTACCTACTGTCAACTGGTGCAGAATCCAACTTCTATGTTTTTTTATCACCACCCAGAATAGTAACAGAAGATTAAATCCTGGGAAAGTCTCCATTGCCTAAATTTTCAGTTGTTTTCCCATCTTGCTTGGGCCACATTCTTTGAATTTCTTGCTTACAGCAACAACCAATCTTACCATTCCTCTGTTCAGAAACTGAATCAATCTACCTGGAATGTTACTGATTTTAGAAATACATGGTAACTGCCTGGTCAGAAATCTCTTCAGTGACAGAAGAGCAGCTCCCAGGAGGTTCTGTAACACTGAAGAACATGCACCCACACTGCTCACAGAACAACATGAACAAGGCCGCTCACCCTCCTTTGAACAATGGGAGAATTTTGTGGTCAGCTGTGCCAGTGTCTGTGTTTCATCCTCTCACACCAAATCGACTGCAATGTGTCCTGACTGGGCTATATGCCTGACCCAAATACTGAACATGCTTCAATTAACAAAGCCATAAAAAAATTGTGACAACAAGATGGGAAGCCTCTAATTTCAGACATACTAGCAATTAATTTACTGCAGCAGAGTTGCTGGCAAAGCTGAATTACAAGAACTTTTTCAATCTAGGAATGAAACAAAATAAACATTTGCAGACATAAAAAAATCAAAACCCACAAAATACAACTGGGTAAGGCACTCTGCATTAGAAGGCTTAAGCCCTGTCAAAGTCCATTTTAATGGCAAATATAACAGTTTTCAAGGCAGTGGGCTTTTCAATTTTTCACTATTTTGAGAGAAAGAAATGCTCCACAATATTTTACCTTATTTTCTAAGAACAATTTTGAATTTCTTCATCTCCTGAAGAAGTACAAAGATTTCCTTCAGAAAGAGTTCTTCCCAGGAGGAACTAAGTCTCAGTTACAGGCAGGGAATTGATACAGTAGACTTAACCATCCAAGTCAGGTTCCACTGAAACAGTTCTCAGCGTAGTTAAGAACCAAACTATTTTTAATTTGAGAGCACTCAACACAGTAGTGTATCCCAACTCTGCCTTTCCACTATTTCAAGAAAAAAAAATAAGCAAAATACTGATGGCACTGCCAGTCCTCTCAAAACTACAATCAACCACATGATCATCACGAGGCTGCCAACAGCTCACAATCTTCCTCACTGCCAGATGATTCAAGTACTGCTGAGTACTAAAAGCAGGGGGTGGGATATCTAGATTTTTTTTTTCTTTTAAGTAGCTAAAATTTCAACTTCACCACCAGTCCCCATTTGAAGTATTCGATAATTTAGTAACACAAACCACTGATAGCAACTGTGTTCTTAAAGGACAGGCTGCAGTCAAGCTCAGGAGGAGCACGAAAGCAAGTTCTGACTTCAAGCATGTTGCAGCACCCTTCACCTGTACTACTCAGAACTCTTGGTCCTGCTTGAAAACTCCACCTTCTCCTTCCTGGGGTGAGAGTGATGCTGGAGCCCAAGTACAGTGCAGCAAGCTCAGAGCCTGAATAACTGTGGTAAAAGACCTTCTTTGCCACCTTTCCTCCTCTTTACAGATACTGAACAGAAGCAAGACTGTATATTTTACAGGACAAACCTTCCACTTCACCAGTGATTCTCTCTTCCAGATGGCCTACACATTATGCTTTAACAAGTAACCTCACTAAGGGCCTTCTGAGAAAAATTAATAGGCATCTTTGATTCTCTTATATTGTTAACACTTGCTTTCCCCCAGTACATCACTGAATGGATGTGGAGGGAACCTGCCATCTTTCCACAGTTCTGGAAGAAGAACTGGATCTTGTATTGTATGGCCAGACTTGGCGAACACAGATTTGGGCAGGGATCTCCCAATGTGGGTGTGCCCTTCCAGCCTGCGCAGTGGATTTTTTAGGTGAGGCACAGTGTGCACAGAACTGACCCCACCGTTTAAGTCCTGAGGTCCATCTGCCATGGCCGAGCGAGCTTGGACAGTGACAGGGAAGTCCTCGGGACTGTCACAGCACCCGGTACTAACCAGGGCTGACCCTGCTGAGCATCCGAGATGTGACGGGATGGGATGGCAGGGAGGCATTGAACTGCCAGGGGACGGTCCCACTGAGACTTGAACTCAGGTCCTTGGGATTTGGAGCTCAGAGTGCTCTCCTTTACACCACGGGACCGCCTTCCCAGAAATGGATCTAAACATGTAAGGAAGTGCAATCACCTCATTGAAAACTGTTAGGACAACATAAAACCATTACTGAGATGTGTTGACCATGCAGTGAAGCCTCCTTGTGGAAAATTACACTGGACTCCCAGTTTCCCAGTATGACTTATTTTGGTTTACTGGAATAAGCATAATGATCACACCCAGAAAAGTTTACAATTTAGCACATTAAGTAAAACTTCCTGTAACTAGCAAGTTCCCCTAAACTAGTATACCATTCAATTAATGAAATTGAGACTTTCTGAAGTGTCCAACTATTTTGATACCCTAAGTGACATTTAGTTATAGTTATGTTCCAGTCCCAAAAGACATACTTGTTTCTTATTTAGACTAGATCCCATTTTTATCAAGTTTTACTCCGGATCAAAAAGCATCAATTACTTCAAATACACAACAGCTCTACTAAGTTCAAACAAAGACCTAAAAAAAGAAAAAGCACCCGGTGAAGCCTCTTAGCATCTTCATATTATGCATAATACCCTGTGTCAAGGATAACTTGGCTTCATCATGTTTTGTAAAGAACCATCTCCTTGCAATTTGGAACTGGTTGCCTTCATTTGGTACCCTCTAGAACCACAAGGGCCAACAAGCAATTAATTACTCATTATATGCCCTCCTCAACACACTCATGACTGTATATGACTCATCTTAATCCATTTTTTTCTTCAAGACTGAAGAAATACACCTTAATGGCTTCCTCTCTCTCCTCAAACCCAACATATAAAATATTTCCAGAACAGAAAGTAAGAACAGTAGAAAATATCCAGTCACAAAATTTAATCTACACTCTGTTGTTAAGCAACATGGATAATTGGTGTGACTTAGGTTACTAGACCATTCCTTGCTGTGGTGCTTGAGACAGCTGAACTGATCTGTTTTCTCTCTGCCACTGTCTCATCACACTTGCTGACTACTTATGCAAGAAAGCATTACTCAAATATCTTTTATTCTTTTAATATTTGCTGAGCACATCTCACTGAAATTTTTTATTCTACAATTACATATCACCATGGAAAGGAATAACTTGAGAATCCCCTACCATAACAGCTGCCAGTTTTCTCCCTCCGTAAAAGTTTCACCTCAAGATAAATCCCATCCAACTCCATGACTTACCCAAAAATTTATCATTTCTAAGCATTCATCTGCCAGCTCACATAGCATAACCTATTTAACTCTCAAGGATTCCACTGTTCTCTAACGACAGAATTTGTTTCAAAATTCAATTCCATAGACTCAAACTTTACTTAGGAAAAGGAGAGAAAAACAAAGAAAGGAAAAAGGTAACATGAAAATAGTTAAAGTCCAGGCAATTAGAAAAGGAACCAGGTAAACATGTCTGCAAGCTCTGCATAACCTCATTACACTGCAAGAAAAAGATTTTAACAGCAATTACCAAAACTACAAGAAAATGGAACATGTCTGCCAGGAATACACATCCAAGAGAACACATGCCATCCCCAAAGCTAAATTACTAATGATTACTAAAAATCCATTTCCAATTTTAAACTACAAGAATGAATAGATTTTAAAAAACTACCTCTATTTGGAAGTCCTGCCAACATTTTTAGTGTTTTTGAAGGCAGAAACTTGAGGCTGAAGTTCAGCCACAAATACACGTCTGCCCAAGAATTCTGCCTTCTGCCATGCCACAGTAAAGCAAACTATGAAAACGTGACACAGATAAGGAAAGAATAAACATAAAAAATATCCCATCCTAATTTATACTAGGATATTACCATCTCCTTAAAAAATGGACTTTGAAGCCTAAATTGCAGTAATTCTATCAACATAATTTCCATTGCATTTGGGATTCAGATATGACAACAGAACAAAAAAGCACCAAGTTTGACATTACACAAAAAAACACAACAGTAGACTATTTTTTTCTAGATCAACAGATATAATGCATCACTCCACAAAATGCTGAATTATCAACTTAGCTCTTAAGAGATATGCAAGCCATAGATACATCACAAATATATTATACCAAACAATCACACACTGAACTAGCCAATGACAAGTTTTTGTTTCAGTCAAATTTTTCTCCAGAATTTGTACATTGCTTTTAATTACATAAAAATAAATAATAACAAATAAAATACCAACTGACTTTATTTTAAGGGTGCCAGCATCCCACAGCCAAAAGCATATTGTTCCATCTGCCCCGGTTGAAGATAAGTATCTCTTTGAGCCACTGCACAGTGGAGAAAACTGGGGGAAGGGGGAAGAAAAAAAGAAAAGTTCTTCTGTTAATCTCTTCCAGATGTGTCAAGAAGTTCCACAAGTCATTGACTTCTCACAAAAATTAAACAAAATCAAGTATCAAACCATACTTAAGGAAAACATTGCAATGAACACCAAATTAACACAGTGCTGCCCTGAGCCCTGAGTCTTGTCAGAACAACCCTCTGGGTTACTTGCCAAAGCACTGTGGGGTCTCCCTTCCTCCCCACCACCCAAGCTGTGCAACAGTTTGGAACTCTAAACAAAAACAAACCAAAATACTCGCAGGGACTGCAGTTCTTAAAGCACCTGTGCCCAGAATCCCAAGCCTGCAAAGGAATAATACTTCAAAACAGAACTGCCCACATGTCATGCAATGTTTTTTGAACAAGGATTATATGTGGTGTTCCTCAATGTCAGGCACTTTGACAACAAACATGTTGTTTCTCAGTGAAAACCATGAAAACCCCTCCTCACTTCCGGGCTTAGTTGCCAGGCACGCATTTTTATTACATTGTACATTTTCAGTTGGTTCTTTTCTCAGTCAAATGACACATTTTTGCAAAGCAAAAACCTACCTGCAATGATGTTATCGATGCACTGTGGCCCTGCAGAACTGCTAAAGGTGCACAAGTTCGAAGGCACCAAACTCTGATCATTTTATCACAGCTTCCAGCAGCTATCATGGTGTTTTCATAGTTCACTGCCATATCAGATATTTCAGCTGCATGGCCTCTCAGGGTCGCCAACAACCTGCCATCATCAGTTGCCCAGATTTTTACAAGGCAATCATCTGATCCCTAGAAGTAAGGTAGAAAGAATTTCAACCATACCATTGGCTGCTCTGATGTTAGAGTTAACTAACACAAAGAACTGCAAGACAGAACTGGTGACATATAAATATTCTCCATCATGCTTTTAACAGTTTTCCACATTGCATTCAAAACACAAGTTTACACTGATTCTCAAGAGTACATACAAAGCATGATGCATTTAGAATACAGATCACAAATCCTACGGCAAGTTGGTTTATGCTTGTTAGACACTTCTTCCAAAAATCCAGCACAAACTGAAGATGTTACAATGAACTACACTAAAAAATTACATTAAACGTGAAAGTGAACTATGAATTGGTACAGCATTTGTCATTTAGTATTATACCTGCTTATGTTCCTTATCTTACTAGTTTGACTATCATGCCCCACCAGCATTAGTAGTATACTTACCACAGTAAGAGAGGGGTAAAGAGCATGTGTGAACAGCTATTCCATTACTAAGTCCAAGTACTGTGAACCTGCTTTGATATTCATATTAACGAATACTGAAATGACCACTCTTTCTCAACAGACTTCAGAGGCTTCATCTACATATTCATACTTGAAACTCAAGTTTTGCTCACCTTCCCACAATTCTAACAGCTGCTTGCCTGCATAGAATGCATTTAGAGCCCCAGAAAAAAATTGAGAACTCTTTCCTTCATTTCTCTTTGCATTCCTGCACCTTCCAGAAAGTCTGAGTATCTTTGCACCCTCAATACAATGACTTTGAACACTGCAGCCACACTGACAGATGAAATTTACTGTAAACATTTAATATATTTACTCAGGTTCAGAAGGAATACAAAGCCTGTTTTTACCATCTGGAGCACTGACCTGTTACTGGACCCATGCGAGAGCAAGATAGAATGTGACAACATCCTTACACAATTTCACTGGAGTTTTTCCTATTCCATAGACTTACCGTGCCTCTGCACAAGTTTATCTAGCATTTATATTTTAAAGAAGTCAGAAGGCAGGGCAAGACTATCATCCACGTTTTATAAAAACAGACCAGGTCTCCCAGACAAAGCAGATAGTAAGAGAAGCTTGTTTATAATTACATTTTCTGCCTTGTGGGTAAGGAGAGCAATGGTAAGTCATCTATGCATAAAACTTCAATACTGAGATTCTGCAGACAACATTTGCCTGATCTGTTACAGTGACAGCCAGGGAATAAAACTGTAGTCTGAAGAGCTAACAGCAATGGACAGGCACAATCATAGGATCACTGAGGTGGAAAGATACTTTGGTGTAGCCCAAACTTCCTGCTCAAGTACAGCAGGTGGCCCAGGATGATGTATCCACTACTCAAGTTTTGTTATCTTCTGCACATTTACTGAACTCACCTGCTTGTTCCATCACCCAGGTCTTTAAGGGAAACATTAAAGAGTACTCGGTGCCAAACCCTGTGGTACACCCCCAGTAACCCCCATGGCCTCCAGCTGGACCTCATGCTGCTAATCACAACCATTTGAACCTGGCAGTTCAGGGCATTTTCAGTCTCACTGTCCACCTATGTAGCCTGTACATCATCAGCTTGTCTGTAAGGATGCCATGGGATACAGCACTGAAAGCCTTGCTTCAGTCAGGAAAAACAAGATTCGTGTTTTGGATCTTTATCCCTCGTCCAACTCAGTTCTTCCATCATATGAGGTTATCAAGTTGGACATGGATCTACACGATCACCTTGTTATTGTTTGCATGTTCAGAAATGGCTTTTATGAGGATTTACTCCATAACTTTCTCAGAAGATTAAGATGAATACAAATCGTCTGTAGTTGCCTGGAACATCCTCCTTGCCCTGCTTGAAAACAGCAGTAGCATTTACAGACTCATCTACTTCCTCCTGATCAAACAGCCTGTGGCAGATACACACCCCAACGTCACCCATTGGTCTGTCTTCAACCTTCACACACAACTTCTCAGCTCACTCATCACCCGTTCCCAGGCAAAGCTGCATGACAACTCCCACACCTTGTCACCTTGTCCTGCTCCTCCTGAAGAGCCTTTATCCATCCACAGCAGTAACCCAGCCCTGTGCCTTTCCCAATGCCACCCCACTCCTTTGGTCCTGAAGAAATCATAGCCCTGCAACTACATACATAATTCCAAATCCCCCAACATTTCTCCATAGGGCATGCACTAGTGTACAGGCACTTCAAGTGAAGATGATTTCTCCAAGCATGAAAGCTTTCCCCACAATTCATTTCTTGATCTGTGTGCATATTTGAGGCAGCCTCTCTTCAGTTTATTTTGTTTTCCTGGTTTCTCCTATCTACATCACCTCCCATTCTTTGCTTACTCATCTGGTCTACCACATCCTCATCTGATAGTGGTTTGTTTCTCTCCCATGTCTTTCCTACTCTTAACAGTCTCCTCCACCAACAGGTTGGCCACCCTGTTGAAAATGCTACTTTTGCCCCATAGTTGCCTCTTATACACCCTTTCACATCCCTCGGTATCAAAACAAAAAGCTTTCTCTCCCCTACACACTTGCAGCACTCCCACAAATTAGAAATCATCAAAGCCTTTGATTCTTGTTCTAATGAGAAGTTACTCTGTTAATGCAGTTATAATATGATCCAAGGAAAAAATATCCCATAGACAAAACTGCACAATCATCAAGCCACCCCACTGCTTTTACATTTGAATTCTACACCTCAAGCATGATAAAGCACCTACTAATAGGCATCATTCTTCAAAGTTCTGGACAGTGCTGAAGCACTAATACTCAATTTTTCCAAAATTCTTAGGATATTAAAAAAAATAAAATAAAATAGAGCTGTCTGACAGTAAGAACAACACGAATTCTGTAATTTCTCTTTATTTCATCTAAGATAGTACTTTGGTAGTCATTTTTCCACAGCAACAAAAGTATATCTTAGTTCCACTATTCAGCGTGAACCTCAAAGGTCACAGATTACAGAATGAGTGGGGTTGGAAGGGACCTCTAGAGATCACCTAGTCCAACCCAATCCTGGTAAGGCAGGTAAAGTTGAAAGTCTCATTCAATGACCCTATTACACATCTTACTCTACCTTCATTGCTACTTGCAGCTCAGCTCAAACACCTTCACGTGACAAGAAAGTAACCTTCAAGAATATGTTTTAATAAACAGGGAAAACTGGGGACCTCCCAGTAAGATGCTCACCTACCCAGAACTTCTAGAGGGAGAAAGATTTGAAAACCTCTTAAATTTACAATTATTTAACTGCATTTATATGTAGTTGTTGGAATGCTTTTGCAAAGTCTCCAATTCTCACTCATACAGAACACCTTGAAAGAGATACACAGTGTTACTTAGTCTTAAAAAAAAATTTTAATTATTAGCTCTGTCATAGAATGTTTTTGACAATCATATACACACAGGCTAATTTCACTTATAGCTTTTATTCACTCCTACTAAGTTGCTGAGAAGGTAAAGAATAGGAAAAAGAAAGAGGAAAAAAGTTGGTCAACACTTCCAAATCAATTTCAATGAACAAGTTAAAATGGGTCTACAACAGAACTAGCAAACTTGCAGCAGAGAGTTTTAAAAGCAATTTAGAGCAATGTAGCATAAAACAAGCCTGCTCCCTGCCAGCTGGCTATGGCATAGCCATAGAGGCATGTGTTATACATCTCCATTGCAGAGAAAAATGACTGTCAGCCAAGCCTCAATGTGAAAAAAGGGGGGAAGGGAGAGGCAGGGAAACAGAAGGAAAAGAAAGTAGTAAAAAATAAAAGGAAGGTAAAACTGCAAATTCTGCAGGCACAACAATATTGGAGTTCAAATAAATTAATCTGATTCTAACTGAATGGGACAATCCACAATTCTTAAAATACTGCTGCAGTTCTACTCATAAGGGCATTGGCTTACGGCACAGCTCGTGTTTCCAAGGTTATATCTACAACTGCTAGAAATTATGTGCCTATTAAAAAGCATCTGCCAAAAGTGAATCCTAGAACAAGTTCAGCACCGAGAGAGAACTAATGACTGCATTGCCAAGGTATGGAGTAAAATCAGTTCATTTTCCTACCATTACAGACACTTGTGGGCTGAAGTGAAACTGCCAAGAAACACACAAATTAATCTTGGGTTGGAAATCTTACATAGACTGTTACACAATGTTTATTATTCCCTGGAAAGGGTAAGCTCAAATGAGACAGGAAGATAATGGCATGGAAAAAAGAAGATGGCCATCCCTCTTTGCAGTCATAATGTTAAGCAGTGCAAGAACTAGAGAAGACAACGCTTGTTTATATTACCCTGTGCGGGTTCTGCAAGTCACACTTTCCAAGAGACCTAGAACACGATGTGTGTACCTTCATGGGCTGCAGGAGTGTGATGGGTTTGATCCAGGCTTCCTTAATAACTAGTTGTAACTAGGGAAATGGGCATTACATAAGTATTCCACACGTGTTTTCCATGTAACAAGGGAGGATGGGCTAAGAGAGAGATAGGAAGTTAGGTTTTTTCCCTCCCTTCCTTCTTCTGGCAAGGCTTGGGGGAGCAGAAGGAACCCAGGTGTTGGTCCTCACCGGAGTCCCAGGGAGAGAAAGAGAGAGCGAGAGAACTAGTTTTCTCCTGGAGTTGTTTGGTGAGATTGTATTTTTGCCAGTTTACTTTCTTCTTTAAAGTTTTTGATTGTATTTGTGTGTTTTGTGTTTAGGGGTTTGTTTTGTCCCTCCTTGTTCCCTCTTCCCCCCCCCCCGCCCCCCCCCTCCCCGAGGCCCCTCATAGTGTGTACGAATTGCACAAGTAGTTGCAAATGTTAACAAATATATGTATATTCTAATTTGATTCGGTTTCTTTTGAGTTCTTCCTTTCAGGGTTCTTTTCCCTTTGCTGGGAAGAGAGTGGGAAGGAGGGGGGAAAGCAGTTCGGGCTTGGCAAGAGGGCCGGGCTAAACCGAAACAAGGACAGCCTCCCTTAACCATGGTCTCCCCTCCAGGCTACAGGGGAATTTCTGTTCCAGCACCTGAAGCACCTCCTCCTCCTCCTTCACTCACACTGCCTGCAGGGCTGTTTCTCTCCTGTATTTTCACTCCTCTCCCAGATGCAGCTGCCCTGGGATTTTAAACACATTATCCCAGCGGTGCTCCCACCATCACTGATGGGCTCGGTCTTGGCCAGCAGCAGGTCCACCTTGGCACTGGCTGACATACACTCTTCTGTTGGACATGAGGAAAAGCTTCTGGCAGCTTCTCTCAGAAGCCACCCCTGCAGCTCCCTCACTACCAAACCCTTGCTATGTGAACACAATACAGACCTACTAGGCTAGTAGGAAAAGTGCATAATTAGGCAAAACAAAAGCATTGTCTTTCTAGCAAAGACAACTTCTCCCAGATGAGCATGACTCAAAAATGTACCAAAATCACTTTCTTTCCTTTTAATTAGAAACAGAACATGAATAAAGCTTGAATTTAGATGCTTTCAATCCTTCAGAGGGCAGGTGGAACAGGAAACAATTATGATGCATCTTTCAGAAACAATTATAAATCTAAAACAACTTATCTAGCTAATGTCACACTGAGAGCTGCAGAGTAAAAACGTAAGGAAGGAGGAATTCCCTGCTGATGCATGCAAATTACATGTTGCACTAGAGACTTTAGAAGCCATAGTGGTCGAGATTGAAAAGAATTGGCACCATTTCATTATATCAACCCAATTACAACACAACAGTTCATGACTGTTTACCACCGACTACATCAGGCCAGACAGAGCAACATGGATTTCACTGAAATGTGGAATACAACCCACCGTTTTTCCAATTGCCAACTACTGAAACATCTACACAACAATGATTTACCTAAAAATGCAAAGGCTTTGTCCCAGGCCCTCCAAAATGAAAATTCAGCAACCACAATTAATTTCTATGGTTACTTTTGAAGCAATCATGAATAAACTGGGAACTTTTTTTCAAGTCATACCAGGACAGCAAACAGCACAGGACTGCCAGCAAAGCTCTGGGGTTGTTCCCCATACTACCCCCCTCTAACCATATCATTTCAGGTTCTTCTCTCATGGAAACAAACTGTTCTTACAGTCAAGAAAATTCTCTCTCTTTAACTTTTAAACCAGACTGCAAAAAGCAAGGGAATGTGCAACAACAAATGCTCCCTGCAGATTCACACAAGTTTAGTGTATTTTTGGAAAAGCAAAGATTTTAGAAATATGGGAAAGTTGCAGGAAAATGAAGAATTGGAAGACCTTAAGAAGGAGTCTTATTCACTTTATCTGGGAAGCACAAAGAGAAGTTGTTATTTAAAGGTGAACAGAGCCAACATATGCATTTTTTACACCTGGTACACATAAAATCTCCAGGGCATTCTACCGTGTCACATAAAAAATAAACCCACAACAGAGTCTTTTCCTCACAAGTTAACTACACAAAAACTACTGGACATAAGATTTTAATGCCTATGACTTAGCTCGCCGATAAAAGCTAAAGAAATACAAAAAAGAGGCTCTGCTATGCCCAAAGTAACAATACACAGGCCTGTTCAAAACACTGCAAGTGTCCATCCGTGCCACCACACATCCCTCCATGCAATAAAGCAAAATGTATGAGGGCAAAAGGGCAAATTATATTTACAACTGCCTTGACAGAATTCCAGAAGTTAGGACTGCAATACATGAAGTAGGAAACCTGAACTGCACTCCTACCTGTATGGTTCGAGTTATCTGCCACATCATTAAAAGGAACACAATCAAGCCCCTGAATCCACACAGGTATCAGTTACATCCAGTGTTTGTGGGAAGGTAACAAATGCAATCCAAGGCATCCCAGACTGTCATAGTGTGCATGTTTATGGTATCTTTGTTTCTACTGAAATTAACTACTTGCCAAAAGATCCAAATGATACTGACACCTGTCTGGTTTTACAAACCCCATCCTTTGGGACACCTGCAATTCAGTACTGATTACAGGCACCTGATATTTAAGTCTTGACAACAACAAAAAAGGTAAATAGTTAAAATACTAAAAACACTGTTATTTTAAAAAATCCTAGGATCTCATTAAGACAACTTGTTGTGAACCAACATTTGTTACAATACACCATGTGAACTTTGAGCTTTCTAGTTTTCCTCACCGTGCTGCACCAAATGCAAATGCACGACCAGACTGTTAAACATAACAGTCATGCTTTAAATTTAAGAAAAGCTATAGAAAAGGGTCAGAATAATCTTTAATTACAGACTGACTGATCTCTCTGACTTCCTAATCAAATTCTGTGATGGTGGTCCATTCTTTTTTTTATGTTTTTTGCTAAAGGAAACAAGTCCAGAAAAAATAACCTACATAGGGTAAATTCTTTCCACTGAAAAAAGAAGTTTTCTCACTGAGCTACACAGATCAGCAATCACCATAACATCATGTCTTAAGGCACTTACATCAACACTATTTGAACATGCAGACCCAGTATGGTTATTAAAAAGCAAGAATGAGAATAACAGAAGTAAAGAATTTATCTGCTCTTTATACATAATCAGGGTATCTATACTACATTCAGTTTTTTGAAACAATTAGGAGCCATATTGTGTGTCCTTAAAAATACCCCCACAAAAACAAAGATTTTGTACTCACAGTGAATATTCTCCTGCCAGTCCGATCAAAAGTTACACAGTAGACAGAAGACAAGTGTCCCAAAATTCGTTTGTGCATCTTCATGTGTTGATAGACTGCAGTTGGCACAAGGCGCTCAAGCCTGTATTTTCCATTTAGTTTTCTTGAAAACAGGGTATCCACTACCAAATGGGTAAAGAAAAAAGAAGAGGCAGTATTTATATTGTGTTCATCAAAAAAAACACCTGACCACGATGGAAAGTTTATGTCAACACTGGACCACTTGCCATAAGAACACCTCACTACAGTAATCCTCTCATTTTGCCCTAGTTAGAGAAAAATACATACAAAAGTAGCCCATGATACAGACATGAAAAAAGCACGGAACTGCAAGGCAGAGATAGAGAAGGAGTGCAACTGCCAAGTGGCCAAAACATTTGCTTCTCATTTTATACCGGGTGTGAGAAATTCAGGAGGACCAAGGCAGCTCCCACAAACCAGTGACCTGCCTCAAATGCAACAACCACAAAAGCTTCCACATGGCTGTTCACTGAAGGTCAGCACACATTCAAATCTTCTCCAAAGCAAAATGCTTCTTGAGGGCTACTCAATCACACATTTACCCACCACTTGAAAGACAATGATTTTTTTAAGAATCCTACTACCCACTACAGCTACACAAACACTAACAGAGAAACCCCAACACCTAAACGAAAATTTACATATGAATACAGCAAATCTTACAGGAACTTCTGATTTTGATTACCAAAACCTTGTTTAAAGAGCTTGGGATTTTTTCAAGTTTAAAAGGTAACAAGGTCCAGGAGCAAGAATTCACTTTAACAAAATGGAAATCTTCCATCAAGAACTTCAATGTAATTAGTTTTGTGGTGGTATGCATGCAACAATAAAGCAACAAAGTATAATACTTCTATGCATGGATTCCTGACATTAGTCACACCTCAAAGAATGGCAATGGTGATACATGTTACATTCTACAGAACTATGACAAGGCAGGTAATAACATTCAAATGGAGAATGGTGCTGGAAGTTTGGAAGTAAGGGTGGAAGGGACCACAGTGGGCCATCCTGTCCAACCTCCCTGCTCAAGCAGGGTCATGCCAGAGCACATGGCACAGGATTGCACCCACAGTCTCTCTGGGCAATCTGTACCAGCGCGTGGTCATCCCCACAGTAAAGTTCTTCCTCATGTT
The DNA here is from genome assembly GCF_047495875.1 of Pithys albifrons albifrons. Classification (NCBI taxonomy): domain Eukaryota; kingdom Metazoa; phylum Chordata; class Aves; order Passeriformes; family Thamnophilidae; genus Pithys; species Pithys albifrons. Next base: position 31,596,718 of record NC_092459.1, read on the forward strand.
TAGGTGGAACGTCCTGTGCATCAGTTTCTGCCCATTGCCTCTTGTCCTACTGCTTGGCATCACCAGGAAGAGCCTGGCTCCATCCTCTTGACACCCTCCCTTCAGATACTTAGATACATTGATAAGATTCCCCTCTCAGTTGCCTCTTTCAAGGATGAACAGGCCCAACTCTCTCAGCCTTTCCTCATAAGAGAGATGCTCCAGTTCCTTAATCATAGCAGTAGTCCTTTGCTGGACCTCTTCCAGCAGCTCTGTGTCTCCTGTACTGATGAGCCCAGAACTGGGCACAGCACTCCAGATGAGGCCTCACCAGGGCTGAGTAGGGGGCAGGATCCCTCAACCTGCTGCCAATGCTTTTCCTAATGCATCCCAGGATACCACTCGCCTTCTTGGCCACAGGGGCACACAGCTGGCTCATGGACAACTTGCTCCCTAGCATCAACTATGAAACAGCTACAAACCTGTTGCATCACTTCAGTTTGGTCCAGACCAACACAGCAGTGGTTCATGAACCAGCACAGGTCAAACTACATTAAATATGCAAATTTTTATTGCTGGATTGTAGTAACTCTGTAAGAACCAAAAGCTTCTTGGGGCATGGCCAAATGCCAACCCAGTTAGCCTCAGGCCATAAGAACAGCCCTGAAATGTTTCAGTAAACTGTTTATGTAGCCCAAGCATTCAAGGCAGTTTTCCTAGTTCAAGAAGTTTTATGAAGGAGCAGAATCATTAGCTGTAGAGCAAAGCGCTTTTAGTCAATGAGACACTTATGACTCTATTCTATCTTCACCCTTCCTTCACATGAGAAAAAGATGCGATTGCTTTTGTTTTCTGACAAAGTTTTTCATTGCCAACAGTCTACTTCAGAACACCAGGAAATCAGGATTAGTTTGGGCACAAGATAAATTTAGTTTTGGTACCTGACAAATCACCCTACAGTTAAAAAAAAAACCCACACAAAAAAAAAACAAACAAAAAAGCCCACCCGCAAAAAAAAAACAGAATCCCCCAACAAACAAAAACCAAAACACCCCCCCTTACACAAAAAAACCCTTAAATCACACACACAAACAGAAGAAGCTTTTTTTTCCTCCGAAGTACAGGTAAAAACTAAAAATAGCTGTGTCAAAAATTCCTGCAGCCAAACAATAAAATTGATTTTTCTGGTGCAAGCCAAGATGAGAAAGGTTGCCAACAGTTAATAATAATAAAGCTTTTGTACAAATTACAGGTCTTGTTTGTACAATTATTACACATATCTAGCACCAATGTCTGTCAGGCCTTACGTAGTCTCCAGTCTACTTAACTTGACCTTAACTGCAGTTGGACAAAAAGCAAATTTAGACGCCTTTGTGACTGCAAGTCTAATATCTCTCTGCTTTATACTAATATCTCTCTCCTTTAGCCATATTAGCACTTTTCTGTCTTTGCTTGGCCTCGCACAAATGAGTGTGTATGAACACCGTGCTAATCACAGGAAGAGTGACAAGGTATATGCAGTTAAACAGTTGCAGTGTGAGCCACAAACTAAACATAAGGCAGGGAAGGAAGATGATGCTTTGTCCCAGGAGGGGTGAGAGAATGTTGGTTGCCCTTACAGCAAGGCAGCCAACAGAAAGGGAAGCGTTGGAGAGGAGGAGGAAGAGAAGCACACAATAGAGATTGCCTGTCTGCTCCTTATTGGAAAGGCACTGTGAAGTGGACACTGTGTTGAAAGAATTCCTATCCAATGCCTGGCCTACCAAGAAAATTAATATTTACTTAGTTTTACATGCCCATCTACTGCTTACACACAAAACTCTGCTTTAAAAATAAATACATAAAATTGAAAACAAACAAAAAAGTTGATGTTACTAAGTGGTTGTTGCACAACACAGTATGATAAACCATCACTTACTGTCAAATTATATTTTAGTTTCAAAATCTGGATTCTTCATATTTATTAATGAAGCTAACTGATTAGTAAAAGCCAATGTCTGAGAAAGCTACATATTTGTTGACATTCTGAACATGCAAAGAAAAAATAATAAATTTTGTGGCAAAGTTAGGATGCTATCACTTTTTTACCAACTGCTTCCAAATAAATATAGTGGCTTCTAAGTTTTGAGTAACTGGGCTCATCTTCATACAACACAACCAGCCTCAAAGACTGAAATTGTCTACTATCACTGAAGCACTGAATAGCTGAGGTGGGAAGGAGCCTCTAGAGATCATATACTCCAAGTCTCCTGCTCAAGCAGGGTCAGCTAAAGCAGGTTGCTCAGTGCTCTGTCCAATCCATATTTGAATACATCCAAGGACAGACCTGTGCCAGAGCTTTGATCGCTTCCAAAACCTGTTTTCTTATGTTTAAATTGAGTTCCCCCATTTCAGCTTTGGTTTATGACCCTGTCGTGTCATGATGCACCAATGAGAAGAGTCTGGCTCCATCTGTGTCACATGTTCCCATTCAAGTATTTATAACCACGGATAATAGCACCACCACCCTGCCCCCACCACGCTTTCTCTTCTCAAGGCTAAACAATACCAGGTCTTGTGGCTTCTCTCTGTATGAGATACCTCAATCGCCCTTCATCTCCCAGGTCCTTTGCCAGACTAGTTACAGTCTGTGCATGTCTGTCTTTCCCTGAGGGCCTGTACCCAGCACTCAGCTGTGATCTTATCTACACTGCCTAGAGGGAAAGAACACCCTCGACCTCATGGCAATGTACTGCCCCCAGCAGCCCAGGATGCCAGACAGTTCTCTACAAAGCCCCAGCCAGCCAACCCTCAGTGTCCACCGGTGCCTTTCCTCTAAGGGGCAGGACCTTTACTCTTCTCTTTGTGAAACTTCATTAGATTCCTGTTGACCCATTTCTCCACCCTGTCAAGGTCCTCCACAGCAAGGCACTACTCCTAGTTTTGCAATGTTGGCCAAACTGAGTGTTCATCCAAGTTATTAATGAAGATGTTGAACAGCACTGGCTCTAGTACCCACCTCTGGAGTACCACATTAACAACCGGCTCTCATATCTGTCACTGGAATTCACCCTGCTGACCACAGCCCTTTGATTCCAGCAGTTCTGCCCATATCTTCTCAGTCTGTCAAGCAGAATGTCGCAGGAGTCCATTCAGAAAGCCTGGCTGAAGTCAGGATAAATAACATTCGTTATTGTGCCCTCACCCTCCAAGCCACTGATCTCATTTAAAAGGCCACTGGGCTAGTCAAGCACAACTTCCTCACCGATCAATGCCAACAACTGTTAACCAGGCACTGTTTAGGGGCGGGGGGGTTGTATGCTGGCTTCTAGGAACATTTGCTTCATCACTTGCCCACTTTTAGTTCCACAGAGATTCCTTCCTGCCCCACTTCAGCTCCCCTGCCCCATTCTGCAGCAGAACCTGCTGCTCCTTCTACTGCTGATGGACCGGTAAAAACCCTTCCTGTGTTGCTTCATATCCCTCATCAGATTTAATGCCAGAGGATCTCCAACTTCAGTTACTGCAGAATCACAGAATGCTTGAACCTCTGAAAGGACCTCTGAAAACCGTCTAGTCTAATACTCCTTTGAAAGGAGAATCAAATAAAAATTGCTCAGGATCTTTTACTAGCTAAAAAGACAAAACAAAAAAAAAAAAAACGGGTAAAGAAACATGGCACTCTTGACCCAAAGGCTCTAACCTTAAACTCCAAAGTTAAGAGTTTAAATTTCTTTTTTTCTTAAGGGCAACTCAGGAACCTAAACTGTGAATGAAAATTTTGGCTCTCAAAACTTGATAAAATGCAACTTGGTTTTTAAAATCTTGCTTCTACTGTCAGGATTCACTGCTGTCAACAACCTTAACCTGAAAGCCACATACCAAAGAGTCAAAAGCACCTTGCTAGGCTTCCCTCAGAACAATGTAAAACTCAAACAAAGCTAATGGAAGTTAAGTGGTGGGAGTTTTCAGTGAACTTACAAGAGAGTAGATTTTCTCCCACTCAAAAGGCATTCAACAGGCACCAACTGAATGCCTTCAGAATGTCTCTCACTCTCCACACAAAATAGAACAAACAGCCCAAAGAAAAACAGCAACTTGTTAAAAGAGAGATAAATTTGGGGGTCTGAAAGATACGGCAGTATTAGCCATGCTTACTTTAGTCCCTTGGCTTTCCTATTTTAATTTTGTCAAAGTGACCGATTCTCTTGCCTTATTTACATAGTCTAAGTCTTGAATGTGAAATGTGCCTTAAAGATGGAGGATACTATCCTGCCTTATCCACTGTCAGTGAGAAACCCAATCCTATACTAAGTATAATATGTTACATTTTTAAAAAGCATACACAATCTTTCATTTTCTTACTCTCTCAAGGCATATTTAACTAACAGTTCTATTCTGAAGACCAGAACCCACCTTCGTTCCCCTTCCATTCACAGAAAAATAGAACAAGATTCAAAAGAATCCTGGAAGGACACTCAAAGAATATGCTTCACTTAATACTTTTACCCTTATTGAATCAAATTTCATTAACTTAAGAGGTTAGACAGTCCCCTAATGAATACCTAGGGATTCACAGCTGTTAAAAATAATAGTAAAGAAGAGACAACCCCTTTCACTCTCCAATCGAGAATGACTGAAGGTATCACACATTCAGTTTCTGGGTTGTTGAGGGGTTTTTCTCTACTCTTCTTCAAAAATGTCCAAGACCAAAAAGACAGCTTGAATTTACTTCTACCTTCCTACCATTTCTCTGTTCAGCTTCTGAACTCTTTGCAGCCCTCAGTCTCTTGGCCAAGAGGTGACCACCAACCAAGTAACCTGATCAAGCTGGCAATTTGATTAAGCTACAACTTGTCTCTGGGCATATCATGAAGGTAAAAGTAAACTGGCTCCTAAATAAAGTATTTGTGAAAGCGCAAAAATTCTATATACATGTCAAACTTTGTATAATATTTATTTGCTTCATAAAATTAACTGCCAACCCTTACTAATTCAGAGTGGCAAGAAGTGAGATATTTCAAAATGCAGAAGGCAAAACCAAATGAAAGTTTTACAATCTCAAGCATTTCCAAACTTCCCTGACTTCCCACTTGCTTTTACTATATGTTTATTCCATTGTTATTTTACTCAAAGTTCCATAAGACTTCTGCACCTCATTTCTTCTTGCATAATAACAAGTCATCTACTTCAGTGGAATTCACTTTAGACTTGAATAAACATACATAACAAGATTTACACAGATCTTTTAACATAAAGGCAGTCTTTTCCTTTATTTTTTACTATAGTTAACAGAACAATATAGTTACATGAAGTACTCTTAGTAGTCTTAGGCCTAAAGTATTTACTATATTTCTAAAAATAGACACTTTCAGAGCCTTGCATTCTCTGCGCAGCCAAAGCAGCAGCAACACTTATAAAGAAACTGAAACAAGTGTAAAATGCCTCAAAACTTTTATTGAGGTGAATTACTCTGCAAAACTGTGCAGTACTGGTTTTGAAAGGCAGGTATTTTCATTGGTCAAGAAAAACATCCTTCACTATCTGTGGCAAAAAGCCCGTCTCAGGTCCTCACACCTGAGGACTGAGTTCTGAACTCAAAGCTCTCAAAGGTTTATGCTCAGGTTCTTTCCTCTTTCAGCAGTTCCCAAAAATTACTGCAAAATAGCTCTTTTTCTGCATCCAAGAAGACATTTAACAAAAACTAAATATTTCTGTATGTTCACTGAAATGTGCATTAAGTTTTCCTGCACAACACAGAAAGATTTCAGTGTCTTTTCTATTCCTCAAACATTATTAGGTTATCCACCTGGAATTCATACAAGCCTGAAGAATAAGAGGTTCCAATTATTTTTTTTCTTTCTGTTGAGCAAATACACAGAATACAGCCTTCCCACTGTATTTCCCACACTGTGGGAACACTGGAGGTTATTTAAGGAAACAGAAAAAAATTTCTAATTCAATTTATAAAACAAGTGCCATTCCAGTTCATGATTTCACTGAGAGATCAGAGTGGAATAGGACAAATCAAACCCAAATGCTTTAACACACAGCCTTGAACCAGCTATCCAAAAAATCCAAATACAGTTCACAGTTGAAAACATTCAGTTACCAGCACTTATCTCAATGTTTGGAAAAGGAAATTACTGGTCATGAAAAAGTGGTATGTTGAAATAAGAGTAATTTTGCAAATATTCAGTGCTCTGCAAAGGATTCAATAAAAATAACACTTCTTTTAAAAGCCTGACTTGTTCTTCTCTAAAAGCAGTCTGAAAGTTATTTTTCTGAACATTTTATTTCACTACCACAGCAACTCTACAAGTTTTTTTGAACTCCAGCTACCACAGCTCTCATACACCAGCTGCTATACCCTGCAAGCTACAGTAAAACACCAAAGAGTCCTCATCCATTCTGATTCCACCAACATATTTTAAAATGTATTTGTGAGTAAAGGAAAAGCTAAAGAACCACTAAAGGAATGTCAGCTATTACAAAGCTCAGTCCTGCAGTCTCCTTGCAGGAACAGCTGCTATTCCAGCCCCAGACTGTTCGAGTTTACAACCATCAAGCCATTGCTCAAGAAGGGAACTGCTCAATTCAGCAGCAAGAATATTCTCCCACACATCTAGAGCACGACACAGGAAAAAGCTCTCTACACGAATATCAAAATAGCAGCTCTGAACAAAACCAAACTAACTAATGTAGCACCTGCATCCACTCAGAGTTTAAGGGAACCACTTCTGACCAGTACATGCACCAGTTGAGGAGGTTCTGAAAACTCAGCTCTAAAAACCAAACAAAAACCTATTCTCTCCCTGTATTCCAAGCATCTACAGAAATACCATGGAAAGCATGCAACTTGTGCTTCAAAATGGAAATGCTCGAGGACACTAAATACCCTGCCATCTGACAGAAGCAAAATTGGCTGTGCTTAACCTAAGAGCTTAGCTGTAGCACAGCTCAGCTTCAGCTGCTAGGAGAGAACTGCAGTTCTCTGGATAAAGTGTAATGGTGTGCATTTTGAGTTCCTTCAACATTAGAAAAAAATATAAGTAGTCCAAATTAAGCTCTCTCAATTATATATTTTATGTATGTTCTTCTATTTATCCAAATTCATTAAAAACTTACAGAACTCCAAAAGGAGTTTAGAGACTGAAAAAATTGTAGTGGCAAGTTCCCACGGGAAAAATGTCTCTGTTCCTAACAGTATCTGCCTATGCATTTATACACTGTTACTATACAGTGTGTATATCATTGTATAGTTTGCTACATTGTTATATAGTAGGCCCCAATATATCTACAGTCTTTTCTGTTTTGCCAAGACAGAAACCTTTGTCTTTGCAGCAGCAGCTGCACCTGATCCAGAGCCAATCAAGCCGATATTCTCTCTCTACTTTCATCCACCCCCGCACATCTATCTGCAACTACTGTTCTGGTAAAAAACACTCCTGTTTTGGTGTAATCCACAATGACAATTTGGTCTTAATCATTCCCCCTTCCCTGGACATCAGCAGAGAAAGATGAAAAGACAAGTGATTTTGCATATTTTTCTATCCATCAAAAAAAAGATACAGGGTGCTTTTTAATCTCCTAAGGTATCACACATCTTGATCCTTCTAGAAACTAAACAAACACGTATCTTTTTTCTTAAAAGGTTAAAAGCTAACAAACATGAGCGCTTAAAAATAATAACTGGTGTACCTCTGACCTCCAGCTTTCAGTTTTTAACAGTGCAGACAGCCAGTGCATGCTTCACAACACAGAACAGCAAAGCAAAACAAAACACAGCTACAAAACTACTGAATGGACCAGAGAGCAAAGAGAGGAACTTCTACAAGACTCAAAGGAAACCATTACCAGTCTACATGACTTACTTTCCCTAACAGTGGGTGCAGCCATTGCTGTCCTATAGTACTAATTATTTACCTACTGGCAGCTTTATTACATCTTTAAGAAAGACAGTTTCATTTTTAAATACACCATATTCAATTTTATACTTCAAAAACAAAATTAGCTTCAGAGTAGAAATAGTACATGAATTTACAAAAAATATGGCAACACAGCCTCTTAATAAAAACACTGGAAGTCAGGTAGGTGACACCAACAAGGACGAATACAAAGAGAACTACTACTCAGCTCTCACCATCACAACAATCAATCACCCTGGGAGTTGGGTATTACAAAGGCAATGCCAGAATAAAACTGACTTACCTATACTGGGGGGACTGCCATAATTTACAGGGGACTCCGGGGGCCTCCCACAGTGCAGCGCAGCAAGAGCAGATCCCTTCCATACAACATGTTTGCAACCTGTTTTTTAAAAAAGTCACATTAAAAAAAAATGGAGACAAATGCACTTTTTTTCCACGCAAAACCAAGGAAAGGCATGAAATACCAAGAACTGTCAAAATTCTCACAAAATTTTCATACTTTTGTTTGTACGAAGCAAAGACTGTCTGCCAGCTCCTAATAACGTCTGCACTCCAGGGACACTCTGTGGAATTTCTTGCTCTAGAAGAGGCCCAAGTCGATGGCATATTTGAAGCAAGTGATCAGGTGCCAAGTGTCTGTAATATTTCACCTATTACACCAAAGAGCAAACAAAACATTTGATAAAGAACACAGTATTTTTTATGCTTTACTGGTTTAATCTTTTTTCAAAAAATTTGTAAGAAAATTATAGGCTATTAGGGATAAAAACAAATAATGACCTTTAAGTACAATAATTAATTCCAGCTGGTCCTAATTAATTCTTCTCTTCAGCACATGTCACTTTGTACAGAGAACTGATGGTATTTACTACTTTCTGACTTTAAGGCACAGTTGGTCACACACTAATAAGCTCTCTCATAATCACATTAAAAAACATAATATAAATACTGAATATTATATTTAAGTAGTGGTCTGGTCAATTTAAATTATTGTAAGATAAAGATGAGAAAGAGATTGTAAAGACAGCAACATTTACAGACTTCTTGCAAGATTCACAAATACCTAATAAATAACATGGCTTTGTAGAGGAAAATGCAAAAACATTCTGCCTCAATTCACTTAAGTTACAACATCTTGTTGAAACTCCACAAATGAATTTAATTAATTATTTTAGATCTAAAGCTTTTAAACAAAAATGTTGGCTTCAACAACTCAACTTTAAAACTGTGTATGTGGTGGCTAATGTACTACAAACATGATGCTTTTTTGTAATAGTTCATAATTTGAAACTGCAAAGTACCAAAACAAGGTCCTGTTATCAGCAACAGAACCTCTCACCACCTGATTAAAACCAGTTCAACCAGCATTAATGACTGCTCAGACAAAACCTCTCCATTCTTTTGAACTACTAGAATTCTAAATCAGAAAATTGTCTTAAATAACAAGGGAAAAAAAGGTTTGGGAAAAAAAGCTTTGAAATTTATGTGACAATAATGAAATCCTACTAACATAAAGCTTTTGGTTAAGAAACAGCATTTTTAAAATGCATAAGCTATTGTCAGCTCAGACTGCAACAAACAAATTTTAAATAAAAAATTATGAAGGAAAATCCATTGAGCTTTCTTCAGTTCTTGTGCAGGATTTGGCATGGAGTGGTTTTGTCCTTCACACAGTCTGAAATACATCTCCACAGTTTTACTTCACAGAAGAGGAAAAAAGAAATACTGCAGTAAAGCTTGTGATGTTTCATTATTTTGCAACTAGAAACGGCTGTGACTGAGATTTAAGAAGGATAATGCTTCTGTATCACACCCAATTAACGGTATACACCTCATTCTTCATTAAATGTGCTCCTGTTCTGCTGACACCCCATAGTTTGTAACCATAAAGGCTGCTGATGTCTGAACCTGAGGCTCTGGAGAAGCCTTGCTCACTCCCACCACCAGCACCACCACAACCTTTCCGTGAAGGAGAGAAAGTTTTCTCTCTACTGTTGTGGTTTCACCCCACCAGCAGCTCAGCCCCACCAGCCACCTGTCCACTCCCACCGCAGGGCAATGGGGAGGGGGAAATCAGACGGGAGAAAGAGCAAAACCTTGTGGTTTGAGATAACAAGAGTTTAAAAGGTAAAGCAAAAGCTGCACGGCAAGCACAGCAAAGTAAGAACTCGTTCACTGCTTCCCTTTGGTGGGCAAATGTTTAGCTGCTACTGGAAAACAGGGCTTTCCTTCTGGGAATTGTATCACATCTGTAGAAGGCCTTGCAAGCTGTCTACATTTGACTGCCTAGAAGTAAAATGACTTAAAAAAATCACAAAAGTTCAAAAAAAAAGGAAAAAGATTTTTCTTTAAAAAAACATTAAAAATTATTTTTTACGTCAATAAAGTTGCATTTGGTTGTAGAAATCAGTTAATTTAAAATTGCTAAATTCAATGTCATCAGACAGGCACAGCCTTAGAAAAGTGGCAAAAAATAATCCAGAATTCAGAACTTGCATATTACTGATAAGAAAAATGAATCAGAACAGAAAATCAAACATGCTTTTTTCTGCCTAAAGGAGGAATCACAGCCAAAATACAGGCTTGAAAGCTCTAAAATACCCAAATAGTTATAAGAAGTGATGAAGCTACGCACAGTTTTTGCCAACAACAGCCCCAACACATTTCCTCAGCTTTTGTTCTGAGGAGCACAAAACTTAAGAAATGCTGCTCTTTGTGTAATTCCATCTGCAACCAGAATTTACATCTGCAGAATCTGAACTCATTTCTCAGAGATTAATAATTATATTTCTTTTTGTTTAACCACGAAAAATTGCAACTAAATATGCAATACAGTTGTCATTTTATCCTTCTCAAGACCCTACAGTTTTACACATCCTCACAAATGCACAAAATCTGAAGTAAATGAAGCAAATCGGCTTTGACACGTTCCAAAACTACAGCAAGCTGACATCTTGAGTCATACTTCTCATGATTTGTCATAAGCCATGTGTTCACTTTTTATTTTAGCAGAAACTGGGTAGGCTCAATTCCTCTTGCAGTTTCTAAAGCAAATGTTTTGAAAAGAGGGATCTATTTGTATTATTCCTGTTCATCTGTGTTAAAGATCTTAATATATACCTTACACCCACACTACAGTCTCTTCTCATGTAAGTCCATTTATGTGAGAAGAGCTATTTATGCCAAGTTATGCAGTAGTTTTGCAATGCTTCTCCACAGCATTTGAATAATCAGACTTCACTACTGAGCAGCACTCACAACCAGCTCATTAACAAACTGATTCAACAACACTAAGTGAGCTGAATGCTTTACCAAACAAAGGTGGCACTGCCCATTTAAACACTTGTCATTTCCAAAGTGTTTATAGAGCTATTTCATGAACCATTCCTATATAAGGCTAAAGTACACACAAGAAACTTAAATTAAAAAGTAGGTTTCATTAATACAACAGTTCCATTTGAAAGGGACCTACAACCACCATCTACTCAACTGCCTGAAGCTTCAGGGGTCACCAAAATTTAAAGCAAGGTGTTAGGAGCACTATGGAAATGTCTCAAACACTGACAGACAGGCGTGGGGTGCAATCCCCTGTCTAAGAAGCCTCTTCCAGTGCTGATTTGTATTTGTGACTAACGCTAATGCATGACAGTGGAAGCCACAAATTTAAAAAGTCTGTAAGGGAAATTCACCTTAGTCCCAACTCCTCTCTTTTGAAAAAGGAAGAAAAAAGTGCAGAAAAGATAACCACAATGTTGTAGCAACAAGAAGACAGGACAAGATAAGTTTATTTAATATATTAGATGACAAAAGCTGGCTTGAAAACTAGTTGTTCACATTGTTCTGCAGTGCACACTACCAGGAGACAATTCTCACATCAACAAACTGTAAAAAGGAGCTGGAACCAACAACGATATACCAAGAACTTGTGTCACCTTCTAAAATAAATAATAATTAAAAACAAAAACAAAAAAAAAAAAACACCAAAACAAAAAAAAACCCCAAACCCACTGTCAGGGTACTTTCAAGACAGACTTCCGTGACCAAAAAAACAGCTAAATAAATTTCTGTTTTAATGGTAACTTTGCAAGCTTTGTCAGAAACAGAAAAGCTCAAGACAACTCAATAGAAAGACAGAAATTTGTTTTGGCATCATTCTTATTCCAAGAGAAGAAAGTAAAGCAAAAGGAAAAAATAACAGATGTAACAGCCTTAAATGAAAGTGAAAGCTGGACTCTACAAAACAGGAATTTCAAAATTTTATGCCAGAACTGTGATGTCAAACTGTATATAAAAAGCACAGTTGTTTTTTTTTCTCTGCCAGTCCCACCTGGCTGAAATTCCAGCTGTTTGCCTTCCTCACCCTATTAGGCTTTCTGCAGTGTCTCATTCTGCTCTTCTTCCAAAAGAAATGCACTAAGACTCTTTTAAGGTAAAATAATATACTCTCTTTTTGTTTTCATAGTCTTTTCACGTAAGTTAATGACATTTCTTAAACATTAGTGTAATAAAAATTAGAACTCTGTTAGCAAGTACAAATTTTTGAGAACTTAGGTACAAATAATATTTTCTAGAAAAGAAGAAGCAGCATTGTCCTCAACCTCACCCTTTACCCACTACCCCCAACTTCATGTGTTCCAAACAAGCAGCATGGGAATACACAAAATGCAGCTTCACAGCTATTTGGACTAACATTGAAATCTTTATTACCTTTGAAACAGACCCAAGTGCTTATATTTTCATTCTGCATGACTCTGCAGAATAATTCAGCACCAGAAACACAGTGAGTGCATCAAAAGAATAACGATTTGACCTGGCCTTTTTAGTCAGATTTGCAATACATAATGCAGTTATTCACTACCAGTGTTTTAGACATCAAGGGAAGTATGACCTTATTCCAGTGCTCCAAATACTCCGCATAGTGAAACATTTCTGAAGAATTATTTATTCCCTCCACCACCATGCTAAGAGTTAACATGCTTAACTACAAGGTTGACTGAAAATATGTTCCAAAAATCACATTTCCACACAAGGACATTTAAAAAAAAATCCAAGCCAGTCAGCTACCTGTATTTCAAGATGTGAGACTCAATCTTACCAACACCAGCAGTTATTCCAGCTTTGCCCAGTCTGCTCTCTGACACATTGCCCAAAACAAACTCCAAACTGAATTACAGTAATTGCTGTGCTACCTCAGACCATCAATCTAACAGAGTACCTGCACCACCAGTCACTGTCTTAGCACTTTAAAACTTGCAGTGAAATGCAAGTTCTTTTCCCTCAATTCTCATCCTCTTTTTCCTTTTTTCTTTTCTTTTTTAAGGGGGAGTGGCAGGGGGTGGTGCAGGGGCAACACAGGACAGGAAGGGGAGAACTGGAGAATTAACCATTTTCTCCAACATATTTATTTCTCATGCACTTCTAATTATGCATGGGCTAAAAGTATAGCTATGTAGCCACTATGTCCCATCAGAATGCCTACTATTTTACTGTGAGATTACTTTTTTTTAATTACTATATGAAACAAGCGACCCCAAGAACATACTATTTTGTAACTGTTTAATGCTTTTAATTGGTGTGAGGCCAGAGCAGATAAACCTTAATATAAACAGGCTGCTGGAAGCTTGTCATGTGAGAAGGTATGAACAGAAGCTGCACTTTCAGCCTTCCAGACTAAGAGGTTTGACTATACCTGTTACTGTTACATTACCTGTACCTGTTTGCTTTTCTTAAACTCACTCAACGTTTTGTGGGGTTTGTTGGTCTTCTTTTTTTAATACAAGGTAGACCTTAGAAACTTGATATTCCTCTTTAGCCCATCTGTCATCAGCATCTCCCTCTGTCTCAGCTTGAAAGAACAAGCACTAAACAGCTGAGTTGGCCAAACTCTGGATTATCTGTGGAACAAATAAATGTGTAGTACTTCCCATAACAAATAAAATTTTCCCTTCAACAAAATACAATAGTTTGAATGGAAACATTTTAACATAACCCAAATTCTCAATTACAGGAACAGTCTGTAGGGCAGAAATGCTCATTTTTTTTGAACTAGGAGGAAATCGTTTAAGTTGATTAATGTCCATCAAAAGCACTGACAACGAGACCAAAAATCTGGAGAGGGATCCCAATCATTTCACACTTTTTTTCAGCCACAATGCCAAATCTTCCAGAACACCTTCCAAAATACCACATAGACTTTCCACGAAATACTGTTAATAAAAACTAGGGGATGATGCAGCTCTCTGATTCAACCAAGCTTTAATTTTGCTCCTTATTTCTTTGAACACCTTCACAGCACAAGATTTCCTGAAGAAACAAACCACTTATTATCTGGTTACTTATTAAGAAATAGAATTTCTAAACAGTAACCACAATGCAACCTAGACTTGGGTATTATACAAACACAGTACCAGTGTACCCAGTGTCTCAGTCCCACAGATACTCTTTGGAACTTCATTAGGTTTGCACAACATAAAGTGGAATGGCCTGAAAATAACATTTTGTAATTTTCATCTGAAATCACATTTAATAATTGTGGGCTGGGGAAAAAAAAGGACAAATGTTGGCAAAACAGTCACCAACAGTTCCTGAGAACAAGGCCCTCTAAATGCATTGCCCCATCCTCCTTTTTGATGTGAAGTCCCTGGTCTTCTCCTCCTCAACCACCACCAAGAATAAAATTCTAATTCAACAGAGAAAAATGACATAAATATTCTGGACCAGAAAGTTCATGCAATAGTTCTGATCATCTACACCATCATGCTTATACCACAGAAGACCTCTCAAAAAATAAATAATTGTTGCAGTGAATATCTTAGGGGTTGGCTTCATCCAGCTGAAGTCTACTTTGATTCCCAAAATCAACACCAACACATTCTCCAAGCCCTGCACTGCCACTCCTGTCACTTCCCTCTTGGTGGTGGCAAGACCCACGTTGTTCCACACAAAAAGAGAGCTGAACCATCTGAAAGTTATTCTTGTACTGTTCATTTTTCCAACAGTTCAGCTCCTTTATCCAATTAACCACACATCTGGATGAGCACTTGTGCCTACAAAAAGGATGCAGCAGAAATGCACAACAGCTTTCACTCACAGTTCACAATCAGAGCAGCAACACCCACAGGGGAACTGCACATGAGAAAAACAATCACCCTGGAATAAAACAGTGCACCAAAGCTTGCCCATGTGTCCTAAAAAAGGCCCTAAAAAGATGTTTTAAAGACTAAAAATACAACACCACACACTTAGATATCTTTATCCACAATCTATAACCAATTCACAAGCCCGGCTTGCCTTGCTAAGATCAACTGATAACATTAAAACTCCTCAAATTCTGTCCCCCATAATAAGAAAGCCTAAAAAAACCCCAATAATAATAAAAGAGTTAAATAGCTGGCTTACAATTTATAAGTTTTCATAACAAATACAAGAAAAAACACAAAACATGCCGAGATTTGTTACTGAAGAGTCCCGTGACCCTTGACACACCTACACTGAAAGGGATCTCCCAGGGACTCGACTGTTAAAGGGCCTTGGGTTACAGACCAAACAGAAATCTTGACACTGGCAGTATCAGAATGATACTGACAGTCTGAAATAAGAGCCTACATTATCAAAGCCAGATCAAGTGATTTATACCATACCGTGTGACCAGAGGAAAATATATGGAAATATTTAAATTCAAGAAAAATCACTTAAGAATATAAAATAATAGCATTTCTGAACTCATGTATTTTCCAGCAGCATTACGAGCACACACAGTGTGGTATCAGCTTATATAAGAAAATGAAACATTTACTTTCACTGGCCAAACAGAAAAATGAAAGTAATTTACAAGATGAAAATTTTATCAGATTTAACACAAATTAAGGTTCAGAAATAAAACATCTACAGCTGTGACTTTCAGTCTAGTAACAGAAGGTTACCTCTAGTAAGAATTCTAAAATAAATGTTTTCAAAATGAGGACAAGATAAGGAACACCATCATCTCTTGAAAAGATATCCATACATATATGGAAGGAATGATTTATTATACATAGATGTATATATAACATACATACATGTAAAATAAAAGTCATGATTTCACACACAACAAAAGAGAACCCTGGGATTAAATTCCATCCAGGCTATACAGAGCCCTTATTCCCTCCTAGAGTAACAACTAACACTACATTTACTGATAATTTTATTTCTTAGCTTCTCCCCCTTCAGACCTCTTCGGGAAGTTAAGAGAAAGCTCAAGGCATTCCTGTCTGAGATGCAGAACCCAAACATGACAAAACATGCTGCCTTCAGAAAGGAGAGTCAGCATCTTAAAGATGGTAAAATTTTAAATTAAAGAAAAAGAAAGGAGAAACAGAATGTTATTTTATTATTAGCCTCTGTCTTAAAGCTAAAGATCTTTTGGGTTGAGGTAAGTAAGTTTTTGTTTAATGAAACAAGGCATAGGGAAAAAACACTTCTTTTGTACAAAATGTAACTGTCATGTTGCAAATACACTTCTGGGCCAGCTTTCACGAGTCTAAAATGTCGAGTAACACAGAGTTTAAAAATTTTTGGCAATTGAAGCAAGAGCAAACAGAAAGGATGAAAAGAAGCATCAAAAACAAAATAACCAATTTCACACCCACAACACAGCCCAACATCTGGGTAGGCACAAGGTGGAAAAGGGCATAGAAACATTGGAAGTCTAAGAAAACATTGTTAGAAACAAAAGACTAGGACAAAAGAAATTATTACCTGTCCTAAGCATCACCTCTCCAAATACAAGTATCCAGCATCAAGTCCAAGTTTTGAGGAAGCCTATCTCATGTCATTAGATACCTATCGTGACTAAATTGGTATTTACCTGTGTTCCACAAAAAAAATTTTTTGGAAAGGGTTTGAACGAATTTATTTCTCACCAAGTGTTCTTACTTCAACCTTTCAAATGTTTTTTCCTCACTATCATCTCCTTCTTCAAATCCTTTTATATTCTGATTCTACAGAAGAAACCCAAATCCATGCTAGACTAAGACTGCATCTCCAATTCTTTATAACTTATAGGATAAAAGAGAAAGAGTCATTATAAGTTTTAACTTCTGACCATCATTTGAAACAGGTAACATGGCCTGACAGTCTTACACATAGAGAAGTAAATAAGAATAGCATAAATAGGTGAATTTCATGATGATACTTGTTTTCAGGTAAATCAAAAGTATTTATATGTATCTATAAGCTCTCAACAAGTCAATCACTATCAATTCTTCCACATTACATGCACGAAAATGCCTGTGCCAATCCACCTCCTGCTACAGAAAAAAACTAATGCTGTAAGTAAACCTCTTCCAACTACAATAAAACCCTCTGATTCATACTGTAACACTTGTTATACAACTAAAATAATGTATATGCCAACAGTCTTTATCAAACCCATTAGAGATGGAAACTGTTCTGCCTCCTTTTATGTAAGCTCAAAAGTTCTCCACATGTCTATGTCTCAGAAGCACTGGAGTTCAGCACTACCACAGGCAACCAGCAAGCCTGAAGGAAATCTCTCTTTGATGAACATCACAAGCAGGGCTCAGTCTTCCTTCCTCTTAAACTGCACTAAGAAATTCAGAGACTAAATTATACAATAGAGCACCTGCAATAAAAACAATACTTAGCAACGAGCTGCTAACAGTCACAAGTCAGACACCTTAATTGCGGTTTTCCCAACTACTGTAGTTCACAACATACTAGGGGGAAAAAAACCAAAACAAGCCCCTCTTTGACAGCAAGAGCTACAAGTAGCACTTCATCACTGATCTACAGCCGAGACGAAATTCACAAACTGGGAGATTAAAAAAAGAGCAAAACAAAACTCCACCGAAGTCAAACTCGCAAAGCGAACACGGCAAGCCTCGCTGTCCCCGGGCGGCGGACAGACTGCGTATGGAGAAGGCAAAGCCCCCGGACGCACCCGGGCAGGGGCAGCGGCAGCGGCCGGGGGTGCCCCGGGCAGGGCAGGGCAGGGCAGGGCAGGGGCAGGGGCAGCGGCCGGGAGTGCCCCGGGCAGGGCAGGGGCAGGGCAGGGGCAGCGGCCGGGAGTGCCCCGGGCAGGGCAGGGGCAGGGCAGGGGCAGCGGCCGGGAGTGCCCCGGGCAGGGCAGGGGCAGGGCAGGGGCAGCGGTCGGGGGTGCCCCGGGCAGGGCAGGGGCAGGGCCGGTCCCGCCACTCGGGCCGGGCCGGGCCGGGCCATTGTGCGCGCACGCCGCGGCCGAGAGCGCCCCCTCCCGGCCGCGCGGCCATCCGCACGCGAGGCGCTGGCCCCGCCCCGCCCCGCCCCGCGCGGCGCCGCGCGCGCCGCTGTGGCGCCCTCCCGCCCGCCCCGCGTCCGTGACGTCGACGCGCGAGCGCGGCCGGGTCCGGCGCGCGCGCTGTTATTGACCCCCCCCCCCGCGCGGGCGGGCGCGCGCCCGCCGGACCCCCCGCGCGCGCCCCCCGGGACACCCACCCGAGACCGCGGGCCCGACAGAAGTTGTTATAAAAAAATAAAGAAAAAAAATCTGCAAAGTTGTTGGGTTTGGGGTGTTCGGGTTTTTTTTTTTTTAAGCTGCCTTTTTTTTTTTTTGCGGGAAATTCAACTTTTGTACCGGGCTACCCAGGGAGAGTGAGGGAGGGGAACAAACAACTTTGCCCGGCGCAGCGCTCTCTCCTCTCAACAGCGCCCGCTCTTCTTACCAGGTTCTCGTAGCTCCGGGGATGCTCCTTGCCCGTCCAGTCCGTGCGCTTGGGCAGCAGCTGCGGGAGGGAAGCGAGGGCGCCCCGTGAGCGGCTCCCGCTGCCCGCGGAGCCCCCGGCAGCCCCGCATGGGGCGGGGGAGGCGCAGGGCGAGGGAAGGGGGAGGGAGGCCGCAGGCGGGGCGAGTGCCGGGTACGCGGCGCCACTCTTACCTCTTTCTCCGCCACTTCTCGGATCAGGACCTGCAATAACAACAAAAGCGGCGTTTAAGAAAAGGTTTTAAAAGGAGAGAAAAAGGGAGGAGGACGAGGCGGCGAGCGCGCCGCCTGATCCACCGCCCTGCCCGGCCGCCCCCTCCCTGCCAGGCCCGGCGGCGCCATCCATCCATCCCTCATCCATCCCTCCATCCATCCTCTACCTGAGCCGCTTGCTGGCAGGGTCCGTCCTCCAAAAAGCGAGCGATGAGGAAGTAGAGCTCTGTGGGGAGAGGAGAGGCCGTCACGGCTGCAGCTCGCCCCTTCCCCGTGGGCTTCTCTTTCTTCCCCCTGCCCGCCGACCCTCCCCGGGTCCCCCGGCCGACACTCACCCGCTCGCAGCTCCGCCGTGTGCCGGCTGCCGCCGTCCCCGGACATGGCGAGGCGAAAACCGGGGAGGGGAGGGGGGGAAAGGGGGGAAAGGAGGGGGTGCTCGGGCCGCGCTCCCGCGGCAGCGTCGGGTCCCAGCTAAAGGCACCCGCCCGGTCTCTGTCACTGCTGGTTCACGGGGGAGAGTCTCGGCTCCACCATTCAACCCACGGGCAGCAGCAGCAGCAGCAGGAGGAGGAAACAACAACTCGCAGCCGCCGCCAACACCGCCACCGCCGCCAGCCAGCGCGAGCGAGCGCGATCCCTCCGCCCGGAGAAAGAGTCCCTCCTCCTCTGCGCCCCCTCCTCAGCGCCCCGACCCGCGCGCCGCCCCTTCCCCCGCGCGCCCCCGAGCGCGACGCTGCCCGCGGGCCCGCCCGGCACGGAGGGCAGGGCAGCGGAAGGGAAGGGGAAGGGAGGGAGGGGGAGCCGGCGCTGCTGCCCCGCTGCCGCCCTGCCGCCGCCTCCGCGGCCCCGGCGCTGCCCGGCGCTGGAGGGGAGCAGGGCGAGCGGTACGCGTTTATTAGCGGGCAAGCGGGCGGGCGGCCGCGGCAGAAGATGTCGGCGGGTGGGCGGGCAGGCGGGAGCCTGAAAGGCGCTTTCTCTGCGCCGAGCCGGAGCGCGGAGGGATACGACGCACGGGCAGGAGGAGGGGCTGCGGCGGCGGCAGCAGCGGCGACTCGCGGCGGCGGCGGCGGCGCTGGAAGTTCCCGAGTTGCGACGTCGCAGGAATGGGAAGGGAGCGAAGCCAAAATGCCCCCGGGGCGCGCGGCCCCGCTGGGCAGGCCCGGCCCGGCCCTCCCGCCCCCGCTGCGCTCGCCGCGGCTCCCCCGCAGCCCTGCGCGCTCGCCCGGAGCCCGCCGGGGAGCTCGGGGCACTGCCAGCGGCCCGGGCAGCTGCGCGTAAGTGCTACGGGGTCACGCGTTGTTGGTCCTTACTCCTGCAACACCGTGCCCGCGTTCCTGCCGCGGGTCTGCAGGGAAGGGGGGAATCCCATCAAACCCCACACAGCCAGAAAGGCGCTTTTCTCCGTTGTTCGCCAGCGCTGCCCAGGCGGCTCGGCCCGGGTGGTGAAGGGCTCTCAGGGTGCTCGGTTTGAGAACTTCCCTTTAAACAAACAAACAAACAAATAAAGAAGCCCCAACAGCTGATAATGATTTTACTCATTGCTCCTGCAGCCAACCAGATCAGACATTCGGGACTGACGAATCTTCTGCCTTCCAGGACCGATGGGCAAGAGGAGGAGTGTTGTAAACGCGAGGACAAGCGAGGGATGGTGATGCTCGCAACCCATGGCTGAACTGGAGGTAATTCGCTAGCGGATCAATAACTACCGAAGGTTCCTGAAAGGCTGCTACATTGCACAGAGGCTGGTTAGCGGTTAAATCGTTTGCTTATTTAATGTTTGGTAGCTTGAGGATACCGAATAAACGTTCTGGTTTGTGTTGTAACTGTTTATTTGCTGCTTACAGTCAAAAAGAAAATAAAAAACCAGCAGATGTCTGCTGATAATTAGCTCTAAAAAAATCCATATCTCATGAGGAAGGGATTTAAAGGACCATAATTGCTTGTCTTTATGGTTTGCAACGTGTCTGCTTTTTCAGGTCGAGCTGGGGCCTTGCAAGAACGAATCCGTTTGTGAACAATAAGAATGTAACTAACAGGGTCAATGTTAAAAAGGAAAAGCTGTCATTTTTAAATATTCCTTTAGCCTCAGTTATTAACTAATGTAACTTGGGAAACAAAGACAAAAGTATATTTGAAATCAGATAGAAACTAGACAAAGAAATTTTTTTATGCATAAAGACTCTGAAATTCTCAACTATCTAACTTTCAACAAAATGAAATTTAAACTACATTTCTGTGTAACTGAGGGTAAGCTGAGTTTAGCAGTTTGCTGTGTATGTTTCCAAGGCCCACAAGCTCAGCGTACGAGCTCGAGCTTTGTGCTTGGCACGGTGAGAAAGCTTTGCTGCAGCCACCCTTCTGCTTTATTGAGCAAACATAACCGTGAAAGGCTCGAGAAGGGAGGCTAAAATGTCACATATTTCCATTAAGTCTTATTATAGAAATTAATTTATATAGCAGATGCCTAGATGCTGTGCAATTTTGACATACCATTATCACATGTCCTAAAAAAATCATTAAAATCATAATCTAGCATGTGGTTTGTTATCATTAGGGTAAATGAATTTTGTAGGGTATTTTTCTTTTTGAAAAAGCAAAATTGTGCATACTAGATTTGATCATTGTGTCTGTAGCTATGATCCCTACATATTTAAAAATGTACATGTATCTCCCTTTCCCCAGTTTTTGTAACAATAACCACTCTGTTTCAGCTTAATTTTAAATCCACACTTCAATTAATTGAAGTGGCAATGAAATCACACTTAATGTCTAATAAAGATTTTAAAAACAAAGTGACTTGAGTCTTTTCTTAGGAGTGTAAAATACGTATTGAAATACCTCTCTTATGTGGTTCTCACAACAAAGGGCTACATGAATAATGTGATTAACATTTTCATTTCCCTTGGTGTTTACATAAAACATAGTCTACTTATGTATGACATTAGTGAAAGTGTAAACCAAGGAATGGAGAAATTTTAACAGTTTGGGAATCTGAAAGTAGAAGGATACTGTCCTGGATGTATTGACCTTCCTTGTTCTTTGGCAACTCGGAACTTTTCCTTGTGCAGTTTAAAATACAGCCCACAAAATCCAAAATTCCTGGTATTTTGGTAATAAAATAAGGATTGTGTCTTTTATTTAATTTTTGTAGAGCACCAAGCAAAATGGAATCCTAGTCCCTGACTTGAGCCTGTGCACTGCAGTACTATGGATAATACTTAATAAACAGCTTTTACAAACATACATTCCATTTCTTTTTACAGATTAAGTCTGATGGGATATTTTTATTTGTGGCATAACATGAAAGTCACATGGACCATAAGAGAAAATGCAGAATTATTATTGTTTGGTGATCCATGTTAGAATGAGTGAGTCCTAAGAATTCCTACAGCAGTAACAAATATTTCATTCATTTTTTGGAGTTATTTTTAAAGTTTTTTCCTGTTGCAGTTAAATTGAGATTTTTTTTTGTTATGTACACAAGTGGAGAAAAATATAATCTCTGATTTTTTACCATATTGATTGTTTGGCTTTCAAATCATTCCTTTCATGCAATCTTGTCACCCTTCATTACTTTTAAATAAAATACATCAGTCCTACTTTGTCAGTGAGAGTAAATGTTTTTAAGAGAGATTTCTACTCTGAAAGGTCTGTGTTAAAAAAAAGAAAAAGTAGCAATGGAATTATTTTCCTTTCTCATAGTGATTGTTAGAGTTAAAAGGAAAATATCAGTTTATTTTAATCTAGTAATTTTGCTGTTTCAACATCTGATAACTTTACATACTCTTTTGGCAAATGTGTCCTGTTATTTTACTTTGTGACTTTCAAGTGTGAATATTCACACATATTCACAAAATTAAATTTACAAAAAAGCAATAATGCATTTTGCTGTTACTGTAAATATTACCCATCTACTTTATTAAATTATGGACTAATACCAAGGATTGTTGTTTTGGGTTTGCATTTTTGTGCCCTGAACCTATTTGGTTTATTTTTCCCTTCTATTCTCTTCCCCAAAATGTGCTATAAGCACTCTATGTTTCCAAATACATTTAGTTATATTAGAATTCTCTTGAATTACTGGTTACTTTTGACAGATAAGAATGTAATATCATTGGTTTCTCCTTGGCTTTTCTCCATGTTGGTAGTTTTGAGATTTGGGGTTTTTTTACTGATATATTTTACCCAATCATTTTTATATCAATATGGTATAATGGCTTGTGCACAGAAAGTGCATTACTTAAAACTTAGTGGTGGCAGTTTGTAACGTGAGTAGCCTTTCTGTTTCTTGTGAAATTTGCTCTTCTCCTTTTCTTTGCAGACAAAGAAAAGTATTTTGGGCTTGTAAATTGTCAAGCTGAACAATGTAGCTAAATATTTGAAGCATGATATTGGCAGGGGGTGGTTGAGAGCAACATAAAGCAGTGATTAAGCTTTCCTCGTGTTTGAGTGGTTGGTTGGGTAGTTGGTGGGGGTTTTTTCCTGTGGCTTTTTCCCACCTGAAATGAGAATTATGACCACCAGTTGCTTGCCTTGCTTGGCTGTTGATTCTTACTCTTGAAACCAGCCATGAACCTCACAAGGGCAGTGAGTGACGGTGCTTACGAGGCCAGCCAACATTTTTTATTATTATTGTGTATATCGGCTTCATGCAGAAAGAACCAAATGTGCCAAAATACAATACTACTATGAATGAACTCCTTTTGCAGTTTTAAACACTACCTTAGAGTCTTTAGCTAAGTAGCTTCACATCAAAACTCATTTTAATACTCACTTGTTCTTGCTTCATGGCAAGGATGTATCCCTTCTGCACCTCACATTGGAAACCCACCTGAAGTTTCTACCTCAAAGTTCCATACACAGTGCTCAGCTGTTGTGTATTCTGCCTGTACTAGATATTAAAGGGTGAACTGTGTGCTTCTATTTTCCAGCTTTGTTTCCCTTTTCAATGCACTTGTTACCATGGAACGGGGATGTCTTCCCAGTCCACGTGTTCAGAAAATGTTTGCTGTTCCTCCTGCTTTTCCTTGCTTCTCCCCAGTGGTGGTGAGGAGCACGGAATTGAGCATCTGTATTACACCGAAACCACCAGCAGCACAGACAGCATTTAACAAAAACACAAACAGATTAACCTCTGACAAACGTTTTCTAGGTGTTCTTCTCCTGTGCAGCTATTAAGTGTAGAGGAAAATCAAGTCACTTATGAAGATAACATTAATTTTTGTGTAAAAATAAATAATAAACTGCAAATCTACTATTAAGCTGCTGGAAGTAGCACTCTCTGTCATTTATATTTTGAGCAGTAAATGAGCCTGGTTGAAGTTCATCCAATGACCCTAAAATCTTCTTACTTATTTGTTACCCAAAATAATATGAATTGCACCAGCCGTGACATTCTTTCAGTTTCACTGTTACATCTTTGAGTACAAAAAACTTTACATACAAAGAGAAACTAAGGCCTATGTAGTTTCTACTGAATAGAGGGATTCTACTGGTTTATGGTGGGAATTTTGTTTGGGGCTTTTTGTTTTAAAGCAATTTTATTTGTGCTCCTGTATTTTGTGAAAGACTTTCAATTAAATTTGCTAGATCAGTTTGACAGTACAACTTTATGCTGAATATATCCCCTAATTATCTAGAGGATATTGAGAAAATTATTAAACTGCTGTACTGAATTGTTTGCTATTGGGCTTTTCTTCACAGAGAATCTTGGATATTTGCCATGTTCATTTTCACATCTATTTGATGTCTCCAAAGTTTTCTGAGTATTGTAAGGATTATGTACGGTGTTTTTTAAGTGAAGTTTTCAAAAAATTAATATACATGGTAGATTTTAGAGGAGAGCTACTACACAATGCAAATAGGAGCTATGTTGCTTTGTATATTGACAATTATTTTCTTATATTGTTACTTCTACAAAAATTTTGGAAATGTTTGCTATTCCTACACTTGGTAGTAAGGTATTCCAGTAAGATAAGGTAATTTTTGTTGAGCAGAAGATTCTCAAAATAAGGTGTATCATTCATTTGTTTCACTGGTTTTATATTAGTGTTCTGAGTCTAAAAGATTTACTTTAAGTCTTAAATGACAAATTTTATTTGTATTGGTAAATTACAAAGTTTATTGAGACACAATTTAATAGTGTCCGTCAACAACTGTTTATATTTCCTTTTCTCTAAATGAAAATTTAGATTTCCATTTAAACAATTTGAGGGCCATTTCTGATTAGGGGTTTGGATTTGAGTTTTTCCAGTTACAGTAGTAACCTGTTAGAAATGCAACTTTAAAAAATACAGATAAGAGCTTTGCCTGATTTTTCAAACCGGTGCTGGCTATCAGTAGCTTTGGTGTAGACTTGGAATTTTGCCTGAAGTAGACTATTAAAGATTTATATCTACATATTAACTTGGGAGATCCTGTCATATTGTTATCAGAGATACAGTCTGATAAGCTTGCTAATGTGCAATTTAGATAAAAGTAGAGGAGGTCACAAGAAACATCAGAGAGATCTATCCTGAGAAGAGATGACCAGAATAAGGTAGGCAAAATTTCATGATGTTACATTCAAAATAATCTGTTGAGGAAATAATATGAGTCAGCCATGCTCCTTATGGTAAGGGAATAAAAAGATCTATTTAATAGCTGGTAGTAAATATTTTTAAAAGACCATTCTATTTATTATGGATTCAACATTGACAGTATGGTAATTTTTTTTCTAGAACTCTAATATGAAGCCAATGAAACAAAACAGTAACACATCTTCTGTTGTAGTACTGCATTAAGTCTTTCACCTTATCTCCAAAACATTAGAGTTCACGAGGAAATTAGAATTTATGAGGAAAACAGTTAGAATCAAGAAAAAATATTGTAGGAAGAGGATTAAAGACCAAGGAAAAAGAATACAATGTATGGAGGAAGTAATGCTTAATTATGGCATATAAAATTTCTCCATTTCAGAGAAGATAAAGCAGGATATTTTATAAAGTCTAGAGCAAAGTTCAGGAATCGAAACCCTTGAAAAATTTCAAGTTAAAAATTGTATTTTTCCTCATAATAAAATATAGCCATTCTGGCTCTACTTTTGCCTCAGAAATCTCAATAGCAAGGATTTTAACACTCTTCAGAAGAACTAATACTTCTATAGGTAAGAACAGCCAGTGACAGTACGCATAATTATTATCATTAGTCTGATCCAACACAGCCTTGCTATGCTGCTGGCTTTAAGTGTTTCCTTGTAGTGTTGTTTGACTTAGTTTAAGCTATAAAGTATTTTTATTTTTATACAGTTGCAGTATCTGCTTTCCCTAAAACAGCAACAATGTAGTGCAAGTAGTACCAATATTTGCACTTACAGTAAAGATTCAGTGTTGTTAGCATTGAGCCATTTGGCTGGCAGTGTCCACTTAGTGCAGCATATGTGATTTGTCAGTCATCCATGAAACTCACATCACTGAGATTCCGACCTCCATTTATTGTTCAGTCTTCTGAGAAAACGCTGATCCAGATTTCTCAATACTTTGTATTCCTCTACAGCATCTACTTGGTGCCTTGAAAGGATTATTTAATATT
The DNA here is from genome assembly GCF_047495875.1 of Pithys albifrons albifrons. NCBI lineage: Eukaryota > Metazoa > Chordata > Aves > Passeriformes > Thamnophilidae > Pithys > Pithys albifrons. Next base: position 31,623,127 of record NC_092459.1, read on the forward strand.
TTTCAGTTTGCTCAGTAAACTGTTGAAGGGTTTTGTTGTGCCAGGTAGGCGTGATGGACCAACTGAGGTACAAATCGTGGAAGGTAATTGCCGATAACTGAATCAATGTCTTGATTTTTCAGGTTTTATAGTACCAGACAAGAAGTGTGATTAGACCACAAATGATCCTTGCGTACATGTGATGCTGGTTACATTTTTTGTTTGCTTCCTTGTTTTTAACCTCATACCAATTTAAGATGGAGACTGGCACTTTTCCCAGGTAAGGCCCTACCAGAGGATTAAAAGATTGTGATCATTCTAGATCAATTAATGAGTAGATTTTTCATATGCAGTGGAGAAGGTTGTTTAAGAGAGGCTAAGAAGAACCCTCCTTTGAGGACATTTACCCAGGAGGCTCAGTCTCTTCTGAGGTACAGAATTACTGATTTCTCTTCCCTGGAAGAATTTAAACTGAAGTTGGATCCTCCTGAACACCAGAGCAGCTTAAAACTGCACAACCCCACTTCGGTTAGGACCTAGTTTGGTAAGTGTGCTCTGAAAATGATCCATGTCTAGGGTGCACAAGCAAGACAAGCAGAAGACTTGCAGATTGTGAACTAGATGGAGCAGGCAGTGTTGGGCACACTGAGAAGTGTTTTAGACACTCAGAAGCTTTTACTGTTGAAGAATTCAGTATCTACACTTTGAGTGGTAAAATAATGTAAAGATTATTTTACAGTTAGACTGTTACATGCTTTATCACCTCATCATTGATGGGTGTTCTTGCAACAAACTCTGTAGGATTAGCATGCTAGTAGTTCCTGCATGTATGAATTTTATTAAAGATCCAACGACTAAGATTGAATAAAAAAGGAATTGATCTTTCAGCATCAAGTTTGATTACTACTAACTGCCACTTGGCAGGCCCCTAAATTTTACATATATATATTTATATATAAAATAAATAAAGCACCAAGTAACACTAAAAGGCAATCAACTAATGTAAAGAAACATGTCATATGAAGACCAGATTAAGCAGTTGAAGAAATACAGAGATATTTAGTTTTAACATAGCTCTAATTTCAGAGTTGGTTATTCTGGTTAAATTAAAGCTTTGTTTATTTAGTCTCCTTCTATAATTTTTTTGTGTATATATTTGAAAGTGCTTTCTTCAAATCTGCATAGCAGCTGCTGACAATTTTAACAACATGCCACTTACGGTGCATCCCAGATTTCACCAGATAAAGTCTATCTCTGAAATGTGTTGTTGCCATATATTCCCAATCCTGATTTTTTTATTTGAAATGTTTCAGCAGCCAGCATCCTTACATTTTTGTCCTCGCTTCAAGAGTGATGTATATGCCTCTCAGGTGGTTCACTGTTGGATGTTTCTAATAGCATAGGACTCCATAAGAGGGCAGGTCATGGCATATTGGCACACAACAAAAGTTTGAACTCCAGTAAACAAAAGGTAAGGCATCCTTGCTGCGGTATCCCTCAGTTTTGAATTCTACCCATACTAGTAATCTGAAGAGCACTACTGCCCACTTGATTTCTGGCCACTTGCTCATGCCAATGACCATATCCATATTACTCAACTCTTTCAACCATAAAAACAGGACAGCTGCATCTGCACTGTCAGCTGTGCCTGAGCTACCCCCTGAACCGTGCCAAAGGTTGCTTGGGAGACTGCTGCTTGTCCTAGACCTCGTGCAGGGACTCTGCTGACAACAGTGTAAGCTGTGGGTTCCAAGTCTGCAGCTCTGTGCCCTGACACCTTCTGTTTTGCCAGCAGAGACATCCTTTGCAACAAACAAAACCACAGACTGCCACTGTACTTCACTTTTGAAAATGTCTTCTTAGTAAGGTATAGTATGTAAAATAGGCACTACATCCCACAACAATGTCCTTTGCTATGAAGTTCTAGAGGCAGAGATAAATCCTAGTTAGCTTGCAACAAACCCTAAGGTCATTTTTGCTCAGCCTCCAAATTATTTGAGGCTTCATTCTGTCCAGCAAGTAATGAGAAAATGCTGAAATGCTTAAAATGACCACAAAAGCTTCTCAGGGCCACAGTAAAGATCACTGAAGGAGAGTTGATTGGAAAATAAATAGGAAAATACAAGTCTCAAGCTGAGGAGAAGCTGAAAGTAAACAATGTTACATTAAAGGGAAGTAAACAAATTAACAGCTGTTGGGGAAATTCACGATGTATCTGTAACATTGTCACAGTGTTCTGTTCTGCACTGGTAACAACACGCAGTCTGCAGTAGGGGAGAGCTGGTTGCAGTTGCTCCTGACACACCTGTTTAAAAGTGCTTGAGGTATGTCGCAAAGGAGATGCTATGGCATAGAATCATAGACGATCTTGAGATGAAAGGGACCCACAGGGATCACAAAAGTCCAACTTCTGGCCCTGCACAGGACACCCTATGAATCACACCATTTGCTTGAGAGTGCTGTCCAAACGCTTCTTGAACTCTGTCAGGCTTGGTGCTGTGACCACTGCCCTGGGGAGCCTGTTCCAGTGCCCAACCACCCTCTGGGGAAAGAACCTTTTTCTAATACCCAACCTAAACCTTCCCCGACACAACTTCAGGCCATTCCCTCAGGTCCTATCACTGGTCACCACAGAGAAGAGATCAGTGCCTGCCCCTCCTCTTCCCCTCATGAGGAAATTGTAGATTGCAATGAGGTCTCTTTCCTCAGTCTCCTCTTCTCTAGGCTGAACAAGCCAAGTGACCTCAGTGTCACCTTGTATGGCCTCCCCTCTAGATCTCTTTATAGCTCTCCTTTGGACACTAATAGCTTATAACCTTTTTTAAATTGCACTAACTAAACCTGCCCACAATATTCAAGGTGAGGCCATGCCAATGCAGAGCAGAGCGGGACAATCCCCTTCCTCAGCTGGCTGGTGATGCTGTGCCTGATGCCCCCCAGGACACACTTGGCCCTCCTGGCTGCCAGGGCACTGCTGACTCATATTCAACTGGCCATCGACCAGGACCCCCAGATCCCTTTTCCCAGCACTGCTTCCCAGCATCTCATTTTCCAGTCTGTATGAACATCCAGGGTTGCCCCATCCCAGGTACAGAATCTAGCCTCTGTCTATCTTAAATTTTATATTGTTGGTATTTGCTCAGTCCTCTAATTTGTCAAAGACTTTGTCAGATCTTACTGGGAACAGGAAGACTAGTGTATGGAAAGCACAGAAAAGAATCCCTGAACAGCATTTGGGCATAATGCTTCCTGCCATTGTCTGCTTATTTGGGGAAAATATGACTACTGGGGGGAAAGTGGAATGCCCATTTTCAAAAGATAATATATAACTGAGCACTTTACTCACGGTCCAACAATAACATAAAAGGTATCAATCTGCTAAATATGCCAGATGTGCTGTTGTTAAGAGATATATGATACCAAATGCATTGTCTGATTGCTTCATGAATAAAGGGGACAGCCAGTATCTTTCATGCTTGATACAAAACAAGGCTACTGTTATTAGTGATGAACTGAATTGGCCATTGAATTTTGTAAGAATGCAATATTTGTTCTGGTAGCTGCTTTCTACATATTACTTCATGTGCAGTAGATCAATAGACCTAAAGCACCACCCCACCACAAAAAAGTTGAATCCAATGCTAATACCGAAGCATGATGGAAAATGAAGAGTATTAATCATTGTTTTCACCTAAAGAACACAGCATTTAAAAAAATAAGTTTAAACACCCCTGTGATCATGCAAGTGTGAATGGGACAGTGGCTCAAGAGAGGCAAAGACAAGCCCTCAAATGTCAGTTGCTTAAAACATGTGGCAGTGATCCTCCTTCAGTTTCACCGCTGAGCGTGACATCTGCTTGGAAATACGATTTCATTTTTTCTTGGTTTTGGCATACCTTCACAACTATACTCAACTTCTACTGTAATTGGCACTTGCAACTCAATATTTAAAACTGGTTTCATAAACTTCCTATAATCCTAATAGCATGTGTACTAGAAGAGCACTAACCCTCCCTTGTAACCAGTTCCCATTAACCCTAAGCACATCCACAGTCTTTGAATAATTATTGCCAGCTTTCTGATTCACCCCAGTCATGTAAGACAACTAGCTGCCAAAAGTGTCACAACCAAATCTATCCTTATGCAACTGCCTGGAAGTGTGCCCTTTCCGTGCTATTCTGTATTGGAATAATCTGCAGCAGTCACATTGTTCCTTTCAATGAACTACCATGGCACACACCTTGTGAATTCAAGGCCCACACCTCCCCTCTGGCTATCGAGGCCAAGCAACCCTCATCTTGTGTATGACCACTCCATGAACAAGTCTCAAAGCAATAGTAGAGGTGCTATGCTCACAAGGCCTTCCCCTGGCTATCTTCCATCTCACCTCACAGGCTGGTATCTATTGCCACTGAGGTAGATAGCAGACTTCTCAGCAGCCTCTTGATGCCAGACAGACTGCTCAGATGTACCTTACATTTTAACTTTCACTTATTTTAGGAGTAAAGCAGGCAAAGCTTCCTGAAAGACTCTAGAAGTTCATCAGCACAACCAGTAGTTATCCTGCAAGCAGAATTTGGCATCAATGATACAGGCAGCACAAATGATACTTGTGTGCAAAAATGCCCTCAAAGAAGTAGGAAAAAACCCCTTAAATTACAAGATTTACCAGAAATGTATTCCAGAGGGAACAAAACAAAAACAATGTACCTTCAGTAACTGGATTGTTGATAAAGGAAACTAAGGGGGAAAAAATCAATCTAGTGACATTCAAGGCTTCCTTACACATGCAAAGAATTGTTCTATTTCTTTCCTGCACCTATTCCTAGAAAAAGATTTCTCCTGTGTTGTGCAAGACCTCTTCCTCCACACCCACCCATCCAGATGACATGATCTGACTACTTCCCCTCCTGCCATGCTCAGCTCTGCCCCCTACTCACCCCAGACTGTGTTCCACAGACCATCATTGCTGTGCAATCACTGCAGAGGATTCACACATCGCACCTGCACTCGGCCACCACTTCCACTTAGGAACTTGTTTCCAAGCTCATTCTGGGACAACCCACAGCTGCTGCAGAAGCAACACTCCACACTGTTAGGAATAACATGCAGTCCTCTATAAAAAGACTATGAACAAAATCACAAAAATTTTTCCAGTACCGCTGTTCCCTTCTTATCCTCAATTATTCTCAATGCAACAGACATAGATACATGACATGCTTCATCTCCAATACCTATGAACCCGTTCATGGTAAGAATTCACCATCTTCCACCTTCTTACAGAATATATCTGATATATGCATATATATACATATATAACATCAGAAACTAGGAGGAGTTTGGTTTGATTTTTAGAAATTAGATCTTAAACTTTTTTCTTCTAAAGAAAGCTTGAAATGGCCTTCCAGCTTCTTCTCAGGATGAGACAAAAGTTCTTGTTCTACAACCTTTATTTTGCAAGGAACTACAGTAACATATTAATTTTAGAAATAGACTGAGGACTTCAACAAGATCACTCTTTCCAGTCACCACATTGTCATCTTAAATTATATTGCTTTCAATTAAATTGTTCATTATTTGAAGATTCCTATCAGACAGCTTAGTATCTGAAATTGCCCAGCATAAATTCAGTTTTTATGGGCTCCAAGCCTGAAATTTATTTCCAAATGAGAATCAAAACAGTGATAAAGCAGTTTCTACCAGTTATACTACTGTAACATAAAGACAGTACTGAAATTAAACACAATGGCCTTACAAACTCAAGTTTATTTTTTAAGCATGAATTTAAACTACTAGCTTTATCCTTATCTTAGCAGGTATGCAAATATGATTTTCCATTCATATTTGGAAGGAGAGATGAATTAGTACCAATAAACAAATTTTAAATGTACTATTATTTGAGTCATTTTTCACCAGCACTCATTTATAGCCATTTTGAAGGTGCTAATGAAGAGTATTTTGCTGTATGAGCCAAACATTTGGTAGTCTCTGCTTGTTACAAACTATTTTGTTGCTAATACTATGGCTCACCACAAAGCAAGTAATGTATCAAAACAGTTTACTTCTCATATTGTTCATTTTCTATAGGAAAACCATTACCTATTTCATTCTGGTCTATTATAAATTCAGAACTGGACATTCTAGAAGGCAGTTGCTGCCCATTTGGTTATAACTAGACAAATAACAGCTTTATGGCAAGTTCAGTTTCCAAATAAAGCAAAAAAGTATGTTTATTACAGAGAACAGCAGTAGAAAATTCTTGCCTTTACCAAAAATAATGGCACTGAACATTCTCTTACATCTCCTGACCATTATGTACACAGCCATTTAACCAGCAATGAAAGTAGTCTTCACTTTTTACTACAAATAAAAGATAATAAAGTCTAAGCCAGGAGGATGACAGAATTCTTGCTATACTGAATTTGTTTATTAACAGTCTTCTATATATTTTTGTGCTTTGATTCATATATAGAAGTTAACTGTCTTATTTAATATAAACAGATGTAGTGGGCTAAATTGCTGCTTTAAATCTGATACCAGCCCGTGGCCCAGCACTATGCCAGATACAATGTACCAGTGAAAGTACAGGTCCAGTAAGGCAGACAGGTCAAAAGCAATTAATTGAGAAGATACATAGGCTCCCATTTCAGATTATGTTCCTCTCTGTCATCTGATGACACCTTACCTTTGTGGAATACCAAACAGCCACTTGTTACTCAGTTCATAATTCCTTAGGGTTATATAATTTTTTTATCATTTCAGTAGAAATTTAATCAACAGTGTGATTGTTGAGGCTTGGTATTGTGATGTATACCTTAGGTTGTAGGACTGCTTTGACTTTAAACAATGTAATCCCTTGAACACTTAAGTGATCTTGTTTTTCCCTTCTAAAGCTACATTAAAAAACCAATCATATGATATACAAAATCCCAACACAAACCCCAAACCAAACCAAGCAAAAAACTCCACCCCCTTTTCCTATTCTGCTAGAAATTTACCTTACACATTATTTATTCCAAGAAAGGATCTTGATTTTCTTGCTAGTTCTTTTCCTTTTCCCTTACTTTTTGCAGTCATGAACTGACTAAATAACTCTCGAATTTTCAAGAGTTGAGCAAAATGTACTAAACCAATTTTCACTGTTCATTAGCACAAGGGTTAACTTTCCATTAGCACTCCCATTAAATGCTTGCATCTGATCTGCAGTTCTCCATTCAGAAAAAGCCGCCTTTGCCATTTGAAGAGACAAAATACTGTGTGTAACCTTGTGCTGACATATGCAATTAGCCCAAGGTCAGTCAAGGATAGGGAACTAGCAGAAATGTGACAACCAAAAGAAATTACACAGAGCTAAGGGAGGGGGAATCTTTAACTACTCAAGAGTAACATTTTTTGATCACTCATTAAGTCTTGTTTCTGATGTACCTGCCTTCTTTAAAACATAAAAAAGTGGTCTATCCTTCCCATTTTTTTAATGTACCTTGAATTACCCATCTGTTACATCCCTCAAAGGACAAATACCACTTTCAGGGATTTCTCCAAACCTTGTGTTCCAGTGTGCAGCAGCCAGACATTAAATACTGATGATGCAAGCTTCTTAATGGCAAAGATGCAGTGCCTGACACTTTTAAATGCCACTTCAAAACTAAAATACTTACATACTTCCTGAAGGTGCTCTGTGATTCACCAGCTGCCCATACAGACTCTTGCTACATACATTTGAATGCATGACCATTTTAAAAACTGTGTTCTAGAACATGATACAATGCTTTGAAGATTTCTGAGAACTTGACATGTAGAGAAAAAACATAGGAAGGCAACACATTTACAAAACACTTTTTAGAAACCAGAAATATTAAGTGAATCAGCAGGAAGGTGTGTTTCACTACACTTCAACCAAGTGGATCTTCTGTTGTTAAGTGTGTTTTAACAGAATTCTGGTATCTCCTAATCTGCTTGAGACAACAGAAAACTTTTGTGCCAAAATTACTAGGTCAGGATATTGTGTCATTAGTTTATGGAACCAACTTTTGCCCATCTTTTAGGAATTTAGTCAAAGGTGCTCTCCTCAAATAAACTAGTCCAGAGAATTGTGTCTTCTGATGCTCATGCCCACTTCAAGAACTCCACCTGTCTAGACAGGATGACTCAACTAATCTCTTGATGATCCAAACAAAATGATCAGAGTATATACACATACAGAGCAATGAAACAACCATAAACTGACAAATCCTTAGAAATAGCACCTCAATGATTCTGTGGAACAGTTCAGATGGTTCAACTTCCTATGACTGTAGTTTCTAAAAATTAACAGACTTTCAACAGGGTCCATTGGAAAGCAAATCAGAAGTACTGTGCAGGACTACTAAATACATATCACTGACTAATATTAAGGACTTCCCTTCTCATTGGCTACAATTTTTGTTACAGCCCTCTGCCTTTGATCACCAAAAGCAGAGAATTACATTACATTTTCTTCCAAAACTAAGTTTATGCTGCAGAGAACAGTCTCCTCTTCTATGGGCATAGCAAGCCTATCGAAAAAAACACGTAAATGACATTTATCTCAATGCAGGTCTTAATTCTTATTCTAGCTAACATATAGGGGTTTGGTAATGAAGCTTCACTTTTTAAGTGTAGATATGCTTGGCTCCTTTTCAGTTTTAATTAAAAAAGGCAACAGAAGATTTCTTCCCAAAGAATAAATAGAACACTGGATCAGGCAACAGTCATTTATTTATTGATTTAAACAAGCAAAAGGTATCCTCAGACATAATGGCTACTTGAGCAATACAAATCAATGCAACTGAAGAACAGGGAACATCTTTTCTTTGACCCCTCCCATCCCAGAAGTAACAATAGAAATACCAGGGCCCCTAGAGAAAAGAGAAGGAGAAAAATTGTAAAAGGTGCTTAGAACGAGCTGCAGAGTTGAAACATGGACACTCAAAATCATTAGCTAATCTACCACATCACCACAATCACCTCAAAAATAACTTCCATTGTTCCATTTCTACCAGGTACCAAATATATAGCACTGTTTAACAGCAATTTCAATGTATTAACAACTGTTCTCAGCTGAAGCAGAACAGTAATTACTATTTATCTTAAATTTGAGGCTCCAGATAGAAAGAAAGGCTTCCAAAGAGTACAATCCAAGTTAAGAAAAGGAGAGTGGGAGAGAAACACAGCTACTTTTAAATTACTGTACGTCTATACCAAGCAAGCAATTAATTCTGTATTGGCAGCTCATTACAGACACAATATCCTGACAGAGTATGGCAACTCTACTCACCCTGTGACAGTGTACCTGATGAATGCATCTATGAAGAATGTAACTGTAAATCCCTTAAGTTGTGGGCCACTGAAAATCCCAGTTTGCTACTCCTGTGTGGGTGGTTTTTAATGAGACACAAGCGATAAAAGCAAACAGACTGCATGCAAAACAACTGTTACTAAATCATTTAGTCTTCCTTGTAACAGTCAAAGATATGAGTAAGGCATTCCTCAGATTCAGAGAAAACATTAGGAGGCTGTAGTTTTGCAGGCAAGGAGACCTTTTATTTTAATCCATTAAAAGAACCCAAAATAGTCAGCAGGTGGCCACATCTATCCATGTTTCATTAAAATCACATAAACCCTAAGTACAAAAGCACCACTGATTATTGCTCTAGAAAAACTGCATGAAAAATTCAAATACGCACAGTAAAAACATCACCATATGCACAAGACTTAATTTCTTAAAGCAAGTGTATGGAATGCTGATCCAATTTTACACATACCTTGCAATATTAAGTTGATATTTATATTACTTGGCAACAACAGGGATTTCTAAAAGCACTGTTATGAGAAGGGAAATGTTCATATACAGTTTAATATGTCAACTATCATAGTCCTAAAAAAATTAGCATTTACAAAATACTTGATAAAAATATCTTTTAAAAGTTGTCCAAGAGGTACATAAAATGAACCCAAAATTTTCATGATATTTCATTCATTCTTGTCACCTACAGATTCAGTTTTCTGAGCCTGTGGAAAAGAAAGAAAGAAATTAAATTACTAAGCTAAATTGCCATTTTGTATCTAAGTACCCAAACTATCCTTATGTCTTACTTGCAACAGCTCAATTTCAAACCTTTGTCCACATGATATTTATGCAACCAGAACAGGGACAGTCACACCCTTTTCTTAACTTATTGGTCCCAGCTTTTCAAAAGCAATACAAGCCTTACCTGTCAGCTTCCATGGTTCACACTGAAAAGCACCACACTACCACCTGTTCCTATTCACTGCACACATGCTGAATGCTCTACCGCACCCTTAACTTTCACTGTTTCAATCTGCCCTTTTACTGACAGTGTGCTGGGTGGGGCACCTCTGGATGTTGAAACACTAAGAGTTGAGCGAGAGATGCGAATCTGCAATAACATTATGGGCAATAAAAAGAAACATTATGAACATGCTAGCAATGTCTGAAAGGCTGAATAATTAAAAAACACTGATTCAGTCAGCAGGAGGTATGTGTGGAAAGTACCTCTTCAGCTTTATTTTCACCATTTTCAGATGGTGTAGTACCTTCCTTTGCAGCTTCTTGCTTTTCATCCTTCTTCCCTTTAGCACCTTTGCTGGCCTTTGTTCCAGGTTCCTTCTGTCAAAATAAAAACATGGGCAAAGACGTTGTATCAGTAGTCAGAACCGTACACCTGTATCAAAAAAACTTCTACATGAACTAAACAGCAAATCTTGGCAAGCTGTGTGTGCTGGATTGAAACAGAAAATCAGCTAAAGGCTACCTGGAAAATGTAAATCCACATAAGTTATAGAGAGACTCTCAACATTTCTAGAAAATGGTGGTGTTTGTTTCTTTACTGTTACTGCTTATTTTTACAGGGATACAAACCCACATCAGACTACTTTAGTATTACTGAGCTGTAGCATACAAAGGTACATATAAGATATCTGTGTGAATAAATCCAATTACAGTATACTGAAAGCTTATTCAGCCAAGCACAAACACCACACTTTGTGTAACAGCACTACACTTCTGATTAACATGAAATATTAAATTACATTTTAAAAATTAAGCTTTTTGGTTGGTTGTCCTTTTGTTACTTTGATAACATCTGTGATGGTCACTCCATGTCACTGAAAGAACCAACCAACACACTAAGAAGGCAAACACTGATAAAATTCCATCTGCAGCAACACAAAGCAGAGAATTTATCAAAAGCAACATTCTAACAGCTATAATTTCACTTGCAGATCTGCTCTTAAATAATTCTTATGTTGAAGTCTACTATTTCTCACAAATCCTTGTTCTACATACCTATTTATGTTTGCAGTCTAAAGGTTAGTAAAGACATAGGTTAAGGATTTAAAGTGCAATGGGATAAAAATTTAAATGGTACTGCATTTAATATTTTACATTAGTATTTAAAGTATTTCTGATAAACACTGGAGATCTTTCATGCAATCATTTGCTCCAAATTCTCCATGCAAAAGAGCGATAGTAGCCATGAGCATGGATACTAAGGTCTGTCTCCCTTCATTAACTTTCTCCATCAACCCCCATTCAGGACTGGGGCAGTGAGGAGGGAATGCCAGTAATTCTAGTTTCAGGACAGCCTGAATTACTTTTCCCACCCCTCAGCTTCGATGTGACATGGCAGCTGTGGGGCTTAATTTGGAAGCCTATTGGTGCTATCAGCATAGTCCTAACTGATCACCTACAAAAGAGGAAGCTAAAGAGTTGCCTTAGTAAATTCATAAAGTGCAAGCTTTTAAAGCCAAAAATTATCTCAAATCTGTACCACGTTTGGTTGTTTACTAGTAGGTTCAGAGTACACATTTGCTGTTTACTCTTTAGGACACCAAGATTAATATACTCCTTAAAATGTGATCCAGTTAGACTTTGAATAAAAAAGATTTATCATATTAAAAAGTTAGAGTAATATTGTAAAGGATTCGAGTCACTTGAAATGAGTTTCAAATGTCTCTCATGCAAATTAGACTGAGTCTGTAACACTGAGATCACCTCACATGTATGTGAAGCTATGGAAGCTACCACAATTCCCTTCTTTATTAATACTCTTTCTAAGAGTGGAGCAGGATGGACTCACTAGTAATTTCAACTGATAAATCATGAAGTGTTCGAAGTCAGAGTTTCACTTTTACACACAGACTTTGTATCCTGGTACTTGCCCAACCGAGATGCCAATAAAAGGACTTGAAAAATATAAGTGTGAGGAGTGCTAGACTCAGTGTCCAGCATATGGGTGGTTTGTTTTTCTTCCAATAAAGCAATTATTCTCATTTAACATCCCTCTGAGGCACAAATAAATCTACAGTTTCTAAAGTACATGATTTATATGCAGAAAACCTGAAAAGGTATTTCAAACACTAATAGGATTTTAATTTGACTGTAACTGGCCCAGAAAATCCAAACTATTCAGTTTAAATATATTTAATTTCACCTTTAATTATAACAGTGCATTCTCAGCAACAGCCAGGCTTCGAGAACAGATAAGAGTTTCTCACTAAAAAATGAAGTATTGCCCCTCTAGACAAGGGAACAGGATGGTACTGAGTAATCTCAGATTCTGTTGTAGCAATTGCTGGGTCTCAGGCAGAGCTTACTCAACCAAACCTGTACTTTTCAGGAAAGGTGTAGGAAAGGTAAAAAATCTTCTTAAACTAGTCATTCACTACAAACTAACATGGTCTGCATATCAAACAGGCAAGACATTTTCTCTGGGCCAGTAATGAGGCCAGGAAGGGGTGGAACAAAAAGAAAAGAATGATCTAATCTGTGGGGTTTTTTCCAGGGAGGTGGGGGCAGGGAGCTGCAGAGAGGGCAAGGGACCCCAAGCCTCAAAAAAATGCTGTAAATTGAACTGTTTGCAATGCAAAGGAGGAGGATACTTGCTTATGATTGGCTACAGTGATGGTAATTAAAAAGGAGTATTTACCTTTGTTGTTTTCCTTGGTTTGGGTTCAGGTTTTGGTGGAGCAGGTTTCTATAAAACATTTTTAGTTGCACAACATGTTAGACACATTACCAGATGCCAGTCAGCCACTTCCACGCCCTGCCTGTCCCCACCCCACACCTTCCTTTACTTCCAGCTCATCACAGGCATCTAGAAAAAGCCTGAAAAGCCTTTATGCATGAACACACCTCCTTTCTATACACACCTGTTTGCATTAGCTCTCTCATCTAGAAATGAAAGTAATTTGGGGGTCATTTTAAGAATAAAACATGGAAATTAGTAGTAACTATTAAAAAAGAAAATGACCACCAAAACATCAGCTATGTCCTAATAGAGAAGAGGAACTAAACCCAAATATTAGCAATGGCATCAAACGAAGTCCTTGAAATACAACTCTTTCTCCTTCCCAGAGAAGTAGCTGCATTTCCACAACTAACATCAGCCTGCAAAATGATACAAAGTCAAGGGTGCACCTAACAGACAATGTTGCACTGAGGTGGGGAAATACATCTTTCATCAGAATAACCTGAAAACCTGAAACCAAGAAAACACAGGTAACTTCAGGTCTACGATTCTTAAACATCCCTCAACAAGAATAAAAATTGAATCAAGGAAAATGTAACAAACCTGTTTGGCCTGAGAAACCATATGTGCCTAGAAAAGAATATACCAAGAGCTGCTACACATACTTACAGCTGACAGTCTTGCTGATCGCCTTGTGGGCTACAGGAAAAAAAAAGATAAAAGCATTTTCACAGGCTTACAGCAAAACGTATCCAAAGCAACATAATATCAGTCATTTCAGGGGGACAGCATAAAATATGCCTCTACCAAAATATATGTCTATTGCTATGCACAATTTGCACCTCCTCACTTTGGACACTCAAAATTTTAAAGGGACAAAGGGATGTTAAAATTAGAAATAGAAGTTGTTCAGGAATTATAACATCTAAATCTCCTTACAGTCAAATACTTCACACACACATCTTTTTACAGGTACTTCTGAGTCCCTTTCTGCTCTATAAAAGGTTCATAAATAGCTTGACTACCTCTGCACAGGACTCTAAACCCCTCTCATATATATTTAGAATTATGTTTCTATAATCTTGCAGATGTTACTTGTAATAGTGGGTACAAACACCATCTGATTAACAGCTGAATAAAGTTAACGTCCTTCTCTGGAGGCCATTAGAGTGTTAAACTTTCAAAACATGAAACTAAGTCCTTCCACTTCCTCAGTTGCCTACACACTCACTGTAAGACCAGGTGCATAAAGACAGTGGCAGGATGTTATTTCCTCTATTATTTCCTCTATTTCCCCCTCTATTTAAACATAGTTCTGAAAAGGAAAGAATCAAGCCAGATATTCTGTTTCTCTCCAGCTTGGTTATTAAACTGAGTTAAAGTTTGGTCTATGTCATAAAACTGAAATCACACCTGTAGCCAAAATCAAGGGACAACTCAACTGCAACAAGTATCTAACATAACACAGCTTAAAAAATTAATCAAGAAAATCTTAATTGCATTTAAGCTGAGCTGCAAAAATATGGCTCCACACACCCTGCAACAGGAAAAACTATTGTTCATATCTGAAGAATGCGGCACTTTGTATTCATTGGAGCCATTTAAGTATTCTTACTGGAAGGCAGTAGTGAATACTTCAAATCCGCATCAAGCAAAATAGAAGTTTCATCAAAAAATACCTGAAGAGATTTTCCAGCTATGAAATACTTATGCATCATCAACAACAAAAAGGTAAACCTCTATTTTCTTGGCAATTTAGCATATCAACTGCCAGTTAACCAGCCTAGAATTATTTTATAACAGGTTAAACAAAGCATTTCAGTTGGTCAGGTAATGAAAGAACTCTGGGTGCAAGGTACTACCTTTTACAAATCTGCTTTCTTAACCAATGATTCCTATCCCTCAGCTTTTAGGAACTGAAATGCTTTGTTAGCACCTACTTTTTAAAGGATAATATGTTGGTTGGTTTAGATAGTTTACAATTCTCCCCCATATCTCCCAGCTGTTCCTGTTCCAAGACTAGTTTCATAGCAGGCTTGTTTGCCCTAAGAAAGTCAGCATAAACCATAAGGTCTTAAAAAAGCCTGGCAGCTAAGTAATTTTAATTCTCATTTGAAGTTTGTATTTATTTTGTGTTATCTGATTATAAGGAAGGAACTAGAGCCAAGTCAGCAAAGATCACATTTTAACATTCTTTGGGAACTTTTGTCCCCCTCCA
This sequence comes from Pithys albifrons albifrons, assembly GCF_047495875.1. Classification (NCBI taxonomy): domain Eukaryota; kingdom Metazoa; phylum Chordata; class Aves; order Passeriformes; family Thamnophilidae; genus Pithys; species Pithys albifrons. The sequence continues at coordinate 31,638,334 of NC_092459.1, forward strand.
AACAGCCATACTAACCCAGAAACCAGCAGTTCCCCCAACAGTCTGTTTGACACTGGCAAACATCGACAGAAAAAGTCTATGAAAAGGAGGAGGCGGAACAACACTGTGCACTCTCCTACTGCACCAGCTTTTGGCAATCTAAAGTTGCCAACATTCCAGCCTGGATAGCAGATATACATCACATGTTTAAATAGTCCCTAAGGGTTATTTCCTCCATAAATCTGTCTAATAAACTAGTACTCATTTACACTTTTAGTTTGCATGACATCTTGTGGCAGTGAGTTCCATAGTGGGATTAGGTTCTGTGTGGAAAAGAAAAAGCAAAACCTTACTCCTCTGTTGTCTTTCCATTAAACATCTTGCCTCTTACTTTCATTAAATTCTTCTTGTTTACAGGTTTCATAAGTAGCCACTTCCTAATTGCCTTTCTCTGTGTTACTAATAATTTTACCACAATTCCATTACATAAAAAACTAAGAATCCTAGAAAAACTGTGTTGTTTGGTTTTGTAGTTTTGATTGTTTGCCTTTTTTTAAAAGCCACTCTGCATTCTCTATTTGTCCCACTGTACTTGGTATCCTTTTAATTTTATCATGGCCTCTCTCAGGAGAACTTCATTTAGTAGTCCCACATCTGAGAATGCAACAAATTCATCTTGTGATATGCTGATGCTTATTCTGTCTGCTAGTATTTTTTCCTATGTTCTAGTTACTTTCTATTTAGAACTACTGACATTTTCTAATTTTCTAGTAACTACTCATTGTGATTTTACAATCTCTCCCCTGATTAACCGCTGATTTGGTGACCACCACTAACTAAGTCTTCCCCGCTCTGTCCACATATTAATTTGTATTTCTTCATATTGAATTTCTCTTGATATTTTATTACTTCGTTATTTACCTGTGACACAACAGCCTTCTCAGTCTCTCTCACTTCTGACCACTCTGATACTTTTTTGTAAAAACTTCAGCAAACTTTGTCATTTCTCTAGTACCTTTTCTCCTAGAGATCATTAATGAATATATTCAGCAGCACAAGTCCAAACACAAATCTTTGCAATACTCCACTGATAAATCTCCATTATGAAAATTAACTACTATTTCTCCATTCTCTTCTCAAAAGTTTTTATGTTACAAATTCTTAGGAAGATCTTTCATTTAATCCATGGCAGCTTAGTTTCTTTAAGAACCCGCTTGGGGAGGCTTACAAAAAATGTTCTTTACAAGCAAGTAAACTATAGAGCACACCAATAGTTTACTTGCTATTTCTGTGTTCAAATATGCTTCAAGATTTACAAGCACAGCAATTAATTGTTAATTCACTTGAATATTCAATCATTCTTTTTAAGGTTCTGCTTTAACTTTGTCTGCCACAAAAGATAACCTAAGAAAAATTCTTGTAATTCTCTACCTCTTTTTTAAATTCATGTTACAGGCTGTGACAAACAAACCAGCAAACCTTACATAGACATCAACGTATCACCACCTGTCCCCTTGCTTCTCTGACAGAATTTACCATGTCTTTAGAACAAATTCAGTCAAAGAAACTACACAAATGCATCAGCTGCTCCAGTTTAGAGTCTGGTATCTTAACTGAAGACATCCTTCCACCAGTCACTTAAGCTTAGTTTTGAAGCAGACTGGCTGAGGTGTGTGCACTAGCCCACTTCTGCCAACCCACTAGAGACAGAGCAACAGTTCCAGGCAGTAACACTCTACACTATTGCCACAAGATCCACCAGATTTTGTCTATCAAAGCCCCAAATGTTTCTGAAATTTATTTGGTGCACTAAAAAGTTGTATAAATCCTCAGTACGTCCAAAACACAATATGTCAGATAGGGTATAAATGTGGTTTACTGTCATTATTCCCACTAAAAACACCTCAGCAAAAGTGCCAGAGAAATGTATAATCTTCTGATAAGCAAGACTGCAGGTATGCAGTTAAATAATTCCATGTCAAAATAAATTTAAAAATATATATATATATGTATACTTGCCTCTTGTTTAGTTACTTTTGCTGCATCCTTGCCTTCAGCATCCTCTGGAGACTGAAAGAAAATATTCAGTGTTTTTATTATAGACTTAACGGCATCCAGGCAACAGCAAAACAGATTATGGTGGAGACTTTTCTTTCTATATATTACAACAATCTAAAAGAGCCTGACAAGTTTGCATTAGTATTTACAAGTAGCATGGTACCAAAACTAGTCTAGATTTTCCAAGCAAGAACCTGAGGACTGAACACCACATACATACAGATCACACACCATCCCTCAGTGGGTCCTCTCGACAATTAACTAAAGCATCCACAGGCTCCAGCGGGAGTCCCACATTATCACCTGTTGGTCACACAACACTGAACTGGAAATCTGAGGTCCTATGAGGGCTTTTGAAATCCCCAAGAAATTTAACACATTTCTTCCCAAACGCAAGCTTAACTAGTTATGAGATGTGATGAGATGAACCAAAAAGGCGTGGCATCTCTGAAATGAAAGGTTTCTTCACCTCATTTACTCCTGTTTTGTTTAAGCCTCACTGAGCTGGAAGTTTTAAAAGTATTTTTCCCTCATAACTCATCTCCCCCATCAGAATTGCAAAAATGAGTAGAACACTGACACACTGACAGGAAAACTAGTGACAAACATGTTTCTTCTGAAGAACAAAGTATCAACCTGAACACTTCAACATTAGCCTTCCAGAGGTACTAGAGAAAGATTAGTTAAATTACAGGCAATAGGGAACAGGTGAAATCAAGCTTCTGTCTTTTGTTTACAGTTCAAGATATATTACTTCACATACAATTCAAAACACATTACTTCACCTTTAGCAAATGACTGGGTTTCCCCCTAGGAGCCAGTGATTCGCGGGTAAAGAGCAAGGAGCAGCAGTTAGAGAACTACAAGAACGGCACATGTTTCAAAAAGGCATTTCACAGGCAGCAGAGAAGGCAATTCGTTTGCTGGTTAGTTTTTCAATCAGTAAGGAAGCAGGCTAGTTATCTTGTCCCAGGTCTCTCCATTTCAGTCTTAACCTAAACTTCCTCACAGATTTTGAGGCAGTGTCAGTTACAGGAATTTGGAGGAATGTCTCAGTTACAGTTATGGTTTGGAGCAGAGCAAAGTACCGGGTAGTCTGCAGCAGTGACCACTGCCTTCCCCTGGCACTGGGCTCTATCATACTTACAGAAAGACATCCCCCCAACAGGGAACAAAATGTGCCTTTGTTATTATGTGCTTTCCCGACAGAAAGGAATCTCACCACAAGAGCAGCTGCTTTAAAAAAAGCCGAGAACTGATCATCTAAGTGGCTTGAAAACAGCAGGAAGTTAAACAGCATCGCACAGCGCAGAGCAACTCAGAATAGCAACAGTCAGGCATCCAAAATGGAGCCTGACTGTTGCCGGCGCTGCTGCAGCTTCACCAGCCACGTTTGCATCTCCGAAAGCCTTTCAGTTTGTTACTAAAGAGTTGCTCCAGCTCGATGGTCTGATGCTGGGAGTATCAAAAGTCATGAGGAAATCAAAAACAAGTAGTTCCATGTTAACTGTCAGTAAAAAACACTTGTTTCCTACAACTTCAGCTCACGATACAAGACATGCTCTGGGTATAGCTTTTCTGTAGGCCATGAATTTATAACGTGTTTTCTTCCATAAGAATTTTCTCATGTCTTAGAAACTTGTGCTGCACCCTTTCCCTGAGAGGGAACTCAAATAGCATCCTTCATGTCCTGGGCACCTGTTTATATAGAAGTTCTCTGAGATTTTATGATCTTGTGCTCGCAGTGGACAAGAGACTTAAGACCTACAGTGGCAGGGACAGAAAGACAGCATGATTCCTTTCCTTTGGAAGGCAAGCTAAAAACTCATCATAAACTAAATGGAAGTGACTAACACTCCACAATCAGACTATTTTAGCCTGCTTCACTTCAAGGAATCACAGAGCTTTGAGACAGGGATAAATTACCCCAAGATGGCACTGCCACATACCAATAGCCTTGCAGGAATTGTCCAGGAGCAAACTCTCAGTCTGCAACACTGCACAGTTAACACACAGTAATTTTCTTTTTAGTAGCAATGAATGAGAAGTCTCCTACATTTCTGACAGACAGGGCAGTCTGATTTTAGATGTCAATACTACTGCTTGACAACATATGAAAAGAAACTGCTCATGAGGCTAACCTCAGGGGGAAAAAATTATATTAAAATAATCTAGGCAACCACAACCTCTGTATACTAACTACTATGATATATTACACAACATTCTTCAATTAAGTTAGCAAATTAATTAGCTCAGCATTCCTTCTCAGGTTAGAAAATTCAGCAGCAATTCCGAAGGCCACAACTTCCTCCATGGAGGGACACGCGCAGAAATAATTTCAGTGGAGGCAATAAGCAGCAAGGGGTCCTGACATGCTCTCATTTCCATTTCAGACCTGCTCCTGCAATCACTACAAGTCCAGGCATTTGGAGGCTGCACTCATCCTCCCAGGGCCTTGGTTCCCCAGGATGCTGGTAGAGCTGGGTGGGAGGCTTGTTATGAGCAAGGTAATTGATCCAGTTGAAAAATAGCCTGCTGCTTAAACAAATGTATAAATATTATAACATATATATACAAATTATAACTACATAGTCTTCCCTGCTCCAGCAGAATCATTTTACTGCGCAAACAATTGTACAGTACAACAGACAAGAATGCAGTGGCATGAGGCAGCTGCAGGCAGCCTGGGATTCCATTTACTCTGTCTATCTATTTCAGCTAATAGACACACTAAGGGGAAAAAAAAGTATGTCAGATACGGCTACAGTGTATTTCTTAAAGGAGAAATAGAAACTTATTTTCCTCTTTGAGTTCTGCTTAGACATTCCACTGAGTCCCAGCAGATGTGGTTCTTCATACCAGTTTCTGCAGTACTTTCTCCTCTCCCTGGAGAATAGAGAGATTTACACAAATGAATCTGTGCCAAGTGCAGTTCTCAAAGAACCCGGAATGCCACAAGCAGAGACTGCACTTCTGTCTGCAGTCACAGGACCAGATACCACCGAAACCTTAGAGTCCTTGTCCCTTACTCTTCCACAGGAACCCCTCCCATGTCTTTTGTCCGACTGACAAACTACTGAAGGACCTCTGGTTTCAAAGCAACCAAATGTCTGAGTAACCCATTCCTTGGCATGTTTTTTCACAGGACATAATCCAAGGGCTCACTGTATTTCACATGACACCCCAGTCACATTAAAATGCACCCTGGATACCGGGCCTTACATTATAAACTGGTCAGGGGCAGGAATGTCCACACTGCAAGTTTTAGGGAGCAAAATCAAAGACCAATACAAGCACTGAATCAATTGTCAAGAGCAGCACTCCAGCCTCAGTAATTTTTCACCTGCACTGCATCATATGCTTGTATTATAAAGTAGCCCCTTTAGGCCTGCTGTGCCTGATATTGTATGGATGCCTACAAGAGACAAGACAAAAAATAAAAAAGCAAATAAGGACACAGATAACAGCAATTTTTTTTCACAGAGGTACACACAAGGAGAGAATATGACTGGCTACCTCTAAATATTCTTTTGACATTTAAACTAATAGCAAGTTTCAGGTGACCATTCATTATGTCATATCTCAATTAGCACTATGCATTGGCAATAAGGTTGTAAATTAAGCTGAAATTAAGCTTTGTAAGATCTGTCACAGCTGCTTAACTTTCAAACCGCAAGATAGGTCTGGAAAGTTGTCTATCAGCATTCAGCTTGGGGTTTTTTTACTATAATTTGCTTTTCCCCCATATCTTTTTAAGAAGAGCATAGAAAATTGTTTTGAGTGGATTGGAAAAAACAAAGGAATATTAATAGATGATAGAGAACATTAAAAAAACCCCAGAAGGAATACTAACATTGAGTTTATTTGTCTATACAGCTCTTGCATTTCATCAGCTGTTAAGTATACATAACAACCAGTGTTTCCACACACCAAGACAATACTGCAATACCAACATCATTACAGAACTGTTAAGCTGAAAACAGGTAACTGTTTTAAGGAAACATTTAATAGAACATACAGGTAAATTTCCTTTTTTTATTGTTCTTAAGGCTGGGTTACCTGGTAGAGATGCACCACAAAAAAACCATAAAGCATCAATTTTTATGATCAAACCCCTGAAATATAAAAAGGATGCAATGAGAGTACAGCAACTCAAAGTAGTGAAGTCATTGATGTCTGTATCCAAAGATACATGTTTAAACTTGCAATGTCCAGCTTCTGGACAAATATTTTGTTTGTACTATAATGAATGGACTGTACTATTAGAAAGGAGCACATTAAAAAGCATGAAGAATAAGAATACACATACAAGAGAAGTAACAGTCAGTAGAAGGTTGGTATAAAATTAAATAGATTGGTCATTCTCTGAAGGATCTTATTACTTGCTGAAACTCAACACCTTGGCTCTGATGGGACAGAAATTAGTCCTTTCATACCCACATAAAAAAAAAAAAAGCAGATGCAAATTTCATTTTAACTACCATGTTAAGCAGGCAGAAAGCCTTAACTGCCCTAGCATATGAGCTTTCTGAACAGCATTTCCTCCCTTTGCAAGCTGTTTGGTTCAGCCATGTCTTTATACACTGTCTGCAAGGGGATTTGCCTGTAGATTTCCTGGCTCACTGTTGCAGCTGCAATTCCCATGATGTAATGCTTTGGTCATTCCTCCAACTACTTTTTTCACCAACCAAAATAAGGTAAAAGCTTGCAAGAAAAACAACTTTGCAAGAAAATATGGTGTATCAAGTCTTAAGTCTTTCAGGGTTTATTGCACTATTTTACTAAAATATTTCCACCACTTATTTCCTTTGGAGTAGAACTCTGCATCAAACTAAATTTAAGTCAATGAATGGTGACCCCAGACGTGCTACATCTTCTAATTATTTATCATCAGAGCAGCTCTGAATTCTGTGCTAGTTCACAAATGCAACTAAAATGCTGATTACTTCTTGGTTTAGATTAATGATGACTACACGTCAACTAATTTAACACCAACCAACTTCCGCAACACCATTCTAACCATTGTTTCCTCATTTAGCTCCCCCAGCAGCTTATCATTAACCTTGGTTTTAACTAGTTCTTTGATCTGTTTTCAGTGGAGAGAACAGTGCTCACTGCCAAGCCAATGCAAATTAACTTTGCAAGTAAAATCAATTCCTTCTAATAAACATTTTAAGAAATAAGGTATTCTTCCTACTATACCCCTTCATTTCTTTTTTCTACCAATATGATCCTGGACAGGTTAAAAAAAAAAAAAGCTTACTGCTGTTCAAAAAACCCAACAAAGTAATTCTGCCAGAGCCATGACAGAAGTACAAAATAAATCTGTTTAGTGGCTGGCTAGATTTCTGTAATACTTATCCAAAATTATCTGTCTTGCTCTTTTTCAAGAAATACGAAGTTGATGTTTTTGTATATACACGTAAATATGCACTTCACAAAAAAAAAACAACCCACCCAAAACAACAACAAAAAAAAACAAAAAAAAAAAAACAAAAAAAAAAAAAAACCAAAAAAACAAACCGATCCCACCCTGCTTAAGTATTTATTCTTTAAATATATAATATTTTAATATTAAGAATTATTACCACAAAATATTATACAATGTCATTTTTAGAATTTAAATCCCTCCATCTTACATCTATTAAAAGCAGAATACTTACTTTTCTAATTCTTTGGGGGAGAATGTCAAGATCATAAAGCTCTGGAACAATGAATGCTACTTAAAGGTTTAAATATAAAGACAAGCATTAATATCATTTGTATTAATATGCAAAATGCATGTTAATAGAGAAAAATCAGGGAAGACACTCCCTGATCAAAGTCTCCATTTTCGCTTAGATGCTCAGGCCAAACAGAGTGACCTGTTGACATGCATTGCATTTTCAAAGAATATATAAGAAAATAAGAAGACAAACAGCCTGGTTATAAAAAAAAAAAAAAATCAGTAGGTTCAGAAAATGCATTTTATTAAATTCCTTAATTCTTGATAGGTGACTTCTGTGAGATTTATGCTCTTCCAGACAAGACAGAAAAGACAGTAACCAAGTTAGGACTGGCGTATTTCTAGATAACCAAAACCAGACACAATAAATGTTTTTCCAGAAGAGGAAATTCCTTCATTTTTGCTATTCCCACTGAAAAGAGGTCAAAGATTGACCAATATAACTGAAAATGCCTTTATATTTGATCGGACATTAAAAAATAAAAATCTCACAATGGTTTTGGCTTCTATTTTTCCTTCCAATTTTCTCTTCCCTGTAGTCAGGTTTTTGAATATGACATCTTCTACCTATAGTAGAGTCAAGAGATCAGAGCAGTTTCTAGATTTAAAAAAAAAAACAACAAAAAAACACCCCCAAACACAACAGCATTGTAATTTAAAATTAGTCAGACAGTTCCCTTTCAGACAGTGAAGTAATCAGCTGCATTTTCAAAAATACAGATCAGCCATGGGAGCAGCAAGCACAGTGAATTTGAAATCGTTCAGTTTCCCCTGAACACCTGAGGTGAAAATTCAGCTAGGTAGTAAGTAAATTATTTTCTCTGTATTTGCTTCACCATTTTACTGCCACCATAAAATAAAAAGGCAGATTCAAAACATATGATAGATGAAATCCAGTCCATAATATTATTTCTCTGACTTTTCAAAGCTGATGACAGTCCTGCAAGTGAGAAGAAGCTGCTCAAATCCTCCACATCTGTGCATGGAGACACTTTTTAAAACCTGGAAGATTAGGTTCCAGAATCTGTATGTAAATAGAATAGATCAGATCTGCAAAATAAAACTAGCACAAAGTACTTCTGAAAAAAAAAATTATCCAAAGATAGAGATTACATTTAGATAACTACTTTCAATAACAACTGATTCCCAAAAACAGCTACCTATGACAAAGAAAAATACTATGAAGGACTGAAAAAATTCCTCTTCTCACAGAGAATGTTACTGTGCTAAAATCACAATAAACTAGAAAAAGGACCCTTGTTGCTGTTGGTTCAACTAACTGGTGCAAGAGAACATCAGACCTTCAAGATGATGATAACAGGCACCAAAATCACAACTGGAACAAAGCCTTAGATACACTCATCTCTGACACTCCAGTGATAATTACAGCCGTGGTTTAACAGGAGTATTGCTCAACTACAACAGCCAGAATGAAGCGCTTCATGGACAACCTAAATGAGCTTCAATAAAGTAAAATGTTTGCAAAAGGGTGCAGGTGGGATAAGGAAGAAACAATGCAGCAGAGATAAAGGATGTCTTCCTATTTCAGACAGAGCACCAACATCTCTCCTCAACTCTGCTTGAGAGGAACAAAACACTGCAGAGGTAAGAATGTTCTTAGACCTCGATTTCCAAGTCTGGGAGCACTCTGTGCTGCTCTTAACTCAGGCAGCACCAGGCCAATGCAGAAAGCCAGGTGGGATGAGCAAACATACACAACCATCCCAACAAAGCTGGTGTTTTTTGGAACATACACAATTCTTTTATGCAGACAGATTCCAACGTTCTTAGGGAACACGGTATTTTATATTTGCAGCTTTCACTGTTACCAAGTACACCCACTCTTTACTATGGGAAGACAGGAGCTGTATCTCCAATTTATAGCAGTAATTAATTGGAAACTGGTAGCTTCCAAAAACATCAAGGGGGAAAAAAACAAAAATAAAAACCAAGCCAGATGCCTCCTCACTCCAGTGCTGCAAGGACACAATTTAAACACCGAGTAGTTCTGATTATTCTAATGAATTAAGGAATATCCCTCTAGAAACTTCAAGTTAGGGACAATCAAATCAAAGATGAATGCCTGTCTACTGCTAAGAAGCATTCTGCCCTTCCCCACCTAATCAGTCCTGCCAAGCCACCCTAACTCTTTGTGTCATGGCAATCTAGATCAGCAGACAGGTCTGGCCAAAAACTACCTCAAACAAGTATAATATGCTACAGGTTAAATCAGAATAAGGAATTAGCATCTGGAATTACTTCTTCTGGCCTGTATATGCCAGCTTGAAATTATCTGTTGAAGTATCATCAGACTGTGAAGGTCCTCTCTGCTAATTCTGCTGACAATAAAATTGGTATAAAAGCATCTTGTTTCTGTGTGCAGCCAGTGCCTCATTCCTACTCCTGCTGCCTTCTAGTAGGTTACCACACATCATTCATTGTGCCATTGTGCAGCATTTCTAACTTGGACCAGTAAAATGATCCAGGCTTTAAAAAAAAATTTTCAAATTACATTTAGATTTATTCAGTAAACAAGTTTTAAGAGGGTGATGGCCAGCACATTAAAGCATCTTTCTTGCTACTGGACCATGGGATAAATCACTGTGCTAGCTTAGTGCAGTTAAAGAATAGAAAATAAATGGTGGCAATTATGATGTTAAAAAGTGCTAACTTTCAAAAGAACTCTCTGGATCTGGTTTACTTATACACTACACAAAAGACAATGTTACAATCCTGTCAAACAAAATTCAACTTCATACAATTTCTCTAAAGGAATGATACACCTTGGAATATACCATGCCTATACACAGCCACTGCTTACGTATAAAACAGCAGAGAAAGTGAAACTTTTCAAGTAACACAGGAAAAAAGCAGCCTTAAACTAAACAGCATATACCTGCTACATTCCATTTACACACAGGGCTTTTTTACTTTTTCAGCTTAACAATATTGATATTCTAGCTTACCAAATAGTATCGCCCATGCTGGGGTGTTGAACTACAATATATGAAAAGATTACATGCACCTATTTAGTGCTGAACTCAGAGGTGATAAGTTACAAAGCAGACTGTATTACTAACTACACCACAACAGATAGAACGCTTTAATGTGCCCAAGAAGCACAGAGAATGATTTTTAACCAACAACTCAGTGAAAAATCTAAGAATTTTTAGGTTGCCCACTCATGAAGTGCAATTGTATTTCAGTGTAGTCTAAGAAGAAAATTTTTATACATTGTCATCAATTGCTAATGAATCAGATTTTTACAGACTTGTACAAAACTATCAGAAATGTTTTAGATCGTTAAATCCATAGCCAATGAACTTTTGATCTCTACAACTCAATAAAAACAACAATAATAACAGCTAAAATTACATAATTATCTTTTTCTAGGCTAAAGTGTTACTAACATAAAACATGGACAAGTATTTGCTGCATGTATTTACCAGCTCTGTAAACATCGTTTACAGAAACATGGCATAGCAGCACTATTCAAGCATGTTTTTAATTCAGTTTCACTCAACACTGTTACACTGTATTGTATCTAAGCATACCATGCACAGCTAAGTTTTTGATCTTTTCTGTTTCATTTTTCTATGAAAGTTGTAGATCCTTTGAGTTAGTCTGGTCACTGACCTAGTCAGCCTTCTTGGAGTAGGCCAACTAAGCAGTTTTCAATTGCTTTTAAATACATCAAGGTTTAAAATTCTCAGTAGTTACAAATCCAGTACAAGTGGTACAATTTCTAAATTTGTAAGTGACAAAACATGGTTCTCACGATTAGAAGGCCCCTGCAATCTTTTTAAGATGCTCTGGCACATCTATTCTCTTTGCCTTGCTTGAATGTTAAGTGCAACTCTGCATAGCAATTGTTTTACCTGTCTCTGCAAAGGATGCTGAAGGTAGAAGTTCACCTGAGGACTCTGATGACCTCTTAGGTAGAAATTTGTCAAAAGTCAGGGGTATGTCAGTGACAGATGCAACGAAGGTTACCTTCTGTTGGCTAGCCTGTTTTCCCATAGTTACTGAGTGGTCCAGGAGTGATACAACAGAAAAACTGGAAAGAGAAACTACCTTTTCAGAGCTCTGACTTTTGCTTTTAGTTCTCATGGGCAGGGGGAAGGAGGAAACAGCATGAAACACAGGGGAAGTTCAAGTGAAAGTCTCCCTTTTCCATTCTATTCTCTAATCAACTACAGAGCATGAAATGAAATACAGAACCTCCCCCATTTCTATGTCTCACCGCTAACAGAGTGTGCCTTGTTGTGTTCTAGAATAAACTGAAGAGGGGCTCTGCTACAGACCAAAAGCTTCCAACCCCAGTGGTGAAACAACTTACTGGGGAAGTGTAAGTCCCCACAACATCATTGGAGCTTCTTTTCTGCCAAATAGCTTCAAAACGAACAAAACCTTAGGTGGAAACCCACTATGTTACATACAGTATGTTGAATTGACATGGACTGAATCACAGCTGAAGTATCAAAACATAGGAACGGAAATGAAATGGAGCTGAACAGCACTTGAGTATACTTGATATTGCTGCATCATGAACACAAACTCACCTGCCACTATGCACAAGACCTAGACTTCATTCCACAGACCAAGGAACAACACCAGGATCATTTGGAGCTACAGCAAAAAGAGCTGCAGGGCCTCAGCTTCATTAGTTAATTGTTTGATCACATACAAGTTTCTCCAACAAATATTTTAGAGAATTGGTTATTATTGCAAGTTCCTCAGTTTCTATGTAGATGCCACAAAGCAAGAAGACAAATTTGGCAAAGAGACAACAAAGGCACCCCTGAAAAGTGCAAGATGTGCCTGTTAGGGGGAATAAAACATCAGGGCAGACATCTTAACCTCAGAATCCAAGATAAAAGGACCATTCCAACAACTCAGCCATTTATTTCTGTGCCCCATCTCCCCTACTGATGGACAAAGAAAAACATTTCTCTTTGAATATTCATGACATTTCATAAATGCAAACTCGAACATGCAGAAGAATTTTATAAAGAGAGCTCAGCTTAGGTCCAGACAAAAAAAGCCTAAGCGGAATTTAAGAGCTCTAGGTTAGCACATGTAAGAACAAGCACTTAACCCCAAAGATTAGAAAATATATTGACAGACACCTAGTTGGCAAAACAACTAGTAAGTGTCTCACAAAAAAATCATCATCAGGTAACTATAAATGCACTATGATAAGGCAACCATTGAATATGGTACCCTCTAACACCTGTTAAAGAAGGAGCATTACAAGCAAAATATTCTGTAGGCTTCTTTTCAGCTGTTAATATAACCAACTAGTACCCCAATTATAAAAAAGTGAATTTGCATAACGGAACAGGAACTTGCCACAGATGTCCTTTGTTATATCTTCAGAGCATGAACTATACTGCAAGCTGATGAACATAGCAAATAACCTCCTGAAATAACTAATTAGAACACAATATTTTTATTTGCTCTGAAACAATGGCAATATTCAAAGAGATATATAAAATGGCTTAAGAAGTTGCATTTTGTCCTCACATCTGGTTCAAGTCCGAGCGTTTTCAAAACAAGTGAGGTACAGGAGGTGTTCCACAGATTCAGATACTCAGAATAAAGAACAAGTTGGGTCATTCTGGAGTGCAATCTCAACTGTCAGCCTCCCCATCCAATATGGACAAGTCACCACTAGACCAACTAAGATCCATCAGAGATGGTGCACATTCTACTTCGAGAAGCCCAGTGCTGTTCATCTTGATGGATGCTTAAGCACATGGCTGTAGATGACCTTACTATGATTCTCCCTGCGATCAGATACAGAATGGTTCTTCAACCTTTAATGGATAACACAGAGATGTTTTTATTTGGGCTGTTTCAAGGTCAAGGAGTTTTTCAATATGATCCAAGAGCCAATTCCAGAAAGACAAGTGACAAAACAAAACAACCCAACCCTTTTCAATGTGTTTGTTGCCATCGATACCACAACAAGCATTCTGGTCTATCCCACACTGGAATGCCACTCTTGTTGTGAAAGGCCATGTTCACACCACAATATGTTATTACAACAGATGAAGGGTGCAGAAATCAGACAAGAGCAGTCCAGAGTTCAGCCCCTTTTTGCTTCAGTACAGTATTTAACACCATTTAAATACACAGTAAGTTCTTCCTTTTATCTGTGACCCTCAAGCAATGAGCAAGGCCCTAGGGTCACAGCCTTGAGAGAAGGGGAGACAGGCCACATTTTCCTCCATGAACATAAGGCCAGGGACTCAGTCACTGACTTGAGTTTACACAGAGATGAAAACAAAAAGAAAGAAAAAAGAAGCAGCCAGTTTAGATAACTAAGGATACACAAACATATACACAGGTGGACTTAAACCCTTTTTGCAATATTATGTATTTGCTTACCCCCTTAATTGTGAAATTTATTTTGACTTTTTAAGTTCGTTTCCTTATAAAATTTTCAGTGTTACAAGCCTTGTTTTAAGCTCAAAGTTTTAACAGAAGAATTGACTACTAGCTGCACATGATGGGTTTGTCCTCCATGTGGAAGGTGACTGATGGAATTTCAGCTATTGTTGTATCACCAACTTCTCACTTCATGGATGTTATTCTGGACGAGTACAAGACTTACAGCAACTCCGCTTTTCTCAAAAAGTGAAGCCACTAAGCGTTCACTTTGCCTGGAACCAAGTGCTTCCCAAAGCCCACCTCATATACAATCTTAAAATGTAAATGTTTACCTATATAATACTAAGTAAAATAAAATGTACTGCACCATTAAAATTCATCTCTATTGCTCTGATTCCATATGCAATGTTTTCATTACTTTTATTATGGTCTTCTAGAAAGAAGATATGTTCTCAAGGACTTACTACTCAAAGATGGTTTCCCTTAATAAATATTTCACAACAGATCACAAAAACCTCCAGGAGTGTGTTTAACTCTACCCCCACTTAGGAAGGACAGTCTGAAACATCTGTAGTGAAGAACACAGAAGGGCAAAGCAAATAGGGTGTCAAGTTTGCAAGGTTTCAAAAGTTGTGGAGAGTCCTAAAGATACAGGCTAATTTTCCACTTTTTCCTGATGACAAGCACTGGCAATAAAAGCATGGAAGCACACGAGGGGCAGTGAGAGAAGAGCAGGACGAAAAACTGCCCAACATTCACTGACTTCTAGCTCAGTTATTCCAATAAGGGCAATCCAACCCCATGGTTGTATCCATTTTCAGAACCAGAATCAGGTCCTCGACAATGAATTAAATAACTCAGTAGCATACTTGACATTTTGATACCTCTCTGAAGGAATACGCAAAGGACACAAAGTAAACCCTGAGTTACCTGGAAAGCATCAGCTACATGTAACTTTATTAAAACAGATTTGAGTCCCAGCCCAGATATGGTGTATTAGGAGGTCACAGGTGACATTTGGGAAAAACACAAATTGCTTTGCCTTGGTTGACCTAGTTAAAATTAAAGGACTGCAGCTATCATTTTTTTGTCACCGCATGCGTTAGTGTCAAGTCTCTCGTTACACTCTTAGCGCCTGCAGAAGGCGGGCAGCAAGTTCCCGGCGAGGATCTCCAGCAGCAGGGCCTCCCTCGGCCGCCCACCCCGGGCCCCTGCAGGGGCGGAGGGGGTCGGCTGCCACCGTCCAGGCTCAGCCCGCCTTCTGCCAGCGCCGGAGCGCTCCCGGCGGCCGCGCAGCCAAAGGCTCCGTGTTCCAGCAGGCACGGGAGGCACGGAAAACCCCCCACATCACCGAGCCGGGCCGCTGAAGGGCCGCCCAAGTTTCTCTCCCCTGGGGAAGGTGGTCTCACAGGCGGCCCCCTCCCAAGGGGCTGCCCGCCCCGAGGTGCCCGGACGGCGGCGGGGGCCCCGCAACTCGGCGGGGGCCGCGGGCGCTCCCTCGGGAGGCACCGCCCCCCGCCCCCGGGGGCCCTGCCCGGATGGGCGCTGGAGTTGGTACATACGGGTCTGCCACGGGAGGCGAGGAGAAGGGTGTAGTTTGTTTTAAACATGGCTTGCCTCACCCCTCCTCCCTTTTACCTCGGAGCCATCACTCCGGCGGCGGCGGGATCTGGCCGCCCTGGGTGGGGGCTGCCCCCTCCCCTCCCCGCCGCGGCGCCGGAGTTTGCGAGCAGGAAACTCCTCCCGCCGGGGGCTAGGGGCGAAGCCGCAGCTGCTGCGGCGCTTCTCCCCGGCGGCGGCGGAGGGGGAGGAGGAGGAGAGAAGGGAGGTGGGGGCTGGAGTTGTGATAGCGACTTCACCCCCGGGGGAGGGGGCGACACCGCCCCGCGCGGCACCGGCAAAGTAAACAGGCGACGGGGAGCGGCGGGGCGGGGTGGAGGGGGCTTGCAACAGGCAGCAAAATGCCCGGGCTCGGGAGCCATCCGCCAGCTCCGGCACGGAGCGGCGGCGGGAGAGCGGCGGGCGCTCCCAGCCCCCGATGCGCGTTTCACCCCGCGGCCGCCGCTGGGGCCCCCGACCCCGCCCGGGGGAGGCAGGACTCGCCGCACGCCCGGGGCGCCTCACCTTTCTCTTCGGCATAATGTCCCTGCTCCGGGCCGCCAAAGTAAAGCGACCGAAAGAAGCTCCGGCAGAAGCGCGGGATCCGCCCGGTGGTGGCGGCAGCGGCGGCGACACCCGCGTGGCTGGTGCCCGCAGCTGTGCCCGCGCCCCGTGCCCGCCGCGCCGCCCCGCCGCCCCCGGCGCCCCGGCAGCCCCCGCCGCCAGCGCCCGCCTCGCCGACGGGGCGGGCGGAGCGGCACGGCCGCCGCTCCCCATTGGCTCCGCGGCCGCGCCGCGCCCCCCACCCCGCCGGGAGCGCCTCGGCACGGGCCCGGGATTCGCCATCAGCCGTCGGGAAGGCGAACCGGAGGTCTGGGCGCGTCGGGCAAGTTGCGTGCGGTGAGTGGCGAAGAGCATCCGCTCGCCAACCCCTGCAGTGGTCATCGTGCAGGTGCATTATTTCAGCCGGTTTGAATTTACCTTCGTTTTCTCCTCACTAGGTTCCGGTTTCCCCTCCTCGACTGAAATCCGCTGCAATCTTTCTCCATCGCGACTATTCTCCCTTTCTTAAACCCGGGCGTTTGTTTTGCCGTGTGAATCCACTCATCCTCCAGATGCAAGGAAGCTGTTTTATCAGGTCTCCCTGATAAATCACTAGCAAGGCAAACCAGTGATGCTGAGAGAAACACTCCATTACAAGGTGGTGTAATCAGTTCTTCCGTTAAAGTTCAAATACCATCAAATACCTTTTTTAAAAATTTAATGAGAAAAATAGAAGTAATTGGCTTGTAAACAGCTTGAAACTATGCAATCCCTTTCAAGTACCTGCAGAAGAAGCAGAATGGAAACCAAACGCTTTCCAAGGGTTTGGCCTCCTGCCTTTTAGCCAAGAGCTAAGCAGTTTAGGATGCACACATAGATGTGGCAGCTGTAGGCCTCATTTCCCGTCTTTACCTGAGGGTATTTGAACTCACATCTCTTGTTCTCCCACAGCGTTATTTTGACAACAAACTACAGTAGCTCTGGAGTAGGAGAGCTTAGATTCTCCTGTTGATACCGTTTCAACAACTTTGTTACGCTTATGTTAATTATTTGTACTAATAATCCACCAGTGCAGGAACCCAGCTGGGTTTGCTCCCATTTACATCTGTAAACCACCAAACTAGGGAGTCACACCCACTTGTTTACATGCTACTTGTGTATATTTAAGTAGTTTATACAAAGTGGTACAGTTCCACATGGAAAGACTGGAAGCATGCACTCCAGCAGGAGATGCCCAGGTTAATCACAGATTTCAACCCACCTTACATAGTCTATTGCCTAGGTATTGATTAACATAGGAAGGAAACGCTCTATAACTTAATTTTTCCATATTTCCTTTTCCACCTGTTATCCAGCATTTTTCTCATGTGTCCTTAATCATTCATGGATGATGGGAGCAACACTCTACAGCTTCACTGTGGGCCACCCACTTAGAAAGAGAAAACAGAGCTAGGCCTCCATACAGATGAAATATTGACAAGAGAACTGCACACAAATTTATTCCTATGCCACCAAAAATATTTCAATTAATCCCATATCCAAACCAAAATAACTTGGGTATTACAGGTTTTGATTAGTTCTTTGGGTACCTTCCTCCTTGTTCTATTACATGCCTATTCCATCTTGTCCATCTGCTTCTATGCTTGCAGGATAATTCAGTTTGAGAATAATTTCTGAAGGTCACCAAATAAAATCATCTGCTCAGTTAAGGCAGATAGCTGGAGACCTTGTCAAGTTCAGAATATCTCTGGAAACACAGATTCTATCATCTCCCCAGGCACCCTTTGCCCATTCTTTCCCTATTATGCTTAAGTCCAGTTCTACAACTGTCTCCACTCTTTAAACTTTCAGCTAGAAGACAGCAACAATTCTGTGAGAGCAGTAGGAGCTTGGTAACAGGCAGAGAGAACGTCCAGTAGACTTGAAGAGGTAATTTTCCCCAGCTTTATGGGAATAGGAGAGACATTCCTGTTGACATTTTATTTATAGTTATCTACAACTAATGAGCAGTGTGAAGAAAATGCAAAATTTTAGCAGCAAGATAGCAAGAGAAAGAACTGATAAAGCTAATAACTTATTTGCAGATGGCCTTTCTCCTCGACTGAACCAAACTCAGGTTCAATGGAAACATTGCACCTCAGGATGAAATCACTCAGCAAAATTGCTGATCTGTAGAACAGTCCAGTTGTTATCTTTATTCACTCCTTCAGCATTTTCTGTGTCAATACAGAATTGTTTCTGTTCACTTTCTGTCACTGCAAGTCCTATCAGATCTCTGAACAGTGGCAGGTTGTAGGTGAAATTCACCAGGACATGAAAATAGCAGCAAGTTGGTTTTCTGCTACCTGTGTACTCATCCCTCCTGTGTGACACTTCCTCTGTAAAAGAATTTCTGTTCATGCTGGCTGGCCTGCTGCTAAAGTTTTAAGTTAAAAAACATAGGAATTGTCTGGTAGTTTCTTCTTTCTGTGGCAGTTGTCTTTTTCCATCATACCTGACCCGCTGGTGTTGAAAGATGCCTCTTTTCTGAAAAGCTCTGACACTAACAAGAGAAATGCTGATCTGGAGGTTTTCAACAGAAAAGGGCAAAAATGCTCTTTTCCAATATGTGGCAAAATCTTCTGTACTGCAGATGTAGGCCATGCTAGAAAAGCTATATATTGACCATAGTTTTGGTTGTTATATAAAAAATTAGGTTATAGTTTAACTTCACAACTGTTTCTATTTATACGTAATTAGGGAGTGCAACTGTAACACACTACCACTTTTCTATAATAATATTTAGGAAGTACACAGTTCAAAGTAACATAGCCCTACATCACCTTTCATGTCCAGGGGCTGACAGTTACAATACAGAGCCACCCTGATAGCCTTGGAACTGTCAAAAGAGGCATTATTGTCATCAGTTCCTTCTAAATGAGTATGAGTGGCTGTAGTTCAAAAATTCTAAATGGTTATGGTAAGGGGTTAAGGATATACAAACTTAGCAGTCAACACACTTCTAGTTAGTTCTACTCTTTGAAACACAGACACTCTGGAGTCTGCTAATTATTTTACTGTCATTATCAATGTCTGGTGCTGTGTAGAAGTTTCTGTTACTTCTGTACTCATGCAGTTCAACTGGTATGAAGGAACAACCATAGACCATTTAAAATAAATTTCAGAACTGCCTTATGTTTTATCTCTGAATAAGAAAAAGTTCAAGCACTCCACATTTACCACGCTACTATCATGATGGTTTCCAAGCCACTAAGCTTTTGGAACATGTTGTAGTATTCAGCAAAGCTCCTTCTACCATTGTTTCAGGGACATGTCTACCACCTCAAACCACTATAACCACATTTTAAAACTCTTGGACTTTCATTCAGTAGTGCTCTGCACAAATACTGTGGGGAATAGCAGGAAACAGACATTTAGTAGCTAACTACTACAAAATGGAAAATACCACCAACTTTTGTACTACACTAATCCATAAAAGCACAATCAGTTCCACACATACATCACACAGTTGAATTTGGAAATCTAGTAATTCTCTTTTTTTCCTGTTAATTTCTCCTGATTCTCCTTGATTGCAGAAATAAAGCAGCTGCTATACACAGTTTCCACAGAAGTCAAGAGGAACCAGACCAATGAACTTTGCAGCAGAAGTGGGCTAACACCATGTACACCAGAGAACTTGAACTATTTTGGACATTTTCATGCTATGATCAGCCCATGTGTTGTTAACGTGTAAGATTATAGAATGACTGAAGTGGGAAGGAACCTCTGCAGATTGTCTAGCTCTTCTGTTCAAAGCAGGGTCAAGTACTGCAGGTTGTATAGAGCTGTGTCCAATTGGGTTTTGGATATCTTCAAGGATGGAGATGCCACAGCCTCCCTGGACAACCTGCTTCAGTGTCTGACCACCATCACAGTTAGTGCTTTCTTACACTCCGATGGAATTTCATCTGAGAATCAGGGTTCAGTGACTAACAGACAAGGCGTGTTTAAGCCTTGATGCAGCAATACAGTAGAAATACATCCTGGAGAGTCAACTGCATATTGCAGTTAAGTGAGAAGCACACCACATGGTTATCCAGCCCATTGTCAAAAAAAAAGTAACTGCCTTACATTCAAGCTCTCCTTCTCTATTACTTAAGTCCATAAGACAACTTATGGCTTGTTAAATACAAGCTCATTGTTTTGCATGACTTGCTGAAGCAAGAGTGAAGGCCATCATCTATCTCAGGTTCAGCAACACCTCCAGACACTAAACTGACACAAGTAACAATAATTACAATGTTTTTTCTCTCCCTTGTCTGAGCTTTTACTTTCTAATCTTGTGTACAAAAGCTGGGCCAAGAAAGATATCACCTTTTGAGACAAAGTAGTATTAAAAGTAGTCTACCTTGAACTAGTCTGCAGGAGCAAGGCAAGAGTCTAATTTCAGTTAGACAAGAATTCCAGAGATGTTCTACCATCTTAAACTTTCTCCTGAGTACTTCTACATACAGTAGCCCTGTCTTCAGAACTCTATCTTTAGTCCTATGTCAGCCCTTTCTAAAAGCACCCACAAACACATATCTGTAAGTATATACTCATTTTTCTGTGATGTTAATATTTGTTTTATGAATGCAGGAGATTTACCCCCAATAGACTTACTGGCTTCCACATTTATTCAGGCAAAAGTGGACCTGACTCTTTTTCAGAAGACTTTAACAAAGGTCTCGTGTTGCTCCACCTACCACTGAACCAGGTGAAACTAGAGATTCCTCTCAGGTCTATCAATATACCAATTTATGTGGCCACACCCTAGTTCACTACTTATCCAATTGAGTTAGGATAGAAACACAAGTATTTGGAGGTATTTAATTAAGCAAACCATTTAAAAAAATGAGGCTGACAGCAATCAGATACAGTGTGGGGTTTGGGGAAATACTAAGCTCCAGTTAAGGCAGCAGGGCGATAATCTGTAGCTGGGGGCAATAGACCTCATTTAGCTGCTGCTGGAACTAACTGCAGCTGTACTACAGCACTTGTCCTGCTTTGTCGCCATCAGACTAAAAGGCACCAGCAGTAGCAGCTTTGCTAGGTCAAGGCACCCCTCCAACCCTTGACCATAAAAATCCTCTGAGAAACACTGCCTTCAGTTCTCCTGGCTCAATCTTTCAAAAACTCACTCTCTATTTAAGTTTGGGCAAACCAAAGTGGACCTGCAAAGACCTGACATTAAGAGTGAGTGGGCTTGGCTCATTGCAACACAGGCTGGGGAGCAACCAGACAAGTTACACTGGCAGAACCTGGAAGGTGGAGATCTGTGGTGGGGGTGGTAACGAGCAGATAGGGGTGCCCTAAGTGTTCTTCACTCAGCCTAGCCACAGCCAGAACTAGCTGTGTGTATACAGAAACCCATGTTCCCTGAGCATCCTCTTTAATTGATGTAGAGAGTTGGGTGGCTGTAAGATGTCCTTCCTCCTACTGAGGTCCTGAATCACCCCTTGAAATTGCAAAAACCACATAAATATTGGAAAGAGATTCATGAATCTAGATTATTAGTTCCCTGATACCATAGAGCAGCACTTCCATCAGAGTTCTCTGAAATACTACACCTGATTGACAAAAACAGGGAAAAGTTTCTTCAAAATTTTAAAATCAATCCATTTGAAGACAAGTTTAGGTTAGTGTTGGCTCCTCTAACATACAATGCATAAAAATAAGAACTGCCCAAAAGTAGTGGCTTATTTCTGTTCCCCAGCATGAAGCCCTGCTGTCAATAATCAGTAAGAATTTAACTGCAGGAACTATTATTATAAAAGGCCTAATTTAATAGTTGTTAAAAAATTCTCTAAATGTGCTTTGTATATATTTATGTCTGTAAAAGGTAAGTGGTCTTTTTTGTTGTAGACATTGTATAAAGTTCATCTTAATTGAAAATGTGAAGAGTCCACCTTGACTAATGACAAAATGCTGCTACAACACAGGAACAACATTTCTGAGCTTGTCATTTAATGACACGGAACAGTTCAAGCAAATGGTCATAACTTTCTCTTTTAATTCTGAAAAATAGCTAAATTAAAAACTAGTTCCTCTGCATCCCCAATTACTAGCTCTTTACAATCTTTGCTTGGAGTTTCTCTGCAGTCAATTCTTTTGCCTCAAACTGGAAAAGTAGTGAGCATGCAAGAGAACACAAACTGTAGCTGCAGTGGGCTGGCACACAGTTCCTGAAATTTCAACAATGAGATTGCTCTTGTCTTTCCCTTACACTGAGGCTTCCTTTGCTACTGGGTAAGAGTCTGCTGTTAGATATTAAACATGACATGGATCAGTCTTTTGTACGTTTGCACTAGGAGTTAGAGGTTAGTTTACTGGGTATTTTGTAGCAAGGAAATAGTGTAAATATATATTAATTAAGTCTTTCAATTTTCCTTTCATATGTTTTCCTGGGATAATTCTGCTTAGCCCTTTTTGTGTATATTTCATGATAAATATATCAATAAATAATTGATTGAGCTGACAGGAGGAAAAAAACAATGTAATGGAAACATCAAGTAAGGCCTTTAAATAGCCAGGATAATTTAAATGGGAAATCCTGAATGAACTGCTAGATAATGTAGTAAGTAAACATATTAACCTGTAAGTAAACCTATAAACCAGCCACAAAATCATAAATTATGTTTGCTGATATATCAAACTCTAGCTGTAGCACTCAACAAAGACATGGGGAACAATCAATGAAACTGAGAAAATAAAGATAATGTATCATTTTATGGAGTTTGTAAATTGCAGCTTCTAAACAGTTACTTAAAAAAAAAAGCCCAAAACACATTTCCAGAGTGCTGCTTTAGGATCATCATTAAAAATACGTTTTGGTCTACAGAACCATTACTGGAGGAGTGCTTGGTTCTGTACAGTAAACTGTAAAAGTGTTTGTCGCTGAAATTTTGTCACTATTAAAAAACCCCAAACAATAAAACCTGTATGTACAGCTGGGTGAACAGTGCAAGTCTGCAAATACGGTAACAAGTGTTTTCAGTGGCGAGCTGAAGGGATCCTGAAGTTCCTAATTTAGACATTTGGAATTTAGTGAAGAATTTTAGTGAGAAGAGAGTTAGGTGAAGTTGACTGAAAATATCTTTTTGTTTGTTGATTTTTGTTTAACAAACAGGAACCCACAGCTGAAACAATGTACCTGGTATGGCCTCTACTGCCATAGCAATGCTAAAGTCAGTCTTCTAACTGAGTATTGCAGAGGTCTACAACATATATCAAATATATTGCCACTTTATAGAACTGTTTGGATTTTTTTCTTCCAGCATGGTAATGATGTGAAGCCTTAGGAGATGTTTCTGACATGCTCTAGTAGGTGAAGCAATCACCCCCATGGGGATCAGCTTTGTATGTACAAGTATTGTGTCTCCTGGGTTTAATTTTCTTCATCTTAATTGCCAGCAGAAGTTGTGATGATTGATTTTGAGGGTTCACAGTAGAGTTTCCAACAAAGACGTTAAAGTATTAAAAGAAGTTGGTAAACTGAGCCTAGCTGTACTGATTGAGTGAATTTTTTCTTAACTCTTGTGAGAAGAAATCAAAGCTGCTGGAGTGCAGGATGCTAATAGGTTCTGAAAGCACTTCTGCATTGTACTTTGTAAAGTTAAACTGCCTCAGTGTTTTGCTACTTTATCTTTATACGCCAGAGACATGTCTTCAAAGGAAGGGAGGGCAATGTGGTTATTCTGCTATACTGAGTGCCATTTATCTTTAAAACTTTCCTTAAATTAGGATTTTATATTTATACATATAATTTATATATATAAAAATATATACTAGAAAACATAAAATAACATACATTACCTCACAT
Organism: Pithys albifrons albifrons; assembly: GCF_047495875.1. Lineage (NCBI taxonomy): Eukaryota > Metazoa > Chordata > Aves > Passeriformes > Thamnophilidae > Pithys > Pithys albifrons. The sequence goes on from NC_092459.1 coordinate 31,662,474, forward strand.
ATACAGTAATATATTATTGTAGTGTATGTTGCATATGATGTATCATATTTTCTATATAGAATCTAATATACTCTGAAAAGTTACATTGTTGCTTTAAGGTTTCTCTGGCTTCTTCACTGAAAGTTTTTCTTGCTCCTTAGAAAGGAAATGAATGGAGTCACAGCTTCAAGCTCACCTCTGCAGCTTCGTCTGCATTTTTGTTTGCCTTTAAGTACTTCTCCTCTCTTCAGGCCATGTGGCAGCAATATCTTTTTAAGAAGAGGAGCAGACCAACAAATGTGAGATCAGTGGTCTTTTAGCTATGATTTCTGGTCATCTGCAACATGTTGGAGATGCAACTTCCAATAATTTATCAGCACCAGAGGAATGAAAAAAGTCTTTGAGTTGCACCCAGTGGAAAAGAGGATGTGACCCTAGCCTTCAGAGCCTTAGGGCTTTTACCCAGGAGGGGCAATATCTAGATTTTGATTTTTGCTTCAAGAACTGTTCATGATTTTTCTTCACTAGCTGCTTCTTATAAAATGCAGAAATTGTCAAAACAGAGCTCAAATTCTAGATGTTTTCATAGACTCATAGAATTGATTGTGTTGGAAAGGACCTCCGAGATCATCAAGTTCAACCCTTGGTCCAACTCCAGTCCATTTACCAGATCATGGCACTCAGTGCCATGTCCAATCTCAGTTTAAAAACCTCCAGGGATGGTGAATCCACCACCTCTCTGGGCAGGCCATTCCAATGCCTGATTACTCTCTCTGGAAAGAATTTTTTTCTGATCTCCAACTTAAATTTCCCCCTGGCAGAGGCCAACCAAGCTACCTGACTATATTGCCTCTTTCTTCTCAGGGAGAAAGAAGAACATCATGGTTTTGCTACCTCAGCTGGAACAGGTATGAGAATGATGCTGAGATGTTTCACATACACCTTCAGAAGAAAACTGAAAGATTTGTTTCAGATTGTCATTTTGGACTTGGACATATCCAAGTTTGAGGACTAAAATAGTAGTTTTCCTTTTTTTTTTTTCCCTTTTTTCTTTTTTTTTTTTTTTTGAATATGTGTGTCAGTACGTGATTTGATGCACATCAGCTGGATTTAGCCAATATCTCACGATGACGTCAGTATAGAAAAATTAGACAAACACAAACTCATGGCTGATAGCTGAAGTGAACAAACCTGCTATAGCAATAAGGATTAGCTCACTTACAAAGCAGGTAACTGAAGAGTGGCCTCCAGTTTCAAAATGAAGAACAGAAGTTTTGCCAGAAAGTACGTGTAGCCCAATGCTAAATTCCTGTACTGGAGCACAAGAGCTGCAAGGTGAATTTCCATGGCTCAGTGCTAAGATTATATTAAACTTTTATGGACAGTGCCTCACTGCAAGTCTAATACCTATATGCTTGCCTGAGAAGACACAATTTGCTTATTCTGCCTATATCTGGAATTATTTTTCTGGTCTTTTTTGATTTTAACTGCACAGTTGTCAGCCTTTACTCTGGATGGTATGAGTCAGATCCAAACCATAAACAGTGTAGCCATGGTTAGTAAGCCTGAGCTACTAAGCCTTTGCTGATAGCGTGGGCACAAGAAGTTGTGCCTGCTTGGAGCACATCCAAAGCAAGCTCACATCTGCTTGCAAAAAAAACCCCAACCAAAACAAAACAAACAAAACCAACAAAGCCCCAGACATATCCTTTCTGTTCTTTTCCTGCTTCCTCCTCACCTTCCTCCCTCTGCCTTTCTCTTTTCCTCTCCCTTTTTCTTTCTCTTTGTCCCACCCACACACACCCACAGGAGCACTCACAGAAACTCCACCTATCTAAGCCCTCCACCCAGATGGTTCAAATTCTTGAGTGGGATCTCACAGGGCACACGTTTGTTTAGAGTGGTAACATGTGGCTGCATTTTCATATGAGGCCCCTTGTGCAGTTCCTTACAATGAACTTGAACAAAGAGCAGTTGTTATATTCATCCCTTTCAACAACGTTTTGCTCAACCTATGAAGTGTTCATTTTTGCCTATTATAGCTGGCTGAACCCAGAAAAGGGTAACACAGGTCCTGGGTGGGAAGGCACTAGCCTGAGCTCCAAACACTTTTTGGGGAGTTCCCCATTCAGAGCAGACAGACTCACCCTAAGTTTCACTAAACTAAATCCACTATGGCAGGATGGCAGTGTGCTGCCACTCACAGCATACACTCTGCTTGTAGAAATGTTGATAGCAGCCCTGCTTTGTTGTTGACAGTAGTAGCTGATGATATATAAATTTTGACTGACGTTTCATGTGGCTACAAGATCCAGGTTCCACAGGCTATTCTCGTGTGCAGGAAAAGAAACACGTTACTCTTTCCCTAAATTTTCTTTTAATCTCTCTTTTCTTCCACTAGCTAGGCACTAATTGGGTTGTACATCATCTTCTGCCATTTTTCTGGCACAGGCATCAAGCTGGCACAAGTCAGTCGAAATTCAACATTCATTACGGTTAAACTGTAATGCCTGTGCATCTCCTCTTTTCTTCTTTTTTCTCTCTTTCTCTCTTTCATTCTCTTTCTCTCTTTCTCTCATTCTCTCTTTCTCTCTCTCTCTTTCTCTCTTTCTCTCTCTCTCTTTCTCTCTTTCTCCCTCCTTCTCCCTCCTTCTCCCTCCTTCTTCTCCCTCCTTCTTCTCCCTCCTTCTTCTCCCTCCTTCTTCTCCCTCCTTCTCCCTCTCCCTCTTTCTCTCTTTCTTCCGGTTTGTTTTTTCCCTAAGATGATCATTTTCAAGAATGGGACTAACAGTTTTACCACAAGAAGTCCTCCATTTTAGACAGCTAAACTACATAAGCTGCATCTTGGCTATCATTGCCTTGATACCTGGGGTTTAGTTTTTCTGAGATTTGGATGTTTTTACCAGTAGGTTTTGAAAATCATCAACAATCTTCATCACCTACACACTTGCATGAGGACTGTGTTCTCAAAGAAGCAGTACTTTTTGACAGAACAACTATGAAAAATGCTGTGAAGTAAAAGGATCATCACAAAATACACACCTTTCTCTTTTTAAAATGCATAATCCTTACAGGAGATTACTGATGGGTGAATATATTAGAGCTGGTCTGCCTTCTAGCTTGAAAGCTTCTTTCTCAGGCATACCTGTCTTCTGGTGAATGAAAGGAAATTGAGTTTCTCAGGATCCCATTTCCCCCTGCACAGGAGAAACTGATATAAGAGAAAGCAATCTCATTTATTTCTGTGAATTCTCCCTCCATGTATATGTGTGCATGTTTGTGTGCAATATTTTTATCCTAGTGGCAAACCCCAAACACAGCAGGTGCAGACCCCAGCATTTTCTTTTCTCGTATTACTTATGTTTCAATGAAGCATCAGGAAGCTAAAGATGGCTCTTCTTCTGTAACTTGTTCCTGCTGCCTGCTGGATGTCACAGGGCCTGCAGGTTCATCCATGTGTTCTGTACCTTGGTTAAATGTGAGAGGAATATTAGTGTCGGTGTTCCAGTTGGAAGATACTTACATAGGCCCACTATTACATCATAACCATAATCTTTAACAAACACATCTTCCATAAATCCATTGCAATCAGGCACTGATACTCCCTTTTAAGAAAAGGAAACACAGAAAGAAAGTCAAAAGACTTACCCAACATTACATATAACCATGGTCATGCAGAATGACATTTGTCCTCTGGCAGAGCAAGGTTTGATTTGATTCACAAGCCAAAAGAGTGCATTAATTTGTTTAATAAGTGCCAAATAGTGCCTTAACCCTTTAATCTCTGGATTAGTACCTTGTTATAGTGGAATTAACAACCATATAGTACCTAAAACAAATACAGATTTCTCATATCTGCCAAACATAGATCAAAATTTCACAATATTTGGGCGAAATGGGACAGTCAGGATTAGCAGATGGAATGCAGAGCTCCTCACTTTCAAAACAGGTTTTGAGGCTTGGAAAAGTCAGCCAAAAAACCATCAAGTCCCACATGATCTTACCTGCTGGAGAAGGGGAGAATTCCATTCCTGTGTCTTCTGCAAGTTAATTTCCTGTTCCTGCATGACATCCTAAAACACCTCACCCTGCACTCTAGGGCTATGCTATGCTATGAGGAGAGAAAATCCAATTAATTATGTCCCACCTCACATTCAGCTTTCAGCAAGCAATTATTAGACAAAACCTGTTTGAGGCCCTTATTTGATTTAGGAGGCTTGTGTGTCTTGGCATTCATCAGGATTTAGCAACGTTGATAAATTGCTCTTGTGTGTCATAGCTCTAAATAGATACATCAGGTTTGTCCAAGGCTTCTTGCCAAGCCTTGATCTAAATGGTTTTTCATCTAAGAGCATGGAGCAGTTATTCTTTTGTGTGGAACTGATATATGGAGGTCAGAAGTAATGAAACTGGTATTTGTCTAATTATGAGTTCCATTATTATATTCTATCCTCAAGCAACAAGGGGTAAATCTGTATAAGTCTACTTCAGTAAGGCTCTCCTGAACTGGCATAGTGAGATAAATTAAAAGGAGCACAAGCCAAGTATGTTCTAGGATGTCTTTACGTGTAGTACCTAAGAAAGCCGAGGGTGCAGTCTGGAGACATGCTGTTGTCAGCTCCAGTGCGACTAAATTGAAAGAGCTGGGTCGAGAGTATATTCTCTGTGAAGAGTCTGGGATGCTGCCTACTGTCCCCTGTCCAGCTTCTCCTGGAAGAGTGGCTGGAGGAATAACAAGCAGGGGAGTATGCACAGAGCTACCTGGTAGTGCAGCATGAACTGATTGTACTGTCTGGTTTAGTTAAATTTCAAGATAATTGACAGGGTGCTCAAAGCCCAAGGCACTTCTGCTATATTTCAAGCCAGAGAAAAAACAAATAAAGAGGGAGGGAAATAATAGAATATTTTATTTTCCTTCCTCTCAGCTCCCTATGTTCTTAAGCATGAGCTTTGTAAAGTATTTTCACTTGTTTTCCAGATTTGTACTTGAGATCATAGCCACAACGGGCAGAAGTCTGCTCTTTCTCACACACATGCTGAACTGGAATTACTTTTGTTTCTGTCTTCCTAAATTTGTTCTAATTTCTTGTGAGTCACTCTATTACTTGACCGCTGAATTTAATGCATCTGATTGTGAAGTTCCCTGGCTTCTAATCTTCAAAGATCACTTACTGACAAATACTGTGTAATGTCTGTAATAGAATTGCTGCACATTTATGTTAAATAGGTCTGAGTTTTGTTTGTTAATGCCAGGTAATTCAGGCTACACTCTTTTTTGATATAACCAAATATAAAATCTAATCTGTTTTGACTATTTCCATCCCATGTAATGTTTGCGTTTGTGCCAGTTTTACACCCAAAGCTACAGAAAGGAGTTGTATGAACTTTCAAATTCCAGTGAACTGCCTTGTACAATTATGCTTGTACTCCAACTGTCTTTTTGAAATAATGGGGTTTTAAATGCTCATCACAATCATTAGATTATTCCTCATGGATATAGCTGTGCATTTATTAAAAAAGTCTGTTTTTTCACAAAAATTACTTGCTATCCATTGTTTCATACCCAACTGTTTTGAAAGTTGTATGTCTAGTCAATAATTAGAAAGGATGCAAAGAGTTATGCAACACAAGTGAAAACCAGCAAATAATGAGCTTATAATATTGTAGAAAAACCCAAACACAGTTATGATACAAAAAATAATTATTTAGTCACCTTTGCAAATACTACACCCTGAGTACTGTCATGAATATTGCTGAAATATACACAAGGATAAGAGGAGTTCAAACTGATGAAAAGTGATTGCCTGAGGAATGTCATGACTGTACACCTCAATAGCCTGTGAGCAGCTTTCCTGCTGCAGAAATTCCTGTTCCTGAAGTGGAGGCGGTACTCTTTCCTTCCATCACTGCACACCACTTGCTAGGGGAAATCTACCTCACCAGACTTTCAACTCAGCTGAGCTTGTGGAAATCAGGTAATCTTTTGGCACTGAGTATCTGTATATCACCTTAAGCTTTCTTATGTCAAAATGTCAGTAGCACTTGGTACTTTTATAATGCTTAATATTGGTATTATTGTTCTTTTATATGTCAGCTTGAAGATATAATAGTATCATAAAGTGGCCCAGATGTCAAGGTATTTCATTACTCTACAATAGTCAGTGCAGCTTTCTCTGCTCTCCTTAGAGTAAAAGTTGACATATTTCTTCAGAAGTCATTTATTACTTTACATATCTGGTTAATAACAAATCAGGACATACAGAAAAGGTGTGTTGGACCTGAAGAGTAAATAACCAAATAAAAGCAAATGCCTAATTGAACTATTTACTGTTAGAAGAATATTTCCAGTAGGAAGTTTTTGTACGGACTATCGGAGGGAAAGCCATTCCTGGCTTGAAGGAAGATGTTAAATTTCTAGTTTTTTATTGACTGCTTAACTGAAAATATAGAAAGCAAGGTTAATCAGGATGATTCAATGTGAAGAAACCAGTTGTGTCCTTTTTTTATGGCTGTGCAAACTGAAGTGAACAATAAAGTTTTAGACAAATACGTGTGTTTTTATTAGCACATCATTTTTGCAGTGTGTGACAACTGAGTAATTACCTTTAGTAGATAACCTTGTATGAACATACACCAGCTTATATGCACTACCTAATATAGAGGTCTCCAGAAACTATCATATTCTCTATAAAACCTAATACATAATTTAAAGCAGATATTCAGACCAGCACTTCATTTTGAACAAGCATTGTCTTTGTGCTTAATATATACAAGACTATTGAGAGATGATACTAATTATTATGTAGCAAGAGAAGCTCACTACTATTAATTATCAGTGAAGTAAAATCTAAGTGACATAATTACCTTGAAAAATGTTTGCAATAAGAACATGCCACACTTTATTGTATCAAAGGCCCCAGTAACCAGTATCCTGTCTTCAGCAGTATTAATAGGTAGCAGAGAGACTCCAAGGCCTCATTAACACTGAAATGGGTGCAATAGTTTGTTTCAGGAGCAACTGGTTAAAGCAGGGCAGGAGTTTGATTCATCTCCTTTTAACAGTAGATATCTTCAGTGTAGATGGCTATTTCTGAGATAACTGTCTAGCCTGCCTATGCAAAATTAGTCACTGGAAGGATTATAAATATTCATTTCTGATTTGCAGCTTAAAATGTCTGCTGCTCTTCAGGGACTAAGAGCAACCTGCAGCGACTATCTTAGACAGAGACATTTACATGACTCCCTCCACACAACCACATATTTTAAAGCAGTCAAATGTCTCTATATGCAGGTAGGACGGGAAAGCCAGGGGCACTGCATTCATCTTCTCTGCAAACAAATGCAAGTGAGGTGCCTCAGGTAAAACACCTTCATTCACACTCATTCATCTGGACACGAAAACTGTAGCCAAAACTAACAGAGCTCATAATCTTTTAGACTCAGAGATTCACCAAGGAGCTTGTCATTGTCTGGCAAACACTGGTGATGAAACGGAAGGAGTAACAAAAGTTATCTGTACATACAGTGAGGATTTTAAACGGGCAAATTTTGATAAGCTGAGAAAACTACATAATGAGGTAGGCTGGACCGAAGTTCTTAGGGAAGGGAATGCTTGAACTGGATTGTTCTGAAGTCAAAACTGCAAAAATAGTATGGATTTTTTTATCCAGAAGCTGGTATGAAATGGTTCAGAATCAATGTGGACAATTAACAACATCAAAAGTATATCAGAAATAAATAGACACCCTTAGTCAAATACAGAGACTGAAGAGTTTCCTGGAGGGCAAAAAGGGTAGCCTAAATTAAAAATTCCTGAAAGTTAAGAGGAATTAGATCTTGTAAAGGAAATTAAAATAGTGGATTTTAAAGATACACATACAAACAAAAAGAAAACCAAAAAAGAGGAAGAGGGTCTTATGTAGCAAAGCTGACCTTACTTGCTTTTTTGCCAGTATGACTGGGATAATAGAACAAAATATGGTTTGTGTTCACCGGAAGTAGATTATATGATAACAACACCATTTTTTAAAGACAAAAATATTTTCTTTGCGTTATCTTTCCCTTGAAATGCAATAGGTTTAATTCACTTGGATGTTGCTTAATCACTTTCTATTCCACACAGAGAATCATCAGTTTATGAAGAAGGAGTTGTATATAAGAACTGAAAAGAGGATAGTTAGAACATAGATGACAGGAATTTGTGCTGAAAATAGTCAATACTAAAGGGAAGTATGTAGCAAATTTCCCTTAGGAGCAGTTTGGGTCTATCTCAATCTCTAATTGAATATTTTCATGTAGTATATACTGTCAAAAAATGTGCACATCCTAGTGAAATCTGATGATGATGCGAAACTGAGAGGCAACATTAACTTAGAAAAGGATTTGAATAATGCCAATATAAGATAGAACCACAGGATATTAAAGACAATTGGAGAAGAGTTAGATGTTGGAATCACATTTAACAATGTCAAGTACAAACCAATAGACTTAGGAACAAAAAACAGGAATCTCTGCTATTACATAGGTGTTCATCAGATGACCACAGAACTATGTGGTGCATAAATGATACCACCGTGAAAGAGGCAAATATGATTCCAGAAAGTGTGAGTGGACTATTTTGAACTATCTTTGGTTTAGTTCCAGCCATCATTTGTCCTAGGGGTCATTTCCTGCAGACAGAGATGGCTCCTGGTTGCCAGGTTTTGCTTCCTTGGGCCTTCACATTCCTCCAGCACTAGCCCAGGATGTTCAAGGCATGCTTAAGCTCCACTGGGCTGAATCCAAGCCCCAGAATAACCAATATGTCTTATGATATAAAAGCAGCACTCTGGTGAGGTCTGTTCAGCACAATCCTTATATACACTTCAAACTGAAACCTCATCCCACCACACACACACACACACACACACAGATAGGATGATGATGATGTTTGAAACTCAGTGTCACTGTGCTGTCCCCATGAAGACCCAAGTCAAGTACTGTGCGGTGTGTTCATGAGCAATCTGTGCTTGAGGAGGTTTCTCTTTGGACAGTGTAGATGCTCTGCATCACTGGATCTGAAGGTCGTCTGGGAGGATGCTTGCAGGCACAAACATGGACACAAGCTGCCTGTGGACATTCAGGAGCAGCATCTACTACTTTGCTGCAATCCAGACAGTCACCAGAATGCACTAATTCCTTTTTTTTATCTTTGTAATCCAAACTCTCAAAGGAGCCCTTGCAGCTGCCATGGGAATACAGTCCTTTTTCCTTTGGCTATCCTAGGAAAGTGGGACAGTCACTAAAGTGTCCAGTAAACAATTTGTTGCCCCTTTACCAATCTAAAGAAATATCTTGCTGAATAAGAGAGGTGTGAGGCCACTGCCTTTTAGTTAGTTGCTTTGATACTTAAGTCAAAAGAAAGAGATGAATTACTCATTCCAGTTGTAAAGCAGAAGTCACAATTGTAAATGTTTATGGAATCCAAAAACAACTGGCTGAACTGCTGGTACCAAGATCAATATCTAAGAAAAAAAAATCTGTTCTCTCCAGTCTGTTTTGTAGATACAGTAGGTCTCCTCGACACAGCTCTGGTTAACACGCAGGGCCAGGGAGTGAACTCTAACACTAGATCCCATGGTAGTCCTATTAAAAGTTTTAAGGAAACTAAGCAACCCTGGCATGAGGGGGAAATGCCTGCATTGGTATGTAGTTGTCAGCTTACTCCTGGCTCTGCATTTGACCTCTCTATCGTTTGTATTCTTTGCAAGACAAAAACCCAGATGCAGTTTTGGGAGTAGCTCAATCCGGAAATCTAATCTAGCAGTCAGTTAGAAAAAGACTACCAGGTTCAACTCCCAGTAAAGTCTATTAGGCTTTGTAGCCTTATGCTTCCTAGAGAACACAATACAAACCCTCCAGCTTCATACTCCAATGGCATGACAGGGATAGTTACCACAGTCCTGAAGTTATTTCAGAGACTTTGTCATTAAAAACAAAGGATACAAGATAATAATTATGTCATAGAATCTTGTAGGCAATATCTAAGATAGAGGAGACACTCAATGCCAAGTAGTCTGTAGTGTGTACGTGACTGATCTCTCTAGAAGGGACTGGACCAAAACAGTAAGGACCTTGCTATCTATCTTCAAGGTCAAGCATTCGTCCCAATCCTTCTTTTTTCCCACCAGCACAGATGTACCCCTCTCTTCACTAATTCTGTCTCTTTGTCTGCCCTTCTTGCATATTATATTGTGTCTCACAGTGGAAAGCACTTATTAGTGCACCATTCTTGCTCCTACAGCCAATGCCATTTCTTTAAAGGTTTCCAGGGAATCCATTCAGATTCAGGTATCCTGCCCAAAAAATTACTTAGTTATACAAGAGATGTTTTTTCTCCTATTTATTTAGGAATAGACTCACCTTTTCAAGGAAGGAAATGTCACACTGTCAGATCAGGTGTCATCCATACTTGGCTGATTTTGACTTTGCATGGAGTAAAATAGGGAGATTCTGCAAGAAATCAGGGATAAAAGAAAGTTTACAGACTATGGAAAAAAGGGCTGGCTACTTACAAAGAATTTACAGATAGAGCTAGGTCATGCAGGAAAAAAATTAGGGAAAGAAAAGTGGAATTTGAAGTAAATTTGGCTATTTCAGTTAGGGATAACAAAAATTCCTTTTATAAATACATTGATAACAAAATGGGGCAAGGAAAACCTCCATTATCTGTTGGTCTTAGAGGGAAATATAGTTAAGGAAGATGAGGAGAAGGCTGAGGTACTTAACACCTACTTTGCCTCAGTTTTCACCAGTAGGACAGGTGGCCCTCAAGAAAACTGGCCTCTGGAGCTGGTAGACACGGAGAGGGAGCTGAATAGCCCTCCTGTATTCCACGAGGATATAGTTACTGACTTACTGAGCCAGCTGGATCCTAACAAGTCTATGGGACCAGACGGGATCCATCTCAGGGGGATGAGGGAGCTGGCAGAAGAGCTTGCCAAACCGCTCTCCATCATCACCTTCCAACAGTCCTGGCTCTCTGGGGAGGTCCCAGATGACTGGAGGTTGGCGAATATCACCCCAATCCACAAAAAGGGCTGCAAGCAGGACCCTGGCAACTACAGGCCTGTCAGCCTGACCTCCGTGCCTGGCAGGGTTATGGAGCAGATCATCCTGAGTGCAATCACACAGCACCTTCAGGGTGGACAAGGGATTAGACCCAGCCAGCATGGGTTTAGGAGGGGCAGGTCCTGTCTGACCAACCTGATCTCTTTTTGTGATCAGGTGACCCACCTGGTGGATGAGGGGAAGGCTGTGGATGTGGTCTATCTGGACTTCAGCAAGGCCTTTGACACTGTCTCCCATATTATACTCCTGGAAAAGCTGGTAGCCCATGGCCTGGACAAGTGTACCCTCTCCTGGATTAAGAGCTGGCTGGAGGGTCGGGCCCAGAGAGTGCTGGTGAACGGAGCTGCATCCAGCTGGCGGTCAGTCACCAGTGGTGTTCCCCAGGGGTCTGTGTTGGGTCCAGTCCTGTTTAACATCTTTATTGATGATTTAGATGAGGGGATTGAGTCCATCATCAGCAAATTTGCTGATGACACCAAGTTGGGAGGGAGTGTCGACCTGCTGGAAGGCAGGAGGGCTCTGCAGAGGGATCTGGATAGACTTGAGAGATGGGCTGATTCCAATGGGATGAAGTTCAATAAGGCCAAGTGCCGGGTCCTGCACTTTGGCCACAACAACCCCCTGCAGCGCTCCAGGCTGGGCACAGAGTGGCTGGAGAGCAGCCAGGCAGAAAGGGACCTTGGAGTACTAATTGACAGGAAGCTCAACATGAGCCAACAGTGTGCCCAGGTGGCCAAGAAGGCCAGTGGGATCCTGTCCTGTATCAAAATTAGCGTGGCCAGCAGGACCAGGGAAGTGATCCTTCCCCTGTACTCTGCATTGGTGAAGCCACACCTTGAGTACTGTGTTCAGTTCTGGGCCCCTCAGTTCAGAAAGGATATTGAGATGCTGGCGTGAGTCCAGAGAAGAGCAACAAGGCTGGTGAAGGGACTGGTGAAGGCTGGTGAAGTCCTATGGGGAGAGGCTGAGGGAGCTGGGGTTGTTTAGCCTGGAGAAGAGGAGGCTCAGAAGTGACCTCATCACTGTCTAGAACTACCTGAAGGGAAGTTATAGCCAGGTGGGGGCTGGTCTCTTCTCCCAGGCACTCAGCAATAGAACAAGGGGGCACGGGCTCAAGCTCTGCCAGGGGAAATTTAAGTTGGATATCAGAAAAAAATTCTTTACAGAGAGAGTAATCAGGCATTGGAATGGGCTGCCCAGAGAGGTGGTGGATTCACCATCCCTAGAGATTTTTAAACGCAGATTGGATGTGGCGCTGAGTGCCATGATCTAGTAAATGGACTGGGGTTGGACCAAGGGTTGGACTCGATGATCTCTGAGGTCTTTTCCAACCCAATCAATTCTATGAGTCTATGATTCTATGATTCTACTATCTTCCTTTGCCAGGACTCTACTGCATACATTTCAGTGTGAAGTGTCTCCATCTACTGAGCTTCTATTTTATATCAACCTGTAAATAAGATAATGTCCTTCTTACAAACATTTACATGAGTTTAATACACAACATTCATTACAAATTCTTGACTGACACAGGAAAATAGTATTATCTGCTATTTTGGATGAAAATGAGTTTGAGGTTCTTTTTTATGAGAGGAGAAAAAAAAGTTTGGCTTGGGTGGCTTAGCAAAATGAGAAGAACTGTAGCATAATTTAGGTTAGAAGGGGTCTCCGGAGGTCACTCAGTTCAACCCCTTCCTCAAAGGCAGACTTAAATTCAAAGGTAGATTGAGTTGCTCAAGTTTTTGTCCACTTGAACCAGAAGCATCTCCAGGAAATAAGATTCCACAGCCACTCTGGGCAACCTGGTCTGGCACTCAGCTATTAACCTGTAGATTGTTTGAGGGTTTTTCTCCTTCTATCCAGTCAGATTTTCTTTGTAGCTATTTGTGCCTGTTGCGTCTTGTCTTTTTTTCTGACTACATTGAAGAAGACTGTCTTCTCTGAAAGTCCCTAGTAGTGCCCTAAGACTTCATTTCCATCTTAATAATATATCTTAACTTGTCCTCATGTATCATGTGCTCCATGTTGAATATGATACAGAAAGTCCCTTTGCCTCCTCTCTTTTGATTTTTGTAGACTCAGTTTTAGCTTTTTTGGCCAGGAGAAAATTTTCCAGTGCCATCTTAACCAGTTCCTGTCTGCAGTAGATGATTGAAGATTTAGGGAATACTTGTGAAATCATTATTTGGATCAAAAATCATATATTTAAGCTGCAATTAATTCTAACCAAATACCAAAAGTTCCCCTGTTTGTGTCATTCAGAGATAAATTTAAGAAAATATTTATGGCTTGTAGGTTGGCTGGAGGCAATCAGGTCTTGTTTAGAAGACTTGGCTGTACAAAGTATGAGAAATACACAATTAAAAAAAAAGAACAACCAACCAAACCAAAAGAAAAAACAAGAAAAACAGAAGAAGAATAGGAGAACTGCAATGTCCCAGTACAGTCCTAGAAGCTGATGCCTCACAGAAAGTCTTCAGCTTTGGCAATGCTGTACACATAAACCTGAGAAGAGGAGAAAATACTGCTGAGTGTTTCCTTCTGTCATCTTGCAGAAATGAAGAGCTTTATTCTTTTTACTCCTAGGATCACTTTTTTTTTAATAATTATGAAAGGAAAAGAGGAAAAAGAAAGCTGACATGAGTCTCTAAGACCATGGGTTATATGTGGGATCCAGAACGAGCCATATGCACCCCATCGTTAGACAGATTACGAGGAAAAAGCGACTACATTTCCTGCATTAATTCTATAACTAAAAATAAAAAAATGTATGAAATTGAGACCAAGTGATTAAAACTCAAAAGCTCTTGCTGAAGTGGAGATGTGGAGACAGAAAGAGTACACTGGGATGAATTTCTGGCTCTTGGCTATTGCTATCCTCCTCTCTTGGGAAGCTCAACCTTTGCTAAGCAAAACTTCAATGCAGTGCTCTGTGTTACTGTGTTGAACATCCTCTAGCAGCACATTTGGTTTGACGTTAAAAGGAAAATAATTTAGCTAGTGAGCTGTAGAGAGCTACTGCCTGCTCCACAATTGCAGCTATGCTTACTCTTTTCTCTTGACATTAGTGATCAGATCATAGATATTTTACTTTTGTTTACAAATAATTTCTCTTTGAACTAACAGCTTTGGTGCTTCTAATATTTTTGGCAGATATAATCGTGTCTCTTTTTCATGCCTAAGCTGCTGAACTGGAAATTAACCTTGTGGGGCTGGTTCACTATGGTGATCAGCATAATGGACCCTTGTTGGCAGCATGAATTTCAGGAGCATTTTTCATTCATATAACACTGTTAATATGGATCAGATTGTACAGTTATGTTCTCTGATTTTTAGGGACTCGGATGTTGTCAGTATGAAAAAAGCATTTCTCTTTCCAAGCAAAAAGGATACTGTTGGCTTGTTCTGAATAGATCCCACTGAACTACCTTCTTAGCATCTCTTAATGACTTTCCTGCTTCTTTTGACTCCCACCATGAATCCTTTTCTTTCTCAAGAAGAAATGGATAGTGTAATTTTGCAGCAGATACCTGATTCACATTGGGAAGAGGAAGATTAATTACACAATAGTGTAATTACTCAGTATCTGAAAACCTGTGACCCAAAATTCTCCCTCTTACAAACTTCTTTTTCCATTATTATCTTCCACCTTTGCATTCATTTGCATTTAGCTGCAAATCCTTGATATCACCTAGTTGATTCACACAGCTAAGATTTCAAGGGAAAGCAATGATGCCCCAGTAGTCTATAACATGCTGAAGTGCTCTTTTTAGAACAACATTAAGACAGGAAACACGAACCTGCATCTCTAGTGTTATGGCACTGCTATACTGTGCAGACTCTCATGTTCTGTTCAAAAAAAGGAGAAAAACAAAACAATCTATGAACTGATTATTGAAATATATATTTAGAGTTATTCAGAAATACTAGATGAACTCCCAAAACATAATAATATTTTCAGAGCTTGTTCAGCTTAAGCAGCAATTTGGGTTCAGTGGGACTTTAATTTATTCCTGAATTGTTTGCCCATCATTTGATAGTAGAATGCCAAATAATGTTATTCTCTGCTGTTTTAAAAATGTGAGGTTATAGCTTAATATATACAGAACGAAAAGGCTCTGTCAACTCTTTGTTCTCTTATCACTATGACCAGCAAAAAGAAAGGAAGAAATCCACAGCACAGCTTGTCATGCCAGGCAGTAAGACAGTAATTCATTTCCCCCTCTGTTCTTGGGAGTAGTGCCATTTTCCAGCACTGTACCTACATTTTGAATCATGATAATTATTTTCTTTATTATTTTCCTTCAAATTCTAGTCACTGGCTTTCCCCTCATCACTGCTTTTTATTCTTGACTTCTGGTCTTACAGGATTTCTGAAGACAAGACAGGAGTAGAAACACATCACCTGAGCTTGTTAAAGACTGAAGCAACTTACTAGGCACTCATTAATTAGAATAATTAAGGAAACCATTAAGGAAACATTTATGATACTCTTGCTTTTGTAAATTATGTACTGGAGATCCAATGACAAATACAGGCAGATAATTTTGTATGCAGAAGACTGTCCTCTGTTTTCCATGAGCATACATTTCAGCTGTAAACTTGGGCCAGGCTCTGTCCAGCTTTTCACTCACTTAAACTGTTCTTTATTTTACGAAGAGGTAACTAAAAGATTACAGGTGTTGTATTGCCCTTTGCTCTGGAGTGTCAGTCCTCCAGCCACACCCTCGATGTGTACAGCCCTCCAGCAGCATTGTTGGTATCTAACAAGTGTCACAGAATGATAGAGCATGTTCACCCACTCCTTTTCAAAATGCTTTTGGGAATAATGTGCTTCACTTGACAGGGCATTCCTGCTGAATGAAGTTTGAAGGAAATAATGTCAGCTCATGCTCTTTGTCTTTGTTAACCGTCCCCCATTTTCCATTAACATTAGCTGTGTACAAAGCTCAATACTGAAAGATGACTGTAGGCTGATTTTCCAGACTGGCAAGCGGAAAATTGGCCAAATATATATTACAAAGCACATGTTAGACAGTGGTAAGCACTAGCAGTTTAAAAACATTGTAAAGACAAAGAGGCACATCCATCTTCAAATGATGGACTTTCAAAAGATGATCTATTGCTGAGGAGTCTCACTTGTCACCCTTGAGGAAGCTGCTTTACACCAGCACCATCATGAGTAGCTTCCAGCCCCAGCAGTCAGAGTGGAT
The DNA here is from genome assembly GCF_047495875.1 of Pithys albifrons albifrons. NCBI lineage: Eukaryota > Metazoa > Chordata > Aves > Passeriformes > Thamnophilidae > Pithys > Pithys albifrons. The sequence goes on from NC_092459.1 coordinate 31,678,775, forward strand.
GGCAAAAGAGTGCACTGAGCCTCTCATTCACACATGTGTCAACATTCTGGTTTAATGAACTCCCTTTTCACAAATCCCATGAGCATAGCAGTCCTGTGGGGATAGTTGTTTGCAGGGATTAGGTACAGAGCTTGGGATGTATGCAAGAGCCTTGCCAATAACATGGCTCTTGCATACAAGGTTGTGGGCTGTCCCACAACCACAGGCCAAGTCAAACTTCTTTAGCAATTCTCGACTCCCACTGCCCTCCAGTAGCATCGGTGCTATCTGTTTTTCCATTACACATGGAAAGGATGGCCTTCCTGGATTGGGAAGTGGGACTAAATAAAAGGTGACAAGCTTAAAACCTCCCATTCTTCCCTTTGCAGAGGCTAAAGATACTGTGAAAATACAGGACTCTACATTCTGGAGAGGAGAAAGCTAAAGGGGATTTCAAAAGTCATGCAGGTGTTAGTTAAACTGAACTGCTAATCACCAAAACCTGCAACACTGGAAGCAGAGAAATCAACTGAAACAAAGGATAGAGCATGTTAAAGCACACATAAGGAATAACATCTTTACATAATGGGCACTGAACTTCTGTTGCCACAAGGAACTATGGGGGCAGATAGTATCAGCAGCTTCAAATAAGACTGGACAAACTCATGGCCAATGGTCTGACAGTCAGGTCATGCTACTGTGATTCTATGATTCAATGATTCTTTGATTCAGATACTAAAGAAAATGAGCAGGGATGTGTCCTGTGATGCAATGAATGTGGATTATGGTGACGTGTGAGGGAATTAACTCAGAAGATGGCAAGACTCCTGTGCGCAATCCTAGTGCTGCAACCACTGACAGAGTACAGGGCTAGACGGACCACTGGTGTGATACATTTCTTATGCTTGTACCTAGGACAGTGGAAATGAAGGCATCTGAAATTTCCTACACTTATAAAGTACTGGTATGAGATACAGTTTTCAGAATACATCTCATACTATATTGTTGAGATTCAACAAGCTGAAGTGCTGAGTCCTGCAACTGGCTCACAGCAACTCTGTGGAGGGTTACAGGCTGGGGAAAGAGTGGCTGGAAAGCTGCTCAGCGAAAAAGAACCTGCTGTGCTGATCAACAGCTGCATGGACACAAGGCAACAGTGTGCTCAGCTGGCCAAGAGAGCCAATGGCATCCTGGCCTGTATCAGAGATAGTGTGGCCAGCAAAGGAGTGACCCTCCCTCTGTACTTGGCACTGGTGAGGCCACACCTTGAGTGATGTGTCCAGTTCTGGGCCCCTCCCTACAAGAAGGACATTGAGTGCTGGAGTGTGTTCAGAGAAGAGCAATAAAGCTGGTGAAAGGTCTGGAGCACATCTCAGGAAGAGCAGCTGAGGGAGCTGCAGTTGTTTTGCCTGGAGAAAAGGAGGCTCAGAGGCAACCTTATCACTCTCTTCAACTACCTGAAAGGAGGGTGCAGCCAGGTGGGCGTTGGCCTCTTATCTGAAGTAAAAAGTGATAGGACAAGAAGAAATGGCCCCAGGTTGTGCTAGGAGAGGTGTAGGTGGGATATTAGGAAAAATTCCTTCACTAGGAGAAGTGGTCAGGTATTGGAAGAGGTTGCCCAGAGTCACCGTCCCTGAAGGTATTTAAAAGACACTTGGGGACATGCTTTAGTGCTGGACTTGGCAGTGCTGTTGGACTTGATGATCCTAGAGGTCTTTTCCAACCTTCAATAATTCTATCATATAGTTTGTGTTGCCCACTCAAGACCAGGAGTCTGACTTAACTTCCGATTTCTGCTTGGCAGCCAAGCATAGCTGTGGCAAGATCTGGATTGCAGTTTGGAAATGTGCCTGTGGAGACTGGCCCTAGGCTGAGGAGACAAGTCTCTGTACTTTATGAGGTTGCCTTAACAGCTTCACAAACAGCCATAAGTGATTACATTTAGAAAGGCTGTGAAAGGAAGCTAGAGCCAAGTCCTTGTCAGTCTAAGCGTGGAGAATATCCTTCCTGAATGCTTCCCTTCACTGCAAAAAACATTGTGTTAATATGATACTTTAATACTATACAGCTCTGCTTTGTAAGATTACTTTGAAGAAATTCTGATTTACCGCAATAATCACATAGCTAATGAATTTTTTTTCAGTTGAAGAGAATGAGTATAATCTAGCTATAACAACTTTAGAAGACTGTGACCAGTTTTTACAACAAAGCCAAACAGGATGAGCCAGCTAATTATAGTTCTGACAGCCTGACATCAATCCTGGGCAAATTAATGGAATGACTGATATGGGACTTGATTAATCAAGAATTAAAAGAGTGGAATATAATTAATACCAGCTAACAGGGGTTTACTCAAAATAGATTTAATCCTACTATGTTGATTTTTTTTTAAATGAGATTTCGTGTTTAATCTATGAAGGTAATAGAATAAATAAAAAAATGACCTTGTATGTCAGAACAACAACAAAAAGCCACCACATATAAAGTATACTGATATGTACATGATATGTAGTAGAAGAAGAATAAACTGTTTCACTCACAGTGTCCAAATGTAGTCATAAATTTGGACTCACTGGTGGCTGGTAGTTCTTACTTATCCCAGAGAGTTCGGCTGGGGGGCCCAAACTTGCAAGAGAATTCTGATGCTAATGCTATCTGAATACCACAAAAGAAGGTGTGAAAGCAGTAAGTAACAAATAATAAGACAGAAGCAGATTGCTCTTCAAGTGTGTGCAACATGTGCTTCAGGACAGACTGAGGGAGACTGTACATCTGTGGGGAAAAAAAAATGTAGGTAATGCTTGAGAATGGGGGAATCTGTCCTGTTGGGCAGTGGTTGTGAACACAAGTGGTAGATGAGCATTTCAAAGACATAACTGTGAAGTCTGACTGTGGCCAGTTGTAATGAGCTGGTAAGAAAGTTCAAGTAACATTTCTGCAACGTGTAGTCTCCCTTGATTTCACCTTTGTAGAAATAGCTTTTCTATAATGTGCTTTCATCTGCTCACTCTGTGTGGGGTATATCTCTTTTAGCCTCATCAGTGCTGGACTCTTTCTGTACAGACACAGCACAAGTTTCTAGGACAGACGGAATGAAATACGTTCTGAAGGAGCTCGTTTGTCGTCACTGAGAGAACATGAAATCCAGGAACAGACTAAGCCCCTGCCTTTATAGAGTTAAAATTGAATAGAATTAATCCTGCTTGATAACCTGGATTTTAGACACACTTAGAGACCACAAATCCTTTTGAGTGTGAATGGTGATCAGACTATGTGGTACTGACATTGATTAAGATTTCTTTCTAGTCAAGATAAAATAATAGTACTTGTTAAAATGTTTTGAAGTGGTTGTCTGTATTCCCTGGAGTTGTCTGTGATCCTTCAGACCAAAAGAATTCACAATATTGAAACTAATATACTTTGTATCACAAGCAACCACCATACCATATAAAGGACAAAGACAATATGTTACAGAAGGTAATATGCTGGAAATTATTTTCAAGGGTTTGAGTTCAGCAGCAGAAACAGGTAAATCAGAACATTTTTAGAAACGTATTAAAGGAGTTTTGAATTGATAAGCCAAGAGAGCATTTAGACAAAATTCAGGAAAACAAATGTTGGTTATAATGAAAGCTGTGTATTGTAAAAGATGAATTGCTGATACAGCATGAAAATGTGTATGATCCTATTTATTGTTCTAATTAGCTGTGTCTTGATAAATGCCAGGAAATGATTGATCTCTCATTACAGATGCTTTGTGAGTTTGGTCATGATGCATCATAAGCAATTTTAACAGCTGGGTGTAGTTCTTATAATTCACTAACAGCAATTTCTTTAAATATTTTCAATGACATAAATTAGCTCTATGGTTAGAGTGTTGCTCTTCCTCAGGTATATTTCAGATGCATAGACCATATAGTAAAATAAATGTATTTCTTGCATTTTGAGTGAAATCCTGTCTTGTTGAAGTCAATATTTTATCTTCAGTGGAGGTGGATTTTTATCCACTCTCTCCACTATTTCTTATTTTTATAAATGTTGGATAACAACACTGAATACAGCCCGTGCAGGATGGGACCTGTGTGTGGAAAACTGGAAATCTCTCCCAAGGCAATATTTACAGAGCTTGCTCAGGGTTGTTAAGAAAACTGTTACTGTTAGAACACTTTAAAAATTCTTTCAGTAGGAAGAGTCTGATTTCAGACAGTTCCAAAGGTACCGAAAGGATATTTGAAATCCTGAATTCCATTTCTTGCCCTGAATATTCATCAGCCTCAGAATAAAAACTCTTAACACAAGGTTAAGACTGTAGCATTAGGAAATCCATAGCTTGGAATGACTGACTGATAGAATGCCAAACCTCAACATACAGTGATAAACATTGTGAAATTCTACTCATTTTGGCCTCAGACTTGACAGAGTTAATTCACCATCTATGTAAAGACTATGCTACAATGATGTTAAATAATTACAGTGACTTTCTTTTACAATTAGATCTTTAGATCTGGCCTCTTGCCATTCAGGGATCAGAAAAGTAATGGCTAACTTCAAAAAACATACAATCAGAGTTATTCAGTGCATTGAACTACTTGTACCAGAAAGTGAAGCAGCTAGTAAATGAATGACAAGGTTCAGTGATAAAAGTGATTATTGGTAATAGAAAATAGTTAGGGCAATCTGAATTCAAAACAAACATGGACACTGAAAAAACCCCCAAATCTAAGCAATCAGAATGATGCAATTTTTAGTAGGCTTTCACAATCTGTTTTGAATTATAGCCACAAGTAAAACTAGCCTGTAACATCTTCCTTGTGTCCTTGGACACAAGACATGGAACTGAAAAGGACAGAAAAGACTAAAGGAAGCTTCTTCTTTTTTTTTTTTTCTTGAAGGAGATTGCTAGATGTAGAGATAACAGAGCCATGCAGCAGCATTTTGATTTTAAAACATCTTGTTAACAGTTTTATCAATTTGTTGTCGTCCTCAGTGTAAAGGATGTGGGACCACTTAGGAGTGTGTGCCTTAGATGTATGGAGGCAGTGCTGCTGAAAGACTTGGAGTCTGAAGAAGTTATTAATATAAATAAGAAGAACATCAATGTTGATATGTGTTTTAAAACATATTGTTACAGGCAATTATTCAGAAATATGTATCACCCCAGCTCATGGAAGGAAGCAGGTGGGGATTTTTTTCCTTCAAAATAAAGCAACAGTGCATGTATTTAAAATAAAACTTCCAGTCTATTCAATATTTAGCCCAGCTAGAGAAGAAACTAGTACTAAAAATTAGGTTGCACTGTGCACCTCCATGAAAACAGATTGAAACTTTTTGGTAGCATGGAAATAAACTTCCTACATCCATCCCTCCATGCTCCTATTCCTCAAGGTAATTCACCACATTTAATGTAATTAATTTGGAAAGAAGGAAGTGCAGTTTTCCCAAAGGGTTTTCCTGACTGACAGCTGTTTTACATAATCAATGCAGAAACAGCAGTAGTGGAGCATATTCCAGCTCTTACCTCCTAATGGACACTCACTTTGCTTTACTACCGTTTTGCTCAGTAACACAGACAGGGAGATTCAATTAAAATTCCTCCCCCTATAAAATTAATTCTTTAGCTAAATGTGTACATTGCCAAAAACAAGCACCCAGTCCTCCATCAGTCTGGTGCTCACCTACATATTCCCCAGAAATACCAGCATCACAGACTGAGTATAAGTTAAATAATCCTTCTTCCCAATGAGAAAATAGTAACATCTTGGGCACTATTAGTTTTGTGTGACTGTGAAGTAAAGAAACTACAAAGACTCCAATAATGTTTGTAAAACCATTTTGGACTACTTAATGAGGAAACTATATTAATTTTAATCATTAGTCAAGTCTACTTGAATGAATTTGTGAGGTGAAATGGAAAAGCAATATAAAGAAAAAGCAAATTATAATTTGACACTTTTATGTGGCCAAGTTTATTGAGGAAAGGGTGGAGATAAGTAAATATATAATAAATTCAATATTTGATTTCTCCTGAATAGTGTTTACCTAATCTTTGTGAGGAAAAGAATCATATCTTTCCCTCTTGGCTCATATGATATACAGGTAATTTTTGGAACATGTCTTTAATTTTTAATGTTTGTTTTAAATGAAAAGCTGTGTATTTTTCTAATGTGTTAAGAATCATTATCTTTGTAGGAGTTCCCCCTGCACACTGTACATGTAGATGTTCAACAGTAGGTGGTGCTCCCAGGGTACAACATAGTCCAAAATGCAAATTAAAGAGGGTTTTATGAGAAGGAGAGTTCCTTGGGTTTTTTAACATGTTAACCAAAGAGTAGTTAAAGTGCAAAACCTGTAAAAAGATATTAAATACTATACTAACTGATTTTAAATGCCATAAAACTACATGACCACTCAAACAAACATGGAAGATACCCAGTTTTCAGTCTGTTTTTTTCCTTCCAAATATTCACACAACAAATAGTTCACCCAACTGACTAGTCCTGACTATGGAATTTCTGTCAACGTGCTTTATTGCCCAGATGTCATGCACATTTTCTGAGTATGTTAAGTATCAAATCCAAATTACCTTTATGATTTTCTCAGTTGTTAAATGTTTAATGTGTTTTATTAGCAATTGTGCACTTTAAGTATTTTTTTAAAATTACACCTTAGATTTTTAGCACATACTTGTAATTCTTAAAAACCCTAGAATATTTTCAATATTGTAAAGAGCAATAGAACTTAAAATTTTCTGTTGGATGTCTATGCTGTAGGCATCCTTTCTTCACAATATATGTTTGCTTCTCAGTGTTATTGTTGGAATTTGATGACAAAAATATGGTCTCACATGTTCTTTATATGACCAGAGAGTGTCACATGTGGAACAAAACTTAGTACACTCAACTTCAAGCTTGAGTGGCATTGGCAGAATATCCTACAAATTTATAAGGAAATATAGAACTAAAGTTAAAATTACTGCTGAAAACAAACCATAAAGATCAAGCATCCCAAATAGCTTTCAAGGAGAAGGTTGGTTTCATTTTTTGGTTGTTGTTTGGTGTTCTTTTTAGTGAAAAATGGGCTTTCTTTACCTGTTTATATTTCTGTAAGAATTCAACAATATTTGCACATATCCTATTTGTTTAGATACAATCTGAGAAATATGGTAATTTGCAGACAGTATATTGTGTTAATTATAGTAGGTGCTTTGCCTATTTACGTATTTGAGCAGCTTGAACTAAATGGAGACAGTAAAAATAATGAGGCAGGAAAGCCCAATTAAAAGTACATTAATCAAATGCTCTCCCAAAGCCTTTCCTATCCAATACATATTGTTGCACTTTATGCTGAGTGCCTGTTTGATGCCAATTGTCCTGTATCTAATGCAGTATCTTGTTCAGTCAGTGTGCAGTAATAAATGTAATTGTCAAGTGCCTGGGTTTGGATTCTTAATTTTGTATTTTGATAGATTTTATAGTTCTTTTAAATTTTAAACAATTATTCTTTTTAAGATGAATTATAACCAAGGAACAAAAAGAAATAAGAAAGTGACTACCATGTCAAGAAATGACTGTTTGAAACACAGGCTGCTTTTGATCTACCATAGTTGCAGTAAATTTTCTTCTCATCTGCACTGAAGTAAATAAAAGTAGACTGTTGATTTTCACATAAAATTCAAACCAGAAAATTGCTTAAACAGAGCACTTAAAATTTCTTCTCTTGGTATCTGATAAACAATATTAGCTTGACTCAGCTTCTACATAATGCCATAAATCAAGAATAGGTCTGTGGGAGTCCATGTGAAAAGTTTATTTTGCTGCATTGATGCATCTCTTTATAAAGAGAATAAATACTTACAGTTCTACTGAAACACAAATTAGGTAGTCAAGTAATCTGAGAGCTCGATGTGGAATTTCACTTTTTGCCCCATTGCAGCATCTTTATATGATGCCAGGCAAGATTTTAGGATCAGATTTCAAAAAGAAAATAAGGGGAAATAAAACAAGATTCATGCAGAATTTAGGATCTGAATCCGTTCTGTCTCACCCTGGGAGTGCTTCAATTCTGTTAGGCTTTTTTGTTCCTTATATGCCTAAACAACATTCCTGTTTAGAGCAGCCCTACTTCAAACAAGGCTGAGCAGTTTGGTGTCTGCTCAACTATAAGACTGTCCAGGAAAGAGGCAGTTTGTCCCTGGGAGGTAGTTTGTCTGCCAGACGTTGTCAGTACACACTGAATGCATGCTGACAAAAGTGGGGTCCCTACAGAACCTCACTGGCCTCTTGTTGAAACAGAAATCCTGCATGGTGATACTCAGGTGCTACTATAGAGAAAGAAACAGAAGATCTCCAGGTAATGGCACATCAAGTTCAAATATTTCTTTATCCATACAGGGCTGGATACTTCTCAGAGTAGTGACTGGAGTTTAAATTCTCTCAAACTGGACAGAGATCTGGAAGCAGAGCTTCGTTTAGGTTTTTCACTGTAAGACAATTGCAAAAGGTGACTCCCCCAGCCTTCTCCTCTTTGGGTGAGAAAGAGGAAGAGAGAGAGTATCTTTGAATGGAAGGGGTGTAGGCATCCGCCTGTGGACGGTTAGCTGTGGGTGTGTGCATCTCTGTGTTTGGCATGGGAACCAGACCCAGGGCGGGATTACAACTTCACATGCTCTAGTCGTCATCTGCATGTGTATAATTACTGACTTACTGAGCCAGCTGGATCCTAACAAGTCTATGGGACCAGACGGGATCCATCCCAGGGGGATGAGGGAGCTGGCAGAAGAGCTTGCCAAACTGCTCTCCATCATCTTCCAACAGTCCCGGCTCTCTGGGAAGGTCCCAGATGATTGGAGGTTGGCGAATGTCACCCCAATCCACAAAAAGGGCTGCAAGCAGGACCCTGGCAACTACAGGCCTGTCAGCCTGACCTCCGTGCCTGGCAGGGTTATGGAGCAGTTCATCCTGAGTTCAATCACACAGCACCTTCAGGGTGGACAAGGGATTAGACCCAGCCAGCATGGGTTTAGGAGGGGCAGGTCCTGTCTGACCAACCTGATCTCTTTCTACGATCAGGTGACCCACCTGGTGGATGAGGAGAAGGCTGTGGATGTGGTCTATCTGGACTTCAGCAAGGCCTTTGACACTGTCTCCCATAATATACTCCTGAAAATGCTGGTAGCCCATGGCCTGGACAAGTGTACCCTCTCCTGGATTAAGAGCTGGCTGGAGGGTCGGGCCCAGAGAGTGCTGCTGAACGGAGCTGCATCCAGCTGGCGGCCGGTCACCAGTGGTGTTCCCCAGGGGTCTGTGTTGGGTCCAGTCCTGTTTAACATCTTTATTGATGATTTAGATGAGGGGATTGAGTCCATCATCAGCAAATTTGCTGATGACACCAAGCTGGGAGGGAGTGTCGACCTGCTGGAAGGCAGGAGGGCTCTGCAGAGGGATCTGGATAGACTTGAGAGATGGGCTGATTCCAATGGGATGAAGTTCAATAAGGCCAAGTGCCGGGTCCTGCACTTTGGCCACAACAACCCCCTACAGCGCTACAGGCTGGGCACAGAGTGGCTGGAGGGCAGCCAGGCAGAAAGGGACCTTGGAGTACTAATTGACAGGAAGCTCAACATGGGCCAACAGTGTGCCCAGGTGGCCAAGAAGGCCAATGGGATCCTGTCCTGTATCAAAAATAGCGTGGCCAGCAGGACCAGGGAAGTGATCCTTCCCCTGTACTCTGTGTTGGTGAGGCCACACCTTGAGTACTGTGTTCAGTTCTGGGTCCCTCAGTTCAGAAAGGATATTGAGGTGCTGGAGCGAGTCCAGAGAAGAGCAACAAGGCTGGTGAAGGGACTGGTGAAGGCTGGTGAAGTCCTATGGGGAGAGGCTGAGGGAGCTGGGGTTGTTTAGCCTGGAGAAGAGGAGGCTCAGAGGTGACCTCATCACTGTCTAGAACTACCTGAAGGGAAGTTCTATCCAGGTGGGGGCTGGTCTCTTCTCCCAGGCCCTCAGCAATAGGACAAGGGAGCACGGGCTTAAGCTCTGCCATGGGATATTTAAGTTGGATATCAGAAAAAAATTCTTTGCAGAGAGAGTAATCAGGCATTGGAATGGGCTGCCCAGAGAGGTGGTGGATTCACCATCCCTTGAGATTTTTAAACGCAGATTGGACTCAGTGCCATGATCCAGTAAATGGACTAGAGTTGGACCAAGGGTTGCACTCGATGATCTTGGAGGTCTTTTCCAACCCAATCGATTCTATGATTCTATGATTCTATGTTAGTGCTACCTGGTGCTGCACTGAATGTGACAACTTTGGTGCCTGAAAGCCAGCTCCACCAAGTTCAGCCTTTGGATCCATTCTGAGCTGCTTTGCCATGAGAACATCTTCCTCCAGTTCCAGCTGAGACAACTGGAGAGTTTTCAGTTCACTTCTCCTATGCCACTCCCCTTTGCATGCCCCCTCAATACAGACACACCTCTCTTTCTCTCCTTTGCCCTGCCTCTTTGCACCTCCATCCTCCTCAGCCACTCAGCTGAGCTGCTCATAAGCCATTCTTGACAAGTCAAGGTGGCAAAGATCTAAATTAATCCTACTGAAGCCACTCCAGATAACTGCACTTAAGACAAACCGAGGAGGGTTCATAGGAGCAGGTCAGATAGGCAGACTTAAGGTATGACTTGTCTGTGGAAAGCCCTGCCTGATGAAAGAGTTCTTGTGGACAGAAGGGGGAACATCCAAATAAATTTTGATAGGAGGCTTGAAACTATTACTTTACATGGGCATTAAACCTGGTCTTTAACCTTTTCTTAGCAATGTCTAATTTGCTCTACAGAAAATGTCTATACATTATTTCTCTTCAAATGACTTATAAAATTGTTTGCAATAGCTGAGTATTCAATAACATGCAATAACATTAACTATTGAATTTCCCTTCAGTGAGAGGATTTTCAGGAGGATACTTCTGACTTCTGAATGAAGTTAAAAGGAGCTTCATCATAAAATTTTATTTAGCTAGAGATGCAGTAACCTATGGTGTTGCCATAGAATATTTGTAACTGGAGAAACAGTGTCCCACATTGAGCTAAGCCTTCCATGGGAGAAAGAGGGTTTACTGGAGTACATGTTCACTACACATAACAGATACCATTTCACAGGATTAAAATGGTGGACTCCTGACCAGTAAACTTAAGCCTTCTGATTTGCTTTTCATAGTTATCATTAGCAGCTATCTTAAAAGTATTTCAGAGATCATGGTGTCCATGTTCCCTGGTTACAGAGCACGGAAACTGAAGAAGTTTAAGGTGGATAGCCCTGAATAACAAGGCTTGAATGGTCCAATCAACTCAAAAAGCCCTTAAAACAATGATTACAAAAATCTGTGAAGAAATAGGAAGTAAGGGCATTATCAATAATTTTTCTTTTATAATATGAAAATCTAAATTTAAAAAGACAGGTATATTGTGTCCTTAATGAGGAGAAAGTAAAATATGCTCAGGTTTACGATTGCTGTTTTCATTAGTAATGCTTCTCTACAATGTGGCTTGTATTAAAAAAACAGGAAAAAAAAGGTTGATAGTACTTTATGCCTTGGGCTAATTTGTTTAAATTTGAAATATTGCACTAAACTAAAATTAAGACATATGCTCTGTGCATATGTTGCTCAGGCACGAAACATTTTATACATGAAGTATTGCAGGTAGATATTCTTCCCATGAGTAGATGAAGATGGTTGAAAAACGTATATCTCATTTATTTCTAGGAATATGCAGGCTAAGCAAACGTGCCTTGCCTCTGTGCTATTTTAAAAACAAACTCACAGAGAAGCTTGCATCAAATATTTGATGAAAACCTCTGACACTCAATGAGATATGTCATAGTAGCTTTTAAGTTTATTCTCTTATTGTCATGTCTTGAAAAAATCTCAAACCACTGGCAAACATTAAATTTATATATTTATGTGTTAGTCCATTCTGCCTCCTAGCAAAAAATAGATCTCATTACATATTTATAAAGCACTATATCCATTCCTCCAGCATTCCAGCAAAGCAGTTTGATTTGTTGTTTTACAGAAAGGGAAGACTGAGGAACCAAGAAGTTAGGAGAACTTGCTCAAAGTCACAGAACGGATGAAATCATAAAGGCAGAAAGAAAACAGAAAACAAACCTGACTGCTTGTCTTTCACAAAAAAATGAATATTGAATTCATTATTGTGTTATTATTGAATTATAGCAGAGACTTTTACATCCTAAATTTTTTCACCTCCATAGGATTCCCTTATTATCCAGTAATGTTTTGCAGCTTAAGTAGCTCAAAGGTAATCAGAGGCAGGAACCTATTCCTTGACCTATAAAATCCTCCTGTGTTAAAACTGAAATAACACACAATTATTTAAAAGAGAGAGAACCAAAAATCAAGGTTTCTCTCATGAGGTAAAAAAACAGAGTAGGAGGCAATTACCAAGCAACACACGTGCCATATAATGCTGAAGATTCAGCTGTAAGGTTGATTGTCTTTGTCCAGGCATAAAAAATGATACCTAAAAGCAATAGGAATTCAAGATTTCAAAATTGAATTATCATCCCACAGAGTAATTAGCTTTCCACAGGATTTTTTGAACCTTTCACTGTAGATCAGTGTTCTCAGTGTGCCCAGAAACTGTGTTTTCTGAATGGGCTCCTTGGCCACCACACTACTTTGTTGAACTCTGTTATCCTGCTAAACAATATCTCCTCCCACAATACAACCTGTTTTATGTGGCTTGTAGACCCGTGTGACTGATTCCTTTTCCAAAATCCTAAATTAGGGAGTCATACACTGATTCTGGAGCATAGCAATTATGGTTTCTGAGAATATCAGTAAGATTTAACCTCATTGCTTGATTCTTGACTGCCAGAAGACTCCAGTCTACATTTAAATACAAAAAAATGGAAGTTTCAAGGTGCACTAAGTATGTTTTTCATGGTTGGCCAGCCTGTAAAACTTGCCCTGAGCAGAGCAGTGTGTCCATGCTGGGCTGCTGGCTTTCTCTGCCACTGGCTGCTCCACCTCACACCTGCCAAAACTTCTCTGGCAGCATTCGGAGCTCCAGGCTATGACCCAGTACTAGGCATCTGTTTCTCTAGGCAGATTTTATCCAGCTAAAGCCCTGCATGCCCACCACTATGTCCTTTCCTGAGGCAAGCAGTATCAGGGCTTTTAAAGGAGGTTCCACTCTGTCTTCTCTTTCCATCTCAGGTCATCTTTTCTCTCCCCCTTCCGGGCCATGGCAGTTGAGGTAGCTGGAAAAACGATGTAGAAATGTCTGCCTGATCACATGGCAGACAACTGCATGTTGGAGAACATTAAATGTAAACACAAATGAGGTTTCTTCTGGAAGTAGCAAACACACTGGGTGTTTCTGCAGATAACCAACATATTTTACCTTTGAGCTTGTCCTTGGAACCTCTGTGCAGCAATGTAAGGGCAACCACTGACAACCAGATATCCATGTGTTCTATCCATATAGAAATGGGGATTTTTTTTTAATCTTAATCAAGCCTTTAAAGTCAAATTTCTACAGTGTAAAATGATGAGAAGTATGTTATTTTTGGCATTATCTGAAAATTTGGGCAGAAAATTGTTCTATTCTTTTTTTGTTGTTGTTGTTTCACTATTCAAAGTAGCAGATGCACTTCTATCATTTGGTACTTTTACTGTCAATAACACACAAATCCCATGGAGACATGCCAAAGATTTTCTTAGCAACCAAGCCTCTTGCCTGAAATACATGATTAAATACAACAGTCTGTTAAAAGCTTAAAATAAACCTGTTTTTTAATTTAGAATTTCATATACCGAAAGAAGAATCATTGGTAATGAATTTAGCACAGTTTCAGGAGAATTTGTTTATTTTTATGGAGGCTGAGCACTCAAGAGCTCTCATGGTAAAAGCAGGTGTTGCCATAATGGCAAATCTGGGATCGGCCCAATGAGTGTGAGTTCATGTAAATTAAAAGTACTCTCACAAATTGATGGGATGAGCCCACCCATGACTGAAATGTAAATTCATTCACGCCTTGTGATGGCATAATACTGCTGCAGAAAGCATCCTTTTTCCATCAAAAACTAGCAAATTTCATTATGGAAGATGGGATTTTGTCAAGTTGTTTCTAGTTCCAAGAGGGTAACCATTCTGGAGAAGGGGATGCAAACTCTGGGAACTGCTTTTTAAGTCTCTAGAAGGTGCAGACTAATCACATTTTCAGAAAACAGAAGTTGTAATTTTTATGTCTTTGCATTTGCTGAAGGAAAATAGAACAAAATATCACAAGTTCTATCCTATTTATAGAGAATCCTTTTTATCTTTGCTTAGAATAATCTCCATTGACTTCACAGTCTTTGAGTTAGACCCAGGGTGCAGGTTGATGGTATATGAAAAAGAATTCTTTTTAGAAACAGTGTATATAACTGCTATGAAAAGAAATAAAACAGCAGTATCTGAGGTAAAGACTGTCACTTGATCTCAGCTTCTCAGAGGCTTGTATGGCATGCTTTTGTCACAAATTAACCATTCATTTATGTTGCAGCATCAGAAAACTTACAGACCTTTAGGTCTCTCTGTAGGTATTAGATGGCGCTAGTATTTAAATATCCCATTTCTCCAACAGTCCTGAAAGTACGTGCCCAAGAGCACAAATTTTTTTAGGCACTGAGAAAAAGAAACCAGTGGTAAGTAGGAGAATTATCAACAACAACAACAAAAAATACAGCATTAAATTTTATCAGCTAAAGATTTTAAGTAGCCCTTTATTCAGGTCTTCTAACTAGTTTATGGACAATGGCAGCTTTAGTGATCTCACAGGAAGAATGACTTCTCCAGTAAACCTGTTTGTTAAGATTTAATGATATGCCTTCATGTACAGTTCTCCTGATTTGTGCCTGCTGTCGGCAAGCACAGCACATCACAACAACTCTTCTCTTCACAAGTGATCCACCAGATGTAATGCAAACAGCTGCACTACAGTAATGTGGAATGACTTCAGTGGCTGTGCTAAAGCTTAGAGCAAGTAAGACATTCTTAAAACTCTGCAAAGCTGCGCAACCTAGTAAAAAAAAAGACTCTTATTTTAGCAGGTTTTATAGCAAAAAAGTTATTAGAAAAGTAAATATTACATGTAACAGTGAAGACAAGGAACATTTCAGTTACCTGGAGATGAGTGGCTTGAGCTGTGCTCCACTGCAACCATTAGGGGTCTGTGAAGTTGTACTGATGCCAAATGTGAGCATATTTGCCTGTGTTATGGCATGGCAATAAAATGCAACAGCCAGTTCCAGCCTTCTCTGTTACTCATTTCTTCTGCCAGGGGATGAGAAAGGGCTTCCACAGCCCTTTTGACAAACACACTGATATGCCTCAGTGTACTGTGTTTTTGCCTGGTGACATTTCTAACCTTCATGCCTCTGCCACACAGGTTTTAAATGACCTTGAAATAACAGTCTTTTTTGCTAAGATTTAGCCGATGTATGCATTTCTGAAGTAGTATTGTAGAAAATAGTCTCATAGATAAGGAATGTATTTTCAGCTCCTAGTCTCCCAAAATAAATGTGGATATGATTTCTTACAGATCTGTCACCTATAAAGGGAAAACACTTCTGCAGGAATTGAGAGAGAAGCCTAACTTGTTAATCCATATGATATTTGCTGGTTGCTCTAAATAAGACTAGTTTTCTGTAATAAAAACAGTGTTTGAGGTAGAAAAAGAAGATAATTCAGACTGATCCATGCCAGCCCTGGAGTCAATTGCTTTTAAGGCTGGGGAGGAAGTCTTTTCTGTTATGCACAATGCAGAAGTTCAGTTGTCATTAATTTCAATTAGAAGTTGATGACATTCTTTGTTTATTACACTGTCATTTCCACTACATTTTCAAGTTGCATCAAGACTAAATATTGTCACAGACATTAACTGCTCAGATGGGATTTTATTCAGTGCAGGACACATAATGAAACCCAACTCATTGTTATTATTAATTATTTGTATTACTCTATTGCGTAGGAGTTGTAGTCACGGATCGTGACCTCACTCCATGATGCACAAAGCCAGAACAAAAAGGCCATTACTCCCTTAATTGTTACAAATCAGAGGACGTGAGTGACATTGCTTGGATAGAGCCTGACTTTTGGATTTTCACCTTTCCAAAACGTGGTCAATACTATATTACCAGTCAGTTGGGCTGTCCAATACATGTTCAGCCTGACCTTGTAGTATCTGTTTAGACTCAGTGCTGTTGGAGTAGCCATCCTCACCCACCTGACTGTGGAGGAAATCCTCAGGCTGAGGGACTCACATACTCACAGCTCACAGCAGTGTCAGTCCCCGGGTGTCCTCTGCCCAGACTCTCACTGCCTTCCTGCTCCTGAAGAGCAGCGAGCATCTCTCAGCCTTGTCTAGTTCGTGCCATTTCCAGTTCCTTGCACAGAATGTACAGTTTTTGTAAGTGGTTAAAAACCACCGAGGTATCTTGTTGTATGTAACAGCCACAGAAAGGAAGGGCAGTCACATTTGGCACCTGCTTGTGACTTTTCTCCCATCTGTGGATAGTGAAACTGCATCTCCTAGAAGAGTTGAGTCACAAGTAAATATATTTGATTCATATTATGTTTGGCATAGCTACATCTATATTTATGAAAGTTACAGGAAGAATCTGAAGATGACGGGAGAGACTAAAGCATATCCCTAGTTCTAAAGCTCTAACTGCCAGCAGCATGGGGTGACCAGCATCATCTTCCCCTACAAAGAAAGGAGCCTGGCTAACACCTGTTAGTCATTCTGAGAGCTCATAATTATTCAAGAGCTGCCAGCAAGATGGGCATGGACTAAAGAGAGGAGAGAGGTGCAGAAGTAACACCATCTCTATCATCTGAATAGAGACATTCTCTGTATATAGGATCAGCCAGCAGTTACACATGGTGAGAAAAGAAGTAACAGTGGAGATCCATTGGGGCATTACAGAAAGAGAAGTGGGTGAGGAAAACATTGAAAATCATGTTAAGGTTTTTGAGAAACAGATGGAGATGCAGGAAGGAAGAGGTCTGGAAGGTGGGATAGAACAAGAAACATATCTCTCTGTAGAAGGGAGTATTTGTCCTGTAACAAGAATTGTCTCATTTGGATCCTGCAGCTGCTAAATACCTGCAGCTTCCAGGTATTTGTATGTAAGTCAAGTATACAGCTCTCCCTTTTCCCAGTGGATCTGGAGCAGGGCTGGTTTGTCCTTGTCCTTATGGACTGGCTCCACCCATGGAGCCCATTCCAGATGGTTGCTACCCTTAAGATAAAGCATATATGGAATAGGGTCAGGGAAGAACAAAGCAGTTGGAAAAATTCAACTCATTTCAGTACAGAGGCTGTGCCCTTAGGCTATCTATAGATAGTATACTTCTTAAATGAGAGGGGAAAAAATGCTATGCAGAAAACAGTTGCCAAAACCATAGTACCTTGCTGTCAGCCTCCCACAACCTGAAAGAGAATACCCCCTTGGAGTCTGTTTAACTAGGACTGTATGTGCACAAAAAGACATTCATACTTCTGTTAAAAACACAGACCAACAGCTCCTAAATTTCTGGTTTTCAAAGGCTATCAGTTTCTCTGAACACTGGGTGACCTGGAGCACATATAATCTTACGAACACCAATATTAAAGAAGAATATGAATGAAGGCCCTGAGAAAAGATGGGCCATTCTATAATCATTCCCTTTTAAGAGAATCAGAAATTAAGTAGTTTTCTAAGCTGAGACATCTCAGAAGAATATCTGCAAGTGGAAACTCCAGATTTGTGAGGGGATAGATGTAGGAATATGATGAATTTATTCAACCATTAGGAACACAGAACTGAAACTGTCCTGATGATTAAGAGAGAACTGAAGCCAAGTAGTAACACTGAAAGGACTTGCACTGGGGTAGGTGGATATATAATAGTAGCATGTTTGGGCTGATAACTTCCTAGACATGTTTATCCAAAGCTTATAATCTGAGACAGGAAGAAAGGGAGTGAGGGGGTGGGGGGGAATGGGGAAGAAAAAAAGGAAAATGAATATGTATCCTAACCTGCAACACCGGGCCCATTTTGGACTTGGGAACCTCAAAAGCAGCATAGTTTCAGTAAGGGATGAAGAATTGCGTTGAACTTGAGGAATCACAGAATTCAGTGCTTAATTGATAAAAAAATCACAACAGCTACATCAGGATATCACCACAGAGAAAATCTGAGGTCACTAGAACACCCTGTCAATCCAAGCAAAGGGTTTGCATTCCCTCCTTGCCCATCAAAAAAAAAATCAGGCTTAGTAAGTAGCATTGTCAGGAGAAGTGGTCTTGTGCATTTCATAGTGTAATTAAGCCAAAAAATAATGCCCCTCCCCACCAGTTCTAAGGATAGTACAGAAAGTGGGATTTTGAAAGTACAAGATTAATTTCCAATATTCCATCTTAAGTAGCAAAGTGGAGAGCGAAAGCAGAGAGAGGCTTCAAAGGACCTCTGCAAAGGTGTCAGCCATGAAGCTGTGACACAGGGGTGAGCAGTGCAGCACCATCTTTCAACAGGAGCCTTCCTTAGCTCCTCAACAGCGTACCTGTGTGCCACAGCAGACTCGCCTCACTCACCCTCCACTGGCTGTAAGTGCCCTTTTCTTGGAGAGGTTAAGTGCTGCCTGCCTGGAGGGACATCTCTGCAGGAGAGCTCCCTGCTGCTGGGCCAGCTGCCGTGGCCAGAGGTAGGAAGGGACATAGTTCAGCAATTCCCCAAAGGGAGAGCTGTAGTTCAGGTGAGTGGATAAATGTGGGTCCAGCTGATCAGCCTCGGTGGCTGAAAGGAAACCACTCTCAGCAATGCCCTGAGCATTAACTGTACTCCAAGTGTGTTGATTAGGAAATCAACATTACCCCCAGGTAATGAATTTTACATGGGTTTGGTTGGGTTTTTTTTTTCTGTATTAGTAACTGTTTTGTCAAAAACTACCTATCAAAATATCCTCTGGCTATTTCACCTTGTATAAATGACATATGTACCAATCAGAGTGAGAAACCTGTTCTTTACTTGACTTAGGAGGTAGTGGATTCAGGTGAAAGTCCTTGTCCAGTGCCACTTGGGGCTGTTTATTTAACACAAGGATTATACAGGGCTAGTAGACATGACACAGGAGATATGAGAGGTGTGTGTCCTTGTAAAACCAGGTGGCCAGGCAAGTAAACAAACAGCATTTAAAGCCCCATGTGTAGGTGACTATATTAAGCAGTGGATCAGCACAGTTTGGCTGACTTAGCACAGGGTGCCTCCTTCAGAGTGATTTGAACTGGCTCCATGGATATCCATCAGCTGAAGAAGTTCAAGTATCTGATATGCTCCTACAACCTACAGTCCGATTCCTAAACTTAGGTTTCTTAATCTGTAGCTGTGCCCTTTCCCTTCTCTTCATGGACCTTGCAGAAGACTGACCAAACTCCCATGCTGGATGAGCACGGGAGAGTATGAATACATGTGATGTACACAGAACCACCTTCAGCTCTCTCCATCTGTCTGTGAACATAAAATATCTGGGAAAATTTTATATTTGCCCCAGAATATGACAGGACAGTTTAGGAAATCTGAAATAATTTTGCAGCAAGGGCATACTATTTTCTACCCATCTCTAGCTTCTGGCTTGTCAGGTGTCTGAGACATTTATATGGTTTAATGAGAGAAGCAGTAACATCCCAACCATTTTCTCAGATAAACAAATGCAGTCTTGCCAGGACTAGCAAAAGTAAGTCTCAAGAAAGCAAACCAAACTTCCTATTCTGTAAATAGCTACAAAAGATGCTGAACACAGAGACAAGAGCAGCAGTCACCTGAAATTAATGAAGAAAGAGAGCATGTCAAGGTGGAGAAGCATCAGTGTAAAAGCACAGCAGCAACTAATCGTACCCACAGGATGAAGAGAATGAAGAGGAATTAATTCTCTCATCACTAAAGGATGCTCCCTGGAAATAGGTGGACGTGGTACACAAATGGACATTATTCTGTCTGTTCTGGTTGCTGCATTCATGTTTTTGATTTGCATTTTATAAAAAACACTTCAGTAGTCTAATCCCCTCCCAAACTGAAAAGAAGGCAAAAGGAAATTAGCCATTTTATGCCAACAGCAACTATATTTTGACACGTATTTTTTGCATTTAAAAGTAAGAGAAGCAGGAAGAAAAAAAATGTATCTACATACAAGAATGTATCATATAATCATATAATGGTCTGGGTTGGAAGGGACCTCAGACATTGCCTAGTTCCAATCTCCTTGCCATGGGCAGGGACACCTTCCACTAGACCAGCTTGCTCAGGGTCCCATCCAGCCTGGCTTTGAATACTTCCAGGGATGTGGCATCCACAACTTCTCTGGGCAACCTGTTCCAGTGCCTCACCACCCTCACTGTAAAAAATTTCTTTCTAACATTTAATCAAAATTTCTTCTCTTTCAGTTTAAAACTTTTCCCCCTTGTCCTATCACTATCTACCAGTGTAAAAAGTTGCTCTCTCTCTTTTTTATAAACCTCCTTTAAGTACTGGAAGGCTGCTATAAGGTCTTCCTGGAGCCTTCTCTTCTCCAGGCTGAACAATCCCAACTCTCTCAGCCTGTCTTCATAACAGAGATGCTCCAGCCCTTTGATCCTCTCTGTGGCCCTTCTCAGAACCTGCTCTAGCAGGTCCTTGTCTTCCTTGTGCTGAGGATCCCAGACCTGGATGCACTACTGCCAGTGAGGTCTCACAAAGAGAGGGGAAGAATCACATCCCTCAGTCTCCTGGCCATTCCCCTTCTGATGGCAACCAGGATGTGATTGGATTTCTGGATTGCAGGTGCACACTGTTGGCTCATGTCCAGCTATTCATACATGAGAACCCCTAAGTCTCTCTCTGCAGGGCTGCTCTCAGTGTGTTCTTGTATGTAAAAGGCATTAAAAGGATTACCAAATTAACCATTCTTCTGTCAGTGTAATATCAGTTCTAGCAAATAGATGGGATTTCATTATTAAACAAACTAAAGGAGAGACGTACAATCAATAGCAGTAAGAAAATAAGAAAACCAAAGTTTTCCAAAGCAACTCAGTATCTTTTTTGTCATGTCACAGGCTTGGTTGATAAATGTGTGCATGCAAATTCAATATATGAAATACATATATAAATATAGGAAATTTTGATTATTCTAGATTAATTTTTTGCTGAATCATCACTAAAGCAGTAGATGATAAAACCAGTTAACTGACTGATCTCAAACATAAGCACACCTAGGAAATCCTCCCTAATAAAGCATACTTCTAGTGTATTACCATGTGTTTTTGTATTATTTATCAGTGAACTGGAAGGAAATACAATATTGTTGATAAAGTTTGCACATAAAGCAAAAAAGGGAGAATTGTTAAATAAAAAAGACTGGTGTTCCCTCCAGCAGATTTAATAAACTGAGCAAAAACAAAGAAAGAGAATTAATTTACAGTGAAGCCAAATAGTTATATACTTGGAAGAAGAACATTTGTGCTTATGAGAGCAGAGATTGCACCCTGGGGAAAAGAAAAGAATTTGAGGAGTCACAGTAGATGGTGAGATAATCATGAAGCTTCAATGCAAGCAGATGACTTAAAGGATTGACACTACCTTTAAATATCTAAGGGATGGCACACTGAGTAGGAGCAGGAGCTTCTACACATTCTGTATTTAACACCAGTTGCTTGAATAATAACATTTCTGTCTCAACAGAAACAATGGGAAATTGTCCCTCATCATAACAGTCCTTTGTCCTTGCATTAGCTAGGTGTGAAAGGCAGTTAACACATGAAGCTGAAAAATACAGGGCTTGTGTAAGTCCCATTAGTTATCAGCAATGCATTGGATGACAAATTTCATTACATATATATGAGTCACTGTCACAAAATTTTGATACAGCTGCAGCCACATTTTCATTAGTGTTTTGAGCAAACTACTAAGAACTATTATAATTGTTAATGATTAAAAAATATTTAATAATTATTCATTTTGAAGAGACAAAGTGCAGATCATCTCCCTTAGCTTTGAAGCTGCTCACATCCATGTATCAAGTTCAACTCAAGACAATATCCAATAATGATTCTAGAAGACACTTGTACCAATTTGCCTCTGCCTGACAAGCTCTTAAGGAGAGTGTTCCATACAAAATTGGAGGGTATAAGGACAGTAAAGGGGTACACAGCCTGTGTTCCCAGAGGAGAGCCGGACTTATTTAGCATCACGAAGCAAAGCAAGAGTAGCTTCTTTCAGAGTCAGTGGAATTCCAGAGAAGTAGCATTTGGGTAATTTTGAAAGTTATAGGTTTTCTTATCACTAAAGCAGTGAGAAGAGCTTTCTACAAGGAAGCATGAGGCACCAGAGACAACCTGTGGCAAGACTGAGATAATTCAGCTTAAGTCAAGGAGAAGAAGGCATGATCTCTTGTCTGAGCACAGGACTGAGTTTCATAAAGAAGAGGTCCCTTCTGCTTCTCTGTTGTTACACTGAAACAAAGGCCAGGAAATAGGGGTTGGTGTATCTGAATGTTGTATGAAGGTTACAAGAAGGTCTTAAACTGGAATAAAATCTTTAGAAAAATGTGGAAGACGTTCAGGAGGCTGGTGTGCTATGGCATTTTGCATGGCTGCAGTGGGACAGTGTCAGGATTGAGGTGAGCTGGGTAATGCCTAACATGAGAGAGAAATGAAAAGCTTGAGAAGACAAAAAAAAAAATATATGAAATTGGCACTGCTTTAGAGCAGCAGACTTCCTGAACGTACAGTCATACCAAGCAGTCATTTATTTTCCATTATAAAAGTCAGAAGTCACCCTAACAATACAACAATGTCTGAAGGAGCATTCAGAGCACAAGGAGTAAATTGTCTTCGATACAAGAAGCACCTCTATTGATGTGTTAACTACAGCCTCTCTGTAAATAAAGTTATTTTCTGTTGAATTTGGAATTTCCAGGGATTAAGCTGACTGTGTTTTGGAAAGGTAAGTCTAGCTTAAAATTCAAACAGAACCCATTATGGACATAGTGACAGAGGAACAATTTCATCCTTTTTCCATCAATGGCTGCAGACCATCCAGGGGCAGCATTGTCCGTAACTGACCTTCAGAAGAGAGAACACATGTTTTGTAGAAAACCTCTTAGGCTGAGGTAGGTGAAGTGCTGCTGTGTTTGGGACAAGCCTCCAGACACAGGAGAGCCAAGAGGGTACTTTTGAGAAGAGAAGCATCCTTCTCTGCTGATGAAAGCCTCTCTCACAGCTGCTGTGACCTCACTTCAGGACTAGAATTGCATACACAGCTTTGCAGCAGAAAAGTCAATTTGGAGCCCAGGAAGTATCCAGGGTTTCAAGTATTTTGATTTTTTTATGCTATAGCTGAACCCATGTTAGGGAACTGCCCTGAAAGGAAAAGATGTCTTATGCCATGAGCAGTGAGTCAGGACAAGAACAGACACTAGGCTCAGGTTTAGTTTGTGGCCACCATCTCCTTTGCTGCCTTTGCTTTCTGACAGCTGGTAACCTGCTCATTACATGAAGGAAGCTAATGAGATTAACCCAAGGTAGGACATACAGCATCCCTGTTCCACCCACACACTGCTGCAGCCTGTCAGGCTCATCTCACTCAGAGGTGGTCCAGACTTGTGGCCTTAGGAGTGTTTCAGGACCTACTGCCCACCACTTTCCCTACAGATCAGGCACCTGAGGGCTCTTGAACTTGGTTTGAGAGTGAAGTGTTTTAAGTGGTTTTGAAACAGAGAAGGTGAAGCATCTTAGTTCAAAGGGTAACTGATTTCATTCAAATTTGGGCTGTACTTCACTGGAATGGTCTCACTTCTGAGGCATCTCAGGCTATTGAACTATGAGAAGATCTCAGAAAGGGTTACAATTACGTCTATGTTAACTGGTAATGCTCTGAGACACGTCACTTTTCTCACCTTTCTGGAGAAGGAGGAACGAATGTACAAAGAACTTGTGGTTACAGAGAGGCTGACACCAGCCCCACTGTCTCCCATATGAGCTAAGACTAAACCAGGGCACTTCAAGTCTGAAACTGGACCAAGTGGATGTAGTCATTGAGTGGCTAAGCCTTGCTTAAGGTGCTTGGGAGCCAGATACTCGGGAGCGCTGGAAGGGGCAGATTCTGTGTACTTGTTTTCCTCCTGTAAAGTGGAAACACCAATAATATATATCTATTCAGTTGAACAGGATTTAATTGGATAAATCCTCTCTTACTTAGGAAGAAAACAGCATTCAATGTAAAGGGACACATCAGCCTGAAACTCACAGTCATCTTAATGGGGACTTGAAGAAGTTTTTTTCAAAGCAAATCCAAGATCATGAATTGTCACCTTTTGCCATGAAAATATTTTAAAAAGAGGCACAAGATTAAATATGCATTAGGAAACTTTTATTATGTTAGCATGTATTTTTTATTTCTTCAATGTGCTTTTTATATCTTTTTCTTTGAGGACTCCAGCTTCTATCTTTCAAGGTTTCCTCTAAAACCATAGTTAAACCCCCACCCTGTTAATTTTTAAATCAAAGCCAAAAATCTCACGGGATTTGCAGACCCAGCAGCCCTGAAATGAAATGCAATTCCCCAAGGTTTTGGATCACAGAGATGTAAACACATCTGCCATTGATAACTACATAAATAAATCAGAATTTAGGTAGAACTAGATTTTCTTCCAACTTGGTTCCTCTGAAAAAAAGACATCTTGTAACATTTCAGAGATTTGATGTTTTTAGTGTGTTGCAAGAGTGAGGTTGCAAAGCTTTTGGGGATCAAGGTGTAACAGTGAGTCCCAATAATGCAAGACAGTTTATGTTGAGTTTCTTGAATATCAGGTCCATGTAGGAGGTTTAATCTGCTGGGTGTTATGAGAATTACCCATTGCAGGGATGGAAGAAGAGATAACTGATAGGTTGGTGAGATTCACAGGATTATGTACCTAGGGATGTCTGCTGGGCTGCCTTCCAGCTATTGCTGCTGTCCTGGGAGAGCTTCATGCTGCTTGTAAAAACCCCTTGCAAGCCACCAAAGGATAGTTTTTACACCCCAACCTGAGCTTTTCTTCTTCCTTCAACCCAGTCCTCCTCTGCCTGTACCAGTCAGCCTGCTCCCACTATAGGCTATAGGCACCTTTCAAGCCAATGAAGACAACATTATGAACATGATCAAAAATTTGCCCCAGAGGCTGCAAATGTGCTGACCAGGCCTCAGTCATCTCCAGTGTTAGAGAAAGGCTCAGGCAGCCATGCAGTTAATTAACTGCAAAAGTATCAAATATAAACCCGCATTATCAGGACCATGTTGATGTAATTGCACAGAAGAGGGTATAAGCAATAAGGAGTGAGAGAGAAGGTAAGAATCTGAGTGACTATTTTGTTGGATGGTCCCATGAAATTATACTAATATCTGGACAAAAGACATACATTCTTTTGAGGCTTTGATTCTAAAATTAATCACATTTTTTGTTGCAAAGCAGACATTTATTTACACAATTATGCTGCTTACATCACAGTGGACTTCCCTTGAACCATGCATTGCCAGGAGGCACTTTCAATACTTCCCTGATATCTGTGTTTCTTCATTAAAAGATAAGAAGTGGAAATGTAGATTGCGAAATCTAAAAGCAACTTTCTTCATTCTAGAAAGTAACTCACATCACACATGGAACTGCACCCTTTTGGCATCACTTTATCAAGCAAGAAGACTATGCAGCCACATCCTGCCCACCTTGGGGACACCATACAAATAAAGAAATAGAGAGTGGGAGAGAGGAAGATGGATCAATGCCTCTGGCTGCAGAAACATCCTTTCTGCTGTGAAACAGGTACAATTGTAGGGAAGGAGAATCCAGTGTACCTCTGCAGATCCAGTGACTGGTCACAAGGATGGGAGATCCTGCGTTTCTGAGACCACATAGTGGAAGTGAAGGCTCACTTGTGTGCTGGCCTCTATGGCTTGAAGCGGAGCCTTCCAGTCCTCTTAAAGCCTGTTAGAAGACACAGTTCAGTGTCCTGGAGTGCATGTTCCTTTCAGCATTTTGTGTGGTGACTGAGAAAATCATCACAGCCAAGGCCTCAGAAGTGTTTCAATGTGCAGCAGACTACAGCATCCAAAATGTTGAGAGCAAAAACTACTGAAATGTCCCTCAGATGCCCAGGCGTGGATAACAAGCCTCATTAACAGCAAGAACAGGATGAGATAAAGGCTTCAGGGTAGTCAATGGTGCCCTCTAAAGGGAACTCAGTGATACACATGAG
Organism: Pithys albifrons albifrons; assembly: GCF_047495875.1. Lineage (NCBI taxonomy): Eukaryota > Metazoa > Chordata > Aves > Passeriformes > Thamnophilidae > Pithys > Pithys albifrons. The sequence continues at coordinate 31,705,055 of NC_092459.1, forward strand.
CACTTGACAGCTGTGGTACCCACTGCCCATACACCCGCGGAATAACCCAGGAACTGTTTCTGAGCAGGAACTTACATCACCAATAAGATGACAAAATACAGAATGATTAATATCCCTTCTGAATTTGAGAAAGAACCTGTGCAAAGTTCAGCTTTTTCCAAGCATTCATTGTCTAGGGTAAGAAGGCATCCTTATCCCAAAACATATAAGTGTTGGGAACAAGACCTCAGCTCATGGCTCAGAAAAGAATGGTACACTGAGCTAGCAGGATAGTCTGACAGGTGAAAGTGGGCACAATATATTGCATAAAACTTTAATCTGAGCTAAATAATTCTTGCCAAGAGAGGTTGCCAGGTCCCCCTCACTGGAGATATTCAAGAACCATCGGGATGCAATCCTGTGACATGTGCTCTGGGACGACCCTGCTTGAGCAGGAAGGGTGGACCAGATGTGATCCCTTTAATCTTACCTATTTCTGTGAGTCTGCAATAACACAACAGAGCAGCAGGTTACGAGAGCTGCTCAGGAATGAAGTGTGAATGAACAAGCACCACAGAGCTGACAGAGCTCTGTAAGCAGCGTTTTGCCCCAGCTTTAGCCATCGGAAACCTGCAATTACTCTGCAATTCACTTATAAAATTCAACATGCTCTCTCTCAAGAAATATGAAGTACTTTGAACAGCAACACATCCTTTGCTTCAATCTTCCAGTTGAGCTGCGGCTGATTGCACCAGCCAAAGAACATAATTTGGCCAGATCAGGAAAAGAGCTATTGATCTCCAGTGGACCAATGTAGATCTTATACATGGCTATGTATATATATTTCTGGACAAGAACCTGCTTCCAAGTAAGATTAATCTTGCATTGAATTCAAGAGGCACTGCAATGCTTTGCTATTCAGAAACTCAGGACAATTATTCCCAGGTTTAGTGATTGCCACTCATTAAAATCAGGATTTACTTAATTATATCTTGGAGGAACTCTAGTCTTCAGAGTGTAATTTAGAACTGAGGAGAAGACAAAAATATTAATATTGCTTAAAATTAAATATTTCTAGTGAATCTTGTAAATGTTGCTCATGCCATAATCATGCCTTTTTTCCCCTCTGGATTGCAGGTATGGTATCATGACATGCTGCCAGTAACTAGTTAAAACAAAACTACCTTCTTTGCTTACAAAAGTTACATTTATGTGCCAGCATATATGGTGTATTCACTGGAAACAAACAAAAAAAATCAGAGAGACATAATGTTTAGAAGATATTAGAATAATCTTGGGGACATTTCCATCCTAGATTTCCACTTTTTTTAATAAAAGGAATTGCACAGTAGTCATTGCAGAACTGCAGATTGATTGAATGCCTTTTTCATTAAAATACTGAGACTTGGAGAAAGGATGCCCATACAAACATGAAATTGGGGGTGGTGCCTTATAATGTTTGAGAATGTGAAAATCCCTAGTCTAGCTTCCAGCACTGGCCAATGTGATTTGAAGAAGGCCATTTGTACCTCTCATTTCCTCAAGGTTTCCACATGGGTAGTGTGAGGCCAATAGGTTTAGAGAGCATGTTAAGACAAAAATGTGCCTGAAACTCAAGTCCTGTTGTTGTTACTGTATATGATGGGTTATGAGACAAGGAAAACCATGTACCAGTGAAACAAATGCTTGCTTGTTAAATAAGGAACATTCCTCAGGCTTTGGGTTCTTGGCTCACACAGGCAGTTTAAGACTTGGTTTTGTGCTTGTTTCAACTGAGAATTCAAAGCCAGTTAGTTTTACAGCAAGAGGAAGGTCAGGTGTGGGAGTTCAGTCTGTGCCCTTTGCCAATCTGAACACAGTTTCTTCATGCTGAGTACTAGTAATTAACTGATCTCTGGTGAATTACAGCACCTGCGTTATCCACCCTTGCTACCATGAGAATTATTAAGCAGGAAACTGTGAAGTTAACAGCTCGTTAGAAGCACTGCAAAACACAGCAGCACACAGCCCCAGTCTCACAATTCCCAATATATCACAGCACAGAGAATAGCAATGGAAACAGGAAGACTGTACAGGCAAAATGACTGGGAAGGTATGGAATGTAGGAACAGCAGGAGGATCAGCAGAAGGGCTGTCAGAGGAACTCAGATTAGCAAGTCTTCAAGATCTTAGCGTAGGAACGTGCAGCTTTGTAGGTTACTTGGAATAGAAGGGGTTGCCTATACCCAGGATAAAACATACAAGCCATTGAGGGAAGATGTTGGGAAGAACAAGCTGGAGCCCTTGGCAGTTTGGAGAAGGTGAAAAAGGACATTGAGGAAATCCTAATGACTTGCAGAGGTGGGATAAGATGGATACAAATTCATGGACAGCTCCTAAAGGACACAGATGGAACTTCCAAAGCCAGCCACTCGCCCTGGTCAAACGAGTGACCAGAAGATTGAGGAAAGCTTCCAAGCAGGCTCTGGATTGCCGTAAGGACCCCTGTGCAGGCCAAGTGTATGCACATGTACACATACCTTTGTGCCTGGTCGTGGGACAGACCACTTGAGTACCTGCACCTTAGTGCTTGTTGTGTGTGTGTGAGTACAAGCAGAATCACTTTTAAAACAAGGTCACCTCCCTTTCTGATGAGGCTTCTTCTACTCTCTTGCAACAATACTTCCTCCCACAGGTGAGGGGAAAAACAGCACAACACAGCTGGCAGGTATCTCCAGACTGAGGAACAAAACTGTGGGAAAGGAGAGGAGATGAAGAAAACTTAGAAGATAACTGTCATGCCTAGGGGATGAAAAGCAGAAGTCTGTTCAGACAGAATGAAGGAATGATGGTCCATCAGGAGGAAAGACATGGAAGCAATCAAGAGGAGTTTATGAAAATTTGAAGGAAAGTGCAGAACAAGGGTTGTGGGACAAAGGAGGATTCACAAAAATGATGGCAAGATGTTCTGAAGGTAAAGTTTGAACAAAATGTTTTAGGAAACAAGAAGATGGAGGGGGGAAAGGGTATTGAAAAGATAAGCATGCAGAAAGCAGCTACTGAGGAAAGAGTTGAGTCAGGATCTGCATCCGGAATACGATGTTGTTACATTCAAGAACAGATGGCCACACAGGAGGTGTCAGAGGCAACCTTGTGCAAGAATGAACGAAGCTTTGTGCGAAGGATTTCCACTGGAAGGTACCATTAATACCAGTAGAATGTGGCAAGGCAGACAGAATCATAGAATAGCTTTGGTTGGACCCCTTGGTAGGACATCTGGTCCAACCGCCTGCTCAGAGTGGGAAAGAAAATAACACAAAGGAGATGAAAATTCTCTTGTATCTTTCACAGATAAAAAGTTAAGCCTTAGCTATAATGCCAGAAATGCATATCCAAAGTCAAACCTTCCCTTGATTCTCTATGGTTGATGTCCCCCTCGCGAAGCAAGGTTCATTTTACAGAATACTGGAATTGCTACTATAACTGCTCTGGATTCTTTGCTATGAAGCACACAGGGTTTTGTTGCATATCAAAAGGAGGCAAAGGGCACATATGACAATCAGCCTGTAGCTTGCTCTAAACACACATGCACATCTGATGCACAGTTGATGCCAGCACAAAACAAAGATAGGAAAAATATTTCTCATGCAAACTGGGTTGGTGGTTAATCAAGTGAATCGTACCTTTTAGAGGTATCCTAGCAACTCCCCAGCAGCCACAAGTCCTGGCTGACAGTGCACACTGATGCAATTGTTCTCCTCCTGCAGACATCAAAACTTTGCAGCTAATCAAAGAGATAATTCGAAACAGGAGACCACGTTAAATTTGATCCAACAAAAGGGAATTTTATAAATGAGCAATGTCACCCAGGGCATCTCTTATGCTTACAGTTGTCATCTTGGAACAAGAGCAGGTCAGGCTCAGTAAAGCCATGCAACACTGGGAACAAAACCTTCCTTCCTGTGACTGGCAGCATGATTCTCCTGAAGGCACTTGTTTCTGCCATGCTGAATTTTGCTGGTCTCTGCTTCAGAGCACTATGCAGAATTTATTACTATTTTCTTGAATAGCAAAGGCTTCCTTGAGGCACTCTCCAGAGCACAGGTATCAGCAAAAGCCCTGCTGATGCTCTTTGTAGCCACCTGTCCCAACACACTTCCATGAGCAAATTCATGCTCCCAACATGCCAGATTAGATACTCTTTCACATCTCCTGGCAGGACACACAGACTCAGGGGCTGGCTGGATTAGACCTTCTGTCTCAGGAACAGCAACGAAACTAAGGCTACCAAGTAGCCTAAGCTCATCCTGTGCAAGTGTCCCCATTTTGGAAGCACTATAGAGTTGTAATTCACCTCTTTAGGCATGGACACAGTAGGTGAAACAAAACCACAGACATAGGATTTACAAGAGTTCTGAAAACTCACCTTTTTTTTTGTTTTTCTCTTTAGCTACCCCAGAGATCCCATACATTTGAGAAAAATATTCCACATGTTTAACCATTTCCTAACTCGTTTTTGTTACCACTGTAGTGTTCTCCATGCTCCAGTCCAGGATTGTGACACTCCACAGTTCAACTCCTCTCTCAAAAAGAAAAATCTTTACTCTTAAAACTTTTTGTTTTCTCTGTCAGGTGAGCCCTGACACTTGACCACTCTCATCAGATGCTTCTCAGACACTTTTCTTTGATGACCACTACCCTGAGGATCAGAACTGGAAGACCAGTTTTCCTGGGGCAGTAGGAATCTCCCTGAGTATCCCAACTAAAACTGTTAATCAAACTTTAATGAACCTATCTTGTTGAAATGGAGGAATTTCTCCCATCATCTTTGGTGGTTCAGAAGGAAAGCAAAACACAACAGATTTAACAGCCATATGAACTAAACATCAAACAGAATCTACATCTGGACATACACATCAAATCATACACAAATCATCACCAAAGACTATGTGACCTACTTTTTACTGCAAAAGTTGGATTTTTTTTGCAGTCAATCCAGTGCTATTAAACAGTGCCACCACTAAAAGCAACATGCAGACTACCCAGCTACAGTACCTGGGACCAGGGGTTCAGAGGACTACAGGGGATCAGTGTGCCTAGTTGGAAGGTCTATAGACCCTTTTAAGACCTTGCAAAAATTTCTTCTAGTGATCAGAAAACTGCTACTCAACAGCAGAAATACTGCTTCCAGATGTTAGCAGGACTCAAATGTTTCCTCCCACCATTAGAATATTATGTCTCAAAGAGCTGTCTTTATACAATGATATTTGTATAGAAAGTGCCACAAGAGAACAACCTGTAGAGGTGGACACCAACGAGGGGAAAAGCAAAATTATACCTGTGATACTGTTTCCACCAGATCAATTTCTTTTCACCTTCCTAGTGCAGATACACCTTTTATTCTTTCTGCCAGTCACCACACCATTTGCTTCAGGAAGTGTCTGGTAACAGGATGTGACCATTTGTTAACTCAAGAACAGGCTGATAATATAAAACAGCCAAGAAACTGTACATTTGTAATTGAAACAGCAGGGCACATCAGTTCAGCAGGATAGTTAGAATTTGCCAGATGTTAATGAGTCGACTTGCAAAGAAACAAAAACCAACCCTCCCCTCCATACACTACATGATCCTTAATAACTGCAGCAGCTACATCATTGTTTTATGCCTTAGAAGCCTCAACCACAGGAAATTAAAATAAACAACCCACCCCAATAGTACCTTCAGGAGCAAAGCATCTTCTTCTAGAAGAGCAGCAGTCACCCACAAGGAGTACAAAAAGTTAAGACAAATAAGCACCCACTCACAAACACCCACAGTGCCTACCCACAGACTTCTACCTCTTACATCACAGTATTCTCTTTGAAGAAGTCATTGCAGGAGAATAACATAGATAGTTAAATTCACTGTTGCTGGTCAGAGTTGTCCTGATATTCTGACCATCTGCAAGCAAAATGAACCTGGTAAGATCTGTAATAATACAATGAATGTAACTGGGATGGTAAGCAAACAGGTGAACATGAGCTGCTCTTCATTGCCAAGCAGTGAAAACAGTCCCACACCCTGGGCCTGGATCTGTGACTGATTTTCTTTCTGAATGGAGAAGCAAAGTGACTACCTAATGCAGACACCAGTGTTTCTTTTCAGAAGAACCACTGTGTTCAGAGAAATCTTGACTCAGAGCATCGTGAAATCATGAGAATTCTTCTCTGCATTTTAGTATACTTTGAATTAGGGTCATAAGGGAGCATATCAGAGAGGCATTTGAAAATCTGTTCTAGTAAGGAATGACCTTAAGCTTAAGGAATGACCTTCAACTTATTTTCTGGAATGTTTCTGCTAAATCCTTCACTGCCTATCTTTTGAATTTATGTACATGGCATCAACCAGTAAATAACATCACCGGCAATGTTGCTATCAGCTGTCCCCCCCCAAAATCAACAAATGATATAAAAACTCAGAACATTGTGAAAAAAAGGATCTACACACAAAAATTTACTTATTTAATAAAACAATTTTGTTAAAAAATTATGTAGTAATGATTGGAATTTTACATAGAAAATTCGGAAATTACAAAAAATGGCATTGTATAAGAAATATAATTTGTATATATGAGAAGAGTTAGACACATTTGGTAGTAAGGTCCATAGAAAACCTACACAAAAGAGATTGGCTGTTCCTGAGTTATTTGTGCTTCTGTTGTTCTTCTGAAATAACAGACAGCAGCGTAAAATATTCTCTTTCTAAGAGAATTTGTGCTAGAAATATAACTTCTATCCATTTCCTGACGGATATTACACATGCCTTCTGGCACAGTTAAGAGGCTCTCCAAATGCGTGAGAAAGAAAATATCTGAGGCCTAAAAGGACTCCAAATGAAAAGCAGTGTATTGTGAGCAGCCTACAGGTAAAAAAAATAACAAGCAGTGCATCTCTCCTCTATACATATACCCATTTTATGTAAATTATTCCTTCATAAGGCTTCACAATATATCTGATATTTTTCAAATCTGTATCTAATAAATATAACATGAAAATAGTTTTTCAGTATTTACATATAAAACACATAAAAATATGATTACTGTAACACTACTTCTTCAATTTCATCTTCTAAAGAACCAAGGGTCATGACTCCTGGCTTGCTTGTAGGGTATTGCAAACGATGTCTGTTTAGGTTTCTTCCTTCACCAAAGAGTTCATTGTCTTCTTTTACTTTGACTTTACTGGTTTTATCAACAAAAGGAGTATTACTGGAGTCCCAATCTATGTCAAAAGGTGGTGTATTGTTATTTTTAGAAAGAGCAAGGGTAGTTGCACTGCTTCCAAAGAGTTGTTCCATTAAATTGGACTTCTTTTCTTTCTTATTATCAAAATTTGCATTTTCCTTAACATTTTCTTCTAATTTGTCACTTTTTTGAGTAAGCCAACTTGGCCTCCCTGATCCTTTCCCAAAGGAAGGTACATAACCACCAAATGTTAACTCACTACTTAAATCTACAGTCCTCACACTTCGTTGCTTCTGCCCTTGTGCTCTTGTGGCATCATCCTGGCTGTCCTGTACAGGAAATTCATTAGTAACCTTCCTGGGAATCTCAAAGAATGGATTAGTTTTTTCTTTTTTCTCTGGGGAATCAGATTTTCCTATTGTATTTATCAGTGGTGCTTGGGAATTTGGTTTCGTATTTGCTGTATTTTGAATTTCTTTATCAATTTCTTGCATTTTAGCAAGCAGGAACTCTCTTTTTCGCCGCTCTTCCAACATTTCAGTGCTTTCTCTCTCTACTTCAGGTTTGTGGATTTCTGTCTCCATCTTTATTTTCTCTTCTTTATCCAATAAAAAGTTGCTTTCTTTTTTCATTTTGTCATATTCTTTCCTTTCCAACTCTGCAAAACATGTTTAAGCAGTATTTAAAATGTTTTAATTTTAAGATGCCCTTAAAAGATTTTGAAAATAATTCAAGCAAAAGCCATTGAGTTTTTAATGTGCTCTTCTTCTATGCATAACGTGGTTTTCCTAGTGCAAAATAAATTCTTCAAAAATTATGAATAAATCCACTCCTGGTTGTCTGCTAAGATACAAACTTCACTGTCATCTTCCAAAGGCATTAGGACATTATCCACATTTTAGAATTTTCAGAGCAATTTAATTTATGCCAATTGCCTTCCCACTTCCTGGGTTTGAATGAAAATGAATACAACATTTTAATAGCTCTGACTTGCAGAGTACTTTATTTTCCTTTGTCACCTCCACTGACATTAGGACAGTTCTAGGATCATGTTTGGGTTTTTTTCCATAAAGGGAACTACTCCTCTGAAGTGACCAGGTCTCAAAGTCATGGGAGTCATCACTTGTTTCAAGTAGTGAATGATTTCAACTATTCTGCATCTGCTGTATACAGAAACACCTTTACACGAGTGTTCTGTGCATCACTACATGGGCTACTGAGAGCTATAAAGGGACAGCAAGGTTCAAACCAGGAACAAACTATCAGACAGAACCTGTAAATGCTTATGTGTAGAAGAACAAGGAGTTTCCCAAGTATTTCTCTCTTCAAAATACTTTTCTATCAAGACAATAGATGTGAATTTGGCCAAAAGTTAAATATGACCACTTGGTCTCTCCAACATACTGGCATTCCCCTTTGAACACTTTACTCAAATTTCTGACTTCTGTTTTCACCAAGTTCCATGTTATCCACTGTAATTCAGCTCTAGCTCTCAGAAATAATTGCAATAGTTCAGTTAGTATATTTAATAGAAATATTTTTCAATAGTAGATCATTCTACCAAATTAAGTAAGGAGCTACCTTTCTGTCTGTAAGATGAGGAAAATACAGCTTATACTGTATGATAGGTAAGGTGGTTAAATGATCTTATTCAGACATGTAATAGAACAGATTCTTGGCTTATGTAAATTGTGGTAGAAGGTTTTTCACAGACTTCACCTCTGGAAGCAGCTACAGATTTTTAGAATGCTTGTCATATAGAACAAGTGCTATTGTTCATTAACTATAATCACTGAAAGAGTTCTTTAACATGAGAGGTTGCAGTCCATCTAAAATACTTGAGATTGACTTACGAATGTAAGTCATTAAGATAGTGTGAAAACCAAATTAATAAAAAAGCAGTATTAAAATATAATGATAGAAACTGACATTTCTCAAATAGCCACACCAAATGATTCAGATAACCAGAACTGAAAAGAGAATATACAAATTATATAAGTGAAGGAGTGTACTGAAAAAAGGCTATATTAAAGGAAGAAGATTTGATCTACAATAGTAAAAATCTACTGCTTACCTCAATAATGTTTAGGAAGTCAGAGATAACATCAGCATTTACCTGCTATGTCATTCTTGTTTTGTAAAGCAAAATCTCTCAGACTCCAATACTTCTTTGTGGACAGCATTTTTGCTGCTGCATGCTTAATCACAGCTGAGTAGAGGGCACAGATTATTCTATATCTCATATTTCTTTCTGATTCTTCTTTGCATAATATAACTGAAAATAATTTTCCACTGTAGTGATCTCTGCAAAATCATTTTGCTCTTCTCCCCAGAAACCAGCAGCCTCACTTGATTAGTATTCTATGGTGCACTTTTCAGCCCTCAGCTGCCTCTTTCCTTACCGTCAGGAAGTTTTGGAACTCTCTCCTCTAAACCTTTCATTTCCTGAAAATGCTTTGGTTTCTCTTCCCTTTCCCAGTCTTGGTCTTGCCTTAGGAGGTCTGTTTGCTCTTTCCATGCTTTGTCTTGATTTTCTTTTTCCTGAAATAAATTAATACAAAACTGAAACTGATGGGGGAAAACAGTCAATAAATAAGAACTTCCATGTCATTCTGAAATCACATTCTTACTGCTAAACATAAACCAAGTAAGTCACCTTAAATCAAACCAGATTTGACAACCCAGGGGTTTGGCCCCAAAATATTATCACCTCTAACATAGTTTTATACATCTGAAACAAAAAATATAGGCAATTATCTCTATTTTTTATTACACATTTCAGAGAAGTTGCAGCTTCAATGTCATAAAGGAAAATCATCACTATCACCTTTAGAAGTCAGAATTGTCTTTCAGGACTTTAACAGAAGGCCAAACCTCACCACCCTATTTTCTTAACAAGCAAGCCATCAGTTACCCGCTACTTCCACAATCTGATCTTTTTACTCAGGCGAGTGGGTCATACATTCAGACAGTTTCATGGTGGTACTTAAATTTATGGTGTGTTAAGTAACAACCAGTGAAAGAGAAAGGTTTAATCTTGGATCACCAATTCAGCTAGTGAGTAAACATACACAATTAAAAGCAAAAAAGGTATTAATATCAGCATTAAAAGTCACTAACACAGAAAAGTTAGTGGCAATGAAGTGAAGAGAAAGTCAGCATGGTCCAACATGTGTGAGCTAACTCTGTGTGTTGTGCTTATTTTACAGCAAAATAAGCTTCCAGAATAAAAAAACACTACTAAGAGAAATAGATACTACTTAATAATGAACAAAGAAAATATGACTATTAGCCAAAAACACTTCAAAGTATTTTCCCTTCCTGTACAAGATTACTATTTTTATATTAAAAAATACAAACTACATAAGGAGATGGTAGTCAGGTATTTAAAATGCTTCACTTAGGAAACTGACAAAAGCACAGACTACCCAAATTTTAACTTGCCTTATTTAAAGCAATAACCATACACAGAACAGATAGCTGGACTCCATGAGTCCAACTGCACTTGTACCAGCTGTGTGGTTCTGTAATGCACACACCCAAGTGGAAGAATATATACATTATATACATTAAACTACATCCATAGTTACAGAAAGAGTTCTAGAAGAGAGAATATATAAATGAAACAGCCGTGAAAAAGCTTCAGCCCTAACTGGAAATCAGTCAAGAGCATCTTCAGAGCATTATTTCTGAAAAATAGTTCTAGCCTTATTTGTACAATTTGCACCAGACTTTGTGTCACTCTGATTTTCAATACCTTACAAATCAATTTGATTTTAGCCTGGGGTCACAGAAGTATCAGCAATACTTCAAACGGTACTATTTTATAATAAAAAGGGAAATGGAAAATCAAAAAAACCTAAGCACACTGGCAAAGCTGGAAAACCAGAAGAAATAGCAGCACTGTGACAGTAAGTGTTAAATTTATGCATTGTGAAATAAATCTGGAAAGTAAAAGAAACCATAATTAAGACCAAAGAGAGAAAATGCAGCCATCACTGTTTAACAGATTGCTCAAATAAACACTAGAAACAAAGAAAAGGGGAGAAAACCAAAATGAAGTTTTAGAAACTTCAAAGAAATTACAGTGGCAGAAAAAGAAACAAATTTAGCTAATGTCTACCAGAAAGACATAGAATATGGTGAACTGTCACAAAAATGGACTCACTCTGTTGTTTCTAGAAGACTAGATTTTCTCTTAAAAACCAGAATGTCTTCTAAATCATATTTCCACTATGTTTTGTATATTTACACATATTTTCTAAAAGCTCTGCATTAAATAGTCTGATAGGTGAATTATCTGGAGTAGGTCTCAAATTTTTATGGAACTCACTATTTTAGGAATAATTCCTTCTTTCTTGTTTACTGCATCACCACTGACAAGTTCTGGTTCTGGAAGAAGTTCTGCTGGTGAGAAGTATCCACTAGTTTGTACACCTTTTGTGAGCTGTGGTCCTTTTTGAGTATTTTGGTTGTTGGCTGTAGAAATACAAACTAATTAAATTGTGTTTTTGCTTGAAAATATCCACTATATACCTGTCTCTCACTTTTTATGATTTGCAGCAAACCTAAAAGACTGTACTGAAGCCAATGGAACTGGAAAGTACTGACAAGTGTCATACATCTGTATTCAGCATCTGTAAGAGCTAATTATAAAAAAATCATAAAAAATGTATACAACAATTTTACTGAAAGAAGTAATTAAAAAACATCTTAAAGCTACTTATAGTGTCATTACAGTATACTGAATATTCTTTAAAAATCCCCACAGAATATCTCATTCATCTTACTGCTTGTCACAGAAGCAAACTCAGAAAATTAAAATTCACTTATTTGCATCTTTGAAACAATACACTTATCTCTATGGAATGACATTTTAAAAAACCTGAACCTAAAGCGGAATAATAGTAGAGTGTCTATAATAAAATGAGCAGCAGAAAAACTGTTTGAAATACTGACATTAAATATTTAAAAGTCCCATAAATTTCTGCTGCTTCTGACAAGTGGATTCTACTGATTCAGTGAAAATAGTGTAAGCACACACATAGTACAGACATATTTATGTGGGTAGCATAAGATTTGAGGCTGTGTTGTCACACCAGAAGAAATCACTGTAGTAATACATTTAGAAGACTAAGTTCTGGGACATATGTACCCTTTCATAGAACCATAGAATCGATTGGGTTGGAAAAGACCTCCGAGATCATCAAGTCCAACCCTCGGTCCAACTCCACTCCATTCACCAGATCATGGCACTCAGTGCCACATCCAATCTCAGTTTAAATCCTCCACGGATGGTGAATCCACCACCTCTCTGGGCAGGCCATTCCAATGCCTGATTACTCTCTCTGTAAAGAATTTTTTTCTGATCTCCAACTTAAATTTCCCCTGGCAGAGCTTGAGCCCGTGCCCCCATGTCCTATTCCTGAGTGCCTGGGAGAAGAGACCAACCCCCACCTGGCTAGAACTGCCCTTCAGGTAGTTCTAGACAGTGATGAGGTCACCTCTGAGCCTCCTCTTCTCCAGGCTAAACAACCCCAGCTCCCTCAGCCTCTTCCTTTCAGAAAAAAGGAGTGCAGCTCATCTGACAGAGAGTAAATTTGAATTAGTAAAAAATAAATAGATCACCATAATATTTGTGGTGGTGAAGATACATATTTTTAAAGCCTCTGTAATTCATTGTCAAGTGGACATTCTATGATCTATTAGAGATTTTACTAGCAACCTGCCCCTCCTCCTTTACCCAAGAACGTCTGGCATGAAAGAGTTAAGACTGCATTTGGTGAAGTTCTGTGTTTTGGTTCTGCTGCAGTTACAGAACAGTCAATAAACAGAGTGCCCTCCTTTGTAACCAGTGCTGTGAGCAAAGCAGTGCAAAAAGGTAAACATTCCTGAACCAGCAGCACCAGGGTCAAACACCGTGGCATGAAGGGTATAACCCAGATGAGTAAAAAACTGGTGCTAATAATTTTGATTTGTTGCTTTGTAAGTTACCTCTTTTTCTCTGTACAATATCCATGTCTTTTCTTGGTGATGGCTTCAACATACGATTAGCATATATATTTTTTGCTTCAAGTTGTCTTTCTTTTTCCTGTGAATGAAAGGGGTAGGTATAACAATGCGTTACTAATATTTCATTTACTAGTCACTAGCAAAGCTGTAAATTAAATTAAAAATACATATTGTAAATAGAAACAGAATAATCAACTGTTTCATCCAGTGTTTTAAGGATAACAAACACATTCCTAACTTCGTTTATTCCACAAGAAAGTAGATAGACCTTTCTCCGAAAAGAAACTCACTAGCAAAATATTATGGGGAAAAAAGAAAGCATCTCTGTAGTGAAAATAAAACTAAATTCCAGTGCTTCCATAAACACTTAAAACGTGTGTATAGACTGCACAACTGAATTTTCAGCATTGTAGAGAGTTAAACACTTCAATGCAAGCAATACTTGCCACAGGGCATGTCAGTATCGGGGAGTGGAGGCCCATTGCATCACAGAGGTAGAGACATACTCCTCTTTTAGCACATTTGTTGAATAAAATGTAGAAATGAACAGTGAGTTATCAGAAATCAAATGACAATGAAAATATTTTCAAACCATCCAACTCTCCACTATCAAATCAGGCTTAAAACACTCTAAACAAGTAAGTTTTAGAGCTGCCAACACTACTACCTGCTCAACAGCTAGGAAGGTGGTAAACTGGTACACCTCCAACAAGTTTGAGACTTGGGGAGTTTCAAGGAAATTCTCCTAGAAACTAAGTACTTTAGATCAGGTCTTCCTTTTTTTTTTTTAATTCCAAAACTGACTAGGCAGAACATAACAATATTTTAAGTACTTTAATTGAGAATTTGGGCAACAAGGGTGGGGTGATGGGATGCAAATAAACCTTTGCACAAATTTAACAAGGATATCACAAATACATGAAATTAATCTTCACACAAGCCTACTGTAATGCAAGTACATTAGTAGCAAAAAGTACTGTTTATGCCTGCAGATTTAGTTTTAAATACAAGAGTTCAAACCCTAGTTTTCCAGCAGATTTTGTGGTTTCGTCTCAGTGCTTGGCTATGTACTTGATCTTGCTTTTCTTAACTAGTGCTAACAACAATGATTAATTGTAGAAGCATTCCTGCTATAAACACTGAAGGGTCAGAGCACAGAACATTTCGATTTAATGCAGAAAAAGAACTCACAAGTGGTACATAATTAAGTACACATCAGAGAGACTGCAGTCACTGCTAAACTATTCAAACCTGATTGCAGGTACTTGCAAAGATAAAATGCCAGAACACAGTTAGCAACTTCTATTCCTTTCACATTTTACCTTCAGCTTCTGATTTAGCTGATGAAGCTCTTCCTGGAGAACTCTGTTTTCTTCTTGAGCCTCATAGAGCTTTTTTTTCTTTGATTGTAACTCGCGTTGGTAACTGCTACCACTTAACTCAAGATTTCTTTCCAGATCCTTCAATTAAAACAAAATACTATTTTTTAATAACTGAAGTACTTTCTACAGTCAAATTACTTAAATAAAATTACAGTAAACCAGTGTTGTGGATTTAGAGATCAGCTCCACCATTGCTGTAACACTGAACACATTTAAACCCTTAATCCCAACTCTGAGGGGGCAGACAGAGCACCTGCAGATGCTGCAGCTCATCCTTCTGAGTATTGAGAGGCGATTTGAGGACATAATGGGAACTCACACTACTTTCTGCAAGGCTCCAGTGAACCTCCAGACCTCTAAGACAAATCACCAACCAATGGGTTAAAAGACAGAAATCCTGCCTGAAAGTGCAGGATTAGGAGGAGGAGACAAGAAAGAATTTTCAACCTTTCTACTAGAAACTAGCTTGTGATTATGATTTCATTTACATACCCTTGTCTTGCCAACAGCTATTTTAAGTGAACTGTGTTGATGAAAGAAGGAAAAAAAGTAGAAGAAAATCCCTTACTTTTTAAAGCAGGCTTCATTCTAATATGATCCAGTGCTACAAATGCTGAACTATCTGATCATAAAACTACAGGTAACAGATGGTGACACTACAGGGTGAGGTGGTTTGGCCAACTCAGCTCTTTTTATTGTGGTACTTTGGGACATATTTTACAAAAGCTTAGTTTTCAGCTTAATCCTTTAGATTTCCAGATGTATCACCTTTGTAATGTAATTTAGGTTTAAATACTAATATAGACACCAAACTGTAACATCATTTTAATGACCAACATAATTTCAGCTAAAAATAGAATAAAATTAATGTACTATGTATAAAGTGTATATATGACAAAAATGGTGCAATTACCAACAGATTTAACAGTGTTAACAGAATTTTTAAGTAAGATGAGTTTACAGACATATTTACAGTGTAGACATGTTTAAAAAATATAAACATTTTCGCTGGACAAAATTAAAATATATTGGACAAATGTCTTAAAATGGATATCCATAAAATGCTCTAATATTGTTCAGCTGAGCTCTTGGGTGTGCAAAATAGTAGACAAATACTGCATGAATGCTGTTCAAAAACTGAAAAAACCTACTATATATTGGGGGTTTTTTTTTTAGAATTTCAGTGTACAGTTCTCTACATACCCAGAAATTTTTAACAAATGCTTCCCCTCCAAGGGGATAAATCAGATTGCATAAAGTTGTATTATAACTGCATGCACTTTTGAAATGTTATTGTTAGCTATAAAAACACTTAAAAGCACAAATCCCCAGGACATATTCTGACAAAATACACTTAATTTGTAAATAGAAATTTGAATGCACAACTACCAAGTATGTAACTATATAATCACTTTAGAAAAATGTACTTTATTCCATTTACATGTAAAACCAAAAAATACCAACTTTCTATTTGTTATGCAGCTGTGAAAAATTACAATTCATTATGGTTAAAATACCTGTGCCAGAATTTCTTACAAAAAGAAAGTCGTCTCACCTTAATTCTTTTTTCCCTGTCCTCTAACCTGCTCTCTGCATTGGCTAGTTTCTTCGCCAGGTCATCTCTTTCAGCAAGGTGTTTATCTGCAGCCAGCTTTCTCAGTTTCTGCAAGACTGTTTTTGTTCTGTACAGTTCATCTTCTGAATCTTTCAGCCGCCTCTCCGTTGCACGTTCTCGCTCTTGAGACTTTCGTAGGCGCTCCCTTAATATTCTCATCTCATTGTTGTGCCGAGCAAGGAGCTGAGAGATTTCGTTTTCTGTATCTTCAAACTTATTCAGGGCTTTCTCCTGCCTGTGCTGAAGCCTCTTCAGTGCCCTGTTTTCCTTCTGCAGCTCATCTAGTTTGATGTGGAGTTCAGTCAGTTCATTTCGGAGCTCATTGATTTTCAGCAGCCTCGCAGAAAGAACTCTTTTTGTAACAAGATCTATATCTTTTGCAGGAGAATCCCTGGTGAGACTCTGAGAACGGAAACCCCACCGGGTCCCTCTTTTGCTTGGTGCATATTTGGAATCAAATTTCTTTGTGGCTGAAAGGAAAAATAAAAAGCATGTTTACTATTAGACATCCTTCTTAGAATCAAGCTCTGCCTGAAACATTTTTACAACACTTAGCAGAGACGGCAGCTTTCAAACCAGACAATGAAATGCATATATATATGATAGAGCCATGCTCCTTTTGATGGCTAAAAAATGGAGATTTATGTCTGTGATCTATTGTAAAAGGTAGTATTTGCAGCCATTATTAGGAGCATTGTAAAGTAATCATCTGCAAATCCCATCAGTAAGAACAGTCATATTTTGCTAACATTTCATATTGTTTATTACAATGGTTTAGAAATACTATAATGCATACAAAATTATCAAATGCTTTAAAATGGCAACATTTAGCTGATCATTAGTTAGTTATATACTATGGACGATGTAATTCTCCCAGACAAATGCAGTAGTATTTTCAAATCCAGCTGCCATGCTTACAGACAAAACAGCAGACTTCAAAGGCTCAATGCAAAAAGCCTCCAAAGCAAAATTATAAATCCCATGAAAATTCAGTTCTCCCTGAATAATTTATTCTTGTATCACAAGTTATTTTCCACACAGTATTCTAATTTTGTTACTTGTTTGCACTGCTCACATTCCTATTTGGTATTATTTTATTGTTATCCCCACAGACAAAAGCTGAACATTTTGTTTCTATTGTATTTGCCTCTCAAGCGACACTCAAAGAAAAAAGCATGTAATTCACCAAAAATATTTCTTAAAACAACTGAATTAATAGAGATAATTCATATAGGCATAATTCATTAAGCTACATCAGTGTTTGAAAGAAACACACCGAGCAGCAGTTTGTAATTCCAGCTGGAAAGCTGGAATAAGCAACAGTGCAGTTACCTACACACAGACAGCGCGTGTGTGTGACAGCAAATTCCTCCTGCCCTTTGGCACTCACCATTCTCTACGGAGAACACTTCTCAGCAAAAATAACAGGTTAAAAATATATTCTTATAATTTCCTATTAAAAATTTGAACAAATACTCATTCAGTTTCTGCTTGATGCTCATTTTTTTCCACAGCTTAGGGAAACAAAAGAAAGAGTGGGTTTTTTTCCTTTACAAAGAACACTTATGTCACACTCAGGTGGGAAAAGTTTATCTAATACATGCAGGGCAGGAATGATGCCACTCCTACCACCAACTAAGGGAATTCCCAATAACTCTTAGACTTCAAGCTCCTTCAAGAATTTCTTCACATTTAGGGCAGAACATAAAATTTACCAAGATTGTACTGTTGATCATAAATTGGGAATGGTGCCTTTCAAGACAATATAAAAAGACCTTCATATAATAATTATGTTCAGTTCTGGCTATGTAATCATAGAATCATAGAATTGATTGGGTTGGAAAAGACCAACCCTTGGTCCAACTCCAGTCCATTTACCAGATCATGGCACTCAGTGCCACATCCAATCTCAGTTTAAATCCTCCAGGGATGGTGAATCCACCACCTCTCCAGGCAGCCCATTCCAATGCCTGGTTACACTCTCTGGAAAGAATTTTTTTCTGATATCCAAGTTAAATTTCCCCTGGCAGAGCTTGAGCCCATGCCCCCTTGTCCTATTGCTGAGTGCCTGGGAGAAGAGACCAACCCCCACCTGGCTAGAACTTCCCTTCGGGTAGTTATAGACAGTAATCAAAGAACTGATCACTCATCTGCCCTCTCCAAATTAAACAGCACAGTGGAACTGCAGTTTTTGCTCCCCTGGCAGCTAACCCATGGAGACTATGGAGAAAATGCAACTTCTGAACACAGAGAACTCAGCAAAACACCAGTTGCACCAAGACACTTACACTGTCAAGGATCTGAAGAGACTCACTCCCTGGACAAGCTCAGTAGTTAAGGCCAGACCTTCTGGCAGGCTCTAGATCATGTTGATGAGATGATTCATACACTATCAAGCACATACAAATGAACTGGGACACTGGCGCAAAAAAAGCAGGACATGATATGACTTCACCAGAAAATGTATAGAATTATTCAGAAAAAGCTGTCTCAATGTAGCAGAAAGCCTTCACATCCCTACTTCAGCCCAGGACCCGTAAAACCATTCTCTCCTTTTTTGCAGGAATGTTCACCTCCCCACAAACTCAATCAAGAAAGCAGCTTACATGTGTGAGGGAGCTCAGAGCGGAGCTATGTCATCTCAAATTGGAAATATTTTACCCTCAGGCCAGGCACAGGACAAAGTTTCTTTTTAATTTCTACCTGAAACTGGCTTTCACTAAACCCATTTTCTCTCTCTTGCCACATTGGTGGTCTTCATTTCTTTGTTTAAAGTCACAGTAATACTCTGTAAAACTCAGTCAACCAGACTTCCACAAGACAGGTATTTCTTCATGTTATCTGGTCAGAGTTTTAACAATCCTCTCTCTTTTACAGACTGCATAGTAACAATTTGCCTTGGGTCCTTGGCCTTGAGCTTTTTGTCAATGACAAAAAGCAAGCACGAGCATGATTCAACAAAAGGACAGTATAACAGCCACATTCTCTTGTTAAGAAAAATATAAAAAATTCTGAAAATCACCACGACTCCTCCTTATGCAAGAACAGGTCAATTTCAGTTCTCACCTGAGCAGTTACTGTCTACCTGCCACCTGTAGCATCACTGACATGAACCTTATTTGTAGACCCTCACAATGCCAGTTTCCCACTTTTATTTCAGTTTTCAGAGATAATTGACCCCTTGGAGCAGTTACAAAGCAGCAGTTGCTGCTATCTACCTACCTTGGTAGTGCACAAGGCTGTTTGAAGTCTGTGTTTTGTGATATCTCTTTTCTTGGCCTGTTGATAGGGAGCTCAGTGCTGGTGACTGGCTGGATGAATGAGATGCATTACCTTCATCAGAATAATAGGAGTCACTATTTTTATCCTCATCTGATTTCCTCTCATGTTCAGAATCTGGGCTCCTTACTCTTTCTCCCATTTTTCAGATTTAACAGCTTTCCAGATCCTTCTCAAAGACTGTTCATTTTGGCACCAAGGATCTTTCAGTTGTCACAATGGGAGCAGCTGGATTATTTCCTTGGCTTTATCATCTTCATCTCCAAGGCATGAGATCTTTGCCATTCAGTAAGCAGCAGTTACTGTTCAGAATGCATTTCTCTGTAACAATTTAGAGGGAGAGAGAAAAACCCAGTGAGAACTGTGTTTTGCTGTTAAAAAAGAAAGGTAAAAAACCTGTAAAATTATTCAGGATTTCTATAACCTTATGCCACGTGGTGTGCTACTTTTTCTGTATATTAATTATTGCCTTAATATTTATATTAAATGTGACAAACACCACTCTAGGAATGATACAAGTATTACATTCAGTAGTCTGAGGCACTTCAATCCCCAAAGAGAAACCAGAAAATGAACACAGCTAAATCTAGAAAAAAATACCTACTCCCAGGTTAGAGGGGGGAAAAGAAGCATTTGGGAAACAAACCAGAACACGGGTGAAAGTTTGATGCTATTCAGGAAACTAATTCACACATGTTTTAAAACTTTCCAACCAAATGAATTAACAACTTATTCATGCAACTAGAATTGAGATATTTGTAGAATTTGATTAAACCCTCCATTTCACAATTTCTGACACTCCAATGATGTTAAACAATGGACTAGAAAATCAATTGTCCCATTTGTCTGGAGGACCTTCTGTCCCTAACCACTAATGAGGCAGCACCAACAAATCACACCTTCACCCTGCAAAGTACTCTCATACCCTACAACATCTGGGGCTTCTTGCCTTCAAGAACTGGCTGAAACACACACACATTTTACATGGTATGTATTTTTGTATCTGATAAGAGAGACCCCACTGCTGGTATAAAGTAAACACTACACCTGCAGCAGGTACCAAATGAGAAGGGCCTCTCCTGCAGCCTGTCTTTTGATGCAAACTGAAAAATTCCATAATCTCAAGGTGAAACACCTAATTTTGTATTTTGGAAGACACTTCCTGAGAATATAATGGAGCAAATATATTAAAAATTTTTCTCACCTCAGTCAAAAGAATTCTGTCAACAGTTTAGGAAGTGTTTTACTGACTATGCTCAGCCTCCCAAGCCTCTTTTCTCTCTCACCACTCTTCACAGCTCTCAAGCTTATTCCACTATCTCTCTCTTTTCAGTCCAACTTTGAGACTTCAAGCCCCCAATGGGTGATAAATGGGCCTTGCTCCAGAGCCCATCAGTTCTACCCAGTGAATGACACAAGCTCCTACCTCATTTCTAAGTGGCACAGCAAATCACACACAACAAAACTGCTCTACACTGCAGGACATTCAACATACCTGCAAATGAGCTGTAAATTTTTCACTGTATTATTTCCCAATAAAATGAGCTTGGCCTGCTTCTCCACCTTCACTGCCTGTACATGCAGAATTGCATAGCCAAGCAGAACAGAAATGTCAGCTGCCAAGACCATTTTCATTAAATTCCAGCTTTCTGGCACAGTTCACTGTTAGCACAACTCCATCTCCAGTGACTGGAATCCATTTGCCCTCATAATCTATACGGAAGGAATTAGAGGAATAAATATCCCAACAGGTTTCTAAACTGGGAAGCTGCTGGGAAATTAATTCTGAATTACCTGGAAAGGAGTCCTTTTCTTTACTCAGGGAGCAACTTTCCAAAATGTTTCATAAGCATCTAAATATTTTCTAAGTGGTCGAAATAAATTACATAACCAAAACTTATGTCAAAGGATTCTGATGAAAACTAGAATTCCACTGCAAAGCCCAGAAAGAAGATATGCTACAGAGTGCTAAACATGCTGGAAGGTATTGGTTGTTGTGAACATTCAAATGACCAGTATTGACTGTTCTCTTTCCTTCCAAAATAATGAAGGTGCTGAAGATATTTCTAAAGTATAGACCTAACCATAACTATATTATCTTGTAACAGCCTTCCAGAGTACTATTTTTATATCTCTTTTTAGTACTTTAATATCAATATATTAGTTTGTATTTTTTCCTGAAATGCTGTCCTGTGGTGACAGACCTGATGCAGCCTTGTCTGTGCACCCTGTAAAGAGCAGGTTGTCCCCAAAACTCTGCCTGTGTTTTAGCTGGGGATTGGTTTGCCCTTCAAGGAACAAAATAACACACATTCTACACAGGTTTGTGGGGCCAGGCCTTGGCAGTGGAGGTGTTTGGGAATAGGGGAGCACCCTGCTATGTTCTAATGTTCTTTTGTGGTCTTAGTTTGGCACTTATGTAAATGTATGAGGATCTTCATTACCCTTAAAGGCATTTTCACATACCAGCTTAAAGCTGATCAGTTATTTTATGGACTCACAAGAGTTCACTGAGGAGGTTTTTCTCAATTCAGTGTGTTTAAAACAAACAAATTGTAAGGAGCAGAGGATTAGCATTATCCATCACTTTGGGTATTTCCCACTTTTGAGAATATTTTCCTAACTATCATTCTGACACACAGCAACATAAATGAGCAGAAATTTTCAATGTATTCTGGAAGTATTTTGAAAAGCAATGGACTGAAAACAAATTGAAAGAGGTGAACAAATGAAAGCTCCTTTGAGGAACTGCCAAAAACATTTTTTGAATTTTCAAATGATTTCCACTTTTATAAATTGGTAATATTATAATATTTTCCATACAAAACAAGAAACCTTAGTTTAAGTCTTGCCAAATTAATTTTTCCACCAGTTTATAATAACATTGAATTAACAAAAGAATGCACAGTTTATCTCGAGAACAAAAGAATCACTAGGGTTTTTGAGCTTTACTTCAGTGAGCCTAGGGGGTGTCTAATTAACAAATGTTTTTGTTCCCTGCCTTTACAATTGTTGTTAACTAGTTTGAGTTCATTATAAAGTAAGTTCAACTCATGTGAATAAGATCCACTAAGCTACGTATTTTCCATCTCTACCTTTAATAAGTTTATGAGGTGTGAAACATTGTGGGTTACCAGGGGGTCCACTAAGATCCACCATCTCCACCAAAACCCCAATCCCCTCCCCTGAAATCTCCATGAAGGCTTTTAGAAGCCAAAGGAATCAAGATCAGGTCAGTACAGAATGGCTGAAGTAAATCTGGGACTTGCACAAACTTTAGAAAGTTTTGTTTCCAGAATTTCATACTCATTCACTTTGGTGACTTCAACCAATTGCTGTTATTTACATATACGGAATTGAAAACATGTTCATTATTACAAACACCAGTCAAGCTCCAGGTCACTACAAAGGACATGACAGACAGAACAGAGAACACAAAACAGCTGACATGGTGACAGGAGACTCTCTCCTCGTTACTCCTAAGTACATTACAAAACCAGGAACAGAACCATTGAACTACAGGTATTAAGCAACAGACAGAAAGGAAAATAATTCACTAATTCTTCTCTCAAGCAATAGACAGAAAGGAAATTCATTCACTAATTCTTCTCTCACAACACACCCAGAGTTTAGTTCTGTAACGGAAGACTTATATAACTTTTTATGGCCTTTTCAGTATTAACACCCCTCCAAGACCAGGGGATGGGGATGCTCGGTGCCTTTCCTGGCCACCGAATGACACTTCCCGAGGACAAACACTGACCTCTAACGGCCCGCTCGGTCCTTCCACCTGTTCCCAGAGAGGGGCAATGCAAGAAAGTCGGCTTCAGACAAGTTCAAATGCATGAATCCAAGTCATTAAAGTCTTGAACTTAATAACAAAGAGTAATTCTCAAAAGAAATTCGACTCCCTCCTCTTTCTCTATCCATCTTTTTGATATCCAAATGCTTTAGTTTTTCCAGAAGAGAGTGGAGCAAAAAAAGTTACTATAGCACATGAACACATATCCAACGATGAGGCTTTAGTGAGGAGAAAGTATTTTAACAGAGAAGTTTTCTGCTGCTGCTAACTTAACTGTATGCATGTATTCCAGGTTTACCAGCTTTTCACAGAATCATGGAATCAAATAGGTTGCAAAATACCTCTGAGATCACCGACTCCAGCCTATGACCGAACACCCCCCAGTCAACTACACCAAGACCAGCCTTTCCTTAAATACCTCCAGTCACAGCAACTCCCCCACCTCCCTGGGCAGCCGATTCCAATGTCTAATCACCCTTTCTGGGAAGAAATGCTTCTTAATGTCCAGCCTAAGCCTCCCCTGGTACAGCTTAAGACTATGTCCTCTCGTCCTGCAATTCGGTGAATTAAAACAATATGGTTTTAAAAGCCAATGCTATGTCTACCTGACTCTGTGATAGTAATACACAGGATTACTTTCATCGGATCTCAAAACGAAAGAGCTGTTCTGCCAAGTGCCAGGTCAGGGAGGAGGAAACGGCACTTCCAACAGGGACTGTGCAGGCCAGTCCTACAATCAGGAAAAGCGATTAGGTTTCCAAATCAGACTCCCCCACGGGGCCCCACACCGTCGCTCATATTCCCGCCTGCGTGTAGACTTACCTGGATCAGCAGGGCCACTCCCGGGAGCAGCTCTCCAGTTCCCAAAGTGCAAGCGGGCGGCTTTCCCTCACGGAGCACAGACGTTCTTAAAGAAAATACCGAATGTTACTTTCAATCAGCACTTCGTGACGACACATTCTAAGTGCAGTCACCGAAACCGACACACACCAAGCGACTTCGCATGAAAGGGGATGAACCCCGGCGGCCCGACACCTTTCGGAGGCGGAGGCCAAGCCGAGGCCTAGGCCTAGGCCTAGGCCCGGGCCCGGGCCCGCTCCAATCTCCGCAGCCCCCTGGAAAACAAGCCCCCGCCGCCGCGGTCCTGTCCCCCTCGGCCACTCCCTCCGCCCTGCGATGTGCCCGCTGCCCCCGGCCCTGCGGGAGGCACCGGCGCGGCCCTGTCCTGCCCTGCTCTGCTCGGCCCGGTCCCTGCCCACCCCCACCTGGCGGACGCGCCGGCGTTGCCGCGTTACGCTTAAAGGGGCCGCGCGGCCGCCATTGACAGCGGCTGCCTCGGCAACGGGCCGCGGCGGGGAGGCGGGCCCTCCTCGTCAGCCATTGGCTGTATGCCCTGCCACTCCGCGGCAGCTGCTCTTCCCATTGGTGAAAGGCCGCACCCCAGCTGCTGATTGGTTGAGATACTGCGCGGTGGGCGATGCGTTGCAGGGCTTCCGTGACGCCTGCAGGGGGCGCTGCGGGCCGGCTCCGCGCCCGTGGGACCCGCGAGCGCCCCCGTGCGGGGAGACCCGACCCGGCCTGGCCCTGAATGGAGCGGGGGTTGCACAGTCCTGCCCTGCACAGGCCTGCCCTGAGTCTGTCCTGCCCTGAGTCTGTCCTGCCCTGACTCTCTGCCCTGCACAGCCCTGCCCTGCACAGCCCTGCCCTGAGTCTGTCCTGCCCTGACTCTCTGCCCTGTCCTGCCCTGCCATGGCAACATCTTGGCTCCATCGGGCCGTGCGCGTGACATGGAAGGACATGTATGTATGTATGTATGGCCAAACTTTGCTAATGAAGATTTGGGAAGGGCTCTCCCCACGTGGGTGTGCCCTTCCAGCCTGCACAGTGGATTTTTCAGGTGAGGCACAGCGTGTGCAGAACTGGCCCCACCGTTTAAGTCCTGAGGTCCATCTGCCACGGCCGAGCGAGCTTGGACAGTGACAGGGAAGTCCTCGGGACTGTCACAGCACCCGGTACTAACCGGGGCTGACCCTGCTGAGCATCCGAGATGTGACAGGATGGGATGGCAGGGAGGCATTGAACTGCCAGGGGATGGTCCCACTGAGACTCGAACTCAGATCCTTGGGATTCAGAGTTCGGAGTGCTCTCCATTACACCACGGGACCGCCCTAATGGAAGGACAGCAGCCCAGGGAAAATGACCTGGTTGTACTGGTTGACAGCGGCCAAACATGGCCCAGCAGTGTGCCCAGGCGGCCAAGAAGGACAACATCATCCTGGCCTGTATCACTGTAGTGTGGCCAGCAGGACCAGGGCTGTGATTCATCCCCCATACTCAGCACTGCTGAGGCTGCACCTCAAGTGCTGTGCCCAGCTCTGGGCCCCTCAGGTCAGGAAGGATGTCGAGGTGCTGGAGTGGGTCCAGAGGAGGGTAACAAGACTGGTGAAGGGACTGGAGAACAAATCCTGTGAGAAGCAGCTGAGGGAGCTGTGGTTTTTCAGCCTGGATAAAAGGAGGCTCAGCAGGTGTCAGAGCAACCTGAAAGGAGGTTGTAGCCAGGTGGGGTAGGGCTTTTCTCCCAGGGAACTAACCACAGGATGAGAGGACAAAGTCTCAAGCTGGACCAGAGGAGGTTAAGGTTGGACATTAGGACAAATATTTTCACAGAAAAGTTGATAAGATACTGGAATGGGCTTCCTGGAAGGTGGTGGAGTCACCATTCCTGTGATGTCTAAGGATTTTAGTATATTTTGTAGATTTTTTGAGATTATATAACTTAACATAGATTCTCCTAGGTTGTTCACATCTTAGGTGAGTTACTATAGCTGTTTCTCACAGGTTCGTGAGCTTTCTCATGCCCTACCAAGGCCATGGTGTTTGTAAGAAACCACCTGTAGATAGCATGAAGATAAAACATGAGAAGAAGGCCTGGAAGTTCTGGAAGCTCTCCAAGGGGCAGTTCTGAAGACCTCTGTGGGTGGGGCAAACAGGGAAATGAGAATCACGGTTGATTACAGATACCTCATATATTAATTGCTGGAGAAGTAATAAAAGCCGTGACATCCCTGATCACAGGTGTGCATTTCCATGTGCATGTGTGCATGTCTATGTGCATGTCTATGTGCCTGTGTGTGCACAGACCTCGGGTGTGCACCTTGAAAGCTCTCAATAAAGGTATACCATCTATCTTTCTCCAGTAATGTTGTTTCTGAGTGTCTATTTCCACAGGTCCTGTGGCGTAAAGGAGAGTGCTCTGGATTCTGAATCCCAAGGTCCTGAGTTCGAGTCTCAGTGGGGACCATCCCCTGGCAGTTCAATGCCTCCCTGCCATCCCATCCCGTCACATCTCGGATGCTCAGCAGGGTCAGCCCCGGTTAGTACCGGGTGCTGTGACAGTCCCGAGGACTTCACTGTCACTGTCCAAGCTCACTCGGCCGTGGCAGATGGACCTCAGGACTGAAACGGTGGGGCCAGTTCTGCACATGCTGTGCCTCACCTAAAAAATCCACTGTGCAGGCTGGAAGGGCACACCCATGTGGGGAGAGCCCTGCCCAAATCTGCATTAATGAAGTCTGGCCATACACATACACACATTTCCACAGGAATTTAGGCCTTAGGCAACACTTAGTTGGTGTTTAGCAAAGATTGGACATGTCACTCAGTGCCATGGTGTGGTTGACATGGTGGTGGATGGTCAAGAGTTGGACTCAATGATCTTAGAGGTCTTTTCCAACCTCAGTGATTCTGTGATTCTGTTCTGGGAGCTGCCCATGAGCACGGGGGTGGAGGAGCAGCCTGTCCCAGTGCTGGCACCTGTCACACCCTCTCAAAGCCCCTCTGAGCAGTGGGACCAGGGAAGCCTCTGGGGGGCCTTGAGCACATACTGGCATCACCAGTTTGAATACAAGGCTTTAAGTCAGAGCAGCACCTGGCAGTAATGACTGGTTAGGGATGAGGGCAAAAGTGCTCTCAGCTGAAATGTTTCGGATGGGAGATAAAGAAACAGCCAGTATGACCAATGTGTGACAGGTTCTATGCATATGTACATATATCTTTGTGTGTGCACTCTCTGTGTGTGGTTTAATTTAGAAGCAAAACTCCCTCAAACTTGGAGGAAAGAATTAAAGAGGAACGGTTTCAAATTATGAACTATCCAGAACTTGAAGCAAAATGGACTGTACTGACAAAAGGATGAAAGTACTGCCTAAAGCCAGAAAATGTGCTTGAATTCAAAGGCAGGCTCAATTTAACTAGGCTGTTGTGGTTTATTCCACAAAGAAGTAAGAGTGTTTCTAAATCTTGGCTTTTATTACTCAAAGTTAATGCTATATTATTTTTACCCTAATGCTAATCTTTATTAACAGAAGTTGTTAAGCAAACTTCTTTCTGAAGAGAGGAAGGGAAAAGGAATTAGCAGATCTTTCTTGCCTCACTTGCTGATGGAATATGTTATGATAGCACGGTGATGGAAGTGACACAAGAATTTGGGTGGAGTAGGATAAAGCAGAACATTTTGTATGAAAAGTGTAACCTGACTGCATGGGAAGGCATAAATGTGACATTCTTGAGAGAAAGACAGCTTTTCCCTTGACAGAACTGTGTTTCAACAGTTCTGAATGTTCAAAATTAATGCTCATTGACCATTAAATGAAAATTATAAAATGGAGGAAACAGGAAAAAGTACGAGTGTTTTTATCAAGGTAATATTTCCAGGCAGGGCAGTTAAATGCCCCCCTGACATCCGATCCCATCAGATCTCGGAAGCTAAGCAGGGTCAGCCCCGGATTAGTACTTGGATGGGAGACCTCCTGGGAAATGCCGGGTGCTGTAGGTTCTAGTCCTGAGGACTTCACTGGCACCGTCCAAGCTCGCTCGGCCGTGGCAGATGAACCTCAGGACTGAAACGGTGGGGCCAGTTCTGCGCATGCTGAGCCTCACCTAAAATCCACTGTGCAGGCTGGAAGGGCACATCCACGTGGGGACAGCCCTTCCCAAATCTGCATTCGCGAAGTTTGACCATACATACATATACATTTCCAGGCAAATACTGACATACTGTCCTCCCCAACTATAAAATTTAGGATGAGAAAATTAAAAAATCATGATTGTGAAAGACTTGAGAGATTCTCAAAACTGATGTGCATTGTGTGCAAGAACTCTGAGTGTGCTTAAGTAAATGACTTGAGAATGTAATTTAGTGAGTAGACTAGAATGCAATCATAAACATGTCAGCATAAACTTCTGTGGAAGAAGAGGAGGCAGATACTGGTATTTCAAAAGCAAAAAAGTACCTCTGAGGCATAACCTGACATGGACTCTGCCAAGCTGAATGGAGCTTTTAATTTTTTGATCCCAAAATCCAAGAAAACAGGCATGAAGCATGCAACCCCCCCAAAAAACAGTCTGTGAATTTTCTAATTTTGATTGTCTCCCTAATTGCATTTAATATTTTTGCTATACTTTCCTTACTGTTATGGAATCTGTTCAAATAAACAATAATCACTCACGTGGCCCATTTTTTAAATTCATCCTCCTGTGGCTTTATGTAGCTCACCTTTGTGCTCAACAGCTAAAGCATATAATTCATCATAGCAATGCTGGCAGAGAATCGTTGATGTCCTTCAAAAAGATCCAGGGAATGACAAAGACAGAATAATTTTGTTGCTTGCAACTGGAGGAAATGTATTGCTTGTATCTGGCAGCAAGCCAGGCCAGAATCTGAAATGCTGTTGCTGCTGTAAATAGGATGAAAAGGATTCATAATCCATCTCCATGCCCTCTGTAGCTAGGAAAATTGTAAGCAGAAAAAGCAATTAAAAACCCAACTAAACAGGAGAAAGCATTAAAAAATGTGGAAGAGACTTTTATTGTGTTGATAATTTATAGGCTAATTGCCATGACTAACCATTTGGGTCTTGGTTAGTAACTGACTAATCACTAGTTACTGGATATAAATAATACAGGTATTGAATTTAGGCAGTATGTGTGTGTAATACGGGTATTGGATACAGGTGTCGAGTCATACTGAAAACAGGCTTCGCATTCAGAACAATGGCATCTTATTAGACTTCTCCATCAAATGCTCCATCCAAACTAATGCCAACAGATTTGAATCAGCTGCTGAGCTGGAATAAATTCAGATATTGCAAGAGGTTGGCATAGGGATTAATTCATGGAAGTTTTTAATCCCAAACCTACAAATAATGTATTTTAGATATTGTCCTAACAACCTAACAGCTGATACAGTGCAGATAAAGGATGATGTGGTATTTCAGATTCCCTTGGACAGGAGAAATATTTGAATCACCTGAGCGAAAAATAAAGTTTTCTTCTGTCTTTGAAAAGCAAGTCTAATGTCTTGACTTCTTGCTTGGATGGAAGGTCATTGAAACAAACTGTTTTTTTCAAGAGCTGGAGGGGAAAGTAGAAGGCTCAAAAATAACATCCTTATCCTTGGAGCTTAACCGAAGGGAGGGTGCTTTAGAAAGAGGGGCGGAAGTCTTCAACAACTAATTCAGGTCATAGTGCCACAAAGACTGATACTCCCAGAGGTACCAACAGGGATAAAGGCCCCAGGCTTATTCACATGAGAGGAACCCATGCACATTTTGTTGTCATACATAAATATCGATGGGGCATCCCTGATGCAAAGAAAATATGCTATTGATTTCCAATGAGCCATAGCAATGACTGTGGTATGTGGGGCAGGAACTGTTTCCATAACTGTATCTGATGTGATGGATACAACAGATTCCCTGGATTGCCAGAACAGAGATGACATTCAATTTTGGAAAGGGAAAATCTTCATGGTATTGCTTTCAATCCCACAACTTCTTGAAGTGGTGACTTAAAGAATGCACGGCGATATAAATGAAGGAGCCAAAGTGACATGCTGCTTGTTTTAACCAGGAGTACAGAGCAGTGTCAAAAATTTGCCATGAGATTCAAACTCACACACTCAGTTTCTGCAGAAGATCAAAGACTGGTAAAAACTGTCAGGTTGAGTATGAAGTACCAAAGAAGATCCCTTTTGGCTCTTTCAGCCTTCACATTTCCCCCTCAGAATAGGCTCTATGATACTGCCTTGCAAATTGGAACAGATGCATAGAATTTATATATATCTCCCTGCATATACACCTAGGGTAGTATCTTGCATCCACACTTCAAAAAAAAAATCTTCATTTAAAATCAAGGAGTTTATACTGCAGAGATTTTTGGCTCAGAGCAGTGTCACAGGTCTGGGTAGCCAGGAATGCTAGTTCAGGCTGCTACAAGGCAGATATTTATAGAACAGAATAATAGAATCATTTATGTTGAAAAAGACCTTTAACATCATTGTGTCCACCCACAATTTATTCTCTCTCTCCACTGCTATAAAGGTAGCCTACAAGGTCAGCAAGATCTCTCTATTAGAGCATGTGTATGCATGTAGTTAGAGTCCAGCTGAAGGTTTTTTCCTTAACATATATTGGAATATTCTCCCGCATACAAGATACATTCTGTATGAGCACATACTTCCCTTTGCTCTCAATTATTTGCAGTCTTATCATCAAAATATTTCAAATTCTAATGCAAATTAAATGACGTATCAGTCTGTTTTGATGTTATAAATATTCACAGTCCCCTTGTACCTTTTAATGTATGTGTCAAAAGAAGCTGTGGTTTTGTTGAAGGCCAGCTGCTTTTCTTACTGTAGGCTCAGCTGCTCTGAGAAAGTGATGACTTGTAGAGCTTGCCTCCCTTGCTCTGGCATCTGAAGGGATCCAAAATCTTTCCACTGTCTGTTTTCACAAGTGCTCCTTAGTCATCAGCTGAATAGCAACCTCTCACTTTTTACAACCTAGTGTTAGAATACTTTGAAAGAATGTTTTCTTCTTATATTATGACTGGCTTCAACTCCCTCAGGGGGATGTTCCTGAGCATTCTCTGACTGCGATGGCACTGGAGTTGCTGCGGTGCTCCTGACGCCCCTTTTGTGCCTCTGACAGGCACTGCAGAATGGACTTGCATGAACTCAGCAGAACTTGAAGATGTATAAAAGAAACACGTTGGGCATTGTTCATGGAGATTTGCTTTTAACAATACAATTTTCCAAGGCTGCAAAATATTGAAATATTAAAGGGAAAATACAGTGCAATGTAATAAACCTTTGTGTATGCTTTGCAGAATGGGTTGATTTCAGAGATTTTAGGAATTTATTATAATTCTTTGTGTTAGTACTCTTGCTTGGATTTTGATCTCACAACTGTTTTGTGGAGAAATACCAGGTGATTAACAAAAGTGTTTGCTGGTGAATCACAGGAATATAATTTACAATGTGATGAATTAATACTTTCACATAATAAAAGAAGGTGCTCCATTACTACAGTATGAAGCTCTAGATTCTCATGTTGTTAATATAGGTGTGTTGTAGCAAGGCCTCAAACCAAAACAAGGTAATTGCTTATGGTCCAGTAACACGTATTTTATAAGCAATTTAAATAACAGAAAAATACAGTGAAGCCTGAGAAGGTGGAGAAGATGCTGAGCAAACAAGTATTGAATGTTTCATTAGAAAAAAAATATTTGAAGGACACATTTCAGTTAAGAACATCTCTCTTTGGAAGACATGCTACTGGGAGGAAAACTTCACGCATATTATTCAGGATCTGGCAGTTTTCTGTTAAATGAAGAACAAACGTGGCATTTGTGGACTTTTTTCTGCTGGTTCTGCATAATTACATTTTCATATTTGACAAATTCGTTAATCAGAAGCAATGTGTTTCGCTTCTGAACATCCATCTCTTTTGGCTTCAAAATTATTTCTACTGCTAGGATAGCAAATGAATTTTGTTCTGTCGCTGTAGAGTTAAGTGATATAAATTATATTGTAGAGGAATAAGGTCAAATGTATCTTTTGAACCAGAAAAGAGAACGGATGTTATATCAAAATAATTTTGGCCACAAAGTTGAATGTGACTGCTTCAAAAACAGTTTTATTGTTCCAGTTACACAAATGTCATATATGGACAAAGAAAAATCTTCCCCTTAAAAAAGTTGGAGATGTTTTTAATGCAAAATGGAACACTTCCTGGGTGAAAGAATTGCCACCCTCTCAGGTTGCAGTCTTGTGTATCACAGACTTTGGGCAAGTGGGAGGTAGGGATTTAAGTCTACTCAGAGGAGGAAGTTGAAGCTTGGGTCTTTGGATTTCTGAATGTGCCTCCCAAGTCAAACTTGTTAAGGGAGTGTAGGCAAACTGAAGTTATTCATGGGATATGTCCAGAGCTGCCAATCCCTGTGAAGGCTGAGATGCCTCTGAGCAGAACATGTGCCTTTGGCCACCACTGGTTAGGACAGCAGCTTGGAGATAGAATTCTTGATTTCAAGACCCTCATTTGTTAAAATCCTATTTAGGGTGCATTTGAGCCTTTGCAGTGCATAAACTCCTGCAATGTATGCATCAGCTTACTGGAATTCTCTTTATTAGTATTAAATAACAGTGACTCCAATGATCCTTGTGGGTCTGCTCTAACTCAGGATATTCTATGATTCTATGAACATGATTTTTGTCTTAGAATTTGCAGTAGTTTTAACTTTCCCCTTGCCCCCCAAAAAGCTAAACTATTACATTGTTCATGTTCTGCCTCCATAATGTGCTTCAAGGATGCTTTGATTGATGAAGACTGCTTTCTGGATGATTTTTTGCCCTTCTGTTTTAGAACCAAAACTATCAATCCTCTTCTAAGACCTAGTAAATAATGAGATCTAACACTACATAGTTGTCAGAAAATCAAGGACAGTGACTGAACTAACCCAGACTGCAGAGGAGGGATGTTTCATATAGTCAAAATAAAATCCTGTGTCTGCTCAAACTGAAGGACTGCACAAAGGCTGATCTTGGGCTTGAGGGCTTAGTCCTCTGGATAGCCCATGTCATCTTTACAAAGTGAGTGAAATAGGCTGTGGCAGCTGAGGGGAAGAAATAAGAGCCTGGACAGTGTTCAGGGGGTGAACAAACAGTGTCAGTTTATTGAGCGTGAGAGCACAATTTATAGTCCTAGGGGGTGGAGGATGCAAATAGGAGGGATGTGATAGGCTAAACCGAGATTGAATTGGGTGGGATATACCAAGAGAGCGAAAGAGGGGGGTGCAATAACCTGAGGGGAACAAGGAATGTGAAAAGGACTAGAACATTCCAACAGGACAGTATTAACTTGGAATTGTAAAACATCAGCATAATGGGGTAAAGCAAGAACCATCCATAATCCGGGGAGGGGGACATTTCAAATGTCAATGATGTGCAGTCTCTTCCTCTCTTCCTCATTAAGGTCCCATGGTCGGTCACTCAGATCCACCATCTCCATTGCCACCAGCCACAGGCTTCCTTCTCCAACATCTCCCTCATTTTTGTTTTAAAGTTGTAAAATTGAAACTTCATGCAAAACTGCCATTAACTATACCCTGCATGCAGGATGGCAAACAGTCTAAAATATAGGGTAGGTTGTGCTAGGATACATCATGTGTCATGTGTGAATGTTAACACAAGCCAGCAGTGCACCCTTACAGCCAAGGCAACCAATGGCACCTGGGACTGTGTGTGTGGGAATGCTGTCAGCTGGTGAGGGAGGGGACCCTTCCTCTCTGCTCAGCTCTGGAGGGGAGCACTTTGGGAGTGTTGGAACCAATTCTGGGCCCCCCAGTAGAAGACAGACATGGATATACTGGAGTAGGCCCATGAAGATAATGAGAGGATTGAGTCATCTGATGTATGAGGAGAGGCTGAGCAAGCTGGGAATGTCCAGCTTGGAGAAGAGAAGGCTCAGGGCGGGTCTCATCAGTGCCTGTAAATACCTGATGAGTGGAGTAAGGCAAAGGGAGCAAAGACAAAGAAAGCAGA
Organism: Pithys albifrons albifrons; assembly: GCF_047495875.1. Taxonomy (NCBI): domain Eukaryota; kingdom Metazoa; phylum Chordata; class Aves; order Passeriformes; family Thamnophilidae; genus Pithys; species Pithys albifrons. The sequence goes on from NC_092459.1 coordinate 31,739,207, forward strand.
CTCTTCTCAGTGATGCCCAGTGACAGGACAAGAAGCAATCCTGGACAATCTACTCTGGCTGACCCTGACTGAGCAGGTGGGGGTTTACCCAGGTGACATCCAGAGATTCCTCTGACCTGAGCCATTCTGGAGTTATGTGATACTGGAATACCTATTATGGACAAGGAGTACTGGAGCTGATGACGCTGGTCCTGCTAATATACTGTATCATTTGAATTCTCATGTATGTAATGTTTTGATTGGGACTTTTATTGTGGCATCAGCACCCAGTTGCTGTTGCTTAGCCTCTCTTTGTCTGATGGGCTTCTTTTGTCATGTCCTGGGCAGTTTAGGACCCAGCCCCAGATCTAGAAAATTTATCCTGCATTTGGTTCTTAGGTTCATGAGCTTGCATTCGGGGTCGCATTTAAATTAACAGAACTGGACAATTTTTTTGCCTCAACAATGGTTCAGTCAGTCTAACTAATAAAACTGTTACCTTCATTGTTTTCTACATTAGCGATTTGTGTGTCATGTTGCAAATTTTATGTGCAGTAATGCTATGTTTTCATTAAGGGCATTGATAAATGTGTTGAAAAAAACATGCCAAAAAGATCTCTCTATAAGCTCCCAAAATATGCAATCCCTTGAAATGAAAACACTTCAGCTATAGTATATTTTTATGACCTAGTTGTTAACCAGTTCTAAAAATTAGCATTTAATACGTTACATTGATTTTGTTTACAGTTATTTTTTTATGCAAGATTGTGTCTGATGTTTGGTAAAGGCACTATTTCAATCACAATCTTTATTATCAGTCTAATGCTTAATCTTATTAAAGCAGTATGAATTTTGTTTGACAGTCTGCTTTTCTAGCAAACTAATTCAACTGACATTAATAAACCCGTAATCCGTTAATTCCTTCATTAGTACCCCATATCAGCATTTCTGTTAGTTTGCTTGATGACACTTGCTAGCTAAAGCTGCCTGTAGTTACCCAAGCAATTATATTTGTTGCTTGAAAATGCGTGTTCAACATTAACTTTTTCTATACACAGTCTGAAATTCAAATTACCGCGGTGCCATTGACAAGGCACCTGACAGCAGAAGCAGAGGATTGCCGAGCAGGCCATTTTGTCTTCGGTTTCTTAACCTTTCTCCACTTCCTCAAAGGCGATGGACGGGTTTTTGTGTCTCCCCCGTCGCTGCCCGCCTGGGGTGCGGTCGGTGCCGGTCCCGGGGCGCAGTAGCGCAGCGATGCTCTAGATGGGGCTTCAGCACCGGCAGAGGCAGCGAGCTGGCCCTCCCGCCCCTATGTGAGCAAAACCAGCCCTTAAAGGAGTTGGAGGGGTTGGAAAAAGAGTTGTCCTGCCCTTAAATTGATGGCTCTTCCTTTGATTCAACAGCCTCTTTACACACGGGCTTGCTGGCGGTTAAAGGCATCCCTCAGGATTGGAGACTGGAGCCAGTATTGTTTAATGTCTTTATTATAGAGCTGCACAAGCGATGGAGTTTGTCTGGGCTTTGGGTGTATGTTCCCACTGCTGGGGTTTGGCTGCTGAGTTTGGGGCTAGCTCCGTGCCTGTGCAGCCGAGAGTGGCCTCTGGGGGTTGCGGGGAGCTCGCCAATGTGCTGCGGAGGGGTTGTAGCCAGGACCAAACCTGGCCATCGGGAGCTGCTTTCCGCTGCATGTTTTTGCCAAGGGCACTGACCTGCAGATGGGACCTCTCAGCTCATCCACAGGCAGCACTGTGGCTGGAACCAGTCCGGTGACCACAGGGCCTGGGCTGCCCCCGTCAGAGAAGAGCAACAAGGCTGGTGAAAGGACTGGAGCACAAGTCCTATGGGGAGAGGCTGAGGGAGCTTGGGGGTGTTTAGCCTGCAGAAGAGGCTTAGAGGTGACCTCATCACTGTCTAGAACTACCTGAAGGGAAGTCCTATTGCTGAGTCCTATTGCACTCAGCAATAGGACAAGGGGGCACGGGCTCAAGCTCTGCCAGGGGAAATTTAAGTTGGACATCAGAAAAAAATTCTTTCCAGAGAGAGTAATCAGGCATTGGAATGGGCTGCCCAGAGAGGTGGTGGGTTCACCATCCCTGGAGGTTTTTAAACTGAGATTGGCCGTGGCACTGAGTGCCATGATCTGGTAAATGGACTGGAGTTGGACCAAGAGTTGGACTTGATGATCTTGGAGGTCTTTTCCAACCCAACCGATTCTATGATTCTATGATCGCTGCCCCAGCCCAGTCCTGCTGGCTTTGCAGGCACTGCAGAGCTGGCCCCAGTCCATGAGACCCTGCAGGCTCCACTGTCACCTCGGGGACAGAACAACCCCAGGAGGCAACCATGGGCCAGGAGAAACTCCTTCAGAAAAAAAAACTGGGATTCTGGTGGACAACAGGTTGAACATGAGGCAGCAATGCGCTGTGGGATCCTCTGTCCACTGTTACCTGTTGGGAGGGTATGGGGAAGACTGATACAGACTCTTCCATAAGGTGCCAGGTGGGAGGACGAGAGGCATCTGAACACACATTGCAACATGAAGAATTCTGACCAGATGTTCAGAAAAAACTGGTCATCATGAGAGTGGTTGAATTTAGAAGCAGGCTGCCCAGAGAAGTCATGAAGTCTCCAGCCTTAGAGATTAAAAACTTACCTGGACACAGCCCTGAGCAACCCAATCTAGTTGCCCCTACTTTGAGCAGCTTGTCTGACTGATGGCCTCCAGAAATCCTCTCGCAACTACGTTGGTCCATAATTCTGTGATTCTGAAGCTGTGTTGCTGTATCCAAACCAGCAGCATGCCTTGGTCTTTGCTGCCTCCCAAAGCATACACAGGGATTGCTGTGAAAAGTGCTAGCTGATCCAGGAAGCCATGTTCACAATTTAACAGGAGACAGAGTTCGAGTGTCTGGAATGATTTAAGTAAATAAACACAGTTTTCTGAAATATAAATTTGGAAAATAAAAATACCTCTTTATTTCATGCAAATGCTGCTAGCTTGTTTATTCCATTCATTTCATTTATGACAATAGTCACAAATGTGAAATCCTGATCCTTCTCTGGCCTCGTTCTGGACAAGGATCATTGGTGGCCTGTGCACACCAGTGCAGCTATATACAAATATCTTCTTATTTTATTTGTATATATATATATAAATTTCATTTGTACCTTGGTAGATTGAAACTCCTGTTTGAAACTGAAAAGTGAAATTGCAGAACCAAACTAAAGATTTCTGAACATTGGACTGACTTCCAGTAATAATACATGTAGCTAATTATTAATTCCTTATTCCTGGTAAAGATCCCTTCATATCAATAGTTATAAAACATGATGACTTTTAGGATTGTTCAATTTTTTTGCATACAGAAGACAGTGTTTATACATATTTTTAAGCAGGTTTTCTGGAGAAACAGGAAGCTGAGAATCTTTCCTGCACCTTCCAAGCTCACAGTGTTGTTCCTTGAGGGAGAATATAAGCCAGAGAAGCTGAAAATGCCCTGCCATCAGCCTTTCTCTGTTTAATCTATTAGCCACTCAGCTGTATAATGTATTATCTGTCACACAGTGATAAGCAGCTTAGCTCTCTGAGATAATATTAAATATGTTCAATTTAGCCTAATTCTGCAGCACTCCATAAGGAGACACCCTGATGTCCACCTAGAGCCCTTTTGAAACCAGTGCAGCCCCACACAGTGATGGGGATCCTGCTGCATGACCTTGGAGGAGAATATACTTTCCAACATTCTGGTCCTTACTTCTTCTTTAAAACGGTTTCTTCAGCTCCTGTTCATGCACTTTAAGCAATGAAATATTTAAGTGAGCCCATGCCCTAGAAAACAAAAATATCCCTGTTGCAGATCATCCAGAAGTTTAGAGGTTAGAATAGAACTGCCTTGATCTCTTGTTTAATGAGTTCTGCTGCAAAAATACATTTTAGAAAGAACTCCTACCCTGGATTTTCCATAATTTAAAAGTACATCTATTTAGTATTTTATTAGTAGTTCATTGGCAGTTTGACAATCCCACCTACTCCCTATATTCTCTTTCAACCTTGCAAAAAACCCTGAAAAATCCTGTTTCTCTTGAGTCTGCTGAAAGCCCTAATGACACTAATACATAGATGAGGTAGCAGTCTTTGCTTTTTTCTGACACCTCTCCGAGATTGAAGGGATAAAGGCTGTGTAATGACAGATCCTCTAAGCCCCTGCTCCACAGTGGCTCCAACTGTTCCTGGCACGGATGCATGGACTCCTTTGCTGTTCAGGGACCTCCATCTGCAGCTCAATGATCACAAGCTGAATTTTAACCAATAGATATAAATAGATTTGATGGGGAAGATGAATGTGATAGTCATCTCCAGACAGTCACTGCCAAGAAAACAGTGATATCATTTAAAAAAAATCAAAAATGTTTGGCTTTTTTGGAGGGGACAAACTGAGGTGGAAGGACACAGTTAAGGCAGATGTAGAACTTAAAAATAGTATTAACTGATATTTATATTGACTAAGTATAATAAATACAGCACTAGCTAAAATGCAGATCTACCAGTGTTAGTGGGTGACCCTGAAGTAAGAATTTTCGAGTACTGCTTGTGCTAGGAAAAGTAGAATAAACACAAGTTTCTGCTCTTTTCTGTTTACTTTTATGTTCATTCTTTGCATATTTTAAACTCAATCACAGTCCTCAGATCATCAGTTTAAAAAAAAAAAAGAAATGTCAGACTTCTTCTTATAAATTCTAAAATTACTATTTTAAGAGGATTGCATGTATTCCTTTTGGTAGGAAGCCACTTGGAGTTAAATGTCATATGACCTCAGATAGGATGGCTGCCAGTGCTGAGAAAACTGAATAGAGTGGTACAATTTCCACAGGATTTAAAATTAGCCTCATTGGATGATTGGCTTACATTTCTAATCCGATATATCAGGCTAAATATAGACTTTCAAGATAATTTCTTTCCATGCATATAATCACTGCAGGCTAAAAATGAGTGAAAATGTAAATTAAGAAAGAAAAATATGAAATTAAATTATAGACAAATTGTCACTTGCTAGAATATTGACCTGAAGGTGCCAGCAAGGGAGAGAATGCCAAAGTGGACAAAATAAAGAGCAAAATTATTGTCTTTGAATATATATTTATAGCAGTAGAGTTTCTGATGCTGTCAACAATTTCTGTCAAAGTTCTACCTTTAGAGGCATCATTGCTGACTTTTAAACTTTTCATGTTTTATTACTACATTTTAATGATTAACTTTGGTGTCCCTGAATGATCTGCAGGAGCTATGAATCGTTCATTATAACCAAAACAATATTTTTAAACCCAAAAAAGGACAGCTAAGCCTTTAGAAAAGAACTAGTATTTTAGGAAATGCTAAAAATCAATACTACAAAAAACTCTAAGGTCACAGAAGGAACCAGAGAGTGGGGAGTTGAGAATAAGACTGTATGCAAGGATTTTTAAAATTTATTTTGTTATTTTCTCTAGTTTTGGTGCAAGAATAAGCCCTGTGGCACTAATTTGGAGCACTCTTTAATTTCCCATATTAAAGCAAGACATGAATTTCTACACTACAGGCAAAATATAATTGCTTCATTGACAAAGGTTCCTATCTCTGTTGGAATTCAGCAAGTTCCAATCATAGGAGAAATATTATAACACAGTTCACTTGGTTTTATTTATTTGTTAGTGTAACTTGTACCAAGAAGTATAAATAGCCCTTAGTTCCTGGGGAAGCTCACAGCGCTGTTTTTGATCAGTCTCACAAGAAATTTTCTCTGAATCCTTAAGAGGTTTAATACATAAATTCCAGACTGTGAGAGAAACTGTACCTTCAACCATGATCTCTGTTATAGCCTAGTCCCATAAAAATCATTCTTATTGGTTCAACAACTAGATGCAGCTTTCAGACAAACAGGTGAGACAACCCAGGCTTGGAAGTGCCAGCACCATGGAGTCAGCGTGAAGATACCACAGGTAAAGCTGAATCTGAGTAAGAGGTAGGTATGAAAACCATGACTAACAATTATCTGCTGCTTGTCATGCTCAATGGCTGCATTCCAGTGAGAGACAAAATGGAAAGATCCTAAAAGAAATATTGAAAGAGAGACTGTGTCTCAGAAGTTGCTTTAAAGAAGATATACAAGATATATATTATTCTCTGATTCTCTGCCTGCTGCAAACTAGATTGGCTTCTAAACTCAGAACCAAGCCAGGTTTCTTGGCCCGTAGGCCAGTATCTCACTACTGAATCATGCAATGGAAGGTTTGTAAGGCCCTCGCCAGTCATAGCCTAAAAAGAATCTAATCTTTGAGTTCATGGTGATTCACAGTTGCTGTCTCCCAGCATGAATTTGCAACGCATTTTGGAGAGTATTCATCTTTCACTCAGGTTGTTGCATTTATTTCACTGAATGCTACTTGTCTAAGTGAGGTTTACTCAATGGAAATAAGGAATGCAGCTGTGGGCTTTACTGATTCAATGGGAAATTGAAATGAAGGAGCTGAACTGGCCCTGTGGACATACGAAACAATATTTTTCCCTTCTGTGAAGTCTTCCATGAGGTCTTTGCTGGACCCTTGTTACTCTTTGACCCACTGATGATGTGAGGTTTCTCAGGAGGAACCCCCTTACACTGGCCTCTAGAGCAGCCTATTATGTAGTACAAGAACTCTGAGAAAGGGTCTGGGTTATGTCCTATTATTTAGATTCCATTAAGAAATACTGCATCCAATTATGACACCAAAGTATCTATTGTGTTGTGTTTAATATTTATCAGACTTTTCTAAACTGTAGTCATCAACATTAAAAAATTAGTATCAAGTCAAAGTTATCTCCTGTTATTTTAAATAGAACTGGTGGGGTTTTTTAACATGTAGAAAGTAGACTGGACATCTCAGACATCTACCCATTTATGGCCGGATAGAGTTGTATATTATTTGTCTATTTGTGAAAAAATTGTATTCAGAAGAAACTTCCTGTATACAAGTAAGGAAAATTCTACAAGTAAGGTTTTAAAAACCCTGTAGCTTCTTTTTCAGGAGCTATCAAAGAGCAGCCTATACTGATCATGGCTAAAATAGGCTATCACTGAGAAAGGTGTGCTGTCTAAAATAAGTTTAGCAACATAGTTGCTTGGCCATACCTTCATTATTTTATATCTGCTATTTTGAAAGTATTTCTAGTTCAGTCTAGCTGGATTTAGAAAAATCAATGGCAGCATTGACATGCTACCCTTGCCAAGCCAGACTTGACCCTGCTGGTTGAATGATGTGCCTGTTTCTTAGTGAAACAGAAAGTATGTATCTTGAGAAGATAGTTTTGATGAATCAAGTAAATATTTCTTGCAGCAAGATTAATTTTGCTAGCCTCTCATAACTCCTTATTTGACTCATATTTGTTTTACAGATTTGCAATAAAAACCAGTTGTGTGTCTTTCATTATTCTTTTCCAATTAATTAAAAAAGAAGAAAAGAAAGAAAAGAAAAAAATGTTTGTAATAACTTTTTGTTCTTACCATCCAGTTCATGCTCTGAATAGTTTGGAAGCTATCCTAAGCTTTGTCTTCGCTGACAAAAGTCATACTTACTTGTTGTGTCAACCAGATGTCCTCCCAGAGGAACGTGGACACAATGAATGTAATTTTTTCTACAAGGAAAATCTGGTAAGATCAAACATGGCCAGGGGTGCTGAGTTTTGTAGCTAACTTTTGGGAAGTGCTAGAAGTGCCACTTAGAATTTTCACCACCATTTTACAATGAACAACAGTTGCAGGTTAATTTGTCCTGTATGGAAAATATTACTTCCCAACTGCTACCTCCCCAGTACCTTTACAGCTGTAGAAAAATAAATGTCAGGTAGCACTGAGACAGAGTAACAGCTGCACAAAAAATCTGATTGAGGAAGACTTTGTCCAAAAACCAGGACTTGAAAATGCAAAATGTAACGAACTTTATTCTACAAATCTGAAAGCAAATGTTAACAAATTTTGCAGGATTACTTTACCAAAGAATACTCAAAGTGCATGTACTTTGACAGGCAAGTCCATGCTTAGCACAAAAGAGTTTGGGTTGAAACTGGAAAGACAATGCATGGAAGGACAATGGTTTCTCTACCCGCCTCCTGAGACATGATATGGTTTCTCATTTATTTGTTTAGCCTGGCTTACGTTGCCTCCTTCACGCTCCTTTGTTCAGTGTATTAGTTGCACTGATTGTATCTATGCTGACCTGATGGTGCCAGACCAGGAAGCTGGTTTCCACCCAGTGCACTCCTGCTCTGAATCCACATCTCTTCCATTTCTGCACAGGCAGTAGAGAGTCCTTTTGGTTCAAATCAGCCCATGAATTGCAATCAGTTGCCCTGTAGGGCAATACAGCCTGTCCACAGCACATCCCTTGCCCCTGCTGCCAATTTTTCCTTTTCTTCTTTCTCCCTCCACCAGCTTCAGTTTAAACTTACTATGTCGCTCCTCAGTTTGGGTCATCCCCTTTCCACTTTGGGTAACAAGGCCCATGTGCACCCCCACTCTTTCATTGTTCTTGGCTCCTGCCCATAAAACCTGCAATGCCATTAGGGCAGCACTCCCCTGGTCTAGAAGAGCACCAGTAGGTTGGCAGCAGCTGTTTTTTATGAAGTTAAATTCATGCCTTTTATGCAAGCTGTCTTTGGGGAGGGTCTCTGTCACCTGCACATCATCTGCTGCAGAAAGATGGGCTAGACCTCTGACTGGGCAGGTGTGCCCACACTGCACATGTGGACACCTTTGGCCTTTGAGCTGAGGATTAAGGGTGGGCTAAAGACCCTCTCCTGCTGATTCCTAAAGGTCATCTCAAATCTGTGACCAAGTATAGTCTTGTGTCCCCTCAGTGTGAGTGTGGCCTCCATTTCTGGGCTTGAACCCATGCTTGAAATTAGTGCACACACAATCTCTGTAGAGGCAGTCCTGTGGTGTAATGGAGAGCACTCCAGACTCTGAATCCCAGGGACCTGAGTTCAAGTCTCAGCAGGGACCGTCCCCTGGCAGTTCAATGCCTCCCTGATATCCCATCCTGTCAGATCTCGGATGCTCAGCAGGGTCAGCCCTGGTTAGTACTGGGTGCTGTGACAGTCCCGAGGACTTCACTGTCACTGTCCAAGCTCGCTCGGCTGTGGCAGATGGACCTCAGGACTGAAACGGTGGGGCCAGTTCTGCGCATGCTGTGCCTCACCTGAAAAATCCACTGTGCAGGCTGAAAGGGCACACCCACGTGGGGAGAGCCCTTCCCAAATCTTCGTTAGGGAAGTTTGGCCATACATACATAATCTCTATCCTCAAATTTATGTCAGCTTTCCAAGTTTGAGATGTTTTCTCTGAAACATCTAAAAAACTGCTAACTATAAAAATATTAATTAGTTCATTTAGTACATACACTTTGGGAAAGTTGCCAATATTCATATATTTAGCTGCTTTTTATTCTCCACAAATTTACTTGTTCTTTGTCCTTGTATATGTGTATATTATTGAAGACCCACCTCTGCATCCTGCAAAAAATGAATCTTCTAAGGTGCCTTTTCAGAGTAGAACTGGTCAGACATGGAAAACCAGCTGGAAAATGGCCAAAATTAATGTGGTGGTAGATTGTTTTTCCAAGGGCTTGGCAGAAGGTGCCTCCCGGAAAGAGCTGGCAGGAATGTAATGCTCTGTGGCTACTCCTTGAGTGCACTTCACATCTTGATCACTCACTAATTCAGGTTTCAGTGGAACTGCAGATGGGAAAATGAGATTTGTGGATGCTACCATCCCTCATCCCTCCGCACTAATGACGATTACTAAAGGTTGTTCAAATTAGCAGAAATAAGGATGCAAGCCTACTGAGCTTCACATTGCTGAGCCTGATTTGTTGCAGTACCTTGGACTGAAAGAGCAGACAGGATAGGAGGCTGGGTGCTGACTGAAACCTGTCTGAGTTCCTGCCCCTCAGTCAGAGCCACCAGCTTCAACAATGGTGAGGTCTTTAAAGGTTCTTATAAATGTAGCTGTAAGTTTAAGGAATGATGACTGATTTAATACAGAACATGAAAGATGTTGTAATCTCTAGGTTCACTTATTGCATGTCAGATGACTGAGCTGTGTCAGATGATGAATTTCATAGGAAAATGTTTTTCTTTTCAAAGGTCCTTAGTATTAGGAATTCATGGAGGGAATCAACTCAGCCACAGATACTAAAACTAGTCTTGCTTCAACTGAAGATCAGCTGACTAAAGGGCATCAGCTGAGAAGAAGGGACTTATACAACTTTGGAATTATCTAAGTATACTTAGATTTAAATGGCAGGAAGGAAAGTTAACTCAGCTCTCTTTGAATTATTGATTTTTTAAAATTTGTTTGGGTTTATTTTCTTCAGTTTGGTATAAAGAGATGATTCTGAAAGAAGAAATCATTCTGAAATCAAGAACAATGGTACCTTTCTGCTTTCCTCAACATGCCACAAATTTGTGAATGTATCAAAACCTTTCTCAAAATTGTTCCAGCTCTGTGTCTTTCCAAGAGCCTGTTTTAACAGACATGCTTTGTAGTAGCTTCAGAGTAAATCAAGTCAAAAGAGAAAAAGCTTTATCTTGGAGTGTTATCTCTAAAATCTGACTGTGGGGAAAGCTGAGAAATGCTCTGAATGTAAACCTCTGGCCACAGTGAAGGTTCTGGAAAAACAGTCTTGAGTGAAACTGAGTTTGTTATTGAGAGACACCGGAGATTAATAAAACATCCAAAGCATTTTTGCAAGGAATAGGGTGATCTTGACTAGGGGCTGCTTGATCGGTTGTGCATGTAGAGGAGGACTCACAATAGTATGCACAGCCCACAGCTGCAGGCATTAAAGCAGCACAACTGAGAAAATGTACCTAGGAGGTTCCTTTGTGATTAAAATGATACCTTAAAAATACAGTGGTAGGATGTACACAGAGAATCGGGCTCCAAACAACATTATCTCCTATGCTTTCAAGCTGTGTCTAGCCAACATGTTTATAGGCTATCAGCCACTATGCTGAGTGCCATTATGCAAAACTGGAACAGTCCTGTACTTACATTACGTTACTTTGGCCATTTTGCATGTTTTAGAGCCTGCAAGTTATCTTACTCTTGGGTTGTGCAGTGTGAGAGCAGCTGATGATACTCTCTAGCTCTGTTGAGGCTGGAGCACTATGTTTTCTCTACTCTCTAACTTCTTTTCTGCTCGCTACCATGACAGTTGCATTTCTATCAAGGAAGATTGCTCAGAACCATCAGAACTTTTAATTAAACTCTAAAATTGTCACTTTCACATGCTTTGATACTTACAATTTTTTAAAAGTGCTAAAGAAGCCTTAAAAATTTCAAATATGTGGATTGTTACAGAGTCTATGAGACTTTACTACTTAGCAATAATTCACAGAACCCAGAGAAGTAATTGGTAGGCACCAACAACACACAGACTAGAAAACTTCTAATATGCATCAGACAGACTGCTCCTTTCAAGTGAGAAATGAGGTCATCTTAACTACTTTTTCAGTCCTGAACATAATAATCTCTTTCTCCCATATTTTTCTCCTATGCCTGTTGCATCTTGCTATACAAATCATCTTTTATCATAGTTAGAATGTTCTTTGTCCAAAGTTGTACTTTTATTCTTCTGTTTTCACATACTCGTATGCCTTGGTTTTGTGTGTACTTTGTCACCTTAGCAGCAGGAAAGTTCTGTTTAATCTTCCATGAAGATCTGGCACAACAATGAGTCATTCTTGCCACGAAATCTTTAGAAACTACCCCCTGCCCCTTCTGTAAACATTGGGAACTGCTCATAAATCATTTTAGCAATGTTTTTAATTTAGTACATTTCCTCTGCTTAACTAAATATTTGTACCATTTTGTCTTCAAGCCTCTAGAACTGTACAATAGAAATGGAGTTAAAGGTATGCCCTCGGTACACTTACCAGTGGCAGCTGCAGGACAGGGCGTGATATCCAGTCTTAACCTGTACACCACCTTAAAGTCCAAAATGGCATGAAATATTCTCTAGTAAGTTTTACCCTCCACAGAGGAATAGTTCCCAACCTAGGAGACGAGTAAAGGAGTAGGCCACCCTACAAGCTTTAAAATCTTCAACTTCTCAGTGTAATGTTTCTTTTTCCTAACTTTCTGCGTTACTTCCACAATGAATTAGCTTCTTGATGTGTATGGAAACACTAGCAAAAGAGAGAAATGAGAAAGCTGTCTGGATTTTCAATGCCCATGTTGTATCCAAGTTGTTACTTAGAAGTGCAAAGTTTTTTAGCCCAAAATATAAATTTACTTATAAAAACTGAGAATTACAAGAAAATTAATGAAAATACAGATTGTTTAAAATCTGCTTCAAAGGGTGTTTGAAAGAAAACTTTAATTAAGTTGTTGCATTTGTTGTCAAGTAGTTGAATGCAGACAAGAAGCCCCTTGCTCTGCCTTTGGTGGTGTCTCTAAATATGTGTGGAACAAGGATAGCTAAAGATGTGTCAAGTGTGATGAATGGAAAATCTCCATGAGCTCTGGAATTTTATCTCCATTTGAGTCTGTCGATTCTGGTCATGAATTTAGCTGCTTAGATTGTTTTGAAATTCAGACTGTAGGAACCTACTGACCCAAGGGCTAGAGGAACAAAAGGGAGACTGTAAAAAAAAAAGAAAACTGTACATTGTCTTGGCTGGCTAGAGAACAGTTTGGGACATTTCAAATGGAATAGTGGGTCTGTATTCTTCTGTGATAGTTTTACCTTACCAACTACCTCATTCCCCTTCGCTAGCTTTTTTTGTGAATTTATGCAGTACAGAAACACTTTCAAATGAAGTGAAATGGCTTTTGAAAGTTACAAAGTATAGGATTCTTAAAAGCAGAGGAAACAACCTTTAAAATACTTTAGTTATAGTTTTTACAGTCCCATTGGAATTATTAATTTTCTTATTGACAGCTCATGCTTTTTCCACTTAGTGCCATTGTCACATGTTTTTTTCTAGGTTATTGGTTATGTGTCAAGGCTGTCTCTGAGAGGTAGGAGCATCCTCTTCTGCTATTAATGAGAGATAGAGATGTTAATTACCCTTCAGAATCAGAGTTGCTATCTGTTTTTTAACATTTTGCTATATTTGAAAAATATACTAGAAAGCAGGAGTTATTAATATTATAGTCTAATGCTAATAGTAGTGCTGTGAGCAAATCACATACAACCAGCTGCAGTGTATTGCCCTGACTCTGTTTCATAAAATAAGAAAGTGGCCAAAATAGAATATTAAACCCAACATTTTTTATTAGTGAGTAAATAGAGAAATAAATGGGACATAAGAACCTTCATCTTCTAAAGAAAACTTAGAGAAACACAGGAAAATACATTATCTGAAATAATCTGGCAGTGTTAAGAAAATTCACTGAGTAAGGTAATGGGAATTTCCAAGCAAATTCCTTTAATTACTCACCAATCACAGAATTTTAACAAGTTGCTTGGTGTTAACTTACAAACCAACATAAAGAAAAGTTTGTCTCCTCCTTTTGCTGATCAGTCAGCACCAATTAAACAGTAAACTCTTGTTGGTCACTGGGTGGTGGTTCCCACAGTAAAAGTTATATTCAAGTGAAGACAGGAGCGCTGAATCAAGAAAATCCTACCCTTTGTACCTAAGTGTACTCTGATGAAGTTTGTTCCTTTTTTTCAACACGCGCTTTCATGAAAGCAAAGTAACACACAGCTATAAATCTTTGCAGTATTGGTGCTTGAGTTCCCATTTTAGGATTGGACGTTCTATTGCTGATATTAAGGTCCATTCCAGAGGACAGTGAAGTCAGTGGGAAGCTTTCCAATGACTTCCACAAGATAAATCAGCTCAAAGTGAACACTGAGCATTTTATGGTCCTTGCTAGGTATGTTCCTCAAGACCTGCAGGATTTCAAAATAAATGATCAATATTAAAATATAAAGCAATCTTTAAGGATATATTTAGCAGCAAGTCAAGGTCTGTGCTTAGTCTGGACAGCGGAAGATACTGAGGGTGGTGGCAATGCAAAGGTGTGAAGGAGGCTGACACCACACACTTCAGCATTGGGGTGAAAAATGAAAAGGGAGAGTTTAGTCAGAGGAAATTAATATCCATCTGGCTGTATGTAGAGAAGTAAGAGGATGAAGGTTACAACTGTACTAACATGTGTAAGGCTGCCAGCTCAGTGGTTCTCAGGCTGCGTCCTCACAGACCCAAAAGCTGATGAGGGCTGTAAGGATTCCCTTCAGTCCCTTGCAGATGAGCTGACAGATGAAGGTTATTTGGGGTTATCTGCTTATCCTGTTGATTAACAACATCTGTTCCACGGCTGACAATATTGGGAACTGTACATCTCTTCCAAAGAGTGAAAACGGGCAGCGCGGTTTAACTCCTTTGGGATGTATGATGTAGGACAGCCTACCCACCCTGCCTTGTCCCCTAGCTTGTCTTGACAGGGATGCCAGCCCAGAACGGCTTCATTTTTCACCCCTTCACCGCATTAAGCGGCGGACCGTGGGGCCAAATTCGGATCCGGCGGAGCACAGCTGGCAGCTCCGCATGGAGCAGGAGGACCAGGAGTAGACTGGGCTGTGAGCGAGGAGCACTGTCCTTGGCAGGGCTGGTCAGTTTCACGCGGTGTTCACCTCTACCTGTGAGCAGCGCACCTGGGGGACGGCACAAGCCCCTCGCAAAGGCGCACGGTGGCATCGGTCAGCCCCCGGCGGTGGGGCTCGGCAGCTAGGGCGGGCTGGCTGCCGCCTGCCCCCGTGTCCCAGGCAGCTGGGGGCGGGCAGGCTGCCCCGCACCTCCGTCCTGCGGCTGTCCTCCGCCCGGGGAGGACTACAGCGCCCGTCGGTCCCTGCGCGCCGCCCCCGCACTCCCGGCTCTCGCCGCTCCCGTCTGCCTCCTGCCAGCCGGGAGCCGAACCCGGCGCTGCCGTTGGGCAGGGCAGGGCAGGGCAGGGGTGCTGCGGACGGCGGCCGCCCTCGGGGGCGGTGGCGGTGGCGGTGGCGGTGGCGGTGGCGGGGCGGAGCCGGGCGGCCCCAGCCCCGTCCCGTGCGGGGGAGCGGCTCTCGCAGCCGCGCTGCCCGTCCCGCACGCTCCTGGCGCCGCGGCTCATGAGGTGAAGATGGTGATCCGCGTCTTCGTCGCCTCCTCCTCGGGCTCGGTGGCGGTGAGTGGGGGCGAGCGGCGGGCAGGAGGGAGGGGAGCGGAGAGGAACGGGGCCGCAGCCGCAGGCAGGGCGCAGCCTGCGGGGCCGGGACTGCGCGGGACTGGAGCCGCCGCTCACCCTCCCTGCAGCTCCCAGCCTTTCCCCGGCTCCCAGCCTTTTTCCGCACGCCGGCACGGACCGAGAGCGCGTCTGGGGGCTGTCCCCGAACGCGCGGCTGAATTTGCCGGCGTTGCTTGTGCATTGGTGGGGAACAAGAACAGCTATCTTCCTCAAGGCTGCAAAGCTTAGCTAGCTCTAGTAAATTGTCTTTGGCAAAGCAAGCACCCCGAAACCCCTTTTTAGGGGATAAATCTTGCGTATGTTTAAAGGGTCTTAGAGGTGAGTAGACAGGGCTAAACTTGCCTGCTTGGGAGGCGGTCAGCAGGGGAGACCGTACGGAGAGGCGCCGAGCCCGGGCAGGTGTGGTGGGTGCCTCGGTGCCTGCCAGGCGAGGCAGGACGGACGGATAAATACAAAGGAGAGCCTGCGGACAGGCTTCAGGCCACCAGCGACTCTCTGCATTAAGAAATACTCTGGAAAAGGTACAGGTCGTCTCAAACTCGCTTTTGAAAGGCATCACTGCGTTTTCTATTTAATTGAAGCTCATACAGCATTCTGTTGTTAATTATGCATGTGACTATGAATTTCCATGTTTTAGTGACAGTTTTCCATGAAGGAAATCTGGGTGTAAGCATTCTACTGAATTTATTCTTTAATGAAGAACGTCAGAAGCATTTAAATATAATTGATATTCTTTATGCTTGAGCAGTGAGGGCAATGACATTTTTTCTATTGCCGAAGGATGTAGCACTGAATTTTTCCAGCTGAAGGTTTGTGTGTTCACTTCCTTCAGTCTTTTACTGTTCGATACTAGTTTTCAGTTCAGTGCCATGATGACAGGTATGTGTTCTGATATGTTTTGGCATGAAGTGTTCAAAATGCTTAGTACCTGCATTACAGCTCATAGAAACTAATTATCCATTTCAATAGCTAACTGAGCGAACACAGAGTGTCTTCAGAACTGCATAATCCGTGTCCATCAAGCATCCATAAGAGAAACATCTTCCCCACGTGGGCAGTTGTTTCACGCTGTGGTAGCATAGCATTGCTAGGTTTAGTTTGTTTCATGCCTCATAGGTCGAACAATGATACATAGTTTTGTATTTTTTATTGAAGGGGTAGAAAAGGGCCACATAGCTCCTCCACATCTCCAGTTTGCAAGGAGGTTATTGATCGGAGTTTTTGGCTCTGCTCTCTCCTTACCCTGTCTGCCTACAAGGTACATATCCTGTTAGCAGCAGCAATATAACCCTCTTAACTATCTGTTAATTCAACAAACCAATTTGATGAGCAATATAATTTGCACATAAGTTCACTGGCTGAATTTTTCTGCGTTGGACAACAAGGAAATGACATATAATATGGGTGCTAGTTTGTGTGGTGGTGATAGTGAGCTTTCTTCATCTAGACAGCTGTACGTCTGAGTACAGCCTAGCCAGAGAAGAACAGATGTTTTAGTGATTGAAGGTACTGTTATACAGGACAAGAGCTGTGCCATCTCTTTTCTGTCAATATTTCTTCATCTGTGTTACCACAGCATGAAAAAACTTTCATTATGGGCTGGGTTCCTGCTGTTCTCAATGTTGTGTCATGAAGGCTTTTTTCTGTGGGCTTTGCAGGGGAAGTCTATAGATCCTGACTAAGTGATAGAGGAAAATGACAAATCAAAAACTATTATTAGCTCGTTATGTGGAAATCTGCATCTGGAGAAAAAGGTGGTTACAGTATTGCATATCTCTTACCATGGAAGTTTTAAACTTATTTTCATTCTCCTAGAACTGAACATTAGTGTAAGGAAATAAAGAGCTTTTGAGTCACGTAATTCCTTGTCATCTCCTCCAGCCTTCAGCACAACTACATGTACTCTTTTCTGGGATCCTGTGGAATTCATGAGACAGGATGATTTCTCTGTCTAGAGAAATGAGTACCCCTTATAGATCCTACTCTGTCTCCTGCTAAAAATTATGTCAGAATCCATGGTTTAATTTCTACCTGTAGGTCATCCTGTGTCAAATTGTAAGCTAGCTGCTAGTGAGAGTGGATGTTGCTCAGATTAGTGTCTGACTTGCTGTAACTGACCAAAAACTCCTCTATGTAGTACTGGCTGATAAACAGAAAGCAATGTAATTGTCACACAATTCACTTTCCTAGTCTCACTAGACATACTTTGGTAAATTACTCTTTATTTTAAAATAAAAAGTCCATGTAGTTTTTACAGTAAGCTTTTGTTTTGGCAAATATAGTGAGGTAAAGTCTGTGTATGACCCGTTTTGAAGTCTTCAGAATACTGAAGTCAAATGATGGGCAATTGCCTGGAATACTCCTGAGAAGTACACTGATTATGTAGTCAGCATAGGCTTCAGTTTGCAAAATATAACTTTCCTTGGAAACTACTGAAGTATTTATTGATCTCGATACTTAGTGTAATTTCTTTTGTGTGAAAGAAGATAAAAATATGCAATTGTCATACGTAATTCTAAGAGATAAGTGCATATAATGTTTTGGGGGATCCTTCAGAAGAATGAAAAAAGGAAATAATTGGAGCAGAGGAGAAGGAGCCAAGAACAACATGAATTTTCCCTTCATTTGGTCTTGGAGTTCTCCCTGCAATGTCTTCCAAACATCTGAAGGTTCTTAGACCCCTTAGAGGTTAATGATAGTAGCTGGGTTTTTTGGTGAGGTTTTTTGTTTGTTTGTTTGGGTTTGTTTTGTTTTCAATAGAACTTGCGAATATAAACTTCTTATGAGCTTAAAATAGCTCACAGATCCCCAAACCTTGTTGTTGCTTGAGTGGCAACATTGATTTTCAGTGTTTAGGGAGGGTGGACTGTGGGTTTAGCCTGTGAGGACGCTGTAGGCAAGTTTCCAAGACCTTGTGAGAAGGGAGGAGAGAGGCATTGTGTGTGTGTGTATATATTTCTGAATAACCTCGTGTTTTAAGCATGCATTAGGCAGATCCGGTTGAATCATAATGTGAAGCCTCTGAATAGGCAGGCAGGCAGGTTTCTACATGCCTTACTGTCTCTTACTTTTTCTGACCTGAATTTCGACTTCTGTTGGTATGCTGTGTCTTGAATTCCAAACACTTCTTTGTAGGGCTGGGGAGACAGGCTTTGCTACTCCTCTCTGATAAGGACATTCAGTGTTCTTTTGTGCTTAGGAGAAAGGTTATTTTAAAAGTAGCCTTTGCTTTTCTCCCTCAGCAGTGCTTCACTGTTTTCAAGAGGTAGTTTATGCTTGTATTTTTCACCAAATCATTCCTAGGTGACTATAATTTTATCTGTTTCACTTATTCCAGTCTATCAATAAAAATCTACACTTGTACCGCCACAGTATCTATTGACTCACAGTTAAATGGTTTTCAGTGTTTAAAGGAGCTCCACCTTTGTCAGGAAGCTGGTAGCATGAGCTAAATAACTTTATGTATGGAATTCCTACAGTTACCTAGAAATGCCATACCAGAGAAGGCTTCAGTCTTGTGGAGGACTAAGGATCATGTGAAGGGAATATCACTGAAGAGCTTTCAAATAATGGAGAAACCTGAAACAATTGCCTCCCTTGTACTTTTGTGGTATTTTTTTATTGAAGCTTCATCTGTTAAGCTGGACAGATAGTACAGAGGAATTAGTGAAATAATGACACAGCAGGTAGAATCTGTTCTGACTAGTGAGAGATGTGAAACACTTTCCCATTGACAATTTAGGAGGACAGGAGGGCTTTGGGCAGAACAGCAAAAACTTGAAAAGAATAGACTTTTTCAAAACTTGGACTTTGACTGTTGCTACTGAAGAGAACTAAGGATTTTTTTTTTACTAGGAAGCTTGATAAGTGCAGTTATAGTTAAATTGTTTCTACAGCAAATACTGGGTTTATGAAACTAAAGCTCGGCTTTTGTTTAAGCGTATTATGGAGGTCAGACCAGTTGGATATTTTGTTTCCTGGAATGACTATAAATCACATTATAAAACATTGGAATGTCGGAATAATTACAGTCATGTTTGTTTGGTTCATGTTTTGTTGGGTAGTGTAATGAAGACAAACACAGCATTAGCATTCTTAGGGCTGAGCTGGTCTCCTATCGATGGTGATTTTCAACTCCACCCATGTTTGTACAATGTCCTTGCACTTCAGCATTTCTCATAGCATTTTCTCAGGAATATTGTGCATCTTGTTGAGAGGTGTGGAATAAGTTAACTTAGAATACATTACTTCTAGAATATCTACCATCTAACACTTTTGTTTGTTTGTTTCTCTCCACCCCAGAAGCTCAGCAGTCAAAACTGAAAGTGATTTGGTTGAGTGATACATTTGCCTTTTGGGAGAACAGTTAGTTATGGTGGTTATGTGGAGGGATTTACAACTTGTTGCATGTGATTTACAGAAATTCAACTACCTCTCATATATAATAATAAACTTTGCAAATTATAAACATTATCATGGTTTTCGAATATTAGAATTTCATAAAATCAGAGCAGAGCAGCAGGTAAGTTAGCTTTTCAGAAGTGAGACAATCTTAACAGTTAGAAGTGAATCTGCAATATTTACATGGGAAGTAGCAGTAAATTCTTAACCACAGTATTGTGAAACATCTGTCAGCATCCTGAGAATTTACCTATTGGATTGGATCGTCAAAGCCTGATTTATGAATCTGCCATGAACATCATACTGTGTCACTTCACTTGGTCAAGATGGTGGTGCCTCTGGTTGTGCACCTACAGAGCAGTGCTGTAACCACAGCAGTGATACTGGAAGAAAAAAGTTGGATCCTTGCTCAGTCACTGGACACATCATGGGTATCCGTGTCTTGGATATTAGCAATTATATCATGCCCATGTGAGAGATCTGGAGACTTTCTGGATCTAGTAGCTTTGACTGGCAAAATTAGTTCCCTCATCCTTCCTTAAGTGCCTTATTAGATCAGGTGGCTCATATTCATCTTTGCTGGCTTCCATCTGTCCTGTTTTGCATGGTTGTGTCAGAGGGGGCCTGAGAGCCTCCCTCATGGCTGTGAATTCTGCAAGCTAGGGAGGTCAGTGTTGAAGGCTATAGCTGGTTTTCACCTTAAGGACTGACTGACTGACTGTGGATTCAGATTTCAAGTCTGTATTCCACATAAATCTAAATTCTAGTTACGTTCCCCTGCCTTGTGATGAAGAGAACTGTGAGCCTTGGAGCAGTAGTTCAGATAGCTTAAGGACTGTGTTCAAGGGGGAGCCGAATGAAAACTCTAGTCACAAGGGTGCAGGTGGAATTTGTGTATGGTATTCAGTGCCTGACTGTTGCACCATGCTTGTATGCTCTAGTGCTATTCAAATATTTACATTTCTTCTTGGCAGAGTATGTCAGAAATAATGGTACCTTGAAGAACATGCTGTGGGCTACACAGTGTCATGAGCAATAGGACAGTTACTGACCTTTGATTACAGTTGTAGCTGTAATAAAATTTCAAAGGAGTTGTTCTGACTGGGTTTGTGAAAACTTTCCCCCTCTGTTTTTCTGTAGAGTACAGCAAGTACAAATCCCCAAATGGGGATACTTCACTGATGGTGACCTGTTCTCCTTAATTTTCCACCCATATCATCAAAGCCTAGAAATTCTTTTTCCTGACCCTGATCATGGTGTCAATGGTCACTGGATGTCACATATAACTGAATTTGAATATATTAATGAAAAAGAATATTGAAGTAATAACTAACTTGTATGCAATTTATTAGTACAAATTACTTTTGGAATGCTTTTATTTTCCATACTGTTTTGTGAAATGAAAATTAATTTGGGCACAGAATTGTCTGTCTAGACGGGAAAGGCAGGGATTGAAGTGTATGCAGTTCTTTGGTTTGTCCCCATTTTGTTGTCTGACAGTAGTACAGCAACGTATAAGCTGCCACATTTACAGTTGTCATTGTCACAGTATTCAATGCCAACATTGCTCCTGCAGAGAGAAACTCCAGCTGAGGGGTGAGACAGGGAGCTCCCATGCTGTAACACTTTGGGTCACTGCACCTGCTCACTTCAGTGCTATGAAATAAAGATCCTGGTAGCAGCAACTTTAATCTGGTGAATTCCAATTGAAAGCAGCATGTTTTCCATATGCAGCCTACTGCGTGCTCAATGTCTGGTTTCTGATCACTACAAGGGTAGCACAGCCAAGAGACAGTGAACTAAATTTCACTACATTTTGGCATCACAGAACTGCTTTCCCAAAATTTGTTCAGCTATTCTTCTATAAATATAGGTCAGATATTCACTTCCTCTCTAGACTTTTCTTTCCCCCAGAAGTATTATTTGGGCAAAATGTGGTGAGCACTTACAGGATTGGATGGTTTTGTTTTTCTTTCTCTTTTTTCCCCCCCTTCTTTTGGAGCTAAGTATCTTTGTGAAAAGAGATATTAAAGAAGTCAGTGCTGGACTAATGTGAATCCTGTGATCTGTAGTCTTTTACTAGGTTGTGGTGTCTATTGTAGCAAATTCATGTAAATTGTGATCCAAAGCTTGTTGAAATTGGTGAAAACATCTTCACTGACTAACTGGGCTTTCATCCAAGCTGGATGACTTCCATGCTTATCATTAAACCCAAATGGTGTTTCATGTGTATGAAAAGTTTAGGACTTTATTAATGTGTATTGTTCTGAATTTTTTTATTCATGCCTGTAAGAGACAAAGTGCTTCTAGCTCCAACTTGGAATTACTCAAGTACTGTCTGCAACATTACACGTTAAGGAGACATGAACCTCAGGATGTAATCTACCTAAAATGAAAGAACTAGCTTGTTGGTAGAAGGGTTGTATTGGACTCCTATGCCTCTGTCCTTGGGCAAAGCATAGCAACTGAGTACATGATTTACAGTCCACATTCTAGGCAAGAGAGCTGGATTTCCTGAATCTCCACCATGCTGGTGAATAGTCAGGCTAGAAAAAAATAATTAGCTCCTGCAAAGTTATGTGTCTCATGTTTTCTTGAATACTTCCCCATTTTTAAGATTTAAGGATCTATAGGTAAAATCCAAGAAACAATGAATATAAAAGTTTACTAGTCAAACTTACTTGATAGTGCCAAAGCCTAGCAAAGCTTGCCCAACAATATTTATTCAAAGTAAATTACCTTTCTTAGTACTTGAAGGAGCTTGAAAAAATCCCCTATACTTTAACAGGTACATTGAGTATTAATAGTTCTAATAGTCTTGCCAAAAGTGAAGTATACTGCTAAGTCCATTTCATTTGTTACATGAATGCCTCTGGTTTTAATTAAAGTACAAGCAAAACAAGTCTATAATTCAACATGTTTCAGCTGACCACTGTTAGACTCTCACTGGTACTCTTCTCTACTCTCCATTTCCTAATGTAATTATTTCAGACAGTTTATACTTCTGTTTATCCGATGAGGGAAATGTAGAAGGTAGGAGTTATGAAAAGCATTTAAGGAAGTTCTTTGTTGTATAAAATCAGTATAATTTTTGTCTTTAGCAATCTGAATGCAACTTGGAGATGAAGAATTGTCACTAAACTGGTAACCCACAGTGTATCTCTTTAAGTACACTAAAGGCAGGTGTTGGTCCCCTAAGGGAATCTGTCCAGAAGGAAATGCTGCTATCTTTGTTTTGCTTAAAGTGTGGAAGCTTGCTAAGAAGAGTAATGAACACAGAAATGCTGTACTCTGTGGAATCTATCCCTAGTTGACATCCACTGCATCTAAAATCATGATCACGTTCCAGTATGTCATTGTTTTTTAACGGCTTAATTTTTTAATAAGTTTTACAGAAGATAGTTAACATTTTGCAAGTCCACTAAGTTGGTAAATTCCTTTCTGGCAAGGTAAGGGGAAATGTAGAGGCAGTGGTCGTTTTTCTTACACTGTCAGTCAATGGAAAGAGTCTGCAGTTTGCTGCAAAAGCTCAAACTGGT
Organism: Pithys albifrons albifrons; assembly: GCF_047495875.1. Lineage (NCBI taxonomy): Eukaryota > Metazoa > Chordata > Aves > Passeriformes > Thamnophilidae > Pithys > Pithys albifrons. The sequence goes on from NC_092459.1 coordinate 31,762,380, forward strand.
TCTGAGTTACTCAGTAGCCATGAGATTGTTTCTATAATCTTCTCTCCTAGGGTTAATACGTTGTTTGGTCAGCGCTTACTGGATGGGCAAATTGAGTCAGTTCAGAAATCTGTCACTGTTGACTGTCATTTCTGGAAACATCAGATTTTAGTGTGACTTATGTAGATGACTTGATCTTTCAAGGAATGATGCAAAGTTGTTGGTGGCTGCGTGGAAGAGGTGACTGAAATACAAACATCGTACAGGCAATTAATTTACTATAGTTTGTCTCATAGCAAGACAGCATGGATACAAAACTTCCTTTCTTTTCTTGCGTGGGCTTTAGACCTCCATCTGTGAAATATTTTGGGGTGAAATCTAATTCTTTTGTTCAAAGTTGTGATTCTCCTTCCACTCTAGTGTGCTGCTTTACTGTAAAAGATTTGTTACCATTCTGAAGGGGCTGAATCTAAAGTGTGTAGAGATACTTCTTTTGGGGTGGTAAGAGCTACAGTGATGAGGAACCTTCTCAAAACAAGTAATTTCTATCTCATTAGTGGGGGAAAAGAAAATCAATTTGATTTTATATCAGTAAATAAGCTTCTTTAGTCTAAATTTAATATTGTACTTCAATATAAGGTAATTGAAGAGAGAAAAGGGAGTAATTGCCTTGCTAGCTGATTTATGAAGAGAATCTCTTAGGAGATGCAGGTTGTTCAGTGAGTCATATGAATCATCAGTAACAGCATGCCCTTCTCTTGCTGCCCATCTCCCTTGGTAGGACAGACGTTGTCTTCACAGGCAAGAGTTCCAGGGTTTGTTTTGCTGTCCTGTCTCTGGATGACTAATCCCCACCATTGCTACTAAGACTATGTGGGAAAAGACAAAATGTTTCTCATTTTACTGCAAGGAATAAATTTGCAGAAGTTAATGCCTGGGAGTGACCTTTGCATATGTATTAACCTGCATTTTGTTTGAATATACATAGGTAGATATGTACTTTTGCATGCACACATATATATGGTGAGAGAGGTATACATATTCATATATATATTCATATGGATATATATGTACTTATGTTCTGTACACACAGTGTATGCTATGTATGTTTATATCTGTGTGTGTGTGTGTGTAGGTATGTTTCTTAACCTTGGAATCACCCACAGATACTAATTATCATTTGGTAAAAAGTAAAGCACTGATTTTTGCATCCTCAGAAGATAAAACAGTCCTGGTGCCTTGGTTGCTCAAGATAGTTCAGCATCTGTTGGGTCCATGTCAAAAATGCCTGCTCCTTTGTTTGACTGGCTGGACCTTGTGGAGGATGTCTGTCTTCTGTGTAAGCTGGAGTGCTGAAGTTATTCCATGTGTCTGGCCTATGCTTAAATGCTTTACTTCTCTATCTTATTTCAGATAATGAGATGTTTACAAAATATCAAAATAGCTATACCAGTGTGAGATATCCACCAATGTAACTGTAATGGCTAATGGGGACATGCAGTGGCATAAATATTTCCCTTCCTACCTAGGAAAAAGGTAATGTTGGTGTAAACAATGTTTTGAAGATTTTTATCTGACAACTTGCACAGGACTGGCAGGGGCAATGAAAGACCTTAGTGCTGATAACTTCTGTGTTGCTTTTGTGTCTGTTGCAAAGCTCCAGTACAGAGCATGTGGCTGCAGTGTTCTGCAGTGTTCTTGAGTATTTGCCTTCATGAATGCTGAAGATGGACTGGTGTTACACTGGCCCGCAAAACTGAGTATCTGCAGCACCAGGCCATGCCTAGTGTTGACTCTCTTTGTAGGGGCGATGATAAATTTTGGCAAGCTTCTGCTTGACAAAACCTTAAACCACCACGGTTTCTGGCTTTCTGCACGTCCCATTTCATGGGATTGTTCCGTTGCAAACTGCTACCAAGGTTACCCTCAGAGCTTTTTTTTTGTAGGCAGAGCCCTGAAACCATGAACTTGTATTTCATATTAAATAGAAATCAAAGCATGATTGTGTATGTTCCCTTCATGCATACTAACAAGTTTTTCCTGTTGACTTTTGGATTTTTATGTATTTACAGAAAGGCAGAACATTGTTTACCTTCAGACATTAGGAAATACGCCCCGTTGAGATCCTCTTCACCAGTCCATGTAACACAAGTCCCCTGAATTCACTGGCTAAGTGACTCAGTAAAAAATTCATCAAAATATAACAGTGGAAATTCTGTCACAGCTTTGACAACTTTGTTTTCTTTCCTGGCATTTTCATATGGTGCAGAAGATGATACTGGATATTATCAGTGCTATTAAAACCTTTGAGTGTTAATTTGGAACAATTTAATAGTAACATTACAAGTCAAATGTCTTAATCGTGGAATTGAAGTTTGTCTTTTTTAGAGAAAGACAAGCGATTTTTTGTGTATCTTCATTTGAAAGGAAGCTTCCATTGGTTAGATGAAGATTAGAGATCAGCAGCTGAAATGTGTCATTAAGTTCCTGCAGGGTTAGTGAAATTATCATCCCTGTCTAATCTAAAGAAATGCAATCCAAGTATGCATTAAACCTTTGATCTGGATCTGCATCTCCTAGGGTTGGGCAATCTTCCTGAAGCATCTCTGAGTGATCTGGTATATTTATATAGAAGCATTTGAAGGATTTAGATAGCATCACATTCTTCAATAGGAACCTGCTAGGAAGCTAAAATTAGTTGGAAAGGAGATACAAAACTAGTATTTGATCAAAGAAGACAGCTGCCATGAAGGCCCTGATGTGCAAGCAGTCCCTTCCTGCTCAGTGTAACTGAGTTGCCTGCAGCAAGGTCTGTTTTCTAGTAAAGGTTCCCAGCATCAGGCCCCAGGGAAGTCTGAAAATCTATGGGTTTATGCAGAATACTATTCAGCAATAACTTTGGCTGTGTGAAGGTGACTCCTGTAGACCTTACAGGAGATGTGTTTGCAGTTTATGGGACAGTGATCAGATGGCTGCTGTGTTTGAGGATGCAGCTAGTGATTCAGAAATGCGTCTGCACAAACAGGAAAGCAAAGGGCATTTACAGATACAGAACCGTTAGAACACACAAGCTACATGGATATAGTTGCTTTTGTTGAAAGAGAAATAATGTTGACAGTTATTAATAAAGTTAGAAGCCTTGTTCTGCTGAGTCAAAGATAATTTTGTTACTGATCTGAATAATAGCAGTGGCAGTCAGCCCCAGTTTAGAGAATGATATCAACAAAATCCATCATCCTAATTTTACAAAACATGCTGATAGAATGTTGCAGTAATATAGTCTAATTTTACCTGAAATACGACAGTTATCTAGAGCCAGAAATGCATTTTTCTGTTGCAGATTCATATACTGCTGGGAAAACCTGTAAATATCTGTAAAAACTTAGCACAGCAAATTCTGAATGACTTGCACTGCTGTTATTGCTGTTATTTGCATTGTCAGGGGTGTGTATATCTGTAGCTGACAGAATGACACGTCTGTGCTGTGTGGATAGTAACTGTCAGGAGAACACTGACAACTTTATTTCACATACTTGTTTTTCAAATTCCTGGGAACATTTTGGAATCATAGTATCTCTGATCCTTTAAGATGAGAAAACAAGTAAATGCAAGCATAATCCTTTTAGGGAAAGGCTAGATTTTTTTTCTTTTCCAAGTGTCCAAGAGGTCTTATTGTTCTCTCCAATTCATGGACGAGGATTAGTACTTCTGTGGGAGAAATATGGCTGTGCTTATGTGGGAACAGGATTTTCCATTAAACCCAGCATGCCACTGCTTCGGTAGGCAGTACTGCAGTCTTGGAGCTTGCCTTAATGTCAAAAACTCTGCCAGACTGTCAGGAGACTGCTGCATGTGGCATCTTACAGATCCACTTTCTACATCCACTGGCTTTTGTTTCAGAAGTAGCTGGAGCTGCAGTTGGGTGTAACTCAGTGCTGGGCTATAGGTCCTGAGTGACAAATTACAGAGGGTGCAGCCTCGTGAGTATGGTAGGAGGTGGCCAGAGAGACTTGTATCTTGAGCTGACAGAACTGAGGCCCCACCCAGGCAAAGCAGGGCTAACTCTTGGCCTGTTAGGTGTTTTTATCCATTCTGATGAGTAAATATTCCTATGCCACTGGGTTTTGATGCTTTAAGCTAATGAGAAGGAAGAAACATGACCTACTTTCTAGTGCTGAAAATTTTTCTTTTATATCTCCTTTGCTATAAGTACAGAAAATATAGCTGGGAATGCTTTATTCATTGTGACAAAACAATGTGACTGATAAATACATAGAACTACTTCAAACACTTAGTGTGCTGCCGACTCACCGTGTCACAAAAAAAGACAACTGTGTGTTTTCATCTTGAAAGTTTAGGTGATAAATATGTTACATAATAGGAAGTGCCTGTGAATATCTTGTTAGGGGGATTTTTTTGTTCTTAAACTTTTATTTTTCTTCTTTAGAGTGGAGTAGAATATTTCAGTTGAAAGTAACCTGCAATGATCATCTAATCTAATTGCTTAACCACTTAAGGGTTCACCGAAAGTTAATTAAAGCGTGGGCCAGATGGATCTAAAACATTGACAGGTTAGGAAGCCCATTCCAGTGTTTGACCACCCTGTGAAGAAATAGTTTCTAATGTCAAGCCTGAACCTCCCCTGACACAGTGATTATGTGTCCCATCAGTCGATACCAGAGAGGAGATCGGTATTTCCCCTCCTCAGGAAGCTGTAGCGGGCCATGAGGTTGCCCCTCAGCCTCCTTTTCCCCAGACTAGACAAGCCCAGAGGCCTCACCTGCTCCTCATAAGACACTCCTTCCATCCCTATCATCAGCTTTTTTCCCTCTCTGGACACATTCAAGGACCTTCATATTCTTCTTAAAGTGTGGGGCCCAGAACTACACACAGCACTCCAGGTGAGGCTGCACCAGTGCTGAATGCAGTGGGACAGTCGCCTCTGGTGATTCTGTTTGATGCAGCCCAGGATCTGGGTTGCACTCTTGGCTGCCAGGACACGCTGCTGACTCATACTATTACAGCATCTGCTTTCTTTCCAACACCTGCTTATAAAACTGCTATCTTTGGTGCTGTTCCAGTGAACTTTAAGCAATTACCAAATATTTAGCATATAAAGAAGCAAAATGCATTTATCATGTTTTGATTCCCTTCACAAAATCGCAGTTCTACCAAACAAGTTTGATGCACACCAATGAAGTGACATCTCTAAGTCCCTGCAGGTTTTTAGCTATAGCAGTATTGGACTTCCATGTGCAAGACACCAAGTTATTCCCTACTCTTCTAACTCTGTGGGTGGAACTGTGAGATTCAAAGGTCAACTTTCCACTGATCTATGCAAGACAGTTTTCAATAGCTCAGAATATGACAGTTCTCATTTACCTTGCTGAACTGGGCCTTTGCTGGGAAGCAAAGGATATTCTTCAGAATCAAATAACTTAGAGAAATCAAAAGAAATAAACATTTGAATAAACACAATATGGCATTAAGATCAGAGAATCACTTGCATTTAGTTAGGAGATACTGAAGAGTAGCTGAATTAATTAGGTTTACACTTATCATACTTGTATTTATGTGTGGTAAACATTTTGAAAAGGAAGATAGATGTTGCTTGTTGAAAGGGTTTCTTTCATGATGCAAAGTACTTGCTATAAATGTGCCACTTTGACAAAAGAGAGTAGTATGAGGAGGAGTTAAATGTAGAATGCTATACAGGAGATTTAAATTATTCAGTGGCATCTTTGAGAGGTTTCGGTTGGAAAAATGCATGAAAATAACACTTTCTTTTTAACCACTCTCTTGAACATATGTTAAATTACAAACAAAAACATCTATCTATTGAACGAAATTAGCTGCCAGCTATGGTTTGAATTGCTTAGTTTTTTGAAGTTTTAGTCTAGTCCTACAGGATGGTTCCATCAGGAAAAGTTTTTGATAGATCAGGATTCAGGATATGCTTTATGAATCCCTGAGACCTTCCAAGCTGCTTAAATTTTCTCTTGTCTTTTATGCTAGCCACTAGGATCCTCAACTTCATGAAAGAACCCAACCAACCAACCAAAAAAACTAAAAAACCCCACATCCTAGCACATAATTCTATTAAGTTTGACTTCTTGGCTCACTGTTGACTGAGACATTTTAAAAATCAAATGAAGTTACCAGCCCATCCTGGTCATCTGCCCTCTGTTGCAGCTACAGTCCAGCTGTAGAGGAACCAGCATGCTTTCTCAGTGTCCTCACAGGGAAATACCTGTGACTAGGAAAGATGCTGTATCTGTAGCACAGATACCATTTCAAGAGTGCATTTTGTTGAATAGAAAGGTTTTCAGGATAGTGTAATTTCATAGAATGAGCTCTGTCTGTAGGTTACAATCTACACTGGCAATAGGCTTTGCAAACTCCCCTACTAGAACAACCAGTAGTACATCCTGACCTTCAATCTGGCAGTCACCAGCTGCTTGCCAGGCTAGGCAGGGAATCTTCTTGCTATGTTTCTCACTCTGCATGGAGTGCTTTGGCTGCTACTCTGTTTCTGTGATTTGGAGCTGCCTGCCTGTACACTCAGTAAGACTTCTGAGTTCCAGTTCAATTCCTGTTACAAAGTCTTCACGTTTTACTTTAAGTAATTTTTTATTTCCACAACAGTGCTATTTTGTTTTAGTTTCACATTGATGCAATAGACAACAAATTCACGTCAATAATTGGAAGACAGATCCAGCTTCAGTGGCATTCTTACTCTTTTGATGAGGAAGTAATGAGCCAAAATTTGGGTCTCACAGTATCTGTTTCCCTGCAGTCCCTCAGAGACTCACATGTAAGTAGATTTTGGCATTCTAAGAACATGTTGTTCCTCCTGCAAGAAGAAAATTACTTCCTTTGTGTACATCATTGGCAAGTCTTTTTCCCAAAAGACAGAAGAAATCTAAAGAAGTGGACTTGGGGGTGCCTTTAGAGGCTTTTTCAGCTGAGCAGAGCTCAAAGGCAACCTGTGTGGCACTGTCTCTGGGCGATTTTTCTGTAGAACCTTCTTTTTCCTTTCTTGATCACTTCCCTTTTTGTGTTTTTTCCATTTTTGTCTCTCCTTTTCTCTTTATGCTTAGTGAAACAATGCCTGGTAAACCCTTGAGCAAACTCCCATCATCTCTTGTTTTGAGCAGTGATAGGTGTATTTGTACTTGCTAAAGGCTCTTTCATGTTTCTGAATTACTTTATTACTTCCACAGAGTAAAATGATTTCTGACAAACTGCCTTAAATATGAAACTTTTCCTTTGAGTTTATGATAGACATACATAAACACAGAAGTAGATTTAAATGCATTTATCATAGTGCAATATCTGACAAGGAAATTATGAGGTTAGAATACACTGGGCATGGAGCAGTGTACTGTCTTTGTAGCTTTATAGAAAAAGAAAATGTTTTCCTTTGCTGACTGCTTGTGAGGCTTTTAAAAAACAAACCTGTCTCAAATTTTAGTTGTATTTCTTAAATGCTGGATTCTTTTAAAGATACTATTATACTTTGCACAGAGGTAAAAGTGTGCACATTGCCTGGCAAAGGTGTGCACGTTGCCTGAGTAAGCAGTATCTCAGCAACTCCCAGAGACCTGCAAACTGATTTTGCATAAAGCTGAACAGATTGCTCGCCCAGTTCAATAGAGTGTTTCATATTGTGTGTCCTTAATTATGTCTCTGTAGGCAGGCGGAAGATTGATGCTAGCAGGGGACCAGGGCAGTGCAGACTGTGTGTGGCCACAGTTTACAGATTGTTTACAGGTTGAAAAATAATGGGATCAGTTTTTAGGATATTGAAACATTTTCTTGAGGATGAAGCATTCGGGTGTTTTTTAATGTTTCTTTTTGAGAGCAGAACATATTGGAAAGATAGGAAAAGAATGCAGATTTTGCTTAGAGTGTTTATAAGAGGCATCGTCTCCTCCTGGATTTTTTAAAGAAGGTGTGTATAGGTTTGCAATTAACACTGTTTAGGATTCTGTTCATTTGATGTGGTTAGGGCTTGCATCTCTGTGTTAGAGCATAGTATCACATTATTATCTTGGGATTATGTGTTAAGCTTCATCTGTATGAGAAGTGAAAATTAGTAATCCTCTGCAGTAGCTATATTATATATGCAGTTTACACTGCAACAGTCCCTTTGCTACTGTTGGCTTGACTTGTAAAGGCAGAGACTCACGTACAATATTTTCAGCTGTGGAAGTGTACTGAGCTTGTGTTTATGTAACACTAATGCTGCTTATGCAGTTCATATTTCAAATACCTGTAGCTTATCATGCTTTAGCCTCTGCTGAGCCATTTCCTTAGGATGCAGTTTTGTTCCTGATATAAACTGATGAGACCGTGGTGTTGACATTATTGATGCTCCTTCCCTTGTTCCCCTTGTTCCTGCATTATGCTTTTGCAAGAAAAGCTGCAGGAGCTGCTTGGCAAATGGGAGGAACATTGTGTCATCTCAGTGACAGCCAGCGGTGAGACCTGCTGAGCTGTATCATCAAACTGCACTGTAAAGGTGCACCTGCCAAATGCAGTACATTCAGTTTTTGACTGAGTCAGTGGGTGGAGAATGTGACTGATGCAGTTCTGGAGTAAGGGCAGGTGTGTGCACAGAGTAACCAGAATGAAAGGGAAGGAAGAAAATCAGTGGCATGCTCTCCAGCGTTAGAGTCACAGGTCTAAATAGACATATGCCAGGCAGTGAAACAAGTATTTGAGGTGAACTTAGATGTGCATTCAGTTTTGGGTTTTTCAATGTCAGACTTCTAAAGTGTACTTGTAGTCTGACAAGCCAGCTTAGAAGACAACCATCACAGGGCTTTGTTCTCACTCAGCATGTGGTCTGAATATTTTTTTGGGGTGGGATTTTGTGTTAGAAAGCTGGCTATTTGTTCTTGGGATCTATCTGGAATGAGTGGGCACCTTAGGTTAGGCTTTCAGTTCCTTCCGTTCCAGGATGAAGAGGCTGTAGGACAGCCAGTGCTACACATCTGTCACCAGCCAACCCGTGGAAGGGTGCCTCCTGTCATCCCTCCACTTGGAGGCAGGAGGACAGAAACCCACAAAACACTTTGTCTCCAGAAGGTGAGGGGTAGAGTCTGGAGCAGAAGACCAACCTTCTGCACACACTTTGTGAGCACCAGACATACAGGAACATGCCTGCTGACACTGAAGAAATTCAAAACTGAGAATGTGTGTGCTTTCTCCCATTTATATTAACTGGGCTAATGAAATAAGGCAGAGAAGTTCTCTCTAATTATAGGTTTTTCACAGTTTCTATTAATACTGCTACTTGAGTCATCTTGCATATAGTGTAGTAGAAGTAATATTTATTTTTCCTTTCTGAGTTAGGTAAGTCCTAGACTAGTAAGATTTTTGCAGGGTAATGAATATCTTGGTTAAAATAGTACAGGATAATGAAATGCTCCTACCGTTTAGTAATGAAGAGACCACCTCCTCTGTTTCAGCAGCTGTCAGTAGGCAAGCCTTTCTAGTACAGAAGAACTTCTTAAAACAGATTCAGGAAGCATTGGGGCATTGGCGGGGGGGGGGGGGGGGGGGGGGGGGGGGGGGGGAAGGGGAGAAAACTGTCACCTGTTGGAAGTGATGAGAGGCTTCCAGGGAATTTTGGATAGAGGATGTAATCTGATTTTGCTCAACCTCTGCTTTGCTCTGGACATTTATGATAGCAACATCCTCATTTTCTCATTCTGCTGTTAAATGAACCATAGAATTTCTCTTGTTACTGCTCAGCTTAGCTGGGAGTTCTCTTTCTCACGTATATTAGTTGTATGTGAAACAGAAATCCTAGAACAGAACAGTTTTTAGTCTGGCCGAAGACATGAAAAGTAAGGGTCTGAAAGCTGGAGTCAGGGTACATTCTGAACAGATGCAAGCAAATATTTTAGGGGAAGGTGATTAATTAACTACGGGAACAATTTGCAAAGACCAACAGATTTTCTGTTATTATCAGTTCAGGAATGGAGCTTAGGAGGAAAAAAAATCCAAACAAACTCTTTACTCTGAAGAGAAATTAATTCAGGGATGCCGAAGGTCAGAACAGATAATCCCAGTGGTCCCACCTGGTCAGACCTGAATATGTCTTTGAAGTATTTTTCCAAAGCAGTCTGAAAATCTGGCTAGCCTCCTGTTACCTGTTGCAAATCAGTATAAAAAATGAAAACTAGGACAGAAAGGCAGAGTATTTATGCTACCATACACTTTCTTCATAAATCAGGCTATTGATTAAGTGATTAGCTCATTTTAGCAGTTCTGTATATCACCATGTACATCCTATTTTTGCTGCTTTTTAATTCTAGTAAAGATATCAGCTCTGAATACCAGGATAAAATTGAGATGCCTCTGGGGTTTTGTCCTGTCTTAGTTTTTTGAATAGAAATACAGATTGACAATAAAACCAAACTCAGAGAAATTATGTTCAGAAGACAATTGCCCTGCTAAAAATATGGGAGACAGTAACTGAATTATAATAGCAGACCGTTAGCTCTATCCAAGTTTTCTCATTGCATTTAAAGATAGATTAGGAACATATTATGTAAAGATCTTCCCCTGAAACTTTACAATGGATATGTGTTTTAATGGTGTATCTCACAGTGTCTTCTGATGTGCTGAAAGGTATTAAACCCAAAATATTTTGATGCTGAAGCAGTCTGTCCTGTAAGACTCGAATGCTTTCCCAAAGTGGTGTATGAATAGCCATGAACCAAGTTTTTCTGAACGTGGTACCTCTGACAATGTGAGTACTCTTTTCAGGTTCCTTTTGCTTCCATCAAACTCTGGAAATCTTGGAAACAGCAAGGTACAAGGTAAAGTTTTACAAAGAGGACAGTCCACCTCCACAGCTGTCAAATGAGGATGTTTATTTCTCTGCTGGGCTCTGACAGGAGTTCAGATCCTCTGCATAGGCTAGTGAGGAAGGGAGAACTGACATTGCTCTTTGTGCCATGTTGTCTTTGCTCAGTGTTTCATGTGGTTGAATGCCAGGAGCTTTTAGGGCTTGGAGTAAGCACAGATGAGAGCTGCAGCAGGATTGTGAGGCTGACGCACTCCTAAGGCACAGATCCAGTTGTAGAGGGAGACAAAGGTCCTGTGGTTTTCTTGGGGAATAATCAGCTGGTTTCTGTTGTGGCAGATGCTCTGGGCATCCATCTTAAACAACAGGGCATAATTTAATAGGATTTTAAATGTAACTAATGTTCTTGTTTCAGTTTATAGACTTGAATCAAATCACTTGGAGGAGGAGAAAATGCTACTTTTTTGGCTTAACATTTTCAGGCTGTTTTGTTTAAATTTATGCAGCTGGGACATCCACAGCTGATAACTCATACAGATGTCATGTGGAGAATTGTAAGGCTTATGGCTAAAAAAACCCCCAATCCAATTTATTTCACTTCAACATCTTAATTAGTTTTATAAAAATAAAAGGAGAGATTAGGAAATGTGCATTTGTGGGAGAATTCTCATGGTGCAATTTCTAAAATAATAGGGATATGATTAAATCAAAGTTGAAGTTAAACTTATGCTCAGTGTACAGGCTACTGGAAGACAGCAGATGAAAATGTTAGATACATCTGTACTGGTGCATGTCCTGGCCTTGAGCAGGGGAGTTCTCTAGCACTCTGAAATACTTTGAGGAATGGTTGCTGGCACAGATGGCTTTGGCCGAGGCCAGCTTAGTCTCAACAGCTCATGGCCATGATTTAGATGTTACAGCATGCCAGAGATCATGCCCAGTGTACGGTTTGCATGCTGCCACTTGGAGAGGCTGCAGGTTTAACAGGCTTGGCCAGATGATGCCAATTGGCTTTGGGGTCAGAGAGCTGACCCAGCCACTCTGTAGTTTGCTAGTTGCTCTGACCAGTGCAAGAGGGATTTCATCTTGGTTTTAGCAGTACTGCACTATAAGTAACTGACCACTCGTGCACACAGTTTTAGACATATTTTGTTGAAAGACAGAGGGAAATGTGTTCATCTTTCACTTCTACATCTGGAATTTCTAGAAACATAGGAAAAGGTGTGTTGTTTATGATAACAGCAGTGTGGTAATTTTGCTGTTGTTGATAGTGCATTATTTGAGTGCAATTTTAGGAGCTGCTTTCTTGTATGAAAAAGTGATCCTTTCACATATGCCTAAAAGCCCCACCAGTATATGCAAAGAAAGGAAAAAGAATAAGACACTGAAACACAGACTTACTGTGCAGATCACTCCTTAAGAAAGACAGTAAGTGTTTAAGAGTATTGTGCTCAAAGAGTCTTGGGATGGCTGCCATCATATTTCATGGAAATGATTCCATCAGTATTTCCTTTAAAAGTTAGTAATTTTTGTGATGCATTTAGGTAGACAGACTGTGTTGTGTGACAAGAACAACTTGCACATGCACTTTAAAAATCCTCTGATTTCCAAATAGTATCTAGGTCATATGATACCCAGAGGCATGATTCATCCACCTGGGCTTTATGCCAGCCAGCAACTGCATGGATCCAACACTCCAGGAATACTGTAAAATTATTAAAACTGAATTTTTTTCAAATAACACTTCAGCATATGATTTATAGTTCCTTTCTAAAATAATTAATTTCATTAAGCAGATGCAATAAGTACAGAATTGACTGTAAAGAATGCAGAGCAGACCTACCTGAATGATTCCAGATGGCTTCTCTTGGCCCTATAGACTTTCATTTATAAGGTTGATGTCTTGATATCAAGTCCTGTTTGAGGCAGAAGTAGTTTTTACCTGAATGTATCTGCTTGAAGCCCAGCTAGCCCTTATGGGCTGATCTTAGAGTCATAGAATCATAGGGTTATTAAAGTTGGAAATTGCTCTAAGATCATGGAGTCCAGCCAATATTAACTACAATGACCTAAAAACTGCTGGTGTTCTGCCTCTGTTAGGGTTTTATATAAAGATGGTAATCTTTTTGAGAGGCTGAAACCCCATACATTCAAACAAACCTCATGCTATTTTTTTTTTGCAATAGAGTTAATTTTCAAGAGATGATGTCATGCTTACTTCAAGGCATATGCACTATGCAGACAGACACACTTAAAGATTCAACAAGCCTTGCTCAGGAGAATATAGAGCTGCATTTTAAAATATGTCTAGATGTCTAGAAAAACAAAAATGTGTGTAGCTGGAGTGGGTTTTTTTCAAATGTAATGATGAACATCAGTCAATGAACACTTATAGGAATAAATTCTTCTGGAATCTGCCAGGTTGCTTACCCTGAATTTTTAGGTGCCTCTTAAAAAATATAATCCCCACTGACTTTGAAAACAAAATGCCTCTTTTAACTTCTGTTTCTGACGAGACCCTTACAGGATCTATATTACATGTCTATATTATGGTGGACTTGCTGAGACTGTTGTGTTTTGTTATTTTCTTTCTTGTATCTAGATAAAGAAGAGGCAACAGGATGTGGTGAGGTTCCTGGAAGCCAATCGCATAGAATTTGAAGAAGTGGATATCACCATGTCAGAGGAGAAAAGGCAATGGATGTACAAAAACATTCCTGAGGACAGACAGCCTGCGCAGGGCAATCCACTGCCACCGCAGATATTCAGCGATGATCGGTACTGTGGAGTAAGTAGCTGTTGTGGTTCCAGTGGGTGATATCATAATATACCCAGCTGGCCATTTAAAAATCTGGGACTTGCTCTTATGCTTTCTGTAATGGTATCTGAATTAATGGGGCAGTAGTATCAGGTAATGATCATACAGGGAAAATTCAGGTCATTCATATGTAAATCCTAAGATTATCTAGGGGATTCCCTCCACAAATGTAAAAATTGGCAATGTCATATGCTTCATGTACAACCTGTTGGTGGCAAAGGCTGTTGTGAGACCACTGTAACCTGAGAATTTGTGGGTCTCTTGCTACTTGGGTCTAGTCCAAACACAAAAACTCAGAAGGAAATCTTTGGCACAGTAAGTGAGAACATTGTCTAGATTGAGTTATATTATCATTGTAATTAAGCTCCTTCTCTGCTGCTGTCATAGGGTAAATTTCATCTATGCTTAGGGTGTCTTTATGTCACCAGAGTCTCAATGATAAATTAACTATTTGCTGTGAATCTGACAACAGATTGATGCGTGGGCTGTTTTTTTGGTGTAAGCTTCTTCACCACCATTGCAAGCTGAAGCAGTAACCTTTGATCTGTACATTCAAACTGGTTCTAACTCAGTCCCTGCCGGATTCAACAGTGCTATAACAAAGCTGCTTCTTGCTGATGTATCATTCAGATCTGATGAGAACCTGTTGACTGCAGTGCAATTGTTAGTTAAATGCAGAAAACACATAAGTGATTTAGAACCCTCTGCAAAAACAGGTTGGATATGATGCAGCATTTAACTGGCTTCTTGAAGTGAGATATTTAACATCTTTTCCATGTGCTTTGTATTGGCCTTACTTGTTTACCTCAGCAGTTTAACTGATATCTTCTTACTTCCAGGTAAGATGTGTCAGTCAAAGAGATGTATCTGGGACATGGAAGGGATTTTGACCCTTGTTTATGAGGCAGCCCCTCACTTACAAATAATAACATTTACATTACTATATGTGCTTTTAGTTTGCCTGGGAAATACAACATTTTAAGCTGTTGTTTCTTACCTTTTCAGCTTGCCTTTATAGTGTATTTTAACCTAGTCTTAGAATTTGCTGTTTGGAATTAGCAAGGCAGAAGATGTCATGCCACATGTGAGATGATCTCATTAATCTGTCTGCTGAGCTGATAGCTGTTTTGGTTGAGCAGAGTTAAGCCTATTACTGGACTTCACTGTCTGCATGAACATCTTTAAAGAGAAAACATGCTTTGAAGAAAACTATTTGCTAGGATGAAAGAAGAAGTATGTGCAGGATCTCTAACATTTATCAGTCTGCTGCATGAGTTCATGAAGTTCTTAGGTAATAATGTGGAGGCAAAACATTATGCAGGAGGCAAAGGAGGTCAGTGCTGGAAAGGAGGGTAACAAAAAAATCACAATTAGATAAAGTCAGCAAACATTGCACATCTTGTCTCTGTCATTTCCACACTGAGTGTTTTCATGTGTTTATCCTGACATAAATAACTAAAACATAATCCCTATTAAGTAACTTAAACTACTAAAAAACTCACTGAGTTTTCTGTTAGTTGAGTTAATGAAATTTGTAGCTTGTCATTCCTGATTTATGTCCAGGCAATTTTTAATCTAGTTTTCTCTATTAGCACACTCTTGTTTTGCTGTCCAGCAGTTCTAAAATCTCAGCAGAAAACCATGTCTTATACATTGTTACTGACAATTGAGACTTACTTAAGATACAAACTTATCCATTGCTATTACTCTAAATGTATGAGGGCTAGACAATGTAAAGCAAAATAGGTACACTTTTTATTTAGTTCATATTATTTTAATAGACATTCGCAAGCATATGGAGTATGAGCCATGACTCAATGTCTTCATAGCCATTCTGGTTTTTCTGTGTTAGTATTAGCATTAAGAGTTTTTTGGATTTTTTTTGTCTCCCTGTTTTCAGTAGAAAACCTCAGCAATGTGTACAAGGGTTTTATATTAGAATAGATTTTTCTGGCTAGGACATTGCTGTTTGAAATAATCACTTTTCTGAATGTAAATGAAGAATAGAGGAAGTTTGTCTTCAGTAAGTATCCAAAAGGGATTTCTGTCAGCCATTTGAACATCTGACAGCTGGTTTAAGAGGAGAGAAAGGTATGAAAAGATGATCAGTGTTTACCAGTTCACAAAGTGTCTTGAACCATAGAGGGAGGGATTCTTCTGGTACCAACAGACAAAACTCCACGTGTTGAAGTGTGAGCAAGACTTTGAAATTTTTCCGAGTTGATGTAATCACAGATACAATCATTAATCTGTCTTCTCTTTTTCTGTCTTCTGATACGCAGTACTGCAATTTTCCTTAACAAGTTCTGCTAATGGATTTTGAAATAAAGTACTTGAAAAAAATCTATTTTTATTTCCTGCGAACAAGAAAAGAGCTGTGAGCACACAAGAACTCAAATTGTTTTACTGATAACCCAGCGCTATGTTGTAGCACAAACAGGTTGATAATTTACATATTTTTATGGCTTTGGAGTATGTTGTTTCATCTCAGTGATGTTGCTAGAACATTGTAAGTGTGTGAGAAGAGTCACCATTTCAGACAAATCAGACGCATAGATCTGCTTTTCACATTTACAGTAGTGTAAATCTGAAGTTACTATAGTTATCTTGTTCTAGTTAGAGCTGTGTAAGAATAAGGAAATATTAGTGCCTAGTCAGTGTTCCAGAGCAGAACTCATTCACTTTGCATAAGGAAGATTAAAATGGGATTAATTTGGAAAAGATAAAATTAAAAAAGGACAAGTAGAGCCTTAGGAGCTGGTGTGTTGTTTGTTGGGTTATTAGGCATTGAAACCTGTTTTGCCTTGCCCAATTCCTTACAAAACTCTCAGTTAGTTTTAGTGGCTTCTGCTGTAGTGCTTTGCTTACAGCTATGATATAAGACTCAAATCAAGGATTATTTTACCACAAGGTTAAATCTCCTTGAACCACACACCAGATTTTCCCATTCTCCTGCATTATCCATGAAGTGCAGCCTGGTTCTTGAGCAAGAGGAACCCCTTGAACAGGTTTGCCTTTTTCCGAGGAAGCAGCAACCCACGCTGTCTTTCCCAGCCGCTGTTCTCCACAACAGAAAGGCTTTACCCATTTGACTTGCTTAATCATGGCACATGTTTCACATTCATAGATAACCTGTTCAGTGGCTTCCATGGTCAGGTCCACCCTTTGGTCGTGAGCCTGTCTATAAATTGCATTGCTTTATAGGTGTTACGATGTGTCATGGGCCCACTGAGCTAAGATTAGCTCACCCTTACATTCCCAATCCAGGTCCACTGTAGCCATTTCAGTTCTGGCAGCCTGGTCTGCCTTTTCCTTGTTTCCATGTTCTTTGGCAACGTGGCTCTTGAGCATGTTAGTATCTGTATAATATCCTTTTAGAAGAGGGTTCTCTACCCAAGCAGCAATGTCCTGCCACTGTGCAGCAGCCCAGATGAGCTCTTTAAGCAGAAAGCAAGAAATGCTGGAAAACTCATGTCTGAAATTAGGCTTGTGACTCACACCTCCTTCTCCTTGAATTCACAGCTCTCACATAACACCTCTTAGAGTAGAAGTGACTCCTGATCTTTCAGAAGATTGGAAATATCCACTTCTCAGTGAAACTACACTCTTGCAAAGCTGCAAGTTAGCACTTTGAACAGTGACAGTTTTATGTGCAGAAGTCTGCTGCTGATGTGAGATAGCCTGCAATTTAGGCCAACCAACATTATAAGGAAATCTGTTTTCAGGGAGGAGTTTGAGCTGAAGAGAAAATATTTACACAGCAGCCTGACTTTTTTTTTTTTCTTTCCCCTTATTGTGTTATGGTAGGTCCTGATAGAGTGCCTGGTGGGCAGCAGTAGAGACAGAGATATGTGATGTTTATTGTCCTTCCCTGAAATATGATATATGGGTATCAACTCCAACAAAACAGTGAAGTCCTATAGACAAGAAAGAAATCAAATAGGCTGCTGAAAGAGGTGCAGTGTTCTTGGGAAATATTCAGTGCACAGGCAACTATTGTCGTACTGATTTCTTTACACTGTTATGTATCATTCTCTTCTGGGTTTTCTTTTAAGATTGTGTAAAGATGCTTACATGTTTCTTTTACTTCCCTTTTTATAAGCATCAAATTACAAATAAGTAACTACTCACTCATACAAGAAAGAAAGGGAAAGAGGCGTTTTTAACAAAATTGGCTAGAGGCCACCTCAGAGTTTCTGCCCTGGCCTGTCTTTGGGGAGTTTGTCATTACTCTTGTGGCTACGGAGCGCTTGAACTCTGTCTCTCTGAATCCTCAGCCAATATGGCAGAATTCACCCTAGCATGCTGGCTGTAGAGTGTTCACTTCAGGAGCTACAGCAGTTGTGAGGCTAACTGGGTGTTCAGCAAGTCCACATTTGGTTCTCTGCACCCTTGGGGATGTCTTACCTGACTCATTTAGTGTCTTGTTGGTCCAGGTCTCTGTTTAGAAGAGGGATAATTTTGCTAGATAAAAGTTGATATGAATTGCTCAGAGATCATATAAAAACTGTTAATGATTGATGATGCTGAAACTCTCTTGGCTAATTATTTTTACCATCAGAAGTAGAGTTTCCTTCATGGCTGTTTTGTTTGTGTGAAATCATTCTTAACTACCTTTTGCCATTGTATTGGAGCAGTTTTTGGCTCACAGACATCCACAAACCCTAGGCTGAATGTGAGAGACTTGAGGCCGGGGACACAACACTCCTTATCTTCCTGATTAAGCCCTTGTCTCAAGCAAGGAATATAGAAGACAGAGCTGAGGTTGGAAAACAACCCCTTCCCACATGTCTTCTCTGTGTTGACAAGATACTGTTCAGAGCATTCATAGGGTCTATGTGGTTATAACTTTCAGGCTATGCCTGTGCTTTTGCCATCCACTGCCTTTCTGTGTCCTGAGGCAAAGAGCTTTAGTTTTGCGTGATATCTACTTTATAAAGGGGAGTGTGGTTCCAGAGACAAAGTGTAAAATAGCCAGCTTGCCCAGTGTCAAGGCTTAAAAAATAGAAGCCCAGCAACTCACTAAAAATGAAATAATCCAAGATTTTTTTCCTCTTCAGAGAAGTTAGAATTCACATCAGTAATGTATTACAGTTCTGCTGTTTACCCTGTAGTGGCAAGAGTACAATCCTGTTGACACCACAGGTTTTAATTGGAGTTTTAACTCTCTACATTCTAAACTTCACAAATAGCTGTTTCAAAGTAAAGTAGCAGATGTTTTGTAAACCATGTCTCCATATAAAGCTGATAGCTGTCAAAGACATCTCTGGAGATACCTGTCTGTTTGCAGACTCTCTATTTCCTAAATATAATAATATAGGGTGTTTACATATTTTAAAACAAAAGTGACCAGTATAAAATTAGAATTGTTATCTTTACAGGGTACAGTAGAAAATACTGCACTTTTTTTTCTTTATGATTTTTGTATTTATTACATTGATGTTCTGCAGAACTTATGAATAATCAGCAAGTGTGAAATAATTACTAACTATTTTGTTTGGGATCCTAATTCTCCTTTCCATGGAAGGTAAACTTGTTATTGTGCCATACTTTCTGAAGAAAAGAGGTTTATTCTTGAAGATGTTGTGACTTTTAATTAATGTCTTTTCCTAAAAGGCCAGTTCTACTCAAATACGATATATGATATATGAGATATATGAGGAAAGGATAAGACGTTTTACTAAGTGGCAGTAATACTTTAATACTTCGAGGGCCCATAGGATTGCACAAAATATGGATGCAGCAGTATATTGAAACAATATCTAGAAAAGGCCTTGGCTGTTGTCACAGAACAACCAGGATAAAATAAATAATTCAGTTCACCACTGTTCTACTTGTAATCATGTTAATATGATTATCTGCTAAGAAACACTTTGTAGATATTGCCAAGTTATAATCTATTTATAAGTAAAAGTGGTGTTAGACATGCTGTGCCATTACAATTAGTATGACTTTCTTTAGTGCCTTCCCTTTTCTGTTCTTTGAAGGAACAACAGAAAATAAAGGAAATGTTGAAAGATAATTTTGCCAGCATCCAGTTCCTGAAAGAAAAGGAAGGGGGAAGTGCATATTTTATTCAGTGTTCCGAGATGCCACCTAATACTGATATGAGTAAAATGCTCTTAGAGGAAAACCAACCAAATGTGGTAGTCATGTTCCTTACACAGTTACAGCTACATTAAAACATGTCCAAGTTACAGTATGTAAATGCAGAACTTCTGTGCAGCACTGTCAATTTATGTCTTAGAGCCATGACCTCATGCAATGGAATGGCCAACATAGTTCCTGAAGTTTCCATCACTCCTCAAATTCCTGTTGTGGTCTGATTTGATAATATTCTTACCAAACAATTTGTAAAATAACACGATGAGCTGGAAGGTCCACAAAAGTTGGAGGCGATACTTTTTACCATCCATAGTACTTACTGATTCTGCCACTGACAACCCCCTGAATATTCCCCTACCCCAGGTTAGCACTGTGCCAGTTTGGAGTCTTCAGTGCTTGTATGGGAGAAGCCCCACTTGGATTGTCTGCCTTAGAAATGAGGGATATTGGTCCTTAGATAGTTGATGCCTGTGACACCTGAGTTTCTGTCCAAATGTACTGTCCAAACAGTACAGCTCTGGCTGGCATCTGCTCCCTTTTATTAAAGCCTTTGTTTCTGAAAGTCTACAGCTAAACAGATTACTGAAATAAACATCTGGCCTTTAGTAAAGGAGTAGCAAGTTGCTTTGTAGAGTCAATCATATAAGCTCTTTAAAAATCCTGTGCACAGATCTTATCAGAAGGTTAGGTAATTGAAAACTGTCATGTTTAGCTTGTTCTATGTTGTGCAGAAAAGATCGTCTTATATTTGTATATTTATATAATATTCAAAAAGACTCACACATGCACACACACTCATTCTCCAAGGAGAGGTGTGCTGAGTAAGAGTTTTCCATTGTAATCCTAATCAGACCAGTAAATGAATGTCATCTGCTCTGGAGAGCTGAACTGCCCTTTTCAGGAAGGATGCTAACAGCTCATTCTCAATGGCACCCAGTCTTAACTCAGTCAGGAGCAAAGTGCTGATTCAATGCATTTAAATTATGAGTTCCCCACAATTACTTGTAGGAGCAATTATGTTGCCCCTTTTATAAGAATGGAAAGATCCTAATCATGTAGTAAAAATATTGACAAAGAGAAACAGATTTGAACAGAATGCCAGTAGACTAATCTGTAAGTGCTGTCCAATAAGCACTGCATTTAAAAAAAATCTGTAGAAAAAGCAGTGCAAGTTACATTTGGGGGCCTTCCTTATTTTTCTGCTTTTTGGTGTGGTAAGAATTGTCTCTGCTTCTTGGCGCTGTAAGGAAAAACAATTTGTCTGAGATGTTTAACAAGCTCACTTGTTGAAAATTTGAAGCAAACAAAGCCATTCTGCCTGTTCAATGAAACTTACTGGGAGGAATTTTATTCACAGTTACTGTCTTTTAAACTTTGTTAGGTGTAGTGTTCTCCTAATCTCAGTGCAGTAATGGACAGACTGTGTCTGTATAATTGCTAATTGTAAATGAAATCTACTTTGTGTTAATGTTTTACTTTGACCCAATCCCATCACACTTGTGTTATGTTCCTTGAAGCACAAATAGTTTTTTATACTGATCTGCAGTGCTGCCAATTTTGACTTTGGTGTGCAGTAAATAGTTTCGCCCAGCAGTGACAGTATTTATTTAAACAAGCCTCAGTGTACCTGCTTAACAAAATCCTGAGCCAAATTAGTTCTGGCAGTGTCTGTAATCACATCACTACAGTGGTCTGGTTTCCCAGTACACTTAAGGTCTCCACATCATAGCGGAAGTCACAGCTGAAACCAGGTTGAGCTTTGTGATCTTGGAAGTTGCTGTTGAAAGAAGAAACCACCCTGGAAGTGGGATTTCTGAAGAGAAAATTCCCAAAGATCAATGATTTTCCTACTGGAGTAAATTGGCATAAAGCCTACATGAAGGCCAGAAGGACCTAAGACATTTGTGTCATAAAGAGGAACTAAATTCAGATTTCCTGAATACCTGTCCACTGTCTCAAAAACAAAGCTGTTGTTAGTTTTCCATAGCATTTGAGCATTGGACAGCCTTTGGGATTTCTGTATAATGTAGACATAGATTCAGAATAAACTGCAAGGATTCAAATTTTAAAACCAAAGCTATGTAAGTGCGAGGCTTGGATGCTTGAGTTGTTCTTTTTTTTTTTCCTTTTACCATCATACTTAATAGACAGCATCACTTGGCTTTGCTGATTATTGGGGGTTGGAACTAGATGATCTTTAAGGTCCCTTGCAATCCAAGCCATTCTATGGTTCTATGATTCTTTTAAAACTTTGTGTAAAATACACCTTAAGATCACATAAATGGCCTTAAATGTGTGAGACTGAAGGTCCTTTCAGCCCAGTTTTGTCCCAACAGTGCCATAAGCCTAGGAAAGATCACAAGTAAGTTAAGCATATAAAAATACTTGAGTATTTTCCTTGTCTCTAGCTATTTTTCTAAAACAAATATGAGGCCATGTAAATATTTAGCATCTTCAGTGCACTGTGGAAATGTGCCCTATGTGTCTGCTGAGCTCTACATCAAGTACCAACCATCCTGCCAGCACAGTGAGTTTCCCAGCATTCCTAGATCTCCTCCCATTGCCCTCTGGTCCCAAAAAACCTTTGCAGCCATGGCCTGTCTCTCTATCTCAGTACAGAGTCAGTCAGCAGGAGCTGGCAAAGCAAAGAAGAGCTTTAGGCCATGCAAGGCTAGCAAGATTTTGCTTGTCTGTAGGTGACAAGCTCCCCTACAGTAGCTTCAGTTTATTTTCAACAAAGCATGAGCTTATCAGGTCAGTTAATCCATCCCCCAGTAGCTTGGTGGAGCATGTTTAATGCTGTAAATGTTCTGGTGTTAAAACAGAGAGGTTCTATCTTGCTCTGGTTGCTTCGTGGGTAATTAAGTTGTCACTGACTTTAAAAGTGAGGAGCCAGGCCTAAAGCAGCCAGATAGTTATCTTGTTAAGAAGCCTTTTCTGCCTTGAAATAGCCTTTTACTTACCATCTTTATACTCCTGTCACTTCTTTATCCCCTCATACCATCCTGAGATATGCTTTTTCCTCCTAACTGGCTTTTGTCTTTCTTGGTAACCTTCCATACCCTCAGTTATGGGGTTTATCATCTGTATTTTTGGCTTTTCAACTTTTCCAAAGGGATTGAGCATCTCTGCATCACTGGTGACTCATGTCCACTGTCTCCATGTCCCATTAGTTTTAGTAGGCATTTTTAGTTAGTTTTAATCAGTTATTGATGTTGCCAGAATTTTATGCATTAATAAGATGTAATTAGCAGCTCTGCAAAGCACTGAGTATCGTAATTTAAAATGGTACAGTCAAAATTATATTTGTACACATAGTTGCCTTTGAAGTAGCTTAGTGGGTAGCAGTTTGCTGTACTAACAGCTGCTTTCTGAATGCCTCCAGGGTGTCAGTGGGAGCCACCTCCTTGTGTAGGAGCAAAACAGCACTGCTCCAGTGACCCCAGCAAGGCTGCAGCACCTGCTGCCTTGGTAGAGCTGCTTGGGACAGTGACAAGGGGATTATAGTAACTTACTGCTGATGCAGAAAGAGAGAAGCACTGCCTGGTGTCCTTCCTCTGTGGGAGGCAGAATGTCCCAAAGAGTTTTTCCCAATGGAACCCGTTGGCTTGCCAGTTTGAGTTGGGCTCTTGCCCATGTATGAAATTCTCCAAGCTTCCACTTTGCTTGGCACCATTTTTGCTTCTTCATCCTCTGCACCTACTGCTGGTAGCAGTGGGATGTTCTTTATGTGAGACAAGAATTTTCATGCCCTCACCCATGGATTTAGTGTCTTTACATGTGGCCCAAATTTACACAGAATTTCTCATCTTATAGAGGTAAGATCAAAGGCAGGGTCTTTTTGAAACATCTGTTATCTTGTCTGTGTTACAGGAAAAGCCAGGGATGCCCACTCCTGCCACATGCCAAAGCACAGCTACTGAGTCCCTGAGATCATATTTCTCAATAATCTCTTAAGAAACTACCATGCTAAAGTGATTTCTTAAAATCAGACTATTTATGTATTTTTGTACTATTTTTTCACATTTGAGTATTTTGAGGTTTTGTTTTAATTGCAGTGATTAGTAGGAAAGTTGTCCTGTTTAAAATTTCTCTATAACTTCATCTAAAAGCATGTTGCTTCTTCCTCCCCAGCCCCCATGAAAGTAAATATCAATGGCATTTTAATACCTTTTGCAATGCAGATATTTCAAAACACTGGGGAGATTGCTTCTGCTGGATAAGCTCTTGTGGTTATTAAATATTCTGGGCCTTTCAGAATGAATCAATCCACTGGGTTTTGTGCTCTTTCAAACATAAACTTACTCTGTTTATCTCATTGTTTAACCTTCACATTATTTTCCGTAAGCAAATCCAGGCTTAATAATCAGGGAAAATGTGGAAAAAACATACTAAATCAGGACTCAATAAATCTGAAAGTAAAAATTATAACTAATACTTGAAGGCAGATTTTTATTGTTAAGTGTTAAATTACTATACAGTGGTTAGAGTAAACAGATGCGCACAGATATTGGTGGATTAAGCGAGTCTCAAAGTCATTGTCAGAGCCAGCAATGCAGCCTTATTTATTATGACATTATTTTCAGTCTGTGAATTATTTTCTGGCCTGTTTTTTTAACCAGTTTATTAACAAAGAGTGAAAAAACCATGGTCTTAGATTAATGATACTTTTAGAGCTAGTTGAAGTACTGTGATTAAGAGACTTCAAGAGAAGCTCAGAACTTGAAAACGGTAATGAGAGGTGATGACTTACCTGAACACGGAACCTTCCTTGGACAAACTGTTGAGACAAACAAATGTCTAGGTGTTCATGAAAACTGCTTGTGTGCTTAGGAGAGATGGGTCCTCCTGGTGGGGACCAAAAAAGGTGTCTGCCTCCAGCCATGCTGCTGCAGAAATGGCCTCAATAGCTGCCTGCCCACAGGTAGGGTGCTGGTAGTTTACACAGCTGTAATGAGCATCTTCAGGCAATTTAAACCTGCCCTGATATTAAAGGAGGAGTGCCCTTCTCCCTGTGGGTTGTCCTCATCCACTGCTTCCCTACCCTCAGCTGTAGAGACAGTGTGACTCACTTGCAGATGAATCCAGTAGAGAAAATTAGGCTTATTTCTCAGTTAGATCTTGCACTGTCTTCACATGTGGTTGCTCATATAGCTCATGTCTTTCATGGCTTTTCATCTGCTTTTAGAAGAGTTAGAACAGACCTTTTGCAGGTTTAATGGTGTCCATTCAGTTTTTTAAGTCTCATTTGTAGAGGTGAAGAGCTTAATCAAGCATCCTTCTGCAAAGCTTCATTCCTCCTCTAGGTATTCAGTGATTACATTGTCCCTTTTTAATCCATGGCACTGTTGGGATTCCTTACAGTACTCTTTCAGCTTATGGCATGGCTTAGTTGATTTGTCTACTTTGTTTAGATTTACTTTCAGACTAATAACTGTAAATTTATGTTAATTCAGAAATTAGTATGTGCCACATTTTAAGAAAAAACAACAAAAAGCCACCTTAAGAAGGTCTACTTGTGTCAGATAATATGTGTGAGGCCTGATGACCATTATACACTCCTGCTGGCTACTCTGTCTTTCAGGGCTAAAGCTTTTAGTATAGAGGGTTAGGCTGGGAAACTGCAGCTGTGGATTGTGGTTTTTTTTGAGGGGCTGAGGCTTTTTGAATAATTATGCAACTGCAAAGTATCACTTAGCTACAACAGTTGTGTTCACACTGATATAGCAGTATATCATTATTGAAATGCTGGTAAAGCATTTTTATCTAGTGCACCATAAAGGTTTAATGAGAAATTCTGCACATCTGCAGGATGATGATGGATCTTGTGGGAGGTATATTATTCTTGCTATGGTGACTATGTGTTTTCTGTCCAAACAGTAATTTATTTTACACTGGTGGAAGGAAAAAAAGAGCAAAGAGAAGTCAAGTCCTCCTCTACAAGCACACACTTTCCTCACAAGGTTATTTCACAAAATACCAACCATCACTCTGCAAGGTTATAATTGAGCTAATCAGGGATTCTCACTGAACTGTGAAGATGCAGAGAAGTTCTGGGAAGCCGAATAGTTGCCCAGACTCTGTTTGCTTCCTGCCTGGGGTCTGAGAAGCCAAAATGTAAGAATAAGTGGATATTGGCTAGGCACGAGTGAACTTTGGTTGAAAGATAAAAAAGAAGGTTCCTAATTTTTACCTATCCTATGATATTCTGAGGAT
Source organism: Pithys albifrons albifrons (assembly GCF_047495875.1). Classification (NCBI taxonomy): domain Eukaryota; kingdom Metazoa; phylum Chordata; class Aves; order Passeriformes; family Thamnophilidae; genus Pithys; species Pithys albifrons. Next base: position 31,788,320 of record NC_092459.1, read on the forward strand.
AACCAGGTCAGATGATTTCTTCTTTTCAATTAGAACTTTTGTTTATTGTCCATGGTCCCCCTGTGATTGTGGGGTGGTTAGAGGTTCAAGAGAAAGCAGGAGTGGAAGGAGACAAGTAGGCAAAGCAGCTGCTACTGGGGAAAAACTTGAGGTCACATTTCAGGGAAAGCATCTGAAAGTATGTCCCAGCCAAAACCAGGACAAACTAACACTGAGAGATGAGCTCTCAAAAAGTAACGAGATTAGAGGTTAGGAGCCAAAAATGTGCTAACTTTGGGTGTCAGGCGCTTTGGGAATGGCAAGGAGGAAGCATGTTTGGGGTACCGAGACTGCCTGTTACTATTCTGTGTTGAAAGCATGTATGTGCATAGTCAATTTTTAAAGGGATTTTTCTTGTTGAATGCTTTCAAGTTAAGTGTAACTACTAATCTTAGAGGTAATTGCTATGTAGTGATGAGTACATACCTGAATTTTCCTGACATTTAAAGAGTATTTTACACTTCAGAAGTGGTTAAACAAGGATTGATATTTCCCTTTTGCAGTTATGTGGTGGAGGAAGAGTCTGAACTGGGTGCTTTATTGTTTGCTAGTGGTCATAGAAGAAGTCTTTGCCAAACCACAAAGAACACATGAAACTTCTTGGCTTCTTGCCATATGCCAAATCCATCCTCTAAACTGTGCTCTGATTTTCTTTGTTTTTCCCCCTGAAAACTGAATATTGTCAGATCATGTGATGATAGATGAGTAGCAGGTGTCCAGTGCAGTAATCAAATCAATAAAAGTAGTAGTTAACACTTTGAGATCAGAACCTGAATTTAGCCAGCTGAAATCTAAAAGGAACTTAATCGTGATAGTTAAGAATGTTTTTATCTTTATATACAATGTTTGTTTATTTTATGTTGAACTATGTGGTTGGCTGAGGCTGAGATATGATTGCTGATTTTAAGGGATACAATGATGATGAAGTCTTTATTCTACCACAGAAGAAATAAGGAGTTCAGCTGCCTTAGCACTTCTTGGAAGTTTCCATGTTAGGAAGTATTTTGTTTGCTAAAATGGGAATTGGAAACCTGGTCAGCAACTTATTTGCATTATCAAGCACTTAAATACCCTTAAAATATATCCAGAATAGATTTCCTTTTGATGCAAGTCTGTGCTTATACTTTCCTGTCAAATAAAGTAATGAAAGGTGTTGCAGTTAGAGAATTTATGTGTTTTCCTTTCCCACTGTGGTTGGTGATATCATTGCAGTTTAGAACAGATTTTAGGTTTGCACAGGACAAGATGGGTAAGTATCAGTATTTTCCTGAGCATTATTACATGTCACCCTTTAGTCTAATACAGGTGTGGTAATATCAGTCAGGAAGACATGAATACAAATGTTGACTCAACTTTTTTTCTTTTAATTCTCTAGGATTATGATGGCTTTTTTGAATCAAAGGAGAGCAACACCGTGTTCTCCTTTCTTGGACTGAAGCCTACTTTGGCATCAAAGGTCAGTGTTGTATTGCAGAGTTTTCACTGCATTCTTGAAATATTGAGAATGGATTGTCTTTGAACGGAAAGAATCCTATGTGTTTGGATGTACCACTGTCTTGATCCATACTTTGTCCATATCAACTTTGTGTTAATGAGGTAATTGAAATGGCTGTCAGGAATAGCAAAGCATTTTAAATGAAACCGAGCGTATATGTGGGAGTTAATTTGAGACAGCAGATAATTAAATTAAGTTTAAAGAATACATTCTCCTTGACATTATCAATCTAAATTGTAAACAACTGGCTGAATTACAACAAGAGACAGATCTGGGATTTTAAGCACTGGAATATCTACAGCCTGACAATGGCTCAGCATTTATTCATTAGGCATCAATTTTGGGGTTTTTTAAATGCTGAAATGCTGGAGCAGCCAGGAGTTATATCACATTTTTGGATAAGAATTCAGTTTTAGCAAATACGTATATACAGGTCAGAACACAAAGCAGGTAACATCTTTCTGTTGATGGCAGTATAAGAGAGGAAAATTTATTGCCATATGGAAGCCTGAACACTTGTTCAAAGAGACTGTATGGTCCACTCTTTGGCAGTAGATCAGACAGATAAGGGAGGATTTTTCTTCCCTTGGATACTGTAGGTATAGGTGTGTTTGGTAGCAGTACTGTCCCAGGCCTGGATGGTAGCTCTTCAGTAGCTGTAGAGTTCAACTTTTGCTAGGAATTAATTTCTTTCTGACCCCTTGAGGGACAGGATTGGGAAGGAACCTCAGCAAAGAACTGCAGAAGCAGGTTGTTTTGGTAGCCTGCCTCACTTTGTAGCTTGGAGAGCTAATCCTAGGAAAATGATGATTTTCTTCTGCAGTTTGAATTACCAGTTTCTATGCAGCTCTGTTCCTAGAAAATATCATGTTGTAGGCCCTGAGAAGTGTCTCTGTAAACTATCTGCTTCAGTCTGATACATTCTCATCCTTCAGAGTGGATACATCCTTAGCTGCTATGTGGACCAAGGTTAGGGACACCTTATATGCAAAGGTCACAGGCACAGGAGATGAGAATGTATTAATAATATAAATATTATGCTAATAATAATAATCATCATTAATAATTATTTTTTTTATTTTTTTTTCAGTAGAAGGCAGAACCCTAGAAAGCCCATGTGAAGTATCAACAAGCACATTCCTGAATGAATGATCCTTTTCTTCAGCACATAACAGCTTCCCTAATGGATCACTGTGATAGAGCAAACATGCATCATTAGAAGTAGTCTGCTTGCCATGAGATGGTGCTCACCAATAATGTGGAGCTAATAACTCACATATGAAACAGGATTAAGGCCGGGCTACTCATCTTCCTTTTTAAAAATACTCACTGTTGACATTTCACTTTTGTCTTTGGATTGTTTTTGCAACTGACCCTGATATTCTAACAGAGAAGTTATGTTTGAGAAAAAGGAGTTGAAGCGCAGGGATTCTATCGTTCATGGATATACTTATGCAGTCAGATTCCTTACCTTTTTTAATTCTTTCCAAATTAGCTCATCATGATAGTTAAAGATTATTAGGAAGTTTGTGCTGGCTGTGATCCAGAAGATGAAAAATACCAATCTTTAGATCTTAGTCTAAGCGAATAACTGCTGTATTTTTGCTCAACATTTATTTATTGTGATGTTTATTCTAGATCATGGTTATTTTAAGAGACATGGGCTGCTAATATTTTTCATGAAAACTTGATTTGTCTAACAGTGCACATTGCAACTGACTGTTTAAAACCAGTTCCTATCTTGAGGAAGGTGCCAAATACTTTGATACGTTTCCTGTTCCAAAGATAGGTGAAATGTGCAGGAAAACACTTGATGGAAATACTGGGGAGTTCAGAATAACTAAAGAGGTCTCATAGCTAATGATAATATGAAGTTGTTTCTTAAGTGAGAAAGTCTTAAACACCCAAAGTTGGAGCTCTGTAATTGGACTGTCTTAAAATGAAATTTTGCCAAAACCTTCAGTTTACCCCCAATAACACACAGCTCCACCACAAGCCACATGAGCAAGCCTAACTTTCTTAGCTGTTGTCCTGGTTATATCCCAGATGTGGTTGTGTGGTGGTGCTTTAAAGACAGGGAGAAAGCTGAGTGTGTGCTTTGCCAGATGAGGCCACAGTGGCAGCTCAGCTGAGGAACAGGAGCCAAGGGAAGCAGAGAGTATTCCAGGGGGATTGTGTTGATGCACATAGCAGAACTTAGGCCCATGACTTGTCAATAACCATTACAAAATGCATTCTAGAGAGAAGTTGAATAGCATTATGCATCCTGAATCAAGTCTGGCTATGAAAATAGCAGCTATGCTGTAATGTAGCTTTTAATCAAGTGATTTCGTAAGGACAGGGGAGTGTCATCACAGTGAATGTCCTTATGTCTTTGGGTAGTGAAAGGCAACCATTATGTGGAAAAGCTTCTTTGCAATCACAACATCACTCAGTCTGTGTAGCATGAAGGAAGCCACACTTGTAAGAAGTATCAGACTGTGCAATAAATCACATGTTATGTTAGCACCAGTAAATATGGCATATGAGACATGTTAGTTGGAAGGGACAACAGTTGGATGTCATCTGGCCCAGCACTGTCAGAATCAGGACTAATGGCAGTAGTGGCCTGGATCAGGTATGTATTTGTCTAGCAGAGCATTAAAAATATCCAAGGCTGTTGATCTCAGAACTCTCTAGGTAACCTGTGCCATTGCTGCAGTGCTTTCCTAGTGAAAACTTTCTTTTAAAGTCCAGCTTCGACTCCTAGGCTGTAATTTGTGGCTGTTGCCTCTGCTGTGTTTTCTGGCCCTTACAGGAAGAGATGGGCACCATTCTTTTTGTAACTGCCCTCGAGATAGTTGTAGTATACCATTAGATCACCTCTTAGCCTTCTTTGTACCAGGCTGAACAAACATAGCTCATCAGCTCAGTTAAAGGGCTAGATGGAGCAAGAACACACAGAGATTTGAAGTCCATTGTTGTGTTTACTGGTCAAAATCTTAGCCACAGCACCTTCTCTAGAGAAATCCTGAGTGGGCATTCATAAATGCATGTGCATTTTTAAGAATTATGTTGTCTATGTTAAGGTACTGTGACATTCTTGTAACCAATCCCATATTTTCATGAGACTTGAACCTTGCTATAGGAAGGGAATATGATATGAGTTGGAGCTGTTCATTGTTAACTTTAAGTTAACAGGTGAAGGAATTATTCCTAAAAAGATGTTAAATATTTAACTTTGTAAATGAATACAGATATAAATTTTACATAATTGTGCAGTTGATTACAGAGAAGCCATCCTGGATTTATCATGTACTTGATACGTTGTAAACTTTGAGAACTGCCTGAAGTCCCAGGTTTTAAAAATTTACCTAAGTGTGTAAGTATATACATGAGTATTCCTGGGCGAAATCCCAGGCTTACTGATGTGAAAAGCATAACCACACTGATTTCTCCAGGGATTAAGTTTGTTTTACAAAACTCCTCTTGAATTTTGATAATTGTAGAATAGGAGGCTCTTGTTTAGCAGAGAGTTAGTCTTGTTGCAGCTGTTAAGTAAGCTTAGCTTGTTTCAGAGCACACGTGGGCATAAGCAGTTGTGTGAAGGACAACGCTAGCTCTGAAGATACCCTGCTTGCTTGTATGGATTGGCAGTGTAAGTCCCTTAGAACATGTGCTTTAGAATTATAAGTGGCTAGTTTGGTTTTTTTTTTTTTAAAGAATATATATATATATATGTATATGTAAAGAAGTTGTTTGAATGTGCATTTGGTCTGTTATGCAGCAGCCTTATTTTTGTAATTAAACCAAGTAGAGTTCTAGTTTGCTATGTAAGATGATCTGGAATTTTTTTAAACCAGTTTTGTAATAGGAAAATGTAGCTATCAGGTAACTGAAAAGGTCTGGGGAAAATACAGACATTTATTGAAAGAAATAGCAAATTCTTAATTCTGTTTAAATTTTTTGCATATAAAGGTATGCTTGAGAATGAAATGATCCAAATTTCTAGCTAATGCTTGTAACTACCCCACTTTTTGAAATGGAGAGCAGTGTGAATTAAACTGTAAATCTTTGTACCTAGTTAAAGTTGCTGTGTGGGCTGACATGCACATGCACATTCACTGTATCAGTGGGTTTGATAGAGGTGATTTTGTTTGTGCCACACGCTACTGGATAGTGCCTTGCAGAAAGAGGACTGTATGTAGAGTCTTCTTAGATGTGCTTAAACTTTGAACTGAGAAAGGATAGTTTCTATATTGCTATTTTTTAAATAATACAGTAAATTGATTTTGAGGCCTGAGTCAAAAGGCACACACTTTGTAAGACTGAAACAGTTTTTGATGAGTCTTCTGAACTCCTGATTTTTTAGGTGACTTTCTTTTTTTTTTTCTTTTCTTTTTTGTTGACTGTGTAGAATCAAACTTTCCAAGGGAAGTGGACCTGGAGTAAAGCCCATAAATCCATGTTTACACTTACTTTAAAATAAGTATGTGATTCAAATGTTGAGCAGCCCAAGTGCTATGACTGAAGTGAAGAGTAGCTACCAAGCTCTCAGTGGATTTCTTGGTAGTCCCTCCCTACCCTTTTCCCCCATCAGGCCATTTATTTGGGGAGTCCTCCTCAGGCAATACTATGGTTCAGAAGTAGGACCCTGAAGTTTTAGGCAGTACCTTGTGTGGCACTTCACAGGAGTGAAAGAATGGGGTGATCACCAGGAGAGTGCCAAATCCCATTAGTCTTCAATGACACTGATTTCACTAGATCTTGGCACAAACCATGGGAGGAGGATGGAGCCCAGTGTGTTCATCCTGCACAGAGTGGGAGTGGCAGACGCAGTGCAAAATGGCCCATGGCTTGTGGTAGCACCTTGCCCACTGGTTCTCACAGGGGTCTCTGGCTGACAGTGCCATCTGTGAAACCACACAGGACCACTTTCCACAGGACTCTAGCTGCATCATGTCCTATCCTTCACTCTCTTGCTCCCTAAGGGATTTGGGAGGGAAAACGGAGAACAGCTGCTTGAGAGCAGTTCTTCAGCCAGGGCAGATCCAGCTTACTCCCATCTTCCTACTGTTTACCTCTTCCTGATGTATGTCTTCCTGTGCTGTGTAGACCTACCTGTGTGCAAAGCTTCCCCTCCTGGCCATCTGTAACATCCCTGTGAGGTCACAAATGCAGAGTTGGTGTTCACCTTTATGGCGTCAGTGTTCTGTAACTCTGTAGGGGAGGGAGCACGTTGCATCCTAGGCCATATACACGTTATGTATTAAACCATGTTCACCTAATAAAAAATCATAATTAAAAATATGTTTGCACTGTGGTTTATGTGCCAAAGAAAACAATTCTTGCTGCAGCTCACTCTGGTGACAGCCTGGCACTTTGGGTTGGGCAGCCTCTGCAGATGGAAGCACTGCAGAACGTTTCACCTGGGAGGAGTGAGCCTGATTCTGTAACATAGTAAGCGTCTTGGAACATGCTGGTGGCTCCGTGGGAATTGCAATGTGCAGAATACCTGCTGATTTAGGGTCTCCCCAGGTAAATAGTAGTGAAGAAGAAAAAAGAGATGATTTATTGTCTTCCATTTTCTGTGCTTGGATTAACTGATAAATACCACAGAAATAAAGGACAGATCCTTTGGGGCAACTTGGGCATTGAGGCCAGAAAGTTTTCACACATCAAAGTTTTGTTGCTCAGGCTAAAATCTTCGCTGCTTTTTATTGTCTGAAATAAATGTGAGTTCCTGGTTTGCCTACCCACTTTGTTAATGCATAGAAGGTAATTAAATATGTTTTACCAGGTCAGAGGCTAACCAAAAGTACAGGTTTGCATCCTTGCTGTCTTCCCTTGATTCTCAGTCTAGTATGTGTTTTATAATACCTTATTGTTCCTGTCTAAAACTTGCCCACTATCTCTAGTGTGAGCACTGTCATGAAAACTCTGCCCATTTGTGACTTCTGTGCCCTGGAGCAAGGTTCTGTGCCACATGCTCTAGGACAGGAGGTATGGATGGAAAAGGCAAGCCTGAAGTGCCTGAAGTGGGTTGCTCAGCTGTAGGATCAGTAGCACCTCTCTGAAGTGATCTGAGCTGTAGTAGCTCAGCTGTTATGTCACGATGCATAAAAGCAGACATATTTTGCTGCATGGGTGGGCAGGAGCTTCTTGATTTGCAGAGGGGAAGTGATGTTCTCTGTCACTTCGCTCGTGTAGCATCACAGTCTGCACTCTGTATGTAAAGCCATGGCACTCACATTTCTCCTACCTGGCTGCTGAGGAATACACTGAGAACAGCAAGCACGCAAAAGTCTCACAGTGTGGGATGCTTTGCCTCCAGCTGTCATCCTCATCTGCATCCCACCTCAGTGTCTGTTCCCTGTGCCAGGGGAGCATCAGTGGGAAAAAGTGCTTGAAAGTCAATGCTGTGTTTGCACACATGCATGCATTTGTCTTCCAGTCTGTCTACATCTCATTCCTACCCCAAAGCTGTTGGTCTGAGCTGTGAGAAGGTCCTCCTGAACTTGCTTATTTGCTTGATTTGCTTTGTAGATGTCACAAGGATCTGCCTTATTCATACCATAGAGTTCAACCAAGCTGGCACTGAAGATACCTTGACACTCATCTGAAGTGACCTTCCTCAGGCAGCATCATGCGGCACAAGCAAACTTTCTGGGTGTAATTTCTCCATACATTGATTCCTTTACCTTAAAGGTGACCATTGCATGTGATTCAATTCCCTGGTGAATTTCGGAAACATTAGAAAATTACAGGATTGAGGAATTAGCACCCTAAAGAAAATGTCAGCTGGAGTCTTGAAAAATTGTGTTTAGAAGGCAAGAAAAAATTGTTAGATTCTGACTTGTAAACAGTGAGTTCAGAAGCCAAGTTTTTGGGAAATGTGTACCACGCTGTAGCTGCTTGGTTGCCCCATCCATTTCAGCTGTCCATGGTATATACATCTAGTTCAGCAGAGGAATCTCACTCTCTAGGGTAAGGACACTCTTCTGGCCATGACTCAGCCCAGAGCAATATTCAGAAGTCAAACAATTTGTGTCTTAAAACTAATGCCACTTCTCTGCTCTAGAGGCACTCAGACACAAAGCCAGTGGTAGGTAGGCACAGGAGGAGAAACAGGCTGACCATGTACACCCTGTCCTTCTCCCTATGGAGGGCCCCAGTGGGCACTCTGTAAGGAAGAGCCCCCTTAGGTGGTGATGCTACCATTCTCAGAAGACACCTTACATCCTGCAGCAGCCCTGCATCTACCTGGGGATGCTTCCTGCTCCCTGCTGCTTGAGAAAAGAGGTATTTTTCACATACCAGGAATAAACATCACACTGGTTCAGTGCCTCTCAAACCTCTGAGATCATATACCTCTTCCAGTCCAGGTGCTATCTCTTTCATCCACACAGCAAACAGTGCTTACCTTTCCTTTCTACCTCTCTGGAGATCAAGAGCAATTCCACTGAAATCACTGAACATCAAGATGGGTAAAATAAGAGCTGAGCCAACATCTCTCTGCATTACAGCATCTTCCACAAATAAACTTGGCAGATTGAGTTACTCTGCTGGCAACAGAGGAAAAAATTAGTAGTTTGTTTTTTTGCCTTATTTCTTTGAGTGAGATGCTTCAAGTATCAGCAAGATTTTGCAAACACCTCACTACCAGAGTTGAGAGTCTAGCAGGACTTCCAGCCCCAGATGCCAAACAAAAGCCATGGCTGCTTTTCTGACTTACAATGGGACCAGATCACTGCAGCCTGCACCTACGCACAAGTTGAGTGAGAAGCACTAAAGGAGTGAGAAGCAGATAATTGCTAGTATGGAGACAAACCTGCAGAGAGTGATCAGGAAGGAGTCCAGGGGCAAGGCCAGGCAAAGAACATGGGCCTGCAGCAGGTGAGGTTTGCTGAAGATAACAGCTCAGTTCTGTTCCATCCTGCCTTTCCAGCTGCTGCTAGACCATTCCTCCTCTTCATTACTGCTAACTCATACTTCCAGATAGGAAAAGGGTAATTACCAGATTTGATGGTTTGTGTATCCATTTCCAAGATAGCCTAGCCAATTTTCCTTCTTCTCTGCCAGTTTGTGTGCCAACTTGTCTTTCACAGGGCAAAGCTGCAAAGGAGGGCACACACAGTGCTGGAGATGGCGTGTGCACTGATGCTGTGGGGCTCCAGTCTCACAGCACATAAGCACAGCTCCATCCCTCTCTCTAAATTTGTAAAATCCATCCCATGGAGCCTTCAGCCAAGGATGTAGTAGCTCTAATGCCTCTTCTCTTCTCTTCTCTTTAGCTTTTCTTAATTTCACAGCTTTCTATCCTTAGCTAGGGGAGGCAGGAAGAATATAGGTGTGAAGAGACAGATGTACTGACCAGACTCATATGTGAGATCTAAGAAAGCTGACTCACTTTTAAGCATTATATGAGCAGCACAGTAATGTGTTCAAGTAAAAAACTTTTATCATTTAGTTGTAAATTGTCTAATTAAAGCTCTATCTGGACAGGACTCCAATTCTTTCTGCCTCAGCTTCCTTTGCTCACACATCCATATTGTCCTCTTTCAGCTATTGCCTAATGACTGTCTCTGCTGGGAACAGCCCTTGCAGAGCTCTTTGGCGACATCACCTGGGTGCAGTGGTGCCATGGCCATATGTCATCTCCAAAAGGCAGGAAATCTGCTTGCTGAGTGTCTAGTGCTCTGGGCACTGTGCCTGGCCAATGCTGCAGCCCACAGAGTGAGTGTGTCCCACTGCTGTCCTGCTTCACCCTGTAATGGCTGATAATGGCTCTTTCACTGTTTACCCCCAAGGTAATGGTCTTCCTAGTATGAGACTTCCATAATCATTGATACTGGTGGTATAATTTTCCTTCAACACATTTTCTTCTCTGTGTTTTCATAGTTTTCCTCTGTTTTTCTTCCTGAATTTATTGGATATGCTTTTTTTCTTTTAGATGTCTTCTGTCTGTGGCATAAATTTGAGCTTAAGCCACGAGAGGGTTTTTAGGTTGGGACAGCTACATAGCATTGCTGTGAAATATGCTCCTGAATCATTAAAGTAAACTGCTGTAGCATCAGTACTGTTTCAGATGGACTATAATACTTAAGCTCTAAGTGACCATTTCACGTCCTTAGGAACATTCTTGCTCTGAGCAAAATGTGGGTATCCATCAAACCCACTTATACCCACTGACACCTACAGAGGGGATGGCATTTCAGTACAAGAAATTTTATGGTCTGCATTAAATAACCAACATAGAGGAGATCTCTTGGGTTACAAAGACAAGTACTCTGCTGTTTCTGTCATCACAGTCTTTTTTATGAAACTACCCAACTCCAGCTAGAAGCACCACACTGGGTCTGGGTTGATATTTTTTCCTGTGTTTTTTTTTTTTGGCTCTGCTGTACCAGTTGGAAGGTTGACTCTTCCTGGGTACCAAAAAAACTCCTTTCTTCCAAATAGCAACTGAACTTTTTTCTTAGCCACCTTGTCTTCATTGCACTTCTTGTCCTTTCATTTAAATCAGTCTCCCTCACAGGAATTACCTGTCTTATGAGCTGGTTTCCTTTACTGCCTCAGCTATGCTTCTGACAGTTAAAAAAAGCAGCTGAGCCAGTGCAGAGTTCAGTTCTCTCTTTGTTGGCACCACTGACACCCAGGGCCAACTGAGATCCCTGGGATGAGGAGATCCCCTCAATATTATAGAATGTAGTAACAACATGAAGCAAGTCCAGAACAGGCTCTTAAATTACTCCATACCAAAATTCATAATTAGAGATGATCCTGATACTTGCTTTCAGTCTCTTGGCAGAAATGTTGCCATTTAGCAGTTGCCCATTTTAGCCCTGAATGAGCTATTGCTCCAACTTACATATTTCCTGAGCATATCCTGTGGGTAGATGAAAGAACTGCACTTGATAAATACATGAATTAAACATTCTCTTGACAGAATTTAACCTTCAGTTAATCCAAATGTGTCAGAAAAATTAATAGCCAGGGATGTGGTCCTTAATTTACGACAGCTGCAGAAGTGAAACAGATTTGGAAAAGCCCACGAGTAGCCAGTTATCTTTTAAAAATTTCACTTTAATAGATAGACATATATATTAAAAATGTTGGTAAAGGCAGATACTAATTCCCCACTAATTTGAACAAGGAATGTGACTCACCTTGGCAGACAGCACTTTGACATAAAATCCTGTACATGACAGGCCTGAGAGTTGTTGCAGTGATGGCTCTGTTTGTGTGCTGTGGTGAGCAAGATAAGGGCAATGGCCACTTCTCCCTGAGCCTGAACACAATCTGTCTCCTGCCTTTAGCAGTCAAATGCTGCCTGCTGTCACTGCACAGATCTCAGGCTCTCCCCCTTCCCTCTCCTCTGTCAGTTCTTGCTGCTGCTTCTCCTTCACCTCCAGTGCAGTGCTGCTGCTGGGCTTTCTTGCTTGTCAAACAAAAGTCACTGGGTTTGCCCCCCAAAAAATCACTCTTGTGATGTTCGCTCCCTCCATGCATCCTTCAAAAGGGTCAACAACTGAAGCCTCCCGTCTGTTGGACTTTCAGCCCATTTATCAGTGTATGTTTTAGCTTCTCTTCTTGCTTTACACTTTGTTGTGTCTTCAAATAAAACTTCTGTGCTGGTGGCCTCTTTACTTTCCTCCCCAGCTTCATGTCAGTCTCCCTGCCTTGTGTCACCAGTTGAGAGGCTATGAAGATATGTGAGAAGTTTTGGGATATCTGATAAGGGGATATGTAACAAACATACTGATTATCTTCTTGACAGGGTAATCAATTGCCATTGCAAAGCACCACCCAGCAGAAAACACCTCTCAGTGTGGCAGCCAAAGCCCCCCAGAGCAGATGCATCACAGCCCCAAGGGTTGCTATGGAGTTCATTCTTTCCAAACCACAAATGGGACACATGCTCTTATGTTTAATAATAATAAGAAGAAAAATAGTGTTGCTTATGTCCTAAAACCACAGAGTATAAATCATGAAAAGGTGACTGCTTCATCAGCTTTTCCCAGCTAAAGCCTGCAGAGTTTTGATTATTGTAACTTTACCATTAAGACCTGCTTGATATCCTCTCAGGGTTCCGTATCACCTAAAGATTAAATTAAACTGTCTTCAGGGATGGTGATAATTGAAACTAGAAATAGATTTCAGGTTTTCTTAGCTTCTATCCCACCTAACTGCATCATGGTATCTGTTTCTTCAACCAATCAGCAGCAACAGTCCTTATGAAAGATGCTCTTAGAAATGTAACACTCTAGGGATCAGTAAAGGCAGACTAAATAATGGTTATACCTTCTTGAAGACCTTTTTGACATTCTGGGGAAGAAAAAGCAAGCAGGAAGGATGAAAATAGGGTTAAGTTAGAAAATGAGGTCTCTAGTGAATATGATCTTCAAACTGTGCTGAGTAAAGATCTTCACATTAGAGGTGTTTAGAAAAATGTTGTCCACTTGTCTTGTAGAATAAAAAGATGGAAAACAAGCCAGTGCTACAAATAATTATTTTCCACATTCTCCTTAAAAGAGAGGTGCCCCAAAGAGAGTAGATACATTGATTTTTCTTTCTTTCTTTGTTTTTCTGCACTTTCACCCTCTCAAGGCTTTGATGGAAAATTATTTTTCCAGCAGGTCCATTAATAGTAGGATCACCTTCATATAAATTAGCACAGGAAGTTGTTGAAGTGACTTCTGTTCCTCCTGTATCTCCTTATTTATCTGTTGTTGGAAGATCCTTCCCTAACACCATCAGAACACACTGGCATGGCATTTTCCTGACCACAGGCCTACAGTAATCCTTCTCTGCTCACCCTGAAGGAGAGCATACCTGGTTTGGGAAAACACCCCTGTGTTATCATGGAGATCAGGATAGTGAGAAACCATGTTGCCAAGGAGTGATAAGCCAGGGGAGAATTGGAGACTGGCCCTCTCACAAAATGAGGTCACAGATTTGCATCTTGGCTTGCTTTGGAGGACCATCTCTTTTGGTGCTGCCACAAAGGGTCAGTCCTGTATCAGAGAGAATGAAGCCAGGAAAAATGAAGGAGGGAAGGGCTTGGCCCAGCCACGGTGTGGGTGGAAGCAGTGCTGTGATGTTCTGTCTGTCACTGACATCTAGAGGACAGCATAGACAGTATATACATTGTGAAACACTGTAAAGTAACCAAACCCGTGGTGAGATGAGCCTTCCCTGGCCCTGACACTGCTCACAGGCACAGAGAAGCTCCCAGCTGGCACTTGCTAGCTTTCCCAACTGGTGCTCATGCTACCTTTAAGCATTTTACCCTGTTTAAACATTGATATGTCATTTTTTGTTGGTGGTGAAACACAAGCACTGCTGTCTTCTGTGGGTGACTTCTCATCTTCTTCTCCCCAGCCAACACAAAAATTGAGACTGACAAACCAACTGCTGCCATCCGTTTGTATCATGAATACTTTACATCTGCCACTAAAGAACTTGTTGTTCAAGCCTCTGTTAATGCAAGATAAGCCAGCTTTTAAATTAAAGAAAATAAGTAGGGAGGCTCCTGAGAAATTAGTTTTAATTTTAGAGACATATTTTCACTGTAGGTTCCTCTTGGCGCAGCTTAAGGAGAAAAAAAATCAAAGTTGTTATAGACAGGCCACCTTCTCCATGTCTTTTTGCTGACATCAAGCTTTAGCAGATATAGAAAACAACTGAAAAGGCTGAAACAGTAAGTCATACCATTTCCAGGAAGCTTTAGAGGGATTATTTTTAACCGTTTGCAGGTCTTTGAACTACATTGGTTTCTTTTGACCCTGGTCAGTAATGACTTCAAGCCAAGGAGATGCTTCTTCTGAATCAACAAAGACAGCAGCAACAGAGATAACACAGTCATTATCCCACTCAGTGCTTGTCAGGACACACCTGGCACACTGTGTTCAGTTATGGTCACTGCTATGGAAAACAGAGGAGAACAAGCTGGAGAGGGTCCAGAGAAGGGCCACAAAGGTTGTTGAAGGAGTGGGGAGACTCCACATGAGGAAAGGCTGAAAGAGCTGAGTTTGTTCAGCCTTAAAAAGAGAAAGCTTAGGGGAGATGTTATTAACATACTCCGGTATTTAAAGGCTGACTACAAAGAAGGTGGAGACTCCTTTTTTTCAAGGAGTTACAGAGAAAATATTGTGGGCAAGAGGTACAAGTTACTCCTGGGGAGATTTTGACTGGACACAAGAGGAAAATTTTTTCACAATGAGAACAGTCAACCATTGGAATAATCTCCCCAGGGAAGTGGTGAATTCCCCTGCACTAGACGCTTTGGCTAAAGATTTGGCTGGGCCATCTTGCCTAGACCATGTTTTTGCCAAAAAAATGTTGGACTAGATTATCTGTGGCGTCCCTTCCAAGCTGGTGTTCTATGGTTCTATGATTGCTTTCAAGGTGGCTGAACATGCATGCAGCAGCTCATAGCTCTGCATAGACCACGTCAAGTTGGTACGTAAAGGGTTAATTTCCCAGCATCAGAGGATTGCCCTAGACCTTTGTTTTCCAGCACTCCTGAACAGTCTGTCGTCATAAAGAAACTAAGCAGAATAGTAAAAGGATGAGTAAACCCTTTTGCGTACAGCTAATAAAAATTTTTAGAGGGATTTTAATTGAGCACTCCATTTAATTAGCCTTTCCCATGCTTTCAGCTTTGTCCTCTGAATTTCCCAGGCTGAGGTCAGGTAAGGCAGGATGTGTAACCTGCGCCACTGCTTCCCGGCAGCTCTGCGCATCAGCTGAGCAACACTCCAGTCAGCCACCCCCATCTCTGCCTAATTTGCTTCTGAGGAGACTCCTGCCAATTTGCTTTTGCAAGCAGCGGATCCCAGTGGCTGATATTTCCAGTGATTTATTTTATTGAATTCATGAAAGATATTCAGGAGAAAGAAGCCACCAGTTAGAATGGTCCTCATGCCTGTGGTGATAGAGATGGCCTTTTTGCTTCTCCTGCACACTGTGTCAGGAAAAACAGACAAACACAACCGAAAGAAAATGGGAAAACCTGTTCATCTGCAGCACAAACATGTTATGTGTGGAAAACAAATTGGGTGGTGGACTCCTGATGGTGTTTTAGTACAGCTGGATGGAACATGGATTCACTTCTTCACAAAGATTTAAGATTGCTGTGCTGGTTTAAAGGTAAACTGGCAGAAGAAATGAACCCAGCTCAGGAGAGGTTACAAGTCAGAGTTACAATTTAATAAAAAATATTACAATAAATACAATGACACAAAGAGAAATTGCTTTTAACCCACAAAACCCAGTAGTATAATCCAGTGCCCTGGGACACAAACACAAAGGAGTTTGTTAACCCCTGTGCTGAGCCCCACATGGTTCCCCTGAGTCCAAAGCAAAAGGAGGTAAAAACCTGTTGGTGCAGATGGTGGTTGCAGTCTGGTGAAGAGTGGTGTTCACAGTCTGATCAAGAGTGGTGGTCTTCTCCTGTCAAGGTTCTGGTCCTCCTCTGGTCTGATGAGACCCCAAGATTATGTACCCTCAGGTCCAAGTGGAAGCACCCAGTATCTCCCCCAGGGCAGGGAGTTCCATAATGGGTGTTCTGACGCTGTAAGTCATGGGGTATTCTGGAATTGTTGCTGGCCCATTAGCACCCTCAGGCTCGGTGTGAAGGTGCTAATGACTTTCTGGAGGGGAGTTATCACAGCTCTTATCTCACAGGTGTCTTTCACACCCAGCTCACAGACTGAGGAGTTGGGTGTGCCCTGGGCAGCTGCTGCAAATGGTCCATTGGTATCAGTTCTTAGGAAATGAATAGAAGGTGTGGAATATATAGCTTTGGTCACGCCCCCCTCACTATCGCCCCCCCCCCCCCCAGTGATAAACTGGTCCCACCTGCTGAACTAGGACAATTGCAAAGTTGTGACCTGGAACAAAACTCCTAAATCTTTATTGTTTCACTCTATAAACCTATTCTCAGACCAAGGGAATTTTTTCAGTGGATGAAGAAAGGTTACCTTATTCCTCTTCCTGGTTTCCCCCCAAATGAAAGGCTGTCAGGTATGGTTTCAGCATGTGCGCTAGTGAAGAACATATATGGATGAGGCAGAAATGACCCCAGGGGACAATACTGCCCTGGCAACATGAGGCACCTCTATGGAGCGCTCCTACATGAGGACAGGCTTTGGTTTTGCACCTTCTGAGACAACTATTGTGGAGGACAGTGCCTGCGTGACCAGGGAAGACGGAGGCAAATCCTGGGGCTCAGCTAAGTGCTAGGCAGGTACACCCCAGCACTCAAGCCAGTTGCTAAAGGAAATCAATTTTAAAAGCAGATGGTTTAATTAGAGCACTAAGCTACCTCATCGTAATGCTGTGTGTCCAGATAGATTTACTGTTTTATTAACAAGTCTCTTATTTCTTTCCCGTTACTTGACAGATGCTTTCATTAGGGTTATATAATGTCCTGTTTCCATCCCTACTTTGCCTAGAAATAGATTAAAGAAAAGCTGAAATAAAGATTAATAGTTATATGCAGAGTGAAATACTTACCACATACATTTTGAAAGTGAAAAATGGAATTTTAAGCCAGGTTTATTGCTTCACAGCAGTGTGTACGTACCTAGGAGTGGTTTCTCCAGGGAGGCAGCTGTTTTGCTGAGGCTGACAGGAGCTCTGTGCCACTGGGGGAGAGGCAGAGTGAAATGCCTCTCCTTGCACAAGCACACAGAAATGGGAAAAACCCCTCTGAGAATTTCAGTGCTGCTGTTGCCAGACAGAAAATTAAGCTGCAATTAGACAGGACCCTGCGAAAAAGTGTTGTTTCTGCTATGCTTGTTACTGAGCAGTGAGACTGAAATTGCGTAGTGTGACACCAGTTCATCAAAAATTGTGGCATAAAGTTAGCCCTCCTTATTGCTGAGTTCAGAGAAGCACTCACAGAAAGCAGAAGCTTGCCCTCAGTGGTGCCCCTGTGCAGTCTCTTGGCTGGATAAACAAAGGGACCAAGAGATGTAACAGGTACATTTTGAAAGCAACAATGTGCTTTCTTGCAACCCAAACCACCTGAAGTGCAAGTTCTGTTAAAGCAAAACATGGCCATTGATAGCAAAAACACCTCAGAATAAATAACTGCTAAGAAGCTTTTTATTTTTTTCAGCAGCAAAGGTATTTATTGACAATGTTGGAGGGAAGCCAGTTCATACTGGGCAAACAGTTGCCTGACTTGTTTGTGTAAAATAAGCCATTTATACAGTCTTGAGTTCATAGTTACACTTTCTAATTTCTATATTAATGACTGGGCAAAATCTTGGGTGGACCTTTCCTTTTGGTTAGTAGTCTCCGACTTCATCCCTTGGGTGGCCTTGAAGCATCTTCATCACTGTTGGACTTATGCCTTTTCTTTGTTCAATGACGTGACCTGTCAAACTTGTAAAATCTTCACTTTAACTCTACAAAATCTTGGCTCTTTACCATTTCAACCTATTGAAGTGTCTAGCTTACCTTAATTTATGACTTCTAAGACATGGTACACTGCTCTCTATAATCGCTAGACAGTGCGTACCAGAACAAAGTGACTCTATCACTTCATGCTGTTTCATGACTTAAGAAGTCTTACTATTCAAGAAAACCACTTTGCAAAGCAGAATTAGAAATTTCACAAAACTAGGATTTTTGGTCCCTTTTCTCTTTCACCATATCAGCCATAGGATGAAGCAGCACGATTGTTTAAATACTGGTTACAACCATTTAACATTAAGGATTCCATCAAGATCATAAGCACCTTCTCTATGCCCTCACCTCATCAGTTGGCTTTATCACTGAACACATGGATCATCATTCTGTTGACATTAATTACAGTCCAAAAACTGAATGCCTTCTTTAGCTTTGCAACATTTTATTCAATTTAGAAAACATGCGAACACTAGGCTGTGGCTTAGCTCCATTTAAGATAAATAAATTATTGTTCTTATGTCAACAAGGAATCAAAGTTCCCATTACTGAAAATGGACATCTAGAGAAGGCTACTTGAACGCAGGGATTTAAGCCTGGCCCCAAATCCTGTCTTCTGTGGAAAAGATAGCTAATCTCCATATTTTATTCCATGTCCATCTCAGATGCACCAGCTGTCACAGCTCCCAGACCTCCAGGAACACATTTTCTTCCTGCTTGTTCTACTACAATTAACCCAAAACTTTGCTATAGACAGTGTGAGGCAAGATTTTGGGGATGGAGGGAAATGACAAAAACTTTACTTGAAGTCATTTTAGAAGTGGTTATCCTTCAGTGAAAAAGAATCATTTCAGCATAAAATGAAAGGCCACTTTAAGCAATTTGGTCCTACAAGAACTTTAGAGGGCTCAGCTTTGCTTAAGATTTTCTCCAAAACCTGTATGTTTGCATTACACTGATCACAATAAAGGTAAGCTCAGAAAATAGTCAATATTTATTTTAACTGGCATATCTATATCTCCAAGATGGTTCATCAGTATGCCCTGCATGTCATTATCTTTTTCAAATAAACATCTTTAAAAACCAAAGGTGTACTGAGGAAGGATATTTGTCAGTCAAATCAACTCTTACTAGAAGTGTCTCCTCATAGCTCCTGGAATCACAAATCCTCACTGTGCGGTGACTGACTCCAACATGCTTCTTCTGCCATCTTAACACTAATCAAGCAGTGCATGAGCACATGCAAAACAGCAGCCATGGCATCATCTGGGCAGCAGTAGTCCTCCCTTCTCAGTGCTAGTATGGAACACCAAAAATACATCAGTGCATCCCTCTGCAAACGGCTGGATTTCTTTTCCACTGAAAATACGCTTATTGCTTATAAAGCATTAACATGGCTGTGCCTAATTTTACATATCAAAAAAGAGCAGAACATCCTTGAATTGTTCTCGAGGGAAGGACAAGAGAATCAGGGAATGGGACAATCAGCATTCCCTGGTAAGTTGCTTTTAATGAATGGCATTTAATAAATGACAAGCACTATATGTTACAGGCTCTGCAGTTTAACTAAAAGAGGCCATAACCCTCTGGAGTTTACAAGTGATTTATATGAACTAAAACATTTTGGCTGACATCTGCTTGTACAGCAGATTTCCCATAGCATCCAGCTATTCCAGTTTATTCATTATTAAATAACAACAGAGACATCTGCTCTAAAAGTGAAAGTAAACCTTCCAGTGCAGTTACAGCTGGTTGGTCGTGATATCTTTTTTCTTTTTTTTCCTTTTTTTTTTTTTTTTTACATAGACAAGACCATCTTCCTTTCAAAATTACCTTTAATGAATCTCCTTCTTCCAGCTACTTCTATAAATACTACTGTTGTCCATGGTTTGTTACCCTGGTAATTACTGAACTAGAAACAATACAGAAGGACCTTTTTGTTAGGATTAGTGGGGATGCAGCAGCAAAGGAAGGGAGCAGGAGAGTCACAGTGCTTACCAGAAATGTCACTGACACAAGCAATAATCTTTACAAACATTTCCTATGAAGCAGAGATCTGGTAAGAACTTAATCAGATCTTTACTGATATAAGGTAAGTACATAAGCAGATCTTTGTCGATACCAGATACTAGAAAAAAAAATCTTGCATGGACAACACTCACTCAAACTTTTCTGCTCAACTGACATTTCATCTGGTTTTGGTGCTGGGAAGGAAGATCAATCAATGGAGCAAGTGACTCTTTTCACACTGTCCAGCTCTGTTTATAAAGTGTTTTATAAATGATAGAAACAGAAATAAATTCTTGTTCATCTGTGCTTATATAGCAAAACATCACCACCTTCACTGGATTGCTGCACTTCTGTTTCAAAGGAAGCTCAGGTTTCTTCTGTGTTTTCCTCTACTCTTTCAACAGCTGCTCTGATCATAACACCCTATTTTCAGATTCACGTAACTGCTTGTCTTGAATTTGCAGTCAGTGCCTGAGAAGGTAACTGGCCAGCTGCAGGGACAAAAGAGGTCTCCCAAAGGTTGTGTTCCTACTAAAAATACTATAATAAATGATTTATCACCTCCAAGGAAAATATCTGCCAATAGAAAATGCTTTTCTCGGATACTTAGATGAGGAAATTACATTTGCCCCATCTGATGTCAAGTAATGGTGCAAAATGTTCTGGGTGCTTTACTCCCTTTTTAGCCAAACTTATGTTCGATCAATTCTCACCAAAGCTGTATCATCCAGAAAATTTATTTTCTCCCTGAAACAGAGCAGCAGCGTGCACATCTCTTCAAGCCCAAACCTTGAAGTAGATCAACCCAGCTCCAGCAGTGACAGATCCAGAAGACCTGAGCCCCAGAGACATTTTGCATAGTCTCCAGTTAATAGGAGGTTGTACCTGCTCTGCTTCTCTATCCCTGCTAAGGTGCCCAGACTGGTGCTGTGCTCAGGCTGGGCATCCCTTCAACGCCAGGAAGGCATTGCTATAGGGCACTGGATTGCAGAGAATATGGATGGTGTTGAGATGGTGCTTCTGCAGGAAGCAGGATCTTATCCCAAGGACATGTTCAGGCTAATGACTTGTGACTGGGAAGAAAAGGAAGAGCAAGATGTGCTGTGAAAACAAAAAAACAGAGTGAAAAGAACATGTTACAAGAGAAGCTTTGTATGAGACAAGACAGTGGTTGAGGTTACCTGGAGCCGAATAGAGGAATTAAGACACAAGCAAGATGTTATGTCTCAGAAAGCAGATAAGACAAGCTGACTGAAACCAGTGTGAACCAGATAATTCAAGGGGAATTCAAGCTGTTTTGGGGAAATGAACCTTGCAAAGGCAGCTGTACCTAGGAAACTATATAATTAATGATATTTAGTGATTAGATTGCATATGTAGTGGTGTCAGGCATTTGGAAATGGATGTAGTAAAACGGGGATAATGAGGTGGTTTGTTTGGGAGGAGAGTGGGTGGAGAAAGGAAGGTAAAGGTGGTGAAAAGGAGAGCAGAAATGGGGAAAAATAAAATAAGATGGCAGCATTAAACCATTCAGTGAAGAGCAAGAGGTGGGATGTTCACTGGCAGGAGCATGAACACCTATTGGCAGCACTGAAGCTGATCAGCCCATCCAAAGCCCACGAGGATGATGAAGGAAAAACCTTGGATAATGCACCCAACACTCCATCAGTTCAAAATTTTTGTTTGGGATGGTAGCCAAAGAGGGGTGGAACTGCACTACAGTGACACATGCCATGTGAGGGCACAGGGAGGGGTGGCAGAGCTGGAACATTTTGGAAATGACCAAGGTATGGTCTGTGAAGTTGTTAGAGTTTCCCATTATATTTTTTAGCCTCAGAAGCAGACAGATAAAACTGCAGTCAGTCACTGGAAAAAGCATAGTGTTATCACCCATTCTAAAATCTAAATATAATACAACTCATGTTGTCTAGTCTGAAAATAAGGAAAATATATATTTCATGAGGCTTTGAACATCTTTTTTGTTTGTGAAAAAACATCTTTGCATTCAACATGCATTTCTTAATACAGGGACAGGTAAGGTGAAACATTTGTTGGCAGATACAGAGTTAACTTGTCTTTTCCTCTTCACAATGAATAATGATGAAATACCTATGGATTTAGGAAATGACAGAGTAGTGTTCATCATTTATGAGCTGGCTAATAAACTAATAATGCTGGACTGTTCTCTGTTAACTATCTGTTCTGGCAGATCATGGTTCAGCACCAAGCACTGTCATATCGAGGATACGATGGCTGCTGCAGTTCTGCACATCTGCATGGGCTTGGGAATGCAAAACATGGAAAGGCTCTCATTGGGTTAAGCAGTCAGAAACTCTCCAAGTGTGTCCATAATCTCCTTACTGGCTAAGCTGGTTGGGAAACAAGTGGCTGAGATCTTGCTGACCTTTCTGAGTGGGGTCATCTCAGTCCCCACAAATTTCAGAGGGTCTCGGACTGTGCAAAGGTGGCATGTTGGCCCTGCTCAAAATTATTGCTGCTGCATCAGAGGTGTGTGGCTGTCTTGCCTGCATGAGCATTTAGAAGCAATATGGATATGACAGTGATGATGATGATGATAATCTGCTGTTAGTTTGAAGAATTTGACAAAATTGACAAAAGGCAAATAAAGATTGCAGAAAAAAACCCCACAAATGTGCATTTTTTCAGCAGAACTAATAACACTAAATTCAGGTAAAGGCCAGGGATTTCTTTTCCATAGTGCTCATTGAATGCCTTGAAGCACAAAGTTTCCTATACATTTTATTATATTTAGATTTTTAAACACATATATATATAAACATGATTGTGAATTCTAAGGAACTCTCTGGGTTGAGTGGGTGTTATAGTTTGAGCTGGCAAAATGCCAACTGCCTGGTACCCAGTCAAAAAGTCCACTCCCAGAGCAGGAGAGTGAGGGAAAACAGCAGAAACGAGGCTTTAAACACAGTGAGGTTTTTATATTTATACAGAGAAGAGGAGAGCTTAACACAGAATATGAAATAGCACATAGTGACAGGAAACAACAACAGGCTCACTGAGGTCGCCCCAGCTAACAGGTGAAACTCCAAGCCAACCAAACCCCCTCCCCAAAGGAAACCTCCCAGCAAGAGGGAAAGAGGAATTAACAGGAATGTGCTCACGTCCCCGGCTAAATAGACATGCTGACCGGCAGGAGGGCCTGATATCAGCAGTCAGGGAGCGGGAACCGTCCTGGTCAGAAGCATGGACCGAAGAGAGAGCGAGACTCCTCCCACCTTACTTGTTATACTCCCCGACACTTCCTGATGATGTCAGATGATATGAAATACCTCTATGGCTGCTTAAGTCAGATGATACCTGTCCCCTCTAATCTGTGTCACACCCTTTGAGGCCTGCTAAAAACTGAGGCCTAAATGGGGACCTATGCTGACTAAAGCCAAAACTACTACAGTGGGATAATTTTATTTCAGATGTGCTATTATGACCATTTACTTGGTGTAGTATTAGGTCTTTTATATTTCCTTTTCCTTTTGAGGAGGAAGCCACATCCAATCCCAGAGATTCCTAAAGTGTGGCTTTACTGGAAAAGATCAAGGCAAAGAAGGGATTAAGTACCTTGACTTTTTCCATCACCTTCCCAGAGATGAAGGTGTGTCTGACCAGCCTGTAAATTCTTGAACCTTCTTATTACCCTGCTTGAAGATAGGACTGACATCTCTTTTCTTCCAGTCCTCAGGATCCTCTCTCAGTTGCCATGATCTTCCAAGGATGGTCAG
This sequence comes from Pithys albifrons albifrons, assembly GCF_047495875.1. Classification (NCBI taxonomy): domain Eukaryota; kingdom Metazoa; phylum Chordata; class Aves; order Passeriformes; family Thamnophilidae; genus Pithys; species Pithys albifrons. Next base: position 31,812,020 of record NC_092459.1, read on the forward strand.
GAATGGCCTTGCAATGACTTAGGCCAGTGCCATCAACAATGTTGGGTCCATCACATCAGGTCCCATGGATTTGTGTGTGTCCAGTTCCTTGAAATACTTCCTAATCTGGTTCTCTTTCACAGAGGGTAAGTCTTCCTTGGCACAGACTTTCCCATTGGCCTTGTCAACCTGTGATTCCTGAAGGCTGGTTTTACCTGTAAAGGCCCAGGAAAGAAGGCATTGAGCCTGGCTTTTTCCCTGTCCTGTCACCAGGTCTCTTGTCCAATTCCTCAGCAAGCCCACATTTATCCTGCCTTATTTTACTGCTGATAGATACACTTGAAGAAGCCCTTCACTTTATGTCCCTTCCTGGATTCAGCTTTGGAGAGTTTTAACTGTCCATCGCTCTTTCCATCTGTGGATAATCTGCATTTAACCTTAACAGAACCTTCCAGTTCTTTTCAGTAGTTCTGCATGATTTTCTACAATTATTTTATAGTATTAGTATACTCTACATTGCATTTATTGTAAATTGACACCAACCTATGGACAGTTATTTGTGAGTATTTGAGAGGGTTCCTCATTCCATTAAAAGATCTTGCACAAGCAGCAAGCTATTACCATGTTAATAGTTCCATGAACTGTTATCACATTTGTGCTTAATACATATTTTCTTTCTATAGGGTCAAAGTAACAAACCAGAGGATGGCTGGAATTTCTTCCTTCATGTGTACTAGAACTTCTCTGCAGAAATATTTTTGAATTAGAACTCTTTTTTTTTTTTTTTTGCCTGGCTTTGAACTGGTTTTGTCCCTGCAAATAAAAAAGTAAAACAAAATTAAACATTCTAGCATTTATATTTCTCATAATTTTCTACAGGGAATGTACATAATTACAGAGTAATGAACTTCACACTTGCACAAGATCGGGGAATCAGATCATCAGCTGTGTCTGTGTTGCACTGACCAGGCATGATTCACCACAACACTTTATCTCTTGGAGGACCTTCTGGAGTTTATTGCCATCTCATAGTGTTTCCTGCTTTTCACTGGGATGCTGGCTTGGGAAATCCCCAACCCAAATGGCTTTAGCTGAGGCCACTTGTTCCCCTCCATGGTTTTTCCATCCCCAGGCGCTGCAGTTTATTGACACTGCAGGAGCGTTGTTGGTCCTCATCTTCCCAATCCTGTTTGCAGCTTGGGCCTCAATGAACAGTGGCAGAACTGGGGGAAGAAAACAACCTGGAGAAAGGGAATAGTGGAAGAGAGTAGTGGCTCCTGACTCGAGCAGGACTGACTTAATCCAGCTTTGCATAAAGCCAGTCTATTATGCAGTAATGATTTTGGCTGCCAATTATTGAGAGGGTGACAAAGTAGCCACAAAGTCTAAGATGTTTTGAAGGATTGTTGTTTTTACCCTATTGGGCCTCTTGGTCTTTCCTAAGAAAAAATAATGCTCTTGTGAAATGAAGTCAAACTATGTTTCTCATTCTAAACAGAAACAAGAACCCAGCATGTGTGGGTAGTGGAGAATGAGGACAGATTTCCATATGTGGGAACCCAGGAATGCCAGATCTTGTAAGGATTTGTGAAAGATTGATTAGCAGTTTAAATTAAAGCTCCCTTCCTAATTTTAAAGAATCACTGTGTTTTACCCTGTTCACCTTCAGAGAGAGACTAAAGTGTTTGTGCTGGTAGCAAAGTTCAACTCTTCCCTCTCTGCCAACTCACCCAGGCACCACTTGAGTCTATTTCCTCTTGTCCTACTGCTTGTTACTTGGAGACAGACCGCCCATCTGTCTACACTCTTCTTTCAGGTAGTTGTAGAGAGTCATAAGGTCCTCTGTGAGACTCTTCTCCAGGCTAAAAAGCCTCAGGTCCCTCAGCCTGCCCTCAGAAGATTTGTGCTTCAGACCCTCCAGCTTCATTGCCCTTGCCTGGACATGCTCCAGCACCTCAACATCTTTCTTGTAGCAACAGGCCCAGAACTGGACACAGCACTCGAGGTGCAGCCTCACCAGGCTGAGTGCAGGGGGATGGTCACTTCCCTAGTCCTGCTGTCCACACTGTCTTTGATACAAACCAGGATGCCACTGACCTTGTTGGCCACCTGGGCACGTTGCCCAGGAAAGGAAACAACCCAGCCAGCAAGCCAGTGTAAAAAGGCACTTAGAAGGAGCAAGAACTAATGAGAAAGGGTAATTTCCTTTCTCTTTGTGTCTTTTAGACATTTGCTATTTGTATCCTCCTGTACTCAATTTCATCTTTGGGTAATCTGTTCAGATTTGCAGTCTAGCTGGGTCACTCTTCCTCCTCTGAGAGATGATTCCCTCAAAGTATTTTCCATTTTCCAAGTGCATTCATCATTTATAATTACAACCTTGAAATCTTAAATTCAATTATCATCTGCAGTCCTACCTTCTATTGCTTGCCAAATAAGTTAAAAATTCGCTTCTCAGGCTAGATCTATGTCACTCTATTCTTCCAGTCCATTTGGCACGATTTTCTGTTGACTGCCAAGGACAAAGCAGCGTGAAAGTAAGCTGTGTGATTGAAAGGCATCTTTCATAAAAGCAGGGGATACAACCTGCTCTCAGCATTTCACTGAGAGCACTGCACCATTAGCATGTGTTATCTCTGCTGGAAAACAGCCAGATTGCTTCATCAGGTGTTCCTGAGAGGGTTTCTCTCTGCTAAGTCACAAAGAGATGGCAATGCTAGAGCCTGGTTTTCCTTGAAAGACAATGACTGCCTTGTGAAGTATCTTATTTCTGAGATAGTCAGAAAAAGGGAAAAGTTTACTCCATAGTGCTTATTTTAATACCAATTTTTATTTCAAATACTGTTATTTCAGCTATTTTTTAGAGATCGACTCTATAAAGTGAGGCGATTCTGCCTTTCATTTCACTGTGAATTTAGATGTACTTTTTGAATTGTCAAGAGAAAAGTCAAAGAAAGATTACAGAAGTTTAGAGGAGTATTGGCCTTATTTTGCTAAATCTGGTTGTCCTTACCAACCTGATTAAACCAATTTTTTCCTCTTCACTTATGATAATACAATATCCTTAGAGCAGAGTTTAGTGTTTTTCTCTTTCTTTTGGATAAATTTCACCGCTCAGCTCAATTTTTCAATTACAGATAAACTGAATTAATCACAGAACATATAAGGAACACCTTTGGAAAGCAGGGCAATGGCACATACAACTTTGTTTGCACAAAAAATGTTAACTTTTTTGCTGCTGATGTGAAGACTAGCAGATCAAGCTAAGGAAGGTATGATACCCTAGGCATGCAGCTGAGGCATTGAGGATGTATGTGCTCCACACCACCCTTAAATAACCATAGAGATAATATGTGTACCTTCAATCAGTGTCCACCCAGAGCATTAACTTGAGGCAGCCCAGGACTGGAATCACCTCCTGTTTCAAGCATTTACCAAAGAGCTCTGGGTTTTCAGGTCCTCTCAATTCATAAGGGAAACCAACCAAGCACAGGGAAGGGCACTCTCCTTTGCGGTGGGATTTTGTAAAAGCCTGAAGTAGCTGGTGTTCTCCAAAATGCCTCTGGGCCAGGCCTGGCAGGTGAAATAACAAGTGAATTCCCCATCTGCCAAGGCAGTGGGTGCCTAGGAGCTTCTCCAGTCTCAGCCAGGAACACACCCAAGTTGTAGGTAAGAGTTATTAGCAGAGATGAAGCCATAGACATCAAAGTGTCTCAAATGCAGATGGCACAGGCATGTGCATGACTGTCTTGGGGGCAAAATATTTATAGTCGGCCTGTATCTACTGGAAGTCAGGCAGTGTTTGTATGAGTCCTTGTCTAGAACAAGTTCAGCCAAATTTAAAGGTAATTTTTGTACCATAGTTATTCATGCTCTGTTGAAAATTATAACCCTTATATCTGTGGTTGCAGGGATGTAGGAAATAGGGGTTACAGTCTCACTTTCCCCCTCCCTTCTCTCTCTCATTTGTAAAATTTGCTTTGTCAGACTATACCGATAATAAAATCATATCCAGGAACATGTTTACCTGAGCCTCCTAGTTTTCAAACCCTTCCTTTTTCTACCCCATCCCTACAGTAGGTGTTACTGGTGCAGACGTCTATAAAGTGTGGGGGAATCCCTGGGCATGTGTGCTAATGTTTTCTAGGCTATACAATAGGTTAGAGGGATTGATCTGTTTCAGAGAGATTATTGAAGGGTAAGGCTTTGGTCATGCATCCTCATACTCCTGAAAAGTGCTGGCAGTGACAGTTCTGTTCTTTTAAAATACTGTAATCTCCTTTTATTGCTGTCTACTAGTAACTTTTTCAGATATGGTTGTGGAGTCTTTTGCATATGGACATTATAAATAAAGCTCTTAATTAAGAACATTTTTCATACAATAAATATAATGTAAACTTAGAATGCAAACTAAGAAAAGCCAAACAACCTTCTTGTAGAAAATCTGAAGTGTTGTATGACATGGTTGCATGAAAAAACAAATAGTCTGAAACTACTTTTTGTTTCCATAATAGTGAGCCACATGATAAAGCAGGTTTTGAAAATCTTTGAGTTGAGAATGGCAGATCAGATTCCTGACAAACTCCACTTCAGTCCCTGCAATGATCCCCTGGAAGATCTCAGCGGGCTGATGCAACAGAGAGGCTCAGTTGCCTCCAGGGTCCTGTGCTTTTCTCAGGGATGTGGTGGTATCACCAGGCATGCCCTTGTGCTGCCTGAAGGACAATGCCTTGTCTGGGGGCTCTGCATGGCCTCATTGATGCAAAACGGAAGGGACATGCTGATTTTTTAAAATGCAGATATGGTGACTGGTAGTGGGTGGTTTTCATCACAGCCTCCAACCTCTTCTGAGAACCGAGCAAGGGAACTAGGGAGTGATCAAAATGGAGAGTAGGCTTCGCTTGCTGCTATTTTTTACTCACATCATTACCAGCCTCCTTTGTTTGTTCTGCTGAGTTGTGCTGAGTCCTTTGAATTACTGGAAGACTTGGTGGCACAGAAGGCAGAATTACAAGACATGGCAGTCTGTACTATCAAGCAGGTGTCACTGTCAAGTAGATTAAGGATGGCCCCATTGCTCACATCAAGATTCTCAAGCAGTACAGTGGTCTTAAGGGCTGTTTTATTGTGACATGAATTTTGGAACAATGGTCCACTGTTCCTGAGCACTATTTGAAATCTGAATAATTCCAAGCAATTTATGTGAGCAATCTGGATTTGGGTAATACTCAAGGTATTTTTCAAAAAAAAAAAAGGGAGAAAAAGTGTCCCTGACAGGGCTGTCATTCCTCCTGGGAATCCCTGAATGGAACTATTTGAGGACAGACACCATGGGCACAAGAAAAAGGGATTCAAACTGGCCATGAATAAACATACACTAGGAAGTAAAAGATTTCTAATTACGTGTGATATAAATTCTGAAATAACTTCCAGCTGAATCCAGAAAGCCATCTGCTTTCAAAGAAAAATTTAAAAAATATATGGGAGGGATAAGACAAGGTAAGTAGATACATAAGCTGTCTTACTTGCAATGACTTAATGTGTTGGAATTTATTTTTATGTGATGGTCTGAGTCATAATGTAAGGAACTTGTCACACAGGGCATGGCACCAGCTTCCCATTGGATGCATTCTGTGTCAGCGGTCTGGAAGACTTGGCAGTATGTGCTCTGGTGGGGAGGTTCACCCTAGTCAATGATCAGGGGGACAAGGTATTTTTCAAGGATGAGTGTTTCAGGTCGAAGTGGGGATGACAAGGTTTTAAAACTGTACTCCTGTATGTCTTGTGAGTACCTGTGTCTTCAGTTTGGCTCAGTAGAGAGGCTCTGAGTTTCTTGGGTCAGTACAACCATGTAGACAGGCCAGGTGGCGAAAGAGCTGGTTTGAAAATCCTCCCATTGATGAGATGGGAAATAAAACTCTGAGTGGGGTCAGGCTCTTTCTGGCTGCATGTAAAGTTCCCAGAGGAAACCCTGGGGAGTGGGGAGAGTGGGATGGTGATGGGGAGAGTGCCTGTGCCACACCAGGTGTGGGGGACAGGCACAGCATTTGGGCACCTCTTGTCGGGGGATTTCATCTGCTGTGCGGTCCTACATTCAAACACCCATGAAGCCTTAGGGAAGGAGATAGTTTTATTATTTCTTATGCAAAGTTCCAGACAGTTCCAAGGCCTTGCACCAGAAAAAGGTCTTTCCTTTACCTTCTGGCTGCTCCTCTGCTGACTACATTGGAAGGACATAATATGTATAATAACATCATCTGAACATCCCAAACCAAAGCAGTGCCTGTATTTGAGGACTGGAGAGGGTGGTCAGGTTTTATGCTCAGATTGGTGCAGTTCAAGCCCCTGAGGTTGTTTACCACAATGGTGTGAAAATATAAGTGCCTCTATGGCTCTTGTAGTATGTTTCAATCTTCAAGTAAATAAGATATAATCATGTTTCCTTTATATGCCTTTAAAGGCCCTAATCCCTGCAGGAGTTAAAGGAATTATTTGGTAGATGAATGTAAACACTTCTTTATATAATCAGAGTTTTTATTTTTGCACTAAAATATTTATGTTTTCCATCAGTAGAAAATATGTAACAGATACCTGTCCATTATTAATCATCTTTATGTTAAGAAAACCTTTCATTTATGGTTACCAAATACATATTGTGTGATTAGGCTATTTTAAAACATGATGAATGGAAATTTTACCTCTGTTCTGCCAATGAGGCAATTTTTATACTTGGATGATATTTGCATTATAAATAGCACAAGCTGACTGCATTAATGCTAATAGAATCATTTGTTATTGCTCTCTCAGCACTCCTGAAAGCTGGCTTCAGTGGATTTAAACCCAGCAGGAGTGTTTGCTGAGAAGGTGTTTACGTGCCTGTAACGCTCACTCTGTGCAGGCATTGGGGTACTAGTGGGAAGCTGTGTCCCTGCATGAGAGCTCCATGTGGAAACATGTCAGTGTTCTTTCATGACTTAAATTAGAGCATTTCTCTCCTTCTCCCTTCTCGGATTTGAAATGTGGTTTTCACATTAATCTAAATAAAGCTCGGAGGCACCTAAGTGATATTTCCTTGACCATTTTAGATATACAAATTTCCATGAGACATAAATCAGGGATTTTGGCTCACTGCAGTCTCAACACTTCTCCTTTCCTACACTTCTTCATAAAAAACAGTATTTCCAATGGAGAGCTGCAGGTCTAATAAGATGACATGGTACTTAGACAAAGGCTGCTGGGTAACAGTGCAGAGTATGCTGCTTGCATGATTAACTCACCATGAGCTCTCATCATCACAGAAACACATTTCTATGCTGCAATTCATTTCTATGGCTCAAGCCCTTCAGCAAACAAAATACTAGTTACGGGATGAAGGCTGAAATTACCCTCTCTTGTAAGTTTCCAACAGTGCTTACAGCTGTGTGACAGTCCTGATGTAGAATCAGTGAGTGGGCATACAGAGAATTCTAGTGCCAGACCTTGCTGTGGGCACCAGCACCATCTGGCCCTGTTCCCTGGCTCATGGGGAGTAGAAGGTTGTAAGCTTCATGTCAGCATGCTTTGCTTTCCTTCTCCATGGGTAATAACATCAGACCAGCAGATGCACATGTGCACACACAGAGCCACATGCAGAGGGAGCTGCATTAAAAGCCCTCCAAGGAGAGGCAGTAGTCCATCTCGGGCAGCACCACCAACTGTGCCAGACCGTCGATGGGTGGTCATCACTTGCTTGATTTTCCTGCAGGGCTGCTGCTGGGTTCAGAGCCTGGGAAGGACCAGCCACATCTTATTTACTGCCTGCTAGCCAAACTCTGTTCTCACATGCTAGTTTCCTAATACTTCTTTTTCTGTGGCATTTCCCATAATGTGTCTGCTTCACAAACATCAATTAACTTATCTTCACAACATGCCTGCAGCAGCAGAGGCACCACAGGCCTTGTTTCCAGACCTGAGGCACAGACTGTTCCAGCTCAAACTGCATCCTACTGAGGGCTGGTCTGAAGTGACCTCATCATGCAGGCAGAAGGAGCGAGAACAAAACTTCAGGGTATCTTGTTTGAATGTGTATATATTCAAGAGCCCCCATGAATCCCTTAAGTAGTGACAAAATCCTGCCCTACCTGAAGTCAGAAGGAGATGTTCTAGCTGAGTGTTATTCTCGGTTCTTTCTTATATCCAGTGTGCTGAACTGGGGCCATGGCTTCTGGTACCCTGGGATCAGCACCACAGTGGAACTAAAGGGGACATCTCCATCCTCCTTGTAACTCCTGAAGCCTGCTTGTCACAGGCAGTGAATTAGATTTTTGGTGGCAGCAGATGGCATCTCCATCATTCGAAAAGAGATCACAAACAACTGAGCAAAAGCACAACTATGGAGAGCTGAGATCCTGTTTTCAAGTTCCTTGGTTTCTTAACTAGTAGAGAAATGAATATGAAGCAGTTGGTAGTCACAAAGTGACCTGTTCAGACCATCTGCAACAAAGGCAGCGCTGAAGATAGCAATGAGTGATGTAGACCCTCTATTGCTATTTCTTACCCTGTGGTTGATGGAGGGAGTTGGGCAAGTTGAGTTAGACACCCAGGCATGAACTGTCTGAATATGTTCCCTCTGTCCTTGAACTGCAGAGACCAATGTGTGACCACTCCAGGTTTTTGCAAGTCTGATCAACTTGGTACTTTGTGGTGTGGGAGATATGAAAACTTACCTTTGTGACTTAGAAGACTTTGACTGTAGTATGGTATTATCAAAGGCATGGAGCAAATCATCATCTCTCTGTAAAGGGAATATATATGAGGAATAATGAGAACGACACTGCAAATGGAAAACATGAACCCTAAAAAACTGTGGTGCTGTGTTCCTGCTCTGTAATGCTCTACTTTCAGAAATCCATCTGCATCCCTGTTTTATGGGTCCTTTCTCATTTGGATTCCAGATATCTCACTACTGTTAGCATTTAGTTTTATCTGTATAGATGCCCAGTGACAGTCAGACTCTAATTAGACATCCTTATTTAGAAACATAAGATTTCCCAAAAGATGGTATTTGAAATATCTTGCTATGGTAATTGGTGGTTTTGGTCATTCCTACATTACAGACACTGTAACTGTCACACATCATCTTTCTACTAGTTGGAAAAAATCTGTTTACTATTTTTGGAGGGAAGAAAGGTGACCAGCAGTATATTTATATATACTAGTTTGTTAGGCTGAGGAAAAAAGAGACATACAATAAGACAAAGTGTCTCATTTCGCTTCTTCTGTCTTCTCCTACAATATGCATTAGCTGTCACTAATCACAGGTCCCTTTCAAGTGTTTCAAAATTTCTCCCTCAATAGGTTATATACAACCCCATACATTTCATAATCAATACATTGGCAAAACATGTTTTAGATTTCTTTCTTTCTCAATAAAACTTGCCACCTTTTTTAACATTGGATCAAACTTGCTGGCTTTTGTGAATGCATCACTAACCTGATTTGTACAGCCACTGAAGTAAATTTGGAGAATTATTTTATTATAGAATCATAGAATAGTTTGGGTTGAAATAGACCTTGAAGATCATCTAGTTCCAAATCCCTTGCTATCGACAAGGACACCTTCCACTAGACCAGGTTGCTCAGAGCCCCATCCGATCTGGGTCTGAACACTTCCAGGAGTGAGGCATCCACAACATCTCTGTGTAACCTGTTCCAGTGCCTCTCCACCCTCACAGTAAAAAATTTCTTCCTAAAAGCCAATCCAAAGCTACCCTCTTTCAGCTTAAAGCCATTTTAGCAAGAAGCATCTCTAACTTCTTTCATGTTATTTTTAAAGCTGTGTTAGAGCGGCATTAACAAAGTATCCTTTAAGATGTTGCTTTTGTTCTTTAAATCACAGTACACAGTGGAGCTAAGTATGTGGACCATTATTCCATGTGATATTAGATTGATTTGTAGGTAAGTTCTGAGCAATGAAAAGTTCAAATAAATAAATTGGAGCCCACAAAATCCTCTTATCCTTCTACTGTGTTATTCTCTTCCAAAACCTCAGCTGATTTCATGGTCACAACAGCAATTAATTTTTTTTTCAGATGCAGAACATGGTTTCTCCTTTTGTGCCATTTTACACTGACTCCCAATTACCTTCAGCCTTTCTGAGCCAACAGTTCATCAAAAATCTCTGGCAATGGAATTTTCTGTAACATGTACAATGTCTCTCATGGATCTGGTGTCTCTAAACACTAAGATACACTGCATTATCAGTAATAAAACACCTGTGCATAAGCAGTCATGCATGACAGACTTTTGAAGAGGTGACGGGAGCTTTCAAGTATTGCTTTGTAACAAATCTGTGGAATTCAAGTAGAAATCTAGTACTTTACTTAACTCCATTAATTTTAACCATATTGCCAACTTCCGTCATTTGTCCTTAAAGCTGTATGTCATAGAAGCTCATCTGACTAGATATTTCAGCTGTGGTTTTGTGGCTTGTTTTATTGCTGCCCAGCAAGTACAGCAAACTTTAGAAGCTTAAAAATTATGATTTCTGAAGGTCTTTGAGACCAGATATGGATAATATTAGCTCTTGTCATAAGACCTAATCAACTAGTTTGAAATAGTGCCATTCCTTGACACTAATTCCAGACTGCTCCTGAAGGAGCTCCTCTGCAGCCTGCACCCGAGGTATGTGGGTGTTCAAAAGAAACAAACAAGTAAAAGATGTCAGCACAGCATTAAAAAAGTGTTTCCCAGTCTACTCCCCTTAATGTTTCCCAGTCTACCCCCCGTAACTCTGAAGTTGATTTATCTTGCTATTGCAAATGCAGGTGTAAGTGAACAGGTGTGTATGTTTCCTTCCAGGCAAGTCTTGCGGGAAAGGGGGAGCATTTCCCAAGGACTCACAAATCCAATGGCTCCCACTTCATCCTGCTCTGTGGGATGAAGGCTATGGAGAGCCACTTGGGACCCATGGTACTCTCCAGTTCATTAACGGGGTGTGTCCTGATTTTGGTCAAAAGAAGCTGTCCCAAAACTGCTTCTTTCTATAGATGTACACATCGCAAAGAGCCTTTTTCAAGTGCCTCTAAATCAGGCTTGAAATTATAATTATGAAAACCATCACGTGTGTTGCAACCGATGTCCAGAATCACTCAGGCAACATGGAAGGGGCTGAAGCGGTGAGGGCCAGCCCAAATCTGCGGGTGGAAATGCAAGGGTGTCACAGGACCACCTCACAGGCAACAGCCCACGTGCCCTTCGAAATGGTCTAGGTTCTTTCTAGAGACTTTTTTTTTACCAAGAAACCATTTTGCATTTTTGCATGTACCAAGGTGATTAGAATATTCCTGCCTTGTGTCTTGAACCTTAATTGTACTTTCAATCTTCCTTTCAATGACGTTGATTAATTCATTGTTTATTTCTCTTGGATATTCAAAGGACATGTCTGTCTGAGTTGATAAAAAGAAGCCGTGGTACTGGGTCAAATCCTGACAATGATTATCCATCATGCTTAAATGCGGGTGCAGGGAGAGACAACTTAGGGAATGTCATCTGTGAACTCTGCCAGGTCACCTGAGCATAAGATCAGAAAACAAACTTGATGATCCCTTTCAGTTACTGACAAAAATATGACCTCTGACTCCAAAATAGTCATTCTCAGTGCCTCCCTGCGGTTGGACTCTTTGCATTGCTCCCACGGTAAATGTCCTGTGTGAATTTTTGGGCAAAGTGATTGGATGCATGCTTCATTTCAGTGGTAGTTCAGCATGCTAGGTGCTTCTGCAAATTTAAAAGTGTTCACCCTTGAGTGTGAAAGAGTGTTTTTGTAAGTTGACCTCTTAGCTCTAAAACTTTTGGAGCTTCTTTCTGTTAAAGACACTTATCCTGTGGTGGTCTTGTCTGGATAAAATATAAGTGAACAGTGGTACTGCAGATATAGGAAGCTCCATTGCTTAACTATTGTCAGCTTAAAATATCTATGATTGCTAAGACCATGGTCAGCTTAAAATAGCTATGACTGTTAAGACCATGGTCAGCTCTTTTCAGATGATGTCTCTGTGTCCTATGTTTGTATGCAGTGAGGTAGAGAGGATCTGGGACCTCCAGTGTTATAAACCAGGAAAACACAAGTAGATTTACACAAGTTAGCCATTGGGGTGAAGGGCATTATACTTTACTTATGTGTTTATTTACTTATTTCTGGAACGCATAAACAGTGTACATCATTCTATAATCATTGTTACAATAGATAATAAGCAGTACTTACAACTGGTGGGAAAATCACACCAGTACCTCACATCTGGGGCTTTACAGTGAACCACGCTGAGAACTGATCTGATTAAAAGCAATGCACTACAGAAGTTCCATTTAAGACTCAGATCAGGGTCATTGTACAGTCCCACAAAAGCTGGGAAGGCAAAACTGAGGAGGTAACATGAGGCTGGGAGTGCTGAGAGACAGAGCAGAACAGGAGCCATCAATGGCAACCTTTGTGAAATGGCAACCTGGCTGGCAATATGGTTGGAGTCATCAGTATGTAAATCAGCTGATAAGTTATCAATAACCATTGTGCTTTCAGTAAACCTATGCATCTGTCTAGTACTGGCTCAAGTAATTTGACTGTACCCCACATCAGTATCTGACTGGTGTGACCAAACCTGTCCAAGCACATTGCACAGGGAAAGGATTTGGGTTTTACATGTTACCAAGTTAAGAGGCAACATGTGAAATGGAAACTAACATTTATTTAGAGCCAACTTTAATTTGTCCAAAATAGCACAGGTTTTAAGTTCCTAAGGGTCCCTCGGTGGTTAATACATTTTAAATGCCTGATGGTGAATTAAACATCCCAAGATTTTCCCTTTCTCATAGTTATGTGGGTGTGAGAGGAGATTAAAGGTTGGATTTGGAGCCATTGTTATGTAATTAGACTTGTTTGACCTTTTGTTATTCAGTGCCATTTCTCCCTCGGACCTGTCCATGTAGCATGATTTATAATTCAGCACAGAATAGGTTTTCTTGGCTTCACATAATTGCTCAAATTTTTATTTGTCAACTGTTGTAGATCACAAGCATTTTCGGTTCTGCATAGACAGGCAAATGCTGCTTAAAATAACCCACATTCTGCAATTCTTCCCTCAGGAGCTTATCCATGAACACTTTCAGTGTACTGATTAATGAGACCAAGCTTCCCCCTTGCACTCGTCTGATTAAAATATTTAAAGGAACACTAGACAAATTCAAATTGTTTAGTAAGTATTGGACATGCATTTCTCTATATTATCTGACTTTTCATCTTAAGAGAAGATGGTGAGAAGATCTCAGTAAATCAGAAGTCCACTACTGTCTGAGTCAGGAATGCTCTCCTGACTTGTGAAGGAGAAAAGTTTTAGCAGATAATGGATAGGCGTCAAGTCAGACCAAATGCTATGAAATAAGTGATGAAATAGACAGCAAAGCTATTATACAGTGCAAGTTAAAGAAGTAAACGTTGCAACAGGATTTTTTAAAAAAATAATAATTGGGTCTGCCAAAATGATGCAAAGGTCTGTGACTTAACTGGAGAATGAGAAGACCCAGTGTGAAAATTAAGGGGCTTGACATGAAACTTGTTAAGCTCAACATTTGTGTGCAATAAGTATTCCTGACATTTGGTAGTGGGATGTCATGGCAGGTGCAGGCACTGCCCATTTCTGCTGCTCATATGTGACTCACACAAATCCTTCTACACAAAGTCAGTGTTCTCTCTTCATGTGCTCATCATTTTGATACCAGCTGCACTCTTAAACACAAGGCTAATCTATTTATTCCTAGGAGTGTTATAAAATTTATGAGGGTGCAGAGTGAACTGCATCCAAATGGGTTTCCCTGAGGCTAATAGTTAATAAAGGAAAACATTTCCTCTACAACCATTTAGGAACCCTACTTTTTATATATATGGACATGAAATCAAAGGGCAGATGTGTCCTATGCTCAGCAGATGCAAGCAGGGAAGGCATGAATACAGAGACTTCTGTTAAAACTACACCTCCAGCAAACACATATCAAAGCACTGACTTTAAGTCACCTTTAAATGTATGTGCCTCTTCATCCTCTACAATTTTAGCTGCTTGAAACTCCTTATGACCCACCATCCCTTCATGAAGCAGTGAAATGTTGTCAGTGAGATTTTGGAGATAGGGAAGGGGCCACCTGAGGTCAGAGTTTGCAAAGGCAAGCTGAAGCTGAAACACAACTGCTGTTCATGACAGCAGCACCTGTATCATGCTCCAGATTACAGTCCAAGTCTTCAACAAAGCTCAGAAACAATCAGGAGCCTGCCAAAGCAAAAGCATCTTCTTGTCAGAATGGGAACTGCTTGGCAAGCCTTCCTTTGCTGCATTTGCTAGCAGAGAATAAAGTTTTGCCCCAGTCTGGTAAACCTCTGTGCAAGGACAGGCTGGGGGTGGGTTCAAGCCACTTTGCAGCAGCCAAGTCAAAAGTAGTGAGACTGTAAAAGCAAGGGCTACAAAAAACAAGAAGTAGACTTTCTTATTGGAAAGCTCTTCCTTTATTTTAAATACATGTATTTTCCGTACCTCTAGCAAGAAAAGTCAAAAAACTCTAAGAAGGTCTTTCAAACCTACAGTTCTCCTCTGATTCTCCTGCTAAGAGAGGAAATTGGCATGTGGGAAGAAATGCTGATGGGAGGTGGTTTTGATGGAGTCAGTGGTGACCAGAAGTAGGATGCAGCTCCCTGACTGCAACAAAATTATTTAATCTCTCTATCAGGAGATAAGACAATACTGACCAAGGAGTGAAAGTTTAAAACTGCTGATAAATACTGAGTGCAAATGAGACAAGCTGCTTGGAGATCCCCACAGAATGGATGACAGTAACATCCAGGTCTTGCCACACAGCTCTGGGGGCTACTCATCTCCCTGTAGTCATGTCCCCTCTGCAGTGGGTCCTAGGGCCTGTGGGGCAGGAAATTGAAGGTATTAATGATCCCACCAAATTTGGGACCACAAGGTGTGAACCTCTACCCCGCACTGTGGCTGATGGGGCACCGAGCCTTTGCCATACACTGAACAGATGAGCCCCACTGCAGCACCTCAGGCTGCCCTGGGTGGGAACACAGACTTTCTGCATAGCCCACCCTTCCCATGTCAGTGGGAGGAGGAAAAGGGAAGGGAGAAGGAAGGTAACAAGAAAAGTCCAAGAGAGAGTCCTTGAGGAGGAGATGCATGGCAAGCAATGGGGTAATATGTTCACAAAAGAGCAGTGGAGCAACCAAGCCACATGTGTGCAGTGTGCCTGGTACAGGTCCTGTCCTTCCAGGTCAGGAGAGGCTGTTCTGATAAATGATTTCATCAGCACGGGAGAGAGATGCTAAAGCAAGGCACGAATAGTTTCTGAGGGAAAACAATATTAAAATTCTTGCTTTTTACAGAAAAAAATAACATCCATTAATCAAACAAATGGCACACTCAGGAATTGAGCAGTGTAGGACAGTAAATGGATTGCAGGAGTTGTCTGTTCCTCCTGTACTTCTCAGCATTTCAAAAAAGACATAACACCCAGTTTTATTGGCCAGCCCTATAAGCTGGACTTGAAATGCCATTAAAATAGCACTTGAGAGAGCTGTACATTTTAATTAACAGCCTGCATTGCTGAGAAGTTGGAAAACAAAGAGAGCATTGCCCACTTGGAATGAGTAAATCAAGACAGATGTGTTCCTGGGTGTCCATACATCAATACGACAACATAATCTAGTAGAGCTAGAAACCCATCTCTACAGTAATATCACTCATTTTGCGTCAGAAATTTAGCCCAATGGATGTGTATGATAAGCTGAGCACCAGCTGAAGAGCTTCAGCTTTTAAAAGTGGGACAAAATATATCTGGGTGAATGCAGTTCTGCCACAGGACTCCAAAAACAAAAGGAATCCCCATGAGACAGCCTGCTGAACTCCCCCTCACCATGCTGCTTTTCCTTTTTGTTTCCAGCTCCCAGATCTCCTGCCCTGAGCTGCGAAATTGATGGCTCAGATGCAGCAATTGCAGATGAAGGTGACACCTAAGAGGGGTGTGAGAAAGATTTGAGCACTGTGACATAAAGTCTGCAGTTTGCTTGCCAACAAGCATGGACATTGGGAAGTATCTTGGCTAATCCCTGCTGCTCCCAGTAGCACTGGTCCCACCAACAGCTTGGATGCAGTATCCCTCTTTTGGAGGGTACACGAGATACAATGTGTATATATATGTGTGCATATAAATATATATGTATGTATTTATTCCAAAGACTGGCACCTGTCAGGTTTCAAGCATAGATGTGGGCTTTCTATTCCAGTCCCTAAGTTCACAAATATTTTACACAATGATCATCTTGTTCATTAGCATTTACTGGGAATCATATTGAAACACTGAAAAACAAGCAATGCCACTAAATTTTGCTAAATAAATAGTAAAATGGGAAGTGGTTCATCAGATTTAAGTCAGAGATTTACAAGACTGTGTATATCCTCTCACATCACACATTGGTTATGATTCTGGCTAAGGAGCAGGGACTACTTGGAAGAGATTTCTTCAGCTCTTTACAAGGGGAAAACCAAACTGAAGCAAAAGAAAAAGATGAAAGAAACTGAAATAAGACACTGAAAAAATGCAAACCTGTCAACAATTTTGAAACACATTTAGAGACCTTAAAATTATAGAGTGTGGACTTAATAATTTGCAGAGGACAGCATTTTTTCAGGTAAACCTGTCTTTCCTGGACTAGGGAAATTTCAGGAAAAGCTGGCAAAAGAAAGGCACTTATGATGACAGAGGAAATTGGCTCTTGTCAGTATGTGATAATGAGCCTTTGCAGAAATATGTTGGGCTGTCCTGTCCCCTTGTTCTTTTCTCAGTGAAATCTGACTTTTTTGGAGAAAACATGAGCAACATTTGGGGCTATAATCCAACAGCAGACTCTGATCTAGGCATCTTCAGTGAAACACAGAAAGGACAGGGATACAGAACTGAGAAAATGCTACTTAATGAGACAGTATTCCTCCTGTGTTCCAATGTTTTGGACAGTTTTGATCACCTCATCTTGAAGCATGAAGTTGAAACTGATGGGGTCCAGGGAAGGGTTAGCAAACAAATGAGCACAGGGAAAATATCTTCTTGCTTCTACCTAGAGGTGTAGGTAGCTGATGGCTCTCCATTCATCTTGAAAGAACAGTTGAGCTTTCAACACTTGTTCCACATCATGGAGGGCTGCAGAGCACGAACTGACTATCCACCTTTGCAGAAGTACGTCCTCCCCTGAGCAACCTCCCAGGAGAGACATCAACACAGCCCAGCCAGCTGGCACAGCCAGGGACAGCAAGGGGTTTGCTTGTGCAGCCTTTGGCAAGATTGTGTGCTGGTAGAAATCAGCTCAGACAAGAAACTGCATGGCTCTGGATATAAGAAAACATCCAAAAGCTACCAAGAGCACCTAAATATTTTTTATGTTATATCCATTGTCTGAGATGTATGGATTTTATAGTGAGCAAATACTGACTATCTATTTCTCTCCTTAACCATGAAGATAGAAAATCAGGTTTTTATTTGCATATATTCTCTTCTCTTTCCCCTCCTGGGAATACCCAGACAGTAAGTTGCCAAGTTGGCTGGTAGGAGAGTTGGCTCTTCCTGTGGCCACTGCTATTCCAGTTGGCTCACACCAGATTACTGAGCAATCTAGTCCCTCTGCAGGACCATTAATTACATTGGTAAGATATAAGGTTTCCCTGTGGGACAGTTCAGGGGCTGAACAGGTTAACTGAGAAAAAACACATTAGATCTTTAGAAAGAGTATAAGGCAGATCTGCAGAGTGTAACAGAAAGAAAACCCAGCACATGGCTGGATAATCCTGTGATATTTTGAAGAAATCGTGTCCCCTGCTGATTTAATTAGATTTTTTTTTTTTAGCCTCAGCTCCAAACCTGGTGAGAACATTCAAACATACTGATGAGCGTTCAAGGTCAATAATTCAGATGTCCTGTTGGATAGTGAAAAATCTTCTCTTTCAACACTGAAACAAGATGCTTATTATTGATTTTTTTGGAAACAGAAGGCAAAAAATGAATGGCATATCCTTTCAGGGCCAGCATTCTGAGGCTGTGCCTAGCATTCTACATGCCCTTTGTAGCATTTAATGGGGAAATAAAAGCCCATAATAGTAATACAAGCAGAAATTTGTGACCAGGGGATCTGATGGGTTTATAAAGCCTCTGCTTGTGACTTACTTGCATGGTAAAATTATCTCATCTTCTAGCCTGCCTATAAAAGACAGTCATTGGCTGCCCATTTAAAAGGATCATAAGTGATTAGAAAAAAAATGTGACTGTGATCCCTGTGGAATAACAATCACTGATGTTTTACAAGGTGGTTGGTTATAACCCAGTATCCCACATCAATTCTCTCAATGGCCAGCAGTATGAAAAAGTGCACTTACTTTTCTCCAGAAAATCTCAGCTATGTCAAACCAGCTAGCACAGAGGTCACCCCCAGTGCAGGTCTGACAGCAAAAGCACGAAGGAAAGGAAGAAACCCCAGCAGTGTGCTGTCACAGGCATGTGAATGGGGCTCCAGCCAGCCCCACACTCCAGTCCCACAGTGGGGCTGGGCACAGGCTCACAGTCCCCAGGAAAGGGCCAACGAACCCCCATTTACCTTTACCCCATTTCCATCTGGCAGTTTGGGGCCACTAGAGCTGTGGTGCAGATATGGTCCTGATTTAAGCTTGACCAACATTTTTTTCTCCTAAAATCCTCTTTACTGTGCTTTCCGGTGCTGCATTGTGCTCTGCTATTGTTAATTCAAGGATCAGGGACATTTTCTTTTGGCGTTCCCTTCCCAGTCACTACACCGCAAACCTGCCTTCACTAGGAGGTCATTGAGTACCCTCTAGTGGATATTTTGGAAAACATAGCTCAGCTCTTTATCGGTGTCAGGAGCCTTGGCCGCAGCTCCCTGGAAAGCCTTGTGTTTATAGTTAAGGTACACAGGGGATGGATTACAGTAAGCACAGCGCATGCAAACAGTTGCAAACTCTTACAAGAGCTCCTTCTCTTCAGTTAAATCAAACATGAAGGGCAAACAAGATTAAAAAATCAATACTTCAAGACAAACTGCTTGATTTTTTTCATCTCATAGACGTGTAAAGGCCAAAAATACCTGTAAAGAATCAATTTGCCAATAGCATTCAGTTTCAGTTTTTGGAATAGCCTGAGATGGCATTGTGCCCCCAACATATGGCATCCAAGGACAGACTCCTGGAAGAAGGAAGAATATACCCCCATAATTGGCCTCCTTACCCTTTATTTATTAGCTCTATTAATCATCCAGGATTTGGGGTTTTTTCTATATTAACTAATGCATTTACTTTCTGCTTCCCATGATCTGTATGTGGTGGGTTAAACTTCACAAGGAGCTAAAATCCCTCCCAGCCACTCACTCACACCATCCTCATCCTCAGTGTGAGAAAGATTTTGTGTCAAGGTGAGGACAGGGAGCTTGGCAACTTGCCAGCTAACATCACAGGCGAACTAGACTTGATAAGGGGAGGGGAATATTTTAAATTGTTGCCAAGTAAAATAGATTCAGGTAGAGAGAAACAAGGATAAACATTAATATTGTACCTTTCTTCTGCTTTTCACAGGCTCAGCTTTGTTCCCAAGTCCCCTATCTCCCTTTCCCCCCAGGTTGTACAGGGGGATAGGGAATGGAACCTGGGGTCAATCCATAACTGCTGCTTCTTCCTTCTCCTGTTTACCCCCTGCTCCAGCATGGAGTCTTCCCTGGGCTGCAGTTCTTCAGGATAACCCTGCTCCAGTGTGAGTCCTCAACAGTGTGGTGGATATCTGTTTCAACTCCTCGAGTACCTCCTCCTCTTCCCCCTTCCTTCTCCTCTTCTGACCTTGATGTCCCCTCTGCTGTTTGCCCCTTCTCCCCTGTCCATCCAGAGTTATCTGCTCTTTCTGATAAAACTTACCTATAATATTTTCACTTAAGTATTGCATGGTACTGAATCAAGAGATTCACGGAAAACCAAATTTTGCCTAACAAGGTGCAGACAAAGAATCTCCATGCAGGAAAAAAACCCCAACCCAACCCAAACCAAACAAAAAACCCCAAAAACCCAAACAACACCCCCCCACCCCTTCAAACTGTTCCTTCCTCCTCTTCATCACAGAGAGCAGCATTAGTTTCTGTTCCTGTCATGTGTCAGTCCAATCCATCTGTCGACAGTCTCATCAGTTTGCCTTGGGTTGATGTCAAACTACATGTTGTACAATTACCAGGCTCATCTCTGTGCCTTTTATCAGTGGCTTAATGCTAATAGTATGTAAGGCTTCAGGAATTTTCCTGGTACACCAGGATGTTCTCAAAATGAAGATAAGCAGGCCAATTATCTCCTAGGCAGATTTTCCAGGCTTTCTGAGTATGTAGCAAGACTTAAACCTGTTTATGTCTAATACAGATTTTTAACATAGCAGGTAAAAAAATGTCACTTCTTCTATTTTGCTTGAAAATAACATCCTGCTCCTTTCTAAATGCATAATAGAAATTTCTATCTATCTGTCTTTACCTCTTCTCCCCCATCTCCTTAGAAGGGTGTCAATGCTGCTTGCTCTTTTTCAAGGACATCCATCAGGGTCTGCCCTTTGCAGGTCTCATTTCTCACCAGGAGCACAAGTTTTATGCTGAAATTATCTGCTGGATATTTCATAAAAAATACAGTACCTCTGGCAGCTTTCAGGTATGTTGTAAGTTCACCTCCTTTTCTAAAATCTTTTCTTGGGGAGCTTTTCTCCATGGCTCCTGAAGCTGGACCCCATCTGCCCAGTTCTTATGCCAAATCTGAATTTTCAGTTTCTGAACCACCCTGATGAATAGAGTTTACTTTTTGCTGGGAATCAGCATTATTTCCAGAAAGTAGCTGGCTGTTCATGTCTCATGATTTAAAAGAAATCCAGACTCTGTCTCTATACAGAATGGTAAAAGATGGACCAGTTGAGCCTTGAACCTCTCTCTAACCTCTTATTTCATATTCTCTGCAGACAACCCTCTTCAGTAAGAGCTGAGACACCTCCAGCCTCCCTCTGCCCTCTCCCCGTGTTAGCCAAGGTGTCCAAATAGTGAGTGTTTGGTAAGGGCACATTTTCAGTAATGGGCAGGTGTTATCTGAGGAGCTTTTCAGTCATTGGAAATTGGTCCTGATCTGAACACAGGTTTGGGCCAGAAGGTCACCACAGAGACCTCCCAGGCTAAATTGTTCCATAATTCTTTGTAAAAAATATGGTATATCACATAGTAAAGTAGCTGAAAGTATTAAAAAGAGACAGAGGTGGGGTACAGGATGAGATACAAGACATAATTACTTTACTGAAAAAACATTTTTAAAAAAATTTATTTTCTTGAACTAAAAAATCTACAGGAAGTGCATAACTTTTAATTTTTTTTTTAGCTTTATATTCCCTAACCCAATGATGTTTTTAATTACTTTGAGGGTTTTCCATTGATACCAGGCTGTGGTGCTAGTGCCCAGGGATGTACCCAGCACTCGATGATGTACATTTTCCTTGTTGGCTCCTGTGTTCACAGAACCTGTGCTCCCTAGTGAGTGAGACAGTGATTACACTGCTGTTTTGAAAGCAATGAGTCACCTCCATCTGCTAATAATACATTCAAAATCTGTGCCATTTCTGGCTGGTTTTTGGCCAGGGCACCTCCAGGGGCTGCAGAAAGAAGTTATCCAGCATCAGCAAAACCTAAAAGTGGTTTTCTAAGGAACCAGCCCCAAGGCACACATAGCCTTGGCTTTTTGAGAGATCCTCTGTGAGAACACATCTACCACACAGGAGAATTGAGTGGCCTCTCCAGAGTTAGTGAGTCCATGGGTTTGGCTTTGAGAGTTAAGTGGTGCATGAGAGGGTTTTTTTCCTTTTCACTTACTCTACAGGCTTAAGAGAGTTTCTTTTGGCACTGGAAAACAGGGTGCACTGTGTTTGTACAGCAAGGTTTTGGTTAGCCAGGTGTAGCGTGTAAACAAGTCAAAAATATGTTTATCCATTGTTTTCTGCCTCTCAATACATTCTGCTAACATTGCTATGTCAGCTTTAGTGGAAAAGCTTTCTCAAGGAAATACTTCCTGCCAGCAAATCCTGCTTTTGTGATCAGTTTCCCACATCTGGACCTGACTACGTGCCAAAAAACATGTGTAGGGGTTGAGAAAGCATTATAAAAACCTGAAGATGAATTCAGAAGTTGGAGGAACAAGAGACAAGGAGAAACTAGGAAGCCTCGCCCAGTCTTCTTCTGATCTCTCCTCTCAGCTCGTCTTACCTTTCTTCCAACACCACCAGCCGTCATCTGCCTCGAAGGAGAGACTGCTTGTCAGCTTGGAGAGAGGGCATCGGCCTAGAGCGAGACTGCTTGCCAGCTTGAATAGTCTGTGACTGTCTGTGGAGGTATATCCTTTCTCTGAATTTTTCTCTTACAGGCTAAAATAAAGCACCCTCTTTTGCAGCTACACCAGAAGCCAGTCGGTCCAGTCGTGAGGGGAAATAACAGGCATTTTGCATTTCAAAGACTCACCATCCTCTTGCAGCCAAGAGATAACATCGTGGCAGAAACAGAGAGAGCATCTGCATCCCCCTCCTTCCTCTCAGTTACATGGATAAGGCACTCAAGTAGTTTTTCATGGTGGTATCTTTTCTCTGCTTCTATAAATAATCTTAAGCATTTTTCCTAACTTTTCTTATTTTTCCTCTTTTCCTTTCGCATCTCTCTCGCAATCAATTAATAAAAATCAGTTTTTGGTATTTACAGATAACTTGTTTGAGTTTTAATTTTACTCAAGAGAATGATTCGAACTTGTAGTTCAATCTGCATCAAAAAATTAAGCAGATCTGAACGTCACACCAGGAACTATTAGGGTGGCTTCTATGAGAAGCTGCTAGAAACTTTCCCCATGTCCAAGAGAGCCAATGCTAGCTGGCTCCTAGATCAATCCACAAGCAGTCAAGGCTGAGCCCATCAGTGATGATGGTAGCACCTCTGCGATAATGGATTTAAGAACAGGGAAAAGTTACTGCCTGGGAGCAAACTTTAGCCAAAGAAGAGAGGAGTGAAAATATGGGAGAGGAACAACTCTGCAGAAACCAAGGTCAGTGAAGAAGGAGGGGATGGAGATGCTACCGGCGCTGGAGTAGAGATTCCCTTGAAGCCTGTGGGGAAGACCATGGTGAGACAGGCTGTCCCTGTGCAGCCCACGAAGGTCCATGCTGAGGCAGAGATCCACCTGCAGACCCTGGAGGAACCCACACCAGAGCAGGAGTCCTCTCTTTGAGGAGGAGCGAGTGGCTGAAACAACATATGATGAATTGACCGCAGCTCCATTCCCTGTAGCCCTGCACTGCTGGGAGGGAGGAGGTAGAGAAAGCAGAGGTGAAGAAGGAGAGTGGGCAGAAGTTGTTTTAATATTTGTTTTTATTTCTCATTAACATACTCTGGTGTTAATTTGCAATAAATTAAACTTATTTTCCCAAGTCCGGTCTCTTTTTCCTGTGACAATAACTGGTTAGTGATCTCTCCCTGACCTTATCTCGATTCACAGGCTGTTTGTTGTATTTCCTCTCCCTTGCCCAGCTGAGTAGGGGAGTAATAGGACCACTTTGCTGGGCACCTGGCGTCCAGCCAGGGTCAACCCACCATGCAATGATGTGCCAGCTGAAGCCCCCAAAGAGACAGTCTGTTTTACAGAGCAAGCAGAAGTGGCTTTTTTCCACATGATTTCAAGTGCAAGCAATGAACAGGCATAACAAAAAAATAAATTGGCTTAACCAGCTCTTCAAGGGGTGTGAGCTACCACCCATGGTAATTTCCATGTGATACCCGCCGCCTTCCTTTGCAAAAGGCCACTTGAGTGATTCATGCCCTCATCTACTCACATTCCTGACTTTTTAAACCACACCACTTACTTTGTCTTGGATCCAACATTTCCAAATTGTTTTTAAAAGTTGGGGTTTTTTTATGTGAGTGCATATACCCACAGAGCTTTCTTTTGAAAGACAGGCATTCCCAATCTGCACCCCTAGAGACAGGGCTGGCAGTGGGAAGTCACCATCCTCCTTGGCCTTACTCACCTCACTCACTTGTTTTTGCCTGCAAAAGGATGGAGCCATGTCCTCCCTCCCCACGGGCACCAGTTGAGACACAGAGCTGCCAGAAACTCTCCCATCTCTCCCTGGCAAGAGGAGCCTTGCCCTTTTCTAATTAGACTGGAAAGCTGTGATGGTGACCCAAACAGAAAGCCAGGATGAGTGGATGCTTCCTTTCACTTCTTTGCTGCTGGACAAAGGAAGGAAGCACCCTGCTGGGATCCTCCCACACCAGCTCAGATGCTCACCCTTTCAAAGAACTTTCAAAATCTATCCTAAAAATCAGCACCATTTTTATTTGTAATTACCACCGATGGCACTGGTTACTTTTGCAGAGGCAGAAGGAGCACTGCATCTCCTCAGCCCTGCAAGGAGAGCTGCAGGGCGCTGGCATGGTGGGTGGCAGTGCTTCCCATGATGGCAGGCCCATGAGGCTGTGCTTTCCCAATGCCTCCAGTGATGGATCCACTTAGGAAAACAGCTTTTCTGGTTATGTTTTGCTCGTTAATCCTTTTCTTTCCTTTTATTTTCCAGAAGTGACGACTTTTCTGTTTGCACTTCCATTGCATCACCACTCCCCTCCACAGCTGCCCTGCATTTTTGCTTAACAGCATGTAATTAATCAGCTCTGGTTAATAAAATGTGACGCCCATTTAATAGACTGAGTCATTGGTAGAGCCAAGCAAAATGAGCTGATGGGAAGGATGGCAGGGGAGATAATGCAGGCGAGGGGCAGGCCTGCCTTGCACAGCCAGCGCTCTTCAGAGGCAGCCTGGGAGACACCAAGACCAAACCTGCTCATGTTTCTCTGTTGCTTGGTGAGGTTTTGGCATGCTTTCCTGCCAGAGCCAGCACTTCTGCAGCAGGAGCCAGATTGGTCAATCCTTTCCATAAGGGATGAGCATAAGCTGAGGGTTGATCTGGGAATTGAAAAACACAGAGGATGGTTGGAGCAGAGAGATGATGGCCACCCCTCTAGGGAGACTTGCCCTCTGTTCAGGGTCAAGCACTTGAACCTTACCGAGGGGATGAGCCTTTTGGGGGAGGTACCAGCCTCATCCCCAAGCTGTTGCTGGCTTTTCAAATGCTGGCCAGTTTCTATTTGTAGCATTTTTTGTTGATGGCTGTGGTACAGTCACATCATTAATCTTCATTAGAGTGTGATAAAATATGTATATAAACACCTTGTAAAAGCAGTGATCGCTGGCACTGTACTTCATGTGCTCTGGACTCACAGGACAGAGCAGTTCTGTGACATTATAAAAACCTTCCTCCTGTGGCTCAGTGACAGTCAAAGCTAAGGAAGAGTCATTCTTGAGCAGCTGACAAAGGCTTTAGGGTTTGCACACAAACAGCTAAACTGGTGTGTCCAGCAATGCTCATGAATAACACCAGAAAGATGGTGGGCGTTTTACATTTTCCTTTGCAAGAGCTGTAGAAAAATGTAGCACTGGCAGATTAGTTTCATTTTAACATCAGAAATGCAGAAAATAGCCCAGATACACTGAACAGGAGGTAAAACACACCAACCTTCGAAATAAAAGTGAAAAGCACAAGACCATGATTTTGGGAAGATGGATGTCTGGGTGTGCATATCTAGATAGATGTAGCAAAAATAAACACTTTCTGATTTTATGGCTAACACAACTGCTGTTGTGGTAGAAACTTTTAAACGAAAATTATTTTAGCTTTATTTCAAGCAATTAGGAATATTTCCATCTGACTGCTTTTCATCTGTTTGTTAGAAAATGCTTATCTAGGAATTTTTTATGATGTCAGCTAATTACATCCCAAATTAAAAAAGACTTTATTATTAATGAATAAGATACTGGATTTGGCATTTGCTTTCAGCATTCAGCACAATTCCTATTTAATGCTGTGCAAACTAATTCAATCTCTTATCCCAGACCAGAAAGTGCAAAAGCTGTGACGGTACAAATCATGCGCTGCAGCACATTCATTGCACGAGAAGATTCAGGGTGCTCTGGCGGGGGGGGCAGGAGAGCAAAAGCTCTGCCAGTTCTCAATGTTTCTCCATACCACCATGTCCCAGGAGGCAGCAGCAGTTGTAGGACCTCATTTCCAGCCCCTCACAGTGTGACAAGTCCTGCACTGAACTTGCAGACACAGCACCAGCCCTGTGTTACCCTGCCATGGCTGCAGAAGGAACAGGTACAAAGGAGAGAGTCATCTTTACCCAAGTTCTTGCAAGTCTTGCTTCTGGTTGTTTACCAAGCATTCCAAATACTTTGTAAATGTCTTTTTTTTCTTTTTTTTCTTTTTTTTTTCTTGAAAAATATATTAACAAAGAGCTAGGACTAACACAAATTACCTACCCCGCTTTTTATTGTTGAATTTGTAATCTCCTTACTTTATAGTGCTGCCAGGAGGGATAACACTATTGTTAAGGCATGAAACCACATTGCAGAAAGGGTGTCTGTTCAGAGCTTGTTCACTTCTCTCATCCCTGCCTACAAACCACTGGAAAACATACAAGCCTCCCACAGTTCACACAGTAGCCATTCTGGGTAAACTTCAAGTCTTCTCTTTTGTTCTCCTTTCCTGTTAAGAAATATCCCAAAGTTAAACACCTGAGAGTGGCCTTTTACTGATGTTGAGGAGCCCTTGAAAGAGCAGCTTTTGCTTCTGCTATTATGTGGACACCAGAAAAGCCATTTTATGATTGCCCATCAGTTAAAAGTTTTAAAGCCATAGAGGTGGAGCTGCAGAAACGCCCTTCCTATTGATGCCAGAACATTATTTAGCCCTTCCTTAGAAAACATCAGCAGTTAGGAAAGGCTCCAAGTTTTCCCAAGGAAACACTAGTGAAACGCTTCATCCAGCTACCACTCACCTGTATCTGTCCCTGCATCATGTAATCTGGCAACAGTTTGCAGGTTGTGCAAGCCTGCTAAACTCAACTGCCACCCAGAGAAAATGTTTTGCAAGTGGATGCAGTTTCCTGCTATGGGAATTTTCAATTCCTCACTAAAACACCTGGAACAAATATTCAGCATCTGTTATTTTTATTTATTTACCTATTTAAATTGCTGCTCAGTCAATCCAGGAATTTCTCTAAGGTAAACCAGTTCCAAGAAAGAGGATTGATGAGTGATGAGAATGTTGTAATTTTAGAAGTGGGTCAGGGCCAAATATTGCTAGGATTTCTAATTCTTTCAACTTTTACAGGACACCAGGGCAATCTATCTGGGTGTGGATGGATTCCTCCTTGCTAACATAAAATGCTCCTTCTGCTCCAGAAGTTCCAGTTTCAGGAACTGACATTCTGGCAAAAATGTTCAGATTGCACTATAAGAGCTGAAAAAGAAACCAAGAAACATAATGAACTAACCCACCACCATCTCTGATTGAGTGTATCAATAATCTCTTTCCTAAAGCATTCTTCACAACAGTAATGGCTATTTTATCTAAGCAACAAACAGGCTCCAAATGGGGCTTTAAAACCTGATACTGGCTTTCTTAATTCTATGGAATTCTTTTAGATTTGCAATTTATATCCAGAATGCACTGATCATCAGGTCACAGTGATGTTGAGAGATAATCTTGGTGTCTTGCATTATACTTACAATGGGAGATTTGCTCAGTGAAGGAGGCACTCTATGGCATTCTGCTCCTGTTTCAACAAAATAAGAATGACATTGCCTCAAGATGGCATGCTGCCAAAACTGCTACACCAAAAATTAAACTGAGAACAGAGCCCCAAATCACTTGACTGGGTAAAATAACATATTATTTTCAGCATCCTTGCAATGCAAAAGCAAGAAAACCTCTAACACTTTGTGCACCTGTTTGTAACACAGCACATGCTCCTGCCCATGAAAAACCTACATCAAGACATGATGGGAAGAAAACACCCAGAATATTTTGGTCAGATTAAAATCCCAACTTGCTCTCCAGTCAGTTATTAAAATTTCAAAGAAAACCCATACAAAGTAAACCGATTCTTTCTGCCTAATGCAACACCTACTGAGTTGCTGAGCAGCCATCTTCTAATACTTGCCATGAATTGCTGAGAGCTCTGTGCTGTTCCCTGGTAGCCAGTGGCAGGATCAGAGGCCCACAGAGTCAAAGACTCAAGGTGTTGAAAGAATGAGCAATTGCCTCATTGCCCAAAATGTTCTGGAACATAACTACTGCAAGGCACCATAAGTACGAAAAAAATTACAGGCTTCCTCAATTTGAAATTCAAGCTTTTGTCCTAATGATGCAGTTCAAGGATTTTAGCAAATCGATACCTCTGTAGCTTTCAGACACCAGCTTACAGATTCAAGAGATTTTACAGGCCTGTGAGACAGACAACTTATGCCAACTGCTTATCAAGATGGTACTACCGGTGTATTCCAAAGCACTGGTGCAATCAGAGGCACTCAGGAGAGTTTGAGCTACAAGTGTTGCACATGAAGTCTCTTATCTGATTCCCTATCAAAACCAGATTTAATAAAGTATCAGAAAGCAAGAAAAAAAATTGCCTATGCACTGGTCTGCAGGATAAAGCAGGTTTTCTCAGTAAGGAATCTGCTTCAGACAACTCTGCAAAAGTTTGAAATACATTGCCGCTTCTAGTGTTTTACTAAAGTAATTATACCTTCATTGTAAAGTCTTTTAAATAAATAAATAGGCAAAAATTGAAGATTTTGGTACTTATTTTTCTGTTATTCTCCAAATTTCTTAGTGTGCAATGTGAGGTCTGCATGGTAACTGCACCCTTACAAATTCTTTTAGCTTCATGGAGTGTCCTTAGTGAAAATTCTCACTGAAATAAGTGAAACTTCACCTACAGAACCCCAAAAAGCACAGATGAGGATTTTCATCTGTACAAGAAAATATTTATACTAGTTACCTGCCTTTGAAATAAAAAAAATAAAAACAACCCAAAAGTCAGATTTATATAAAAATCTGGTTTTTATTAAATTCTGATCACAGAAGAGAATAGCTCAGTATAAAATCTCAAACAAAGTGATTTTATAGCGCAGTAAACTCTCTGTCTCTTGTAGCCATAAGCTCTGGTTATGAATGTACAATACACCTTTGTATCATAGAATACAAAACTGGAGTTTGTCCTTGTAGCCCTGTATTTGTTAAGCAGGAAGACAAAATTTAATAAAAGTTGTTCCTTTTTCTACCTTATTGTGTCCAGAACACCCAGTTTTGTAATGATGCTTTGAGATCATTAAATGCAAAATATTGTTACTATTCAACCTGCTCGGACTGTGCAGCTGCTGTTTGGCATTTTAGACTGTAAGAAAAGTCACTTCACATGCACTAGTGACAAATCACAGCAGTAAATTATTCCCTGAACACACATTGCAATCTTCATCCAAGGAGCCACCCTAGCAGAGCAGAAAGGCATGCACAGTGATTGAAGAGGGAAAAAGGGAAAAAAGTGGAATTTCTCAGTAAAAATCTAGCTACTACATAAAGCTTCATTTTATGAATAAATCCTAAAAGGTGCTGGGTTTTTTCCTATTTAATTGGAGCATTTCCAGCATACTTGATTTCTGCCAAGCAGCTAAAAATTGTAAATCATGCTAGGCTCTCTACAAGTACTGAATCCAGAGGCAAATTTCTTCAAACT
Organism: Pithys albifrons albifrons; assembly: GCF_047495875.1. Taxonomy (NCBI): domain Eukaryota; kingdom Metazoa; phylum Chordata; class Aves; order Passeriformes; family Thamnophilidae; genus Pithys; species Pithys albifrons. Next base: position 31,841,751 of record NC_092459.1, read on the forward strand.
CTGTACCTCATACTGTCAGCAGAAAATATTTCAACCCCCCATGCCAAGTCTGGTGTTTTGAGAGTAGGCAGAACTGCAAAACACATTCCTCTTTGGTCCAAGGCCTTCTCCTGCCCCATTTGCCAAATGTATGGAAACAGGTCTAGGTGAGAATCTGTCATCCAGTAAAGAGAAGTCCCAACAGGCTAGATGGACCCAGACTAGTGTGCCCTGTGCCCAATAGCAGCATTTGAGGTGAAGCCAGTGTATCAAGTGACATATCATGATAGACATGAAACTCTTGACTGTAAAACACCCGAGTTCATTTTAACATTTTATTCACTTGCAACTACAAGATCTCTCTGCAAACTACATCCCACTCTGCAATAATTTAGTAAGCAAGCACCTGACCTGAAGACATATTTACAAAAAAGAAACAGCAACAGGAGCTCAGCCAAACCAAGTTTTTAGCAGTTATACAGCTATTTTCAGCTTTCCAGAGCTTTGTGTTACTGCAAGAAGCTTCTCAAAACTCTGAAGATTATTAATCAGAAAATACAGAGCAAATAGTAAGTATTTGTGAATCTTGCCAATGCAGGACTACAACATTTGTCATTACTTCCCCTACAAGCATTTGTGCTTAGATAAATAGCTGTCTTTATTGTCATTTAAGACAAAGCAAATTTTTAAGTACTTCAGAATGTACTTATGCACAAGTACACTACCTGTATACTGTTATAGCATCTATAAATAATAAATACACAGCAGTAACAGTTATAGAGTAGTCATTTAACTCCTGCAACGTTTAGGGGCAAAGACAAAAACTAGAGGAGCAACTACTCCATGTTCTCTAGCTTTTGGCCCAAGTTATTTCTTGTATTTCTCTCCTTTTCTCTCATAAACACACTCCAAAAGATACCAGTTTAAAGGTGGTTTTCTCATGAAACAAATTAAGGTGATACCACTGCAAGAATAACTGTTCTCTGTCTGAAGATAAGGACAGACACATCTTCGAATCATTCCATGAATTAAAGATTTCTTCTCATTTAGCAGACTAAAACCTACCTGATATTGATTTGACAGATAGCCATGATGCCATAGAAGCTTGTGTCAATTCCCATATACAAAGTCAAAATGCAAATAGCTTTTTCCCTTCAAAGCTACACTGACTGCATGGTGCTCTGGCAGGAACTGCCAGCACTGTTTCAATACTATAGACCAGCGTGCACTAATCAGGGCCTGGACAACTGACACTGCAAAGATCAAGAGCCTTAATCCTGCCCACCAATCTTTGTAATTAAGCCAAATGCAATGTCACCGACACATCAGGCAATCAACAGAAAAGTGTGTGTGCATTCAGGAAGTGACCAAGGAGAAGTCTCAAGCATAAAAAGACACTGAAAGGCACTAGTCCATAGAAGGTACTGCCTTCAAAGCTGTCTTTGACTATATGCTTCCTGTGTGCCTGCGTTCATCCAGTGCTTTGAGCTGAGCAAGGAACAGGTAATAAAACCATTCACCCAATGCTGATTCCCTGGACTTCAAGAAGCAAAATGATACAATAAAGAAAACTGAACATGAAAAACAGAGGATCCTATCTATTCTATCCAATCATCTGATGAAACTAACTTGATCATGTGTTCTTATTTTTAATTACTAGAGGGGAATAAGTATTAGAGAAGAGATGCCCGGAGAGAGAGCCTACCACCAGCATGTATTAATCATGTAAGGGACAATTCCTGCTCCGATTACTTACACTATTTTCAGATTCCAGGGAGGATGTAAGCAGTAGATTGAAGCCACAGCTGAGAATTATGCAAGAGATAATTGATCACACCACGTTTTGCTATGATGGCAGACTTGATTCGCTTCTACCTAACATCCAGAATAGCTACTGGTGTTTAGGTTCCAGGAGTGCAATATGGGCGCAACTCAATATTATAAGGTTCATTACAGAGATCATACTTGGCAAACTAACTACGAAGGAACTTACTGTATGCAGCAACATGCAATCATAAGTTGTACCTACTGCCACAAGTGCTCTAGATTCTCTAGAATGAGAAATCACATTAACACAACAGTGTCCAGCAAAAGCTAAACCCTTGTGTCTCATTGTATTCCTAATTGTTAATACTTCCAAGACCAAAAAATGAAACTTAGGGCTATTTTTTTTGTTTAAGTGGACAACCTGTTTTCAGCCAGTTTCCTAAGGGTGATTTCAAAGCCACTACACTAATACTGGGGGGCAATATTCAAAATTTGGAAATCCCCATAACCTTAAAATGGGAGGATGTGCCACAAAAATGTTTTTCTCAAACTTCTGGGCTACAAAACAGATGGCAGCACATGATCTGCACAACACTAAAATTAGCAAGCATCTCAAAGCAAAACGGGACGCAGAAGAACACACTACGGAATGTATAAAACCAAACTGAAACAGCATGAAAAAGGTAATGTTTATTTTTAATGTTTACAAAAGCATGAACACCTTATGCAAAAGCAGCACCCTGAACCATACATTTCCCTCATCCTCCCAAGATATTGGCAGAAAGCAAGTATTTTCTCCACTCTTTAGGGTTCAACATATCTGCTGAGGTAAATGGGAATCATCGCACCCATTTCCATGGAGCTCCAGCTGCTTAAGGTTAGCAAAGAGGCCAACGCATCAGAGCACTCTGCAGTGAGATGTCACATGGTTGTCTTGCTTTAGGTGTCAAATTGGGTAAGTCTGTGCTTCTAACCAAGAAAAATACACTATCCATATACTTAATAAGCATCCCATTCTATTCAATTTTAACTGAAACAGATCTCATTTAAAATATCTGTTTCAACATTATGACTCACAGCCCACACTAACTTCATGAAACATTTAACTTTATGCACCATGAACAAGTTTACTCAAGTTTTTAAGAGATAGAAAATCTGTTCATAAGCTGTTTTAGGACTGAAACCCTGCACAACAAAAGCTATTTAAGTTAACCTGAAAAAAATATTCATCATTTTCATTTTTCCTTCACCTTCTTCTCCTGATCTGGAGCTGGAAGTAATTGACGGTCAAATAATCAAACAGGCCATGCTTTTGAGCCTACAGAGAAACATTTATTTTACAGTTGGACATGATCTTCTTAACTATCTTTTCCAACCTAAATGGTTCTCTGACTCTATGATTTATTTTTAAAAGTGTTTTGTTAAACAGAGAATATGATTGCAATGATTTCAAAGACTTAGATGGAGCAAGTTACTCATACTGTTTCCTAAAATGATCTCTACTATAAAACAGCACAATTCCTCAGCTACACTGAGTTGAGGTCCCTCCCCTCAGAATCTACAACTGTTGCCTCAAAATATTTATTACACTGGGTGAAATAGCCCTGTCTTGTCTGCCATGCTATGTCTAAATGACTAAAGAATACTATTTATGTTTTCAAGATTCATCTTGGATCTACAGATTGATGAAAACCGCTTCATTTTACTGCTTGAGCTGTAGGAACCATTCTGTTAGCTCCTGCCAACTTCACATTAATGAAATATAATTTCCTTCACATATTGAAAGAATCTGCTAAGAACCCATACATATATACACACACACATACACTATGTATGTGTACACATATATATACACACACATTGATAATTTGTATTTATTTTACACTGACAAAGTACTAAAATAATCCAACAACTGTCTCTACTAGAGATGAGGCTAAATGAAATTGTAGTACGTATATGGCATCAAATAATGATACTCTGGTCGAAGAGCTTCAGAACTCCTAGCAAACACCCCCCCCCCCCCCATCTTTCATTAGCAAAAAAGTTCCAAATTATTTCAATTTAATTTTTAAATACATTGGAAGGATTTAGGAAAAAAAAGCAACAAACATGCAAAGTAGATTTTATAAATTTCAGTGCTGTGTATAGCAAATACATGAATTTATACATATATTCTATTATTCTCATGGCAAAATTTTGAGGTGCCTTAGACTCAAAGATGACTTTAATGAACCTGTCAGTATCTCACATGTGCATCATTGCCTCAAATTTTGAAAATAACAAAAAACCCCCACTGTACAAGTTCAGCCCTGTATGCTGTGAGTCTGGCTGCATAGTCAGAAACAGAAATATTGCACTCAAGACCATGCCTAGAAAAATGCACATTTAATAAGGCCATTATATTCAAGATTGTAATGGGACTTAAGTTACATGAACAATCAAATATATCATAAATAGAGCTAAGAAAGTCATATTGCAGAAGAGGTATTCAAAACATCAGTATTCCAGCAATTTAATAACTGGGGTTTTTCTCCCCATGAAATGATGATCTCTCATACTGGTTTTATGCACAGGGCCAGACAACATGATGTGTATGTACCCATGCATTCTCACAATGCGTTTTTTCACTTTTTCTTAGAAGTTAATAATTATCCCAAAGTTTGGCAGTAGGTTCCCACTCAAGTTCTGCCAATAAGGTTCAAATTGCAATCAATTTAAGCTGCCTCCATGCATGATGAGGACAGGAAAGATTTAACTTTCAGTTATTTAAATATCTGCCATCTTGCAAGATATAATTCTTATTTTATAAACTGTAGCAAAGACATAATTGAACCTGTAATGGAATACTCCTCAGTATGCCCTAACAGAGCTAGATCACATGGAGAGTATCAGCTTATCTGATCTGACTTACCAAAACAATGACAGAGCAAGCAAGCAATTTCACACAATCCAAGGAATGATACAGATTTACAAGTTAGCTGCTCACATCCCATGGCAAATAAACAGAAGCTACCCTTTAATCAAAGTGGGGTAAACTACCTTGAATTTACAGTAGGGTAAGTGTATTCACATCAGGCATTACCTTGGAGTAGCAGGTGTGCTGTAAATCTGCTTTGTAGTTACTTACTCCTTTAGCCACTCCAAAGTTACCGAGTCAGCCAGCATTTTGACTTGGTTAAGAGTAGTGGCATTTGTCCAAGGTGGAATGGTAGACCACTGTCCCTTTTCCCCATGCCACACTACACAAACACACAGTTATGAAAATGCAAAAAGCATCAGTACAAAGGCTGGAAGAATCACAAGACACATCAGATAGAAACTTAATGGTCACATGCATTACAGTTCAGCAGAGACATTCTTTCACAATTCTGTATTCTGCCATAAAATCCACAGTGGTGGTGATTACGGATGAACCACCTCCCAGCTGAACCAACTGCACCATGATGAACCATTTTTGAATTCAACATACTATATCCAAAACCTTTTTCCTACAGCCTGTTTTTTGGGTTTAGAAGTTTTTTTTTTTTGTATAGAGACAAGAGACAAACCTGAGACACAGGACATGTGACCTGCTAGTATATTATAAACAGAAAAATGGATAATTGAGATGCAAAAATCTATTAAACGTGTCACACACTTTACACCTCCAGCTCCACGTACTTTTTCCTGCAACAATGGTGCTCCTTGCCAGATGCAAGTCTGTTGCTATCTGTGAACATGTTTTTGACCAGAGCTGGGGGAGGAATACATTTGAACAGCAACAATGAAACTCTTCAAGTGATGAGCAAGTAACACAGGAGTACAGGACATGGTTTCTAATTCCATCCCTGCCCCTACTGCATGCTGAGTAGCTCAAAACATCACATTATTCAGAAGGAGAATAGCTCTTTCCCTATTTTTTCACAAAAGGAATGGTAAAAAGTCCTTTATGTAACATGCAAATAAAAATCCATCTAAAAGGCTTCCCCTCGTTTTAGGACTTTTGACTAAAAATGGTGGCCTGTCTGCCAGCAATACTTTGTCTTCAAGTGTCTAACAAATAGAGTTTTGACAGGTATCCAACAGTAGCAGCATATTCAACGTTTTATCTTTGCTGTATTTAGTACTTTTCCTCCGAATTCTCTTTCCCAATACAGTGACAGTCTTCTAGATAGCATGACTGCCCATGCACACAGCATTTCTAAATAGAATTACATATTGTTGTTTTCTCTCCATCATTACATTATCTTACCATTTTCAGTATCAGTCAGCACCACAGGTTTAATGCAGGTCATGGACAACAAGCAGTAGGCCTAATTTTACTGCTTGCTTTAAACAATATATTCTTTCACATTTATACATTTTTAAAATGTTTTCTTGATTTAGCTATACTAAAAGTCCAATTTCAAAATTTCAGTTTACATTAAGAAAGTTCATTGATGACTTGATCAAAAAATACCACCAAAAATACCTTTTACTTTCATAGGAGATCATATTTTCCTCTGAATTAGTGTTAACAGATATTTAGATTAGAAGACTCTGTATTTCAGAAACCAGTTATTTAATGCTCAATATTCTTTTCAGCAGATGAAGAGGTAGGTATATTTCCACACAAGAAAAAAAATAAAACAAAAACCAAACTGCAACAGATAATCAATTAAATCAAGTAATGTCTGAGAAGTCAAACACTGTTCTGACAGCACATAATGTGTGTGAAGATACTCTCCACGGAGGACAAGAAAAGTTGCACATTCTGATTAGATAATATGTCATAATTTGAAATTTAATAATTTTCTGGAAGGAAAACACAAGTATCCATACGCTACTTCCCTCCCCACCCTTCAGCCCCCGCCCCAAGAAATGTGGGTGCCAACAAAACTGCCTGTATCAATGGTAGTATTAACTTTTGGACTGCTAAACATGGAATCAACTGTAATTCTTCATTACATTCACCAACACCAGCAGTCTACAAGTTTACACAGAGACCATATGCATGATAATTACATAATTACAATAGAAATTCAACTTTAGTGTTGTTCTTAAAACAATCTTCATAAATAATGAAAATATCTGTGTTCTAGCTCTTCAGTAACCTAAGGTTAATTGGTACAGATAGTGTTTTTTTCTTCCTTTTATAAACCAAACTGGAGGTTCCTCACTGCCAACAATGGTTAAGGCCTGGATCAAGTTACTCTCCTTTTGCTTTTCCCTTTTTCTGCTTTTTTCCATTTTCCACCACTGCATTGTTTTCTGGTTTGCTTACTCCATTTGCAACAGCACCATTTGCTATTTTTCCATTCTTTACAGGTTCCTTGGGCAGCTTATATGTCCGATAGTAGAAGTTACCAAACAGGAAAATGAAGGTGATAGCATAGAAAATGACACCCCAGTGCATCCATTTAGGGAAAGGACAATCAATATAAATAGACATGGCTGTGTGGCCAATAGTCACATGGAACTGCACCTGTAAGACAGAAAATATAGAATCAAAAAAGTCCAGATATATTCTGTAGGTCTGACCGCACCAATTTATGTCAAAGTATTAAGTTATGAAAACTGCAAAACTGGGAGATGGTAGGGAAGCTGTATTTGGCTGTCACATTCATGTATGCACACATATGCTTGACCAGGAATATCAAATTTATTGTAGCATCTCGTATCAGTTTTCAGAAACAAGAAAATGAGAAAATAATAAAAGATCTGGATTTTCTCTACCTTTTGAACATATTTTTGCAATTCAGTTGAAATAACCAGCAAGGAAATATTAGACTTTAACTCATACAACTCTTATCTATGCTGCATATTTTTTAGAAATTGAATAAATGCTTCCATCTCCAGGAAGTATTCTAACTTGTGCTGTGAGTGTCAGACAGAGAAGAATTTTTGGAAGGAGCAGCATCTGTTCCAAAGCTCTGCAAATGCAAATCCACTCAGAGGCAACACCTTTTGAGATACAGGGAGAAATTTTGCTTACCAATTGCAATATGGTCAAGTATCGTTTCCACCACAGGTATTTCTGAAATTTAGGGCCACAGGCTGCTAATCCATAATACATGTACATAATGACATGGATAAATGCATTCATCTGAGCTCCAAAAAAAGCTGTCACAGAACAGAAGGGAAGATCGTGATATAATTTCAGAAAAAAAGAGAAGTCTTCTCTATTTATATATAGTATTATTCATGTAACAGTAAAAATTACAAAGTACAGGGCATACCAAGGTTCCATCTTCAAAATATTCAATAGTATAATACAGACCTGACTGTTAATACATATGCTGATACAAATAGTTGTTCATGTAAGTAGTATGTCACATCTTTCATGGAACTACTTATGCAAATTTGTTCAACATACATAAATGACATGGATTACAGATTAGTTGTTGTAGTATAGCTGCTGTTGTTTTGCTAAACGATTATTAAAAGCTGTATTTGATAATGTAAAGTATCATGCTCTGAACTTAAATGCATAAGGTTCACTTCTCAGCAAGAAGTCAAGAAACACACGTGGAAGTCTGATTAAATATACCAAAAAAAATCATACAGAGCAAAACAAGCCTTATGATTATAAGGACTTTAAGGGCATTGCCAGTTTGTCTAAATTACTCATCTTTTTTATTTATGATTTAAAATACCCAGCATTCTTAAATATGTAAGTGTATAGTATAACATTTTCCAGAAAGTTCCATGTTGGAAATAAAAATGACAGTTTCATTTATATTAAGATCTGTTTGCTTTGTCACGATTAGCAGTCATTTAACAGAAATACATTGTATCTTCTTAAGATATTCTTACACTGACAGAGAGGCTCAAAAAGGCTCTAATGTCTAAGGTTAGGGCAATACAGACAATGGCTGCAGACATCAAACAGCTTAGATGTCCATGTGGTCTAGACCCAGTTAAGTTATAACTGTATTGTATGGCCAGACTTCACGAACGCAGATTTGGGAAGGGCTCTCCCAACGTGGGTGTGCCCTTCCAGTCTGCACAGTGGATTTTTTAGGTGAGGCACAGCGTGCGCAGAACTGGCCCCACCGTTTCAGTCCTGAGATCCATTTGCCACGGCCAAGCGAGCTTGGACAGTGACAGGGAAGTCCTCGGGACTGTCACAGCACCCGGTACTAACCGGGGCTGACCCTGCTGAGCATCCGAGATGTGACGGGATGGGATGGCAGGGAGGCATTGAACTGCCAGGGGACGGTCCCCACTGAGACTTGAACTCAGATCCTTGGGATTCAGAGCTCAGAGTGCTCTCCTTTACACCACGGGACCATTGTAATAGAGTCTAGTTTATAATAGACCTGACTGTGTAAGCAATGTACAATCAACTAGACAACAGAAGAACACAGATCTATCCACATGTATGCACTGGTGCTACTTAAATGCAGAAAAAGCAACCACTGCTTTTCCTTTTGCAGGATCCAGAAACTAAGAGACAGTATGAAAACACTAAAACTTAAAAGAAATCTGGAAATAGTTGCAACTGTTATATGGAAAACTGCTGATATTTATCAAGAAAACTCTGAAAAGGCAAGGGAAAGGGCCTTTTGAGATACACAGAGAATTTCTAAGTAAGACTACAAGAAACTACTCAGTCTCCAGTAACTTATTTCATAGGTGTGGTTGCCAATAAAGTCTTGAAACATCTGGTTGAGTACCTGCTTCCTGCAGATTACTTGAGAGAAATTAAAAGATGGTCACAGGTACTAATTTTAGAAAGTTCTTCTTCTGAATATGAGTGACCACTCAGTACAGAATATTTGCAGTAAATGGGAGCATAAACCCCCTATGCATGAAACATTAGTGTTGTTCAGAAAAAAACCCAACAAAACCACCAAACCCAAAATATTAATTTGGTGTTTACAATATGGTATTTTGTTTTTACTATATGTATTTTCAGTGTCATAAGCCTACAAAGCCCATTACAAACAAAACATGGAATTTTCCCTGTATTCTCAGCTCTCCAGAGCTTGTAACTTGAGAGAGACAAAAGGCAAAACACCAGGAACAAGGGTACAAATACAGGCAAGGGAGGATGTGGCAAATACAATAAATAATAATAAAATTATTTGATGGAGGTTTTAAAAAAGAAGTAATGGGGGAAAAAAACTCTGATGATGAATTACAGACTTGTGTCATTATGAACAGGTTTTAAAAGTTAATTAACATATTTATTGGCTCACCTCCAAGGAAGGCTTCAGAATTTTATACAAGCCTCTTTATAAAAAAGAAAGCAAACTTCAAACTCAGATACAATGTCAAAATGACATCTCCATTAACTTCATTAAATTTGCAAGAATTAAAGTTAGAAAAGACACATACATCTTTCTGTTTCATACAGAACCAGGATACTTTTGAAGGCAGAACTTCAGGCTTGCAATAGACGCCCATGAGGAGAAGAAAATAAGTTTTGCAATTCATTAGACTATTGCCCTGTTAACTTTTCCTCCCCCATGCTTCCCACGAGGGAGACTGCATGCATTAATAAATAGTCTTGTATACAATAAAGTCAAGTCTATGAAACTTTTTTCCATTGCTCCCAAACAATAATAATTCTCCCTTCAGCCCAGTCAAAAGGGTAGGACAGGAAAGAAACTCACCTTGTCCACCTGCAACCCACTTAATACCAATCCACCACAAGGTGAACATGGTGAAATGGTGATAGACATGGAGGAAGCTAATCTGGTTAAATTTCTTCCTCAGGATGAAGAATACCGTATCCAAATATTCAATGCCTTTAGAGACATAATACCACCATAAAGCAGCAGCTATCTGCAATGAAAAACAAACAATACATAAATTTAGTGATTCCAAGCTGAATGGAATGAAGTTCTCTCCACCTATGTTCTGCAGGAGAAGGATACCTCTTCCTTCCCCAAATCCTGGTAAATGTGAGATGGAGTAATCAAGCACCTAATGGTATGAGAACAACAACAAAAACATTTCTTTCACCTATTCTGGACATGAAAGTAGATTATTCTGAGACTACTGCTCACAAATTATAACTGTTAAAAAGAGATAATATAGTTAAAATATGCCATCTGTGACCAATTTACCATTTAAATAGGGAGTTTGTTCTCTATCCTAAGCTTTGCAGAAGACTACCACAGAGCTTCCCCTACTTATGAGGCAACATTTTGATGTGGTCAGAACAATGAGGCAGAAATATTATGATAAAATGAAGTTGCTAAGATTGAAACTTTCCATATCACAGGCACATTGGTGGATAGATACCAAATCACTCTTACAAGTCAGGTGCAGTACAGATTTCACATTCCTTACAGCAATATTCCCTCAGCTTTTTCTGGCCTGCTCACTAACTCTGTAAAGCAGCATTCCCCCAGTGGCTCCATGCCATTCAAGGAATAGAAGCACTGAGACCACAGGAGCCATAAAACCTGCACAGATATAACCCATTTACCCAACAGGGCAGTGCTACACACCCAATATTCTTTTTATAATTCACTCATCACAGTGAATCTTACCCAAGATGCAACACAAATATGGCTTCCTGCTGAAATCAGGATATTGTTAAAAGAGGAGCTTCGAGTAGCAATTTGTTAATACTATGATATGGGAGTATGGTGGTGGTAGGGACTCCCTTCCAGAGCCCAAAGCATAGCAACAAGTCTAGTTCCTGGCATGGTAAGTCACCTAGCTTGTTATGCAAGGGTGGGACTAGAACATATCCCAGATGGTGACTCACAGAGAGAATGGGATATTAAAAAAAAAAAAAAAGTTGGAATTGGTACCACCTGCAAGAGGAAAGCAGGCAATGTCACAACACACCTATTTGTAAGAGGTTTGCCTTGTCTTTCAGGACTCAGTTGATGACAAATAAGACTTTCTTACCTTAACCTGGTGTGAAATAACCCTAAGTTTCCAAGGGAGACAGAAGAAAAAAAGTTAACACAGAGTAGCTTCCTTTCCCAACAACCCAACTACACATGTAGGGTTAGGGGAGTGAGAGGAAAGAGGGATCAGAAAAATGCGCTGTACAGAGCAATGCTACAAGCCCTGCATGGTGTTGTACTCCACCTCTCCAAACTAGTGGGAAAGTAACACATCTCTACTCAGAGCAAGTTTTTCACAGCCGCAATTAGATTGACAAACAGTTTAGGAGAAATTACAGCAGAAGCAAAAAAGCAGCACAGGAGAAGAGTGCTGCAGACCCGCACTGCAGACTGCAGTTTGCCAAAGGGACTGCACATCGTAAGTGCTGTACATTGTACTGCAGACTTCAATGTACCTGTTAATGAATGCCCTCCTCAGTCGCTGGGTTTGATTTAGCTACTTCAGCTCTCAGGAAGAGGAGGCAGATTTTGCCAGTTTTGTACAAAAAATACTAGTATCTGTCAAAGTTGGAGAGAGGCTTGATGAGAGAAAAGTGATTCCCACAGATCTTGGAGTTCCCAGACACACAGATGAGCTGCAAGAACCATCAATACATATATATATGTTGCTCAATATCCAGTACAGTAATGCCTCTGGGACAGGTAGTCAGGTGTTTAATAACACCCACATGAAGGTTTGTCTCACACCCATAGATCAGCATAACAGTCCAGCCTCTTTTACAGATGTTTGCTAAAGATGTTTGCGTCTCTTAAATAAATTAAGATAAGCATCTTTTCATCTCATGAGTTAACAACAAACACTTTGGAGTGTATCCATAAAATGACAATCCAGCACTGCAATACTTTAGGTCTTTGGAGATCCTCTCTTCCGGGAAACTTTTAAAGAATCAATAGGTCGGTTACAAGCAAGCTGCCATAAAATCTTTTATTAAACAAAAGAACATTTTTGTTAATGAAACAGGGGAACAAATAGCCAAGAAGCAAAAAGCCAATTTACTGTATATAGAGCAAAATATAAGCGAAGAAAAATCCTACAAAAATGCTTATGTTTCATGCCCAAAATGCCACAGCATTAGTATATGCCCCTGTACAAGACACTTAACACACCTCATTCCTCTCTTTTTGAATTCCACCTGTCTAGCATAGAAAGCAATTACATCCCATGGATAAAGAGAATTTGAAGTTTTAATCAAAATATTTCCCAAAAATTAAGAACAACAACAACAACAACAACAAAACCCTTCTATTTCTTTCCAGGATGATACCTGTATATTTTTTTGCCTGTCAGCTTCTTTGCTCTCTTCCTATCATCAAACATTACTACCATTTACACTCAAACCAGTGTACTCATGATCTATTTCAGTTCTTCCAATGATTTCTGCAGATGTTTTCACTGTTAGCTTATAGAAAAAAGTGAAACAGAAGTCAAATAGTTTGCCTGAGGCCATGCAAGCAATCAGTGACAGAGGGTAGAAATACAATAGAAAATACACTGATGCATGTAAGCTATGTCAGGAGCAAGTGGCTAGTATCAAACTTCTTTTGAAAAGCATCAGAAATCATGACCTAACCTGTAGTCTTTCTTAGGACACAGCATGAAAGAGTTAGTTTAAAAGAAAATATGAATTAAAAATGCATATTCTTGTAATGAATTATACTAGTCACAATCTTTTCTGATAATTTTCATATGTGCCAATCTAAGTCTGTTAAAACACCAGATGGCACAGAAAGATTACATTACAGCCTAGGATTAAGGGGGTCAACAAGAGGTCCAATCCCATGCCCTCTGCCTGCTGCAGGGTTTTTTAATGGAGGGGTGTTTTAACACAGGACTCTGTTTCTGCACCATCCTTCCTCATTTCAGGTTAGAGACAGTTATCCATTAAGGGATATGAAGTAACAGGGACTACTTGGAAGGTCATGGCAACATGAAAAATTAAAGTGGCTTTTAAAGAGAACTCTTTTCCCAATTATAGAATTTTGTTTACAGGACTTATTAAGTCATATTCCCTTTTCACAGAATTTAAATGTAAATTAATATTGGATTTTTTTCGTAAGTGGGAACCACTCAAGCTCTAGACATAAATACAAACATTGCAGATTACAACAGCAATACAGAAGACAACCACTGCTCAGCTTCAGGATTACAACCAGCACACTTAAATTTAAGAACCAATTCACACAACCTCATATTCCGATTTCTTAGCTTTCAGAAATGCTAATAAAATAGATGAGCCTTGACCTGAGAAACAAGGGCACATCAAAATAAGCAGAGAGGGAAAATGACCACTCAAAGACACTAACAGGCCTTAAGTTAGATAGACAGTGATAGGAAATGGTTCACTTCAAATACTGAAGTTCCCAAGAGAGTACTACAAAGCATCGATTTAACACCTCAACCCTTTGCATTTATTATTTTGACTCTTAAGCTATAGCCAAAAAAAAGTTTTTCCAAGATGCAGCTCTTCCAAATCCCTTCTTGGAGATTTGTTCTTTCTTGTCTACTATGAACATATTATTTTTTTTAACAAAACACATTTGACTTCCTGCCAACAGTCAGTAAGGTGGCTACCTACTATAATTAGAAGGTAAATCCTTCACAAAGGAGTTTATTTCTGCAACTACGGAATCTAATTTTCATCCCAGCTTGCTCCAGTAGTCCATTACCTCTTGCACAACAGTCAGGAGAGTCTGAATGAGATCAACAGGTACAGGTAGGCTCAAAACAGTAAGTAGGAGGACCAGCTCCTTCATATTATGTGTCAACTACCTATATAATTAATCATCAGTGAAAGACAGAAGCTTGATAAAGTTGAAGAAAACATACAGGCAAATTCATGGAAAAACATCCCCTTAAAAATTGGCAAAACAAAGAGGCTAACTTAAGAGGCCTGTGAGCTACGGATTGCTAGTGTTGCTAGAATATACAGAGGAAGTGTCAGCAACATGCCTTTACAGTGTTCCCTTAAAATCACCACTGACTTGCTGTCTTGACACATGATGAGGGTTGGAGAGGAAAGGAAAGATACTCTCTGGCACCCAGGATACATAAACTTTTTTTTTTTTTCTGGGAACTGTTTACCAGCTCTCTGTACTTCCTTGAGGGACAAAGGATGGTTTTGATCAAGAGCTTTGGACACTTGATTTTGCCACTTCATGGCAACATCACAGCAGCACATTCCCCAAAAGACAGAAACAGAGGTCATACCAAGGCTTCTGTGCTGCTATTTAGACCATTATATGCAATTAGTTTCACATTTCTCAATATTTGTGCCAGATTCCTAAGCCCCAAAATAAAGTCATATATGAAGCTATTGTTTTCCAGAGCATATTCCATAATGCTTTTTGGGCTCAGCATTTCCATTTGAGCTAGTCACAGTCTCCTTTATCTGAGTAATACAGTTATTTATTGACTCATTCTCTTACAAACAGTCATTGCATTTGTAATTATTTCTACTGCTTCAGTGCAGCAATTATCTTCAGAGAAAACCTGGTGCCAATAGATATTATACATTTAGTATCTAAAAAGGTGTGAGAGATGTGCTGCAATGTTTATCTTCTAAACTCAAAACTGCAAAAAAATCTTAAAATTGCTTTTACGGGTTTATATTATGAAAAACAATGGTAAAAGGAATCTTGAGGTTTAAGGTTTTAGTTTTTTTCTGTTCAACAGTGTCAAAAAGCAATTCATTCCACAGAGCTAGCAGAAAACGATCAAGATAAAATTCTCGACTAACAGTGTACTATACAGTTGCTGTAAAAACTTGAGAGAACTCAATTTTCCCTGCTTCCTCAACTCCCTCAGCTGAAAACTGAATAGGCTAGATCTTAATACTTCAGATATAAATTTTATGCAAATCCACAAGTTTGAAACAAAAATAAAACTAAAAAGGCCAGGAAATCCAAAGAGTATATACATACTGCTAGAGCAACCCTTCTTTTCTGGACATATTATATGCTACAAATACATTCTGCAGGTCATTGTGCCTTTATTTCATTGTATAATAGTGCTCTGCTTGCCATAACAAACAAAAGAAATGATAATTTTTTTGAGCAGGCCTGACCTCTCCACTGCCTCCCACAAACAAATGCACCTGGAATTGAGCCTATGAAACCGAATTTTTGCACACTAAAAGTCATACCTCTTGTGCTTAGCTACTATAAAAATTCCTTCAATGTGTGTCATACCAGTCCTCAATGTCATTCAGCTGAGTACAAGAGCATTCTATTTTGTTTACCTATTAAAAAACCCCAAACCTTTCAAGCACTTGCTGTACATTGCTAGATTTTGTTTTGCAACAAAATTATTAACAGATGTATTCTAGTGACTGAAATAGTGAGAGCAAAGCATTGGCAAAGGTAAAAGACTGGCAATTGCCATAAGGCCAATAAAATCTTCAGAGTTGTTCTGCAATATCAGCCATTATACATAAGGTGGAAACTCAAACCTTTCTGTCTCACTACCAGCCCTGCCACAGGCACGAGCTTTTGAATAATACTATCCCAGAACAGCCACCTTGTAGACAAACACTTTTTGAACTGTGCTATGAACATTAAATGTATTTAGACTATATCATACTTTCATTACATTTTCAGGAACCTGTTCTAATCTGTAAGCGAAACTTGCAAGAACAGCTGAGAGATTCTCAAGTGTCAGCTCTGCTGGAAGATAAGGCTTAGTACATGAGCTAATCAACAGCATTACTCAAAAATTAACAAGCATCTGCACTTTGTGTTTAATTTGGATGTTTCCCAAACCCCATATATTTGAAATCTAAGATTCGACAATGAAATGTACTGATAATACATTTACCAGAAGCCAGCAAGAACTCATAAAGCCAAAGATGGGTAAAAGACAAAAAGTTGCCTCATCAGTATGGCTGAAGTGCAACCACAGTTTATGCAGACAAATCTTTCTTGCTTTGATCCAGCTAGAAAACAGCACCTTTACTGTGGTTACCGTGGTATCATAAACTTCAGCAAGATCTAGGAAGCAAAGTCTGTATTCAAAGTTTATCCTGGATTGTACAACCGCGGATGAAGCCAACGATGGTATCTTTAAGATTCCCCTGACTTGAAGCACTCTGATGAAAGGTGATGCAAATATGCTGATGCACTTTGATTAAACCTCTGTACAGTGTAGTTATACCTGAAGTGGTCTACGAAAATATAACGGGATGCAGTCACAGCTGACAGCAGAACTGTGAAACACTATTATCAGACAAGACTTAAACTGGCATGTGGTGCTATATATTACACACGTTCATATACAAATATACAAAAAGAAATACTCACCCTAACTTCATAAACATTGTCTGAATAATCCACAGTCTGGCAGACATAGCTGTACCCTCGAGCTCTTGATGACAAGAACAGCTGAAAATATTAAGGTCACACATGAGGGAAAAGATACTACATAAAACACATTTATAACAATTATCAGCAAGTTTCTTGCTACCTCCAACTTACCTGAACAGAAATATTTAAAATATCTTTATTAGCCCTGAGAATACTATTGGAGAAAGCCAATATTTAGCACTAAAACCTGCTGTTACACACTACTTATTTTTTTCTTATAAATAAAAAAAGAAAATACTAATTTCTCTCTGCATCTATCTGCCCAGATAATTACAGCCTCATACAAATTACTATGAATTCCAGTATGACCTTGAGCTATTCAAACACCAGTATTCTTTCTCATGGCTCTAGCTTTAGAGTCAGAAAGTAATTAATTGCTTTCATTACAATTTACAAAAATGCTATTCCCAGAGCAGATTCAAGAGAACTCTGTTCAAGTGACAGGGATCAGATAATTTGGATCTACAATTTTTAACACAGTATACAAATCACAATCCAGAAAAAAAAAAAGCCAAATCTGAACACCCACAAAACACATTGAGAGCAAATGGGTGGAGAAAAGTTCCTCATTTCGTGCCAACAGAAATTGCCTGAAACACAGGAAATGCTTCTGTAGGGCCACTCCAAATCAAGCACGTTGCAAAAACCTGGACAGCAGAAGATGAACTTGACAATTGACCAAGTTTCCATTGGAAGAAGTACACTTGTCCAGAGCTGTACCAAATAATATTTCTAATCTTGACATTCATAAATGTTATGATCCATGATTGTTGAAAGTCAAGTAATCCCACCCTTTTAGAGAGACAGCACTGGAGCAGACATTACCCGTAAACTGGGAGCTGTGAAAGTAAGAGCAATACAGAAAGATGTCAGAAAAAAAAAAAAACCATGGGTAGGCACTGACTACTCTTACCACTAGCCTGACTCTCATCTTACATAGACTGAATTTGAGTTTACATTGGCATCTCATCTTGCACACAGCACTAGGAGTGCAGTCAGATGCAGAGACAAGTGTTATCCAGAAAAAAACCCCACAACATGCAAAATCGTGTGAAGCTCTGGATTTATTTGCTGCACATGCCTTTTAAAGTAAGTAAATTAAAGAACTGTCACGGAAATTATCCTACAAAAGAAACGAAACTACTTCTGCATCACCCATGTCCATTTACAAACTGCTCTAACACCACTGCTCTCCATTGTAGTCTGACACAGGCATGAGAACATTTGATGCTATTAGGGCAGAGCAAGGAAAGTTTAGTCCACACTGTTGCAGAAACCAACCAATCTCTACTGCAACCTACTGGATAACTTGACCGACTTGGAACAAGGCAGCAAATTGACTTCACCAAACTGTCTCAAAGTAGAATAAGAAAGTCATGATTCTGTGGCAAAATAGGGTCTATATGTCCCAACATACAGGGACTCCTGCATATTCTGAGAAAAAAT